>NC_091676.1:20825000-22075000 GCF_042453785.1 Malus domestica | reverse complement strand
TTAACTGATTTAAATTGATTATATAGCAAACTGGTAAACATTGTGAGTGTAGAAAATATGTAGTAATTAATGAAAGAAGTTTAAACACACCATAATCATTTATATGTAATGAATTAGTACAATATAAGAAAGACATGAAAAATATGTTATTTTTTTTACAAAAAAATAGTATATGTGACGTTAGAGTTTCAAGTATATTGCATGATCTGATCTTCAAAGAGACTTTCAAGGTCTTAAAGATGGATTTCCCAAATAAAACAATTTAATTTTAAAAAATAAAATAATAAATATAAGATATTTTGAATGAAATTAGTGTTTAACATTTTCTTTAAACCACATGGTGACCCCTCCACCACACCTCCCTCACATAACCCAAGGTCCCAAATTGAGACTCCCAATCCTATATTTGACATTTTCTTTTTCGATCTTGTTCCTCCTCTCTCACTTCTTCTTCCTCTACTTTATTTTCTTCTTTTTCGTATCCCATAAGTCTCTCTCTCTCTCTCTCTCTCTTATTTCCTAATTCCTATCAACCCGTGAAACACAATCCGAGAAAATCTCTCTCTCTCTCTCTCTAGAAACCTTTAGCAAAGCAACTCCTAATTCCTATCAGCACGTGAAACACAATCCCAGAAATCTTTCTCCCTCTCTCTCTCTCTCTCTCTCTCTCTCTCTCTCTCTCTCTCTCTCTCTCTCTCTCTCTCTCTCTCTCTCTCCAGAGACCTCTAGCAAAGTAACCATGGCTATCTCTCTGCAACTCTCCTTCCCGAAGCATAGACACACCACACCCACACCCTGCCGTGACCTCCATCACAGTGGCGCACACTCCGGCGAGCACCATCACCACCTGTGGACCGTTCCTCCTCCCTTTATCACCTCCCGGCGAGCACCATCAAGCAAGGGGATCCATCAAACGGTTTGATTCAAACCCGAGCGGGTTTTGGGATCCGAAGAAAATGGATTTTTCATTTTCGATGACGGAGGTGCAGATCTTGGGTCTGAGCCTGGATTGCAGAGAGAGATCTAGGCAGCTGCGACGACGCAGCCTCGGCTACCTTTTCAACGACGGAGCCACGACGATTGTTTCGATAATATCGAATATATCGCGATATTATCGATATTATTGATAATATCGCGATATTTTGACGACAATTAGGAGGATACGTAGGAAAATATCGGTCTCTCTGAAAAACGATAATATCGACGATATTTCGCCGATATTATTGATATTTTAGTCATTGCATACAACTAATAAGAAGGCATCAACACCCACATAACGACTAACTAATAGTTGCTGGTCTCGACTGGCGCTCCGCCGTGTGTGACTCTATTCGCGTGCAAGTGGCACCTTACTGCGTTTTGTTATCATTAGGTAAGGAAACAGAATCCTTACTTAGGACCCAAGTACTGTCCAAGTTTGAATTCCCGTCCCGTTGATAAAGAAAATAAAAGGCAAAATTAGAGAAAAATATATCAACCAAATGAATTTTAATTAACTGCATCAATAAGAGAGACCAACTCCGCCTATGTCTTACATGGCCGGTCCCAAGCCCGGATAAAGGAGGAGGGGGAGGGCGTCAGGTAGTCGACAGCCGGCACTCCATGATCACGTCGAATCCTTATGAAAATGAATCCAGAACAAAATCACGCTAAAGCTAGGGCGTCACCCGTAAGTGGCGCGCTGTGTGGCCCGAGCACAGTGATAAGTGAGCAAGGGTCGCTGTATCTCCATCGGCACCCGGATGCAGTGTTAAATGAGCAAGGGGGCCATAGAAACTTCTTTTCGAACGACTCCACTCAAAGTTGTTTGGGAGCATATGCTCCTATCAACTTTACCCGGGACACACAAAAGAAGTACTTTGATCCTATTAGACGGGGGAGGGTGAAGAAGCTAGGACAGAAGGGTAGAGTTCAAGAGAGCAAAATGCGTTTAGGAACGTGGAATATAGGAACCTTAACGGGAAAATCTATGGAAGTAGTGGAAGTTATGGTGAGGAGAAGGATAAATATTATGTGCCTACAAGAAACTAAGTGGGTTGGTAGTAAGGCAAAGGATCTAGAAAACTCAGGGTTTAAACTTTGGTATTCGGGCACAAATAGAACGAGAAACGGTGTTGGCATCATCGTGGACAAGACCTTGGTACAAGATGTTGTAGATGTCAAGAGGGTAGGAGATAGAATCATGGCAATCAAGATTGTAATAGGACAAGAACTTATCAATGTGATTAGTGCGTACGCACCTCAAGTAGGGTTGGATACGAGTTCGAAGGAGAAATTTTGGGAAGATCTTGGAGACTTGGTGCAAGGAATTGCTCAGACGGAGAAGTTATTTATAGGAGGAGATTTAAATGGACACGTGGGCAGGGAGACAGGCAACTATGGAGGTTTTCATGGTGGCCATGGTTTTGGGGAGAGAAACGAGGATGGGGAAGCTATCTTGGATTTTGCAATGGCATATGATCTCTTCTTAGCCAACACCTTCTTTAAGAAGAGAGAAGAACATGTGATCACCTACAAGAGTGGGTCGTCAAAAACACAAATAGATTTTCTTCTAATGAGGAAAGGGGATCGTATAACTTGTAAGGATTGCAAAGTTATACCAGGAGAGAGCGTGGCTAATCAACATCGCTTGTTGGTGATGGATGTACATATCAAAAGAGTAAGACAAAAGAACAAGACTTGGAAGTGCCCAAGGACTAGATGGTGGAATCTAAAAGAAGAAAAACAAGTCATTTTCAAAGAGAAGGTAATCACCCAATGTGTGTGGGATAGAGAGGGGGAAGCTAGCCAAATGTGGGATTCCATGGCTAGTTGTATCCGAAAAGTAGCAAAAGAGGTATTAGGAGAGTCCAAGGGCTTTGCCCCACACCAAAAGGAATCTTGGTGGTGGAATGAGGAGGTACAAACAAAGGTGAAGGCTAAGAAGGAATGTTGTAAAGCCTTATACAAGGAGAGGACCGATGAAAATGGTGAAAGGTATAGAAAAGCGAAGCAAGAGGCGAAGAAAGCTGTCAGAGAAGCTAAGTTAGCGGCTTACGACGATATGTATAAACGACTAGATACCAAAGAAGGAGAGTTGGATATCTATAAACTATCTAGAGCAAGGGAAAAGAAGACAAGGGACCTAAACCAAGTGAGGTGCATCAAGGATGAGGATGGAAAGGTTCTTGCTACAGAGAACGCGGTTAAAGACAGATGGAGAGGTTATTTTCATAATCTTTTCAATGAAGGACATGAAATGAGTGCTTCTTTAGGGGAGTTGAGTAACTCAGAAGAGTGTAGAAACTACTCTTTTTATCGTCGAATCCGGAAGGAAGAAGTGGTTGTAGCTTTGAAGAAGATGAAGCATAAAAAAGCAATAGGCCCAGACGATATACCAATCGAAGTGTGGAAACTTTTGGGAGAGACAGGTATAACATGGCTCACTGACCTTTTCAATAGGATTTTGAAAACGAAGAAGATGCCAAATGAGTGGCGAACGAGCACTTTGGTGCCTATCTACAAGAATAAGGGCGACGTACAAAATTGCATGAACTATAGGGGTATTAAGCTAATGAGTCATACAATGAAGCTCTGGGAGAGAGTCATTGAGCATAGATTGAGGCAAGAGACACGGGTTTCGGACAACCAATTCGGGTTCATGCCAGGGCGCTCAACCATGGAGGCAATCTATCTCTTACGAAGATTGATGGAAAGATATAGAGATGGGAAAAAGGATTTACACATGGTCTTTATAGATTTGGAAAAAGCGTATGATAGGGTCCCAAGAGACATTCTTTGGAGGATTTTAGAGAAGAAAGGAGTACGAGTAGCATATATCCAAGCTATAAAGGATATGTATGAAGGAGCAAAGACTGCCGTAAGAACTCATGAAGGACAAACCGAAAGCTTTCCCATAACTGTAGGATTACATCAAGGCTCATCCTTAAGTCCTTACCTTTTTGCGTTGGTAATGGATGAGTTAACAAGACATATTCAAGATGATATTCCTTGGTGTATGCTTTTCGCAGACGATATAGTGTTGATAGATGAAACTCAGGAAGGGGTAAATGCAAAGCTTAACCTTTGGAGAGAAGTGTTGGAATCTAAAGGTCTTCGCCTAAGCCGATCAAAGACAGAATATATGGAGTGCAAGTTCAGTGCAAATGGAGGCCAAAACGAGTTAGGGGTGAGAATCGGAGATCAAGAAATACCAAAGAGCGACCGTTTTCGTTACCTAGGATCTATCTTGCAAAAGAACGGAGAATTAGATGGAGATCTCAACCATAGAATACAAGCTGGATGGATGAAGTGGAAGAGTGCATCCGGCGTGTTATGTGACCGCCGTATGCCACTGAAGCTTAAGGGAAAATTTTATAGGACGGCAATAAGGCCGGCGATGCTGTATGGCACAGAATGTTGGGCGGTGAAACATCAACACGTACACAAAATGGGTGTAGCGGAGATGAGGATGCTTCGTTGGATGTGTGGGCACACAAGAAAGGATAAGATTAGGAATGAGGATATCCGGGGTAAAGTAGGAGTAGCCGAAATTGAAGGAAAGATGAGAGAAAATCGGTTACGGTGGTTTGGACATGTGCAAAGAAGGCCTACTGACGCTCCGATTAGAAGATGCGACGATGGGACAGAGGTTCAGGGCCGAAGGGGTAGAGGAAGACCTAGGAAAACTTTGGAAGAGACTCTAAGAAAAGACTTAGAGTACTTGGATCTAACGAAGGACATGACACAGGATCGAGCACAATGGCGTTCTAAGATTCATATAGCCGATCCCACTCAGTGACTTGGATTTTCCAAGTCTCCAACCGAGAAGTTTTCCTCACTCGGAAAATTAAGGGAACACTACCCCAACCTACATGCTCCACTCAGAAAGCTTCAACATACAAGCTTCAACAAAAGAAAATTCAAAGAACTTAGCGAAGAAGGCTTTGGTGTATTTAACACAATACGTTGAAATGAAGGAAAGCTTATTTATTGATATCCCCGATAAGCTACAAATATGTACATATACATGAGTCAAAATAAACACACAAGAGGGAGCCTTCACAAAGGTTGCTTAGGAGAAGTCTCAGCAGTCGGTAGAGCCCCAGAAAGAGAAGGCACCGGAGGGGGATCATTTGGAGCCTCAGTACTGGACAGAACCCTAGAAGGAGGAGGCATCAGAGGTTGATCATTTGGAGCTTCATTACGCGGTACAGCCCCAGAAGACGAAGGCAATAAATGCCTTTGGAACAAACCTACAAATCTCTGATGATCAAGTAAAACCTGACCATCAGTTTCCTTCATCTGGTCAAGCTTCCTCTTCATGTTTGTAGCATAGTCATGTGCGAGCCGGTGCAACTGTTTATTCTCATGCTTGAGCCCTCTAATCTCCTGTTTGAGACTCATCACTTCAGCCGCCAATGATTCAACTTGGCGGGTTCGAGCAAATAGGCGTTGGGCCATATTAGACACAGAACCTGCACACTGAACACTGAGAGCCAGCGAATCCTTAACAGCTAACTCATCAGACCGTTTGGAAAGTAGTCTGTTATCTTTGGGAGTGAGAAGGTTCCTGGCCACCACCGCAGCGGTCATATCATTCTTCATCACGGAATCCCCAACGGTAAGAGGACCAGTAGGGGAGACGAAGGATGGGCGCCATATGTTGTCTGGAGAAGGCGGGGCTGCCTCTTCAACAAGGTTCAAGTCAAAACGACGGTCGGAGGGGCCAGACATTTTCAAAGGTGTTGAAGAGAGAAGAGGTCGGACAAATCAAGATCTTAGAAGTGCAAGAATGAAGCTTCTACTGGTGGAGATTCAAGTGTGCTTTGGAACTTAATGTCAGCCCTTATAAAAATCTGCACTCGACGGAGCTTCAGAAATCGAAGAGGCGCCTGCTCAGAAATCGAAGAGGCGTTTGCTTTCTCAAAAGCTGGGCTGCTTAGAGATCACGAGGGTTGATCTCAGAAATCTAAGAGGCGTTTGCTTTCTCAAAAGTTGGGCTGCTCAAAGACCACGAAGGCTGGTCTCAGAAATTGAAGAGGCGCTCGCTTTCTCAAAAGCTGGGCTCCCCAGAGACCACGAGGGCCGATCTCAGAAATCGAAGAGGCACCTACTTTTCCAGCCTTGTCAGCACCTGTCACGCGCACACTCAGCTTTGCGGAAATTATGGGCATTCTGTCGAAGACTTCTGGGGAAGTAGAAAACACATGAATCTTACTGTTCAATCACCCACTTCCCACACGCAACAATAGCTCATGGGTACCACAGAAAACTTTGCCAAAGTTCTCTGCCAAAGTCGAGCACGTGAAGCTTGCAGCTCCCACTACATCGCTCTGACCAAGAAGGGTAAAAGAATAGCAAAGAAACAGCACTAACAAAGTTTAGACCCATAAATTTTGAAGGTCTAGCTACCATATTATTACCCACAAGGGTAAAGGAACAGTACCACTGCTGGATAATTGGACAGTCCCTGTGTGTCAACCTCTGTGCTTCGTGGCAAGGTAGACTAGCAAACATGCCCAACCTTTACTCACATTCGAGAAAACACTCCCAATAAGATTGCTTGCTCCAAAATCGAAGAGGCACCGTCCTCCGAATCTCGAGAGCCAGACTCCCAACATGACTACTTTCTTAAAAATCGAAGAGAGGGTAAAGGAACAGTACCATTGCTGGATAATTGGAAAGTCCCTGTGTGTCAACCTCTGTGCTTCGTGGCAAGGTAGACTAGCAAACATGCCCAACCTTTACTCACATTCGAGAAAACACTCCCAACAAGATTGCTTGCCCCAAAATCGAAGAGGCACCGCCCTCCGAATCTCGAGAGCCAGACTCCCAACATGATTACTTTCTAAAAAATCGAAGAGACACTGCTCCCCGAATCTTCGAGAGCCAGACCCCCAGCGTGACTGCTTTCTCAAAAATCGATGAGGCATCGTTCTTCGAATCAATCGAAGAGGCGCTCGCTTTCTCAAAAGCTGGGCTGCTCAGAGACCACGAGGGCCGATCTCAGAAATCGAAGAGGCACCTACTTTTCTAGCCTTGTCAGCACCTGTCACACGCACACTCAGCTTTGCAGAAATTATGGGCATTCTGTCGAAGACTTCTGGTGAAGTAGAAAGCACATGAATCTTACTGTTCAATCACCCACTTCCCACACGCAACAATAGCTCATGGGTACCACAGATAACTTTGCCAAAGTTCTCTGCCAAAGTTGAGCACGTGAAGCTTGCAGCTCCCACTACATCGCTCTGACCAAGAAAGGTAAAAGAATAGCAAAGAAACAACACTAACAAAGTTTAGACACATAAATTTTGAAGGTCTAGCTACCATATTATTACCCACAAGGGTAAAGGAACAGTACCACTGCTGGATAATTGGAAACTCCCTGTGTGTCAACCTCTGTGCTTCGTGGCAAGGTAGACTAGCAAACATGCCCAACCTTTACTCACATTCGAGAAAACACTCCCAACAAGATTGCTTGCTCCAAAATCGAAGAGGCACCGTCCTCCGAATCTCGAGAGCCAGACTCCCAACATGACTACTTTCTCAAAATCGAAGAGAGGGTAAAGGAACAGTACCATTGCTGGATAATTGGAAAGTCCCTGTGTATCAACCTTTGTGCTTCGTGGCAAGGTAGACTAGCAAACATGCCCAACCTTTACTCACATTCGAGACAACACTCCCAACAAGATTACTTGCTCCAAAATCGAAGAGGCACCGCCCTCCGAATCTCGAGAGCCAGACTCCCAACATGATTACTTCCTCAAAAATCGAAGAGACACTGCTCTCCGAATCTCGAGAGCCAGACCCCCAGCATGATTGCTTTCTCAAAAATCGAAGAGGCATCGTTCTCCGAATCTCGAGAGCCAGATACCACAGACCACTTTTTCAAAGTGCTCTGACAGAGTTAAAACATGTGAAACTGACAGCTCCCACTACCGTGCTATGACCAAGCAGGGTAAAGGAATAGCATTACTACTTGTTAGGGAGACTCCTATATATGTCAACCTCCATCCCCAACGGACAGGCAGACCTGCAAAAATGCTCAACCCTTCATCATATCTGAGAGGGCACTCCCAACGAAGCCTTTCGAAATATTCAGCTTTCTTTCCCCCCGATAATACCTCTGCAAACAAGCTATACTAGAGCAAGAATATCTCATATCATCAGGGTTAAAAGCAAGAGTATCCCATATCATGCTTTTTCCCTGTCTTTTCCTTTGGCCTTGTTTTTACCTGCAAGACAAGGAGAAAGAGAGCAATCAGTCAGCACTTGGAATCAAGCTTCCAGCCAAGAACTGACTGCCTGGAACCCCTTACCTGATTACTTACCTGGCATTGCTCTCGAGTACTCATCTTCAACATCTTATGTTTCCAGGGAAGATTCTGCATCTGCTTGAGGAACAGCTAGGGCAAGTGCGAAGGATACAAGGAAGCATGTGGAGACAAGCGTAACAGCACACGTGCCGATACATCCATTACTCTGTCAAAAGCAAAAGTATCCCATATCAGCAGGGTGGAACGTACTCTAGATTTGATGGACTTGTTTTGACCCTCAAATTCTTCAGTCGGCCTTATACTCTGGAGGAAACCAGAAAACCCTCCAGCTCAGTTCAAGAATAAGCCTGTGGAAAGTTACTTCTTCAAAAGCAAAAGTATCTCATATCATCTCTTCTCATTTTTCTTCTCTTTATCCTTCATGCTGCTGCAAGATGGGGAGAAGGTGAACAATCAGTCGGAGCTCTGATTGCTTACCTTGTCTGTCACCTCTTTCAGCAGACCCCCTAGCTCGGCGACTTGGGGGACTCCTACTACATGGTTTGTATCGCGCTTGACCAAGCCTGAAACTACAAGTAAGCTTCAAGTGAAATTGATACATTACCTTGTGCATCTCCACCAGTTAAAGATACCACCCCTGGATGGAGGAAGAGTACTTCCAGAGAAGATGCCACATCTACCTATGAGACAGATAAGGCAAGTCAAGACGACTCCACACTCCGATACTTAGAAGTTTCGTGATTACGAGATCATTCTCCCACAATATTTCTTAATGTCATTTGTACTAAATCATTCACTTGTACTCACTAAAGGAGAGCTTGAACCTATGTACTTGTGTAAACCCTTCACAATTAATAAGAACTCTTCTATTCCGTGGACGTAGCCAATATGGGTGAACCACGTACATCTTGTGTTTGCTTTCCTATCTCTATCCATTTATATACTTATCCACACTAATGACCGGAGCAATCTAGCGAAGATCACAAAAAGCGACCGTTTTCGCTACCTAGGATCTATCTTGCAAGAGAACGGAGAATTAGATGGAGATCTCAACCATAGAATACGAGCTGGATGGATGAAGTGTTAGAATGCATCCGGCGTGTTGTGTGACCGTCGTAGGCCACTGAAGCTCAAGGGAAAATTTTATAGGACGGCAATAAGGCCAGCGATGTTGTATGACACAGAATGTTGGGCGGTGAAGCATCAACACGTACACAAAATGGGTGTAGCGGAGATGAGGATGCTTCGTGGGATGTGTGGGCACACGAGAAAGGATAAGATTGGGAATGAGGATATCCGAGGTAAAGTAGGAGTAGCCGAAATTGTAGGAAAGATGAGAGAAAATCGGCTCCGGTGATTTGGACATGTGCAAAGAAGGCCGAATGACGCTCCGGTTCGAAGATGTGACTACGGGACAGAGGTTCAGGGCCGAAGGGGTAGAGGAAGACCTAGGAAAACTTTGGAAGAGACTCTAAGAAAAGACTTAGAGTACTTGGATCTAACGGAGGACATGACACAAAACCGAGCGCAATGGCGTCCTAGGATTCATATAGCCGACCCCACTTAGTGGGAAAAGGCTTTGTTGTTGTTGTTGTTGTTGCATCAATAAGAGAGACCATGGAGGATTTTCCAAAGAAAATATGGGGTCAAAATTGCAAAACCTATTAAATTTATGAAATCCAATGCCAAGCAACTCCTACTCAGAAAAATATGATGGACATGCCCAATACATCTAAAGCTAAACCGACAGCAAGGAATACCAGTAGTTTTTGCAACCAATTAGAGTTATATCTGCTGACCCAAAAATTTCCTTCTCTCGCTGTAGAATAATCTTAATTAGTGAACTCCGATGAATTTTGTCCGCTTCTTGATGATTGATAACCCGAGTTCCCTCTGTCTTGTCGAGGGCTTGGCCTATAGTAGCCATTTCCCCTTGGTCGGCTGTAGTCCTGGTCACCTCCGTCATAGCCACCTCCCCTCCCAAAACTCCGAGAACCAAAACGACCCCTCGGTGCCTCTGCTTGGTAGCTGCCACTTCCTCTTCCCCTTCCTGTTCAGACAACAATGCAATAGCAATAAGATTACATTAAGAGCATATCTTAATGTGAAGCTTGGAGCGTAAGAGCTTGTTATGCCAGAACAATTTGATCAGAAACGACGCTCAAATATCTCATAAAGGTATCACACTAAGCAGTCAAAATTGACAAGGGTTTAACAACGAATTGTATCAGAGTTTCTTTCGCCAGATAACTAGCACAGGAAAGTGGATGACACTAACAAAGTTGCTAATTGCCAATTATTAAATACAGCAGCCATAGATGGTGAAATGAGACCATTATGAAGTCATTAAAAATTGCCACACAATATAATGATGTCACCATATCACATCCATGGCCATAAGAAACAGGATTAGGCAATCATCGGAATACATGTTGCAGTATTTTCAATGCAATCGTCCAGATAGTAAGCGAGAACAGATGACAGAATTTTAATAAGATATATAAGAAACATACTTCCCACTCGAGACGGGATCTTGCTGTTTGGTCTCCGTTCTTCAATGTATACCTGTCGTCCAGCAATTTGAACACTACCAGCCTACGTAAAATAAAAAGAAAAAATCAATAAAAGACTCGGGAACCGGACTTGTGGGAGGAAAGTAACTAAAAAGTTTGCCTCCATCTCCAACATTAAATTCAATTGGTACTGAAAGGAAACTTTGGTAGAATCTTCTATTAAAATTCAAATTTCGCAAATAGCACTCATTTAGTAATGGTTTCATGAGTGGACCTTGACGGCATTCTGAACACCGGTAATATCTTCAAATTCAACAAACGCATAGCAAACACCAACATCCTGCACAACAATGGAATATTTTAGCTTAATAATTTCAAGGCATTTTGGCCAAAATAGTCCCTGAGATTGGCATAACTCCACACTTTGGTCCCTGAGATTTGAAATCGAAAGAAGTGGTCCCTAAGTTTGTCCACCGTCAATCATTTTGGTCATTCTGTGAAAAATCTCTGTTAAATAAGGACTAGAATGATAAAAATACCCTCAATTTAATAAACAATGGGCAGGGCAAAATGATTTGACAAAAATTGAGGGTATTTTTGTCATTTTATCCTTATTTAACAGATATTTTTTACGGACTGACCAAAATGATTGACGGTGGACAAACTCAGGAGACAACTCTATTGATTTTAAATATCAGGAACCAAAGTGAGAAGTTATGCCAATCTCAGGGACCATTTTGGCTAAAAAGCCTAAAAACTGGTATAAATGATACATCTGGAGAGGAACTTAAGGGAATAAAAGAATGCAAAAATCTAAGAGCATGAACCTTGCGACTCCTAATGACCACTCCTTCAGGCTGCTTGAGTTTTCCAAAATTGACAAATTCCTCCTCCACTTCAGATGGGGACACAGTAGTCGGCAAGTTTCTTACATAAACAGACTTTATTTCACCTAAAAGCATTCATAGAAGACAAAAAGAAATAAAAAGATCAATTAAATAAAACTGTTGAAGTACATATTAAACTGCCGATATGTTGATTTATTAGACTGGACAAGAGAGCGAAACTAAGAAAAAAAATTTAACTAGACGATAATTTTTTACAACTGAAAATTGTAAGCAACAATTCTCAAATAACTCATTAAAATAAGCCCAGATGTTCACCTTCATCTTCTAGGGCGGCAACCTCATCTGCTGTCTCTGCTACTGGCCTTTCAAATGTATTAGATGATGAAATGGATTGATGAGCAGTGGACTGAGGATAGTGATTCCAGTCTGAAGCCATTGGTGCACTCTTATTAGATGAATGCTGGGGAGCTACAGAAGGCACAGGTTGCCCCTTGGCAACGCGTAACTACCAAAAAAATCAAGCAGACAAGATTGGTCACACATAATGAGCATAACCTTCCATACATATATATGTATGTGTTTAGGTGAAAAAAAAAAATTAGTTACAGATTCAGTGCATACTATAGAAGCATAGGTCTGCTTTTGAGGCTCTCCAATAGATTCCTCAACAGATGCATGCAGGTGATCTTGTATGGTATTCGGCATGCTTTGAAGTGCACCATTTGATTGCTCTACAGCACCATCATCCAACAAGTTCTCAGTTTCAACAACTTGCTGCAACTGTTGCTCTGCAAAGCCATAACTTTCAACTGGACCATTTTCTTTGACAGCAGGAGCGACAAAGTCTCTTGTCTGAATCTCTCCACCCACATAATAGTTAGCCACTGCAAAATCACCAGTTCCAACAGCTAATTACTAAAAAAGATGGTTCTTTTATACGTTGAAATGAAACTTATAATACCACCCAATCAAAACAAATTACTAAAATTTTCAGAAAGGTATTTTCAACTCCAAGAATTTTAAAAGAACTTTTTTTTTTGAAATGGCACTGAAGGATGAGCCATAATCATGCATAAATATGGTTTCAGATGAAGTAAACATTGCCATTCAACCAGCACACTTTCTATTGCTAATTATAGAATTGGTTTTGTTGTCCTACATAAAATTCTTTGTTTTCAAATACCAAACTCTTGTACACAAATGCAAAAAATAAAAAATAAAAAATCAACAAACTCCACATCACTTTTCTAGTAATAGCCACATGCTTTCTCCAAAATTAGCAGATTTTATAATGCCTACTGACAAAGGAATCCTTCAAATCAACGTAAATCATGAAGAATTAAAATACCTGGCTGCGAAATTGTAGCAGGAGCACTTAGCTTGGCGTCAAGATTGTTTTGGGCTAATAAGACTGCTGGATGATGATGAATCGGTTCCTCATCAACGAAGTGAAATATATCGTTCAGCACAAAATAACCTCTCTCCTGAGGTGCAAGGAAAAATGTTTGCGCAAATTTCCTCCTCCCAGTGAAAGTTTTCATTTCAAGGTAGCCTTCAACCAGAACAAGAACACCTCCATTCCAAGATTCCAAGGAATTTGCTTTGTTGATTTCGAATCCAGTCAGATTGAGTGACATAACAAGATCATGGATTTGCTGTTGCATACAAAGAAAGAAAGAATAAACTTGAGTATCAAATATACCGGCATCAAAATATATAAACTATGCTGACATGTGGAATCAATTAATTGCTTGTAACTAGAAAATAATGACTGAACATGTCAAGCAATAATTGTCTGATGGACCGTGGGTGCGAGAGTACAGAAAATGATGATAGATGCATGTCTAGGCCTATTACATCAACATGTTAGTTTCAATTTTAACATTTTTATAGCTGTAAAAAGGAAACGGTTATCAACATGATTAATTAAAAGGCCACCCATAAAACTGCAAATTCAAGTGAATTTAGAAGCAATGAACCCAATAGGCATACTTCTTTTTTCAACTAGGAGTAACAAAGAAAAGAAGAGAAAATGCTGCCTCTCACACAGCAATAAAATGAGGTATCTCACAACTAGATACACAAATGTCACAATCTGCAACTAGTGGGATCAAACTCAGGAACTTATTTAGCCGACGTAGTACATAAAGGTAACTAAAATTACAAAAACCCATTAAACTACTTACTCGACTTACTCCAAAAGACATAAAGCAGATATTTTGATGTTAATTTGCAGAAAAAGTTGAAAACTTTAATAGGAACTTAAACATAAAACTTATGAAGAAGCACTTGGTGACGAAATTGTAGAAAGAATACCTGCATTGCAACTGCGGTGGCTCTGGAATTGCCGTCGGCACGAACCATTGTGCTGGCCTCGGAGTAGAACTGGTGCACAAAGTCCGGCTGCTGCTGAAGCACTTGGTAGTACTGCGTCACAAAGTACGTCCCCACCTAAACCACCACAAGCACGACGGCGATTTCACCCTCAGCGGCGGCAGAGCAAGAGAATAACAGAGAGAGAGGATATAGAGAGAGAAAGAGAGAACCTGAGCAGCTGTGACGGGAAATGCATAGGGGGTGGCCATATTTTGAGACCTCTTAAACCCTAAAACCGCGAAATCAAAAACTCTGGATCTGCGAACGCCCCCACAAATCTGTACCAAAACCCCAAAAGATAAGCTTTAGACACAAATGGCATAAACACACAGATATTTAGAGAGAGAGAGAGGGGTCTCATTAAAGTTGGAGGCTTTGGTCTTTAGAGAGAAGGAGACCTTGAGACAGATTTGGGGGAGGGAGGGAGAGAGAGGGGTCGATCTTCTTCACTGACTGGGTTTTGCGGCTTTTGTTGGAAGCCGTCACCACAGAAATTGGTGACCCTCAGCCCACGCGGGCGCACTTTAATATGGAATTGCATCAAACGGACCTTTCCTTTTGATACCTCTTTGCTAACCTGCGCTTGTGATATATTTGCCTAGTCCTCTTTCTTATATGATGAGGAGGAAATTCCTATTTTACCTTTTTTGAAAGAAAAAAATTCTTTAGAAAGGTTACAGTTTGAATTTTTGTGATTTGTTTAGTGCTTGGGTTTTTAGAGGGTTGTATTCAATTGGAAGTTTAAAAAATTTTAGAAGAGTTTATGAATTAGAGAGTATATAATTAAGATATTAAATGAATTTATGGAAGTTTATGGGTATTTAAACAAAATTTTAAGGGAGTTCATAAAACTTGAAATTTGGACGTGTTCAATCAGGATTTTGAAGTAGTCCATAAATCTTCCAACCAAAAATAAGAAAACTAGTCCATAAAACTCCATATGTATTCATTTAGGAATTGATTTTAAAATATTTTAAAAAGTTAAGAATTTTGATGGATTTACTAGGATTTTATAGTGTACTTTAGACTTTAAGAAATCAGGCATCTCCCTTAAGATTTTGAATGAATTCACATGGAGTATATGAAACTCCACTCGAACTCCATCAAACTCCACGGATTTATAACTCTTAAAAACCTTTTGTTAACTGGGCATTTTTAGGCCCAAGAAATGGTGCAGGTTGGGAAAGAGGTCACGAAATGGCCAAAGTCCAAGACAAAGGAAGATTAAAAACCTCAAGGCCTAAAGGGTTTAGAGAAAGATGTTCCCGAGCGCTAAAGTTGACCGCCTACGAACTCAACCTGACTAGGTTACATAAAGTATTTTACGACTGCCAAAGGCACATGGGCAGGCTGACAACTTTATGGCACAAGGTTTCAAGAGCAGTTCTCCTCGGTCGTCAATCAGGCCATGTGGCAACCATATCAAAAATAAAGGCCTAGAATGGGACGTAAAGCTGGTTGGGGATGCTAATCGGAGGGACTAGGTTGGATAACCAAGGTCGAGCAGGTCACTTGGCATGCCTCGTCTAGAAAAGGAGTGCAATCATGACTGAGCAAATTTCACTTCACCATCGAATGTCTAGCTGGTGGGTAAAAAGTTGTCAATGCGCTAGTCGAGGCAAGTGGCGTAATAAATGCTAGAAAAATGAGAGAGTTGTTTGGGTTCTTTGGGTACCTATATAAAGAGGTGGGAACATGTTGTAAAGGGGTCGGACAACTGATGTAATAAAGAATTCTTACATTAAGCTAAGAGTTATTTGTAGTCTTGAAATCAATACAATCCAAGCAACATAGTCGATGAACCTAGTTTTGAGGGGTGAACCACTTATATCTTGAGTCCGGTTCATTTTAATTTTTATCCTAAGCCCAACAAAGGCTTATTGTTTTAATTTGTTAACATGCAAGTTTTGAGCGTTAACAATTTGGCGCTGACTGTGGGAAACGCATATGATTTCCTGTGTTTTATAACTAGTTGTCTTAGGCATTTTCAGTGATCTCACTCAGCTGAGCAGAATGACCAGCAGGAGGATGAGAGACAGGCCCTTTCTGGCAAGCTTGAGAAGCCTTTCCGCAGGAGAAGACGAGAAGGGAAGGCCAGGCTCGCCAACTTGAAGGAAAAAATGAACAATATACTTCCAATGTTGGAGAGATGAATGAGGTAAGAAACCTCCTCCATGCCCAAAGCCTTCTGATGCAGGACGAGAAATAAAAGATGCATTTGGCATGGAGCACAATAAATTATTCGAAGATGAATTTATGTGCTAGAATAAAATGGGTGTTTTATACAAATTGGCTTATCAGTTTTACTTCCAAGACGTTTTATGGCAACTTTCTTTACTTTAGTTATGTAATTTTTAGTTTTATGTCATTTTAATTTAGTTTTATGTCAATTTAATACTTTTGACTTTCAATTTCTGAATGTAGGTTACAAAAACTTTTTAAATACCACTTCTTCTGTAAGATAGAGGACTTGGACGTTTTTTGTTGATGAATGAAATATTTAGAGAGATTTTTATCTCGTATTTGTGCCTTTCTCTTGTTTAAGAGTATGTAAGTTTGTTCTTTCTAGTGTCTATGTCGTAGGCTGGTACTAGAACCAAAGTTTATAGGGTTTTCAAGTCTCTCCTTACACTTGGAGATAGTGAACCCTACCTATAGTTTCCTTTTTAATATTTATCAGTCCATTTCATCTTATTTTGTTTCTATCCACTGCGCCCTGCATTAGTTAGTATCAGAGCGTAGTTCGATCCAAGGGTGACGCTATATCAAAGGTAACAACACTAACATGTCATAGATGCCAGTACCTGAAGATCTAAATCTAGATCTTCTTGCAATATTTGTTCATTGTTTACATAGTTCATGTGAATTTGTCGTGGTATATGTTATTATAATTTTATGTATTTTGTGATGTTATTAATGATCCTACAATTGACGAGGGTACTGATGATCAAGAGTTTTCTCGGTAGGCTAGAGTGGTTAATCAAGAGATGTATTTGAATTCTATCAAGGATATTCATGATGATAACAATCTGGTATTTGAATTCAAAATTGGACACAAAAGAAAATAGATGAACACAAGCGTTTTGACAGATAACTCCGCCTGTGTAAGTTTATCTTACATTGCCGGTCCCAAGCCCGGGTAAAGGAGGAGGGGGCGTCAGGTAGTCGACAGCCGCCACTCCTCAGTTACGTCGAATCCTTATGAAAATGAATCCAGAACGAAATTGCGCTAAAGCTAGGGCGTCACCCGTAAGTGGCGCGTTGTGTGGCCCGAGCACAGTGATAAGTGAGCAAGGGTCGCTGTATCTCCATCGGCACCCGGATGCAGTGTTAAATGAGCAAGGGGGCCATAGAAACTTCTTTTCGAACGACTCAACTCAAAGTTGTTTGGGAGCATATGCTCCTATCAACTTTACACAGGACACACAAAAGAAATACTTTGATCTTATTGGACGAGGGAGGGTGAATAAGCTAGGACAAAAGGGTAGAGTTCAACAGAGTAGAATGCGTTTAGGAACGTGGAATATAGGAACCTTAACGGGAAAATCTATGGAAGTAGTGGAAGTTATGGTGAGGAGAAGGATAAATATTATGTGCCTACAAGAAACTAAGTGGGTTGGTCTTAAGGCAAAGGATCTAGAAAACTCAGGGTTTAAACTTTGGTATTCTGGCACAAATAAAACGAGAAACGGTGTTGGCATCATCGTGGACAAGACCTTGACACAAGATGTTGTAGATGTCAAGAGGGTAGGAGATAGAATCATGGCAATCAAGATTGTAATAGGACAAGAACTCATCAATGTGATTAGTGTGTACGCACCTCAAGTAGGGTTGGATACGAGTTTGAAGGAGAAATTTTGGGAAGACCTTGGAGACTTGGTGCAAGGAATTGCCCAGACGGAGAAGTTATTTATAGGCGAAGAAAGCTGTGAGAGAAGCTAAGTTAGCGGCTTATGACGACATGTATAAGCGACTAGATACCAAAGAAGGAGAGTTGGATATCTATAAACTAGCTAGAGCAAGGGAAAAGAAGAGAAGATACATAAACCAAGTGAGGTGCATCAAGGATGAGGATGGAAAGGTTCTTGCTACAGAGAATGCGGTCAAAGACAGATGGAGAGGTTATTTTCATAATCTTTTCAATGAAGGACATGAAATGAGTACTTCTTTAGGGGAGTTGAGTAACTCAGAAGAGTGTAGAAACTACTCATTTTAATTTTCGAATCAGGAAGGAAGAAATGGTTGTAGCTTTGAAGAAGATGAAGCATAGAAAAGCAGTGGGCCCAGACGATATACCGATCGAAGTGTGGAAAGTCTTGGGAGAGACAGGTATAACATGGCTCACTGACCTTTTCAATAGGATTTTGAAAACGAAGAAGATGCCAAATGAGTGGCGAAAGAGCACTTTGGTGCCTATCTACAAGAATAAGGGCGACATACAAAATTGCATGAACTATAGGGGTATTAAGCTAATGAGTCATACAATGAAGCTCTAGGAGAGAGTCATTGAGCATAGATTGAGGCAAGAGACACGGATTTCGGACAACCAATTCGGGTTCATGCCAGGGCGCTCAACCATGGAGGCAATCTATCTCTTACGAAGATTGATGGAAAGATATAGAGATGGGAAAAAAGATTTACACATGATCTTTATAGATTTGGAAAAAGCGTATGATAGGGTCCCAAGAGACATTCTTTGGAGGATTTTAGAGAAGAAAGGAGTACGAGTAGCATATATCCAAGCTATAAAGGATATGTATGAAGAAGCAAAGACTGCCGTAAGAACTCATGAAGGACAAACCGAAAGCTTCCCCATAACTGTAGGATTACATCAAGGCTCATCCTTAAGTCCTTACCTTTTTGCGTTGGTAATGGATGAGTTAACATGACATATTCAAGATGATATTCCTTGGTGTATGCTTTTCGCAGACGATATAGTGTTGATAGATGAAACTCAGGAAGGGGTAAATGCGAAGCTTAACCTTTGGAGAGAAGTGTTGGAATCTAAAGGTCTTCGCCTAAGCCGATCAAAGACAGAATATATGGAGTGCAAGTTCAGTGCAAATGGAGGCCAAAATGAGTTAGAGGTGAGGATCGGAGATCAGGAAATACCAAAGAGCGATCGTTTTCGCTACTTAGGATCTATCTTGGAAAAGAACGGAGAATTAGATGGAGATCTTAACCATAGAATACAAGCTGGATGGATGAAGTGGAAGAGTGCATCCGACGTGTTGTGTGACCACCGTATGCCACTGAAGCTCAAGAGAAAATTTTATAGGACGGCAATAAGGCCAGGGATGTTGTATGGCACAGAATGGTAGGCGGTGAAGCATCAACACATACACAAATTGGGTGTAGCGGAGATGAGGATGCTTCGTTGGATGTGTGGGCACACGAGAAAGGATAAGATTAGGAATGAGGATATCTGAGGTAAAGTAGGAGTAACCAAAATTGTAGGAAAATTGAGAGAAAATCGGTTACGGTGGATTGGACATGTGCAAAGAAGGCCTACTGACGCTTCGGTTAGAAGATGCGACTACGGGACAGAGGTTCAGGGCCGAAGGGGTAGAAGAAGACCTAGGAAAACTTTGGAAGAGAGTCTAAGAAAAGACTTAGAGTATTTGGATCTAACGGAGGACATGACACATGACCGTGCACAATGGCGTTCTAAGATTCATATAGCCGACCCCACTCAGTGAAGAAGATTTTGGTGTATTTAACACAATGCGTTGAAATGAAGCAAAGCTTATTTATTGATATCTCCGATAAGTTACAAATATGTACATATACATGAGTCAAAATAAACAAACAAGAGGGAGCCTTCACAAAGGTTGCTTAGGAGAAGTCTCAACAGTCGGTAGAGCCCCAGAAAGAGAAGGCACCGAAGGGGGATCATTCGAAGCCTCAGTACTGGACAGAACCCTAGAAGGATGAGGCATCGGAGGTTGATCATTTGGAGCTTCATTACGCGATACAGCCCCAGAAGACAAAGGCAATAAATGCCTTTGGAACAAACCCACAAACCGCTGATGATCAAGTAAAACCTGACTATCAGATTCCTTCATCTGGTCAAGCTTCCTCTTCATGTTTGTAGCATAGTCATGTGCGAGCCGGTGTAACTGTTTATTCTCATGCTTGAGCCCTCTAATCTCCTGTTTGAGACTCATCACTTCAGCCGCCAATAATTCAACTTGGCGGGTTCGAGCAAATAGGCGTTGGGCCATATTAGACACAGAACCTGCACACTGAACACTTAGAGCCAGAGAATCCTTAACATCCAACTCATCAGACCGTTTGGAAAGTAGTCTGTTATCTTTGGGAGTGAAAAGGTTCCTGGCCACCACCGCAGCAGTCATATCATTCTTCATCATGGAATCCCCAACGGTAAGAGGACCAGTAGGGGATAAGAAGGATGGGCACCATATGTTGTCTGGAGAAGGCGTGGCTACCTCTTCAACAAGGTTCAAGTCAAAACGACGGTCGGAGGGGCCAGACATTTTCAAAGGTGTTGAAGAGAGAAAAGGTTGGACAAATCAAGATCTTAGAAGTGCAAGAAGGGAGCTTCTATTGGTGAAGATTCAAGTGTGCTTTGGAACTTAATGCCAGCCTTTATAAAAATCTGTACTCGACGGAGCTTCAGAAATCGAAGAGGCGCCTGCCCAGAAATCGAAGAGGCGTTTGCTTTCTCAAAAGCTGGGCTGCTCAGAGACCACGAGGGCTGATCTCAGAAATCGAAGAGGCGTTTGCTTTCTCAAAAGCTGGGCTGCTTAAAGACCACGAAGGCCGATCTCAGAAATCGAAGAGGTGCTTGCTTTCTCAAAAGCTAGGCTACTCAGAGACCACGAGGGCCGATTTCAGAAATCGAAGAGGCACCTGCTTTTCTCAGCCTTGTCAGTACCTGTCACATGCACACTTAGTTTTGATGAAATTACGGGCATTCTGTTGAAGATTTCTGGTGAAGTAGAAAGCACGTGAATCTTACTGTTCAATCATCCACTTTCCACATGCACCATCAGCTCATGGGTACCACAGATAACTTTGCTAAAGATCTCTGACAAAGTTTAGACACGTGAAGCTTGCAGCTCCCACTACATTGCTATGACCAAGAAGGGTAAAAGAATAGCAAAGAAACAGCACTAACAAAGTTTAGACACATAAATTTTGAAGGTCTAGCTACCATATTATTACCCACAAGGGTAAAGGAACAGCACCACTGCTGGATAATTAGAAAGTCCCTATGTGTTAACCTCTGTGCTTCGTGGCAAGGTAGACTAGAAAACATGCCCAACCTTTACTCACATTCAAGAAAACACTCCCAACAAGATTGCTTGCTCCAAAATCGAAAAGGCCTCCGAATCTCGAGAGCCAGACTCCCAACATGATTACTTTCTTAAAAATCGAAGAGACACCGCTCTCCGAATCTCAAGAGCCAGACTCCCAGCAGGATTGCTCTCTCAAAAATCGAAGAGGCACTATTATCCGAATCTCGAGAGCCAGATCCCCGACAGGATTGCTTGTTCGAAAATCGAAGAGGCACTGCTTTCTCAACTTCGAGAGCCAGATCTCCTTAGATAAAGCTTGTCTGTAATCTTCACACGCAACATCAGCTTTCCAGATACCACATACCACTTTTTCAAAGTGCTCTGACACACGTGAAGCTGGCAGCTGCCACTACCGTGCTATGACCAAGTAGGGTAAAGGAATAGCATTACTACTTGTTGTTAGGGAAACTTCTATATATGTCGACCTTTATCCTCAACGGACAGGCAGACCTGCAAAAATGCTCAACCCTTCCTCATATCTGAGAGGGCACTCCCACCGAAGCCTCTCGAAATACTCAGCTTTCTTTCCCCCCGATAATCTCTTTGTAAACAAGCTACACCAGAGCAAGAATATCTCATATCATCAGGGTTAAAAGCAAGAGTATCCCATATCATGCTTTTTCCTTGTCTTTTCCTTTGGCCTTGTTCTTACCTGCAAGACAAGGAGAAAGAGAGCAATCAGTCAGCACTTGGAATCAAGCTTCTAGTCAGGAACTGACTGCCTGGAACCCCTTACCTGATTACTTACCTGACATTGCTCTCGAGTACTCATCTTCAACATCTTATGCTTCCAGAGAAGATACCACATCTGCCTGAGGAACAGATAGGGAAAGTGAGAAGGATACAAGAAAACATGTGGAGACAAGCGTAATAGAACACGTGCCGATACATCCACTACTTTGTCAACAGCAAAAGTATCCCATATCAGCAGGGTCGAATGTACTCTAGATTTGATGAACTTGTTTTGACCCTCAAATTCTTCAGTCGGCCTTATACTCTGGAGGAAACCAGAAAATCCTCCAGCCCAGTTCAAGAATAAGCCTATGGAAAGTTACTTCTTCAAAAGCAAAAGTATCTCATATCATCTATTCTCATTTTCTTCTCTTTATCCTTCATGCTGCCTGCAAGATAGGAAGAATGAGAACAATCAGCCGGAACTCGAAATCAAACTTCTGATCTGGGACTGATTGCTTGGAGCTCTGATTGCTTACCTTGTATGTCGCCTCTTTCAGCAGATCCCCTAGCTCGGCGACTTGGGGGACTCCTACTACATGGTTTGTATCGCGCTTAACCAAGCCTGAAACTACAAGTAAGCTTCAAGTGAAATTGATACATTACCTTGTGCATCTCCACCAGTTAAAGATACCACCCATGGATGGAGGAAGAGTACTTCCAGAGAAGATGCCACATCTACCTATAAGACAGATAAGGCAAGTGAAGACGAGAGCTCGAACCTATGTCATTTGTACTAAATCATTCACTTGTACTTACTAAAGGAGAGCTTGAACCTATGTACTTGTGTAAACCCTTCACAATTAATGAGAACTCCTCTACTCCGTGGACGTAGCCAATCTGGGTGAACCACGTACATCTTGTGTTTGCTTTCCTGTCTCTATCCATTTACATACTTATCCACACTAATGACCAGAGCAATCTAGCGAAGATCACAAACTTAATACTTTCTGTTGTACCAAAGTCCTCACTGATTTTGTGCATCAACAATCCTTAAGTCCTTACCTTTTTGCGTTGGTAATGGATGAGTTAACATGACATATTCAAGATGATATTCCTTGGTGTATGCTTTTCGCAAACGATATAGTGTTGATAGATGAAACTTAGGAGGGGTAAATGCGAAGCTTAACCTTTGGAGAGAAGTGTTGGAATCTAAAGGTATTCGCCTAAGCCGATCAAAGACAGAATATATGGAGTGCAAGTTCAGTGCAAATGGAAGCCAAAATGAGTTAGGGGTGAGGATCGGAGATCAGGAAATACCAAAGAGCGACCGTTTTTGCTACCTAGGATCTATCTTACAAAAGAACGGAGAATTAGATGGAGATCTCAACCATAGAATACAAGTTGGATGGATGAAGTGGAAGCGTGCATCCGGCGTGTTGTGTGACCGTCGTAGGCCACTAAAGCTCAAGGGAAAATTTTATAAGACGGCAATAAGGCCGGCGATGCTGTATGGCACAGAATGTTGGGCAGTGAAGCATCAACACGTACACAAAATGGTTTGGACATGTGCAAAGAAGGCCTACTGACGCTCCGGTTCGAAGATGTGACTACGGAATAGAGGTTCAGGGCTGAAGGGGTAGAGGAAGACCTAGGAAAACTTTGAAAGAGACCCTAAGAAAAGACTTAGAGTACTTAGATCTAACGGAGGACATGACATAAAACCGAGCGCAATGGCGTTCTAGGATTTATATAGCCGACCCCACTTAGTGGGAAAAGGCTTTGTTGTTGTTGTTGTTGTTGAAGCGTTTTGACAGATGTGGTAGAAACTTTTGCTAAGTTTCAATTCTATGATCCAATTTGGCGAGATTTTATAAATGATTTCATCAACAAGCGTTGAGTGAAATGATTGATTTGGTAAAAGTCTTAAATATTGGTGCATTATGTCCATACCCTAATGCTATTGTTCGAGTAGAAGAGATGGTCCACCTCTGTATATTCTATGCAAAGAATCCGTTTGTAAGTTTGAAGAATAAAACAAGGCATGGCTAGGCACAATGGTTGCAACACAATAAATTATTTGAAGATGAATTTATGTGCTGGAATAAAGCGGGTGTTCTAATACAAATTGGCTGATCAATTATACTTCCAAGATGTTTTATGGCAGATTTCATTACTTTAGTTAGGTAGTTTTCAGTTTTATGTCAATTTAATACTATTGCCTTTCAATTTCTAAATGTAGTTACAAAAAGCTTTAAATACCACTTCTTCTGTAATATGGAGGACTTGGACCTTTTTTGTTGCTAAATGAAATATTCAAGAGATTTCTATCTCATATTTGTGCCTTTCTTTTGTTTAAAAGTATGTAAGTTTGTTTTTTCTAGTGTCTATGTCATAGGTTGGTACTAGAACTAAAGTTTATACGGTTTTAAAGTCTCTCCTTGCACTTGGATATGGTAGACCTTACTTATCCTTTTCTTTTTAATCCTATTTGTCGGTCTATTTCATTTTATTTCGTTTCTACCCGCTACGCTCTACATCACCTTTGCTCTAAGAAGAACATGATGACCTTCTGGAACAAATCAACCAAACCAACGATAATATTAAAAACACATCCTAGATGGGGGTTAATCTTCCTCTTTCTCCTCCATGGTGGACGAAGGAAGTAGAGGTGAGGACGCCCGCAAACTCATCAAGAGTAGAATTCGAGCAGAGGAGGGCGCTTGGGGAAAAAGAGCACTGGCCACCGGCAACCAAGGCTTCAGTCGAGAATCTACCTAACCGCACCGACTTAAAAAACACCCTGAGGGAAGTCATGGGCGAGGAGATGAGAGACATACAGTGGGCGTCCAAGCCCAAGAACCCTGACTATTCCGATGAGGAAGTTCCCTTGCCATTCTCCAAGGAATTGTTCGACAAGCCGACAAGTGGAGATACCCAAGTACTCAAGATGCAAAGCTACAAAAGGCTCACGGATCCATACGACCACCTAGAAGGATTTATCTACGCTTTTGAGGGCCGAGGGAATAATGACGCTACCAAATGCAAGTTATTCCCAACCACACTCAGAGGAGCGGCCAGGGATTGGTTTAAATAAATAGCCCCATGGTCCATAACTTCATTCTCGGGGCTGAGGCAGGTTCCTTGACAATAAATGAAACCAATAGCTTCAACCCAATCAGAACCCACTGCACACTCACAACTTGGGAAATCTTTTCATCATTTCTCCAATTAACAAAGTGATAAAGTCTGATGTAAAGAAGAAAAACAAGAGAGAAGAAAGAAAGAGAAAATGATAGCTCTAACTAGCAAGTAATCTCATAATGTTTACCCTTAATTGTTAATCCAACGACATAACACATCATATTATTATTGTATATATACAAGACAATTTAGAATTCTATGATCCACACTGTGAATTTAAATCCTTTATCAAATGGATTCTTATGTGCATGTATCGAACATGTTGACATTTAGCAACATGTTAGAGCACTTCCATGAGTTGCCTTTTTTTTTTTTGGCGAACTCCATGAGTTGCCTTTGGGCAGAGGCAACGGCTTCTTTTTTGCCCTTCAACTTCAAAATCGGGCTCCAGTGGTCCAAATCCAAGAAGACAAGTGGTAGGCCAAACCATGCTCGCCCAACTGCCTATGCAATTTAAGTCCAGCCTTGCGCTAACAACCACGGGGACATCAGTCACATTTTTTGGGTCTGTTGTGTGTATTACACGTGCAAGGAATGAGAGTAGGCCGACAACTTCTGCTGTTGCAGGGCTCACTGCAAAAACTCTTAACAGAATAGCCCAATGACTTTATGATGTGGCGTAATTATAGCTGTTGGATTTCCAAGAGCCTAAGGATCTAGACCGGCGGATTTCCAGTGGTAAAAAAAATTAAAAAGGCATTATTGTGGCACGTTATGGTGTGTCGGATTCAATAATAAGGAAAGTCCAATTGTTAAAAATGGAAGAAAAAAAATAATAGGAATTTTTTTATTCTATAAATACCCAATCATCTTCTTCATTTGCCTTTTATTTTTAGTTAATTATGCTTGTTGTAATGCTATGCTTTGCTTTATATTTGAAATTAAATTATTGGAGTAAAACATAGAGTTTTATTTTCAAATAACAAACTTACAATGTTCACACTTAAACACACTTACAAGGTTAAAAAAAATTAAAAAATAATATTTGTGAACAATAATCGTCATTGCCCAATGAATGGAGTTGTAAAAAAAACAATTACTTTTCAAAGTGGCAATTACATGTCATTGCCCTTGCTTTTGCCTGGCCCTCCTCCAACATGTGGAATTGCTCATACGACAAATAACAGTTTATTTAACATTACTCGTATCTAGGTGCACTCGGTTATGAAAGACTTGTCTTATAATATTGCTAGACTGCCAATTTGAATCTTTAACTATTTGAATTCTTGTTTTGGGTTGACAATTTAGCAACATGCTATCTATTGTTATTAATAAAATGTCAAGAGCATTCTTACTATTATTTACTATGTATATATCATAGTAACAATTCAGCAACATGATAGCATAACCAAGAAACGAGAATATTGCTTTTATGAAGATGCACACTATTATCGTACACATTTACTAAATCTATGAATTTGGATTATTAATCATGTAAATTCTTGTTTACTCTTAATTAAATCTATAATTCTAATTGACAATTTAGCAATATTGGGCTACTAATGAGAGAACATTTCTTACAGACATACATTTTATATCGCTTTAGAGTATTTCCAATCTTGCTTCTTCTTCTTCTTTTTTTCTTCTTTTTTTTAAGGTTAAATTTTAACTCACAAACTAAAAACTCGTCGTTCTAAAATCAGTGCATCTTTCTTATCCGTCAAGATCAAAGTATGGACAAATGAGATGTATTTCTATAAATGATCAGATTTTATTAGTTGATGCAATGCAGTTTAACAAATGTTAAACCAGTCTCACCAAATGGCAAAAATAATCATATATCCACGAGCACAAGGAAGTTCCGCTCATAAAGTTGTGAAACAAAAAAAATTGAGTTACAAAATGCAACAATAACTGAACGGGGAGTTTCAATTAAATCGTTATGTGATTCCATATGAATCATATACCTCACCTAATTAACATGTTCCAATTAATTAACCCTTCTTCTAAATTAACACTAAACTTTATGAACGTTTTCCTTCAGCCAAGCTTACACGCAATGCTCTTCCTTCTAGTTCCTGAGAAGCCAAACAAAATAAAGCAAGGATTAGTCGGCTGCCTAACGAGTCGTTCTTCATTACAAACAAATTATAATTTGATACGTCCGCCCGCTAGTTGTTTCCTTTTTCAGTTTATTGGATAAATACTTGTTATCAACATTAACACGAAGTTGTGTTACTAGTCCATACAATTTACCTATTCTTATAAACAGGCACATGTCAAACTGTAATTTGTCCGACACATGTTATGTGGGAAGGACTTTTACGCTTATAAATAGATCTAAGAATGTGAGGAGGTGAATGAGAAGAGTAGCATACAAATCCATTGAGAGATGCCAAGGCAGCGTCCATTTCTGATTTCGTCGAGTAGCATACGAATCCATAGCCACGAGACCTTCCTGTCTCGCCATCATATAGAACCCTAGCTCCAACCACAGTCCCATATTCTTGAAAAGCTTTTGTCAAACCTTCAGATGTGACTGACCAGGATAAATTCCCAACGAAAAGCTTGTACTCAGTTTCAGGGTATAGAGGTACTTTCGCTCTCGGCCTGTCCGAAAAGTTCACCCTCAAGGTTCGCCCAGCAAATTCCTGAAATGTTGGAATAAGGTATGAGTAAGGCTGTTATATGTACTGGATCTTCCACTGACATATAATTTAGGCCAACTCATGCGAAACATGAGTCATGAGACCTATTTTTCTATTACTACGAGAGATATGACGAGTAAATGTGATATAATGGGAGAAAGGATGAAGTTTTCTTTCTCTACAATGTTTGAAATTAGAAAGAGAGAGAGAGCCTTACACGTCCGTCAAGATTTTGAATGACAGCTTTACAATCTTCAGGAGTACTCATAGTCACAAATGCAAATCCTCTGCTTTTTCCAGTCTCCCTATGATACAGAACCTATATAGGATCATCAATTGTGTTCGTCAGTAACAAGTAATGGCGGTACACGATGAATGTCTTTTGAATCAAAAGACGTTATCAGTAGTCTAACTTGACAATTTTGCCGTGCAAATTCATCGTAATCTAATGGATTAGGATTAATCTATACCCCAGAAGAGGTGGTGAATCCGTCGACAAAAGCGTTCAACAAATGGGAAAATCCCTCGTACTAACATAACATATCTAGCATGGCATCTTTTAAAACCAACTTATGAAAAATAGGAGATGAAAACTGACCTCAATGAGCTCAGGACTAGCAAAGTCTTGAATAATCCCAGCAAGCTGTGCACTGTCCACACTATAAGGAAGATTACCAAAGTAAAGCTTTGTGTTCACAGCAACCTCCTCCTCACCTGAAACTTCACCAGCTGCCGCCTCTCCTCCTCCTCCTCCTACTTCTTCCACCGCGGCAACTACTTGTTCCTCTGCTTGCTTCTCCTCCTTCTCCTCGGCCAATACCACTTGCTCAACTTCAACCTCATCAGTCACTGCCACCCCTTCTTGAGCAACACAAGTAGTTGTTATCCTCAGCACCCGAAACTTATTCGAGGTCCCGATACTACTAATGGAAAGTAGTGGCTCTATAGCAAAAGAGTGTGATAGCGATGACGGTGATGGCATGCGATTTGGTGACATTTTAAGGTGTAGATGGTCGGGGGATGAATGATTGGATGATGAACGAATGCATTTGACGGTGTAGATGGAGGGGGAGAAAGATGAGCTCATGGCTGCAGCTGCGGCGGCAGCCATGGTGGCAGATCAACTGTGATTGTGTATTTTTGAGTGAGGTGAGAGGCCTGGAGGAGGAGGGGGGGTGGTGGTGGTTATTACAGTTGAATATAGGGTAAAAGCTATGTGAGCTGATGTGGGCACTTTGTGTCCAGTGAGAGTGGAAGAGAGATATACGGGGGGATAAGGTGTGTCCATGTCTAATCTCCAATCTCTGTACCCCAAACAAAAAAATAAATAAATAAAAAAAAAAAATAGGATTCATTGTTCTAAGTTTCCATGACTGAGAAAAATCATCACTGGTCATGGGCCTATGGCACCAGGTTTTATGTTAATTTTTAAATAATATATCAGGCGTACCAAATAATCATAAGTGTTTTTATTCTTTCTAACAGTATAATTTTTAAATTCTAATGGAAAGAATATTAGAATGCATTACCCTTTGGATGAGAATGAGGAAATTATACATAGAATTTGGACGAAACATCCTCACCCTCCCCCCGTTACCGCCGCCACCAAGGGGATTTGGGGGCACGTTTGGTTGATTACCTTTTTTCAGTTTATCCATGGTTCTTGTTTGGGAAAATTAGGTTCACATCTTTTTTTTTTTTGTCACTCCATTGATTTTATTCATTTTCAATTTTTTATCAAGGTCTTTGTGTATTAATAACATCATTAATTATTTGAATAATAAAATATTTATATTTTTAAATATATTCCTTTAATGTTAAAAATGTTACAATTAGTATATTTATATTTATGGCTAAATTTTTTATCATATATTTTTATTTTTAGTTTTTACCTATTTTTAATTTGCAAATATTGTTTAATTTGTACCAATTTTCTTTTCATTTTTAATTTGTACCCATATATTAGTTTCTTTTTGTGCCCATATTTTTTAAAGTTTTATTTGTGTTTGTACCCATGTGTATACCGTCACGTGACATTGTTTATTTAATCAATGATAGAACAATTACATATGGTATATATATGTTTTATGCCTAAACTTTGTATCATATATTTATATTTTTAGTTTGTACCCACTTTTAATTTGCAACATTTTTTTTTAAATTTGTAGTATTTTCTTTTTAGTTTTATTTTGTACCCATGTATTAATTTCTTTTAGCGCCTATATTTTTAAAAATTCATTTGTATTCATAATTTTTAATCTTTTATTTGTACCCTAATTTATTTCTAATGTACCCATTCTTCTTTATTAATGTACCACTTTGTTATATGTGAAATGTACCAATTTTTTAACACTATGGATACATTCTTTTTCCATTTATTATTTCTTATTTTTACATAGTTTTTATCCATTTATTCAATCAAAATATTTTAATTTTTTTATTGTAACCGTTTCTAATAGTATTATAATGAGGGATTTTAAATTTATAGGATTATAAATCTCATAAAATATCAAACAATTAATGTCAAAACTATAAAAATATAAATATTAATAGTAATAAAATGAGGTGTACAAAGTCAAGGGACCTTGATCAAACTTTGAATACTATTAAGGTTTTAATCAAAGAATGTTAAGGAATAGGGACTGCATCCAAAATATCCCGTTCTTTTTTACTATAGTTTTTTTTTATTCAAAATTACCACTGAGATTTGACATAAATTTTCACTTTGGTCACTAAGATTTAAATCGATATAAGTGGTACCTGAGATTGTTTACTGTCAATCATTTTGTAAGAAATCTCTGTTAAATTAAGGGTATTTTTGTCAAATCAACCCCTCCTTTGGAACTGGTAGTTTATTCAATTTAACGGAAATTTTTCACAAGGGTCAAAATAATTGTCAGTGGACAATCTCATGGACGACTTTGATCAATTTTAAATCTCATAAACTAAAATGAAGAGTTATGACAATCTTAGGGATCGTTTTGGCTAAACACTTTTCCACTTGATCAACATAATTTATCTCAATGTATGTGTGAATATGAAACCAAAAGTGATCACGTATAAAGGCCCATGGGATCAGACTGATCACGGGTCAACAAGGCCCAAGTGCTTACGGGTCAAGCCCGAGTTCATATTTTTGCTTATTTGAGTTCCCGCGTAGTAGGCCGTTGAAGTCAAAGTAAATGGAGTATGCTCAACCGACACCTCTCTCTACGACTCGCCAGATCTCTCTGCACGGCGGCGGCGACCGCAAAATCCTTTTCACAAAACCAGATTACAACACCATCCACCAATCTCAAACCCTTCAATTCCAAAATCTCATCTTTAATGCGGGATGGCTCTGTTGAAGAAGCCCAGAAGCTGTTCGACAAAATGCCTCACAGAAACACCGTCACTTGGAATGCCATGATTCGTGGCTACTTTCAAAATAGGCAGTTCCAAGATGCGGTTTATTTATTTAATCGGATGGCTGATCATGATGTCTTCTCGTACAACACAGTGATTGCTGGGTTGATGCAATGTGGGGATGTGGATGGTGCAAGGAAAGTCTTTGATGGGATGAATTTTACAGATGTTGTTACTTGGAATTCAATGGTTTCCGGGTATATTCGTAATGGGATGATTGGTCAAGCTGTACAAGTGTTTAATGGGATGCCGTTGAAGGATGTGGTTTCTTGGAACTTGGTGGTTGGAGGCCTTGTGAATAATGGAGAGCTCGATTTGGCTGAAAAGTATTTTAAGCAAATGATTGTTCGAGATTTGGCGTCTTGGACTATAATGATTTCAGCATTTTCTAGTGTAGGACGTGTTGTTGAAGCCCGAGAGCTCTTTGATGAAATGCCTGTGAGAGATGTTCAGGCTTGGAATGCAATGATGGTTGGGTATATAGAAAACGGGTATGTTGAAATTGCAGAGGGGTTGCTTCACAAAATGCCCAAGTGGGATTTGGATTCTTGGGCTCAAATGGTAAATGGATTGGTCAGGATTGAAAGAGTCAATGATGCCATGAAGCTTTTCATGGAGATGCCAGAGAAATGTCCGAAAACATGGAACTCAATCCTTTTAAAATTAATAAGAAATGGGTTCACTAGAGAAGCTCATGCCGTTTTTGAGAAAAACCCTTACAAAGATGTTGTTTCATGGACAAATATGATTGTTGGGTATCTTGGAACTGGAGAGGTTGGCAGCGCTATTGAACTCTTTGAGTCAATGGAAACTCGAGATACAGCTGCATGGAATGCCACAATATTTGGATTAAGCGAAAACGATCTTGGTGAGGAAGGTTTGAAGCTTTTCATTAGAATGAAAGAATCAGGGCCATCTCCAGATAAAAGTACATTTACCAGTGTTTTGACAATCTGTTCAGACTTACCAACCTTACAGCTTGGTAGACAAACTCATGCACTGTCAGTAAAATCAGGATTTGATAACATCATTGCAGTTTCCAATGCTATGGTTACCATGTATGCTAGATGTGGGAACATGGATTTGGCTTTACTAGAATTCTCTTCCATGCAAAGCCGCAATGTCATTTCGTGGAATTCTATAATCTGCGGATTCGCTCACCATGGGAATGCTGAAGTAGCTCTGGAGATGTTTGAACAAATGAGATCAGCAGATGTTCAACCCAATCACATAACCTTTGTTGGTGTTCTATCTGCTTGTAGCCATGCGGGGTTGGTGGATGAAGGCAGATACTACTTTGATATGATGAAATGCAAGTATTTCGTTCAACCTACAATTGAGCATTATACATGTATGGTTGATTTGTTGGGGAGATATGGACTTATAGACGAGGCAATGAGTTTCTTAGATCAAATGAGAGCAGATGGATTTGAAATTCCTGCTAGTGTGTGGGGTGCATTACTTGGAGCCTGTAGAATCCACAAGAATGTTGAGGTGGGTGAGATTGCCGGGGAGAGGATTTTGGATGTAGAGCCCGGTAACTCTGGTGTCTACTTGATTTTGGCAGAAATGTATCTGGCTAGTGGACGAAGGGAAGATGCGGGGAGGATTTGGGCAAGAATGAAAGAGAAAGGAGTGAAGAAGCAACCTGGGTGCAGTTGGATTGAGGTAAACAATATCGGATATGTATTCCTTTCGGGGGACAAATCCCACCCTAAATTTCGAAGAATCCATTTTGTATTAGGTTTGCTACATACAGAGATTGAGGCTGAAATTTCAAAATCAAATGCTGCCTCATTTCAGCTGGTACAAGTTCCACCGGATGGGTTTTATGGCCGAGGTATCAACTTCAGCTAGTACGTGTCTTAGTTTAAGTCATTTGATTATAGTAATGGCTCAGAGGAAGCGAAATGCGAGAAAATGCACAGGTTGCTAATGTAGAGGCTCAGGAAATGGTTTATTGTATCACTTACATCATAGTTAATGAACAACAATTATGTGTTACAGAAATAGAGCACAAAAACGCGAGTTATGCAAAATTTTCCTCGTTACATGGATTTCATTATGTGCAAGGGAGTTCGTAATTACAAAGAAAGCGAAAACTCCAATTCTCACTAGGCTTCATGTTGTTTCATTGAAACAGGAATATCTCTCTGTATCTACGTAAATCCCTTAAAGTAAGATTACCAATCTAATCCAAACTAAACGACACTTGACGTCCCACAGAGCTTGGTTTTCCCGTTCTAGGGGGTTGCCTCTGACTTGGAAGAGTTGTCTCTGACCCTTTCCTTCCCTTCAGAGAGTTCCCTTCCGAAGCCCCCTTGGATTTTATTGCTTTTTTAGAATTTTCGGTAGTATGGGATGGAACGGATTGTGTGTGGTTGTTCTTGACCAGGTTATGATTCTTCAGAGCTGGTGTTCGCACTGCTTTGATCCTGTTTTTGCTTCCAATTGCTGTATCATTTACTGAAAACAAAATGACCAAATAAAAGGTTGGAAATGAATGAACAGTATAACATGTTGATCACAATTTCAAATTTTCAATCAGATTTAACTGATGCTGCTAAAATATGAATACAAGTTAGGAAAACATGCATCTGGTTCAAGTTCCACATACCGAACTCAAAAAGTTTATAGGTTTACGGTAATTTCTCAATCTATCGATTGAAACATTGTAGTTATTTTGGGATTAGCCAAATATAATTACATCTCCATCAGTTTAAGGTGTTCCATTGAGAGTTATAATTCTTAAAACTTTCAGAGTCCGTAAGTGTAAACAAGAAAACCCTCATTGCAAAACACCTCGGTAGAGATAAACAAGGAATAAAAATTACCTGGACTTGATAAGACAGCGCGCGGCCTAGGGATTGAGCTGGCTCTAATATTTTGTTTGATTTCCTCTTCAACTTTGTTGTCTTTCATTTCTCCTGTCAAAAACATAGATTCAAATGTCAAAACCGGAAGATAATACAGAACGAACATTTTTCCCCTTGATAAGGATGATAAGCAGAAATGACATTTGCATGGTCACTAAGCATATGAGTATAATGTAACTAAACCTTCAGTTGCAGATATTGATGGTATCACTACACTCGGGACATAAGATTCAGGAATTCTCACAACAGTGGGCGGAGTCTCTTCGTGCTCCTTCTCTGTAGATAAATACAAGTTTCAAATCACCCAATGATCAATAAGTCTTGAGGAAAAATAAAAAGTGAGATAAATGAACATGTTATTACAAAATTAGAAAAGGTAGGGAGAAAGAGGAGGGACAAAATCCTTTGATAGTGAGCTAGTATTTGAAAGAATGGAATCGCTTTTGGTGTAAGGTCGGTCATATGAGTAAACCATTCAAGCTCCGATGACTCAAACTGAAATTGGAGGCTTAAAACTGACGCTTCTATTGGCTGAGGGAAAACATAAGTAAAAAGTTTTGTGCTAAAAATACAATATCAGGAGTTCACATTGATTGGAATGAACAGATTGTTGGAGTTACATATAACGAGGGATAGTGGAAATTAAGTTTGTAAGAAACCGACATATACTGAACCAACGAACTGAGCTTCATCTACAAGGGTCAGGCTGCAGAGAGTATGGAAACCTATTCATGAGAAGTATTAAACATTTTTTGCCTAGGAACGCAGGGACACACCGACAAGGTCACACAAGCTACCACTCCCTTGATTTGGATTTGCCACGCATCCCAATCATGAACTGATCAACTGATAGGCTAATAAATATCAGACAGAAGCACGATGACAAAATGAATTCTTCCCCGTTCCAAATGCAAGAAACATGGCATGGAAAACTTTTCTTGACCCAATTCATGTTTGCTTAATCACAGTTGTAACAGTACTATACACCGTTTGCATAAGTTTGCAAGTGAGAGTCTTGATATCGACAGAGAGGAACTTTAATTTAATTATGTTCTAAGCTGGGAAATACAGGATCGAGAAATGAAAACCTGGAAAGCAAAAATCAGTGAGGGGTTGATGATCATCCTGGTCTTCTTGTTGCCTGACCTTCACCTTTGGGTACCCTTCAACATCCCAAACACAAAAAAAAACGAGAAAACCCATTTCAGAACACAATCAAAACAACCCAAAAACACAAAGAAAAACAGGAAAAAAAAATGAAAATTGATCACAAACCCATTTCTTTTTTCCTCTTCTTCTTCCCCTTCCCCTTCTGAGAGCTCTCAAGGGTTTTGAAGCATGAAATGGATGGCTCTGAATTTTGGGATTTATTCAAAAAGTTGGGACCTGGGACCAAATTGCTTTCTGGGTTCTCTCTTTTTCTCTCCGATTCGATATTCCATAAATTGTATATAATAATATGATGATGGAAGAAAGGAGGGAGGGACGTGCAAGGAATCGTCGTCTGGTCAAAAGAGAGAGGGCCGAAATCTTAGACTGATGAGTGTGTTTTGAGCACTTGCAAGTTGCAAGTCCCGGCTGATCACGCCTAAATGGTGACGCTTGTAAAGTGAAGTTACCAAACGCCATGTCGTTTCCAGGCTTCCCTCTTGGTCTTTGAATTTGGGATAAAGCGGGAGTTTTCGAATTCATTTCCGCAGATATCACCTCCAACCCACATGAAATTGCAGGGGGACATGAGCAATTATTGCCTGAAAAATCGAAAATCTTGCTCCGGCCCATAATAGAAAGTCGGGCAATTATTGGGCTCCGAGCTGTCAAACTGCCCAATCAGGCAATTTTTGCTTGATCCTACGTCTGAGTGTGGTCTAATATCATGCTGATGTCAACCACATAAAAATATTTATTTTTACGGGGGATTATTACTATAGAGAGGGAGTTATCAAAAGGAGAGATGTTGCAGGCGGGAGGAAAAAAAGAGGCGGTGGGCTCGGACGGGCGAAGAACCCGACTTATTGAACCTTGGGGTCGTTGATTGTGCAGGGAGGCCGGGAGGGTCCAATTGGGAATTTTATTGGGGTGCAAAGAGAAAAGTTTGAGGGATTTGGATCGTTGGATTTCATCGACGAGGAGAGGGAGAAGACGGGAAGTAGCAAAGAAAGGAGAAGAGAAGGTGATGGAGGATGAGATAAAATTAATAATAAAATAATAATTTTTTTAGTTCTAATAAAGAATTTTTAATACCAATTGTCCAAGCAATTCATTTACGGGGTGGAGGGGCAATTATTATTTACTAAGGCAATTATTGCCCTATGGGGTGGAACTACTGTTATTAAATTTCTCACCTGAATCTTGAACTCCCTTGTCAATTTCTTTTACAAATTTTTATTTTGGCCAAATTCCTATCAGAATTATTATCAATGACTAATTTTCCTCTTATTGTTTGTATTACTTGCATTTCATCAAATTTTTCGTCCAAAAAAGTCGCATGTCAGTCATTAAGTGTTTATTTTATTTGTTATTTTTCTTTTTCTCATTGTTATGTTAGTTTTTTTCTTCTTAAATGTGTCATGTTTAATGTAAAGTTATACGAAATATGGGGAAATATGAGTCTAGGGGAAAATTAGCCATTTATAGTGGTTCAAACGGAGAAGTTGGCTAAAATAAAGGTTCATAAGAGAAACCATAGTAGGTTACAAGTTTAGTGGGAAATCGGCTTAGGACTGAAATTCTTGAAAAGAAACTTTTCTCATTTCTTCTAGGATCATCTCCCTCACAATCTCACCCTCTCTCATCTCCATCACGGGCTTAACCTCCCTCGTGCTTTCGTCTCCATCCACACTTGCAACGCGATCATCCACTCCTTTGGAATTACAACTATTTAGACCCAAAATCAACCAAATCAAATTATTTTATTTTATTTTATTCAGTTTTGGGATTAATTCTAGATGAAGCAATTAACTTTAGGATAATGTTAGGGAGATCATCTATTTAACCATATTTTATAAATCATATGGCATGTGTTGATGCACAAAACTGGAGGTCTTAGAACAACGTAAATCCAACCGTAAATATGCAAGAAAGTAAAGAACACAAGATGTATCGTGGTTCATCCCAATGTTAAGGCTACGTCCACATTGATATTGTATTTCTCTGTTTGTGAGATGAAAAAGCAAAAGCATACCAATATCAGTCTCCCTATTGTTGATGATTAGATTATTACTGAAATGCTGATTAACGCGTTTATTTCCTATTGTGACACATCATATGATTTCTAAACTTGGTCCAAAAAGTTGGTTTACCTAGCATTACTCATTAACTTATAAACACTTTTTCTAGTAGAGCTTTTCTAGAAGCACTTGGAGATTTTATTAAAATCCAAGTGCTTCACTAAAAATAATTTGAAAACGTTATATCAAAAAACACTTTTGTAACTATTGGGAGACTTTTAGGTTAAACCAGACTTGGGCTTTGAGAACGTCCTCTTGTCTCCCTTGGTGCAGATTCGTGACAAGTCCCCGGATATCTCAAAAGAGATAGCTTGTCTTAGGAAATACCCCGGTACCATCAACGGCTCGAAGCTAGCATGATTGATCAAGATAATGACTTGCTCAAGTGAAGCATCGTGTGGAAGCTAGAAGATTATCAGTTTACATGAGAGAGAATGGATTTGCATGGTTGCATGGCATTCTGGGCTACATGATTTGGGTTTTCCTAGGATGATAGCAAGGCTTCTAATGGCTGGGATGTTTGATGGAAGGTTGTGGGATTACTAAGGTTGCATGAATGGTGATGCTTGAGGCTTGAAGTATGCTTATGGACTAAATGGAACTCTTTAGGCTTATTTCCTGGGTGATTCTCTCTTTCTGCGTTTTTTCTTTATCTCTCTGTGTATTCCTTCTTGTGTTCTAACTTCTTCTGCTAATCTGAATCCATCTCTGTAATGGCTTATCCCTCTTTATGCAAGTGAACGGTTCTCCTCTAGGCTTCAAAGGAATCTTCGCTTATGACTTGGTCTTCCCCTTCTTTCTCCCTAGGCATCCTATTATTCCCTTTTTGGTGTAAGATATTTGCATTATTGAGACTTACAGTTTGCTTATTCCCGAGACGCACCTTTCCTAGGGTGGCCTTTCGCAGACGTTAATTCTAGTAGCACGCCTCACGACTTTCGCGCGTTGATTGTCCGCTACTACAAAAGTGGCTTATTGTGTCGGTGGTTGTTGTCAGTTTTATATAATATACTAGTGGATAAGACATTTTCGATTGCATTTTTACATGGTGTGGGAATTACTGTCGATTATAACCGACATAGACTATTAATGTCGCTTATAACCGACATAGACTGCTAATGTCGCTTATAACTGACATAGACTGCTAATGTCGCTTATAACCAGCATAGTTTTTAATCTTTTTAAATGGTGGTGTTGTATAAGAAGAGAATCGTGTTGCTTTCAACTGACATAAAGTTAATGTCGGTTAAAAAGAGAATCGTGCCGTTTCTACCCGACAGTAATAATTATTTTTAAATATTTAAAAACTTCTTGTCAATTGAAATAAATTGATTTTTTAACAATTTGTCCAAGGGCAATGGGCGGGAAATTTCCATCATGCTAAATTTTGGGCGGGCCATTCTTTGCACAGAAAATAGTGATGTCAGTTATATCCGACGGTGTATTTAAAACTGACACAGAGAGATTCAGTGAGGGATTTGAGGGGAAATTATAGAGAGATAAATAGAAAGGGAGGGGTTGGGGGATTTGAGGGATGGTTACAGAGAAAGAAAGAGTGAGGGAGGGATGGGGGGCTGATTTTTGGGTTCTTCCTTCCAAATTTTTTCCGTAAAACCTCTTAGGTGTAATTCAATGTATTCCCCCTTTCCCCTAAACAAAACATTTGAATCTCACAACTTAAAACATACTCATATGTCACCCTTCCTTGGCTTGTCGTTCTACTAATCTCCCGGTTGTTCTTTCTCTCCGTTCGATTCGATTTCAGTGAGTTCTTCATTGTCCTCATGATTTTCCAGTGGGATTCAAATTTGGAACTTTGTGGTACTCTCTCTCCCTCTTTCTCTCTCTCTCTCTCTCTCTCTCTCTCTCTCATATATGTATGAATTGAGTTTTGAAGTGTGTGTGCAGGTGAGTGTGTTCTCTAACCAAGCTTTCAAGGGGAACCTATCAACGATTTGCTTGCTAGGGGAATACGAAGACTACCAAAATAGGTGAGAACTATATCTACTTGAGCAATCATTCCTTTTAGAATAGTCCCAAAAAATCATCATATATCAATAATGTCTAAGCTTTACGAATTTACCTGTAGAAATGAAGCAGATATCATGCCTTGACAATTTGGAAGATGACACCCAAAATTAAGCACGTGGGAATAGGTAAAATTTGAAGACCTCAGAAACGGGTGAAATTTTCTTTTGAACTCTTATGAATGTATATTGGTGGATAATTATTAGTTTTGTTTATTTTTATTTATTCAAAAACTGAAATTGTCGTTTTATATATTTTTTAATTATTAACATAGTTTCTGTAAGTTATGAATGACAAAATGTGTCTTTGTCAGACGGGAAGAAAGTGTTAGCTTTGTTTATTTTATTTATTAATGGTTAGTGGTGTTGGTTAGGAGCGACACAAACCTGCTTTATCCGACAGTCTCTTTCAGTATTTAATGTCACTTGTAACCGACACTACTGTCCTTTTTTATTTTAAAATGCTATGCATTTTCTTGGCAGTTTAAGGGGACTAATCGACATCAAAAGCCTTTTTGTGACACAAGCAATGATGTCGGTTCTTTTATCCGCTAGTACATGATTTTGTGTCGGATTTTTGCTAATATTCGACAGTAATAGGCTTTTTGTGTCTTTTTTCAAATAACACTAATGGGTACTTTTGTAGTAGTAGTGGTCTGTGCAACTTAGGAAGGGAAAGTCAGCATTAAATGCCTAACTTGCTGGGCTTAACATACATTTAATGCAAAAATCTAGTTTAGTTATAACCAAGAGAGTTGGCTTGCTAGGGAAAGAGGTAAACTAGGCTAATTCTCTCTTAATGATGCCTGCGTGAAATACAAAGGGTATGGGCTTAGATCTTTGGGCACCCGAGCAGCCCAAAGTCTTCCATAACCCCGATTCCAATTGGGCCTGATAATCTTCCGTAACCATCCACCCCACAATCCACTTGACAAGCCCCGAATATGTGACTTGGGCTTAGCATGAATAGTGGCTAAGGAAGCATGGCGTGATTAATAGGTATGAGCATAACATAAATATCCAGCTTAATCACTATGGCATGGCATGTTTGTAAATATATTCCTCGTCGATCCCGCACCTTGGCATGTGTTTGGGTTTGAATGTAGGCTTTGCATGACAATTGGGCCTTGAGACTTGGTTGGATTGGTGTGTGACATTTTTAGGCCCCAACATTAGCCCCCTTGATTATTTGGGCTATGAGAATCCTTGAGTGGGCTGAATAATCAACCCCAGGCCCAAGGGATTCCTTTTTTGAAAGTGGCATTCCTGATGAGACTCTTTTTCTTTCTTTTTTTCTTTTTCGAGTTGACACTAGTGACCTAGTGACAATGTGCTTCCTTGCTTCTCGTGCACGTTTCATGATCCAAAAAGAATTATGGGACATTCTCTCTTTTCTTGGTAATCACTTTGAACACCTCCATTTTCTAGGATAAGTATTTGTATTCTTTTCTTCTTCTCCTCCATAGTTCCTCTTTCTTCTGCCTTTCCTTTATTATCCATCGTACCTCCCACTTGTGTTTTTCTGTGCTTTTGGGTTCTTTAGTGTTCTGCATCGAGACCTTCTTTCAGGTAAGGAAGAATTCCTTGACCTTGCTCTTCAAAAATTTTCTTGTTTCCTTATCTTCGTTGACAATCTTGCTGGTGAATATAAGCATGTTGTGGTCTTTTGCTTGCGCTTGAGGTACTTGAGGATTTTAATCTTCATAGACAGGGGGCATGATCTTTCCCTTGGGAAATCAAGCTCATACTCCTCCATGGCTTTCGATTTTGGATCTCTATATCCTTGCCCTTTGTAGATTTCTTGTTTTTCATGTGAATTGTGCAATTGTCATTTAGCCTAACTTTTTTGCATGTTGGTGCATGCTTGACCAGGATCGATTAATCAATTACATTGATCCACTTGGCATGATTAGCTTGACTGCATATAACTTGTTTTTCTTGGATACATGTATAGCATACTTTCCCGGGCTAGATTTTTTAGGGTTTTGATAACATGGCACGTGTAGGGAAATATGCATGTGTTTTGCATGATAGCATGTAGGGAAAAATAGTCTCATGGCAAAGTCTTAGACTCTTACATGAAAGGCTTTGAATTTTATGCACCCTTTTGCTTTCCCGGGGCGTGCTTGCTTGTTTTCCCAGGGTGTGCTTGCTTGCTTTGCCAAGGTAGATTCCTTGTTGTGTTTCGCTTTGTATGCTTGTATATCTTGCCTTGCATGATATGATGTATTATGACCCTTGTTGTTCGTTGCCCGTTTCCTGTGGGAATTTTATGGCTCCGGTTTTTCCAAAATACTTATGCATGTTAAATGAGTCATTTTTTACTAATAATCGACTCCACCGAGGTAGATCATCGCCTCATCTTGGCTTCCAGAACAAGGCTTTCAAATGAGAAGAGTATTCCCTGAACGTGGTTCCCCTCGTAAATCCCAAGTGCGTTTCAAGGTGCTGCATAGAGAGTGGACAGTTCCAATCCATTTTAACTTTTCCTATGGTGAAGCCACCGGCTAGGATAACCTGGTTGATACCGAATTAGGATTTGCTAACCAATGTGCCATCCTGAAAAGAGCAAAAGTCATGGACACAATGTTCTTGACTAAGAAGCAAGTCATCCATGTGGAGTCTGATTTCTTCAGGCACGTGGTCAGAAGGTTGAGTACAGAAACTCGTACCATTATTTGTGCTTGGGGAGAGTTCACCCTCATATTAGAGGACATAGCCAACATTTGGCATCTTCATATCGTAGGGAACGTTGACCCCTTCCACAACGACATTCCTCCCATGGATGCTGAAATGTATACTATCTTGAAGAAAAGTGCTCCCACATTGCCTAGCAAAGCCCTCCAGTTCAATGAATGGATAAAGCAATTTTGGCAGAAGAGTCAGGAGCCAAATTGTAGGTTTGAGGCCATGTTGTTCTTATGGCTTGGTCACTTTATATTTTCGACAGTAAAGACATCTTTCACCGCCGAGTGATTCATTTGGCCTTTGTGATTACTTGAGGCCACGTAGTTCTGTTGCCTCCATTATTCCTTGGTCTCTTGTATCACGAGTTGGACAAGATTCATGCTCTCGATGAGTAGGTAGTCGACAGTGCCCTGATCAAGAGTTTCTTGTGTGTTGGTTTCTTACAGATCATTCTTTGGGAAATGATTAGAGGCTTGAAATTTAGTCCTAACCTTTGTAGGGCTGCGAAGAGCTGCTTTGTTATTGATTTGTCATCTTATATGCCTGAGAAACTTCCATTGGCATGCCGCTGGTTCGAGAAGGTTCCCAGGAAAAAGCAAGACTTCCTAGAGCTTCTTGACGATGTAAGCAGTTTCGTTTTTCGCCCTTACACTACGCTGCCTGAAGGTTTTGGGTCGATGATGTTTTATATTGATGTTGTTTGTAGGGATGACAGTAGCATGACCCAAATTCCCCTGTTTGAGAACTTGGATTTCCCTTCCCTTTCTGAGAAATCGTTGGCTTTGTTGGCTTCATCGGTACAGTTTCTTGGAGAGAACGATGAGGAAAGGAATGTAGTTTATACTCATTTCCGAGTGAGGCGACAATTCGATTTTGACTAAGGGGTACCATAGTCTTTCCTAACAGAAGACAGTGCTTTTGTCAGTCGGTCATTTTGGAGCTCTGTCTATTTACTGCCTAAGAACTTTCTGCTTTCCCACTATATTGCTAACAAGGCTCGAGTGGGTTGCATATCCAAGGTCTATATGACGTACTGGACGAAGTGTTTTAAGGCTATTGCTAAGTTCCATGGCGACAAACAACCGAAGTTACACTCTTGTATCTTCAATCATCCAAGGCTAGTATTGGATAATGCGACAGCCTATTTCGGCTTAAAATGGCGATGTCTTTTTATGGCTGAGGAGAATAATGTTCCTGGTGATTCTTTTCAAAACGTCAAGAAGAGCAGGGCATTCTGCGATTGCGGAAAGTTTAGCAGGTAGAAGGAAATGGTAGCTTCATATATGCTTCTTATCAGAACACCTTTTGCCTTTCTTTATCTACTTGGCTCGTGTTTCAGGAATCTTGTATTTTGTGGCTTAGATGGCAAGGTGAAGCATTTCAGGCCTAAGGTGGCGAAATATGGTCATCTCAACAGTAGGAAATTTGTCGATTTCGGTATTCCCAAGGAACCAAATAGTAAGAGTGTTTCGGCAAAGTTGAAGATAAGCAATGGATTTTCTTGCATTGTCTTTCTTTTCCTTGCTTGTTCCTCAACGACTTCACAATTGCATGCTAACCGTGTCTCTTCATTGTAATATTTGATAAATAAGTTACCGTTGCTGGTTTCGCCTTTAGAACCAGGAGTTCTCGAGTATCATCTAGTTCCCCAAAGCATGTGGGGTATCTAGATACTTCCATTTGAAGTGAAGAGGATCAGAGTACTGACGGTGCTGCTGATGACGATGATCCTAATGAGGATCTGGAAGCTATAGAGAATAGTAATTCAAGTGTCGATGAGTGATAGCAAGGTGATTGGTGATGATAATTTCGATGAGGTTGATGTTTTCCTCAATGATGATGTTCGAGCGAATGTAGCGTGTTCTCCCATAGTGACTACTATTGTGGTTGCAATGACCGTAGAGGTATTGTTTTTTCATCATGAACATCTTCATGTGAATTTTTGCAACTGTTTGCCTATTCTTTCTTGCTCGCATGGATTTATCTTAAATAAGCTTAGTGGCTCATGATATTTCATGTTTCTGCTTGCTGATTTATCCCTTCACGATGCACATTTTGTGCTTTCCTCACATGTGAATGTTGATGGCTCGGATATGGTGATTTCTTCATCCGTACATGTTAAGAGTGTTGGGCAGATGTCTCTCCTGTCGATGCTAACGCTACATTGCCTTCCTCGAGTCCTCAAGCCCTTAGTGGTGTTCCTTCCGAGCATGTGGTTTTCCTTGAGAAAATGGCAACGAATGATGAAGTTTTCCCGAGTGATGCCCATGGTTCAAATGTTGCGCTTTCTCCAAAGACTCTTCCCTCATAAGAGCAGGCTTCAATCAATGAGCAGGCGTCATGGCACGAGGCTTTTGGTTCTCTCAAGAATGAGTTTAAAAATGGTGAGAGGGTGTTGAATTTGATCAAAGAATTGCTTCCTTAGGGTGAGATATTCATCTCACGCATTGACTTCAAAGGTGTGATGGTTTGCTCAGGGTTGCTTGAAGTCCTAGGCATGTTTTTTAAGAAGGTGGAAGACGCTGATAAAAACCTGAGGCATGGAGCGCATGCCCTGCTCGGAGCTTACAAAACATAGGATGTTATGCTGGCGTGATATGATTAGTAACCTGGCAGCCCTGGGCATGCCTATAAACTCATTGGCCGAGAGATTGGAGAAGCTCCGCGACAAAATGTTTGGCTTTCACCTCTAGAAAGACAAGGGTATCTTAGGGCAATTTGCCAAGGTAAGGAAGATAAAGCGTGCCTTCGAGCTTAAGCGTAAGGAGTTAAAGCATGAGAAGTCCAAGTTGAAAAAGATGTGTCATGGGAGTTCATAAGATATGGCCGATTGCCTTTAGCTTGCAGCAGATCAAATGCAAGCTAATGCGTCTAGTGCTAATTTGGAAAGCTAGTTCATTATGGTCAATCTTTTGCTTTTCCCAGGCAATGCATTTTACTTGGTTGTTTGCTTTGCTTTACCCTCGCTTCCATTTTCTTGGCGGAGTATGATCTTGATATATTTTTCTTTCTGAATGGCTAGTTATTCCCTCAGTCAATTGGCATGAGGCTTGCATTTTGTCTTAGTTTTGTTTATTAGCTTGCTTTGGCTTTGAACTCTGATGTTGAACTTGGCATGACATTTGAGATATTTTCTCTTGGAATAACATTGGTACTTACTTTCCATGTGTGGGGATTTGTTGAGTAAAATCATGTCAGGCTTTGTGATATAGGCTAGAGCGTTTGCTTGTTTCTTGGGCAAGGATGGCTAATTGCGGCACTTTGTGTTCTGTTAGTGATTTTCCTTGGGGAAGCTGAGAACATTTAGGCCAATTTCCCTGAAGGAAATTTTGTGAAAAACATGTTCATTTAAGCAACATCTATAGCATGCAATTAACAAATTAAAGGCGGAATCATGCTTGTATGCACTTAAAAACAAAACATTAACCATGAAATTCAAAGCCTAGTAGATTGGTGAACCTTGACTCAACTTAAAACAACATTTGTTAGTTGAGAAATTATACCTTTGTAGATTCCTCTTTGCATAAGCAAAGGCTAATCACCCAAAGAGAGGACCTTCATTCCTTGCATCTTAGATCTATGGATTTGGATGGATGAAATGGTTCTCCAAGTTCCCAAAATTGAGAACCTCTAAGTCTCTTGACCAAGGTTAGATTGGAGAAGAAATGAGTGACCTTGGAGTAGTAGGATTGCTAGCTAAACCCTCCAAGGAGGCCGGCCACTTTAGAGAGAAAGGAGAGCTTATGTTCTCATCCTTTCCCCAAAAGAAAACCCTAAATGAATTTTGGCTATAAAGTCATATTTATACCTTTATTCATTGGAGTGGCAAACTTGTAATTAAGTCCAAAACCCACTCCTTTAACAAAATGGCCGGCCATAGGGTTTTATTGGGCTTTTAAGGCCTTTGTGAATTATTTGTCATTAAGTTGTCATACAACTTAAGTCAATGGGCTTGACGTTCGAATCCCATTGGGCCTTGAGGCCCAAAACTATCCCGAGGTCTTTAACTAACTTATTCGTTTGATTAATTAACATATTAATTAATCCTTGCCATAAATAATTAAACCATTTAATTATTCTTACTCATCTCCATTGTTTCTTCAATCTCCACCTTACACGGTGTACGATCCATTAGGTTCCTTTTAGCGAGGCAGTGGGCGATTAAAACCATTTCAAATCGATTGTGAATTGAAACTTACTTTCAATTCTCCCTTTAGTGATTATACACATTTAGGGCTTCCACAAACCATGAGTGACACCTAGTAGCATATCATGGTTACCCAAGCTAATCAGAAGAGGTGGAGAACCTATTCAGTTTAGGATTACAAATGCAATACGGTCTTTCTCTAATACAATACTCTTGACCACATTGTTTGGTTTGATAGTTTATTCATGTCTACTATCCAATGTGATTCGTGTGCTTATATGATTACCTTGAATGTGATTTGGAACGAATTCCTAAATCTCATTCATACTCTGGCCAGAGATTCTTAATCATATCATAGAGTATTCTCCCCCAAACGGTTTGAAGGTTAGAAATCCCTTGTTGCGCATTCACTTGCCTCCATGGCTAAGTGGCTTAACCCCGACGATGCCGTGGACACCCTCCTGATGGAGTGACTTTGACATAATCAAAGATCAAGGACTTAACGACAAGACAACTATGATGCCTCAGGTCAAAGGACTACTTTGCATTATCCTAATCATGAGTTCTCATGTGACATGAGTATGAGAACTCCTCGTTGATCGTGTTCAGTGGACTCATTCATTATTGAGCACCTACATGCTTGTCTTGATGTCACACACACTAATGACTCGAAACTAGTCACTCTCCCTGAGACAAGACACAGCACGTACTGATCTTAACGGACTGTTAATGCCCAATTGGCAATCCTATGATCAGGAACGTTTAGGATGTGTCTACGAAAGAATGGTCTCATGAATCTAACTTCTTTAGATCGCATTCTCCCAATCACATATTCCTTGGACTTATCGTTTAAGCGTATAACATTTATATGAGACGGCTCAAACAATAATCTTTGCCCTTGATATTAAACTAGATTAGTTTAACATGTGAAATGTCCGTAAAGTATCATCATATGATTGGTTTTAGGGCACATTTCCAACATTCCCTAGGGAAACAAAGCGTGCAAGGAATGCTTAATTTGCTTGGCATTGATTTGCATTAATAGGCTTAACATTGATTTGCATCGATAGGCTTGGCATCGATTTGCATTGATAGGCTTGGCATCGATTTGCATCGATAGGCTTGGCATCGATTTGCATCGATATGCTTAGCATTGCCTTGCATCGGTAGACTTTAGCATTGATTTGCATCGATAGGCTTTAGCATTGATTTGCATCGATAAGCCTTAGCATTGATTTGCATCAATAAGCTTAACATTGCCTTGCATCAACAGGCTTTAGCATTGACTTGCATTGATAGGCTTAGCATTGATTTGCATCGATAGGCCTTAGCCTTGATTAGCATCGATAGGCTTAGCATTGACTTGCATCGATAGTCTTTAACATTGACTTGCATCGATAAGCTTAGCATTAATTTGCATCGATAGGCTTTAGCATTGATTTGCATCGATAGGCTTAGCATTGATTTGCATTGATAGGCTTAACTTAGCATTGATTTGCATTGATAGGCATAGCATAGCATTGATTTGCATCGATAGGCTTCGGCATAACATTGATTTGCATTGATGGGCTTTGGCATATTGCATAAGTATAGCTTTTGGAAAAACTTTAGTTGCTTGACTCAATGGTTTTGCATGGCGTGTTGGCTTGGCATATTGCATGAGTATAGCTTTTGAAAAAGCTTTAGTTGCTTGACTCAATGGTTTTGTATGGCATGTTGGCTTGGCATATTGCATGAGTATTGAACCATTGAGTAGCTTGCTTTGCATTGATAGGGTTTGGCATATTGCATAAGTATAGATTTTGAAAAAGCTTTAGTTTGTCACTCCCCGATCCCAACATACGTCTAGGATCGACACGTGTCGACACCAATACCTGTATATCTAACATACCCCGCCTCCAGGATATGTACAAAGCACAACTCGAGAATCGAATCGCATAGTAGTTTTTCGTATACTTTATGGCTGCATCTAACCTCCTCGTTAGACTGCCTACGTACCCTCATTAGGGATCAAGCCATTCGTAGTTCATCATTTCACTACACTCGAATATTCATCAATTAAATTGCTATGTCTCAACAATATATCACAATGCATAACATGCAACATTACAAGGGATAAACGACAAAGCATAATCATATTCACTAGTCATAATGTTCAACGAGTCTAATCATAATTACCATAACCAATATCATTCCATAATCACATCCATCAATAATGCCAACCATCACATCATCAATAACACATACAACACGTCAAAATGCGGGTTAGAGCGCCACAGCTCGGCCGAAGACTACATCTCTGAAAAAGGGAATTTTGGACCACCCAACGGAACCAAGACACCAAAGGGAATTCCGAACCATCACTTAACGGAATCTAATCAGGATATGATTCCGGACCATCACTCAATGGAATCGTGAAGTAGAAGGGATTCCGAACCATCACTCAATGAAATAATGGAGTATAAGGGATTCTGGACCATCACTTAACGGAATCCAATCAGGATATGATTCCGGACCATCACTCAACGGAATCCAATCAGGATACGATTCTGGACCATCACTCAATGGAATCGCGAAGTATAAGGGATTTCAGACCATCACTCAACGGAATCCAATCAGAACTCAGTTTCGAACTACTCAACAAAATTGAACGGAAGTCCAGGAAGCATAACAACGGCTCGAAAGAATAAGACATGATTCAAGTTACTCAATTCACAAAGACTCAACGAAACGAAACAATATCGAGCAATAAATCCCCATCATAATGGGTTATCGGTCCATTAATAGACCTCACATCTCCCAAGCAATTCAATATGCATTTCAATCACATGTCACAACCATTTCCAATACATAAGTCAAATCACATTTCACTACATTAAACCAGTCACTATGCTTCCAACATTATATCTCAATCCATAGCTTGTAACATATCAAGGAATCACGAAGCACAATATTAATATTTAATCACGTTAATCACTCGGTGAGATAGCATATAATTTCACGAATTTAATTAAAGAACTCTACATAATTCCCTACTTGGGTTATGGATAATAACATGGTAATTCTAATTTGTATTCACAAGATCCATCGTGGGTAATTCCCATTCACACGAATCTAGGATTCTAAGATAACCTTATGGATATGAGCAAGAGCAAGGATTCTGGACTACTTAATGAAATCAAAATATCAAACGGTTTCTCATAATTTACCCAGACCTGTCGCATGTGAAATAAGTGCCTACATCATGGAAATGGTGCATCGAGCAACCAACAACCCGGATAAGTTGCGAAGCTCGTGTGAGCAACAATAATACAAAGTATGTAATAATAATATTGAAACTAACCATCAATCACAGTTTATAAACTTTGAATATAAATCATTCATAAGAAGTTAATACCAAACCTTTGCAAACTCCGAAGGAGTCACATAGACATCCAACGACTTTTCTAAATCAAACTCAAAGTTCTCGAAGCCAAAATTCACGGATACACTCAAAACTAGAACTAGATAGACGTCGTTCGGCCGAAGCCTATGCAAGTAACCAAATAGGAAGTGGCCCCCCAACACGGATTAACCAAGCAAGGTCAAGATAACTAACCAAGTAGGGTCATTGATGTACCAATGCTACATGGTGCTATCAAACCAACACACAACTTACATCCTACCTCCACACTTATGATTTACAACATGAGCACATACACCATCCATTTCTGTATTTCCCATCTAGGTTCCAAAGCATTGTTTCAAATTAATACTACAAGCATCCATCACCTTGATCAACTCCTATTCTCAAGTATATGCAATTACTAAATGCATCACTTCCGACTCTAGTCTTAATTAGATTACTTGGAACTACTAATTCATACTATGAGATCCAAGTAATATTTTGGTTAACTTGAATTAACATGATCAAAATAAATGTAACATTTGAATGAAAACACTTAAGTGAAGATGCTACTTACAAATATAGATGTACCTGTATATAAAAGCCTTGGCAGTTGGTGCATGTATATATCCAGGGATATAAGTAAGTTCCTTTGAATATGCATACATAGGTATATGTATACGGTAAATAAGGAAGCAAATTCATCCCTTCATTAATTTATACATACATATAAGGATTCGTTCAACTTCAGACATAAGCAGAAAGGTCTGATAATACTAAACCAATGAGAAGGAATCAATATGCTCATCAACAATGGCTATTCACTGTCATCACAAGGATAAAATTTGGACCACGTCTGACTAAATGTATACTAACAACTCTAGCAAAATTGTACCAAATATGAAGAGAAACAATTTCACATTATGAGACAATATAATTGTCGATTCCCTATCTTCAACATTACATTAATGCATTCACTAACTTTAAAGCAACAAATGCAACATGATAAATGGGTAATTTTCAAATAAGATTATACATACATAATGTTAACCATCAGCATTTCATAAATCGGATGTCACACACCGGGGAATTTTGACTTTTTCCAAAAATTCTCAAATTTTACAGGAATAAAGATCTCAACAAGTAGAGTAAACTTTATACCTGCGACCAAGTCCAATTTGGCTTGGAAGGCCCTCAGATTGGCTCGCACCCGTCGAAAACCCTAAGGTGGGTGTTCTTCAATTCGGCTTCCTTGGTGTTCCAACACCCCTACAACTGATTGGGTCTTGTACTTTGGTCCAAGAGAAGTTGATTATGGGTGGTGGTGGGTGGTGAGGCTTGCCGGAACGGCGGAATCGCCATCAAAACTCCATGGGTAACCCGCACGTTTTACACGGTTTTTAGACCTAAAAACCCTCAATTTTGGGTGGGAATGGAAGATGGGAGATGGTAGAAGAGGTTGCAGGCGAGAGATAGTTGAACTTCGCCTGAAAAAATGGTGGAAGTGGTCGGAAACTACTCCAGGTTGGCGCAGGTAAAAGTCCACGGTTGGACCTTTTTTTTGTTTTCCTTTTCTCTCGCGACTCTGTGGCTTTCTTTTTTCCCCTTTTTTCTTTCAGCCACTCCCGTGGCATTCTTTCTCTCTTTTTTTTTCTTTTTTTTTTTTGCAACAACTTCAAACGTCCGTAACTATACTGTTATAACTCGGACTCGCAAACGGCTTTCGCCTATGCGTTCGTGGGTTTGAGATCTATTTAAAAACACTAGTTAAAACTTCGAAAAGTCAACGAAAGATAAAGATTGATTTCGAAAATTCAAACTCGATAACTATTCAATTTAATTCCCAAAATTTACAGAATTAAAATTAAGTAATAAAAATAACGTAAACGTGAAATACGAACTTAAATTACGAGATACATAATGAATAATGAAATTCTGGGGATGGGATTTCACATAGTAGCTTGACTCAATGGTTTTGTATGGCGTGTTGGCTTGGCATGTTGCATTAGCATGGAACCATTGAGCAGCTTTCATGGCATTGATAGGCTTGACATGTTGCATAAGTATAGCTTTAGGAAAAGCTTAAGTTGCTTGACTCAATGCTTTTACATGGCGTGTTGGCTTGGCAAGTTGCATAAGCATTGAAAGATTGAGCATTTTACATGGCATTGATAGGCTTAGCATGTTGCATAAGTATAACTTTAGGAAAAGCTTAAGTTGCTTCACTCAATGGTTTTGCGTGATGTGTTGGCTTGGCATGTTGCATAAGCATTGAACCATTGAGCAGCTTGCATGGCATTGATAGGCTTGGCGTGGGCTTTTATTATAGCCTTGGCATGATTACTACTATAGCTTGTTTAGAAGAAATTCTTCTAGTTACCCTTGCTAATGTAAAAAAATGAATGTACCAAAGATTTTGACAAAATGCTTCTTCATTTCATTAAAATTTGGGGTACATCAATCGTTCCATGGCTTTACAAGGCCTCATAGAGTAAGCAAAATGATCATTGCATAGAAGGCGCTTGTTTCTAAAATAGGCATGAGCTTTTTAGCAGTAATACGGCTTTAGCCATTTTGCATTGACAAGTTCCGTTAGCATACCTTCCTTGACAAAAGTCAAGTAGTAGTAACCACTTCGATAGGCTTCCTTGACCACAAAGATCTTTCCCAATGTGGGGTGAACTTTGAAGCTTTCGAGATTTGCCTCCTTATGTGCTTGGCTATCCTGAAGACGAGATCTCCATCCTTGAAGTTGCATGGCTTGACTGTGCAGTTATAGGCTCTGGTAACGTGTTGGTGATATATGGTTGCTTTCCTAGCTACTTCCACTATTCTTTCCTTGAGTGACTCGAGATCTTTCCACCTCCATTTTACATGAGCTGTGGTACTCCTTGGAGACTTATAATAAACCCACAGAACATCTGGGAGATGCGTGCTCTAACCCGCTAGAGTAATTGTGCACAGTATCGCTTATGATCCTTAGTATTGCCCTACTTGTGGCTTTGGCCTGACCATTTTCCTGGGGTAGTACGACATAAAGTGGCGGTGCTTAATCCTGCAACATTAAGTGTGATACTTACCTATTTGTTTTCCCTGATGAAGTTGGGTACTGCAGCTTCCGTTGCTTTCCTGAGAGGGATTGTTTTCACCTACTTTGTGAAGTACTTAGTGGCTACTAGGATCCATATATGGCATTCGAAAGCTGGATTGATTGTTCCTATCAAATCAAATCCCCAAGTATGAAATGGTCATGGGGTACGTATGTCTTGCAGTAGCGTTGGAGGCTTATGGATTAAGTTTCCATGGACTTGGCATGCATGACATCACTTGACCATGTTGTGTGCGTCTTCCCTCATGGTTGGCCAATAATATCCTAGGCTCATTAGATGCTTGTGTAGATTCTTTCTTCCTTGGTGCTCACTGCATTCTCTAGCATATATTTCTTGTTGCCATTGCTTGACAGTGTTCCGTTGATGGAGAAGGTCAGGTATGGAGATCTCCAGTCATCCGTGATGGAAACTGCAAATACCTTTCTAGGGAAAATGTTTTGCTGCATTTTGGACATTCGATTTGGATGCATGTGGTTACTGTTTCATCTCTAGCCAGTAATACCCTTTCCTTTGTAGTCGACGACAAAGATTTACTACTTGGTTGACTCCGCATGTGGCTTTATGGATTTCATGCAACCGCATTTGTGCTTCTTTTGGTCCAAGGCATCGGGTTAGCACCCATCCGGGTAGGCGCTTGTAGAGTGTCCCAACAACATTGATGTGCTCCTTAAGGTATTTAATGTTAAGCTATTTGCTTGGCTTAAAGTTCTATTTTGACAATTTCCTTCTAGTGTCATCCTCTGACACTTCCTTCGGGAAGACTGCATCAATGGTTGGGGCCTCCCTTCTAATCACAACAATGTTGGGTTATTCTTCAACAAAGGTAAGCTTGAAGCCAAGTATGGCTAGGGCATCTGCATATCTGTTGATTGTGATAGGAATGTGCTCCAACACCACATGCTTGAAGCTTGCTATGATTTTCTAAGCCATAGTGTGGTATAGTGCCAAGGTTATTTCCTTCACTGCGAAGCTTCGCTGGACCTGGCTCAAGACCAAATTCGAGTCCCCTACGACTCGTATCTTCCTTGCACCTATCTCCCTGGCTGTGGAAAGGCCCATGATGAAAGCTTCATACTCGGCTACATTATTTGTGCATGGAAAGCTTAGCTTGAATGATAAGGCAGTAGCTTGGCCCCCTGGATTGACAAGTACAACACCAGCTCTTCCCTTTGTGGTTGTGGAAGAACATCAAAATACATGACCCATGGCTTTTCTTCCACAGCAGTGGCATCTATCTCTGGCAGCTCACCACGGACTTCACTGGAAATAGTGGCCTTCTCTTTTTCGAGAAACAATGCTATTATGTCTATCATAGCTTAGCTTTTGATAGCCTTATGGGTCACACATATAATATCGAATTCGGAAAGTTTAAGCAACCAACAAGCTAAACGGCCATATAGTATAGGTCTAGTGAGTAAGTACTTTACAAGGTCAGATTTTACCATGAAGTGCAACTTGTGGGCTAGGAAATAGTGGCACAACCACTACAATGCTCAAACAAGAGTAGGCAAAGGCGTTCCGTCTTCTCCTTTAGCAGGTTGACCAGTTCTTTCTTTTCCTTGACAGTTAGATAAACTCTAATAGAAATCAATTTTTTGCACAGAGGAATCATCACTTAGGTTTACCTCTTCAAGCTTTTCTACCATTGCAGTGGATCCATCTTACATGTATTTTGGCGCAAACATGATCTTCTGCAGGGATCCATCATCGGCAATAGCTGCAGGCGTGTCTTTAGTTTCTTTGGGAACTTCACTTGCTTGGTGTGCAGTGTCTCTATACTCAGGGCTTTCCCATACAATATGGTTAGACCACCCAACCGGTCATAAACGGTAAACTATGGTATCAACCAAGGCTCACCTAGTGAATACGTTGTTGATTTGTCATTTCAGGTACAATGGTCTTTGATGATTAAGGAAAACCACTTTCGTGCCTTCGTTAGAAAAAATGATGGTATTGTCGTTCTCAAATAAAACCTTATACGATTAGGCAACATAGCTTTGAGGGCCATAGTCCTCGGAAACATGCATGAGAGCTTCAGCAACAGCAATCCTTGCTTCTGGGCCATATACAAGCTGGTCAAAAAGGGATTTGAACTTTAGGTTTTCCTTAGCGCTGTAGTAGACCCTTGCCCTTGGGAAAGGTAATGCTCAGCTGCTTTGGCTTCCATGTCGGGAAGGTTGTGCAAAGTCACAACCATCATTTACTGGTTGAACAATTACCCTTCTAGGGTTATCAAGCTGTATCTTTCCGACATCTCGACGGTGAATACCTCATCATTATGGTTTGGGGAGATATCTATGATGTCTTCACTCCCTTCTTCCCATCATTCAGCTTGGGACCATGGCGTGTCACAACTTTGTGGTTTTGAGTATTTGCACCAAAAAGTCTCTTCCATGCTTCTAAAAGGTTTTTAAATGGCTTATGGTGGCTTGGGATCCTTGATCCACGGGTGGTCAAGGTTCTAAAAGACATTAGTCGGACGGTGGGTTGGGGCCTAGCACCTAGGCAGAGCCTAGGCAGGCGCCTAGATGGATTTAAGTAAATTTATTATATTTTGTGTAAATAAGTGTGTTTATACTTAATATATATATATATATATATATATATAAAGTAAAAAATAGAATGACATATATATATATATATATATATATATTATGAAGTATTGGAACATAATGAAAATATGGGGAACAAACTGAAAATATGGGGAACAAACATATAATGTGTGTTCATTTAAGTATTCAACGAGTCTCTTAACATTTATTGAAAAAAAAGAAATATGCAAAATGAAATTTATCTATTGTCTGTCTATGTGGGTCACAACCTAGATGGGTGCCTATGCGGGTCTGGATGGGTACCTAGGTGGGTGCCTAGGTGGGTCTGGACCTAGGCAGCGCTAGGCGGAGATTTTTAGAACAGTACGGGTGGTAGGCTTCGTCTAGCAATAACATCTTCTTGAGTGACAAAATGGGACATCTTTTCAGAACCCTTGCCTACAGCTGCATTGCAGCTACAGCTAAATCTTCCTGGGAAGTCTTTTCCTTGGGTGTGCAGTCTTTGTCATTGGCTTTCTCCCTTGGCTTTGGGGTTGAGTTTTTCCAACTCATTCACAGATGCAGCAATTTCCTTTTTAGGGTTCACCCAAAGCATGGAAGGCTGCGATGATGTCTGGTACGACATATTCGTCTAGGTTTTCTTGACTTTCCTGGTGATAACCTTCACGTTGAGACTCATCGAGTTGGGAAGCAGCCTCGCCTACATCTGAGGCGTTGCCACTCCTAGTAGTTTTTCTTTTAGATCTAGGAGTCATTGAATGAAGATTGCGACATGTACTGAGCAAAGTACTTTTAGGTCGAAGCAGACTTGGGCTTTGAGAACGTCATTTTGTCTCCATTGGTGTGGATTTGTGATAAGTCCTGGGATATCTCGAAGGAGATAGCTTGTCTTAGGAAATACCCCGGTAACATCAACAGCTCGAAGATCGCATGATTGATCAAGATAATGACTTGCTCAAGTGAAGCGTCATGTGGAAGATAGAAGATTATCAGTTTACATGAAAGAGAAAGGATTTGCATGGTTGCATGGCATTCTGGGTTGCATGATTTGGGCTTTCCTAGGATGATAGCAAGGCTTCTAATGGCTAGAATGTTTAATGGAATGTTGTGGGATTACTAAGGATGCATGAATGGTGATGCTTGAGGCTTGGAGTATGCTTTTGGACTAAATGGAACTCTCTATGTTTATTTCCTGGGAGGTTCTCTCTTCCTGCGTTTCTTCTCTATCTTTTTATGTATTCCTTTCCGCGTTCTAACTTCTTCTGTTAATCTGAATCCCTCTCTATAATGCTTCTCCCTCTTTATGTAAGTGAAGGGTTCTCCTCTAGGCTTCAAAGAAATCTCCCTTTGTGGCTTGGTCTTCCCCTCCTTTCTCATTAAGCCTCATATTATTCATTTTTTAGTGTAAGATAGTTGCATTGTTGAGACTTGCAATTTGCTTATTCCCGAACGCACTTTTACCATGGTGACCTTCCGCTGGCGTTAATTCTGGTAGGGAGCCGCACAGCTTTCGCGTGTTGGTTGTCTGTGGAGGCTGGGAAGGGAAAGTCAGCATTAAATGCCTGACTTGATGGGCTTAACATACATTTAATGAAATAATTTAGTTTAGTTGTAACTAAGGGAGTTGGCTTGTTAGGGAAATGGGTAAACTAGGCTAATTTTCTCTCAATGACTTGATGGGCTTGGATTTTTGGGCCACCAAGCAGCCCAAAGTCTTTTATAACCCTGATTCCACATAGGCCTGATAATCTTCCATAACCATCCACACCACAATTCACTTGACAAGCTCCGAATATGTGACTTAAGCTTAGCATGAATAGTGGCTAAGGAAGCATGGCATGATGAATAGGCATGAGCATGGCGTGAATATCCGGCTTAATCACCGTGGCATGGCATGTTTGTAAATATATTCCTCGTCGATCCCGCACCTTGACATGTGTTTGGGCTTGAATGTAGGCTTTGCATGTTAATTGGGCCTTAAGACTTGGTTGGATTGGTGTATGACATTTTTGGGCCCCAACAATAACTCATAAGCACTTTTAAGATTTTCTTTAAAACACGAATGAAAATACTTTTGTTTGTGAGAAAATGATATCAAAAAAAGATTTTTGAACAAACGGTATTATCTACATTAAGGGGATGAGGGAGTGGACTAAGCCTCATAATGGGCTAGCAATAATGTGGTTCAAATTCATTTTTGGGGAGAATTAATTGTACGACCGTTCACTTACAAGTGAAAAAAAATACCACTAGACTGTAATATGTAGTTACGAAAACGATTTTAGCCTTCCCCAAGTAGGCCCAAAAAAGCCATAAATTTAGTTGGTGGATCGGATGATTTACTTGTAACAAAGGAACCGGAGCATTCTATGATAGAATGTCTATCCTTTTGCATCATAAATTGTCTCCTCCGTATAAGATTCAATACTCACTCAGTTCTCGTCTCCTTCAATGCAAGCATTAAATAGGAGCATTAAATAGGAGCGCGAGTGTTTTGCCATCAAGCAATCAAAGTGCTGATTTTCTTACCCAGCATTCCCGACAATTAATGTTTGCACCATTTTTTCTCAAGGATGATAAACTTTTTGTTTTTATTTATTTTTTGTTTTTTGTCCTATTACAAATCTCGCGCGAGACAATATTGTGGAATCGAGCAAAATCTATCCAAATCAATTGTCGGACAAAAAAAAAATTTAAAAATTTGTGTAATTGAGCAAAGATTAATTTTTTATAGGAACTGGGAATACTAGTTACTATTCTACGTGTTATGATAAGGCTGAACAACATGAATCATTTATTTAACTTCTACGGAAATTAAGGAAAACTAAATTCACAAGTTATACTTTGAGAGTAATAATAATGTCTTGTTACAGGATTTCATATACATAAAAAAAACTACTCACAAGTAAAATGTGTACATGGGGCTCACATTTCACTATAAAACTAATTGGTGATGGAGGATGACACAACTCATTATAAGTTGAACTTTCTGATGTGGAACATTTTCTTCACACACACCTCTCGTGTGATGACATTCACGCTAGAACATGTATAACATATATTAAGTAACTTGGAACACATGTGATTGTTAAGTTTCACACGTGAACTAATATACTCTAACACTATAAAGAGGTTTATATTCTATCATAAAACAAAGGGTAAATTACATAGTAACCCCTCAGGTTTGAGGTCTATTACAACCTCATACAACAACTTTAAAAAATTTCACTTTCATACATCCAATATCATTTTATTTCAAAATAACACCTCCGTTAGATTTTTCATCCATTAGTCTGTTAAATGCTGACGTGGCTGCCACATTTGTGCTGATGTGGCTGCCACGTGGAAAAAATAATAATTTTTTAATTTTTTTAAAAAAAAAAACTAAATCTTCTAAATATTAAAATTAATAAAAAAAATTAAAAAAAAAACTGAAACCTTCCCTCATCCTCCTCTCTTCTCCCCGCAACCCCACATCCCACCCCCACCCCCACCCCCTCACCTCTCTGCAACCCACATGAAAACCCACACCCCACCTTCACCCCCTCACCTCCCCGTAACCCAGATCCCCTTCTTTGTACGACCTACCTGAAAACCCACACGACCTACTACCTCCCCCCCCCCGCGACGACCCACATCAGATCGAGGTCCCCATCCAAACAACAATCCCGACCTTAACCCTAAACTCAAATCGAGGTCCAAACCCTCCATACCTACATCGCAATTCGACTCAATAACCCCAAAACTACGATCCTCGTCGTCAATATCTTTATAAACCAAAAGAGATTGAGGATGAGGGGTTGGGTCGGAATGGGCTCAACGTTCTGGTCGTCTCCGTGGCGGTGAATTTGGGTCCTGCGCTGCATCGCGGCCTGTACCGCATAGCTCTCTCTCTGATCCCTCTGCTCCTCATGGAGGTCCTTCGTCACCACCTGATCTCGCCGTTGACCGGGATTTCTCATCGTCGCCCTGCTGCTCCTGCTCGTTGTCGTCTTCGATGATGAAGATGATGCGGGTGAGGATGACGTCCTTGCAGTTCGGGGGGGGGGGGGATATGGGTTTCACGCCGGAGGGGTGGTAATGGGATATGGGTTAGGTTTCGCGCCCGGGGGGGGCGTGGTAATAGGATCTGGGTTGGGGGGTGGTCGTATGGGGTATGGGTTTCGCGGGGATATGGGATCTGGGTTGTTCTCTGGTACAGGTATGGGGTGTGGGAAGATGGGAGCAGGGAAGAAGAAGGCTGAGGGGGGTTCACGGGGGTGGGGTTTTGTTCAGCTTCTGGGTTTTTATTTTTTTATTTTTTATTTTTTTTTAAATTTAGAAGATTTAGGTTTTTTTTAAAAAAATTAAAAAATTATTATTTTTGTCACGTGGCACACATTTGGCAGCCACATCAGCACAAATGTGGCAGCCACGTCAGCATTTAACAGATTAATGGACGGAAAATCTAACGGATATATTATTTTGAAATAAAATGGTACATGATGTATGAAAGTGAAATGTTTTAAAGACGTTGTATGAGATTGTAATAGACCTCAAACCTGAGGGGTTACTATGTAATTTACCCTAAAACAAATTCCCAATATGATTAAGTGTCTAAACTTGTAATATGCCATTACAAGATATTATCCGATGTGGGGGATTATCTTCGCATCTTCACACCATCTAGATATCAAACTAATTACAATATATATCGTCTCTTCATCCATTTGAGTAAAATCTAATTTTTTTAATCAAATAAAAATAAATATCCTTAAATACATGCCAGTTAAGAACTTTTTCACTTTACTCAATCAATACTCTAAATATATTCCAAAAGAAATTTGAATCGTAAGTGGACCTTTACCATATTGGTCGAAAGGTGTTGAACTCTTTCATGACAGTATGAGTTCAAACTCCATCAGTGGCTAATCTAATATCTAATATAACAAAACCTATCATTTAGCAAAAAAAAAAAAAATTCTGAATTTTTTTTAAAAAAAATTCCTTTTTATGAAAAAGGTATTTGGATGTGTAGCCCCTCCTTCATTTTTTTTTTTAACAAACAAAATTATCTACACTAAGGAAGAGGGAGTAGGTTTGGCCTCACAATGGGTTAGAAATTATCTACACTAAGGAAGAGGGAGTAGGTTTGGCCTCACAATGGGTTAGCAATAATGTGGTTCAAATTCGTTTTTGACGAGAATCGAACCTAAGACCTCTCACTTACAAGTGAAGAGAAATACCACTAGAAAATTGAAAAAAAGGTGAGGGGATGCAACACAAGGACATCTAACATTCAATATAACAAAATCTACCATTTAGCAAAAAAAAAAAATTTCTGACTTTTTTTTTTAAAATTTCCTTTTTATGAAAAAGGTATTTGGATGTGTAGCCCCTCCTTCACTTTTTTTTTTTTGAACAAACGATATTATCTACACTAAGGGAGAGGGAGTAGGCTTAACCTCACAATGAGCTAACAATAATGTGGTTCAAATTTGCTTTTGACGAGAATCGAACCTAAGACCTCTCCCTTACAAGTGAAGAGAAATACCACTAGAAAAATGAAAAAAAATGAGGGGATGCAACACAAGGACATCTAACATCTAATCTAAAAAAATCTATCATTTAGCAAAAAAAATTCCGAATTTAAAAAAAAAATTCCTTTTTATGAAAAAGGTATTTGGATGTGTAGCCCCTCCTTCACTTTTTTTTTTTTTTGAACAAACGATATTATCTATACTGAGGGAGAGGGAGCAGGCTTAGCCTCACAATGAGCTAACAATAATGTGGTTCAAATTCGCTTTTGATGAGAATCGAACCTAAGACCTCTCACTTACAAGTGAAGATAAATACCACTAGAAAAATGAAAAAAAGTGAGGGGATGCAACACAAAGACTTCCCAGAAGGTCACTTTTAAACTCAGATCTTCACTTTATTACTAGATGGACGGTACATAGAACAACAAATATTAATAAGAAAAGTATATAAAGGACTCCACCTTATATGAAAAGAAATTGTGAATCTAATGTCGTTTTTTACTTTTGTTCCAATCTAATCTAGTTTGGAGTGTGATATTCACATACATCTTTTTGCTTCTCATACACTCCTTTTTAATTTCTCTCATTTGATCTTCTTCAATTCATTCGATCCGACGACTGAAAATTAAAAGAATATGTGAGAAGTAAAAAGAGATATGTGAATAACACATCCCATCACGTTTCTCATATAGCCAATTGTATCCAATTTGACCCTCGCATCATTATTGCCTGAAAAAGTATTTTATTTTCAATGGAAATATACTATACCTATTGTGCAATCCAACTTTTTTTTTATTATTATATAAGTAACATTAATGAAAGAGTCAAAACGCATGATTGTTGACACACCCCAACCGAGATCAAGGCATGATGGCCGTCATGTGAGAGTGACGTAGCCATGTGCACAGTGCGGAAGCAATAAATATAAGAAATATACGAATAATTAAAAACCAAATTACTAAAGTGCACTACTAAACAAGAAGTGATAAGAGTTAGTTATAACAGTGAACACTCTTAATCAGAGCATAAAGTCTAGGTGCAGTCCAGTAGGACAAGTACTAGTTATACAGTACCAGGAATGTCCTACTATTATTTAGATAAGTCAGAACTGCCGACGTCCTCAAGCCACAAACAGCAAGCTTACTTAAAACCTGGAGGGGCGCAAAACAGAAAACGTGAGTGGGCAAAAATAAATGTTTTACAAAACTATTTCATTTATCAACATACTAACCCCTCGCTGTAAAACATGTATAATTTTCTCAGAATCAAGATATAAGCATATACATATATACACACACACACACACACACACACACACACACACACACACACACACACATATATATATATATATATATATATATATATATATATATATCTGAAATCATAACAATTCAATTCATGCTTCGCATAATCATATTCATATGTATGCCATGCCAAATTATAACAAAGTAAACAATCCAGGTAAGAATGATTTCATAGAAATATGATATGTTAGCCGGAATCCCTGATATGGTCTGTACGGCTGAATTCATAGCTTAAAAGTCGATTTAGCCAGAGTCACTACAATGACCTATACGGCAATATACTGCACATAAGTCGGAACCACTAAAAAGGGTCTGTACGACAAGATTGGGTGAAATATAATTATGCTCAATTCTATTCTCTCATAATAGCCGGGCGATAAATCGCTAGTCACCTACGAGTCGGAACCATGAATAAGGTCTATACAACAAGACTGTGCACTTAAGTTGGATCCAATATAAGCATATAGTGCGGGAGATGACGTAAATAAATAGGCCTGTACTTTATATCTCTGGCTAAATCACAATCACCCTAGGTGTAGTTTTATGAGCTCAACATTATTCAATCACATATCACATCATCGATGATTCACATAATCAAACATAACTTACCTGAACTTACATGTGCCTCCACAGCACCACATTTATATATATATATATATATATATATATGCAACCATGGAATGCATATTCAGAATATAAAGCATTTGGCATATTATTTCAAAGCATACTTTCCTAAAAATGCATTTCTAGGAAATAAATCGAGTATATAAATATATACTGAAAACAAAAGCCCACTCACTGGTATGTCGAAGGGTCATAGCCCCTGAGTCGCCCGTGGATACGCTCATCCTCGGGATAAGTCTCACCTATATACGAATTAACTATAAAAACGTTATTTTAAAGCACATAGGAAAAACTAGCTAGTAACTTCTCATACATTGCTCAAATTTGGTACATGAATATACCACAATGATCTACACAATCTCAGGATCATCCCCAAATTTTTAGATAAATTTTTCGAGCTCCCACATGCCGGCAAGGGCACGGCAAAATGTGCCCCCACGCGCGGCCCAAACCTAACGGATTCCCTAACCACCATTAGGGAATATTCTATTAAACCTAACAGATTCCGCTAAAATTGACTGACGGCGTCAGCATATTCTGTCCAAACTGACGGAATATGCCGTCATCTTCTCCGGCGAGTCGCCGGTCGCCGGAAAACTGGGTAAAACTTTAAACCCACTATTCTCACTCATTTTCAACCATTTTTCATGAAATTGGTACCAAAATGAAGCTAATAACATGTAGAATCACGTTATACAAGTTTCAAGGCTTAAATTCTACTAGATTTTTCTTGAGAAGGGTCGATAGCTCGGCTTACCTAGAAACATGTCGATCTCAGTCCTCCGACGTCCAAATCCTTCCAACGAAGTACCCCTAGATTCGTGAGGACTTCCTTAAGCTTCCTATGCTCTTGAAATTCCATAAAAATCAACATTTTACGTGAGCATGAATAGTACCTTAAATCGGGGTTATGGTTTCGACATGAAAATGATGGAGTTATTAGTGGGAACGTGTACCCCAAGACTCGTATGGTCCTCACGAACACAATGGTGGTCTTAGAATCCTCGATTCGTCAGGATTCAAAAGGTTTTGGGTTTGAGTCCGTACATGAGGGAAGAGAGAGAGAGTCTGAGAGATAGAGATAGGACACAGGAAGGAAGAGAGAGAAAGTTATGGGTGTGTGTGTGTGGTCCAAAGTCACTTATCATAACTAATAATTTTCTTACTTCCAATTGGATCCAAAATAATAGGGACTTAACACATTGGTCCTCAACCACACATAGCCCCACTGTGACAAACGCTCAAGGGTAAATCTGTCTTTTCACAACCATGATAAATAATTCTCGGGACGGGCTGTGACAATCTCCCTACCTTATAAAATTTCGTCCTCGAAATTACATACAACCAATACATCCATTAATAATCATAAAACAAGCGTGGATGCATTTCTCTTATCCGATCCTCTATCTCTCAAGTAGCTTCTTCCACTGAGTGATTTTTCCATAACACTTTCACCAAACGCACGGTCTTGTTCCTTAGTTCCTTATCCTTCCAATCTAAAAGAGTTACTGGTTCCTTATCATAAGTCAAATCCGGGTTAATTTCCGAAGGTTGAGGAGGAATCACATGTGAAGGATCTGAAACATAATGTCGAAGCATCGAAACATGAAATACATCGTGCACCTTGGACAACTCTGGAGGCAACTCAAGTCTGTAAACAACCTCACCGACTCGCTCGGTGATCATATATGGTCCAATGTACCTAGGACTCAACTTTCCTTTCTTTCCAAATCATTCAATCACCTACATCATACTTCCGATCAGTGGCATGTTTGTCTGCTAAGCTCTTTTGTCGATCTTGGGCCGCTTTCAGGTTAGACTTAATTACCTGAACATTTTGAGTAGTCACATCCACAATCTCAATGCCCACTAAAACTCTTTCGCCAACCTCTGATCAACATAGAGGCGTACGACAAGATTTCCCATAAAGTGCCTCAAAAGGTGCCATACCAATGCTTGAATGATAACTGTTGTTGTAGGCGAACTCCATCAAATCCAAACAATCATGCCAACTATCTCCAAACTGCAGCACTGAAGATCTCAACATATCCTCTAATGTTTGAATGGTCCTATCAGATTGTCCATCTGTCTGAGGATGATATGCCGTACTATAAAGTAATCTCGTACCAAGAGCTTCCTGGAATGCTATCCAGAACTTGGAAGTAAATCTAAGATCCCGATCCGAGATAATATTAACTGGCACACCATGATACTTCACAATCTGTGATATAAATAACTTAGCTAATCGGCTTAGCGAATACTTCTCCCTCACTGGAATAAAATGTGCTGACTTCGTAAGCCAATCAACTACCACCCAAATGCCGTCATATCCATTATGTGTATATGGAAGCTTGTACACAAAATCCATAGTAATATTTTCCCATTTCCACTGTGGAACGGGAAATGGCTGCATTAACCCAAACGGCTTATTCCTTTCAGCTTTAACCTGTTGGCAAATGGCACACCTACTCACATATTCGGCAATTTCTCTTTTCATACCTGGCCAATAATAAAATGGTCTAATGGTATGATACATCTTAGTGCCTCCTGGATGCATTGCATATGCCGAAATATGTGCTTCATCCAAAATTTCTTTCTTTAACTCTGCATTATTCGGCACATACATCTTGCTTTCCTGCATAAGCATGCCATCAGTTTCTCGAATCTCGAAATCTTTCTTTTTGCCTTGGTTCTTTGCTTGAATTATTTCCTGGGTCTCCTCATCAATCATTTGAGCCTCAAGCACACGATTAATTAAAATTGGCCTAACCTGAAAATTAGCAAGCAAGGCTTCTTCTCGATCTTCCACTCCTAACTCCGCTCCAGTGGACCTCAAATCTGCTAAGAGAGGAACATGACAATCATAGATGGCATTAAGTCTGGCTGGAGTTTTTTTACTAAGTGTATCCGCCACTGCATTTGCACAACCAGGATGATACTCAATCGTGCAATCATAGTCACTAAGTAACTTAATCCACCTCTGCTGACGAAGATTAAGATCTCTTTGAGTAAACAGATACTGGATACTCTTATGATCTGTGAAGATCTTACATTTCTCACCATAAAGATAATGTCCCCAAATCTTCAAGGCAAAGATGATAACTGCTAACTCCAAATCATGTGTAGGGTAATTCTTCTCATGAGGTTTCAACTATCTCGAAGCATAAGCAATTACTCTACCATGTTGCATCAATACGCAACCCAAACCATTCAAAGAAGCATCACTATAAACCTCATAATTACCGCTATCATCTGGAAGTGCTAGAACATGAGCATAAGCGAGATAGTACTTCAATTGCTGAAAGCTTTGCTCACATTTATTATCCCACTCAAACTTAACATCCTTTCACGTCAACCTCGTCAATGGCAAAGCAATCACTGAAAAATCCTTAACGAACTGTCTATAATAGCCTGCTAAGCCAAGAAAACTCCGTACCTCGGTGACGGTTCGAGGTTGCTCCCAATTCTCCACGGCTGCCACTTTCTTAGAATCCACTTGAATGCCCTGAGAAGAAACGACATGTCCCAAAAATGCCACTTGATTCAACCAAAATTTACATTTGCTAAACTTAGCATATAGTTGGTGTTCCCTCAAATTGCTCAACACCAACTTCAAATGTCTAGCATGCTCAGCCTTAGACTTAGAGTATACCAGAATATCATCAATGAAGATAATAACAAACCTGTCCAAATATGGCTGGAATACTCGATTCATCAAATCCATAAAAGCTGCTGGTGCATTAGTTAACCCGAATGGCATCACAAGAAACTCATAATGACCATATCGAGTCCTGAATGCGATTTTAGGGACATCTTCGTTTTTAATCTTCAACTGATAGTATCCCGACCTCAAGTCAATCTTAGAAAATACACAGGCACCTCTGAGTTGATCAAATAAATCATCTATACGAGGCAATGGATAACGGTTTTTAATGGTTACCCGATTCAATTGCCTGTAATCGATACACAGCCTCAAAGTTCCATCTTTCTTCCTCACAAATAAAACTAGAGCTCCCCAAGATGAAGTACTTGGCTGAATATAACCTTTATCCACTAACTCTTGCAACTGGATTTTCAATTCCCTTAATTCAACAGGAGCCATTCTATAAGGAGTTAAGGATATGGGATTCACACCTGGAAGCAGATCAATAACAAACTCCACCTCTCTATATGGCGGAAATCCAGGCAAATCCTCAGGAAATACATCCGGATAATATCTAACCACACAAACATCCTCCACACTACTAAGAGCATCATCATTTAACACCACATGAGCCAAATATCCCTGACAGCCTTTTGACAACAATCTCTTTGTTTTCATGGCTGAAATAATACCATGCCTCACCCCACTAGGCTCTCCTACAAATGTAACTTTAGGTAATCCAGGACAATGAAATGTGACTGTCTTCCCATAACAATCTATCTTGGCACGATTATAGCACAACCAATCAGTGCCCAAAATCACATCAAAATCCATAATATCCAACGGCATTAGATTAGCCGGCATAATAATATCCTCTACTATCACTATACATCCTGGATATACCCGATCCACAAAACAGCTATCCCCTCTAGGCATAGAAAATTCTAAATTATATCCTAGAGGTGTAGGATGAGGTTATGTCACTTGAGCAAATGCATGAGAAATAACAGAATGTGTAGCACCACAATCAATCAATACTCTAACAAAATGACCAAGAATATTTAACGTACCCATGATTAAATCTGGATTATTCTGGGCATCTTGCAGTGACATGTTGTGGATATGGCCCTGATTCTGTTGTCGTCCACCACGACCTCTGTTGGCATGAATACCACGTCCCTGTCTCTGCTGACCTAACTGCCTCGAAGATCCTGCACTACTAGCAACAATCTCTCCCTGCTGGGGCTGTCCCCCTTGGTACCACTGAGATCCTCCGGTTGAATATGGCTGATAAGACATAGATCCTTCTTGATACTGAGGGTACCCACTCTGGTACTGAGGATCCTGAGAGTACTACTGCTGTCCTGAGATGTAGGGAGCGGCGTCGCCCTGATAGTGGTAAGCACCTCATCGTCCAGTCTGAGTGTAACCACCAGATTCTGAAGCTTGCTGGGTCGGTGCATGTGGTGGGAAGGAAGACTGCTGAGGTCTCTGCTGACTCTGAGGCCATTGGGCAGCCTGATGACCCATCTGACCATAAGTAAAACATTCATTGCTGCCTCTCCTACACTCCCCAAAATGTCTATTATTACACCTACGACATAAGGGAGCACCGGATCCACCAGAACCACCAAAATCTCTCTGCCTCTGGAACCTCGGACCTTCAGTGAATCTACCACCTCTCCTCTACATATTAGTACTAAATCCTCCGCTAGAAGAGCTGGAATTGCCACCACTCCTCTTAAAGTTCTGGGTCTTGCAGGGTCCCTAAAATGCTTGCCCTTTTCCTTTGTCATCTTTTCTCTGGCCCCCATTCTTTCCTTCCTCATTTTCACTTTCACTAGGCATGTTCTCTGAGGCCTCAATCCTCAGTAGAATCTCATAGAACTCCTGGTAAGAGGCACAGTGAGTCGATATCGCTATAGAATGCCATTTCTTCTTAGTACCCAAACTGAAACGGCGAAGCATCTCTACTGGGTTAGCAGTAACCTCCAGATCATATCTCGACAGATCAATAAACATCTTGTAATACTCATTAGTGGACATCTTTCCTTGCCTCAGGTGAGTAAACTTATGTTTCTTAAGATCGATATATGCAGGAGGAATGAACCTTTTCCGAAACCGTTCCTTAAACACTCCCTAGTCTACAATCTCTTTTGGGGCATCTGGTAAGACTCCTATCTCCACCAGGATGCAGGTTGTTCTCCAAAAAACGAGGTAGTCGTCTCGACCCATCTATCAGAAGAAAGATTCCCCTGACTCTGCATTACCTGAAAGGTCTTCTTCACATGGTTCAACCATTTTTCTACCCCCTCATGACCTTCATTACCCATGAAGTGAGTCAACTTCAGATTATGAACTGTCTTGAGAGGTGTCCTCTAGGGAGTACTGAATGCTGTCTGAATGGCAGAAACAATAGCTTCCCCTAATTGAGCAATATCTGGGAAACTAGACTCTGTTGGTTGACGGGGCTCTCTACGAGGCGACATAGTTCTGCCATAAGACATCATAAGGATTAGAATACTCAAGAATTATACAGGACTGCTAAACCTAGGCTCTGATACCAAACTGACACACCCCGACCAAGATCAAGGCATGCTGGACGTCACGTGAAAGTGACGTAGCCATGTGCATAGTGCAGAAGTAATAAAGATAAGAAATATATGAATAATTAAAAACCAAATTACTAGAGTGCACTACTAAACAGGAAGTGATAGGAGTTAGTTACAACAGTGAACACTCCTAATCAGAGCATAAAGTTTAGGTGTAGTCTAGTAGGACAAGTACTAGTTATACAGTACCAGGAATGTCCTACTATTATTTAGATAAGTTAGAACTACCGACGTCCTCAAGCCACCAACAACAAGCTTACTTAAAACCTGGAGGGGCGCAAAATAGAAAACGTGAGTGGGCAAAAACAAATGTTTTACAAAACCATTTCATTTATCAACATACTAACCCTTTGATGTAAAACATGTATAATTTTCCCAGAATCAAGATATAAGCATATACATATAAATATATATATATATATATATATATATCTGAAATCATAAAAATTCAATTCATACTTCACATAATCATATTCATATGTATGGCATGCCAAATTATAACAAAGTCAACAATCCAGGTAAGAATGATTTCATAGAAATATGATATGTTAGCCGGAACCCCTTATGTGGTTTGTACGGCTGAATTCATAGCTCAAAAGTTGATTTAGCCAGAGTCACTACAATGACCTATACGACAATATACTGCACATAAGTCGAAACCACTAAAAAGGGTCTGTACGACAAGATTGGGTGAAATATAATTATGCTCAATTTTATTCTCTCATAATAGCTGGGCGATAAATCGCTAGTCACCTACGAGTCGGAACCATGAATAAGGTCTGTACAACAAGACTGTGCACTTAAGTTGGATCCAATATGAGCATATAGTGTGGGAAGTGACGTAAATAAATAGGCTTGTACTTTATATCTCTGGCTAAATCACAATCACCCTAGGTGCAGTATTATGAGTTCAACATTATTTAATCACATATCACATCATCGATGATTCACATAATCAAACATAACTTACCTGAACTTATTTGTGCATCCACAGCACCACATTTATATATATATATATATATATATATATATATATATATATATATATATATATATATATATATATATGCAACCATGGAATGCATATTCAGAATATAAAAACATTTGGCATATTCTTTCAAAGCATACTTTCCTAAAAATGCATTTCTGGGAAATAAATCAAGTATATAAATATGTTGATGCACAAAACCGGAGGGGTCTTGGAACAACGTAAATCCGACCGTGAATATGCAAGAAAGTAAAGAACAGAAGATGTATCGTGGTTCACCTCAATGTTTGGGCTACATCCACACTGATGTTGATATTGTTTCTCTGTATGGATGTATGGATTACAAGTGTGAGGGAGTCCTCCAGAGAAAGAGAGACTTTGAGAGTGTTTCTCTGTTTGTGAGGATGAGAGCTTGAGGATTGTGAGGGTGAGGAGGCCCTTTTATAGAATAAGGGCTTCTCACTTATTACATATTTGCCCCTCCATTTATTACATAATTACATTTGAGTCCCTGAGTATTTATACGAGGTCTAAATACGGAGGCCCTAAGTATGGTATAAACAGTAGTCTCCCAAGTCTTCAGTCAAAAGAGTCTTTTGGCTGGAGACTTGAAATTCAGTCCATGTGTAGGCTGAAGTAACTAGATGTCGTCTAGAACTGAATACTCGATATAAGGCGATGCTCAATGTGAAATGATGCTCAACTAGAAGTAGCACATGTTGCGAGGCTGCTCAGCTTGTGGTTTATGTTGCCTTGGTTGGCTCGGCTTGTGGCGTTGAAGGTGAGGGAGTCCCTTTTATAGAATAAGGGCTCGCTCCTCAATACATAAATTATGGGCTAGAGTTGATGCTCACGGCGAAGTGGTTGCTCAGCTGGCAGGGATGCTCTCTAATGAAGGTGAGGAAGTCCCTTTTATAAAATAAGGGCTCGCTCTTCAGTACATGAATAATGGGTTAGGAGTGATGCTCACGGCGATGCAATTGCTCAGCTGGCAGCGATTCTCTCTAATGAAGGTGAGGGGATCCCTTTTATAAAATAAGGGCTTGCTCCTCAATACATAAGTGATGGGATAGAGTCGCCCCGATATTTTTCATGAGGCCCAGTTGTGGAAGCCCAATATATGGTACATAGTGTAGTCCCCCAAGTTTTCAGTCAATAGAGGTTGTTGGCTGGAGACTTCAAATTCAATCCATGTATGGGCCAAAGTGGCGGTTGTTCGGAGGTGGTCTTTGTAGACCATGCACTGAAGCTTTGTAGGTGTAGCTTTTGAAAGCTTTTGAAAGTGAAGCTTTGAAGCTGGAGCTTTTGTAAATGAAGCTTTGAAGTCAGAGCTTCGTAAATGAAGTTTTGGAAGCTGGAGCTTTCGAAGTTGGAGCTCTGTAAATGAAGCTTTCAAAGCTGATTGACATGAATGATGCTCATGAATGTTTATATGAGTGATGCTCATGAATGTTAACATGAGTGATGCTCATGAATGTTGACATGAGTGATGCTCATGAATGTTAACATGAATGATGGTCATGAATATTTATGTATGATTGACATGAGTGATGCTCATGAATGTTTATGTATGGTTGACATGAGTGATGCTCATATATAATTTTGGAGTACTGGACGTACTTTTGATTACCTAGTTGGTGATAATAGCGGCAGGCTGCCGAATAATTTTGGAGTACTGGGCGTACTTTTGATCACCTGGTTGGTGATAAGAGTGGCAGGCTGCCGAATAATTTTTTGTAGTACTGGACGTACTTTTGATCACCTGGTTGGTGATAATAGCGGCAGGCTGCTGAATAATTTTGGAGTACTGGATGTACTTTTGATCACCTAGTGGGTGATAATAGCGGCAGGTTGCCGAATAATTTTGGAGTACTGGGCATACTTTTGATCACCTGGTTGGTGATAAGAGCGGCAGGCTGCCGAATAATTTTTTGTAGTACTGGGCGTACTTTTGATCACTTGGTTGGTGATAATAGCGGCAGGCTGCTAAATAATTTTGGAGTACTAGACTTACTTTTGATCACCTGGTTGGTGATAATAGAGGGTGAACCTTTAAATGGAGGGATGGAGTTTGGAGTTTGAAGCCATATGGCCTGGCTCTTTTGGGCATATGGGCCTTTGACCTCCACATAACATTCCAGCCCATTATTTTGGGGCTCGCGGTTTTTTTTTATTATTATCCTCTGATTGGGTTATACAGATGTCTCCGAAAGATAAGAAAAATAAATTACATCATTTAAAGTAAGGAACCCTTATCTTCCTCCTGGTTCTTCCTGTAGCTTTCTCAAAGAATGGGCGGGGAACATGCATTCCCTTTCATGATGAAAGTTTCATTGTTGGTGGGCATCTTTTTTGGTGGTCGACAAAATGTTGATGCACTGATAATAAAGATAATAAAGTTAACTAGTGACTGGACGTAATTTCTGTTGCTAGTTGCCCACTTGTATACAACCTTATGCCAGAAATCTCATCACGTGTGATCAGACATAAAGTGACTTGTGAATGCCTATTTCAAGAATAATGGGTCCATTTTTCAGAACAATCTCCTTTGCAGATTTGCATGCCTGCTTTATAGCAAACACATATAGCTTTTCCATGTGGGTGGTCGACAAAAGCCATCCAGACTCATCATTTCCGATGGCATCACCGACAGAAACGATTCGAGCGTCATGCAAAAACCTCATCTACAAAATTACAAATAGGTCGCATGGCTTCAAACCCGGTTAGCCTCCATAGATTCCGGCCATGTATTCAAATTCCTCGACTTCCCCACTACGTTAAGCCCACTCTCCACTTCCCAAACCACCCCCGCCGATTTCCGACCGTTTTTGGCCAGCCTTATTCTATAAAAGATTCCACCTGGGTTTTTTACGAGAGGCGAATGAGTGGTCTGATGGGCTTGCTCTGTTTCAGAAAATACACTAAATTCAAGAACTAAAAATTCTCACTGCTTCTCCTTGGCCTAAGGAAACAAGGTTCAAGCTTGTGGAGAAAGACATTTTCTTCGCCGACCCACTTCTTTTCTGCCGCCATCCTCGAACTCGGACTTGACAGGGTCCTTATGACTCGGTCACTAACTTACTGAATCAACCCTCCCGAGTTACCCTTGCACTCAAAGTTTGTTGCTTTCTAGATTTCCAGAGTGAGAAAGAGAGAGAAAGATGAGTGATGGCGTAGACGAAGCGACGTCACGGAATGAGCGTGCCCCTTCCGAGTGAGATGGTGGTGGCATCACCTGCACCGACGATGATGATGTCGATGTCGCCGTCAATGGATCTGCATTCTCCATTGGAGACCATCACGCTCTTCACGCACTTGCTTCCTTTGGAGGCCATTTGATAGCTTTTGGAGAAGTTCCGAGCTCCGATCAACTTCTTGTTGCAGAGAGTAGCAACAAAATCGGGGGTAGATTCGCACCGGCCTAGCCACTTGGTCGGGATCTCGGGCATTCCAGTGTCTTTTGAAGCTTTTGGACTCAGGCCAGATACCGGTGTCGAGAACTCTGATGATAATGTCATTGGATGCTTGGTTCAAATTCTAGGTCACTGACCCGCCCCAATCCCCAAATTGGTATTAAAACCCAGGAACTTGGGGGTACGAGTGGTGTGAAGGTTGTAAACCGTGTCTTTGTAGACGCCAATGGCAGAGTCGGACTGGTGGAGCAGCTCGACGTGGTCAGGATCTAAGGAGGCGGTGAAACCATGGTAGGCATCGATGCAGGTGTAAACGAGGGAATCTGAGTCGGATGAGGGAGACTGGAGGCTTCTTTTCTTTTTTTATTTTGTTAAGTGGCTGATCATATTGATGAGGAAAAATATTGGTGGGAAGGAGAAAAGGGTTTAAGGCAGCAGCAAAGTCTAAAGAAACATTATTACCTTCCTCAGACAAAGAAGTTGAATTGGACTCGGAAATTGGAAACATGGTTAACATCCAAGTTTCTTTGGACTAGGGAAAACTCCGAAGAGAGAAAAAAAAACAAATTCAAGCTAGCTGGATAAGTTGAGAGATGAGACTGAGACTGAGAGAGAGAGAGAGAGAGAGAGATTTCCTGGTTTCTGCAGATCCACGGTGGACAGTGGTGAGGTTTCACGGTGGTGAGATGAAAAAATGAAAGAGAACCGACGTAGCTTTTCGTGTCATTTCCCACAGACGGGGCCAAATGTTGATGCACAAAACCGGAGGGGTCTTGGAACAACTTAAATTCGACCGTGAATTTGCAAGAAAGTAACAAACACAAGATGTATCGTGGTTCACCCCAATGTTTGGGCTACGTCTACACTGATGTTGATATTGTTTCTTTGTATGGATGTATGGATTACAAGTGTAAGGGAGTCCCCCAGAGAAAGAGAGACTTTGAGAGTGTTTCTCTATTTGTGAGGATGAGAGCTTGAGGATTGTGAGGGTGAGGAGGCCCTTTTATAGAATAAGGGCTCCTCACTTACTACATATTTGCCCTTCCATTTATTACATAATTACATAATTACATTTGAGTCCACCGAGTATTTATACAAGGTCTAAATACGGAGGCCCTAAGTATGGTACAAACAAAATATATACTGAAAACAAAAGCCCACTCACTAGTATGTCGAAGGGTCGTAGCCCCCGAGTCGCCTGTGGATACGCTCGTCCTTGGGATAAGTCTCACCTATATGCGAATTAACTATAAAAACGTTATTTTAAAGCACATAGGCAAAACTAGCTAATAACTTCTCATACATTGCTCAAATTGGGTATATGAATATACCACAGTGATCTACACAACCTTAGGATCATCGCTAAATTTTTAGATAAATTTTTCGAGCTTCCACGCGCTGCCACGAGCCGGTAAGGGCACAGCAAAACACGCCCCAACGCGCGGCCCAAACCTGACAGATTCCCTAACCACCGTTAGGGAATATTCCGTTAAACCTAATAGATTCTGCTATTCCGTCCAAACTGACGGAATATGCAGTCATTTTCTCCGGCGAGTCGCCGGTCGCCGGAAAACTGGGTAAAACTTTAAACCCACTATTCTCACTCATTTTCAACCATTTTTCATGAAATTGGTACCAAAATGAAGCTAATAACATGTAGAATCACGTTATACAAGTTTCAAGGCTTAAATTCTACTAGATTTTTCTTGAGAAGGGTCGATAGCTCGACTTACCTAGAAACACGTCGATCTCAGTCCTCCAATGTCCAAATCCTTCCAACGAAGTACCCCTAGATTCGTGAGAACCTCCTTAAGCTTCCTATGCTCTTGAAATTCCATAAAAATCAACATTTTACGTGAGCATGAATAGTACCTCAAATCGGGGTTATGGTTTTAACATGAAAACGATGGAGTTCTTACCTGGAACGTGTACCCCAAGACTCGTATGGTCCTCACAAACACAATGGTGGTCTTAGAATCCTCGATCCATCACGATTCAAAGGGTTTTGGGTTTGAGTCCGTACAGGAGGGAAGAGAGAGAGAGTCTGAGAGATAGAGAAAGGACACGGGAAGGAATAGAGAGAATGTTATGGGTGTGTGTGTGTGGTCCAAAGTCACCAATCACAACTAATAATTTTCTTACTTCCAATTGGGTCCAAAATAATAGGGACTTAACACATTGGTCCTCAACCACACATAGCCCCACGATGTGACAAACGCTCAAGGGTAAATCTGTCTTTTCACAACCATGATAAATAATTCTCGAGACGGGCTGTGACAATTGTGAGTAATGAATGAATGTTCTTAATCAACATAACTATAAAAGCTTTGCATAGCCCACGCCGGCTTGATTGTTGGTCGAGTAGTTTGACGCTCACAATTTCATGCATTTTTTAAAAGTAAAAAAGATAGTGCTAGGGAGATCAAAATTTTTCAATCAAATTTGCAAACCAAATAATGTGGTTGTTGATGATTGAATTATTACTTAAATGTTGATTAACGTGCTTATTTTCTATTGGTGACACATCAATTGGTTTGCAAATTTGGTTTAAAATTATGATCTTTCTAGCATTACTTTTTTTTATTTATTTTAAATATGTACTTAGGCTTGATTTTTAATTTATAAGTGTTGGAAAATTAAGGTCTTATTGCTATATTAATCATATATAAAATTCATAAATTATCATCTAAGTGAATACACAATTTAAAGCATGCATATGATCAACCAAATGTTAAATGAATGTGACATAATGAATTAGAAAAACTTGAAATCGGTTGAGCCAAATGTTAGACATTCAATGTTTAAAACAAGTTTACTTTTCACTATGGTGCTCATGGTTAATCAACGTTTGTCTCCCAAGATTGTAATAGTAGCACTTCAACTCACATGACTCCAATGAACCACGATTGTGTTGAAAACTCTCTCGTATAGGCTCAATGACTCTCTCATATGGACTTAACAACTATGTATTATTATGTGAATAATGAAAAAGTGATTCATGACTACAAGAGGATTTACCTATTTACAAAAGTATATGTCTCTTTTGAAAACATGTGACTATTCTTGAGAGTCAAAAATTAAAACTCTTCATTTGAATTTCATGTCTGGAGAGACATTTTCACTAAAATGCACCACTTTTAATTTTCATTCAATTAATAAATTTAATATAATAGTACTAAAATTAAATTTTAAAACCAAAAAGCACCACTTCTAATTTTCATACTATATGCAGTAATTGTCCTACAGTATAGTTGTCTTTAGCTTTGAACTCGCCTCCTGAAAGGAAGGTGAAACTTATGGCGCGTTTACGTAACCGTAATGAAAATATGAGGAATTGAATTGAGGAGGAGTTGGAATGAGGATAAGTCAGAATCAGATTCCTGTTGAAGCTGTTTACTTAGAGTTCTAGAATCGGAATAGAAATGACACTGATTTCATAAAGTTGTTTACTAATTCAGCAAATCAGAATATAAACCAGTATGATTACTAAAATGCCCTTATCCCAAATCAAATATTTTATATACTTTTTTTTTAATAAAATTTGATATAATATATAATAGTAAGAAAAAAAATTAAATTGCTTTTTTTATTTCATAGACACACAAAAATGCTTTTGTTTATTTATTTTTATATATTTAAGTATTTACTTTAATATTTAAATTTTCTAGCTCAAATTGTAGTTTCTTCTCTTTGGCATATGCATGGAGTTGTGCATAATGTGAATGAGGGCATGATAGAAAGAAAAAATACATTCATGATTCCCTCACCCTCCTAGAATTCAAAATACCTCATCTATTTAGGGAATCCCACTCCTCCAATTTCAGGAATTGCATTCCTTGTTTCGGGTGGGGTCCAATACACTATTGATTCCCCGGTATTTAATAAACACCAGAGTAATCCATAATCAGAATTCAATTCCCATTACCCTTTATGTAAACACGCTCTTAATGTGAATGGCTCTCGGCTCAACACTTTTGGAAGTATAGGTGTTGGGGGAGAATTACGAGATAATAGTGGTGATTGGCTTGGTGGGTTTTCGTTCAAGTTGGGCAAATGGCCAGGTGGTTGTTGCTAAAATTTGGGGGCTTTATTTTGATCTATAGTTTGCAATAACCAAAAGTATTTCAAGCCTTTGTGTGAAGATGGACTCGGTTATAGTAGTTAATTTAATTAATACTGTAACTAATACCAGCTTTCATTCTCTTACCAACATCATTGATAAATGCAGACAATTTATGATACGCATAGCAGATTGCAAGTTGGTTTATGTCAACCGGGAGAGAACGTTGCGGCGGATGACCTTGCTAATTGAGGTTATAATATAAATCTTGAATAGCACTATTTTGAAAATTCATCTGAATGGATTGGAGCTCATGTATATGATTATATAATTAGAGTCTCTAGGACTTGAACTGTTTGTAATAATTTATTAAGTTAGTTTTGTGGTTATCTACCCCCTTAAGTAAAAAAAAAAAAAAAAAAAAAAATTCAACCGTAAGTTGGGTATTCCTTGTTAATTTGACTGGATCCAACATAAAAACAGCAATGCCATAGTGCATGAAATCTTCTTCCATCTTGCAGCTTCAAAAACTAAAAGAGGCCTACAATTCTTTTCATTTGGCAGCTAAATTCCTTTCTTTTAATAAAAAGCCAACTTGTACAGCTATGCGCTCCCCTTGCATGCAATTTTAAATTTCATAAAATCTGCTACAAGACACAGGATAATGTGAACAGCATAAAGAAATTCAAATGTGAGCATGAAAACAATAATATTTCTTATAATAATGTAGATGGGAGCGATCGCATTACTTTAATTACATAATCACCTTTTTGGTATAGCAAAAGATCCATCTTACTTTTTTAACCCGGCTTGAGATAAGTCAAGGTGTGAATTGAAGTATATACTTTTAAGAAAATTGCGGGAGATATCATATTTTTATATCATGTTAGTGTACTATTTTATATAACAAGTGATATATAAGTGTCATATCAACTAATGATTTTATCTCATTAAACATTGGCTGTATGCATCACTTGCTACATGAGATAGTATATCAATTAGTATAAAAATGCGATATCTTTAGCATTTGTCTAATTATATACATACTAAGAAATGGTTAATATTTTAATGTACACTATTTTTTAATTAAATAGTGTCATTTTAGTGGTTTATTAAAATGCCTTGTTTGTCTATTTTTTTTTTTACTAAAATTGGATGTCTTGCTTATTTTGGATTTGACCAATTTTTTAAAGGATAATTTTTCAACAACGAATAAAATAACTAGACAATTCAGCTCATTAAAATCAAACTCAAATCATGCTCGCAAAGTGTATTTCAAATAACGTAATTTCACTATAACACCCTAGGTTTTCATCTAATGATTTAAAATAATGAAAACTAATAAAAATGACTTGAAAACTTTGAATTTTAACGATAATGACAAAATAAAAAGTAAAATGAGTAGTACCATGATTGACTTTTTAGTGTAAAAATATGATTTTTAATTAAAGTGAACAGTACGGGAAGCTTTTCGTTAAAGTTCCCTTTAAAATATGCATGTAAAATACTTGACATGAAAGTTGGAACATTCTTGTGTTATGTTATATTGTTTGGTGTATATTTACGCGTTACATTCAACTTTCAAACAAGTAAAAATTGAGGCAATAGTCATCCTTCAATTATAATAATTTGATATCAAACGCACTATTCACGAAAGTCGAACATATCATATTGACTACTATGTTTTATAATTGTGAATTAGGGATGGACAAAATCGATACTCATTATCACAAAGTACCTATTAAGCAAGAGATTTCCAAGTAAATTGGTTAGAAATATTAATTCTTACCCTCAAAGTCCAGAGTTTGATTCTCTAATTTTGTTAATAGTCCTTGTACAATAATAAAAATTAAACAATTTTTTTTAACAAAAGATATTATTTACACTAAGAGGGTGGGGGAGTGGACTAAACCTGACAATAAGTTAGCAATAATGTGATTCAAATTCGCTTTTGTCATTAATCATATCTAAGATATCTCATTATCACAAAGTACCTATTAAGCAAGAGATTTCCAAGTAAATTGGTTAGAAATATTAATTCTTACCCTCAAAGTCCAGAGTTTGATTCTCTAATTTTGTTAATAGTCCTTGTACAATAATAAAAATTAAACAATTTTTTTTAAACAAAAGATATTATTTACACTAAGAGGGTGGGGGAGTGAATTAAACCTGACAATAAGTTAGCAATAATGTGATTCAAATTCGCTTTTAACAATAATCATATCTAAGATATCTCAATTACAAATGAAGAAAAATACCATATATCTCTTGTTAGATCTAATTATCAAATTCAATAAATCAAACGTAAACCAACAATCATAATTAAACAAGAGTGAAAAATGAGAAAGTACGCATTTATCATTTCTCATGATTTAATACTTTTTGGTAAGTTGTTTCCAAGAGACTTGCCTCCAAATTAACAGAGTCATTTTCCAGATATCATATCGTAGGCAAAACATTAAATAAGAACCATCGATTTCTTGGACCCCACGATCTACTTTATACAAAAAGCCGATGGAAAATTTTTGTTGGATTTTATTTTTGTTATTAAATTCGAAGGATATGTACAAAAAGCAGATGACAATGTTATTAAATTCGAATGTAATCCTACTTCTGCAGTTACTCAAAGGATATGCACTCCTCAGTCAAAGTTGATAGCTTTCTTCCCCCAAAAACCCAAAACCCTCTCTTTAAACAGAACAGGGGATATTTATTCTTCTCTTAGAGATTTTTTTTTTAAATAAACGATATTATCTTTTATATTAAGAGAAGATAATTAGTTTAGTTTCATAATGAACTAGTAATAATATGGTTTAAATTCATATTTGGCTAGAATCGAACCTAAGACCTCTTGCTTATAAATTAGGGAGTTTTAATGAAAAGCCTACGGTACTGTTCACTTTAACGAAAAAACACATTTTTACACTAAAAAGTCAAACATGATACTATTCACTTTACTCTTTATTTTGTCCTTATCATTAAAACTCAAAGTTTTCAAGTTCTTTTTATTAGTTTTCCTTATAAATTAAGAGGAATTTTACTAGAACGTGATATTAAGTGGCGAAGTTATTATTTTAATTTAACCATTTTGTTCTTATTCTCTTCACAAATTTAAATATTCCTTTAAAATAAAGCTAACAAATGTATCATTTCCATAATTTTAATTTAAGATTACTTTTAGTTACGACTCATGAAACTCAAATTTTATTTTACTTTGTCCTCTGTAATAAAAAGTTATCATTTTACTCTCTGAAATTCAAAATTTGCTCCACTTTACTATGTTTTCGTTTCTTATGTCAAATTCGCTCAATTTTTTTTATCATACTTTGTTACCTAAAACTCAAAAGTTGTCATTTTAATTCTTTTAAATTTATACAAAAACCGTCAAATATTATGACATGGATTAAAAATACATATATGAAGAAAAAAAAGCTATTATATTATTATTTTTACCCCTCCACGTCAACAATTTTAACAACCATTTGACAAAAGAAACGAAAATATAGTAGAGTTAAAAAAAATTTAAGTTTCAAAAAATAAAATTGTGACTTTTGAAATAAGTGGTACAGTTTAATTTAGGGAACTTTAACGAAAAGCACCCCGGTACTGTTCACTTTAACGAAAAACCACATTTTTACACTAAAAAGTCAATTCTGGTACTATTCACTTTACCCTTTATTTTGTCCTTATTATTAAAACTCAAAGTTTTCAAGCCCTTGTCATTAGTTTTCCTTTTAATTTAAGGATAACTAATGAAAATTGATTGAAAACTTTGAGTTTTAATGATAAGGACAAAATAAAGGATAAAATAAATAATACCATGATTAACTTTTTAATTTAAAAATATAATTTTTCGTTAAAGTGAACAATTCTAGATGTTTTTCATTAAAGTTTTCTTTAATTTATTTATCTATCAATTATACAATTGTACCTCCTGCACCCTGGTGTAAAAAAAAAAAAAAGTAAAAAATGATGCCCCTGGCCCCTGCCCCCTGCCATGTACTCAGAAGTAGGCCAGCCAAGTAAAACACCACTGCTTCCAATCCAAAAACCAGAAACCCAAAAACCAAACCCCAAAAAAATAAAAACCCAAATTTGTTCTGCAGAATAATCTCAGTTTCAATCACAAAAGCTTCAATCTTTACTCTACCCAGCTGGGTATTTTCCAAAATTATCGAAAACCCATCTCAGAACTCCCAAGAACTGACATGATTTGATCCAAAAAGTGAAAACAGCAAATGGGTTTTCTTTCAAAACCTGTTTCCAATCTCTCCCTCTATCTGCTTCTATTCTTCCTCTTCAGTTTTGAGCTCATCCCAGCTGCTGAATCTGCCACTGACATCACCTCCTTGGTCTACAAGGGCTGTGCAAAGCAGACATTCTCAGATCCAACAGGGGTCTACTCCCAAGCCCTCTCAGCCCTTTTTGGGTCCCTGGTGCAGCAGTCCTCCAAGGCCAAGTTCTTCAAAACCAACACAGGCAGTGGCCAAACCACCATCTCAGGGCTCTTCCAATGCAGAGGTGACCTCAGCAACTCTGACTGCTACACCTGCGTGAGCAAATTGCCCCAGATGTCTGACAACCTCTGTGGGAAAACCATTGCTGCTAGGGTTCAGCTTATTGGATGCTACATGCTCTATGAAATCTCTGGTTTTGCACAAATTTCAGGCATGGAAATGCTGTACAAAACCTGTGGGGGCACAAATGTGGCAGGGTCGGGGTTTGACGAAAGGAGGGACACTGCCTTCAGTGTTTTGGAGAATGGGGTTGTGAGTGGCCATGGATTTTACACCACAAACTATCAGCAGGTTTATGTTTTGGGGCAGTGCCAGGGTGATGTGGGGGACTCAGATTGTGGGGAGTGTATGAAGAGTGGGGTGCAGAGAGCTCAGGTTGAATGTGGGAGTGCAATTTCTGGCCAAATCTATCTACACAAGTGCTTTCTTAGCTATAGTTATTATCCTAATGGGGTTCCCAGGAGATCATCCTCTTCTTCCTCATCATCCTCCTCATCTTCGTCAGGTAAAACGCTAGTAACATCCTGAAATTTCGGTTTTTGGGTCTAAATTTGCTTTCTTTTTTTACAAACTTGTCCAATTTCTTATTAAGTTGTCACAAAGAGCGGCTTCTTTTGTTTTTGTTTGACAGGACGATGTTCTGAAATAGTCTAATTTCGAACTCGATGCAATGAAATAGCTTTTGCTTAAGTTGGATAACTTTGATTTAGTGTTTCCATCTCCAAGAATGGTTTGATTTCTGTATGTGTAATGTATTGGTATTTAATCTGATTTTTTGGAATGTGGTTGATTGATCTTAGGGTCAGGGAATACAGGGAAGACAGTGGCTATAATTTTAGGAGGAGCAGCAGGAGTTGGATTTATAGTCATATTTTTGTTGTTTGCCAGAAATTTGTTGAAGAAGCATGATGGTATGCATTGTATATTACACATCCAAGAACATGGAGATATGCATCTTCTTTCCGCTTTTTTATTTTTTTCAAATCTTAAACTTTCTGATTCCAAATTCTAATCTGCCATTGTTGGATTATGTTATTCTGTGCAGATTACTGATAGAGAGGGACATATGGGTTCTCAGGATTGCAAGCTTGTTTCAAGGTGGAGATACTTAAGGAACAATTTTTTTGTTATTTTTTATCCTTTTTGTTTTTGTTAAATCTTATTTCTACTTTCAATAGAACACAATAGGGTTTTGTGGTGGATAGATTTGTCAAACACAAAGTGAGGAAGGAGGATTAATGTGAGGATGATCCTTTTTTTTTTGTTGGAAAAAAGAAGACAATACTTTGGTATCTTATACACCATAAAATTTGGCCATTAAATATTTTGATTAAAACTTAGTAATTAAGAGTTGACGATTAAAAATTTAAGATATATACGATATACTTGGAGCACAATAAATTCTTCGAGAATGACAAATCACAGAAGAAATAGACAATGGGGGAGTAACAGATTTTGGATTCTTGCTTTATTTATTTATTTTTACATGCTTGTTTGTCCCTGATGGGTCATGTGGGTATGTTCGTCTCTTTATTCTCACTTCTCCGGCAGACCAATGCTTCCTCCAATTTCTTCACCAACTTTTAAGCTTTTTAGAAAAGTATGCTACTTGCATCTTCTCTCTCTATCTTTTATGTCCCTCACAGAGTACAGAGGATTTATTTATTTATTTTCTCAAAATTGTTTTATTCAATTCGACTAGTATATGCTCAGTGCTCACACACCAATTGTGTGTAAATTTTTGTTTTGTTTTAGTTTTAAAATTGAAGGAGAGAGGAAGAGGGTGAGAGGGAACGTGAGAGTGGAATGAGAGGGATAGAGGTTTATTTTTTATAATTTTTTTTTTTTTAAATTAGAGATGTTAAAATCACATGTATGTAAGTTTTAAGCAACAAAAAAACAAAATTTTATTTTGTGAAATTAAGTTATTGCCTTTTAAATTTTTATTACATTATAAAGCTAAATAGTGTTTTCATCCTCATTTGGTTGACAAAGAAGATTATATTAATATGTAGTTTAGATTCAAATTTCATTTTTCATGTTTGTTCTACTGTAATGATATACAACACACACAAAACAGACTACTTACAAATTTCATTTTCCATGTTTGTTTCAAATTTCATTTTTCATGTTTGTTTTAAGAGAGCTGCTAGACCCATCCTACAATCCTATTTCCCCACCCCACCTTATATTCCCACCCCACTCAAAAGGTAAAAAAGAAAAACACTCCTTTTCCAGATATTCCTAAACTATCCCTTACAAAGAAAATTAGCCACCACAACACATCCACCCACTCGCCGGCAAGCAACCCCTTTCTAGATGTTAGCCAACTCTGTCTCTAATTTAATCAAGACTACGAGGATGAGCAACATCCTCAATCGATCTCGTAGTCGCTCTCTGCAATTACAACTCAAGTAGAGGACTAATCGTAGAAGAGGGGTATCAAAACCACGTCAATTAGATGAATTGAGCACAGTTCCACACAGATTGCCGAAACTATAAATGGGTATGAGAGAAAAAGAAAAAGAGTAACGTTTCTTAAGGTAATTGTAATGGGTCTATGGTGTTTGATGAAGATTTTGAATGGATGGGAAGGAATTGACATGAGAGATGAGGAAAACGGTGGTTTCAACTTGCTGGGCTCATCTTTTGTTCCTTCTATTTTCAGAATTTAATACAAAAACAAAAGAATAAAATAGTTAAAGATGGCCTTATAAGTCATTTTGCAAAAGGTTAGAGTTGTCATTAAAAGTATCATTAAAAAGTGGGTGGAGAAATAGTGTTGGTGGGTGGGTATATCATCTCCCTTGTTTTAAATGGGAGAATTTTAACGCAAAATACAGTGGGGGCCGACGATAAGTCTTATCCACTATTTTTTTTATGGAAAATAAAATTAATTAAAGAGAGAAACTTCTAGTACAACTATTTCCAGTACAATCAAATAGAAAAATATTTCTAGCAATAGTGAGTAATGAACTATTCCAACTATAAGTGTCATGTATCGAGTGGCCAACACAAGCAATGACATCGGCAAGAAAATTCGCCTCACAAAAGACATGCGACCACGAGATAAAAGAAAAGGAACTGGCAAGAGATTTGATGTCATCAATGGTTGTCCTCAACCTCCAAGGTGTACTACATTTGTCCAAAATGGCATCAATGATAAGCTTGGAATCTCCTTCAAAACACACATCCTTAAAACCTTTGACCTTTGCAAATCTCAAAGCATCGCGAAGAACAAGAGCTTCAGTAACAGAAACTTATGCTTTCTCCAAGATTGCAGGTGCCAGCCACAATAGGTGAACCGTTAGCATCTCTAATGACAAAACCAGCAGCAGCCTTATGACCCACCACCAAGCCATCAAGACTGATTTTGAGTTTAGGTGAATGAGGTGGCCTCCACTTGATAGTTTGAGATGAATTATGAACATGAGTTACATTCCGGGTACGAAATGATCTTAAGTTTTTATTGGCAAGGTAATATTGTTTGCCAACTGTAGCAGCAACGATAGGGACCCTAGCAGGATGGGCCTTGTAATCACGGAAAATAAGATTATTTATATCATTCCACACTTGCCAACAAATTAGAAGAGCCTTACTTAGATCGAAAAGTTCAATTCATCATTCGCACTTAGCTGGGATAGCCAAGAAATCAAATCTGAACTCGCATTCATGGGGGTTTGGCCAATTGGAGATCCTCCAAACATCCTAAGAGAGCAGCAATTAATAAAAAAAGATGTTAATCTTCTTCAACCCATTACAGAATGGACAAACAAGATTAGTATTCGGAAAGAATCTACACAATCTCTTTCTTGTTTTTAATCTGCCTCGAATGAGAAGCCAACTAAACATTTTTGTCTCTTGTGGTGCGATCTTTGATCCTCAATTTGCAACCAGGTGGCCGATTTAACAGAGAACTCGCCATTAGCAGTAGGACCTCATATAACTTCATCCCGCCTTTCCTACAACAGTAACGAGATACTACAAATTTTTCTTACAGTACCAATATCCAAACAACTCATTAATAAGGTTTTGTTCCAACCATTGTTCTCAATAACATCACTAACCCTCATATTCCATCAAGCCTCAATCTACGTGATTCAAGTAAGAGATAAAATAGAGGGAAAGGAAAACCCAAATTATGGATCCAAAACTGAATGTCCTTGTCATTTCCCACTATCCATCTCATACCTTTTAGAAGAACATCTCTAGAACTCGGCACATCCTTCCAAGCCAGAGACTGGTGTTGCTTTATTTTCGCAGTAAATAGGTTTTCATGTGTTAAATACTTTTGTTTTACAATTTGAACCCACTAATTATCTGTATCGGTGATAATCTTCCATGCTAGCTTTGCCAAGGAGGTATTATTAAAGTGATCAGCTCTACATATCCTACGGCCCCACATTGACTTAGGAGTACAAACATCTTTTCACGCAACATGGGCCAATTTAGTTTCTTTACCCCCAAGAAAAGTTCTACATTCCTTATTCACCGCATCAGTTATGTTATTAGGTATTTAAAACAAGCCATGACATGATTAGGCATATAAGATAAGTTGGACTTAATTAGGGTTAGTCTAACAGTTCTTGAGAGGGTATTTACCTTCCAACATGCAAGCTTCAATTTAACTTTGAGAATAAGCTCTTTGGCGTTAGTGGGTTCATTACAAAAAATTATATTATGGATTCCTAAAAACTTATCAATAGTTGTTTTATGCTGAATTTGTATGATATGAACAATATCATTTCTCAAATTGTTTGTAGCATTCCTAGAAAAATAGAGAGATGATTTATGGAAGTTAACCCTTTTTCCAGAGGCTGAGGAAAACTTATTGAGAGTATCCATGATGCTCCTAGCTGCCTTATATGAAGCTTTGCTAAAATTAGACAATCATCTACATAAACAAGATTAGAAATTCTAAACCCAAAGGGGAAAGAGAGAATACCAAGCTGATTTTTAGCATTACTAGCTAACAGATTGAGTTGTCTAATCATCGGTTCCACGTATAAAATAAAAAAGTAAGGGGACAAAGGATCACCCTGTCTAATTCTACATCACTGATAAAAATAACTATTAGCTTCACCGTTAACAAGTACTGCAAAAGAGGAAGAAGTGATGCACTCTTGATCAGATTGATCCATCTAGAGTGAAAACCAAACTTACTAACCGACTAGATTGAGTTGTCTTATCATACGCTTTTTCAAGGTCCAATTTAGTTTCCATGGAGCCTAACCAACCTTTTTTTATTCTTAAAACCAATGAAAAGTTCATGAGCAATAAGGATATTATCATGAATTGATTTTCCTGTGGCAAAAGCCCCTTGGTTTTTAGAAATGCACTGCTCAAGAAGAGGTTTCAACCTCATAGTCATAATTTTAGTGATAATTCTCGCATTGCATAAACTAATAGGTCTATAATGGTTAACAGTCTCAGAGTTATCTACTTTAGGGATTGAAACAATATTGGTATGATTAATCAGTTTAAGACTCGAACAATCTTCAAAAAAATCTTGAACCAGTTTAAAAACAGAATGTTTAACAGTGTTCCAAAAATTTTGATATAAAAAAAAAATGGCATGCAAACCATCTGGACCAGGAGCTTAAGGCTGCCAATGCTATTAACAGCCGTCCAAACCTCATGTTCAGATACTTCCTTTAACAAATCATTGTTTTTTGAATCAATGTCACAAGGGATTAACAGTATCAAGAAAACTATTTACTTCACTAAGATTGAGAGTATGGGAGGAGGAAAATCTCAATTTAAAATCTTGGACAAAAACCTCTTCCATACCCTCACCCCTATTCCACCAAATAACATTTGCATCTCTTACTCTTTTGCATTTCATTTATTTTCCTTCTAATAGTAGCATGAGTTTGAAATTTTATTTTTATTTTTATCCCCTAACTGTAACCAATTGGCTCTAGCCTTTTGGGCCATATAGTTTCTTCATCCCTTAGATTTTGAATAAGTGTTCTGATATATTCTTTTCCGCCTGAAGAAGTCGAGGGTCAGGGTTATCAACTATTGTTTTAGGTTGAATATCAACGAGGAAATCATATAAGTCTCTTATTTTCATAGTATTGTTTCCAAACACTTGTTTGTTCCAAGCACTAACAATGTGTTTAAAAGTGACAGCACAAGTTCTAAATTGGTCATTAGGGTTGCCATCAAACTGACAAACCCAAGCCCTTTTAACAATCTCTTGAAATTCATGAGGGGTTTATACAACGTCAAACAAATAGGATTGTGATCAGATCCAAAAATAGAGAAATTATGCAAATTAAATTCATGAAATAAATTCAACCACATAGTATTAGCTAGGGCTCCATCCGGCCTTTGAAAGATAATTGTTTGATCCTTACGACAATTAGACCAGGTATACGAGACAGCAGAAACATGTAAAGAAACTAACTTAGCTTAAAATGTCATTTTTATTTACATTGAAGGTTCTCGAATTCTAAACTAACTTTGCTTAAAATGCCATCTTTCTAAAGAGAACATTGCACAAGTGCTATAGGAACTTTTGGGATGTGCTTAAATACCACCCAAAAAAAGAAAATCTTGGTCATTTACCACCTTAACTATTATGTAATTTATGTTAACGATTGCGAAGCTTATTAAGGGTCAGAGGGGGCACATGCCCTCTCAAGTTTGTGGATTAATTAGGAATTAGTCCATTTAAATCGTAGTCGGCTTGATACAATGTGGAATTGGACTACGGAGAATAATAATACACCTACAAACACCACCACAAACTTTATCACTCGCTTCTCATTGAAAACCACCAGGAGACATATATAACACAATAAGATTTAGTTGCAGAGTTGGTTATGGCAACTCATGATGACGAAGAAGAAACAAGGAAACAATCTATATGTTTTAAAGGCAACGACACCGTTTTGAAAAGAAAAAAAAGAGTTTAAAGTTAATCAATGTTTTTTAAATAATAAAAAGACCATTAATCCACCCTACTCCTATACGTTTTATAAATTTGACCTATCAGTTCTATAAATATATGATTTATTTCTTTGTTCACTAGAACAATCTTAACTTAAAGCTACAAGTTAAATATGACACAAATGGTGGGAATGTACGCTAAGCACACAATGTGTGTGTGTTTGTCAAGTGTTTGACAAAATGCCTCACTTAAAAAATAAAATAAAAAATTGACGCTATGCGCCTTTTTTTGTGACACCACAAGGACTTATAATCTCCACTACTTAATTGTGCCCCTAAGTGTGAATGTACTATTTTGTCAAATTTTTTTCAGACAAAATGCCTCACTTAAAAAATAAAATAAAAAACTGACGCTATGCACCTTTTTTTGTGACACCACAAGGACTTATAATCTCCACTGCTTAATTGTGCCCCTAAGTGTGAATATACTATTTTGTCAAATTTTGAAAAAAAATTCATGTAAAAGCCGAAAAACATATCACGTGCAACGCATGTAAGCCAATCTTCAAAATATTTTTGCTCTTCAAGACACATTTAGAGCAACTCCAGCGGGATGAATTGCTGGAGGGACCGTGGGTGGAACAAGGCCGGATCACCCGAGGGAGCAAGGCCAGCGTTGGTTGGAGAGGGAGCCCGAGCAGGCCCGAGCGCCAGGGCTATGAATTCGTGCTAGCCCGAGAGCCTGGGATGGATCTGACGTCAGACGCCTTTTTGGATAATGATGCTTGAAATCTGCCTAGAAGATCACGGGTCCCCTCGCAGAAAAACTGTGGAAATGTTTCCCGAGTCGCATCTGCACCAAAACTCTACCAAATCATGCATGCAGATTCAGGAATCGTATCAGGTCACTAAAAGGAAGAGAAATAAGGTATCCCCAAGACTTACCTTGGCTGTGAACGGTAGAATTTTGCCGGAGTTTTCCCTTGAGTTTGCACCGAATTTCGTGGCATGTCGGTCTCTGTTTGAGTCCATTGTCTGAAATTCTAAGACTCGAGGAGGGGTGAGAGGAAGAAAGGTGGATGTTTGGGTGGCTTAGGTTTCGACAGAAAACAGCGTCGGGGCGCCGTTTGTGTTTTCTGTCCATGTGCTGTTGATCAAGAGAGAGGTGAGGGAAGTAGAGAGAGTGCAAGAGAAAGATGGTAGCTCAGAAACTGGCCGGATTTGGCGAGATGTGATAGTGGTGTGCCTCCGGGGTTTCTGTGCAAAACAGAGAGGGGATAGTTACAGAGGTTAGAGGAGTGAGAGAAGGGAGAGAGTTAGTGAGAGAGATAATAACAAATAAAATTATTTTGTATTATTTTATAAATAAATAAATACTATTATTTTATAGCCAATTGACAGGGCTATTCAATGTAGGGGTGGAAATGCAAATAGCGATTACTATTCATTAAAAGCCATTACTGTTCACTGAGTGGATAACATAGTGGATAGCCCTAGGGGGCCTCCACCATGTTGGAACTGCTTTTAGAGTAAGAATTTCATCGACTACAACCTCATGGGCAAATATCTTTACTTCGTCGAAGATGTTGAAAATGCTGGTGGGTAGAGAATGCCCACAATACTTTGGCAGAAGTTTTCAATGTCCATGCAAAGTGAAATGGAATTTGGAGATGCAGGAGATGGTATTATCAAAATGGGTGATGTAAATTTCAAAGTGCAGTTAATGCATTAGTTCGGAGTTGCTCTATAAATAAAGCACTCCGTATGCTTTCAAAAGATATAGAGAGAATATACAGAAGGAAAGAAAGATCAATAATATCATCTCTTCCTCCATCTTTTATTTGTTATCCTCTTGTGCTATCGTTTCAGTGTGACATTTTACACCTACCTCGCTCCATTCACTAAAAGGTTATCTTTCTAACTTTGACATAAATATAACACGTTATCAGCACGACTCTCTAAATATAACTATTCCTCATTTCTCTTCGCCAAAAGAAATCATTTCTCTTCACTGAACGAAAAAAAAAAAATGTTTCCTCTAAGGTTTTTACTGTTCATCTTCTTCATCTGCCTCAACTGCGCGATATACCCTAGCGACGAACTGTTTGCTCCATGCCTGCTTCTAGTTCTCAACCTAATGGTTACATACATCTTTGATTTCTTGTTTGATATAGATATTGATTACTAACTCAGTATTTATTTTTATTGCAATCTAAGATGGTGCGGTACAATCGCCCATCTTGAACTGCAAATTTCATCTTACTGCGATCCAAGATGGTGCGGTATCATCGCCTATCTTGGATTACAGATTTAATTTTACTGCAAATTTTAGGTGGAGCGGTATAATCGCCCGCCCTACCCTGCATATTTAATTTGCCTGCAGTTTAATTTCATTGTAATTTTAGGTGGTGCGGTATAATCGCCCACACTGCTATGCGTATTTAAATTTTCCTGCTACTTGAGTGGTGCAGAATAATCGCCCATTCTATATTACATTATTTCAATGAGAATGGTGCGGTACAATTGCCCTCCTCATTCATCATGAAAATCTCGAGCCTAAAGTTTTGAGTACTTATCATTTTGGCCTGAAGATCAAAATGAAAAATTTGTAAGAACCAGAAGTTCTAACACTATATTCCTTCAAGAATACATATTATTGCAAGTTCTTACATATCTCATTTTCTTTCAGAAAAGAAAATGACGAACTTGGCAAAGCTTGATTATGCTGCCCTGGACATTACCGAGAAGAATTATCTTACCTGGGTACTGGATACCAAGATTCATCTGGAAGTAGGGAATCTTGGAGATACCATCAGGGAAGAGAGCAACTCATCCTCTCAAGAGCAGGCGAAGGCTATGATTTTTATTCGTCGCCATCTTGATGAGGCACTAAAGAGCGAGTACTTAACGGTTGAAGAACTTTTTGGAATGCATTGAGAAGCATATACAATTACCAAACAACGGTGATTCTTCCAAGAGCTCGCTATGAATGGACTCACCTAAGGATCCAGGATTTCAAGTCAGTGGCAGAGTATAATTTTGCGTTGTTCAGAATTACCTCTCAGCTGAAGCTCTGTGGGGATACTATTACTGAGGAAAGTTTGATGAAAAAGACTTTCAGCACATTTCATGCCTCTAACGTGCTCCTACAGCAGCAATATAGAGCACGAGGCTTCACTGAATACAACCAGCTGATATCTGTGCTTATGGTAGCTGAACAGAACAATGAGCTCCTGATGAAAAACCATCATTCCCAACCTACTGGATCTGCACCATTCCCAGAAGTGAATGCTGCTTCCCTCGAAGTGAACGCCACATCCTCTGGTAGCGATAATCATAAACGAGGACGTAGCCACAAGCGAGGTGGGTGGAACAAGAAAGGCAAGAACCATGGCGGTCAGTTTCACAACCAGGTTCCAAGGCATAATTCAGGCCCAAGCTTTAAACATATGAATCGCCACAAAGGTAAAGCTCACATGAACAATGCTCCTAGGAACTCTGAAGGAGCCTGCCATAGGTGTGGTGGCAATGGGCATTGGGCGCGTACTTTTCGTACCCCAAAACATCTGGTGGATCTGTATCAAGCCTCCCTCAAAGAGAAGGGTGTCGAGACCAATTTTCTCGACCAGGCTAAACCAATGGATATACCTGATCAAGTGTATAACTTATCAGGACAGTTGAACACAACCCACCTAGATGTTTCAGACTTCATTATGGAAAAGGGGAATGAAGTATACCGGTCAGACTGAATCGTTTATGTTTGATGTACTTTTATTATGTTGAACTTGTAGTTTAAAACTGGCATTTCAGATTCAATAAAAATGGCATGTAAATTTCCTGTTATAACTTGCTTCTAGCTCTGATTCCCTTACTCAGAGAGCATGGATAAAAACTATGGTCATTCTCAAAACATGAGAAATGGCGGAGACATTTGTCTTGTAGACTGCGCAACAACGCATACAATACTTCGAGATCGAAAGTATTTCTCAAGCTTGATGCTTACAAAAGTAAAGGTAACAACAATATCAGGCCAATTAGATGTGATTGAAGGCTCAGGGAAAGCCCAGATTATGTTACCAAATGGAACAATATTGTCCATACAGAATGTGTTGTACGCTACTTGATCTACTCGAAACTTTTTGAGTTTCAAAGACATACGTTTAAATGGATACCACATTGAAACGAAAAGTGTAGAAAATGTGGAGTATCTATGCATTACCTCCAATGATACCCAGAAACGTATATTGGAGAAATTGCGTGGTTTGTCGAGTGGATTGTATTATACATACATAAAGACAGTTGAATCACATACTGTCATGAACCAGAAGTTCATTGATTCAAAAGTTTACATGCTTTGGCATGACCGTCTAGATCACCCAGGATCTACCATGATACGTAGGATTATTACCAACTCTAATGGACATCCATTATTGAGCAGACATATTGCTATTTCAAATGATAACCCTTGCAATGCTTGTTCTCAAGGGAAGTTGGTAATCAGACCATCACAACTAAAGGTTGATGTTGAATCCCCATCACTTCTACAAAGAATTCAAGGGGATATTTGTGGACCTATTCAACCATCTTGTGGACCATTTTGATATTTTATGGTTTTGGTTGATGCATCTACCCGATGGTCACATGTTTGTCTCTTGTCTACTCGGAATGTAGCTTTTGCAAGACTTCTTGCTTGGATAACTAAGTTAAGAGCACAGTTCCTAGATTATCCTATTAAGTCAATCCGACTTGATAACGCTGATGAATTTACGTCTCAAACCTTATGATTATTGCATGACATTGGGCATCGATGTTGAACACCCCGTTCCTCATGTCCATACTCAAAATGGTCTAGTAGAAGCATTGATCAAACAACTTCAGTTAATAGCTCGCACTCTGCTTATGAAAACAAAATTGCCAGTTTCTACATGGGGACATGCCATCTTACATACTGCATCATTTGTTTGATTGAGACCTATAGCCAACCACCAATACTCCTCAGTACAACTTGTGTTTGGGCATCAACCAAACATTTCACATTTACGAGTTTTTTGTTGTGCTGTTTATGTGCCTATTGCACCCTCGCAACGCACTAAAATGGGACTTCAGCGTAGACTGGGAATTTATGTGGGTTTTGATTCACCATCTATCATTAGATATTTAGAACCCTTGACATGTGATATGTTTACAGCTCGTTTTGCTGATTGTCACTTTGATGATTGTCACTTTGATGAGACAGTCTTCCCGTCATTAGGGGAAGAAAATACCGTTCCAAAAGAATGGAAAGAGCTGACATGGGTTGTTCCCACATTGTCTCATTTTGATCCACATAGCACTCATTGTGAAAATGAAGTGAAAAAAATCGTTCATCTTCAAAACATTGCCAATCAAATGCCAGATGCATTTAATGATGTTATGAAAGTGACAAAATCACATATACTAGCTGCAAATGCACTTGCAAAGATTGATGTCCCTGTTGGACAAAATAAAATGGCAGCGAATGTTTCATCTGGTGCACGCCTGAAGCGTGGTAGACCACCAGGTTTAAAAGATTCAACCATTCGAAAAAGAAAGACAATGGCATAACTGAATCCAAATGAAATCATTCAGGAAGAGAGAATGAATAACAAATCCACAATTCATGATTCTGGACTTCCAGAAGAAGAAAATGTCCTTGATGAGACACATGTCCCTGAAGAGACAGCAGTACATAAGAGCAAAGAAATCTACATAAATTATGCATGTACTAATGAATTGTGGGGATCTGAATGAAATAATCATTGACGATATGTTTGCATTCGCAGTAGCCACTGAAATCATATTAAGTGATGATATTAAGCCCCGCTCTGTTGATGAATGTAAACAGAGACAAGATTGGCCTAAGTGGAAAGATGCAATCCAGGCATAATTAAATTCCTTGGAAAGGCGAAATGTTTTTGGACCAGTAGTCCAAACCCCGCCTGGTGTAAACCCCGTGGGTTACAAATGGGTATTCACAAGGAAACGCAATGAGAAAAACGAGATTGCAAGATATAAAGCACGACTTGTTGCACAAGGTTTTTCACAAAGACCTGGAATTGATTGTGAAGAGACATACTCTTCTATAATGGACACAATTACGTTCCGTTACTTAATAAGTTTAGTGGTTTCAGAAAAACTTGGCATGCGACTTATGGATGTCATCATTGCGTATCTATATGGAAAATTAGATATTGACATATATATGAAAGTCCCAGAAGGACTTAAGTCGCCTGAAACAACTAACAAATCACGAGGTATGCTCTCGATCAAATTAAGGCGATCATTGTATGGGCTAAAACAATTTGGACGAATGTGGTATAATCGTCTTAGTGAGTATTTGATCAAAGAAGGGTATATCAACAATGTCATTTACCCTTGTGTGTTCATTAAGAAATCCAACTCTAGATTTGCTATAGTGGTATTATATGTCGATGATATGAACCTAGTTGGAACTCCTGAAGAGTTACATAAAATTGCTAAATATCTAAAAAGCGAATTTGAAATGAAAGACATTGGAGAAACAAAATTTTGTCTCAGCCTGCAGATCGAGAATTGTGCTAGTGGAATTTTGGTCCACCAATCAGCTTATATTGAAAAAATCCTGAAGCGATTTGGCATGGACAAAGCTTATCCACTCAGCACGCCAATCGTCGTTTGTTCTCGGACATTAAGAAAGGTCCATTCCTTCCAAAAGAAGATGATGAAATGGTCCCTGGTCCAGAAGTACCGTATCTGAGTACAGTAGGTGTTTTGTTGTATTTAGCACAATGTACTAGACCAGATATAGCCTTTTCAGTCAACTTGTTAGCAAGGTATAGCTCTGCTCCAACAATTCGTCATTGGAAGGGTGTCAAAGATGTATTGCGATAACTTCGTGGGACAACAGACATGGGTATCTTCTACTCAAAGAACTCCACAAATGACCAGGTCCTTGTTGGATATGCAGATACTGGTTTTCTCTTTGATCCGCATAAAGCCCGCTCACAAACTGGATATGTGTTCAAGAATGGAGATACAACAATCTCATGGCGCTCAATAAAGCAAACATTAGTTGCTACATCTTCAAATCATACAAAAATACTTGCTTTATATGAAGCAAGTCGTGAATGTTCTTGGTTAAGATCAATGATTCATTATATTCGGAATTCATGTGGTCTACCTTCAAAGACAGACATTCCAACTGTCATTCATGAAGATAATGCAGCCTGTGTTGCCCAAATGAAGGAAGAATTCATTAAGGGCAATAAGATTAAACACATATCTCCAAAGTTTTTCAATGCACATGAGCTCTAGAAGGCTAAAGTTATAGAAGTCAGACAAATTTGTTCTAATGAAAATCTAGCATATTTGTTCACCAAATCTCTACCAAAATGCACATTTCAGAAGTTAGTGCAAATTATCGGATTACGTCGACTTAGCAAACAACTAAATTTGGAGAATGCGGAATTAGGGGGAGATACATATCAGGGGGAGCATCCATAATACATGCATGTTGTACTCTTTTTCCTTCGATTAGGATTTTTCCCATTGGGTTTTTCCTATTAAGGTTTTGACGAGGCAACATAAGCATACTTAACACTATATCAACAATCCAGGTAAAGTTGTACTCTTTTTTCTTTGCTATGGTTTTTTCCCATTAGGTTTTTCCAAGCAAGGTTTTAATAAGGCAACTGATGTTAATATGTGGGCATCCAAGGGGGATTGTTGAAAATGCTGGTGGGTAGTGAATGCCCACAGTACTTTGGCATAAGTTTTCAATGTCCATGCAAAGTGAAATGGAATTTGGAGATGCAGGATATGGTATTGTCAAAATGGGTGATGTAAATTTCAAAGTGCAGTTAATGCATTAGTTCGGAGTTGCTCTATAAATAGAGCACTCTATATGCTTTCAAAAGATATAGAGAGAATATATAGAAGGAAAGAAAGATCAATAATATCATCTCTTCCTCCATATTTTATTTGTTATCCTCTTGTGCTATCATTTCAGTGTGACATTTTACACCTGCCTCTCTCCATTCACTAAAAGGTTATCTCTCTAACTTTGATATAAATATAACAGAAGAAAAGTTGTAGTGAACATAATATTCACAAACAATCAAGCCCTTGAAATGATTTGGATCTCTATTTCTCTTGAATGGTTCGGATTCTTCGGACACAAAAATTTGATAAGGATCTCAACTAGTGGAGAGTAACTTATATGACATAGGTTTACTGTCACAGTGACATCTCGTGCTAATAATACAAAGATATGTGGAAAAAAATAAAACTAATACATATTTTGTATCATTAGTATGGGACGACATGTGATGATGTACATGTGTCAAGCAAGTTCTTGTAGTGAAGGGGCGCTTAAAGCATTGTCTCGTAGAAAAAGGAAGTGTTCTACCTCCTAGCTATATATAAACCATAAAAAATACTGATTTTTCTCTTTGGATGACACATGAAAGCATCGCAATCCTAGCAATCTACCATTGACACTTGGTAGACACTCATACGGAAAGTAAATATGAAGCTATACATATGTTATTGATTTTTGACAAGCAAAGAGAGGGCAGAAAAGGAGAAAAATCCAAAGACCCACATGACATAGTACTAAAATTCGCAGAAGATTGCGATCAAGGATGACGTTTACATGTGAAGATACTTTAGTGAGGAAGAGGATTCTCCGGATTTACTTTGTGGGGATCATAAGGATTCCCACATTCTAGTCGTTTATCGTATATTATGCGGTCAGTTTTCGTTATGTATTATTTGTCTTTAATTTTAAATAAATAAAAGTTAAATGATTTCTGACCGTACAATGCATGATGAATGGTTAAGATGTGAGGATCTCTAAGATCCCCACAATTTGAATCCATATGAGATCCAAATCCCTTTGGTGAAGGCAAAAGGGCCCCAACGAGAAGGCGGATTGGATTTCAGATGGGAAATCTTGGATGCATGACTCATCTTGTTTTGGATTTCAGATGCTAATAGTAATAGTACAGTATGGTAAAAGCTTGGCTAGTGGGATTGTGGGAGTGACCATGAAAGAACGGGTGGTAATTTTCGACACGACACAGAAATAAAATTTTGAATTCAAAATGAAGTTAATAGATAAAGCTAGGTCAACACAAATAATAAACAAGTCGAGTCCATATCAAGAAAAATAACTCGACTTTAATGTACAAAATTAAAGTGATTGGACTTGCATTTCACAGAGAAAGTGATTTATCTTTGATTTTCTTGGTAAGACATTATATGAAAACCTTACTGAATTATATCAACCTTTTCTTTCTTTGTTTTGTGAGAAGAAGCTTCGTACACTCCTCATAAAATAAAAGCTACTTGATCATGATTTTAACAAGGTGAGTCTGTGTAATGTCATCTAAAACGATGAATTAACCATATTGATAGTTAGGAATTAATCCCAACTCAATTGCCATGATCCTATATGAAAGTTTGCACCTAAATTTGCATGACTAGTGACTAAAGATTATGAATATGATTAAACAAATGAATTAAACTCTAAACAAGTAGCTGTTGAGCTTAATTTTCTGCTTAAATACTTATTTAGTTTTATGTCAAATACTCAACACACGGCATTCACACATGTAGGTCAAATGGGAGGCTTCTACCTGGGTGGTGACTGGTTAAGATGAATTTCTATCCCCTAATATATCATTGATATTATGATCACCAACAAACTATATAGACATGTTATAGATACATTATCCACATAATCTCCTTTCACATAAGAGTCCTGAATACATATGAATGTCTCCCGAATGTTTGAATAAGCCCCCCACCCCACTCCCCTAAAAAATAAAATAAAATAAAAACCCTTCAGCCCACTCGAGGGCATTTTTAGTTTAGGGGTGGAGTTCACTTGGGGGTGGGGGGGGGGGGGTCTTTTTAGGAGTGCAAGTGATCTCAAGTGTTTGATATAATACATGCTAGGCATATTTTGATAAGTTGCGTCTACAACATCAACAAATTCTATCGAGATTACTCATCAGATTGTTTCGATTTATGTTGATATATGTTGACATTTACGCAACATGTTTTCGCTGACGACAACAAACCCACCAAATGTTGTAGAAATGTCTCAGTGAATCTCTTCGTGTTCTATTTCTATCTAAAAAACTTACACCTTTAACACAAAGGCCACCCAAAGTTCAAATCTAAATCTGTCACTGCCTAAATGTGCATAAGCGCTCAAGAAAATAAAAGGCAAAAAGACGAAAAAACAAAAGCCAATAATCTATGGACACTCAAAGTCACACTCCACGCTGTCAGACAAGTCATGAAGTATTTAATGATGGGAAGAGATCTGGTCTGGATCCTCCCCCTCCTCCTTTCAAAATTACGAAAACAATTTGAGAACTTGCAGGAGTGTGAAATGGGAAGTTTAATTAGGGTTAATGAGTTTGTCCAGGACTCAGGAAAGCAAGCAAAGTTACCAAATTCTGAAACATGTAATTACTAATTATTCATTTATCTACACCTTGGAGTACTTCTGTAGAGATTGATTTTACTTGGTAATTCTTATGTTTTAAGCACATAAATTTCGTGCTTGTTTCACTAGAAAGCACAAAAAAGTGCTTCTACAATCTCAATACACAATTTAAATTATTGCTTTTCTTCTTTTTTTCGGTAACAAGTTCTTGCTTTTCAAACTTTCTAAAACACTCCTAAAACGAAGAACCCTATATCATAAGAGCAACTCTACCCATGGAGCCCTCTCCCTGGCAATCCACTATTGAATTCACCCTATTGAACAGTAACTGCCTTTAATGAATAGTAACTACCCTTAATGAACAGTAATTGTCATTTGCATCTCCACCCTTGGAGTCCTCCCCCTGACAATAGGCAATAAAATATTAGTTTTTTTGTTTGTTTAAATAATACAAAATAAAATTATTTGTAATTTTGGATAAGATTTTTTAAATCGTTCTCGTTGCGCCACGTGTCATTTTATAAAAAAAACAATTATTTAGCGATGGATTTCGATAAGATTTTTATCCAATGTTATCGTGCCACGTGTCGTTATCTGTTGAGAATCTTTGACGATAGATTTCGATCAAATTTTAACTCGTTCAAAATTGCGCGACATATCATTATCCGAAAAGATAATTATTGTAGATCGATTTCGATAAGATTTTTATCCAATACGATCGTGCCACGTGTCATTATCCTTTCAGAATCTTTGAGGATAGATTTCGATCAGATTTTTAACGAATGACGACATGCCACGTGGCCTTATCTAAAATCCAATCCTTTCTGAATCATTCATATAATCCACCATCCATCCTCACAAATCTCACACCAATTTTCTCAACATCTCTATCTCATTATTCATAGTTTCTGCTTCTTCTTCACCATCCATCCTTACAATGTCTTCTTCTTCATCAAGGATGATGTGGGAAATCGATCAGTAAGAGGAAGAATTGTTTAACAAATCTGAAGGAATGTTCAACCTTCAGATAGCCGAAAATGAGATGGAAGAGGATGAGGAGCGTACAAGGAGAGATGACGAAACAAGAATGGCCAGAGCCTCACATTCCCGTCGAGTCATCCAGACTGTTGCTTAGATATGCATGCCCAGCCGTTCAAGAAACCTTGATAGAAGCAGGCAACGACGGGGTGAAGAGCTGTTGGACGATTACTTTGTCCATAATAGTGCATTTCCTGATACGTACTTCAGACGCCGTTTTAGAATGGAACGACATTTGTTCAACAAAATCATGACTGATGTTTGCAACCATAATTCTTACTTTGTGCAAAAGAAGGATGCTTGTGGTGTTATGGGTCTCCTGCCTGAGCAAAAAATCACTATTGCGTTGTGGATGCTTGCGTATAGAGCATCTGCAGACCAAGTGGATGAGATAACGAGGATGGGAAAATCAACCATTCTTGAGGCCCTGATGAGGTTTTGCGGAGCAGTCGAATCTTTGTACACCGCAGAGTACCTCCGAAAACCTACTCACATGGACTTGCAAAAGCTTCTGAAGAAGGGCAAGATGCGAGGTTTTCCTGGGATGATAAGAAGCATCGATTGTATGCACTGGACGTGGAAAAATTGTCCAAGTGCATGGCAAGGCGCATATGGAGACAGAAAATGAGCAAAATCTATCATTTTGGAGGCAGTGGCATCTTTTGATACATGGATATGGCACGCCTTTTTCAGGGTTCTGGGGGCTCAAAATGATCTCAACGTCCTTGCCTAATCCCCAGTGTTCAACGACGTCTTGCAAGGAAAGGCACCAAAAGTCACGTACATCGTTGACGGACGTAGGTACGACGGGCCATACTACCTAACTGACGGCATTTACCCACGGTGGGAAAAATTTGTCAAAACAGTGCCACGTCCGCGAAGTGCAAAGGAAAAACACTTTGCAAGCTGTCAAGAATGGTGCAGGAAGGATGTGGAGCGTTGTTTTGGTATCCTTCAAGCTCGTTGGGCGATCGTCAGGGGTGCTGCCAGAATGTTCGATGTAGAGTCACTTCGATCCATCATGATGACGTGCGTCATTCTTCACAACATGATTGTGGAAGATGAGTTCGATTATGATGCGATTGATGAATATGAGCCAGAGCCAGACATGATGAACAATTCAAGAACACGGATATATTGTGCGCATGATGCCACCGAAGAACCCGTGCAACACGAGCCATTAGAAAGGGATGGACGTTACAATGAAAGGGTCATTCAATGATATACTGCACTTTAAAGGTCATCTATGCACAATGATCGGAAAATTGACTTGATAGAGCACCAGTGGGCATTGAAACAAGCTGAAGATACTTAAGTTTATTTAGTATGTTTGTTTGTATTTGGTGTGTTTATTTAATTTTATTTGGTGTGTTTTTTGTAGTGAGTTTGTTATTATTTGGTATGTTTATGTAATTTTATTTGATTATGTAATTCCATTTGGTGAGTTTTTTAGTTTTATTTGGTGTGTTTTATAATTTCATTATACGTGAACAATTTGATGAATAAAGATTCTATTATTAGGATAAATATATTACGAAATTAAATAAATGTACTCTCACTTTAAATAAAGTACTAACTTCAATAAATTGGAAACAACATAAATAATAAAGTACAACCCAAAGTGATTGGAAAACTATGGGCTCCGATTACAAAAAGTACCCTATTCATCATCACTTAACCAATCTGTGGTGCTAGGATCATCTTGTCTTGTTGTGCTAGGACCATCTTGTCTTGATCTCGCTTCTCTTGCACGCCTCCTTTGCACCACATCCGCCTTCTCCGACTGCCAAAAATATTTAGAATTTTGAGACATCCCTTCTAAACGCGTGTTCATAATGTCACGATCTCGTTGCGCAATTCTTTCTTCTCTAAGCAACTCCATTTCTTGCCTAAGTAGCTCTCTTTCCCTCTGTTCAGCTTGAAATGCTTGTTGAATAGCTGCAGCTTTTGCCTCATCTCTATCCTTTTCAACCTCATATATCGCCAATTCCCGCGCCAACGTCAATTCACCTTGACGAGCAAGTTCTTGCATGTACTTTCCATAATCATTCTTGGAAGCACTCCCTTTCCTCTTTGAAGCCTTCTTACCTTGAGACCTAATTGGATAACGGGTCGACCCCGACGCTTGTTCAGGAATGGGCGTTTCAGTCACTTCTTCTCCATCTTCTTCATCAACATGGGAGCCATGATCGGGTGTAGAGTGTGGAGGGGTGCTGTGTAGAGGGGTGTTGTTCATGCATACTTCTGGACCAACAGGCACAACTTTGAATTTAGGACAATCTTTAACAATATTCCAACATTCCCACCGGTTGAATGATTAGTTTCTTGATTTGATTTTGGCAGCATACCATGCTTGTGCTTGAAGTTGCTACAAATGAATAATAATGAAATTATTAGGTAACAAATAAATAATACAAACAAATAATAATAATGAAATTATTAGGTAACAAATAAATAATACAAACAAATAATAATAATGAAATTAGGTCACAAATAAATAATACAAACAAATAATAATAATGAAATTATTAGGTAACAAATAAATAATAAAAACAAATAATAATAATGAAATTAGGTCACAAATAAATAATACAAACAAATAATAATAATGAAATTATTAGGTAACAAATAAATAATACAAACAAATAATAATAATGAAATTATTAGGTAACAAATAAATAATACAAACAAATAATAATAATGAAATTAGGTCACAAATAAATAATACAAACAAATAATAATAATGAAATTAGGTAACAAATAAATAATACAAACAAATAATTATAATCAAATTAGGTAACAAAATAATAATACAAACAAATAATTATAATATATTCTTACCTCATCCGCATAATTTGCCCCACTTCGAACATTACTACTAGCTTGTGTCAAGGCATCTCTCCACATACTAAAGGAATGGCTAAGTATTTTCCAACGACTGGACATCGATTCTTTGGTTCTTTTCCCACCCATTTGCTCAAGAAATTTGGTATGAATTAAACTCCACATTTCTCACAACTGCATCTCATTACCCGTAAGGGAATTATGAGTAACTTCAACCCAGCTAGTGCACAACGCAACATCTTTCAGAAGCCACCAATTCGTACCTGCAGCAATAGTCATTTTGTGGAAAAAAAATTAGATTGAAACTTTGAGAGAAAGATAGGAATTTGATTGAAAGTAGTTGAGAAAATATGAAATTGTGGTGTAAGGTAGATGGAGAAGAAGTGGTATTTATAGAAAAGTAAAAACAATTTTTTACAAATTTTTTTCAGATTTTTTACAATTTTTTTTTAAATTTTTATTCAAATAATTAATCCCTGCCGTTAGATTTTAAAAAATTTGAATTCAATACTCCAGATTGTGCCATGTGTCACAACGGTAATTTTTCTTAATTTTAAAACTATTTTTTTTAATTTATAAAGCAGATTAATATCAACTGTTGATCTCAGATCGAACGGTTGATATAAAATCAGCTTTTTTTTTTATTACCGTTGCACATCAGACGACTCGTATTAAAGAGCCGTTGGGATCGAACGGACCGTGGGAAGCCACGTGGCTTCCCAACGGTCATTGGGTTTTCTGAGGCGCGCGGGCCCGTGCCCTGAAATCCAGTCGAGCGACGCGCCCCCACTCGCGAGTGAGGGGCACGCGCCTAACATAAAAAATAAAAAATAAAAAGGCCGGACCCAGGCCTTACGTCAGCCTGACGTCACAGGCCTCAAGCAGCAGGCCTGTCAATTTTCCACGGGCCTGCAACTCGGGCTCCCACCCTCACTCGAGTCCTCCAACGCTGGACCTCCTCCCACCGGCCCTCGGGCCCTTTCCTGGAGCCTGTCCCCCAAGCAACCACCATGGGTGGAGTTGCTCTAAGACAGAGCTTCCTATATATGAAGAAATAGGTGAAAAGATTACGAATTTGATACAAAAGTACCAGATAAAAGTATCACGACTTACCATGCAACAAATTAAGGGAGGTTAATTATTTTAATATTCCTTTACCCTTGCTATATTTTTGGTCCCTCTCGACTCTTTCATGGTGAATATTTTAGCTGCCAGTTCCGCTACTGTAATGTGTTATAGGCTTCTTAAACGTCGTCGTTCTGATATACAAGACGAAGCCTGCACTTTGAACCCTCAATCCTCGATTCCTCGGTGGTCTCTTCCCATTGAAGCCTACGACACCCAACTAATACAACCACGAAGAGGCTATCGCAGACTACCTCTTTCTGTTTCCAAATGACATGTCAAGTAGATCACGAAAGAATCTAGGAGTACCACATTATCAGGGTTGGCATTTCTCTGCACGTTGAGAACTGAAATGTAGGCACATAAAGCATACTGGTTCTTGCACCAGCTACCATAGTCTTTACACTTTTAGAGGAAGAGGAGTAACACTAACAAAAGAGCTTCATGTGTTTCCTCAACAGACAATCCCCGCATTTAAAACTCCTATACTTGATGGAAGTTTTGGCAGTAATTGAAGCTTGCCACAATTAATCAATTGAGAAAGTTGATAGATGCTTTCCGATATGCTCAGAAAACAATTTCCACTTAAATCTAAATGCTGCAGTGAGCATAAGCAGCCAAGATCATCAGGTATTGCAGACAGATTGCAATCACTTAGATTTAATATCCCCCAAAGAGCATACTGATGGAAACAAGCAACAACTGAAGAGCAAGCACCGCTAATCAGGCTACTTATAGCCTCATACCGTGACTTCGGGCGAGATTGAGCCGTCTACAATCATCAATTATGGCTATGCATCATTGCTTAAGACACCCTTCTTTTGAATATCTTAGGCATTTATTTCCTTCTTTATGTTGTTCATATGATGAGACTTGTTTTAAGTGTGAAATATGTGTATTAGCCAAAAGCCATTGTACTGTTTTTCCCTTGAGTGATAATAAGGCTATTCAGCCATTTGATTTGGTACATGGTCCTGCTAAGATTACTTCAAATGGGTTTCGTTGGTTTATCACATTTTTTACGATTGCACATGTTTAACTTGGGTCTTTCTGATGAAGCATAGAAGTGATATGACATCTATTGTACAAGAATTTATTGCAATGGTATCTAGCTACTTAGTTTTAGACCAAAGTCAAAGTGCTCCAGTCTGATAACGGAGAGAGATATTTGAATACTACCCTGAGCTTTTTCTTTCATGAACAATGTATTATTCATTAGACGACTACTCCGTTTACAAACCAACAAAATGGTGCGTTTGAGTGGAAAAATCTTCATTTACTTGAAGTTGCTCGCGCTTTGCTCTTGGGAATGTCGGTGCCTAATTACCTTTGGGGACATGCAGTTTTAGCTGTGTGTTATTTGACCAACCGGACTCCCAGCCAAGTCCATGATTTCCGTACTCCTTTTGAAGTTTTACAAGAACACATCTCACCAGTTGCTGTCTCCAAACTTCCTCTCATGGTGTTTGGATGTGTTTTATATGTATATATTTATTCCCATCGATGGAGTAAGCTTGATCCATGTGCTATTCGATGTGTGTTTATTGGTTATTCGAATACCCAAAAAGGTTACAAGTGCTATCATTCTCCTACTCAAAAGATTTATGTTTCCATGGATGTCACGTTCTATGAAGAGGTCCTGTATTTTGCCTCCTCTTCTCTTGTCTTTCCACTTACTTTAGGGGGAGAGGGTGAGAGGTTGAGTGAAGTGTTAAGTCAAAGAGAATAAGAGTACAGTAAATTATAGTGATATTGTAAGTCTGCTCGAGCCGACTGGTCACTCTTCTTCCACCGACCAGTCGCCATGTACCGGTGAAGAAGTAACATGCTCTGATAATGAAATTGTGCCTGACAATGTTGACGGAGACTTAAGCAGTAGTATTCCAACCCCCCCTCTCCCCTACCCATTGTCTCAATCAACTAGTGAAGAAGAAAGTGAAACAAATGAGGTAGTTTATACTAATTTTTTTATATCTACTTATGAGTTGCCCTCACGAGTTAATCGTGGCAAACCTAAAGTACATTATTCTCCTGATATACATGCAAAGTCCAAATATCTCATTAGTAATCATGTATCAACTCATCATCTTTCTCACATTAGTCATATGTATATCAATTACTATTGTATTTGTACTGACTAAGTTACAAGATGCCTTATCTGACACTAAATGGGTGGAAGCCATGGACATTGAGATGAAGGCTCTAAACAAGAATTCCACCTAGAATTTGGTGCCCTTGCCAAGTGGAAGGAAGACGGTTGGTATCGATGGGTGCTTACCTTAAAGCATAAAGCACATGGTTCAATCGATCGCTACAAAGCTCGATTAGTAGCGAAGGGTTATACACAAACGCATGGAGTGGACTACCAAGAGACCATTGGTCCAATTGCTAAGCTTAATACTGTTCATGTCCTTTTATATCTTGATGCTAACTGGATTGGCCCTTGTGGTAGTTTGATGTTAAAAATACTTTCTGCATGGTGATCTCAAAGAAGAAGTGTATATAGATTTACCCCTTGGTACTTCTATTGGTTCTCATAAGGGTGTTGTTGTGTGCAAGTTACGAACAGTTTTGTATGGTTTGAAGCAACCTCCTAGAGCATGGTTTGGGAGGTTTACTGCGTCCATGAGAAAGTTTTATTAAAGTCACTTGGATCATACCTTATTTTTGAAACACCAGAAAGGTAAAGTGATGATATTGATCATATATGTTGATGACATGATAGTGACAGGTGATGGTCATGAAGAGATTAGTTCTTTACAGGAATATCTTGTTTCTGAGTTTAAGATGAAAGAGTTGGAAAGTTGTATTTTCTGGGGATTGAAGTTGCTTGATCCAACCATAGTATATGTCTCTCACAACGAAAGTATGTTTTGGACCTGTTAGCCGAAACTGGTATGGTAGACTATAAACTTCTTGACACTTCTATGTAACAAAATCATAAATTGGGATTAGATTCTGATTAGGTTCCTAAAGGAGCGTTATCGGCGACTTGTAGGAAGATTAATCTATTTATCTCATACGCGTCCAAATATAGCCTATGTTGTAAGTGTTGTGAGTTGGTTTATGCATTTGCCTAGTGAGACTCATATGGATGTTGTTGTCCATATTCTCAGGTATCTTAAATCGGCTCTTGGTAGAGGTTTAATGTTTGCCAAGAATGGTCATTTGAATGTTGAAGGATACATAGATGCGGATTGTGCTGGTTCAGTGACAAATCAACGCTCTACTTTTGGCTACTTTACTTTTGTTGGTGGTGATCTCATCACTTGAAAAAGTAAGAAACAAAAGGTTGGCTGAATTCCGTGGAATGGTGCATGAGGTATGTGAGTTACTTTGGTTATGTAAATTATTGAATGGAATGGGATTCAAATCCAAGAAGGCCATGGGTTTACACTGTGATAATAAATCTGCAATTGAAATTGCTCAGAATCATGTGCAACATAACAATACAAAACATGTGGAGGTTGATAATGCTAGAGTTATTGCTTTTCCTTTTGTATCGTCTGAAGAACAGTTAGCCGACATGCTCACTACAACTGCCTCTATTAGTGCTTTCTCCAACTCATTCGACAAATTGAGTATGCGAGATATCTTTGCTCCAACTTGAGGGGGACTGTAGCGATTGTTCTACATAGAGATAGCGATTTTATTTGATTAGCATGATATTAGGGATTGTATTTGTTTCCTTGTGTAGTTGATTTACTTGTATAAGACCCCTTGTAAACCTATATATACATTCATTTCCGAGAGGAATAATACACAATATTTGCCCATATACAATTTGACTCGAACATTGTCATATCAAACTCTATAATATCAATCCTTAAACATACATGTTTGGTTGGTGCCACGGGACGGGCTGGTCAACTGGAAGAGGCAGAAAGTGCTGCACTCACAGTCTGACAATGCCGTAAGGATTGTGAAGAACCGGGAAAGCCAATAAGGATTGTGAAGAATTTGAGGATCTGCAGGGATTGCCATGAGGCCCTTAAGGTTTTTTTCTGGAGAGTGTTGGAGAGGGAGATTATTGTGAGGGATTTAAACAGATACCATAGATTTGTAAATGGTAGTTGTACTTGTGGCGATATATGGTAGCCTGGTTAGGCATTTTATGTAACTATTTGAACATGAAACACGGATCACAATGTCTGAACTGCCTCCTTTTACTTCTGTGCATCCTTGTCAATTTTCATACCCAAAAAATCCAATTATACTGGAAACTAAGTATATCATGACAATTCAAGAACCGCACTTGACAAAATTACCATTCATAAACTAGAATTTAACAACAACAAAAAGAAGTGGAGGCAAGGGGACCAACGGAGAAGAGCAAGAGCCTCCGTGAGCGGCTGAACCAGGGCGGAAGTTAGGGTTTTTGTTTTTACTTGAAGGCGGGGGGAGGGGGAGGGGAACCGAGGATGCTGGCCTGCTGCAACTCCAACTCGTTCAACTGCTGCTCCCGATCCATGGCTATGATGCTGCAACTCCAACTCGTTCAACCGAAGATCCTTCCCCGTGCTCTTCGCCAGGACAAAAACACCACCCCCTATCCCATCACCCCTGATTTGTTATGCTAACCTCCATTTTTCTACGGACCAAGACACAAAAACACCCCATACCCCACCATCCCCATCTCACATGTTCCTAATCCGACTTCCCCACACAAGACCCTCTCCCTTCAAAGTCATCCCCAATAGGCTTGCGTACAACCCAAGAAATCTTTTAGCCATTTTTGAAGTTCATACACAATATTTACAGAGTGGGGTGCAAACTCAAATCCTGCATATTTTCTCTTCGTCATGGCATTTTTGAATCCATACATTGAATCTGGTGAGTTATCCCATGTTTAACACCAGGCAAGGCCAAAGTAACGACAAACTGATGAATTGAATCCGGAGGTAAAACTGTGAAGAAATTTAGGTAGGTATAAACTTGTCATGAAATTAATCAACAAGTATAAAACCTCTCTTTATATATTCAAAACAGGAGAATGGTAAGTTTAGTACATTTTCCAATTCAAATGATTTGGATATCAGAGTCTCCATGATCACATCCCTGTTGCAATCCCCACCCGTAACCACAAAACCTCTGCACACGACCAGAGAAGAATTGCACACCCACGGAACTGAAACTGTAAAACCCAAGCCAGAATCTTTCCCTCCCACTACCACGTCCTTGTATGCCTGGCAAACCCTCGAGACGTACTTTCCCATTGGCAAAGTTTGCTGCAGAACGGATGGTGCAGAACCATCAGGGTTCAAGATATCAGAATCTGAATGAAGGTTCACCACAACTGTGCCATGATCCGGGTGAAGCCGGCTGCTGAGGGCTTTTAGAAATGGGGAATGTGGATCCCATAACTTGCGTGGGAATATGTCTTCCCCATCATAAGCATCAATGAAGACCATATCATACTGAATGGTGGTGTTGAGAATGAAATCCTCGGCATCGGATTCATGGAGGAACAGCCTCTCGTGGATGCCTTTCCACATAACGGTATCCATGGTATTGGGTGGCACGGCACGCTTGCCTGATGGAGTCATAATTGAGAAAGCCGGAAATCCCATGGCTCGAACTGAGGCTGAGATGACGAGAGGGTCGATTTCAACAACATCAACAATAGCACCTGAAAAGGAGCAGAACATTCTAGGTTAGGTTCAATACCCAATTATTCAGCTCAGGACTTCTGATAGGATGGCCAAAAACAGATTGGATTCGGAGATCACCAAGAATCAGTATTTGTAAAACAATTTACAAAAAAGGCACATCCTTCATTCCTTCAATTTCCCACAACCATTCACGCTGCCATTAACAGAGAACTAGCAATGCAACCTACCTTGAATTTTACTAGCCAAAAACAACGGTAAGCTTCCGCCACCCTGACCAATGCACAATATACGAATATTTTCGGTCCCAGTCACCGCGTTCATGAGATTGTAATTACAAGATGCTATAGTGGCCAACCCAGCTGCTATCATACTCTTAAGATCTGAAAAAGCAGAATCCATCACACAACAGCTTTAATCTTTTAGAAAAATGAAAGTAACCAAATGTAATGCAATCACTAGTCATACACTCAGAAACACTAGATATAGAAGTTCAATCACCAAACACCATGATTCAAATTTGATTCAACAGTATGCAAATGCTAATTAGAAATTCAATTGGGCATTAAATTAACACAGAACCCACATCAAATTTGATAAAATTTGTAATTAAATGTTGATAGAAATTGAATTGGGAAAAAGGTTTTTGCTTACAAGGAACAGCCAAGCAATGAGGCTGCTGCATTAAGGCGATCGATTCTGGTTCCGATCGCCGATAAGCAGCCAAAACCTTAACGGTGCTCTGGCGGGTGTCATCGTTAAAGCGGAGAGCGCGCCATTGATATCCGAACACTCTGAATCTCTCGTTGTTCTGACGGCACTCCTGTATCTCTTCGTACCTTTGCTGCAGCCATCTCTCTGTCGACGCCCAATGGAGCTCACTGGGTTTTGAGGAAGGATAGGCGATGACTGAGACAACGCCATTGCCTTTGTCGGATGTGGAGCGGAGGACGGTGTGGCCTTCGGATTCTTCCCCCCACCACTCCGAGGCGTAAGACCAGTCGCCTTCGTCCTCGATACGACGTCGTACTGCGGTTGAGAGCTTCCGGAGGTTCAGTCCCCAGCTCAATCCAGGTCTGCGCCACATGGCCGTACCCCGCAGGACGTGAAAAACCCTAACCGGGCCTTTTGCTGGTTTTCTAACGACTCGGGGCTTTAGAGAATCGATGACTAATCTAAACAAATGACAAAATAATATTTCGTTTTTTTAAATTAAAATCTTGTTAGATAACTAAAAAATAAAAATTCAAACTAAATTTTGAAAAGTCAAAGAATTTTTTTTTAATTTTTTTAAAGCTTAAAAATAAAAGTAGTTATCAAACAAGATTTCATAAAAAAAAAAGCAAAAATCAAAATGATGATCAAATGTCATCTAAATTTAAAATAAAAAAATTGATCTAAATGCACCATATGTAGGGAGAGGATCCTCCTCCTTCCTCTTCTTTCTCTGCACTTTTTTGCCCTCCGGAGTCGGCGTCGTGGGCTCCCCGAAGTTAGTTATCGGCAACGTCATAGTAGTCGTCATCGATTGTGTGGTTTTGAAGTTTTCCGATAACTATTTTTACAGAATCAGTTCAATCAATCTTTGACCATTTTTGCTGAATCAGTTCAACCTGTCTTTGACTATTTTTGCAGAATCAGTTATATCAGTCATCAGCCATTTTTGTAAAATCAGTTCAACCTGTTCTCGACCATTTTTGTAGAATCAGTTCAATCAGTCCTCGATCATTTTTGCAAAATCAGTTCAACCAGTCATCAACCATTTTTGTAGAATCAGTTCAATCCGTCGTTGACTATTTTTGCAGAATCAGTTCAATTAGTCCTTGGCCATTTTTTGCAAAATCAGTTCAACCCGTTCTCGACCATTTTTGCAGAATCAGTTCAATCAGTCTTCGACTATTTTTGCATAATCAATTCAACCCATTCTCGACTATTTTTTGAATCTAAGTAATAATGCCAATTAGCAGAGTCCTGATGCTTCCTTGTACATCTTTGATTTTTCAATTATTATAATTTCAATCAGAGCAATAAAGATGCTCAAGTTTATCTAGTGCATATTTGTTTTGGTACACGTTTGTCTTGGTGGTCTAGATTCTGGATCGGGAGGCTAAAGTTTACCTAGTCGATTGATGCTTGCATAATTAGTGCTTAGTTAAGTTTACTTTGTCGCTGGTTGGTCCTTGGATAAGTTGGTCTTTGTTTTTAGTACTAGCTTGGTTCGTTTTATTTCTAGACATCTTAATTTGATCTTAGTTGTACTCTATCAATGAACGTGTTGGCGATTATTAAGTAATATCAATTTTCTTTCACAATATGCGTATTAAGGGCTTAACAAACTACACTGGTAAGCTAAAACTTTTAAGCAATGCAAGATTCATCATATTTTTCATAAAATATATCTCATTTCATTACACAAAACTCAGATTCATAATACTTACATGCAATTAAAGGATTCGATTCAAAACTGATATTTGACTAGAGTCACCATTCAATAAGAAAACCTCCAACTGGACATGAGGAGAGGTCGGTGATGAACATTTTGCTACCTTGGGCACACTGAAATGCTTGAAGCCTTGGTTGGCTCCCATACGTCAAATATGCGTGACATTGCCACGAATATGATTAGAAATTAAATGTGGGTTTGATCTTAATCACTTGATTCACTTCAAGTACCATCTCATTATTGTAAATATAAAAACTATTAAAAAAAGTGTGGATGTCAGACAAAAGGAGATATAGCTCCTGCTAGAAAATGGTTAAAAACCTGCCTCAACAATTCCTTTTCAAAAAAGTGAGGGACGAGCTCTCTCTCTCTCTCTCTCTCTCTCTCTCTCTCTCTCTCTCTCTCTCTCTCTCTCTCTCTCTCTCTCTCTCTCTCTCTCTCTCTCTCTCTCTCTCTCTCTCTCTCTATAGAACCTTTCCTCTTTGGCCTTCAGGGAAAAAAAAAATCCTAGCCGCCGTTTCTTGCTAGGGTTTGGAGTTGGCGCCAACCCGACTCCCACCTCTTTCTAACCTTCCTTCCCTCTTTCTCTTCCTTCTCCATTCTCTGCATATTCTATTTTCTCCCCATCTTTCCCCATCTTTCCCCCTCCTTCCTTTCCCATCCATCTACACTCTTTGCATTTTCTCTCTTCCTCCTCATTTCTTTCATCCTTCCCCATCCTTCCACTTCAAAAGTTTTTTAATTTCTACACTTTTTCTTTTTTGGTCTTTGTTTTGGCTTCCCTTGAGCTTTATTCTTTGAACTTTGTCTCAATTCCCATGAGCTGGTCTCAGATCTGAACCTTCATGTCCCTCTCTTGCTCTGATGCTACTGTACGTCGCCCATCCTCTACTACCAGCCTCTACTACTTGGTCCGTGTGCTTCTTCTCGGGTGTTGGGTGGTTGTTAAAGTACTTTTAGCACTGTTGGGTAGGATTATGGAAGCGCTAACTGCACGGGTGGCTCGCTCACCCCCATTTTCCGTTGATCATGTTGTTCCATTGGTTTGTTCTCTTGGTGGTGATGGTGGCCTTGCGATGGAGGCGTGTAATACCCCGTATTTAAAAAAAAGTTGGTTATATATAAATATATATATATATATATATATATGGGTGTATGTTGGGTAATTATTTTTACGTAATAATTTTATTTGATTTATTTTTATGCAAGAACCTATTCTCGGTATGTAAAATAGTTTCAATGTAAAATCCTTTTTTCCTACAAATTATTTAAAAAACTAGCTATTTCATGTTCATAGGTAATTAGGAATATTTTTAGTTTGAATTGGAGAAGGGGATTATGATGAGTTTGGCTAGATTTTTCTCACAAAGGCTAAGTGGCGTTTTGGCAACCATTAGAGAATAAAGGGGAGGGGTTAGTCACTACTCTAAATAGGTTGAGGTGAAGAGTTTGTAGCATTAGGAGTTAATGATTTGGTGATTACTCACCACTCTAAATGTGAAGGTGGAAGTCTACTTAAGGGTGAGTTGGCAAGTTTGTATTCATTAGGAATCTAATAGCTAAATGTTTGGTGATGATTCATCCCTCCAAAGTTCGAAGAGGTGGGATTCATATTCCTTAGAGATGAACGTGGCCTTGGATGCTTGTATCCACCTTGCATGATATTGATTAACTTCACACATGTCTCTTTGCCATTTGAACATATATTAGAGCTAAGGTTTTGCTTAATATTTGTTGTTTGTCTATTGGGCCACATTTCATTGTTAATGATGAGAATAACATTTGTTGCCTTGTGATTGGAACACATTTCATGGTGATGATTAGGTTAACATTTGGTGTGTTTCTATTGGAACACATTTCATGTTTAATGATTAGCACAACACTTGCTTTCTTTCCATTGGCACACTTGTGGAAATTCTTTGGAGAAGAAGATGTCATGCAATCTACATAAAGGAAGGAGAAAAGAAACAACGGAAGGACATAGAGGAAAGAGGAAGAAGAAACGAGAGAGGAAGAAGAAGAAGAAAAAAGAAAAGAAAAAGAACAACTCCAATAAAAAGCCATCCTCCCTTTCATATTATCCAATTACCTTTCTTTTACATATTGTTAAGGCTTTAAGCCATCTTTCATTGTATTTGTAAGTCCCTCATATATAGTGAAATACAATGAAAGCAAACCCCAGTGGATGTAGTCAATTTGGCGAACCACTTAAATCTTGTGTGTTAATGTATTTACATTTTGAGATCTTTTCCATGAGAAGCACTTCCACCAAACTATCGGCAATCTCTATTTATCTCTCTTGAGGATGATGTACAAAGAGTGTGAGACAAATCCCAAAAAAATACATGAGCCTTACCCAACAAATCTCTCAATCAAACTACTATCATTTTCATCTATCAAAAGAAAGATATCCAAGACTAGAAATTCCTCCAGCCTATTTAACAGATAAAAACACCATCATCCATATATTTTATTATAATACTTCCTTCATGAGAGTTGTTCATTTGTCTCTCTACCATGATATATCAAAATTTCAGAAACATCCAATAGTGTGATCATCCATTATGTTTGAAATACCAACTCATGTCTCTAATCCCGCAGAAAACTGGACAGCCATGTTATGAGCACCAAAACCCCATTTTTCGTAACTCGAATCGAAACATTTCCTTCACAAAAGTTGTTTCTTATCATCTCCTCTATAACATATCCAAAAACCACGACAATCGAATATATGTGCTGACTTGTATCCCAGTTCGAACAGCTGATAGTTTCAGCTATATTAAAGAAGTAGAAGTGGTGGGCTAAAATAAAAATAAAATATGATGTTTGGAAAGGGAAAAGCTAGAGACATAATTTCATGCCTTGTGGCATTCGAGACATATATTTCACTCTAACAATTAATTTCTCTAACATGGATGTCTATTCTTTTCTAATAAAAACAGGTTGCCCGACCAAGATGGACGAGACGATGAACAAATATACAAGGAGTGGTCAACGAGCAACATTTTATATGATGTGTTTGTACCATACTTGACCAATCCCGAAACTACTGAGCACTGGTCAACGTTATACTGTCAAGGACCCAGAAGAGTTTCCCTCCAATCAGGAGGCCAATCACAGTGCGACACGTGTCGACATCAGAAGCCAATCACAGCGCGACACATGTCAACATCAGAAGCCAATCACAACACAACACATGTCAATGTTAGAACAAAGATAAAAACTCTTCTATAAAAAGAGATCATTATCCCACAATATTTCCTAATGTCATTTGTACTAAATCATTCACTAGTACTCACTAAAGGAGAGCTTGAATTTATGTACTTGTGTAAACCCTTCACAATTAATGAGAACTCCTCTACTCCGTAGACGTAGCCAATTTGGGTGAACCACGTACATCTTGTGTTTGCTTCCATGTCTCTATCCATTTACATACTCATCCACACTAGTGATCGGAGCAATCTAGCGAAGGTCACAAACTTGACACTTTCTGTTGTACCAAAGTCCTCACTGATTTTGTGCATCAATATTTGGCGCCGTCTGTGGGAACGACACTTATTCCCACTCTCTTCAGCTTTGTTAAGCTGGTTTCCACCATTCGTACACTCTCTTTTAACCAGGCATCCCTTTCTAACATGGGGAGCGAAGGAAGCCACAACATACAAAATGACACCCCTCTTGCACCTGGTTCGAAGCAACGAAATAAGGAACAAAAGAAGTTTGCTCTTCAGGCTAAAGTCGATGAGCTGGAAGCTCAAAACAACAAGATAGCGATGAAGAATGAGATTCTCCAAGAGCAATATGAGAAGGTCTTCAAGATGCTCCACGATGCTAGATATACTAAAACACACGAGCTCATCACCCCTGTGGAAGTCCACCATCAACTAGGTGCCCCCCAACACGGAGGGTCATTTGCCCTCGACATGGGTATTCTTATTGAGGAGCGAGCTACTCATCGAAATGGCGACCAATATGAGACTTCTCTCAACCCAGCTGCTTCGACCCGAAGCAAGAGGAGTGGAGGAAAGCTCATCCTTACAGAAAGAGTGGAATGATCGAAAATTATCTTTCACGACTGTCGAGACTTCCTAAAGCAACGTCGAGACAATCCCATCCAGGTACGCTCGAAGATCAATGACCCAAGGGTCTCTGAAAGACTCGATCCCCTCCTATGTCCCTGGCTGGCTACCAATTTGAGGAATGGGCAACAAGTTCTAGAGAAACACGAAGGTATATGGGACTCAGAGATGTTCCGACAGACATACCTTGGAAGTCAGTACGGCGAGTCCAGGGAAAAATCACATGCTTTTGATCAAACCTTTCTACTTCCAAGAGGAGATGGAGATTTACGAAAGAAAGCTCTAGTGGTACATGACTCCACTCAGGACCCTTTTGTCCTACAACTCCTTAGGGAAGTAAACAAGTTGAAGGCTGAACAACAAGCTGAGATACCTGATTGGAACCAACCTAGGCCTGGCCCTCTTATAAGGAGGATCATTGACACCCCCTCCAAGTAAAGACAAAGTAGAAGCTTGGCTTACAACTCTATACTAGAAAAGAGGACCCGATTGAGCACCTTAACCTCTTTGAGTCCACCATGGCATACCAGATGCATACCGACGAAGAGTGATGTCTTCTCTTCCCCTCCACTCTCTCTGGCAGAGCTCTAAACTGGTATTGCCATCTTCCACCTGAGACGGTAGACTCATTTGAGGAATTGAGGAAACTGTTTGTTTCTCAACACATTTTCCAGACCGATCGCTTGGACTCTGCAGATGACTTGTACACTATTCGCCAGAAGCCAGACGAGTCATTACGTATGTATGTTAGCCGCTTCAGCCATGAGTACTCCCATTGTACCGAGGTAGACGACAAGATTGCCCTCAAAGCCTTTATGGTAGGCCTACGTGACTGTTTCTTTAAGTACATGATCAATGCCAACACTTGGAAGACTTACTCTGAGGTGATGGTGCAGGCTTATAACCATGCCTCCGCCGAGGCAAGGACATATCAAGGGAAACCCCCAACAACCATCCCTTATCAGCAAGTGGACAATGGAAGCCAGACCCACCCAAATGAGAAGACCTCAACCTTCCAAACGACAACAGTGCCTCCCCCTGCCTTACTTAATACTTTGCCAAGTCAACAGACATATCAATCTCAGGGCAAAAGGAAAGATTTTCATCCTCACCAGTCTCATGTTAGTAAAAGGAGTAAGAGACACTATCGCGATAACCAAGGATATTGCCACGATAATGCCCGTCCCCAGGCAGTCAACACAGTGGGTCAAACACGTGTCAGGACAGGCCCTACCTCGAGGTATGAGCCATACACACCTTTGAACATCACATGCGTGGCCATTTACCTCAGCATAGCACACCTGATACTGAAGCCAATGCCGATGCAGTCGGGTTACAAGCCCATGAAGAACACGGGCACGTTTTGTTGTTACAATGAGCATAACGGCCATGACGGCGAGAAGTGTATCACCCTTCGTGATCATATTGAAGCTTTGGCACGTGAAGGAAAAATTGATCAATTCCTCATTCACCCTTCAAGGGGTAACCATAACCAACGCCAGGTGAATGTGATATATGCCATAAGTTGTGGCACACCCATATCTAAGTCTTCTAACATGGCCATGAAAAATAGTGAACGAGCTTTAAGGTCTGGCCACTAAGTGTTTCACATGGAAGACATCAGGGGAGGCAAGTATCAAAAGCCTAACTAGGATCCAATATGTTTCTACCCTGAGGAAGAAAGAGGTATCATCTACCTTCAAAACTACCCACTGATCCTGGAAGCTCATATAGCCAACTTTGAAGTACGACGAATCCTGGTAGACACGGAGGTTTCGGTTAATATCATGTTTTGTTGAAGCTTTCAGGGCACTTAATGTAATTGAACACTTGCTCGATCGCTCGATTTCTCCTCTGATAAGCTTCTCCGATGATATCGTGCAACCTTTAGGGAGCATACATTTACCATTCACCATTGGTATAGGCCCTTACACAGCTACCATTACCACTAACTTCTTGGTAGTTGATTGCCCAACAGCATACAATGTCATCTTTGAACGCATAGACATTAATGATTTCAAGGCCATGGTATCCACACATATGTTGTTGATGAAATTTCCAACCCCCTATGGCAATGGTTACATCAGAGGAGATCAACTTAGTGCACGGTCATATTACAACACTTCGGTCAAGCAACAATACCTGCCTGTGCCCAAGGAAACCTTTTCTATACATGACTAAGTCATAAAGACCAACCCGAACGAAGCCAACTTGGATTTTCAAGGTGGCAACAGTCAACCTGACGATCCTCGAAATGACTCTTTCACCCAGCAAGCATAACCCACTGAAGAGCTGGAGAAGGTTTCTATATCAAAAGATTATCCAGATCGCAAGGTGAAGATTGGCACCACCTTGTCACCACCCATTCGGTTGGCATTGATATCTTTTTTGCAAGAGAACATTGAGGTCTTTGCCTGGTCATACGAGGACATGCCAAGCATCTCTCCCGATATCATATTTCATCGCTTGTCTATTGACCCTAAGACCAAGCCAATGAGACAGAAGCGAAGATCTTATGACGCTGAATGATACGAAGCAATGAAGGCAGAAATTGAAAAACTTAAAGGCATAGGCTTCGCCCGTGAAGTCAATTACCCAACATGGGTAGCAAATGTGGTCCTTGTTAAGAAAAATCCGACCAAAGAAAGTATCTTGCTCTAAAAGGTCTTGTGGAGAATGTGTGTCGACTACACCGACCTAAACAAAGGATGCCCGAATGATAGCTTTCCTCTTCCTCTCATTGACAGACTTATAGACTCTATGGCAAGGTGTGAACTCCTGAGCTTCATGGATGCTTACTTAGGATACAACCAAATCCTCATGAACCCTCCGGACCAAGAACACACAGCCTTCACTACTGGTAGGGGACTATATTGCTATAAAGTCATGCCCTTCGGCCTAAAGATTGCAGGAGCGACTTATCAAAGACTAGTCAATTCAATGTTCGCTGAACAGATTGGGAAGAGCATGGAAATTTATGTTGATGATATGCTAGTCAAGAGCAAACATTCTGACCAATACATCGCTAACCTATCTGAAACTTTCACCATTCTGAAGAGGTATCAAATGAGGTTGAACCCTAACAAATATGCCTTCGGCGTAGGCTCTGGCAAATTCTTAGGCTTCATGATAAGCCAACAAGGCATTGAGGCTAATCCCAAGAAGATCAAAACAACCCTCGACATGAAGGAACCGGTAACTTCAAAAGACATCTAAAGCCTTACTGGCAAGGTGGTAGCCTAAACTAGGTTCATCTCTAAGGCCACAGACATATGTGCTCATTTCTTCAAAGCACTTAAGGGAAGTAAGAGGTACATTACATGGATTGATGAACGTGTCGAGGCATTCAAGAACCTCAAAGACTACATGAGTAAAGCCCATCTGCTCTCCAAACCTGAGGTTGGTGACACTCTCATTATCTATCTGTCGGTATCGGCTTCAGCAGTAAGTTCTGTTCTCATTCGAAATGATGGTAATGTCGAACGGCCTGTCTACTACGCTAGCAAGGTCTTATAAGATGCAGAGACACAATACTCCAACATTGAGAAATTGGCTCTAGCATTGGTCATGTCTGCTTGAAAACTTCGCCCTTACTTCCAAGCACACTCCATCATCGTGCTTACCAATCATCCTCTTCGATAGATACTCCAAAGTCCTGACACTTCGGGACGAATGATAAAATGGGCGATAACATTGGGTGAGTTTGACATCTCCTACCAACCAAAGCCAGCTGATAAGGGCCAAGCAGTGGCGGACTTCATCGCCAACTTCACATATCATGTTGACATTGTTTCTACGCCTAAAGAATTGGTTTCATTACCCTCGGAAGCCCAGAAAATAGAACCAACAGCCCTAGCATGAAGTCTATATGTTGATGGCTCGTCCAACCAACAGGGTTGTGGAGCAGAACTAGTCCTTACAACCCCTGACAAAGTGGCGATGAAGTATGCTCTTCGTTTCAAATTCAAGGCGTCGAACAATGAGGCCGAATATGAAGCCCTTATAGCAGGCTTACGTTTGGCCAAACACCTTGAGGTTAAACGAATTGATATCTTCAGTGACTCCCAATTGATGGTTAACCAGGTCACCAACAACTTTGACGCTAAGGATAGCTCTATGGCAGCATATCTGGCACAAACACAATTGTTGCTCAAGCACTTCCACTACCAGATCACCCAAATTCCTCGAGCGGCAAACAATCATGCAGATGCTTTGGCTCGCCTCACCTCAGTGGTGGAAGACAAGATTGGAAGAAAAATTCAAGTCAAATTATTGGCAGCACTAAGAACCATGGCTGCGGAAGTGTTCAACTTACAACAAGGGGATAGTTGGATTACCCCGATTTATGGATTCCTTGCTCATGGCACCCTTCCAAATGGCAAAGTCCAAGCTAAGCAGATTCGATACAAGGTTACCCGTTACTTAATCATTAATGACCAACTCTACAAGCGGGGTTTTAACTTACCATACCTAAGATGCCTTATGCCCACAGAGGCAGAAACTGTCCTTCGGGAAATACATGAAGGAGTCTGTAGAGAGCATGTTGGATCTCGATCCCTAGCACACAAGGGTTTTCGCCAAGGATATTACTGGCCAACACTCCACCAAGATGCCATCAGAATATCTCGCTCATGTGATAAGTGTCAACGCTACGCAACTATTCCTTACTCCCCTCCCAAGCCACTCACTCCTATGATCAGCCCTTGGCCCTTCGCCTAATGGTGACTTGATTTGATATGCTTGCAGGGAATGGCAAGGTTCGGTATGCAATCGTTGCAGTTTACTACTTCACAAAGTGGGCTGAAGTAGAACCCTTGGCAACCATTACTGAGGAAAAAATAGAAGACTTCGTATGGAAGAACATCCTTTGCAGATTCGACATTCCTAATGCGATAGTCACTGACAACGGGCGACAGTTCGACAACAATAAGTTTATGATGTTCTGCTCTAAGTTCAACATCAACTTATGTTTTGCCTCTCCAGCTTATCCCCAGTTTAATGGACAAGTCGAAACGATCAACAAAATAAACAAGCAAACTTTGAAAACCAGCTTGGACAAGGCTAAAGGTTGTTGGCCAGAATTTGTACCCCAAGTTCTTTGGTCATACCGCACTTCGTATCGTACATCAACAGGAGAAACCCCATTCTTACTTGCCTTTGGTATAGAGGCAGTTGTCCTAGTTAAGCTTGAGCAAGCAACATTCCGAGTCCAAAACTACGTGTAAAGCGAAAATGACAAATAACTTACCCTCAACTTAGATCTAGTCGAGGAACACAAAAACCAGGCTCACTTGAGGAATGTCGCCTACAAGCAGCGCATCTCCAACTATTATGACTTAAGGGTCAAACCTCGTTCTTTCAAAGTGGGTGACTGGGTATTGAAGAAAAGATTACTCTACGATAGAGCCCTGAGTGATGGAACACTTAGTCCAAACTGGGATGGACCGTTTGAAGTTATTGGCATCAGTCGCCCTGGCTCCTACAAGCTTAGAAACTCCGATGGCAAGACCCTTAGCCATCCATGGAACACTGATCACTTGAAGTACTATTACAAGTAAACTCACATTGTATAAGTGTTAAGCTTCAGCCGTTCGGCATCCTATGTAACGAAGACTATTTGGCATGAATTCAATACAGAGGTGGTTTAGACAACTCGGTCATAATCATCTTACATTCCTAGCAATGAAACACTCGGGTTCAAAGCTTCAACATGAACGCTTCCAACATGAAACAAAGTCTAAGTATATGTCAACAAGACTATACAAATAAACGAACAGCTTAACAGTATATTCGTTCAATCATACATTCCAACACATTCATACATAAGCCAACTATGCTTCAAAAGGGTTCAACATACTTTGTGTCATTCGACACTTGCTACAATGTGCCTCGACACCTTGCCCTTATTCTCACCAACCAGGTGATGAAATGTGAAGAAAGAACTTATCTTAATGCCACCAACCAGGTGATGAAATGTACAACCCGTACTCTAATATTATTTGGCAACTTGCCACTCATGCCACCAACCAGGTGATGAAATGTACAACACGTACTCTCCTTCATGCCACCAACCAGGTGATGAAATGTACAACCCGTACTCTAATATCATTTGGCAATTTGCCATTCATGCCACCAACCAGGTGAAGAAGAAACTCATCCTCATGCCACCAACCAGGTGATGAAATATGATGAAAGGTGATGAAGGAACTCACCTCCGTACCACCAACCAAGTAATGAAAGTAACTCACCATTCATTCCACCTACCAGAAGACGAGTGGTACAACTTGTACATGTGAACTCCTAGCATTCACAAATAATCAAAGACCCTCAAGCTTGACAACTCAACTAGGGGAACACTTATGCCTAACAAGAGTTATAGTCACCAACAAAGTCTTATTGCAAGCCAACAACAACTTCAATGCATGGCATATGAAGATCAAGCTATTCAACCCTCTTGCATCTGCTTCAGACATTTCTCCTCTGTAACAATGCAAACACAACAACTCGTAGAAAGTTTCACACACTCTTGATCAAGACAGTGTGAAGCAAAACCAATTTATGGTGCCAACATGAGCTTCATCAATGGAGGGCAACCACAATTCTCAAAAGCTTCACACACTCTTGATTAAGACAGTGTGAAGCAAAACCAATTTATGGTGCCAATAAGAGCTTCATCAAAGGAGTTCAACCACAATTCTCAAAAGCTTCACACACTCTTGATCAAGATAATGTGAAGCAAAACCAATTTATGGTGCCAATAAGAGCTTCATCAATGGAGGGCAACCACAATTCTCAAAAGCTTCATACACTCTTGATCAAGATAGTGTGAAGCAAAACCAATTTATGGTGCCAACAAGAGCTTCATCAATGGAGGGCAACCACAATTCTCAAAAGCTTCACACACTCTTGATCAAGACAGTGTGAAGTAAAACCAATTTATGGTGCCAACAAGAGCTTCATCAAAAGAGTTCAACCACAATTCTCAAAAGCTTCACACATTCTTGATCAAGACAGTGTGAAGCAAAACCAATTTATGGTGCCAACAAGAGCTTCATCAATGGAGGGCAACCACAATTCTCAAAAGCTTCACACACTCTTGATCAAGAGAGTGTGAAGCAAAACCAATTTATGATGCCAACAAAAGCTTCATCAATGAAGGATAACTACAACCCGTAGAAAGCTTCACACACTCTTGATCAAGACTGTTCGAAGCAAATACAATTTATATGGTTCATCTAAACTTTCGACTACTACAAGGTGTGGCTTGCATCACAATCTCTTGCTCAACAGTGTGGAAGCAAAATTTGTATATGTTGTCCCTCCCACATTTTCAAATTTCTAATTTTCCCCAAAAAAACAAATATTGGGAAATTCAACAAATTTCTAGTTTTCCCAAAAAAAAAAGGAAATTGGGAAATTCAACAAAGCTTCATCAATGGATGACAACTACAAATTCTCAAAAGCTTCACACTATCTTGATAAAGATAGTGTGAAGCAAAATCAATTCATGGTACCCAACAAAAGCTTCAACTCCAAAGCTTCACCTACAAAGCTTCAACTCCAAAGCTTTACCTATAAAAGCTTCACCCACAAAACCCACAAAAGTTTGACCCACAAAAGCTTCACCTACAAAAGCACAAAAGATTCACCCACAAAAGCTTGACCCACAAAAGTTTCACCTACAAAAGCTTTACATACAAAAGCTTCACACACTCTTGATCAAGATAGTGTGAAGCAAAATCAATTCATGGTACCCAACAAAGCTTCAACCTCAAAGCTTCACCTACAAAGCTTAAATATATATATATATTCGGAAATTCAAAAATTCAAAAATTCAGAAATTCGAAAATTTGGAAATTTAGAAATTCGAAAATTAAAAAAAAAATCAAAAAAAAAAACAAAAAAAAGTTGCCTAGGCCTCCTTTTCTTTAGGCCTAACAACTTTCATAACAAATATATATGAAGGAGGAGTTTTGGGCTATCACTTAGAAAGGAAAATGATTTTGTTGCTTTAGAAACTTGGCTACTAGCAAGACACCTTTTTCGTCAACTCCCTCGACCATAGACTTGAGGGACTCCTACCATATGCTACTGCACCTTGATACTCAGAAGTCTCACGACCACTCAGTGACTTGGATTTTTCAAGTCTCCAACCAAGAAGTTTTCCTCACATGGGAAATTAAGGGAACACTACCTTAACCTACATGCTTCACTCACAAAGCTTTAACAAAAGAAAAAATTCAAAGAATTTAGTGAAGAAGGCTTTGGTGTATTTAACACAATACGTTTAAATGAAGCAAAGCTTATTTATTAATATCTCCAATAAGTTACAAATATGTACATATACATGAGTCAAAATAAACAAACAAAAGGGAGCCTTCATAAAGGTTGCTTAGGAGAAATCTCAGCAGTCGGCAGAGCTCCAGAAAGAGAAGGCACCGGAAGGTGATCATTCGGAGCCTCAGTATTAGACAAAACCCCAGAAGGAGGAGGGATCGGAGGTTGATCATTTGAAGCTTCATTACGCGGTACAGCCCTAGAAGACGAAGACAATAAATGTCTTTGGAACAAACCCACAAACCTCTGATGATCAAGTAAAATCTGACCATCAGATTCTTGCATCTGATCAAGCTTCCTCTTCATGTTTGTAGCATAGTCATGTGCGAGCTTGTGCAACTGTTTATTCTCATGCTTGAGCCCTCTAATCTCCTGTTTGAGACTTATCACTTCAGTCGTCAATGATTCAACTTGGCGGTTTTGAGCAAATAGGAGTTGGGCCATAATAGACACAAAACCTGCACACTGAACACTGAGAGCCAGAGCAGCCAACTCATCAGAACGTTTGGAAAGTAGTTTGTTATCTTTGGGAGTGAGAAGGTTCATGGCCACCACCGCAACAGTTATATCATTCTTCATCACATAGTCCTCAACGGTAAGAGGACCTGTAGGGGATAAGAAGGATGAGCGCCATATGTTGTCTTGAGGAGGCATGGCTGCCTCTTCACCAAAGTTCAAGTTAAAACGACGGTCGAATGGGCCAGACATTTTCAGAAATGATGAAGGAGAAATGAGGTCCAATAAATCTCTGAAGTATGAAAATAAAGGGAAAATTCCTACAAGCAATAACTCTCTGACCGTACTTCTTGCACACAATTGGTGCCCTTATAAAAAAAAGGGCGGCAGGGCCATTTGTTCAAAAATCGAAGAGGCACCACTCTCCGAATTTCGAGAAGCAAATTTTCCTGAGTAAAATATGTCGACAATCCCTACACGCAACATCAGCTCCTCGGGTACCACATATAACTTTGCCAAAGATCTCTAACAAAGTTTAGACACATAAATTTTGAAGGTCCAGCTACCCTACCATTACCCACAAGGGTAAAGGAACAGCATCACTGCTTGATAACTGGAAAGTCCCTGTGTGTGTCAACCTTCGTGCTTCGTGGCAAGGCAGACTAGCAAAAATGCCCAACCTTTACTCATATTAGAGAAAACACTCCCAACAAGATTTCTTGCTCAAAAATCGAAGAGGCGCCGCTCTCTGAATCTCGAGAGCCAGACTCCCAACAGGATTACTTGCTCAAAAATCGAAAAGGCACCGCCCTCCGAATCTCTTGAGCCAGACTCCCACCAGGATTACTTTCTAAAAAATCAAAAAGTCACCGCTCTCCAAATCTCAAGAGCCAAACTCACAACAGGATTGCTTTCTCAAAAATTGAAGAGGCACCGTTTTTCGAATTTCGAGAGCCAGATCCCCGACAGTATTGCTTGTTCGAAAACCGAAGGGGCACCACTCTCCGAACTTCGAGAACCAGATTTCCTTGGATAAAGCTTATTTGTAATCTTCAATCGCAACATCAGTTTTCCAGATACCACATACCACTTTTTCAAAGTGCTTTGACAAAGTTAAAACACGTGAATCTTGTAGCTCCCACTACATTGCTATGACCGAGAAGGGTAAAGGAACAACATTACTACTCGCTGTTGGGACAATTCCTATATATGTCGACCTTCATCCTCCATAGCCAGGCAAACCTGTAAATAAAAAAAAATGCTCAACTTTTCTTCACATCCGAGAAGGTACTCTTAATAGAGTCTCTCGAAATACTCAGCTTATTGCCCCCCCCCCCCCGACAATACCTCTGTAAACAAGCCACACCAGAGCCAGAGTATCTCATATCATCAGGGTTAAAAGCAAAAGTATCCCATATCATGTTTTTTCCCTGTCTTTTCCTTTGGCCTTATTCTTACCTGCAAGACAAGGAGAAAGAGAGCAATCAGTTAGCACTTGGAATCAAGCTTCCAATCAGGAACTGACTACCTGGAACTCCTTGCCTAATTACTTACCTGGCATTGCTCTCGAGTACTCATCTTCAACATCTTATACTTTCAGAAAAGATACCACATCTGCCTGAGGAACAGATAGGGCAAGTGAGAAGGACCCAAGGAAGCATGTGGAGACAAGCGCAACAGAACACGTGCCGATTCATCTATTACTTTGTCAACATCAAAAGTATCTCATATCATCAAGGTCGAACGAACTCTTGATTTGATGGACTTGTTTTGACCCTCAAATTCTTGAGTCGACTTTATACTCTAGAGGAAACCAAAAAACCTTCCAGCCCAGTTCAAGAATAAGTATAGGGAAAGTTACTTCTTCAAAAGCAAAAGTATCTCATATCATTTCTTCTCCTTTTTCTTCTCTTTATCCTTCATGTTGCCTGCAAGATAGGGAGAATGAGAACAATTAGCCGGAACTCGAAATCAAACTTCTGATTTGGGGTTAATTGCTATGAGCTTTGATTGCTTACCTTGTCTGTCACCTCTTTCGGCGGATCTCCTAGCTCAGCGACTTGGGAGACTCCTACTACATGGTTTGTATCGCGCTTGACCAAGCCTGAAACTACAAGTAAGCTTCAAGTGAAATTGATACATTACCTTATGCATCTTAACCGGTTAAGGATACCACCCTTGGATGAAGGAAAAGTACTTTCAGAGAAGATGCCACATCTACCTATGAGACAGATAAGGCAAGTGAAAACGATACCACACTTTAGTACTTAGAAGTTTCGTGATTACTCAGCGGCTTGGATCTTGCAAGTCCTCAATAGAGGAGCTTCCCTCACTCGGGAACTTAGGGGAGCACTGTTTGTACCATACTTGACAAATCTTGAAACTACTGAGCACTGGTCAACGTTATACCGTCAAGGACCCAGAAGAGTATCCTTACAATTAGGAGGCCAATCACAGTGTGACACGTGTCGACATCAGAAGCCAAACACAGCGTGACACATGTCAACATCAGAAGCCAATCACAACACGACATATGTCAATGTCAGAACAAAGCTAGAAACTCTTCTATAAAAGGAGATCATTCTCCCACAATATTTCCTAATGTCATTTGTACTAAATCATTCACTAGTACTCACTAAAGGAGAGCTTGAATCTATGTACTTGTGTAAACCTTTCACAATTAATGAGAACTTCCTCTACTCCGCAGACGTAGCCAATTTGGGTGAACCACGTACATCTTATGTTTGCTTCCCTGTCTCTATCCATTTACTTACTTATCCACACTAGTGACCGGAGCAATCTAGCGAAGGTCACAAACTTGACACTTTCTGTTATACCAAAGTCTTCACTGATTTTGTGCATCAACATGATGGATTATAGATTATTATTTTGTTAATATTATGATTATATTACTCTTGTTACTAATCAATTTGATTTATGTTGAAGTTGTTGGCTTGTTGGATAAAGTGTGAGTATTGATATCTATGTGAACATGACATATACATATGCATTGCAAAGCAAGAAAAAGAGTTGTGTTGTGTCAAGTGCTCACTTGTGTAAAGTGTTTAAGTTGGGAGGATATTCAAGGGCTAAAGTTTGCCTTGAATATAAAATAATGAACCGTGTATATGTCAGGCGTAGGGTGCAGGGCTTGAGTATACAATTGTTTGATTAAAAATAATGAAATCTTGTATATGTCAGGCGTAGGGTGCAGGGCTTGAGTATACATTTGGGCGTTGGGGGAAGTGCCTGTTTAATAAAGTGAAAACTGAGAGTTTAATTATAAAAATTGGGTTAAGGGATGAACGGGAGTTAACTCATATTCTAACGTACTCGGAGCAAAGTGGTATAAGTATGGTATGGGATGTGCAGGCTTGGGTGCCTTAGGCATGTGTTGACGGGATTAGAAGGGAGTGAGTACATTCACACATCTCATTGCATACATTTTATGTATTTTCAAGAGCTACTCATTTCAATTATTATTTTAGTTGGTATTTTTGTTATGAATTAATTATGTATACTAATATTTGTTACAATTTAATTATTATTTTGTTAGTAGTTTTTGTTGTGAATTAATTTGTGCATTATTGTTATTCCGATGCGTATTCAATAAATTTTAATTATTTCATTTTATTTTCCACCATATCTTGGTTATAGAATTTATTTCTATAGCTAAGATATGTGTCACAGCATGTCCCTGGATTTATTGTATTATATTTTCAATGATGTGAATTGACGAGAATACCCCTGAGGAATGTATTGAATCGTTGGAATTGGGCAGATATTCGATTTGTTTTGTTGCCCTAGTTTATTTTGGTCAAGCTTAGACCTAAATAATTTATGATTTGTATGGTGTAATGTTGTTGATGATGTGTGAGTGTGAGGACCGCACACACACCCAAAAAGTACCCTTCTCTCTCTCTTCCATCCCGTGCTCTCTCTCCCTCGGACTCACTCTCTCTCTCTCTGATCCCCTCACGTACGGACAAGCTTCATGATAGGAGCATATTTGTGCGACTTAGTTAGCTTGTTTTCTTGCATTTTCATAGTTAGTTTGTGTTTATTATAGTGTTTTAAGTTATTTTCGTGTGTTTGTAGATCCATATGACAAAGTTGGCAAGAAAATGCAATATGGAGCATTTTGAGGCAGTTTTGGGCACCAAATGGATAGTTTATGAATGGAGCAAGATGGATGGACGAATTTGAAGTTCCAGAGGCTAGGAATGTGCTGAAAAGATGAAGAAAATAAATCCAAGACAAAGAAGATAAGGAATCAGCTCAAAAGAATGAACATTATCCAAAACCTTTTCCAACCTTATCTTATCTAAACTAACCTTATCTTATCCTATCCCAATCTTATCATGCCTTAAATCCAGCTGCAAGGGGGACTCCTTATCACATTAGAATGCCTAATATTTGATTCTAGAAGCCTTGAAATAATGCAAATAACTTAATCCTTCTTCCCTCTAGAAATCTGACGAATTTCCTACTCCTTTTCATCCTTGGAATCTGATGAGAATTGTCCTCGTCCTTTGTTGATTTGGAGTCCTAATTCAACCCTTTTTGCTGTGCCTTTTCTCCTTATAAATACATATTTTCTGCCACAATTCAAACCACTACCCTCTACCATCAAATCACCACACCATCCACCATAATTTCGTGCACCACACATACAAGAGCCAAAACATAAGAAAATACATACTTGTGCGCAAATTTGCAAGGAAGGAAGGAGATGAGACCCTTGGAGTCGTGCCCTGCCATTCAAGCTTTGATTGCTGGACGTTTCTAGGTGTATTCTATCCTTAGTTTTAGTTCAATGTTTGTTTTAATTTGGTTTTATGTTTTCAAAGACATGAGGAACTAATTTCTTTTTAGTTAGAGGTGAATTCAAAGCCATGGACATATGTTTAATATGAATTGATTCTTTTCAGTTTTTGTTTCACAATACATGAATGTGATTTACTTATCTGTTTGATTGATAACTTATTCTTGTATGTTGGTTGAAGGTCGACACTTAATTCACATGCTCGAATCTGATGCTAAATTGTAAAGGACTTTCACCTAATCGTTAGGAACTTATAATTAAAAGTAGTGAAGATTGCTAGTCACAATCGTGTTAAGTAGATTCTTGGTTGGAGTATCATGTAATTCATAGTTACAATAACCTTGTCAATGCTTATGATTTCCATGGAACTTAACGATCTTTGAATGTATCTCGATCATGCTGTTCATATAGGGAACTTGATGAGAATAATTTGGTTGCGATACGTTGTCCATTCAATTCAATGAATTTAGGGAAATCTGAGAGTTAATTAGTGCATTCACGATTAATTTGGGGCATTGTCGTTCATGGTTTAAAGAAACAATACTGAAAATCGATTTATGTTGCATATGTTCATATGTGGAGAATGACCCTCTAACTAGCCTATTTCACCATTCAATTCACCCAATTTCATATCTAGTTTGCTTTAGTTTACAATTTGTTTAATTTAATTAATTTCGTCCAAATCAATCTCCTCTTCAATTAAGTGTTTTAGATTAGTTAAAAAGGTGTTTCAATCTGTCCAAATTAGTGTTTTGAGTCTCATTAGTGTTAAATTTGTCCAAATAGTCCTTAGAACCTGTTTTGAGTCTTTTTAAGTTAGTTTTGCTGTTTTGAGTCAGTTTTGAGTTCTAAAAGTCTAGTCTTGTATTTTTAAGTCTAGTTTAGTGTTTTAGAGTTTAATTTAAGTAGATTAGCAGCCCTAGTTAATTCCCGGTTTAGAACGATCCCTACTTGCTTAATACTACAATTGTTATCAATAGGGTTTAATTTGCGTGTTGGATTATTTCACATCACTTCTAGTATCCATTTCAGGCACATATCGACATTAAAAATGTAATATTCTTGTTCCTTGCAAGCTCCTGAGTACAACTGTACTATTTTTAGAACGTGAAACCTTGAAAAACCCGAGAAACCATAAACTCCGATTTGGTGCACTGTTCATGCACACGTAAATGTGAAGGTTTCAGGTGATTTGAAGCTTGTAGGAAGCTTTAGAACATCCCTACGAAGCTCGAAGAAGAAAAACCAAGCAATTTGGACGTCGGGATCGTTAGTTTCAAGCTTGGCCGGTTTTCTCAAAATTCTTCGGCGAGATTCGGTGAGATTTAGGTCTTAAAACAGGTATGGGAATGTTCTACAAGTTGAGAGCTTTAATTTGGCACTAATTTCATGAAATTTGGATGAAAATCGACCGAGATATCAAGGTTTTAAGTTTTACCCAGTCTCCGGCGCCAGCAACGGTTGTCGGAGGTTCGAGGTTAGGGATGACGGAATATTCCGTCAACTTTGACAGAATATTCCAACGACATTAGTTAACTTTAACGGAATATTCCATGAAATATTCCTAATGGCATCACTGTTGCCGTTGGTGTGCCAAGCACGTGCTCGCGCGTGGGCGGCGCGTTTGGCCGTGCCTTGGCCAGCGTATGGGTGGTCGGAAATTTTTTCTAAAAATATGGGGATGTTCGTGGAGTTGTGTAGATCACATTGGTATTTTCAAACACCCCATTTGAGCATTGTTTGAGAAGTTATTAGCTAGTTTTGTCTATGTGCTTTAAATAACGTTTTTATAGTTAATTCGCATATAGGTGAGACTTATCCCGAGGATGAGCGCGTTCAAGGGCGACTCAGGGGCTACGACCCTTCGACATACCAGTAAGTGGGCTTTTGGTTTTCAGTATATATTTATATACTTGTTATTTTCCCAGAATCATATGTTTAAATGAGATTATGCCTTGAATGCCATGCATATGAATTTATATTTTGTATATGAATTGGTAGATGATGCATTATATATAGTTGTGGTACTGTGGACGCTCAGGTAAGCTCAGGTGAGTTATGTTTGGTTATGTGAATTATCGATGATGTGATATGTGATTGAATAACATTGACCTCATAAAACTGCACCTAGGGTGATTGTGATTTAGTCAGAGATATGGCACATACCTGTTTATAATGTCACCTCCCACACCAGATGCTCATATTGGATCCAATTTAGGTGCACAGTCTTGTCGTACAGACCTTTACTATGGTTCCGACTCATAGGTGACTAGCGATTTATCGCCCAGCTATTATCTGAAAATAGTATTAAGCATAATTATATTACTCCCAGTATTGTCGTACAGACCTTTTCATTTGGTTCTGACTCTTGGGCAGTATAGTGCCGTATAGGTCATCATAGTGACTCCGGCTAGATTGACTTTTGAGTTATGAATTCAGCCATACAGACTACCACAGGGGTTCCAGCTAATATTTCATATTTTTATGAAGTTATTCTCACCTGAATTACTTACTCTGTTATATCTTGGCATGGCATACATATGAATATTATTATGTGAAGCATGATTTGAATTGATATATTTACATATATATTTATGTATATGCTTATATTCTGATTCTAGGAAAAATTATACATGTTTTACAGCGAGGGGTTAGAAATGTTGATAAATGAATTGGTTTTGTAAAACATTTGTTTTTGCCCATTCACGTTTTCTGTTTTACGCCCCTCCAGGTTTTAGGTAAGCTTGTTGTTGGTGGCCTTGAGGACGTCGGCGGTTCTGACATAATAAAATAATTATAGGACATCTTATGGTACTGTATAACTAGTACTTGTCCTACTGGACTGCACCTAGACTTGTTATGCTCTGATTAGGAGTATTTACTTTTGTATCTTACTCCTAACACTTCCTGTTTACTAGTGCACTCTAATAGTTTCGGTTTTTAATTATTCATATATTTCTTATCCTTATTGCTTCCACATTGTGCACATGGCTACGTCACCCTCTCGTGACGGCCAGCATACCTTGATCTCGGTCGGGGTGTGTCAATATGACTCACACCCTAGCTCGTGGATAGTCTTTATTCGCGGGTCAGGGCGTGACAAGGCGCATTTGGTGGCTGCTGGTTTCCATTCCAATCTTAGGATTTTTTTTGTTGTTGTTCAGTTGATCACTTTTGGCCCTATCTACTATATTTTCTTTTTTACTGTTGGGCTTGTATTTAGGTGGTGGGTTGTCTTTTGGGCTGCCTTTTCTTTATACTTGCCTTTTTATTTAATGGAAGCATTTTAGTTTGATTAAAAAAAAAACAATTCCTTTTCGAGGGGCATGAATAGCCAAAACACAAGCACAATTTCACTCTTCGTGGGTTCATGATATCTCAACAATTACCCAATTTATTTTTCTAATGACAGTCAGTTTATCTACATATTGATTTCTATGTTTTTAAATTTTAAAAGAAATGGTTATTAGATATAAAGGGTATTTTGGTAACTTACACTCCAAAAAAGAAAGTCCATGAGGTTTAGGCCTGGCAATTCCTGACACGACCCGATAACCCGACATGACACGACACGAAATTAACAGGTGTTCGGGTCAACACGATAACGAAACGGGTCGTTATCGGGTAACCCGATAAGCACCTGTTAAGATAACGGGTTTGTTCGGGTATACACGTGGGTAACACGATACACGATAAGCAGAATATTAATTTAATAATTTATAACCCTAAAAAAATACTATAATAATTATATATATATTAATTTAACAATTTTATACCCCTAAAAACTATAATAATTATATATATATATATATATATATTAAATTAACTATAATAATTATACCCAAAATATTAACTATAATAATTATATATATATATATATATATATTAAATTTTATACCCCTAAAAACTATAATAATTATACATACAAAATAAATAGATTTAAATCTACTTAATAAATAAATATATATATATATACACACACACACACCATTGAACTTCATGGGATACGAATTATACGAAACTAATTTCAACGACCCAACCGTCAAACATGTTTGTATATACTTCGAGATCGCATACGCCAAAAATTGCAAAAAACAAACATTCAGAGAGCAAGTAACGGGACAAAACTTTTCGACGGTTATAAACGAAAAATCACGATTTAACGGTCATTTTAACTCCGATTTTGATGATTTTTTACAACCACACTCCTTGACCCTATATGAATACAATGATTGAATTCGATCTTCAATTTAAAATATTTACACTAGTGGATACCACAAAATCTTATGTTATACTTAATAAAAGTATGAATAAACTCTTAAGTATTAGTGAATCTATTGTTTTGATGGGATACTCATTCTACGAAACTAGTTTCAATGATCCAACCGTCAAACATGTTTATATATACTTCGAGATCACATACGCCAAAAATTGAAAAAAACAAACATTCAGAGATCAAGTAATTGGACAAAAGTTTTCGACGGTTATAAACGAAAAATCACGATTTAACGGTTATTTTAACTCCGATTTTGATGATTTTTTACAACTACACTCCTTGACCCTATATGAATACAAGTAATGAATTCGATCTTCAATTTAAAATATTTACACTAGTGGATACCACAAAATCTTATGTTATACTTAATAAAAGTATGAATAAACTATTAAGTAATAGTGAATCTATTGTTTTGATGGGATACTCATTCTACGAAACTAGTTTCAAAGATCTAACCGTCAAACATGTTTGTATATACTTCGAGATCGCATACGTCAAAAATTACAAAAAACAAACATTCAGAGATCAATTAACGGGACAAAACTTTTCGACGGTTATAAAAAGAAAAATCACGATTTAACGGTCATTTTAACTCTGATTTTGATGATTTTTTGCAGCTACACTCCTTGACCTTATATGAATACAATTATTGAATTCGATCTTCAATTTAAAATATTTATACTAGTGGATACCACAAAATCTTATATTATACTTAATAAAAGTATGAATAAACTATTAAGTATTAGTGAATCTATTGTTTTGATGGGATACTCATTCTACGAAACTAGTTTCAATGATCCAACCGTCAAACATGTTTATATATACTTCGAGATCGCATACGTCAAAAATTGCAAAAAACAAACATTCAGAGATCAAGTAACGGGACAAAACATTTCGACGGTTATAAACGAAAAATCACGATTTAACGGTCATTTTAACTCCAATTTTGATGATTTTTTACAACTACACTCCTTGACCCTATATGAATACAATGATTAAATTCGATCTTCAATTTAAAATATTTACACTAGTGGATACCACAAAATCTTATGTTATACTTAATAAAAGTATGAATAAACTCTTAAGTATTAGTGAATCTATTGTTTTGATGGGATACTCATTCTACGAAACTAGTTTCAATGATCCAACCGTCAAACATGTTTTTATATATTTTGAGATCGCATACGCCAAAAATTGCAAAAAACAAACATTCAGAGAGCAAGTAATGGGACAAAACTTTTCGACGGTTATAAACGAAAAATCACGATTTAATGGTTAACTTAACTCCGATTTTGATGATTTTTTACAACTACACTCCTTGACCTTATATGAATACAATGATTGAATTCGATCTTCAATTTAAAATATTTACACTAGTGGATACCACAAAATCTTATGTTATACTTAATAAAAGTATGAATAAACTATTAAGTATTAGTGAATCTATTGTTTTGATGGGATACTCATTCTACGAAACTAGTTTCAAAGATCCAACCGTCAAACATGTTTGTATATACTTCGAGATCGCATACGTCAAAAATTACAAAAAACAAACATTCAGAGATCAATTAACGGGACAAAACTTTTCGACAGTTATAAAAAAAAAACCACGATTTAACAGTCATTTGAACTCTGATTTTGATGATTTTTTGCAGCTACACTCCTTGACCTTATATGAATACAATGATTGAATTCGATCTTCAATTTAAAATATTTACACTAGTGGAAACCACAAAATCTTATATTATACTTAATAAAAGTATGAATAAACTATTACGTATTAGTGAATCTATTGTTTTGATGGGATACTCATTCTACGAAACTATTTTCAAAGATCCAACCGTCAAACATGTTTGTATATACTTCAAGATCGCATACGTCAAAAATTACAAAAAACAAACATTCAGAGATCAAGTAACGGGACAAAACTTTTCAACGGTTATAAACGAAAAATCACGATTTAACGGTCATTTTAAGTCCGATTTTGATGTTTTTTTACAACCACACTCCTTGACCCTATATGAATACAATGATTGAATTCGATCTTCAATTTAAAATATTTACACGAGTGGATACCACAAAATCTTATATTATACTTAATAAAAGTATGAATAAACTATTAAGTATTAGTGAATCTATTGTTTTGATGGGATACTCATTCTACGAAACTAGTTTCAATGATCCAACCGTCAAACATGTTTATATATACTTCGAGATTGCATACACCAAAAATTGCAAAAAACAAACATTCAGAGATGAAGTAACGGGACAAAACTTTTCGACGGTTATAAACGAAAAATCACGATTTAACGGTCATTTTAACTCCGATTTTGATGATTTTTTACAATTACACTCCTTGACCCTATATGAATACAATGATTGAATTCGATCTTCAATTTAAAATATTTACACTATTGGAAACCACAAAATCTTATTTTATACTTAATAAAATTATGAATAAACTCTTAAGTATTAGTGAATCTATTGTTTTGATGGGATACTCATTCTACGAAACTATTTTCAATGATCCAACCGTCAAACATGTTTGTATATATTTCGAGATCGCATACGCCAAAAATTGCAAAAAACAAACATTCAGAGAGCACGTAACGGGACAAAACTTTTCGACGGTTATAAACGAAAAATCACGATTTAACGGTTAATTTAACTCCGATTTTGATGATTTTTTACAACTACACTCCTTGACCTTATATGAATACAATGATTGAATTCGATCTTCAATTTAAAATATTTACACTAGTGGATACCACAAAATCTTATGTTTATACTTAATAAAAGTATGGTATAGTACTATTGTTTTATTTTTTTTCATAATTATTTTGGTAAACTTCTCATAATTTGAATGATTTTTAATGTTTGGTTTTTCTATGCTTAGTTTATGCAGAAGATAGTTATGACGTGGAAAACCTTACTGAAAACATCATCAACATAACTCTTGAAGGCAATAGATCAAGCCAAAGTTCCAATGCAATTTCATGATGATCGATGTAAATCGAGGATTTTGTAAATTGAGGTTTAAACTTTTGAGAAAGATTTCACAACCTTGAAAACAAAAACTGTTTCATTTTGCATATCCTTGCACATTTAAAATTTGTAATAGATTAGTAGTGTATGTATTATTTTTTTATTAGGCTCTTATTTTCGAGTGTAGATGTAGTACTTAAACGACAAATGTGTTTTAATGTTTTGAAGTAATATTTATGTGGCAATGTGTGGTATGTGCAAATTTAAGAAAAAAAAAATATTTTTCTTAACGGGTCATAACGGGTCGGGTCACTTTACCCGTTGGGTAAAGTGACACGACCTGTTAAGGACCCGTTAAGATAACGGGTGTGACACGACACGACCCGTTAAGATAACAGGTGTTACACGAAAACGACACGAACACGACTGACATGACCCGTTTGCCAGGCCTAATGAGGTTATCTTCTACATGTATTGATTTTTGTCTCTTCTTGAAATGTTTAAAAAGTATTGTCTCAACATACAATTAAGTATTAAAAGTATGATGTATGTGTAATTTTTCCTTGAAAATAACCTTGTATTGGGAGGAACAAATTTTAGATTACAAAAGAATACACAATGATAGAATTTTAATATCTTGTATATGTCAATTTTCTTCTTAATAGAAAAGTGAAATTTAAATATAGAATTTAAGTTATCTAAAGTCATTAATATATAAATAAGAGGATAATAGCTAAGAAATGTGCTAGTGGTGGTGGTCGTGACAGCAATGATGACTTGACTCAACTTAACCTACTTGATTCAGTGGTGGTGACTTGACTCAGCTTAACCTACTTGATTCAATGGTGGTGACTTGACTTAGCTTGACCTTTTGCAAACTATTCCACCTAAAAACAATATTTCCCTTTAAATGAAAGCGGCTATATTGATCATCTTCTCCTTTGGAATAGTTATTTCTTTGAAGAGTTGCTCCATAACTGAAACCAATTAAGAAAATTTTCTATGTATTCACCAACCTCAAAAAGAGGATCCTCAAGATCAAGTTGACGAGTTTTGCTTAAGGCAAATCCTCCAACGCATTCACCATCAATAAAAGATTGGGTTTGCAACCACCATAGACGATCTTTGGTGTGCCACAAATAGCAATCCTCTCACAATCAGTCTTGAAGAAAGGTTTATACCTCCCATGATCGATTTTTATTAGAACAAGGAAAATTCCTGCTCTGATACCAATTAACATAGCATAAGCATAAAAGTAGTGGCGAAGCCACGTGAGGGGGAGGAGTGGCGGCCGCCACTCCCCTCGCCGGAAATGAAGCCCAGGAGCGAGTACCCGCCCCTCCTCTCGCCGGAAATGAAGCCATGTTTTTTGCTGCAGCTGCACAAACGCTGCGCGTGCAGTGGCGAAGCTGTTAAGGCCCGGGAGGGGTCCGCCCCTTCTTTCACAGGAAAACATGCCCAGAAATCATGGTTTGCTGCCCCATAGCACCTCTGGTTTCGCCGGATTGCAACTCACAATTGCTACAACTGCAGCAGTTCTTCATGGCTGCGCAGGGAAGGGAAAACTTGAAAAAAAAAATTAATATTAAAATAAGTGAAACGGTGTGTTTGGGCATTTGGGCTTAATTTGAAAAACAAATATTAAAATATGATGGGAGGACCACCTGTCCCCATTACCTCTCGGCTTCCTCCCCTAAAGTTTTCCTTTTTTTTATGCATGTATGTATGGATGGACCTGTTGGGCAATGCCATTGGAATGGCTAAAGAGCACTTTTAGTTACATCTGCCATAAAAATTTACATCTTTCTAAGTTCTCGAAGTGCTTTTTGTCAGATTATTCTTCAGGAAGTCTTTCACGAAGAAGCATTTAGATATTGAATAAACTAATGAATGCACTTTTAGGCTTTTAGCGTAAACACACTTATAAATGAGCATAACTACTTTTTTACATAGTTCAATCACCAACAAGTCGTATATCGCTAGACTTATGTTGACAAATTAAATCCAAATCAAACGTTTAAAAAAGAATCAACTTAATCAATGATCTAAATTTAAATTATGACAACACATTTTTTTTGTGGTTTGTTAACCCATTTTTCTCTTCTCTTTTCTTTTATTTATTTATTATTTTTGTATGTATTTTTTTTTTCTCTTTTTAAAACCGCAGCGTATTTATCTTAAACTCTCACATTATCTATAAATGTTGTATTAATTTTTTTTAAAATAATGTAAATATCGTGTAATGCTTATTTTACAATAAAAGACATTTAAATCCATCTAGGTTCCTACCTAAATCTCGCCTAAGCGCCTAATTGGTAGGCCCCAGTCCGCTGCCTGACTAGCGCCTAATGTTTTTTAGAATCTAATTCTTACCAATTTAAGCTTCTTACATGCCTTTGATCTTACCGCTTACAACCGATTTGATGGATAGACTGTTTTCTATTATGAATATTGATTCAAAACTTTGCCCTCTCCAATGTGAAGGCAACCGTTTCGATTGAACCTTGCACTCTTTTGAATTTAGCCCCTCCCCTCGGCAAATCATGGCTTCGCCACTGCATAAAAGGGTTACAAACTTATGCCTTCGAAGAACCAAGTTTCCTGGAATCCACCAGAGATTGGAATAGAACTGAAATGTCGTTTGATTGTTTCTAAATTGATGCATTACATTGGGAGCCAAATGGCTTAAATAAAATTAAACACAACCTTACAAAGGCTCAAGGGTCTTTGGAAAAAAAACGACATAAATTTGGACAAAAAGTTGAAAAGTCTGAAATTTGAAACAAACTGTATTTTGCGGTTTATGAAGTCTAAATGACCTTAGATGGTTAAAATCCATCATACATCATAGCAAAGCAATGAGTTTAAATCTGGACATCACGCTCTTTTTGGAGAGGTGTCATGGACCTAAAACGGGGTTTGGACCCCAAATCTCTAAATTTCTGATGTGGCCTTGTGTGTTCATTCAATCTATTTCTCAAGTAACCCAAAAATCTCAACAAAATATTTTTCTTCCTTATAACGTTGTATTGATATTTGAGTGGAGTTTTTTCTCATGCATCCTAACACACCCTGACCCGGAATGTCTACTAGAACTCCGAATCGAGCTGTGTTGGCCGACACATGGAAGGTGACGAAGTCATAAAGTATGGTGATGTGGAAAATGTGAATAAATTTAAACCTAAAAGTGCCTAAAGACAAGAGTGTGCTGTGAGCGGGAATGAACCCATTTCACACGCGACGTCAGAGGATAAGTAAAGTACAGTAGTGTGGGTAAGGGTCATACCCTCAGAGGTAGCCACCTATACTAAGATTTGCCAAGAATCCTTGTCGATACGAACTTTTAGCAGCTAAAACCTAGAGGGGCGAAAAAAAACAGAAAAAGTGAATGGGCAAAAATAAAGCTTTTTGAAACCATTTCTCTTTCCAAAAATATAATAACCCCTCACTGTAAAACCCGTATAATTTCCCAGAAATTAATAATACATATGTATATAGAAATTAGGCTTAAGAGCAATGAAAACCAAAGTATGTACCATGTCAAGTATCTCAGTAATAAATATGTAAGCCAAGTGTTGTGAATCAATATAAAATGATATGTTAGCTGGAGTCACCTAACGTGACTTGTACGACTGAACCTATAGCTCATCTACCAATTCCTACACACGAGTCGGAACCACTTAATGTGGTCTGTACAACAGGCTGGGTGTAAATAGATACGCTTAAGTGCTATGATCGCGTGAAGGTTGTGCAAAGAATCGCAAGTCACCTACGAGTCGGAACCACCTAATGTGGTCTGTAAGACAGGCTGGCACCTGCCTTGGATCCAAGGTGAGCGTGTGGTGTAAGAGGTGAACAATTACGTGAAGGTTAGGCCCTAGCCTCGGGCAGAGCACTAACACCGAGGTGCAGGATAATGAGCACTAAATGCATCTAAACATAACCATACACACCGCAATCACTATCATCAATATGCACTCACCTAAAACTTACCTGGGCGTCCGCAACGTCATGCAATAATATGCATATCTATACTAATGCATATACTAAAATGTAATGTAATTGACATGGCATTTAAAAACGTAAATCCATTTAAAAGAATTTCTGGGAAAATGGAAAACATATATACGTATATATAGAAAACCAAAAGCACACTCACCTGGAGTCTGCGCTACAACTCCCTAGCACAAGCATCGAGGCATCACGAACGATTGGCGCCTAGAACAATTATCAAACCACATCTCAAAATTCTTATCAATATAACATGCAACTTAACAGATCCCCCAATGACGTTCTAGAATGATTTGTAACCCATTGATCAAAAGTCAACCATTGGTCAATGGTCAACCGGGGGGGGTCCACAACCCTACATAACTCGATTCGGAAGATCTACTACTCAGATTTATGATCCGTATTCCAAAGATCCACATTATGCTTCTATAATAACAGACTAAAATTTCATTATGATCCAACGGTTTGATCTTTGCCAATTGCAAATTCAAGTGTCGGTCAACGTTTTATTTTATGAACTTACAAGTCTAATTCAGAAAGATCCATACGTCGGATTCCCAATCCGTAAGTTCCTATGGTCTTCAAATATTATGTACTATAATGTATTAAAGTTTGGTGATGATCCAACGGTCGGATCATCGATTACTATTCTAATCAAGTGGCGGACCTTAAAGCTACTTCGCCGGATTTTGCAGATTTTGTAGATTTCCTGAGCAATCTTTAGAGCTCCAAATCTCACTTGTTTCTCAACCAAATTTGAATCATAATATACCAAATTGAAGCTAGATATGTATATAACAAAATTATAACTGCTTGGAGTCCAAATGGTCGCTGGAGATGGCCAAAAAATGGCCTAAAAGATGGCTATCCGTGGGAAAACAGGGAAATTCGCCAGAATTTCTGGGCAACCTTTCAACGTCCATAACTTTGTCAATACTCAACGGAATCAAGTGATTCGAAAATGAAAATCATAGTTTTCGATGAGATGAAGAGATTGATACCTTGGACGATTGCTATCTCATCGGGATGTGATTGGAAAATGACTCGAAAGTGGCGGAGGTCGCCGGAAACTGGGCAAACTTTAAATTGTTATAACGTTCTCATTTCTTCACCAAATTAAATGATCCAAACATGAAAATTTATCTAATCGACGAGAGGAATCAATTTATACCTGTTTAGAGTTCAAAATATGGCTGGAAGTTATCTGAATCACGCCTAGAAGTCTCGGCCCAAAACCTTGTTCTTTGAACTCGTGTTTCAAGTTTATTTTCAATGAAACAAAACTCAAAATTGGGTTTATGGTAGTGAAGACATGCAGATAATGGTGGTTTTGATTTTTGATGTTCAACAAGCTGAAAGATTTGGTGATGATGGTGGCTTGTTTCACTGGAGAAAGGAAGAGCCAAGAGAGAGAGTTAAGAGAGTAGAGAGGAGCTACGAAAGAAAGAAGAAAAAGAAAGAGAGAGAGTGTTCCAGAAAAGTGGGGGTGGCCCCACGTGGCACTCATCCAACGGTCCGACAAAATACCACATGTTCAATTAATTATCAATTTACCCAAAATATCCTCGACGTTTAAAAGTTCGTAGAATCTTCGTTATAACTCCAAATTACATTATGTTTATGCCCACATGTTCGTAGTGACGAGTACTACGAGAATACGCCAAGAAAATAAACCTTACATGACATGACAAAATGGTCCACAAAAGTCAATATCTTTGCCTCGAAGGGCATTTTTGTAAATTCACATTTAAAAATGATAAAAATCATAATTTTTAGGGATGGGTGGTTACACATCCTTTCTTGTCAATTATAAAGCGCTTACTATTCTTTGCAGTAATTCACACCAATCTTGTCTTACATCAAAATCACTTGTTGATTTTGAGAGAAAGTGGAAGGTTACAACATTTGAGGCATTTTTTGGCTTATATAGTCGGATAGTCAGAGAAATCTTTCGTGTCCTTCCTTTCACACTAGGGGAGAACAGATTTTTCAGTGTAACCATTACACGAGGTGGTATACCACGTGTCCTTATATAAATGGTGGGTTATGTGTGTTAAAAAGTTAATAACTTAAAAATTAAAATTTTCTACCACTTACATAAAAACACGTGGTGTACCATCTGTGTTCCTGTCACAACTAAAAATTTCTCTTAGAGGAGGGAGTGGCTATGGAAGGGATGAGAAAGAAATGGTGATTTTGCCTTTTGGTCTACACCAACTAAGCCACAATGTTAAAATTTCTAAAATTTCGTAAGGATGACATTTGCGTATTTGTACAAAGGCACGTCGCTTAGCCACTTGTTACTTGACGTTTGCAATGGCACATCAAATAACGTATTCAAGGGAACTATTATTTCTCTTTAATTGAGCTGAGGCTATATGAGGAAAATGTCATGTTAGTTAAAGAATTTTTCTCATTGAATCTTGTTTATATGCATCATTTGCCACATCATGTGGTACACAAATGGCAAAAGTAGTACAAAAATGTGGTCTCACTACCTTTATTCTTTATTAAACAAAAGGCCAATTACACACTTAAGGGAAATGACTTACTTACAAGTTCATATAAGATCATTCCTTTTATTGATGTGGAACTCATTCTCAACACACTTTATCATATGTGTCGAATTTCAAGTCAAACACGTGAACAACACAAACAGAGTGACATGAAGTACGTGTGGTCGTTTAACTTTATAACAACTGATGAGTCCATATTATACCATATATTTTACCCTAATCTTATTATTAATTTATTGGTTATTTTGGTAGAACTTTGATACTTTGTTATATATTTTCAATGTAGGATATTCAACTTCCTCTGGAGCAAAAAGTAACCAAACGGATGAATTTTGGAGTGATTCCAATTGGAGGATGTTCGTGAGTCTTTCAAGATGATTGTTCGAAATTCCAAATTTTTCTACCAAGCCATTTGACCGTGGTGAAGAAATAAAGGCCCAGCGCGCAGCTTTTCCAGATTGACGTTTCTGGATGTTTTAGGTATTTTGAAGGTCAAGATGACATATTTTGAGGAAGATTCCTTATGAGGATTTGTAGGGGACGTCTCCAGCTTTCAAAAGAGACATTTTAGGACCAAATCGGAGTTGATTTGGTCAGTCAAAAGACTGATTTTCTAAGAAGTCCGAATTTCAGTTCAAATAGGAAACCTTTTATTTTCTGTTTTATTTTGTTTCCTAGTTTCATTCTAAGACCTTTTAGGGTTTTATTTTGTATTAGTATAAATAAGATATTTAGCCATTAGGGTTAAAAGGGGCGGGGGGAGAGAACGTACATGGAGAATTTAGCTAGGCTTTGATGCTTTGTATTTTCAAGGTGTTTTCTATCCTTTTTCTATTTCTATTAAATTCTTTGTGTTTTATGGTTGTTCGTAACTAATTTACATTTGCTAGGGCGATGCCTTGAGCCTTAACATGAATATGTAGTTTTTATTTAATCGTTTATAATACTATACATGCATACTTTGAATTATTAATCATTGTGCTTTAAACTGTCTCTATATCTTAATGCTTAGCTACCATTAGGATGTTTAGATAAGTAATCGGATGCAATTCAATCGGAATACCACATGTGAATTGAGTATTGCTTCTTGTGATTGATAGTTGTAATTTCACCTAGGATGAATACCACGTCCTAGGGATTGCATGGTTTTTCAAAGGGTTTTCACAAAGTGTAATGAGTCATTCATGTTTATATTTGATCTGAATACCACAAATATATTGCATGTTTGATATACGTTCTAGCTTGAATACCACAAGTAGAATATGTATTAGGAAAACCTAACCTTCAAAGTTGCATGGATAATTCATAAGTAATTAGAAAAATAGCATAGGATTGTTAAGGGGACGGTGGAATCCTAGGCTTTTACAATTTGGTTTTCAAAACTATTTTCTTTTGTTTTCTTTTCTTTGCCAATTTATTTAATTTTTTTTAATTAAATTCGTTTTTATTATTTTTAAATTCAAAATCAAGCTCTTCCCAACTTTGTTTTCAAAAAATAAATTAAGAATTAGTTTAAATACAAATTATTCATTCAATCTCTACAGAAAACGACTTTGTTCTCTTTCAAGTATTTTTAAGTATTTTTATTCCTACTTTTACAGGTGGGAAAAATGCCTATCAACAATCTCTGGCTCTAGTAATATAAAAAAATTTGAAGTTAACTAATTAGCAATATAATAAGTAAAGGAAGGAAGGAATAGAATCCAAGTCACATTGCGGCATTGCCCCACCTCTGATTGCCGTCCTTGCCACCGACGCCACGCGTCCATCTTTTTCCTCCATCACAAAATAATGAAAATCGAAACCCCAAAAGAAAAATGTGAGAGAAAAAAAGGGCCGAGATTCAAACGCCCGCACGTCTGCTTCCTCACGGCAACAATCACACAATGTTTACATTGAGAGACAAAGTTACACAGAAGCTCTCACGTTTCTTTGCCGATGCACCCAACTCGCCGTCTTCTTCTTCTCTTCCTTCCCCACTCGACGACAACGATCATCCTCCTGAGGTAATTTCCTGATCCAATTTTTTATCTTTTTCGTTTTTGTTTATGTGTTTCGTTGGATTTAATGATTAAGCTTGATGGGTGTGCTTGAATTGTTGTTGTGATCCTTGTTCAAGAATTTTGAGATCTGGGTTTCTTAGATAACGTAATTTCGGAGTTGGGTTTTTTGGGTAAATTGGTTCTGCTTATAGTTCAGAACTTGAGATCTCATGAAGCGAATTATATTGATACAATTCAAATTTAACTGCCAAAACAACAGAGTTGGAATCATTCAGTTATTGCAGTTATTCTGATGGTAATCTGCCCAGAAACTTGGGGAGCTGAGTTTTATGGCCTTTTTGTCTTTGTTTTTACCATGAAGTTATTCAATTGCAGCTTACTCGGGCAGAAGTTTAGCTCCATTTTATAAGTTTGTGCCCTTGTTGGTCCGAAAAATTTATCTTGACCGTGCATGCTTAAATTTACAGTTTTGTTCAGTTGATTTCTTCTTTCATTGTGTATAGTGATTTATCACATTAGGTCTTTCAATGTGTAGGCCAGGCTGTATTCTACAGGGGGTAAATATTTGCCTTCATACTTTTCCTGTCCATCGGTAGGCTTTGGTGGATCCACTTCAAACAAGCATCAATCAACAATTGTTAGTAACGGCAACTTTGAATCCCAAGATGAAACCGTTCATAGATATGTAGAATGTCGTTCCCCACCAGGTGAGAACAAGGAAACAGAAAACAATTGTGAAAACGATGACGACCATGCTTCTGGAGGGAGCACCAGCGGTTCTGAGGTATTTGAAGTAGCAGCTGACCAGCAGAGTCTACAGAAGCAACTACCGCTTCTCATGGATGACTCGGTCTTTATTTCCTCAGACCTGCATGAATTCTTACTGTCATCACTTCCTAATATAGTGAAAGGGTGCCAATGGATTTTGCTGTATAGGTAAGCTTCTTGAGGAGTATTCCCTGCATTAGAAGTACTCTGCTATTGTTGCATTTGGATTTCAATTCAGTATCAATTCTTTTGAATGAAGGGCAGTACGGCGAAACATGGTATATCACTCCGCACACTTATCCGCAAAAGCTCTGAGCTTTCTGGTCCTTGTTTGCTGGTATGTTAATGAATATGCCAATGACATTTGAAAATTGATGAATTGATTCGTTTGTAGTCATGTGAAGATAATGTGGACTGTCTTTAAAATTCTAGATTGCTGGAGATAGGCAAGGTGCTGTATTTGGTGGACTTCTAGAGGGGCCCTTGAAACCTACGTCAAAGAGAAAATATCAAGTAAACATGCTTTTACCTTAATCAACGTATGTTTACTTTTTGTTTTTTTTATTGATGTTAATGAATATTCGGAAGTTCTCTTGACTATGGTTATTTAAATATCTGAACTTTCTCTTTCTTTATCAGTCCAATATAAGCACATTCTTATGCCTGCCTTTTGGTTATAGGGAACAAACCAAACATTTGTATTCACGACCATATATGGAGAACCAAGGCTGTTTAGGCCAACAGGTAAGCATTTTCTTCTATTTATTTGTGCTATTTATTTGTGGATGCATGTTTCCTTTTGGAGGATCTGGCAGTCGAATATGGGTGATGTGTAATTTGGGTATAGAGAAGAGATAACTGGTGATGGGCATGCCAAGAACACTGAACACTTGCGTATGTTGCAGAGCTTAAGATAGAGATGCTAAATGATACCTCAGTGGCTGACCTTGCTGCATTGCATGTCAATTCGTTCTTCATATGGACTGGCTTTTTGACATATTTTCTCACAACATATAAAATTGGTACCTTAAATTTGAATGGTAATCGAACAATATGTAACTAAACAGCCTTGTTGATGATTGAAAAGCCATAGATAGATATTCCAAATTTTGTTTTACCTTTTTTCCATTAAGAGAGAAAAAGCCAATGCTGATCCCGGTCTAATTTGTGTGCATAGGAGCCAACCGGTATTATTACATGTGTTTGAATGACTTGCTAGCTCTTGGGGGAGGTGGTAACTATGCTCTATGCCTAGATGGAGATTTGTAAGTTACTCTTACAATGTTATGCTTTGAACATTTTCCCCCTAGTCCGATGGGAAAGTACTTGCAGATTCTTGTCATAATTGTATACTTTTGTTTGAAAAAGGTTAAGCGGAACAAGCGGATCATGTGAAACATTTGGGAACTTATGCTTGGCGCATAACGGAGAATTTGAGTTGAAGAATGTTGAGGTAATCTATTTGAGCAACCCCTTGGGCTTTAAGCTTGACTGCATACTTGCGTATGTTCCTTGCTTGACTGCGTACTCACGTATGTTTCGTTCATATATGCAGCTTTGGGGTTTTACACACGTGTCACGGTACCTTACATGATACAAGACGAAGACGATGTTATGCATTTGTATCTTTGTATCCGTTGGTGATCACATTCTTTATTCTTGTTATAGTTTGCACCATTCAACACAGGAGAGGTTTGATTAACGTGGGATGAAATACTTTTGGAAAGCAATTAAATTTGAAGCTGTAGTTTGGGGTTAAAATTCAATTTGTGCAACAATCAATGTCTTAAAGATCTAATTTTCCCTTAATTATGTAGTTGTACGCATGTAGTTATTGTTTCAGTAGTGAAATACAACACTACGGACAGTTCTACATTTGATCTTTGGGAGGTTTTTACTCGTGGTGGGAGAGAGCAACAATGTGGAGAATTAGATAATTGGTTCCTGGACTTTTGGCACTGTTCTAAAAATCTCCGTCTAGCGCGAGGCTTAGGTGCTATGGAGCTGATTACTGTCCCGATTAATTTATAGGCATTTGAAAAATAAGAAGGGGTCCGTTTAGGTCGCTACTCGTACTTAGACAGAAAATAGATAACTATCATCGTTATGTATCCCACTACAAACTTCCGTTATTATGTATCTCATTGCAATTATGTATCTTTTATAGTATAAGTAGACATTTATTTATAATTTACATATTAAGTTTAATTAAAATTAAAATAAAAACCACCTAGAACCGTCATAGGTGCTAGGGCCTTGCCTGCCGTCCGACTAGCGTCTTGTAAAACCTTACTTTTAGGCAACACCGTTTAGGGGTTTAACAGACAAGTAAGGTACTTAAGTTCTAAAACGTTGCTCTCTGTTATGACAAGTTTAAAGATCAATGCTCATGCATTCTTAGTTTGAAGCTCAAAGCTCCAATTGGACTACAGTTGAGAGACTAATGCTCTAATCATCTTGAAAAAAAAACGTGGAAATAGTTGTTCCAGGGACATTGTTTAGTTGGTTCTGAATTAAATCCCTAAAACTTAACAAAACATGCACCATCTCTCATAGCTGTTTGCTTTAGTAAAAAAAATACTGGGATGTGATATCCACACACCGCAAAATATTTAGCTCAAGAAATAAATCTAAACTAGTATGAAATTTCAAAAACCAATATTTCTATAAAATAATAGTAAAGAAAAGATGAAATACCAATATGTTCCATTCTTTTTTCAAGTCTTCATCACCAAAGAAGTTAAGACGAGAGATTTTAAGGCAACATATGAAAATAGTACAACGAAAAGTATGACATGCCAAGATATTCAAAAATCACTTCGGCATTCCTCTATTTTTTTTCCTCGAATATGTTTAACGCTCAGCTGATACTGCACATGGAAACACAAAACTACAGAAATACATTCCGAATGGTAGATTTGCTACAAAGCCGCCAACAAGATGCATTCAAGTAAATGTCGAAATTATCGCTGATTCAGCCAACGGCAGCTACCCAGAGCAAACTGCAGATTATCACCACTTCAGGACTCCATTGCACCATCTACGCCGGGCAGGCCAAAAATGCGAAGGTTTCGGTCCATAGATCCTACTGCAATATAATTTGCATCTGGTCCAAACTTCACACTTGTTGCTTTACCTAAAACGAAACAAGAAAATAATGAGCATCACAGACTAACCCCAAGTCAAGGCCACATGGTCTACAACCAAATTTACAGGCAAGTGAAGATAGATAACCTGTGCCAGACATGTCAGGGAAAGTCTTTATAGTGTTCCATTCACTTTTGACGCTAGCTGTTTGGATGATTCTGCAAAAACACAAGGTCGGTAATCAGTGCTCAAAAGTTTCTTGAAAGCAATACTGACGGAATATTTGTCAAAACTCTGTAGGGCTGACAAAATATACAATGTCATTTCTCACACATTCATTCATGGCAAACTGTGGATACTTGGGGACAACTTCAGCAGTTGACTATTATTATGGGGGATTTCAGTTTTGCTCGGACCACCACACAATGTCCAGTGATTTCATTTCAGTTGACTATAATCTACGCAAGTGATTTCATTTCATTATCTTCATGAATCGAGAAATAGGGGAGGGAGAAGGCAACAGGACACCTTGAGTATTCCATAATTGTCCTTGGAATATTACATTGTATGTTATATCCATCATTAGACGATTGCAACTTGTATACAGCCTCCACAAATACGTTCAGCTTCATGACATTATTAACATAAAAATGAAAATGCATTCTGGTACACCAGATTAGAAAAATGAAAATACAGCATTTTGCTTATATACACTTTTTTTTTTCTTCTGGGTGTCCAATCAGACAAGGTTTAATTTTCAAAAACTGACCTTATATCAGAGCCTGCAGCAGCAAGGTAATTTCCACTGTAGTCAAATTCAACTGCAAGGATCAAAAATAGAGCTTTTCATTATACTCCATTCTACTTTCAAAGACTTCTATCTAGATGTTAAAATTCATTCAAGTACGAATCCTTTTCCAATTTATTATAACTAATTAGAGATTACATAACAATGGAAAATAGTACGCTGGAAGAGAAAGTAAATAGGGTAAACTGGATGGAAATATGACTCAAAATCATCTCTCATCTACCAAAAAAGCCATTTAACTGACTTTGCAAAGTACCGGTATTGGCACTGAAATGCTTGTCATTTTTTTTCCCTAGAAAGAAATCATGAAAATGCTTGGAGATATACATACCACAGTTTGTTGGTTCAACATCGTAGGGAGTAAATTTCTTGAAGTTCCTCAATTTTCGTAGATCCCACAACTTAATGCCATCACTAGCTGCAGTCTGTTAAATTCAAATGTAAAATAAGAACATGGTATTATCTAATTCTATCTACTTCATGTTTTTCTTAGTAAAAAGGTTCAAAACCTACCGCAAGAAAGTAACCATTCTCAGAGAAGGCGATTGCAGTTATTGCGCCAACATGTCCCTCAAATGTTGCAACATTTGACTGTCAATTAGCAAAAGTAATGAATGTAAGATCAGAAGAACTGAAAAGAGAAGGAAATAAAAACCCACATACCTGACCCTTTACATCCCAAATTTTCACAAGAGCCTCTGAGGTGCCAGTTCCAAGAATGAGACCATCAGGATGAAATGCAACGGATGTATAGCCTTCCGAAGCAGAAGCATCCTCAACCTAGAGAGCCAAATAAACTTCCATTATACCAATATCATCATGGAACATAAAGGTAAATCGAAGTTAAAATAGCTGTTTTAAACCCCCGCCATCCTCTCCAAAAGATTAAAAACTCATTCTTAAATGCCACAACCCTGCAACCCCCTCCCCTCCTTCCTCCAAAAACCAAAGTTTAAAATATCTTTTAAATGAAGAAGATTTTTACGAACTCAATAAATATAGAAGCACATATGCACCTATATACATGCATCTATTTAAACAGTTTACAGAAACTTTCAACACGATCAATCAGAAATATTTTCCATACAAAATGCAACGAGATTGTTATTAAACACAGTGAAATTCAAGTTCATGCATTTGTAATGTACTGTCGTGTACTAGAAAATGCCTTGAAAGGAATATTACTTGATATAGTATATAGTATATGGCATGTGCACATACACATCAGAGAGCGAGATAGACCTGTGTTAGACATAACCCAGAGGCAATATTGTAAAAGCACCATGTACTATCAAGAGAAGCAGTCACAAAGTAGTCCCCAGTGGCATGCACAGTAACAGCTTGCACCTGAAAATTTTGAGACATGCTACATAAATTCAAATAGAGAGCACATAACTACTACAACAACAACAACAACAAAGCCTTTTCCCACTAAGTGGGGTCGGCTATATGAATCCTAGAACGCCATTACGCTCATTTGTGTCATGTCCTCCGTTAGATCCAAGTACTCAAGTCTTTTCTTAGAGTCTCTTCCAAAGTTTTCCTAGGTCTTCCTCTACTCCTTCGGCCCCGAACCTCTGTCCCGTAGTCACATTTTCGAACCGGAGCGTCAGTAGGCCTTCTTTGCACATGTCCAAACCACCGGAACCGATTTTCTCTCATATTTCCTTCAATTTTGTCTACTCCTACTTTACCTCGGATATCCTAATTCCCAATCTTATCCTTTCTCGTGTGCCCATACATCCCACGAAGCATCCTCATCTCCGCTACACCCATTTTGTGTACGTTGATGCTTCACCGCCCAACATTCTGTGCCATACAACATCGCTGGCCTTATTGCCATCCTATAAAATTTTCCCTTGAGCTTCAGTGGCCTACGACGGTCACACAACACGCCGGATGCACTCTTACACTTCATCCATCCAGCTTGTATTCTATGGTTGAGATCTCCATCTAATTCTCCGTTCTCTTGCAAGATAGATCCTAGGTAGCGAAAACGGTCACTTTTTGTGATCTTCGCTAGATTGCTCCGGTCATTAGTGTGGATAAGTATATAAATGGATAGAGATAGGAAAGCAAACACAAGATGTACGTGGTTCACCCAGATTGGCTACGTCCACGGAATAGAGGAGTTCTCATTAATTGTGAAGGGTTTACACAAGTACATAGGTTCAAGCTCTCCTTTAGTGAGTACAAGTGAATGATTTAGTACAAATGACATTAGGAAATATTGTGGGAGAATGATCTCGTAGCCACGAAACTTCTAAGTACCGGAGTGTGGTATCGTCTTGACTTGCCTTATCTGTCTCATAAGTAGATGTGGCATCTTCTCTGGAAGTACTCTTCCTCCATCCAGGGGTGGTATCTGTAACTGGTGGAGATGCACAAGGTAATGTATCAATTTCACTTGAAGCTTACTTGTAGTTTCATGCTTGGTCAAGCGAGATACAAACCATGTAGTAGGAGTCCCCCAAGTCGCCGAGCTGGGGGATCTGCTGAAAGAGGTGACAGACAAGGTAAGCAATCAGAGCTCCGGCTGATTGTTCATATTCTCCCTATCTTGCAGGCAGCATGAAGGATAAAGAGAAGAAAAATGAGGAGAGATGATATGGGATACTTTTGCTTTTGAAGAAGTAACTTTCCACAGGCTTATTCTTGAACTGGGCTGGAGGGTTTTCTGGTTTTCTCCAGAGTATAAGGCCGACTGAAGAATTTGAGGGTCAAAACAAGTCCATCAAATCTAGAGTACGTTCGACCCTGCTGATATGGGATACTTTTGCTTTTGATAGAGTAGTGGATGTATCGGCACGTGTGCTGTTACGCTTGTCTCCACATGCTTCCTTGTATCCTTCTCACTTGCCCTATCTGTTCCTCAGGCAGATGCGATATCTTCCCTGGAAGCATAAGATGTTGAAGATGAGTACTCGAGAGCAATGCCAGGTAAGTAATCAGGTAAGGGGTTCCAAGCAGTCAGTTCCTGGCTGGAAGCTTGATTCCAAGTGCTGACTGATTGCTCTCTTTCTCCTTGTCTTGCAGGTAAGAACAAGGCCAAAGGAAAAGACAGGGAAATAGCATGATATGGGATACTCTTGCTTTTAACCCTGATGATATGAGATATTCTTGCTCTAGTATAGCTTGTTTACAGAGGTATTATCGGGAGGAAAGAAAGCTGAATATTTCGAAAGGTTTTGTTGGAAGTGCCCTCTCAGATAAGAGAAAGGGTTGAGCATTTTTGCAGGTCTGCCTGTCCGTTAGGGATGGAAGTCGACATATATAGGAGTCTCCCTAACATCAAGTAATAATGCTATTCCTTTACCCTGCTTGGTTATAGCACGGTAGTGGGAGCTGCCAGCTTCACATGTTTTAACTCTGTCAGAGCACTTTGAAAAAGTGGTTTGTGGTATCTGGAAAGCTGATGTTGCGTGTGAAGATTACAGACCTGTCGGGGGTCTGGCTCTCGAGATTCGGAGAACGATGCCTCTTCGATTTTTGAGAAAGCAATCCTGCTGGGGGTCTGGCTCTCGAGATTCGGAGAGCGGTGTCTCTTCAATTTTTGAGAAAGTAATCATGTTGGGAGTCTGGCTCTCGAGATTCGGAGGGCGGTGCCTCTTCGATTTTGGAGCAAGCAATCTTGTTGGGAGTGTTTTCTCGAATGTGAGTAAAGGTTGGGCATGTTTGCTAGTCTACCTTGCCACGAAGCACAAAGGTTGACACACAGGGACTTTCCAATTATCCAGCAATGGTACTGTTCCTTTACCCTCTCTTCGATTTTTGAGAAAGTAATCATGTTGGGAGTCTGGCTCTCGAGATTCGGAGGGCGGTGCCTCTTCGATTTTGGAGCAAGCAATCTTGTTAGGAGTGTTTTCTCGAATGTGAGTAAAGGTTGGGCATGTTTGCTAGTCTACCTTGCCACGAAGCATAGAGGTTGACACACCGGGACTTTCCAATTATCCAGCAGTGGTACTGTTCCTTTACCCTTGTGGGTAATAATATGGTAGCTAGACCTTCAAAATTTATGTGTCTAAACTTTGTTAGTGTTGTTTCTTTGCAATTCTTTTACCCTTCTTGGTCAGAGCGATGTAGTGGGAGCTGCAAGCTTCACGTGTCTCAACTTTGTCAGAGAACTTTGGCAAAGTTATCTATGGTACCCATGAGCTACTGTTGCGTGTGGGAAGTGGGTGATTGAACAGTACGATTCATGTGCTTTCTACTTCGCCAGAAATCTTCAACAGAATGCCCATAATTTCCGCAAAGCTGAGTGTGCGTGTGACAGGTGCTGACAAGGCTGGAAAAGTAGGTGCCTCTTCGATTTCTGAAATCGGCCCTCGTGGTCTCTGAGCAGCCCAGCTTTTGAGAAAGCAAACACCTCTTCGATTTCTGAGATCGACCCTCGTGGTCTCTGAGCAGCCCAGCTTTTGAGAAAGCAAACGCCTCTTCGATTTCTGAGCAGGCGCCTCTTCGATTTCTGAAGCTTCGTCGAGTGCAGATTTTTATAGGGGCTGACATTAAGTTCCAAAGCACACTTGAATATCCACCAGTAGAAGCTCCATTCTTGCACTTCTAAGATCTTGATTTGTCCGACCTCTTCTCTCTTCAACACCTTTGAAAATGTCTGGCCCCTCCGACCGTCATTTTGACTTGAACCTTGTTGAAGAGGCAGCCCCGCCTTCTCCAGACAACATATGGCGCCCATCCTTCGTCTCCCCTACTGGTCCTCTTACCGTTGGGGATTCCGTGATGAAGAATGATATGACCGCTGCGGTAGTGGCCAGGAACCTTCTCACTCCCAAAGATAACAGACTACTTTCCAAACGATCTGATGAGTTGTCTGTTAAGGATTCTCTGGCTCTCAGTGTTCAGTGTGCAGGTTCTGTGTCTAATATGGCCCAACGCCTATTTGCTCGAACCCGCCAAGTTGAATCATTGGCGGCTGAAGTGATGAGTCTCAAACAGGAGATTAGAGGGCTCAAGCATGAGAATAAACAGTTGCACCGGCTCGCACATGACTATGCTACAAACATGAAGAGGAAGCTTGACCAGATGAAGGAATCTGATGGTCAGGTTTTACTTGATCATCAAAGATTTGTGGGTTTGTTCCAAAGGCATTTATTGCCTTCGTCTTCTGGGGCTGTACCGCGTAATGAGGCTCCAAATGATCAATCTCTGATGCCTCCTCCTTCTAGGGTTTTGTCCAGTACTGAGGCTCCGAATGATCCCCCTCCGGTGCCTTCTCTTTCTGGGGCTCTACCGACTGCTGAGACTTCTCCTAAGCAACCTTTGTGAAGGCTCCCTCTTGTTTGTTTATTTTGACTCAAGTATATGTACATATTTGTAACTTATCGGGGATATCAATAAATAAGCTTTCCTTCATTTCAACGTTACATTGGTATAACATTTTGGTTACCAGACATCCTATAACATCAACTATGGATTCCCGAATCCTGAATACAAAGAAACATTACAGAAGTGGACGCAAAAAGTAGACCTGGGGATTGAAGTACATTAATTACAGTCACATTGCTAAAACAGATTAAGTCAAATAGATAAGTGTGTCCGCAGGAGAAACACAGAGGAAGATTCACTGCGGTCCATTTTTGGATTTGCTGCTCATTACATATTTTGTCCACCTAAAAGGGCTTTAACTTTGAACAAATTTTGGAGAACTCAAGTCCAAACCATTTACCTCAGCAGTATGGTCCTTCAAAATGTGCCTACAGTTATAGTTCCCATCATCAGAGCCTTGCCATATGCGAACTGTCTGCAACATTAAAGGGGAAAAATGATGATACAACATCAAAAGATGGAGTACACTACGTTGAATATCTGATTGGTTACACCCTTACAACCTATGCAATAACATCTAAATTGCATGCATGTAAAGTTCTTTATTGACTCCAATTTATCCTCTTTTTTTCCTGATCTCCTTTTTGTGTTGGGTCAGGGAGGTTGATCACCACCCCCAGTTGCATAAAAAGTAACTTCAGAATATAAATTTAAATCCGTGTAGATCCACATAGATGTACATAAAAAGTCCCAAGGTTAAACTTGTAACTGTGAGGTAGGCAGAGTTTAGCAGTGGCCAAGTTAATAATGAATGACAAACAAAGCTAATGACAACTCCAGTAAATAGAGAAGATAAAATAGTAATGAAGAAATAAATAGATCAATGGAGGTATTAAAATTGTCCATGCCAAAGAAACAAGAAGAAAACAAATTTATTGCGGCTTACCTTGTCTGCTGACCCACTTATGAACATATCATCCCGACCTACAAATTTCACGCTTGTAACCTACCAAAGAAAAACATACACAAACTTTAATATGCATTCATGGAAAGAAATCAAGTAAATACTTGCTACAGAATTAATAGTTGAAACCTTCTTTGAATGACCACTAAGAGTAGATATTATTTGCCCTGATGGCTGATCAAAGATTACAGCATTTGTATCAACCCCTCCAGTTGCAATGAGATTCTGCGAGAATAAAGCCAAAAAGTAATACTTGATCAGCAAAATGGAAACATAACTGAGTTCAATGACATAAGGATTTATGACTTTGTCCTTAATCCATAATCCCGTATATACCATGAAGACAAAAGATCAGTGTAAAGTGTGGATTAAGGTAGGAAAAGCATGCAAAAGATCTAAATTCTCATCAAATACCATTACGCAAAAGAACACTAAAACAAGAGAGCTTCAAGGCTCAATAAATTCTAGATTTGTTCCTTCTAAATTCGTTTTCTTCATTTCAAGACATTTGGTTTAGGATCATCCCTAAACCTAAAACTGTAGATATATGAACATTAAAGATCAAAATGCACTTCTAATAGTACAAAGGCAGTATTGAAGAGCAAAATTATGCAACATCCAGTACAAACCTAAGAGTCTTTCACTGGAGTCAAATACCTATATGGAAGTGATGCTTAAACAAAACGATATAATAACAGAGGTAAACACAATCTCATACCTTGTTAGACTGAATATCAATCGATAAAATTCCTGGTTTGCTTGTTCTATGAAGAGGATGACTAGATATCAGAGTATACCTCTCCAACGCATCAACTGGAGCTAATGTTGGGGATATCTGAACACCAAAGCAACAAATAGATAAAAACAATAACTATCAGAACTTATCAAATAAATTCTGTGAAAACAGCTGAACTTTACTAGCAGCTTTTCTCAAGAAAAGATTATGTAAACTACACATGGAAAGTAAACTGTTAAAACTTTGGCATGTGACATCAGACAAATCAGAGAATGCAACACAGCATAAATAAACAGTACCTGCCGCATCTTCCGCTGCTGTGAAAGAGTTACATTACATTCGGTCATTTTCTCTAGGATACTGGCAGATATTCCAGGTCGTATATTGCTCGCACCAGGTCCCTGCTGGTCATCAGCAACTAGAAGAAAAAAAAAAGAGCTCAAATTAATTAGCAAATTAATTTATGAAAATATGGTATATTCTCGGAGAAGCATACAGAGAAAGAACCTGGCGTTCCATTGCTATGGACAGAAGCATTTGCTGCAACTACTGATTGTGCTGCGGGAATTTGTCTCTCAGCTTGAGCAAGTAATGACCTTGCTTCGTCCCTTTCTTTTTTGAGTCTTGCAATAACACGGCATGCAGCATCATGCTGCCAAAATACAGATTACCAAATTAGGTCATTCAACCAAGTCAAATTCCATTTCAGTTCACTAAAATAAGAAAATGAGTATCAAAATGCAAAACACATGTGTTTGTACCATACTTAGGGTCTCCGTATTTAGATCTCGTATAAATACATAGGGGACTCAAATGTAATTATGTAATAAATGAAGGGGTAAACATGTAATAAGTGAGGAGCCCTTATTCTATAAAAGGACTCCTCACTCTCCTCATTAAAGGAGGTCAAGTTTAGGCCATGGGAAGAGAGCACGGAGAAAATAGGCTAGAGAGCACACTGACTCTAGCCTCCTTGTATATTCATCATTCCGAGTGAAACAATATCAACATCAGTGTGGACGTAGCCCAAACATTGGGGTGAACCACGATACATCTTGTGTTCTTTACTTTCTTGCAGATTCATGGTCGGATTTACGTTATTCCAAGACCCCTCCGGTTTTGTACATCAACATTTGACACTGTCTGTGGGAATCGAAAGACTATGTCGGTTCTCTTTCATTTTTTTCATCTCACCACAATCTCCACCTTGAATCTGCAAAACCCAAGAAACCAAAATCCCTCTCTCTGTGGCCAAATTCTCCAAGCAGCCCAGACACAAACCAACACAAACCTTCAGAGACTCCTCCCTCTCTCTCTATCTCTCTCCTTCTCTCTCAAAAAAGCGTGGCGTTCGAAGTGACACTGAGAAAATTATTGGGTTTCTAGAGAAATATATAGAAACAGAGATATATATATATATATATATATAGGCAGATGGATACATGTGTTTTGGTGGATAAGGACGCAGATTCCGTCTTGAAGCTCTGACTTTCATTCGGGTCCAAAACTGACAACAAGCTCGTCATCACACCATTCCTAGTCAAGGATGATGAACCCTCTCCTCACGCACAGATGCACATACCAGCACCGTCGCCAGCCATCTCCTCCGCCCAAATCCACCATCATGGGTCGCGTCCGCACAAAAACAGTGAAGAAATCCTCCCACCAGGTGATCGAGCGCTACTACTCGCGCATGACCCTGGACTTCCACACCAACCAGAAGATCTTCCCAAATTCCAATTGTTCAAATCTTTCTTCCCCATGAAAACACCCAACCTCCTCCTTATCTCTTTGTCTCCGAGATCAATCAAAAGAATAGGCAAAGCCTAGATCCAACGGCGGAGGACGAATCCCAGGCTGTCAGCCTTCGCATCCAGCAATTGTCCCTGCACCTGACTCCTGATTACACCTAGTGGGGAGTCAAGGATGATGAACCTAGTGGTTTGAACCGGAGCAGTGGGAGATCGAGCACCACGTCCGGGACCCAGTTGGCTTCTGATAGCCTGCGCTTCCGACAGATCCGAAGAGTCCCCAACGACTTCGTCTCAGGGCCGACGGCTTCTGATTGGACGATCGGGTACGATTCCACTGCTGATGAACCTTCTGGAGTGCGGTGATTTTTCGCGGGAAGAAGGACGCGTCAACGGCTCTGTACTCGCTCTGTTCAATCAAAGAGAACACAATTAGAGCCTTACAATCAGAAATCATGAAGCTGCCGGTGGAATTGATGGCGGACTTCGGTTCGAACATGGTGGACAAGTCGGCGTACGTGTTGAGCGTCCTCGTATCGGTATCGGAGGCCCGCGCGGCGTTGCTGGAGGAAGGCGGGATTTCGGTGCTGGTGGAGATCATAGAGGTGGGGTCGCAGCGGGAGAAGGAGATATCGGTTGCGATATTGTTGCAGATTTGCGAGAACAGTGGTGTCCACCATAACTATGCCTTCTGATGCCTTCCCACTGTGGGAGTTTGAGTCAGATATCTTGTTGTCTGGTCTCAGAAGCTCTGACCAAAACTGTATTGATTGGTTTCAAACAGAATGAGCAGGGTAACACCACCAACAACGAAAATGGTGAGAACGTGCTCGAGTTGGAGGACCCCATACTCAAGAAACCAGGGGCGCAGTGGAAAAAGAAAAAGAGAAAGGATGTCTAGAGTGGGAAACAAAAACAAAAGCAAAAGCAGAAAAGAGAAAGGAAAAAGCAAACATAATTACGGTGGTGATGGCATGATTGCACAGAAGGGAATTATGGGCGTGACCCATTGAGCAGGCCCTGCCCCCCGCAACTGCCAGCTGCACATGTTATCCCACTATCCGACCATCTGCCATACCCACCTTCTGCAACAGCTTTTTTGAATGATGTGATTTACTTTTCTTATCTTTTGGAGACGTCTATATAACCACACCAAAGGGTAATCATAAATAAAGAAAAAAGGTAGCATGCCAAAAAAAAAATGTAATTATGTAATAATTAGGGTCTCCGTAAAGAAAGAAGGTATCATACTTAGGGCCTCCGTATTTATATCTCGTATAAATACTGGGGGGACTCAAATGTAACTATGTAATAAATGAAGGGGTAAACATGTAATAAGTGAGGAGCTCTTATTCTATAAAAAGACTCCTCACTCTCCTCATTAAGGGAGGTCAAGTTTAGGCCATGGGAAGAGAGCACAGAGAAAATAGGCTAGAGAGCACACTGCCTCTAACCTCCTTGTATATTCATCATTCAGAGTGAAACAATATCAACATCAGTGTGGACGTAGCCCAAACATTGGGGTGAACCACGATACATCTTGTGTTCTTTGCTTTCTTGCAAATTCACGGTCGGATTTACGTTGTTCCAAGACCCCTCCGGTTTTATGCATCAACAACATGTAAGCTATATATGTAGTTTGAATGAAATGAATAAAACAAAAGAAGAAACTCATAAGAATTATATGTAGTTAGAATATACATTTCCTAGTTACATTACCTGATACAAAGCATGACTCAACTCTTGCCTTGCTGTATGTAGTTGTTTCTCCATTGCAAAGTTGGCTAGCATCAAACTGTCCCATTCCTATAGGTAAGCAAGGGAAAAAACCACTTTGTTAACACTACATATAAAATATACTCACAACAATTAAACAACTTAAAATAAAATAAAATGGTATATCAATCTAAAGAAATTACGCACTATCCAAAAATGTTCTTATTCTCAAGGAAGATTCATAATCAACTTGATATAGAGCCTGAACTGCTATCATGAACAGAATGAATAATAGCTATGTTATGTTGGTAACATAGTAGGAGTCCATTGACGGGGTGATGCTAATGGACTCATCAAAATCTGAATACAAATGCTGAGAATGCTAATGGATCCCTTTTATCATCGGATGCTCTTGGTTGGCTATATAACACATGTATAATAAAGATGGTTTCTCGTTAAATAATTCATAGAACATGACATATTAAGGGCAATCAAAGTTGCATACTGAATGCAACAATTGTTGTAGAGTATAAAGCACAGGTTAATATACAGGATATACGACAACATTCAAAGCTACAATTGTAAGTTCAAACAAAAAAAAGAATAAACTGAATAAAATAAATGAGTATAATCAGAAGACATACAAGCTGGAACATTCCGAGCATTCCAGGAATACTAGCAGCTTGTGCAGGTCGGGGCCTCACTATCTGCATAGGAAGCCATAGAACAAATCAACATAAGAAATTATAGTAATTACAAGACGCCAACTAGCTTATCACAACTCATTGAGACCAATGACTAAGAGGTAATTTTCCATATACCCATAATCGCGTGCACATAAATACGCTTATATAAAGATATAGAAAAATATACCAAAAATTGTACCAGTAATGAAATAAATTAAGTAAATATATTGAAATTCAGTACCTTCCCCGTTTGAACTGGAACGATATCATCAGCGGTAAGTGGTTCACCGGTTACCGGGCATTTCCCATATTCCTAGTGGAATAATTCAACAAGTACAACAACTTAGTCTTCTATCATATGTAGCAATGAAATTGCAACTTAATCAACAAAATTAAGATATCATACATATTGCTAAAACCCAAAGAAAAACCTAGAATGAAGAGAGGAAGAGAGAAGGAACGCACCGAGATATGTCGCTCGATTAAACGCTTCTCGAAGAGCAACCCGGACTTCTTGGAGACCACAGGCTCTTCCGGCACCTCGCCGGATACTGTACAGGCAAAGAGGAAGACAAGGAAGAAAATGAGAGATCAGTTAAAACGAGGCCCTATAGCAACGAATGCTCTAGAGAGGGAGAGATAGATAGATAGATAGAGAAAGAGAGAGAGAGAGAGGCTTACGTGCGCAGTTCATGGTGGCAGAGACCTAGGGTTTTGGTCGGACGGCGGAGCTGCTAGTGACTCGGCCAAGTGAAGAGGGAAGCGCTGTTTCACTGAGCAAGAAGAAGAGAGGGAGAAAGAAACGGAAAGAGGTCGATGGGTTGGATTGTATGATTTCGGGGGACGATCGACAATCAGGCCCACCTTATTTGGGCTTTCTAATAATCTGGCCCAGAAAGTAGATGGACCCGGGCCCATCAATTGCATCGTGATAGATTCTCGTTTACTTAGTGGATGAGGGGATTCAAGTATCGAGATAGAAGAATTTAAAATGCGTTGCATGTTTGGTACAAAATAAAAAACGATTGATTTACAAATGATTTTTTTCAATTAGTCATCTGCAAATTGTCTTTTTCAATTGTCGATTGTATAAAAAAATCACTTGGGAAACGTGCGGTAAGGTTACTTATTAACATCTTAGCGCAGAAGTCGAGGGTTTCAATCGACTTGATACCAACCTTCATGCATGATTTCTTCGTGAAAATGACAGATTCTCATTGTTTTTCATAGGGGAGATATCCATGAGCTATACATATGTTTCGTCATAGAGGATTTCCTTTAATTGCATTGTGTTTCTCGCTTAAGTCATTTTGTCACACTTCTATTTATTTGACTATTTATTTGAGAGGTTAACTAGTTTGTATCAAAATTGTCAAAACATATGGAAAAATTGTTAGAAAGACTTAAGTAAGAAACTTAACACAATTGGAGTCACCAAGAAGAAAGCCTTTGGCTTTGGAGTCAGTGGTAATCCTTTTTTACCCCTTCATTCTCTTTCCTTTCCACTTTTCAGTAGTGGTCACTTTCTTACTTTGTTGAAGAAAGCATTTATGGTTAAGGTTGTGGTCACTCCCTCTTTCCGACAACGAAGGAAGAACGACTTAGATTGTGAGCGTTCTTGGTAATTCCAGTTTGGGGTTTCAACTTGCTTATTTGTTCAATTAGATTTTTTTTCAATTTGATTTGAATTTGTTTTGAAACGCATTTCATGCTTAGAGCATCTTCAGTGGAGTCCATATATAAGGACATCGTATAAAATGAGTATGAAAGTAATATAGGGACAAAATGAATCTCCAATGGATCGGAAAGTGAGTCCTTAAAGTATAGGGACTCGCCAGATACTTGGTGTATGTACCCACATATAGGGATAGGCGTGGGTCCCAGTCACTTAAAATTGTAAAAACCTCAAATTTAGGGATTCTACTATAAAGACTCTCCCGTTGGAGGCAATATTCCTTTAGTGACACAAAGATTCCCTTTAAGTCCTTAAATGAGTACTCAAAGGTGATGGTGGGAATCCTTAAATATGGACTCCCATTGGAGATGCTCTCATTGATGTGGGTTTTATGTGGCTATTTCCTCTCTAGTCTCAGTCAAGGTATAAATATTTTCTATGTTGAGTCCCAAGTTTAGCTAATTTTGGTAAATGGTTAGTTTCTAGGTTTAATTTGGTTTTCTTTTGGCTGATAACCTTGTTTGGTGCGATTTGGTGTTCTAAATGCTTTTTGTTTAGGAATCGGTTACCCATTGGTTCCAATTTGCAGGTTGAAATTTCACAAGGCTTTCAAGGAGGGCTTCTCGCAGTTCAAACTTCAGTGTTATTAACCTCAAGTCTTCAAACGACAATTTCCTTGTTATTGGAGGCTTATTTGAAACTGTTGGAAATGTGCCCTAAATCCAATCATGTGATGATACTTTACGGACATTTCACATGTTAAACTAATCTAGTTTTACATATAAAGGGCATACATTATTGTTTGAGCCGTCTCATATAAATGTTATATGCTTAAACAATAAAGTCCAAGGAATTTGTGATTGGGAGAATGTAATCTAATGAAGTTAGATTCTTGAGACCATTCTTTCGTAGACACATCCTAAACGTTCCTGATCATAGGATTGCCAATTGGGCATTGACAGTCCGTCAAGATCGGTACGTACTATGTCTTCTCTCAGGGAGAGTGATTAGTCTCGAATCATTGGTGTGTGTGACATCAAGACAAGTGCGGTAGGTGCTCAATAGAGAATGAGTTCACTGAACGCGATCAACGAAGAGTTCTCATATTCCATGTCACATGAGAACTCATGGTTGGGATAATGCAAAGTAGTCCTTTGACCTGAGGCATCATAGTTGTCTTGTGGTTAAGACCTTGATCTTTGATTATGTCAAAGTCATCCCACCAGGAGGGTGTCCACGGCATCGTTGGGGTCAAGCCGCTTAGCTATGGAGACAAGTGAATGCGCAACAAGGGATCTCTAACCTTCAAACTGTTTGAGGGAGAATACTCTCTGATATGATTTGAATCTCTGGCCAGAGTATGAATGAGATTTGGGAATGTGTTCCTAATCACATTCAAGGTAATCATATAAGCACAAGACACACATTGGATAGTAGACATGAGAAAATAAACTATCAAACCAAACAATGTGGTCAAGAGTATTAGATTAGAGAAAGACCGTATTGCATTTGTAATCCCAGACTGAATAGGTTCTCCACCTCTTCTGATTAGCTTGGGTAACCATGACATACGGCTAGGTGTCACTCATGGTTTGTGGAAGCCCTAAACGTGTGTAATCACTAAAGGGAGAATTGAAAATAGTTTCAATTCACAATCGATGTAAAATGGTTTTAATCGCCCACTACCTCGCTAAAAGGAACCTAATGGATCGTACACCGTGTAAGGTAGAGATGGACGAAATAAATGAAATGAGTAAGATTAATTGAATGGTTTAATTATTTATGGCAAGGATTAATTAATATGTTAATTAATCAAACGAATAAGTTCGTTAAAGACCACGGGATAGTTTTGGACCTTAAGGCTCAATGGGCTTCGAACGTCAAGCCCATTAACTTAAGTTGTATGACAATTTAATGAATAAAGATTCATTAAAGCCCAAAAGCCCAAAAATCCCTAAATGGCCGGCCATAAGGAATGAATTAGGGTTTTGGTTATTTAGGTCACTTAAAGAAGTGACTATATAAATGACTTTATAGCCAAATATTCATTAAGTGAAATAAGGGTTTATTTTTGGGGAAAATGGGTGAGAATTGTCTCTCCATTTTCTCTCTAAAGAGGCCAACACCTTGGAGGTGATTAGCTAGTCATCTAATCCTCCAAGGTCACTCATTCATCATCCTATCTCTCCTTGGTGTAGAGACTTAGAGGTTCTCAATTTTGGGAACTTGGAGAACCTATTCTTCCATCCAAATCCATGGATCTAAGAAGCAAGGAATGAAGGCCCTATCTCTTTGGGTGATTAGCCTTTGCTTATGCAAAGAGGAATCTACAAAGGTATTAATTTCAACTCACTTATTTTTGAGTTGATTATTGGTTCACCAATCTACTAGGCTTTGAATTTCATGGGTAAATGTTTTGTATTTGAGTGCATGTAAGCATGATTCCGCCTTTAATTGTTAATTGCATGCTATATGATGTTGCTCAAATGAACATGTTTTACAAAATAATTCCTTCAAGTGGTATCAGAGCCTAGGTCTAGTAGTTGGTGAATCCTTTTGGGTTTTGTAGTTCATAGTATGTGATCTAAAAGTTGTAATTGTTACAAGCTTTATTCTTGCTTCTTTGAAAGTAAATTTTGTTGGAAAATTTGCTATCTCAAATGTTGTAGATGTTGTTCATATGAGCATGAATATTGGAGCTAAAATTTGGTGCCATGCTTTTGGGAAAATTCGGCCAAAATCAAAGGGTGAATTTTTGGGTTCTTGTTTGACTTGTTAAAAGTGTTTTAATGTGTTCTTTGGAACCCCTAAGTACCCTAGTTTGGTTAGATGTTATTTCCCTTAAGTAAGAATGGTTTTGGAATGTTTTTGGGTGGAAAAAGTTCATGGAAAAATTTGGGTTTTTCATGGATGTTCTTCATTGTTCTTGATGTTCTTGTCAAGAACAAAAAGGTTTGGTGTTTTGATTCAAAGTTTTGAATTATTTCATAAAGTATATGTGATATGTTTTTAAATGATTTATTATGTATTTAAAGTGTTAAATATTTGTATAAATGATGATTGAAATAATTGTGTTTGAATTATTTCAAAAACATATCTTATCTTACATACACTTGCATGTTTTTGACAAAACTCACAAATCAACACACACACCAACCTTATCCCTCCCTAAAACCAGCCACTCCCTCAAAGGGAGTACTTTTGGGGCTTTTATGCAATTACATAAAGTTTTGATACTTTTGTGTATTTGCACTTTGGCCCAAAAGTTTACGTTTTTACGTTTAGGTCCAAAAACGCTAAAGGACAAATTGTTTTGTTCCTTTAATGATGTTTTTGCATTATTAAAAGTTTGGGTTCTAGTTGTATTTACATGAAGTTGTGACTTTTGTGTATTATACAAAGTGACCCCAAAAGTTTTTGTATTTGCAATATGGCCCAAAAGTTGAGGTTAATTGCAAGATGGCCCAAATAGGATGAGAACAAAATTGTTTTGTCTCTTTAAATGAGAATTGGATTTTCATTTTGTTTAGCTCCATTTAAATCAATTTTATGGATACAAAAACCAAATGAAAATGTTGCATTCAATTAATTAGTTAAAGTGTTAATTAATTAAAGGGTGATTATGAACCTAAGCCTAATATAATTGAGCTATGTGAAAGGCGTTTCAAATTTGTTTGAACCATGGGAATGTGTAGATTAAATTTTGGTTGTAATTTGATTTGATCAAATGTTGTAAAAGGGCTTAAGCTCTTCTTTACTTTAAAGTAATTTGTTATATGCAAATGTTGTAATGAGCATAAGCTCACCTTTACTTTGAAGTACTTCTTTCTTGCTTTATACGATATGCATGAAAATGAAGTAGTTGGGTCCAACGCCCATAAGACAACACGCCTTAATGTGATTAAACGCGTAACTAAAATCAATCTTCATTCCTAGACTGAGGTTCAACACAAGGCTCGTGTTGAATCTAAACAAAGGTTCATAATCATCCTTAGGCCCTAAGGCAACTATGTAGTCCATCAAATGAATGCAAAGTTTATGTTAGTAGTATCATATACTCTTGCTTTAAAAATCGTTTTAAAAGCATAGTGGGAGTATTATGTACAACTAAAACAATGAGATGGACCAATAGTTGTTATAGGACCAAAATAGTTTTAATAGAGATTAAAATGTATGTTTATATGTGATGAGACCTAAAACCCTCAACCAAACCAATATTAAGTTGATAAGCGAGAGATGTTTAGAATATCTCTTCGTGGCCTTCCACCGTGGTGGGATCCAATCGTTTATGACTTGTACACCGGCTTCACCCTATCATGGGGGAGTACACAGTGCATGCTTATACTCAGGAGGAATCCATATACATATGATGAGGTGAGTGTAGGCAACGAGGATAGCTATATATCGTATCATCGTGAGGCTATTCTTGAACCCCTTCACACACTAAGCATGGTGGGAAGAACTTAACTAAGTGCAATGGAACCAATATCATATCATTGTGAGGTTACATTCTCTAGAGGCCAAATAAGATGGGTACTTGCATGAGTTGCAAATGAGTAAGCGTACTCTCTCATTATTATTGTTGCTAGCCATATATCGTATCATCGTGAGGTGGGCTTGGTAATAGTGAGCCTCCCATAACCTACTAGGAGTTTCATCCAAAACTCTCGAATTCCTATGAGGGATATGGAATTTGCCAAAAATAGTGGGTGGTGCTATTTTGATTTAAAGACCCGAATCAAATGGCTTAAAATCAATCAATTTATATTCGTTATGTATTTGTTTACCAATATATTTGCAAACGCTATCCAACACTTGACAAAACCGAATGTTTTAGTTTCCGGACTTAGGTACCACAATCCCAAAGAATGTCTTAAAAGGATTGCATATGTATCTAAGTAGTCTCATCCTCACAATCTTCCTATTGATAATGTATCATTAGAAGAATATGTTAGAAAAGGTCTATCATAAAGAGGACAACACTTTTAATGTCATAATTCTTCAATTACAATTTGTTGTATGAAGAAATAGGAGTTGCTTTGAACAACTCTTAGTCAATGCAAACACTTAGTGCTTGTTTCTTTGTTAAATGAACAAAGAACTTGAGAAGAAAGCACAAAGGCATGAACACTTAAATGTGCCATGATTCTTCATTTACAAATTGTTGTATGAAGAAATGAGAGTTGCCTTGTACAACTCTTGAAGGTTTGTAATTATGTTTAGAACATAATGGTTGGTTGACAAAAATAGTCCATTAACATGGACTTATGATGATTTTGAATCATTGAATGTTGAAGTGATAAACCACTTAAACGAGACGGAAACTAGGCAAGGACTTCACCTTTGTTTCCCTATCCTAATCGTTCACTAAGTTTATTGTAAACTATATAGTGAACAATAACCACATACTCTCCAAAATGTTTGATGTGTATAACACAATTGAAAAAGGTTTCAAGAGAGATAGTGGGAGTTTAGGGACCATGACTAATGTAGTCAAAGGTGAAAGTCAAATAAAGAAGATAAATAACTCCAAGGGAACAAACTTTCTTTATGAAAGGATGGATATTGGAAGGGGTATTTGCAAGAAATGTCTTGCAAGTGTCAAGGACACACCTTTCGAAGGTGTTGTAAATTGTTCTTGAATAGTTCAAAACAGTTGGTTCTTCTACTTGAATGCATGATTCTGTATTAGTGACTATGTTTTACAATCGTTGTAAAAGTGTGGCTAATAAGAAGTAGAAGATAAATGAGAGAAGAGAAAGTACTTCACATTCGAAACGTGAATCAAATGTAGATCTCTGCGAAAGCAGATGGTACTTACTTCCTCATATGAACTACCAAAGAAATTGGAAAAACATAGATTGTCTTTGTATTCCAATTTTAAGGAACTAAATTCAGTCACTATGTGAAATGGATAAATGTTTTGTTTGACAAAACAATGTTCTTTATTAATCAATGATTAGATTATGGTAATCTAATTAATTGTCTCTATAGTAGAGATAATATGGTGGTGTTAACTGTTTAGAAAATAATGATGCTTAAAACCCAAAAGGTTGCAAGGTAGTGACTAATCCCAACTAAAGTTGTGATACCTCTAAAAACATAAGTTATGAGTTGGTGAAAGATGGATGCTTTGGATCGTTAGATCCGGATCCAATACCTTCTTGTTAAAATTGTATAGAGGCAAAATGTTTGAATCTTTATTCTTTTGGAAAGAAGAAAGAATCACAAAGTTGTTGAGATTAATTCACTTAAATGTTAGTGGCACTTGTCCACAAACATAATATTACTCATGTTGAATTACATTCACCGAAGATCACTCTCTGTTGGACTATAGTTTATTTTGAATAAACACAAGTCCGAATACTTTGCAAAATGTTTCAAAGAATTCAAGTAATGTAAGTTGATGAGTAAGACGTCTAAAGTATTTACCTCCTTAGATTTGATCCAAGGAAAGGTAACACTTTAGATGAGTTTCCTTGAAAGATATCAAGGAAAATATCATCATAAGATAATGTATTTCTCCATTAGGAGAAGAACGAACTTGAATAAGATTTAGTTCGTTAGATGTTATCTATTACCCATATATAGGATATATACTTCTAAAAACAATATGATTGTCAATGAGAAGATCTTCCAATATTTTCATGACTCCATAAGATGTAGTTGGAAAAGAAAGACAAATCTTAAGCATGTTAAAGATTTGGGGTTGTGTGCTAACAAGCAATATTTGTTTGATAATAATCTTGTAGGATATCCTTAAAATAACTTTTGGATATCGCTTCTATAAACCAACTAACAAATGTTGTTTTGTTGGATAGTTCATTGTAATTCTACAATGTGATTTGCCTAAAAGCAAATGAACGAGAGATAGAACTCAAAGAATGGGTTCTTTGAGAGACAAGAAAGTAATCAACAAATATAACAACCTAGTTCCTATACCACAAGCTCCAAGGTAGTCGATAAGGATTTAAAAACCGTCTCAGTTGAATGGTTTTGAACTTTATGACTATGTCATAGAGTTGCACCTCTTAATTCGAAAGAAATAAGAATGAAAATCCTTATGACTACATTGAGTGCATATACGATATATACTCAAGGAAATGGTAAAGTACCATTTGACTCGAAATAATGAAACCTTCATAGCTAATTGGTAGCTTAAGGTGACTACAATCAAAGAGAATGGTTAACTTTAAAGGAACCATTTTTGACGTAGTCTTAGTTTCAATTAATTCGAAGATTGTTAGCTACAACTAAATGGTGATTCAATGTTTTGACATAATATGGGTTTCCGAAACCATTATTAAGATAGTCTTGATAATATATGTCTAAAACTATGAATCACAAGACATGAAAGTTGTAGAGATCCATCCATCATGGATCTTAGCAAGTTAGTGGGAGCTATTTGCATTTTATGAGAAAAATGATCAAATCGTTTGATTTCTCATAAAGATGTAAATGAATCTTTTGTTTACTAGTTTTACAAAAGATTAGTGGGAGTTAATCATGTTCCTAAAAATTTAAATATATATGATATATTAATTTTGGAAATGAAAAGAATACTTCTTCGTTAAAGTTATGACTTTAATACATTATATGAAGATAGAATGTATATGGGAGATATAGTCTATATACATGGGATGGAAATCTATAATGATATATTTCATGATATAATTGGATTATATCAATCCCTAATAATAGACAATGGATGCTAGGAAGTTTCTCATATGATGATAAACTTCAATTAGAAGGATGACTCTAGTAAGACTAGCAAGTTGCCCTTCTCAAAGGGAACGTGCCCCTTTGACTCCCAAAGAAATAATGCGTAAATAGAATCCTTTATGCATACGCAGAAAGGTGATTTATGTATTTCATATTGTATGAAAAACATTGATATGAGTTGTACCTAGAACGGTACAAGATGATATCAGTGCAAGCCCAGGATCAGAACCATGGCAACTGTCAAGTGAGTCCTTAAGTATTTAAGAAATACTAAAGGATAAATTCCTCAAAGATCGAGGAAGAATCAAAGTAACGTAATGGAAGCGTAAATGTATTAGATTATGAATCTAATCCATCATTGGATGTTTCTTCATTATGAATGAAGAGATAAACAGATATCTCTTTATTATGACTAAAGAGATATTTGGATGGAAACATTAAAGTAATGACTTTAGTGTGTTCCATTATGAATGCAAGATATATTGCCATATAGAAGTTTACAACAATGTTGTTTGGATGGGAAAGTTCATTTATGAACTCTCTATTCGGTTCCAACCAGAAAGTGTATGACACTAATGGGGCGATAGCTCAAGCCTGGGAATCAAGGTCTCATCAAGATCCGAACACAAATGAGAGACTGAACCACATGATTGAGAATCATGTATAATGGTGACGTTGTTATTCTCAAGGTTGCTTCTGTGGATAACACATATAGATATCCACTGCCTAGGCCTACTATTCAGCCATTTATGAAATGACTACAGAAGAGATATCATCATTGATGATCAAGCTGATTGGCTCTAGTGCAAGTGGGAGATTGTTGGAAATGTGCCCTAAATCCAATCATGTGATGATACTTTACGGACATTTCACATGTTAAACTAATCTAGTTTTACATATAAAGGGCATACATTATTGTTTGAGCCGTCTCATATAAATGTTATATGCTTAAACAATAAAGTCCAAGGAATTTGTGATTGGGAGAATGTAATCTAATGAAGTTAGATTCTTGAGACCATTCTTTCGTAGACACATCCTAAACGTTCCTGATCATAGGATTGCCAATTGGGCATTGACAGTCCGTCAAGATCGGTACGTACTATGTCTTCTCTCAGGGAGAGTGATTAGTCTCAAATCATTGGTGTGTGTGACATCAAGACAAGTGCGGTAGGTGCTCAATAGAGAATGAGTTCACTGAACGCGATCAACGAAGAGTTCTCATATTCCATGTCACATGAGAACTCATGGTTGGGATAATGCAAAGTAGTCCTTTGACCTGAGGCATCATAGTTGTCTTGTGGTTAAGACCTTGATCTTTGATTATGTCAAAGTCATCCCACCAGGAGGGTGTCCACGGCATCGTTGGGGTCAAGCCGCTTAGCTATGGAGACAAGTGAATGCGCAACAAGGGATCTCTAACCTTCAAACTGTTTGAGGGAGAATACTCTCTGATATGATTTGAATCTCTGGCCAGAGTATGAATGAGATTTGGGAATGTGTTCCTAATCACATTCAAGGTAATCATATAAGCACAAGACACACATTGGATAGTAGACATGAGAAAATAAACTATCAAACCAAACAATGTGGTCAAGAGTATTAGATTAGAGAAAGACCGTATTGCATTTGTAATCCCAGACTGAATAGGTTCTCCACCTCTTCTGATTAGCTTGGGTAACCATGACATACGGCTAGGTGTCACTCATGGTTTGTGGAAGCCCTAAACGTGTGTAATCACTAAAGGGAGAATTGAAAATAGTTTCAATTCACAATCGATGTAAAATGGTTTTAATCGCCCACTACCTCGCTAAAAGGAACCTAATGGATCGTACACCGTGTAAGGTAGAGATGGACGAAATAAATGAAATGAGTAAGATTAATTGAATGGTTTAATTATTTATGGCAAGGATTAATTAATATGTTAATTAATCAAACGAATAAGTTCGTTAAAGACCACGGGATAGTTTTGGACCTTAAGGCTCAATGGGCTTCGAACGTCAAGCCCATTAACTTAAGTTGTATGACAATTTAATGAATAAAGATTCATTAAAGCCCAAAAGCCCAAAAATCCCTAAATGGCCGGCCATAAGGAATGAATTAGGGTTTTGGTTATTTAGGTCACTTAAAGAAGTGACTATATAAATGACTTTATAGCCAAATATTCATTAAGTGAAATAAGGGTTTATTTTTGGGGAAAATGGGTGAGAATTGTCTCTCCATTTTCTCTCTAAAGAGGCCAACACCTTGGAGGTGATTAGCTAGTCATCTAATCCTCCAAGGTCACTCATTCATCATCCTATCTCTCCTTGGTGTAGAGACTTAGAGGTTCTCAATTTTGGGAACTTGGAGAACCTATTCTTCCATCCAAATCCATGGATCTAAGAAGCAAGGAATGAAGGCCCTATCTCTTTGGGTGATTAGCCTTTGCTTATGCAAAGAGGAATCTACAAAGGTATTAATTTCAACTCACTTATTTTTGAGTTGATTATTGGTTCACCAATCTACTAGGCTTTGAATTTCATGGGTAAATGTTTTGTATTTGAGTGCATGTAAGCATGATTCCGCCTTTAATTGTTAATTGCATGCTATATGATGTTGCTCAAATGAACATGTTTTACAAAATAATTCCTTCAAGTGGTATCAGAGCCTAGGTCTAGTAGTTGGTGAATCCTTTTGGGTTTTGTAGTTCATAGTATGTGATCTAAAAGTTGTAATTGTTACAAGCTTTATTCTTGCTTCTTTGAAAGTAAATTTTGTTGGAAAATTTGCTATCTCAAATGTTGTAGATGTTGTTCATATGAGCATGAATATTGGAGCTAAAATTTGGTGCCATGCTTTTGGGAAAATTCGGCCAAAATCAAAGGGTGAATTTTTGGGTTCTTGTTTGACTTGTTAAAAGTGTTTTAATGTGTTCTTTGGAACCCCTAAGTACCCTAGTTTGGTTAGATGTTATTTCCCTTAAGTAAGAATGGTTTTGGAATGTTTTTGGGTGGAAAAAGTTCATGGAAAAATTTGGGTTTTTCATGGATGTTCTTCATTGTTCTTGATGTTCTTGTCAAGAACAAAAAGGTTTGGTGTTTTGATTCAAAGTTTTGAATTATTTCATAAAGTATATGTGATATGTTTTTAAATGATTTATTATGTATTTAAAGTGTTAAATATTTGTATAAATGATGATTGAAATAATTGTGTTTGAATTATTTCAAAAACATATCTTATCTTACATACACTTGCATGTTTTTGACAAAACTCACAAATCAACACACACACCAACCTTATCCCTCCCTAAAACCAGCCACTCCCTCAAAGGGAGTACTTTTGGGGCTTTTATGCAATTACATAAAGTTTTGATACTTTTGTGTATTTGCACTTTGGCCCAAAAGTTTACGTTTTTACGTTTAGGTCCAAAAACGCTAAAGGACAAATTGTTTTGTTCCTTTAATGATGTTTTTGCATTATTAAAAGTTTGGGTTCTAGTTGTATTTACATGAAGTTGTGACTTTTGTGTATTATACAAAGTGACCCCAAAAGTTTTTGTATTTGCAATATGGCCCAAAAGTTGAGGTTAATTGCAAGATGGCCCAAATAGGATGAGAACAAAATTGTTTTGTCTCTTTAAATGAGAATTGGATTTTCATTTTGTTTAGCTCCATTTAAATCAATTTTATGGATACAAAAACCAAATGAAAATGTTGCATTCAATTAATTAGTTAAAGTGTTAATTAATTAAAGGGTGATTATGAACCTAAGCCTAATATAATTGAGCTATGTGAAAGGCGTTTCAAATTTGTTTGAACCATGGGAATGTGTAGATTAAATTTTGGTTGTAATTTGATTTGATCAAATGTTGTAAAAGGGCTTAAGCTCTTCTTTACTTTAAAGTAATTTGTTATATGCAAATGTTGTAATGAGCATAAGCTCACCTTTACTTTGAAGTACTTCTTTCTTGCTTTATACGATATGCATGAAAATGAAGTAGTTGGGTCCAACGCCCATAAGACAACACGCCTTAATGTGATTAAACGCGTAACTAAAATCAATCTTCATTCCTAGACTGAGGTTCAACACAAGGCTCGTGTTGAATCTAAACAAAGGTTCATAATCATCCTTAGGCCCTAAGGCAACTATGTAGTCCATCAAATGAATGCAAAGTTTATGTTAGTAGTATCATATACTCTTGCTTTAAAAATCGTTTTAAAAGCATAGTGGGAGTATTATGTACAACTAAAACAATGAGATGGACCAATAGTTGTTATAGGACCAAAATAGTTTTAATAGAGATTAAAATGTATGTTTATATGTGATGAGACCTAAAACCCTCAACCAAACCAATATTAAGTTGATAAGCGAGAGATGTTTAGAATATCTCTTCGTGGCCTTCCACCGTGGTGGGATCCAATCGTTTATGACTTGTACACCGGCTTCACCCTATCATGGGGGAGTACACAGTGCATGCTTATACTCAGGAGGAATCCATATACATATGATGAGGTGAGTGTAGGCAACGAGGATAGCTATATATCGTATCATCGTGAGGCTATTCTTGAACCCCTTCACACACTAAGCATGGTGGGAAGAACTTAACTAAGTGCAATGGAACCAATATCATATCATTGTGAGGTTACATTCTCTAGAGGCCAAATAAGATGGGTACTTGCATGAGTTGCAAATGAGTAAGCGTACTCTCTCATTATTATTGTTGCTAGCCATATATCGTATCATCGTGAGGTGGGCTTGGTAATAGTGAGCCTCCCATAACCTACTAGGAGTTTCATCCAAAACTCTCGAATTCCTATGAGGGATATGGAATTTGCCAAAAATAGTGGGTGGTGCTATTTTGATTTAAAGACCCGAATCAAATGGCTTAAAATCAATCAATTTATATTCGTTATGTATTTGTTTACCAATATATTTGCAAACGCTATCCAACACTTGACAAAACCGAATGTTTTAGTTTCCGGACTTAGGTACCACAATCCCAAAGAATGTCTTAAAAGGATTGCATATGTATCTAAGTAGTCTCATCCTCACAATCTTCCTATTGATAATGTATCATTAGAAGAATATGTTAGAAAAGGTCTATCATAAAGAGGACAACACTTTTAATGTCATAATTCTTCAATTACAATTTGTTGTATGAAGAAATAGGAGTTGCTTTGAACAACTCTTAGTCAATGCAAACACTTAGTGCTTGTTTCTTTGTTAAATGAACAAAGAACTTGAGAAGAAAGCACAAAGGCATGAACACTTAAATGTGCCATGATTCTTCATTTACAAATTGTTGTATGAAGAAATGAGAGTTGCCTTGTACAACTCTTGAAGGTTTGTAATTATGTTTAGAACATAATGGTTGGTTGACAAAAATAGTCCATTAACATGGACTTATGATGATTTTGAATCATTGAATGTTGAAGTGATAAACCACTTAAACGAGACGGAAACTAGGCAAGGACTTCACCTTTGTTTCCCTATCCTAATCGTTCACTAAGTTTATTGTAAACTATATAGTGAACAATAACCACATACTCTCCAAAATGTTTGATGTGTATAACACAATTGAAAAAGGTTTCAAGAGAGATAGTGGGAGTTTAGGGACCATGACTAATGTAGTCAAAGGTGAAAGTCAAATAAAGAAGATAAATAACTCCAAGGGAACAAACTTTCTTTATGAAAGGATGGATATTGGAAGGGGTATTTGCAAGAAATGTCTTGCAAGTGTCAAGGACACACCTTTCGAAGGTGTTGTAAATTGTTCTTGAATAGTTCAAAACAGTTGGTTCTTCTACTTGAATGCATGATTCTGTATTAGTGACTATGTTTTACAATCGTTGTAAAAGTGTGGCTAATAAGAAGTAGAAGATAAATGAGAGAAGAGAAAGTACTTCACATTCGAAACGTGAATCAAATGTAGATCTCTGCGAAAGCAGATGGTACTTACTTCCTCATATGAACTACCAAAGAAATTGGAAAAACATAGATTGTCTTTGTATTCCAATTTTAAGGAACTAAATTCAGTCACTATGTGAAATGGATAAATGTTTTGTTTGACAAAACAATGTTCTTTATTAATCAATGATTAGATTATGGTAATCTAATTAATTGTCTCTATAGTAGAGATAATATGGTGGTGTTAACTGTTTAGAAAATAATGATGCTTAAAACCCAAAAGGTTGCAAGGTAGTGACTAATCCCAACTAAAGTTGTGATACCTCTAAAAACATAAGTTATGAGTTGGTGAAAGATGGATGCTTTGGATCGTTAGATCCGGATCCAATACCTTCTTGTTAAAATTGTATAGAGGCAAAATGTTTGAATCTTTATTCTTTTGGAAAGAAGAAAGAATCACAAAGTTGTTGAGATTAATTCACTTAAATGTTAGTGGCACTTGTCCACAAACATAATATTACTCATGTTGAATTACATTCACCGAAGATCACTCTCTGTTGGACTATAGTTTATTTTGAATAAACACAAGTCCGAATACTTTGCAAAATGTTTCAAAGAATTCAAGTAATGTAAGTTGATGAGTAAGACGTCTAAAGTATTTACCTCCTTAGATTTGATCCAAGGAAAGGTAACACTTTAGATGAGTTTCCTTGAAAGATATCAAGGAAAATATCATCATAAGATAATGTATTTCTCCATTAGGAGAAGAACGAACTTGAATAAGATTTAGTTCGTTAGATGTTATCTATTACCCATATATAGGATATATACTTCTAAAAACAATATGATTGTCAATGAGAAGATCTTCCAATATTTTCATGACTCCATAAGATGTAGTTGGAAAAGAAAGACAAATCTTAAGCATGTTAAAGATTTGGGGTTGTGTGCTAACAAGCAATATTTGTTTGATAATAATCTTGTAGGATATCCTTAAAATAACTTTTGGATATCGCTTCTATAAACCAACTAACAAATGTTGTTTTGTTGGATAGTTCATTGTAATTCTACAATGTGATTTGCCTAAAAGCAAATGAACGAGAGATAGAACTCAAAGAATGGGTTCTTTGAGAGACAAGAAAGTAATCAACAAATATAACAACCTAGTTCCTATACCACAAGCTCCAAGGTAGTCGATAAGGATTTAAAAACCGTCTCAGTTGAATGGTTTTGAACTTTATGACTATGTCATAGAGTTGCACCTCTTAATTCGAAAGAAATAAGAATGAAAATCCTTATGACTACATTGAGTGCATATACGATATATACTCAAGGAAATGGTAAAGTACCATTTGACTCGAAATAATGAAACCTTCATAGCTAATTGGTAGCTTAAGGTGACTACAATCAAAGAGAATGGTTAACTTTAAAGGAACCATTTTTGACGTAGTCTTAGTTTCAATTAATTCGAAGATTGTTAGCTACAACTAAATGGTGATTCAATGTTTTGACATAATATGGGTTTCCGAAACCATTATTAAGATAGTCTTGATAATATATGTCTAAAACTATGAATCACAAGACATGAAAGTTGTAGAGATCCATCCATCATGGATCTTAGCAAGTTAGTGGGAGCTATTTGCATTTTATGAGAAAAATGATCAAATCGTTTGATTTCTCATAAAGATGTAAATGAATCTTTTGTTTACTAGTTTTACAAAAGATTAGTGGGAGTTAATCATGTTCCTAAAAATTTAAATATATATGATATATTAATTTTGGAAATGAAAAGAATACTTCTTCGTTAAAGTTATGACTTTAATACATTATATGAAGATAGAATGTATATGGGAGATATAGTCTATATACATGGGATGGAAATCTATAATGATATATTTCATGATATAATTGGATTATATCAATCCCTAATAATAGACAATGGATGCTAGGAAGTTTCTCATATGATGATAAACTTCAATTAGAAGGATGACTCTAGTAAGACTAGCAAGTTGCCCTTCTCAAAGGGAACGTGCCCCTTTGACTCCCAAAGAAATAATGCGTAAATAGAATCCTTTATGCATACGCAGAAAGGTGATTTATGTATTTCATATTGTATGAAAAACATTGATATGAGTTGTACCTAGAACGGTACAAGATGATATCAGTGCAAGCCCAGGATCAGAACCATGGCAACTGTCAAGTGAGTCCTTAAGTATTTAAGAAATACTAAAGGATAAATTCCTCAAAGATCGAGGAAGAATCAAAGTAACGTAATGGAAGCGTAAATGTATTAGATTATGAATCTAATCCATCATTGGATGTTTCTTCATTATGAATGAAGAGATAAACAGATATCTCTTTATTATGACTAAAGAGATATTTGGATGGAAACATTAAAGTAATGACTTTAGTGTGTTCCATTATGAATGCAAGATATATTGCCATATAGAAGTTTACAACAATGTTGTTTGGATGGGAAAGTTCATTTATGAACTCTCTATTCGGTTCCAACCAGAAAGTGTATGACACTAATGGGGCGATAGCTCAAGCCTGGGAATCAAGGTCTCATCAAGATCCGAACACAAATGAGAGACTGAACCACATGATTGAGAATCATGTATAATGGTGACGTTGTTATTCTCAAGGTTGCTTCTGTGGATAACACATATAGATATCCACTGCCTAGGCCTACTATTCAGCCATTTATGAAATGACTACAGAAGAGATATCATCATTGATGATCAAGCTGATTGGCTCTAGTGCAAGTGGGAGATTGTTGGAAATGTGCCCTAAATCCAATCATGTGATGATACTTTACGGACATTTCACATGTTAAACTAATCTAGTTTTACATATAAAGGGCATACATTATTGTTTGAGCCGTCTCATATAAATGTTATATGCTTAAACAATAAAGTCCAAGGAATTTGTGATTGGGAGAATGTAATCTAATGAAGTTAGATTCTTGAGACCATTCTTTCGTAGACACATCCTAAACGTTCCTGATCATAGGATTGCCAATTGGGCATTGACAGTCCGTCAAGATCGGTACGTACTATGTCTTCTCTCAGGGAGAGTGATTAGTCTCAAATCATTGGTGTGTGTGACATCAAGACAAGTGCGGTAGGTGCTCAATAGAGAATGAGTTCACTGAACGCGATCAACGAAGAGTTCTCATATTCCATGTCACATGAGAACTCATGGTTGGGATAATGCAAAGTAGTCCTTTGACCTGAGGCATCATAGTTGTCTTGTGGTTAAGACCTTGATCTTTGATTATGTCAAAGTCATCCCACCAGGAGGGTGTCCACGGCATCGTTGGGGTCAAGCCGCTTAGCTATGGAGACAAGTGAATGCGCAACAAGGGATCTCTAACCTTCAAACTGTTTGAGGGAGAATACTCTCTGATATGATTTGAATCTCTGGCCAGAGTATGAATGAGATTTGGGAATGTGTTCCTAATCACATTCAAGGTAATCATATAAGCACAAGACACACATTGGATAGTAGACATGAGAAAATAAACTATCAAACCAAACAATGTGGTCAAGAGTATTAGATTAGAGAAAGACCGTATTGCATTTGTAATCCCAGACTGAATAGGTTCTCCACCTCTTCTGATTAGCTTGGGTAACCATGACATACGGCTAGGTGTCACTCATGGTTTGTGGAAGCCCTAAACGTGTGTAATCACTAAAGGGAGAATTGAAAATAGTTTCAATTCACAATCGATGTAAAATGGTTTTAATCGCCCACTACCTCGCTAAAAGGAACCTAATGGATCGTACACCGTGTAAGGTAGAGATGGACGAAATAAATGAAATGAGTAAGATTAATTGAATGGTTTAATTATTTATGGCAAGGATTAATTAATATGTTAATTAATCAAACGAATAAGTTCGTTAAAGACCACGGGATAGTTTTGGACCTTAAGGCTCAATGGGCTTCGAACGTCAAGCCCATTAACTTAAGTTGTATGACAATTTAATGAATAAAGATTCATTAAAGCCCAAAAGCCCAAAAATCCCTAAATGGCCGGCCATAAGGAATGAATTAGGGTTTTGGTTATTTAGGTCACTTAAAGAAGTGACTATATAAATGACTTTATAGCCAAATATTCATTAAGTGAAATAAGGGTTTATTTTTGGGGAAAATGGGTGAGAATTGTCTCTCCATTTTCTCTCTAAAGAGGCCAACACCTTGGAGGTGATTAGCTAGTCATCTAATCCTCCAAGGTCACTCATTCATCATCCTATCTCTCCTTGGTGTAGAGACTTAGAGGTTCTCAATTTTGGGAACTTGGAGAACCTATTCTTCCATCCAAATCCATGGATCTAAGAAGCAAGGAATGAAGGCCCTATCTCTTTGGGTGATTAGCCTTTGCTTATGCAAAGAGGAATCTACAAAGGTATTAATTTCAACTCACTTATTTTTGAGTTGATTATTGGTTCACCAATCTACTAGGCTTTGAATTTCATGGGTAAATGTTTTGTATTTGAGTGCATGTAAGCATGATTCCGCCTTTAATTGTTAATTGCATGCTATATGATGTTGCTCAAATGAACATGTTTTACAAAATAATTCCTTCAGAAACTTCATGGAGTTGAATATCAGAGTGCACAACGACCAAGATTACAAAATAATAAGAATATTATTAAACTAACAAGAATGTCAGAACGGCTACAAAACCCTAAGAGACTACATTGTGAATAACTTGTTCTCAAACTAAATTACAAACTATATTTATAGAGAACTAAATCTAAGAAACCCTAACTCGGATGGGCTAAGCCCAAAATACCAAACATTAAAATAAATCTAAATAATAATATTTTCCAACACATGGATAGTTTGGTATTTAGTACTAACTAGGTTCCAGAAGAATCAAAAACTAATAATGGTGAGAGAGAACCGAAGCACCCAAAGAAATCGAAACCGGAGAGCATGAATGCGTGGCCTGGAGGGCAAGGTAGTCATTTTACGGTAGAAAAGATGGCAAAAAATTAGCTTAACAAACAAATTGAGGGGCATTTTGGTCCGCACACTGCCCTAGAACAGTAACCAGATGTTTGGTTTTTAGTATATATAGAATGTGTTTTTCTTGTTTTGATACATGTGTAGTTATCAATATTTCAAATCGTTTAATTGTTGAAATATTGCTTAATTCCTTTACTCTTCAAACATGGCACTAAAAAAGTGGGTTTTCCGTCATCTCTTTGTGTAGATGGGACGACGGTTTTATGCCAAACTGTAGTTTGGTGATGCTTCGCACGACGGTTTATTTGGAAAACGTCGTCTTGTACATGATTTTTTAGATTTTGATTAGTGGGACAACAGTTTTCTAGAAAGTGTCGTGTGGATGCCTTTGGAAGGATGACCCAAATTTGTCTCGAATCAATATCCGAAGATGACCTCGTCAATATGTGTTACACAAACGACGCATTGAACGAACAATTATTTGTACTTTGTTGATGCACAAAACCGGAGGTCTTGGAACAACATAAATCCGACCATGAATCTGCAAGAAATGTAAATAACACAAGATGTATCGTGATTCACCCCAAGGTTTGGGCTACGTCCACACTGATATTGTATTTCTGAGGGAGAGAAAGCTCTAAATGAGAGTGAGAGCTTTGAGAGGATGAGGGGGGCTTAAGAAATGGCCTCCTTTAATTGTGAGGGTGAGAAGTCCTTCAATAGAATAAGGGCTCCTCACTTATTACATATTTTCCCCTTCCTTTATTACATAATTACATTTAAGTCCCCCGAGTATTTGTACGAGATCTAAATACGGAGGCCCTAAGTATGGTATAAACAGTAGTCCCCCCCCCCAAGTCTTCAGTCAAGAGAGTCTTTTGGCTGGAGACTTGAAATTCAGTCCATGTGTGGGCCGAGGTAACTAGATGTCATCTTGAACTGATCCTCGGTATGCGGCGGTGCCTAATCTGAAATGATGCTCAATTAGAAGTAGCACATGTTGCGAGGCTGCTCGGTTTGTGGCTTATGTTGCCTTGGTTGGCTCGACTTGTGGCGTTGAAGGTGAGGGGGTCCCTTTTATAGAATAAGGGCTCACTCCTTAATACATAAGTGATGGGCTAGAGTTGATGCTTGCAGCGAGGCGGTTGCTCAATAGGCGGCGATACTCTTTAATGGTGGTGAGGGAGTCCCTTTTATAGAATAAGGGCTCTCTCCTCAATACATAAGTGATGGGTTAAGAGTGATGCTCGCGGCGAGGCGGTTGCTCAGTTGGCGGCGTTACTCTCTAATGAAGATGAGGGAGTCCCTTTTATAAAACAAGGGCTCGCTCCTCAGTACATGAATAATGGGTGCTCTCTAATGAAAGTGAGGGAGTCATTTTTATAGAATAAGGGCTCGCTCCTCAGTACATAAATAATGGGCTAAGTCCCCCAAGTATTTTTTATGAGGCCCAGTTGAGGCCCAATATATGGTACATAATGTAGTCCCCCAAGTCTTCAGTCAATAGAGTATGTTGGCTGGAGACTTCAAATTGAATCCATGTATGGGCCAAAGTGGCGGTTGTTCGGAAGCGGTATTTGTATACCCTGCACTGAAGCTTTGTAGGTGAAGCTTTGCAAGTGAAGCTTTGAAGCTGGAGCTCTGTAAATGAAGCTTTTGAAGCTAAAGCTTTTGTAAATGAAGCTTTTGAAGCTAGAGCTCTGTAAATGAAGCTTTTGAAGCTAGAGCTCTGTAAATGAAGCTTTTGAAGCTAGAGCTTTTGGAAATGAAGCTTTTGAAGCTAGAGCTCTGTAAATGAAGCTTTTGAAGCTAGAGTTTTTGTAAATGAAGTTTTTGAAGCTGGAGCTCTGTAAATGAAGCTTTTTGAAGCTAGAGCTTTTGTAAATGAAGTTTTTGAAGCTGATTGACATGAGTGATGCTCATGAATGTTTATATTGATTGATATGAGTGATGCTCATGGATGTTGGCATAAGTGATGTTATGGATGTTGACATGAGTGATGCTCATGAATGTTTATGTATGATTGATATGAGTAATGCTCATGAATGTTTATGTATGATTGACATGAGTAATGCTCATGTATAATTTGGAAGTACTGGACATACTTTTGATCACCTGGTTGGTGGTAATAGCAGCAGGTTGCCGAATAATTTTGGAGTACTGGGCGTACTTTTGATCACCTGGTTAGTGGTAATAGCGACAGGTTGCCGAATAATTGTGGAGTACTGGGCGTACTTTTGATTACCTGGTTGGTGATAATAGAAGGCCTGGCTCTTTTGGGCATATGGGCCTTCGCCGTCCACATGACATTGCAGCCCATTTATTTTGGGCTTTGCAGTTTTTATATTTATTTTATATTTTTTTATTATTACCCTCTGATGGGGTTTATACAGATGTCTCCGAAAGATAAGAAAAATAAATCACATCATATAAAAACAAAAAAAGTAAATCACATCATTCTGGTGGGATGTTTATTCCTTGCTTTTGCTTTCTCTTTTACTTTCTCTTTTGCTTTCTTCTTTTCTTGATCTCCCCGTTCCAATAAAACTCACCCCTCTCTTACTCATCCCTCCTTCCTGGCCCTGCTCCATTTTCTGAGCACATATAATAAGATGTGACTCTTCCTTTTGTCTTTTTGTCTTTTTCTTTTTTCTTTTTCCAGCAGGTGGCAGACATCTTCTTTTCTCTTTCAGTCTTCTTCCAGTCACGATCAAACAGCTGGAAAGTAGGATTGGACATCTTCTTTTGAGCCATTACATGCTTCATCTTCTTCCAGTCACGATCAAACAGCTGGAAAGCTTCGAGAAACTTATCGCGCTCCTGCTTCGTCCAGCTCTCTTTCAACTTGGTAATTGTATACGGTTTCCAGATTTTCTTGCTCTAATCATCCACTGACATCGACGCGGCGTTTGCGGGCACAGACGAAGACGTGCAGGCAGCAGTGGTACTAGTCGCCGCCATAGCTGAAGTAACACCAGTTGTCAGCGGCGGCATATGATTGAGACCTAGAGGGCCCATATTGGTATTCATGGGATCGAATAAGTAGAAACCTTGAGCATTTCCAGAAGTTTCTCTCCAATTCCATGGTGGAACTCCACCTGGTGTAATTGCATCAGCTTTTTTTTGAAAATTGCACGAAAGAATCGACCTTTGAGAGAGTCGGGCTTTTGTACTGCAGATTCTTGCTTCTAGGCGCTTGCCAAAAACACTTGCAGTGCAAGCACTTATGAGGAAAAATCGTCGTGGGACTTTGACAGAGCCTAAATCGAAGACAACCCAGCTTTTGGAGATCGTCGGAGAACCCAGCTTTTTCGATTCCAAGAACAGATTCTTCCTCCAGCTCCAAAGCCTCCAACTTTCAGCTCCCAAAACCCAACTCCACAAATCGACAAGAAAAGATTCAATCTTTGGGAAAGATCCAAAAGCAGAGACCCTTCAAATTCAATGCAGTGCTTCTTCTTCCTCAGGCATGACATCAATGTATAAATACCTTTTACTTTTTTCCCTCCATCTTTGCCCTCACCTGGCAGAAATGACGCTCATTTGATAAGAAAAGTAGGATTGGAGAAAGAGAAAATGAACAAAACGTGGGTTTTGGCCGTCGTTTTGGGAGGATCAGAAGGGCAAATTCGCTTCAGGTGCTTCATAACTTGTGGTACCCTTTTCTTTATCTTCAGTAACAGCAGGGACAAAGCTGAGCAAGTGGCTGGTGGGGAGGCCAGCATATGACTCGTCTATTTGAGACGGAAACCAAAATGTTACGTTTTGAGGCTCAGAAAGTTGCTGGGCTTGAGATTCTGAGTTCGAAGGATTCGAGTCGGGAGCTGAAACTGAGTCGGAGAGACAAGTCTTAGAAAAGACGTTGCTTTTATCTCTGTCGTTTTCTTTTTCTTCAAAACAGAGAGATGGGCTTTTCTCGGTATTTAGAGAGAGAATCTTAGGATTTTTAGAGAGAATGTGGTGTTTTTGGTTTTTGTAGAGGTGAAAGAGATCAGATGCAAGAGAGAGGCAGAAAGAGTTTTGGTCGTCTCTTGGGTTTTGCAAATTCATGGAAAAGGTGAAAAAATGAAAGAGAACCGACACAGCTTTTCATGTCGTTTCCTACAGATGGCACCAAATGTTGATGCACAAAACTAGAGGTCTTGGAACAACGTAAATCCGACCGTGAATTTGCAAGAAATGTAAATAACACAAGATGTATCGTGGTTCACCTCAAGGTTTGGGCTACGTCCACACTGATATTAAATTTCTGAGGGAGAGAGAGCTCTGAATAAGAGTGAGAGCTTTGAGAGGATGAAGGGGGCTTAAGAAATGACCTCTTCTAATTGTGAGGGTGAGGAGTCATTTTATAGAATAAGGGCTCCTCACTTATTACATATTTGCCCCTTCTTTTATTACATAATTACATTTAAGTCCCCCGAGTATTTGTACGAGATCTAAATACGGAAGCCCTAAGTATGGTATAAACATACTTGAAACCCCAATTTTCTTGCTTATTGTTGGGTGGTGGGATGACGGTTTTAGCTAAAAGCCATCGTTTGACACTAAATGAGACATCTCCAGTCATTTAATATAATTAATTGGACGACATTCAAATATATGACGTTTTCGAAACACGAAAGATGACACTTTTCCACCGTCATTTTATACTAGTAATTTTGATTTGATTGATTTTTTTTTAAACTGATAGTGGAAAAAAGCTTTGTTGTCGTTGTTGTAACTGATGGTGGCCTAAAAATTAAAAGATTTTGATCTTCAAACTATATTGCAAAGATAATTATTAAAATAGATGAGAATATTGAAGGAGAATGTCCAAATAAAGACCCAAAATAAAATTAAATAAAAGATTATGTAGTATTGGTCTAATCATCCAAAATATTGGTGAGAAATTCTATAAATGGAAATAGAGGAACCTATTGCTTTGGGGAACCAATTGGCTTGTTGGATGATGAAGATGAGTAAGAAGCACTCCAACAGTTCAAGAATGATGTTGTTACATAGCTAGTATTTTAGATAGTCTGAACGCCAAATGAAGAAATTATTGGGTAAGACGTTGTATACAATAGTCATCACATAATCAACTATCGCATGCATGCACTGGTTACAGATGATCAATTATCAAGAGAAAGAAATTAAAATTTTATTTTATTTTATACAAGAATCGGTCGTATGTAGAAAGCTCTCTAAGACACGTGCATGTTTCATGACACAAATACGTGATATGGAATCCAAATATATACCTGAACACATGCGCACGCTCAAGGAACTACTCCATGCACACTCACGACTTGATTGTTTCGAGTCACACAATCCCAACTTATCATGTGGATAATCATTTCATCCCAATTTATGGTACATAGACTGATACCACTATTGCTAACTGGCTATGGTAGTGGAATCTTAGAATAATTTTCAATACCATGTGAAAAAGAAGTGAGTGTGTTTGAGTGGATATTTAATGCTAGGCTTAGTGAGAGTGGAGGCCCAAGAACACAAAAAGAAAAGGGACAAGTCGATAGCCCAAGAGGAATTAAAAATCATTTTTGCCAAGAAATAGGCAATAGGCCTAAGAGAGAAGTGACACTTAGAAGGGCAGCTCATCCCAACAAAAAGTACTTTTCGAGGACATCACCAAAAGGCAAAGCTTGGACAATCGGGCTAAAAAGTCTATAAAAGCAGCAAGGGCTACCAGAGACAAGGACACTCAACCAATCAATCAAAAGACATCCCACTTTGCTCTCAGACAAGTTAGAAACCAGAAAGCTTTAGTTGTCCAGACTATGCTCTTTTAGTCATAGATTCACCATAGAAAGTCATATTTTGTCAAGTTTTAGAAGCTCTGCTACTTTTCCTCACTGTTGTCGTATCGAATCCCTTTTGTAAACTCATTTTACCTTTCATTCCCCAAAGATTACAACCCTTATAAGACACAAAGAGAAATGGTCGCAAGAAATTGAACCTTGCCTGACAAGGTTATAATCTTACCCGAATCTCTTTTGTTTGTGCTTACATAAAGTAGATATATTGTTTAATGCATCTTTCTTTGTGTTTTAAACCACTTTCAGCTGCTTTTCAAAGTTCATTTGTGATTAATCTAGCTAAACTAATTAACCTTGCTTCTTTAGTGTTAACTGTAATCAAAGAAATAGTTGGAAAGGCCCTGAACTCCCTTTATTTGGACATATAATAGTATGAGTAAAAGTCCTTATTTACAAGGCAAGAAAAGAACCTTATACATACTTAACTCATCTATAACAATCCAGTAAGATCAAGAAGTCCAAGTAACTTGTGGCGCATGTAATCAACGTAGTAAATAACCAAAAAAGAACAATTTGTTATACAAAGATAATAGCGGCACGCTCAAATCCATATTAGTTTTGATTGTGAGCTTCAAGGCCTAACAAAGGCCCCACAAAGGCATCATTCAAACTAATAGCAAACTCATATTGCAGCACACCAAGCAGCAAACCTTGCCTGACAGGCAAGACCCCGGGGAGCTGTGCGAGGGACAGATCTAGCCTGAACATAGTTTTGGCACGCTCGGTGGGATCCATTTTGTGATATTGTATGCCAAGACGAATTGAAGATCAAACGTTTAGGTGGAAGGTTAAATTTGGGCAACCTCTCTGTCCAATAGAAGTAGGCATGACAGATCACCCAGAGGATTTTCATTCACTACACGGCCCTACAATCTTAGAGAGCCCGACCTCTTTTAAGAAGTCGGTTGAAAAAGTCACTAATGAAGATTTGCAAGCCACCATGGTGCAAGTACTGAGAAGTATGGAGAATATCTCTCTAGAGACCAAAGGAGAGGTTAGCAAGCTATGTTCCTTAACAAGAACTCTATAGAGAAAGTTGGAGTTAGAGTACTCTACACCAAAGGATGGTTACACCAGGGAAAGAATCATCGAGCCAAGCCTAAAAAATGAACCAATAATTCCTTTGTTCCGCTTACTTGAAGAAAAGACGAACAAGGGGAAAAGGAAGGAAGAGGCTAAAACTAGTCGGTGAGAAAATGAAGAGTTTCAAGAAACAGGCTTGCCCGATTGTCCACCACCACCAGATGTTAGAAGGCAGGTTAAGTAAGAAGGGATAAAGGTTGGTGCGTCTAACTCAGTGGGAGAAACAAGCGGAAATGGCTTATCCACAACTGGGGGAAGTTTCTTCCTTACAGCCAGACCCATAAAGGGAAGCTTTCTCAAGCGTCGATCACATCCCGAAGTGAGGGACTCACTATCCCTCATACAATAATATGGCTAACCAACAATTCGGGAATGAATTGGCAGAATTGAGAAGGATAGTAGTATAGAATGCAACCGTATGCCCGCCCAATGTTTAAGATAACATATTATAAGCCTTATCCTGAGTACATTGATGAGCATAATCATTTCCCTTTCAATTTCAAGATGTTTGTGTTCCCAACTTTTAATGGAGAAGACTGTAATGTGTCTTTCAGATATCACATCTTCAAATTTTCAAATCACTGTTTGGCGTTCGAGGACAACCCCAACTAAAAATTGGGATTTTTTGGAAGTTCATTGGTAGGCTTGGCTTCCCAATGGTACTCTCTGTTACCCCTCCCCCCCCCCCCCCCAAAAATTCCATTGCCAACTTGAGGGTAGATGGATATGGCCTTTCATGAGTAGTTTTATAGGATGGAACATGAAATGACCATTAATGATCTGGTGAAAGTGAAGTAATATGAAAATGAGTCTACGGAGTATTTTATGATGAGTTTCAAGAAGACCAGGATGAGATGCCAGTTCCCAATCAACCATGCTCAACTCATAGCCATCACCCATAAGGCTCTGAGACTACCCCTGAGGAAGAAGTTCTATGATGTACAGTTTAACGAGCTTCAAGAGCTGGTGATTACGGCCACGAAGTATGAAAAGTTGGCAGAAGAACACAAGTGAAGCACTCATCCAAAGTGCCCCCATTTTATAAAAGCAAAACACCAATACATTAACTGGAGTTTGAAGGTCTAGAGGCGAGAGAAAATTATAATAGCCTAGGGGAAGGGATAAAGTTATGTGCTGCAGAAATGACCACTTCTTTCAAGCTTTTGATAGTGAAGGGATTAGTTCAACCCATCAAAGACCAGAAGATCGCACCTATGAAGCCTCTAAAGTATTAGTCATATGCCTTTGACATAACCAAAGTCGTAGACATTTAAGAGGAACTGGTGAGGGCTCGAATAATCTTGCTCGACAACACCAAAAAGATGCCTAAACTTGAAGAACTTAGAGGGAATAAGTATTGCAAGCTCCACTATACCTTCAACCACTTCATTGCCAATTGTGTGCAATTCAGAGATTAGATCCAAGACCTTATAGTCAAAGGAAAATTATTACTGGCGAAACCCCAGGCCAACATGATGGTTGGCATAGATCCATTCCCAGAAGCCCCAATCAACATGATAAATCTTAATTGGGTTGAAATGGGGAAATGAAAAGTTACCTTGGATGAAAGATGAGAAAGAAAGCAAGCATGTAGGCTTACAAAAGGTGTCAGGAGGTTGCCCGATAAGGCCCAAGCAATTGTTATCAAATGAGTAGTTTTGTATAGCAAATGCCAATGTGAGTGTGAGCTTGAGGTACCATCATCAAGTGCCATCATTAATCGAGAATTGGTCAGAATTAGAGAGATAGAGGAACATAACACCCGCTTGAGTATTCTTCAGACTACAGTGACAATCAAGGAGATTACTAAGAATGTGTTCCAGAGGTTGGGAGGAGATTCAAAGCTTAAGGGTTTGTCTGAAGTGTTTAGAAATTTTGAAGCTTATGAAGAAGTAGAAGATAAAGAAGCGAGGTTGCCACGCTGGGTGGATGTTAAGGCTTCCCAACCAACCAACTATGGTAGCATGAGACAAGAAAGGCTTGAAAGAACCATGAGCTCGTTACCACCAGTTACAAAGGTGAATTCAGCCTAACTAGGCTGAAATTGGTACGTAGTGGGCAAAGACGGAAATGCCTGTTCGAGAAATGGGGGCATCCATGATAAAAAGGGTTCATAGGCAACACAAAGCTTATATGAACTCACTAAGAATGCTTATTGTTTCAGAAGCTTCTGAAAATGTTAAGTTTGAAATGTTTACCCAGGGAAGAGATAGACGACTCAGTTAAAGAAGCAAGAAAAAAAAATAGAGAGGGCTAATAGCAAGGCTAGGCTAAAGGCGTAGGGGATCGTGTTCCTCAAAACCCTCATCTAGGGAAGTACAAAATATTAAGAAGAGCCCAAGAGATCATGGTGATGGTACCTGCACCAGGTTAGAATCCATAGTCTATTTGTTTTGAAACCATTTCTCCTGAAAGAGGGATGCCTCCACTATCACAAGAGGATATTCCATATGGAACTTTAAGGCAGCTGCATGATTTTAACGCCATAGGAGAGGATGAAGTGCCCGAGTTGATGTTAACCAAAGATACTCAAGCATGGATGGATCAGTTTCTGTGCTAGATTGGGGAGAAAAAGGAATGAACACTTGGACCTAGCAACTTTTATGTGAACATGACCTATGTACTGCCAGCCATGTTTTGTGCAGAACCAAATCAACCAGAAGTAATGAAGGATGATTATGTAGCACAAGAGCCAACGATGGCATTTGTAAACATTGAATAAGTTAGTAAGGAATAATCAAGCTTGGAAAACTCACCTGATCCTATGTAAAGAGAACCCCAAGAAGGTTTATTCTGACAAGATGGTGTTTAAAAAGCCAAATCTAGCCTTAACAAACCATCTAAAGCCCATATATGTGACAACTCATCAGGAATGAGTTCCTTTCAAAAGGGTGTTGATAGATGGGGAGGCAGCAGTTAATGTGCTACCACTTAAACAGATAAAGAGCCTTTGCAGAGGTGAAGAAAACCTTATACCTACTGATCTCACATTGTCTAGTTTTTATGGAGTTATCACCAACCAAAACTCATGGGATACTGCCCTTAGAGGTAGACTAGGGATCTAAGAAAATTATATTGGCATTCTTTATGGTAGATAGCAGCTCTATCTATGAGGCGACGCTAGGAGGGGATTGGATACACCAGAGTCTATCTGCACCATCTACCTTGCACAAACAAGTTGTTGTATATCATGAACCTACCATTGCACCACAAGGATTTTGGGAGATAGTGGAGGCCAAGTCACAACCATTTCTCCCCATAGCTAATGTTGCTGATGACAATTTCTACAATCCCAATGTTGGGATCCTACAATGTCTAAGTGCTGATCAGAATGGCCGCCCTACCAAGGTGACGGCCCAAAAGCTCTTAGAACAAAGACTTTGTCTCACCCAGGAAGAATAGGACATGCCTCATATTGTCCATGTCTGCCAACACCAATGATGATAAACCAGAAGAGAAAGGACCAAGTAATAGCAGTCAGGTCCTTAATCAAGAGGTTGTTAGACTATGTGAGAGAATAAAGAGAGATCAAGGAGAGCTCACATCTACCCTGCCCGCCAACACCAATGAGCTCATATTAATTGCTTTAAATTTCAGCATAGTGTAGATGTGGTTGATGTTAATGCAAACTTGTTGCTGGGTGCATGACTCTAGTATAGAATAATCGGCGTTTATTTTCCCCGTTTGCAAGTTGCTATGAACCAATAATTATGACAATTAAAAACGGAGCTAAAATCAACATGCGTAAATAAAGAAAGCAACATATTTTTGGATTTTTCATTTTTTTTTTTTTTTTTTTGTGTTTTTGAAAACTTAGGTATATATATGCATATAGAAATTTAAACTAATAGTAAAATGAAAAATCAAACGAAAAGTAAAATAAGGAATGAGTTTAGAAGAATTAGGTTACCTCCCAATAAGAGCTTTATTTTAAGTCTGTAGCTAGACGTCGCAGAAGTCCGGTGGCTAGATCACTGGTTCCTTCAGAGTTAGAGACTCGCTTGCACCAAATTTCCCTATGCATGGTTTTAGTTGATGTTTGGTAACCTTCAATGAGAAATCTGTGCCCTCAACCTTGATGTCCACATTATCATTCTGAAAAACTTTAGTAACTAGAAAAGGATATTTCCATCGAGACTCTTGTTTCCCTGGAGATGATTTGAAATAGGAACTTAACAACCACACTTTTTTACCAGGCTGTATTTTCTTAACATTTGGGCTGCCTGGCAAATTTTCATGTTTTTTCATAATGTTAATCGGCTGGTCATCATGTAGCACCCTTTGTTGCTGTGGTTTAGAACTTATGCAATCATGAGTCAAATTCAGGGGCTTTATGGACAGATGGTCAGTTGATGATCTGATCATAAACTCGGCACTCGGTAAACCATCTAATGCCTCAACACGCATGCATTCTTGTTTATCACCTGAATGTATGCTTGCTTCAAACAACCTAAAAACAATTGTTTGATCTTCGACCCAAAATGTTAGTGTTCCGACTTCAACATCAATAAGAGTCCGAGCTGCTGCTAGGAATAGGCGGCCTAAAATGATGGGTGTTGTCAAATCCTCATCCATGTCCAACACCATAAAATCAGCTGGTAAATACAAATTGTCAACCTTCATAATAACATCTTCAATGATCCCTCTAGGATAGGTAATTGAACGGTCAGCCAATTGAATAATGTTGGAGGTTGGCTTTAGCTCTCTTTCACCTAAACGTTTAAAAACAGAATAAGGCATTAAGTTTACACTAGCACCTAAATCAATTAAAGCACTTTTAAAATCAGAATTGCCAATAGTACAAGAGATAGTAAAACTCCCTGGATCTTTTTTGTTTTGGGGGCAACTTGTGTAATAGAACTAAGCTACATTGTTCTGTAAGAATCACATTTTCAAACTCAACGAGCTTCTTTTTCTTTGTGCAAACATCCTTAAAAAACTTTCCATAAGATGGAATGTTCTTAATTGCATCAATTAACGGTAGATTAATTTGAACTTTAGCTAAAGTCTTCATAAAATCTGTTAACTGTTGATCTTTAGCTTTAGGTTTCAACCTTTTAGGATAAGGCATAGGAGGCACATAAACCTGTTTTGCAGTTTTTGTGGTATTTTCGGATCTGTCTTGGGACTGCCCAGAATCTGCAGAAATTGCAGAATCTGCAAAAATTGCAGATTTAGTTTGGGGCTGTTCTGTTGCCTGCGAATTTCCAGTAGAATTTTCATGTCCGTTGTCGTAACTTATGCCAGACCGCAAAGTCCGTATAGCATTGCATTCTTCTCGTCCTCTTGGATTAGGTACTGTTTGACTAGGAAATGTACCAGGTGCTCTTTCTGAAACCTGCAACGCAATCTGCTCAATTTGTTTTTCCATATTTTTCATTGATGCATGCAAATTTTGGATTTCTTGACTGGTAGTATTGGCTAATTTTTCAATTGCTATCTCCCATGTAGCCTTAGGTGTAGCAAGTTGCTTATGAATATGTTGTAATGCCCTTCAGGTTGAAAAATGTTTGTGCTACTTACCAAAGGGCAATAAATGCTATTTTCCATGATTTGATCGGGCATAGCATGGAGATATACATTGATGACATTGTGGTGAAGTCTAAATCTGAATATCAGCATTTGGAAGACCTCATACAAGCTTTGTTGAGAATTAGAACCCACAAGTTGAAGATGAATCCTAGAAAATGTGCCTTTGGGGTTAGATCAGGCATCTTTATAGGGTTCCTGATCCATCAAAAAGGTGTAAAAGTGGACAAGAACAATGCTAGGGCTATAATGGAATCATTCCCCCCCCCCAACTAACAAAGTGCAATTGCAAAGGCTGCTTGGGAAGATTAACTTTTTTAGGAGATTCATTGTTAGTCTGGCGGGCAAAATCCAACGTTGAATTTTTTGTTAAGATTAAAGAGTCAAGAAAAATTTGAGTGGGGCCCTCAATACCAAGAGGCCTTTGATAAAATGAAGACTTGCCTAGCCTCTCCTCCAGTGCTCATGCCTCCCCAAAGGGGGAAGCCTTTAAAGTTCTACATCTCAACATCTGAGAAATCAATAGGGAGTTTATTGGCTCAGAATAATGAAGGGGGAAAAGAGCAAGCAATATATTACCTCAGTAGGATCCTCACCGAGGTAGAAATAAGATATACCCCAATTAAGAATCTATGTTTAGCCTTGTATTTCAATGCCAGCAAATTAAGACACTACATGTTGCCTTGCCATATTTATATAATTGCTTAAACTGATATGATCAAGTACATGTTGTCCAAGCCAATGCTGATTGGAAGAATTAGGAAATGGATCCTAGCACTATCCGAGTTCAGTTTTTAGTATGTACCTCATAGGGCAGTAAAGGGACAAGTAATTGCAGACTTCCTAGCAAAGCACCAAGAATCCAAGGAGGAACTTGTCAACATCCCCAGAACTTTGGAAGTGGCTAGCCTCTGGATCCCACCTAGTAAAGCTCATTTGGGCAATGAGGAATTGATTCAGCAAGAAGTAAAAAGAATAACTAACCTATGGATCACTCCATGGAGGTTATATTTCAATGGATCTTGAACATAGCATGTTGCTGGAGCTGGACTTGTCATCATTGATCCAAATGGAATTCAGCATTGCTATTTATTCCTTCTGGATTACAAGGATACTACCGACAACAAGGCAGAATATGAGGCATTGATTATTGGCTTAGAGATTCTAATAGACTTGGGGGCAGCTGAAGTAGAAGTGTATGGTGATTCTGAGTTGGTGATTAATCAATTAGATGGAGAGTACAAGTGCAGACATACCACAATGGCATGGTATTACTTGGCAGCTACTCAATTATTAGATTATTGGGGTAATGAAATAACAATTAACCATATTCCTAGATAAGCAAGTGTGATTGCCAATGAATTGGCACATAAGGCTTCTAGAGCACAGGTTCAAGAGAGATAACCTGAGATGAAGTAGAGATCCAAAGGAAAAGTCTTCCTTCTATCTTTGAGAATGGATTTAACCTGGAGGCAATGACTAAAAAGCCTGAGATAGAGGACTAGAGAACATCTACCATCTAGTACTTGAAGAACCCTTATCTTCCCACTAGTAAGAAGATCAAACGACATGCAATTAAGTTTGTTATGTGGGATAAAACTTTGCTGAGAAAGACTCCATATGGACTTTTGTTAAAATGCTTATGTTTGGAAAAATCAATGAGGGTGATGACTAAGGTGCATAAAGGCATTTGTGGAGCACACCAAGCCGGGACAAAAATGTGATGGTTGCTGTGAAGATATGGTTACTTCTGGCCTGACATGGAGGAAGAGTGTAAAGCTTATGCTAAAGGATATGAAGAATGTCAAAGACATAGACCTTTCCAGCACACACCATCAGTGCCCTTGAATCCAGTAGTAAAGTCATAGCCTTTCAGAGGGTGGGCCATGGACTTTATCCGGTAAATATACCCAACTTCCAATAAGGGACACACCTTCATAATTGTGATGATTGACTACTTTACTAAATGGGTTGAGGCTTCAGTTGTGAGGACCATTAATTCAGCTACTGTGAAAAGGTTCATTAAGACCAAAATCCTACATATGTATGGGGTGCCTAAAACGATTGTTACATACAGAAGACCATCATTAATCTCAAAAGAAGTAGAAAAGTTAGTAGCCAAGTTTAAGATAAAGATGATCTAGTCTAGCCTTTATTATCCCCTATCTAATGGTCAAGCAGAAGTTAGCAACAAGATATTGGTGAACATCATTAAAAGAATAGTGGCAGATAGCCCAGAAAGGTGGCATGAGAAGTTGGGATATACTCTTTGGGCTTACAAAACCTTAAAAAGAGTAGGAACTAGGATCACTCCTTATGCATTGACATTTGGGCAAGATGCAGTGATCCTTATAAAGATCAATGTGAGCTATGTAAGGCTTCAGAACCAATTTAGTCTACATAGTGATGAGTTCATTTAGGCCATGTGTCAAGGAATTGAAGATTTGGATGTTGCCCGAATTGAAGCCCTAAACAAGATCCAGGAATGGAAAAAGGTTGTTGCCTGAGCCTACAACAAGAGGGTAAGGCTGAAGACTTTCAAAGAAGGAGAATTGGTATGGAAAACAGTTATACCCTTGGAAGCTCAAGTTTGAGGTTTTGGGTAGTGGAGTCCTACTTGGGAAGGCCTGTTTACCATTACCAAAGTATTAGACATAGGGGGTATTACTTGGCAGTTTTAGAGGGAGAGTTACAAAAACATCCAATCAATGCTAAATTTCTGAAGAAATACTGATAAGGATTTACTACTCATGTGAATGTGATAAAAACTCCTATAATACTTGCAAGAATCACAAGGTTGTTGTAGTATAAACGGATCTCGTAAGGTCATTCTCCACAGGGATTATTAAATCATTCGAAACAAACCAAATTCCAAATAATTATTGTAAAGTAGAAATTGAGATGATTGATTTTATAACCTATTTAAATTAAAAACGAATTTAACTATTAAAGATAAGACAATCTGCAATATTAAAACTAGAGGGAAAAGAAAACAGTTTTGGGAGAAATCAAACTAAGAAAGCACTAGGGTTCCACCGTCACCTAGCAATCCTATGAACTTTTACCAATTACTTATGATCTACACATGCCATTTTGAAGGTTAGGTTTTCCTAATTTATATTCTACTTGGAACCTCCAACATAGAACGTATATCTAACTTACAACCCGTCCGGACGTTCGGATCAAATATGAACATGAAAGTCTCATTATGCTTTATGAAAACCCTTTGAAAAACCATGCAACCCTTAAGACGTGGTGTTCATCCTAAGTGAAATTACAATTATTAATCACAAGAAGCCAACGTCAATTTCAAGGAATCTTCCGACCAAAATTGCATCAAATTACTTTTCTAAAGATCCTAATGGTGATCAGGCATTATGACAATTAGATAGTTTTTATCCTGGTAATTAACAATTCAAAGTATGCATGCAATCAATCATAAGCAATTAAATAAAAATCACATATTCATGCTAAGGCTCAAGGCTTCACCCTAGCAATAGGAATTAGTTACGCATATTCATAATTGAAATCATAGAAAATATTATTAAGAAAAGGATTTAAAACACCTTCAAGTAGAAAATCTCCAAAACCCTAGCAATTCTTTCTGTCTCCAAAATTCCATAAAATAAAGCGTAGTCCAAAAAATTGTAGACGGCCAAGCAATATATCTGCTAAGCCCCCACACAAACCCTAAAAACAGGTCCTTTATCCCACTAGGAAACTAAAAAAAATAATCAAATAAAATAGGAAACATAACCCTAAATTAAATAGTAAAATTCACCTAAAATCTGAACAGCCACGTTTTGGACCCATAAGCTGCTCCAAAATTGGCCCAATATAGCTGGATCTAATGTTTGGAATATTTTGAACACTTCTCCAGAAGGCCATGAAACCATCCGATGTCATCTTGGGCTCCAAAAACGCAATTTAAGCCCAGAAATGTCATTTTCCAGCACCGCGCACTGCTCCTTTATTTTATCGCCAGAAAATAACCACTTGGTGGAAAAATCCCAAATTTTTATACGATCAAGCTAAGTGACTCACGAACGTCCTTCAACTAGAATTACTCCAAAATTCGTCCATTTGGTCCTGTTTTTTCTCCAGAGGAAGTCGAAAGTCCTATATTGAAAATACAATTCAAAGTATCAAAATTCTTCCAAAATATACTAAGATTAGGGTAAATTATATAATATAAAATCTACTCATCAAAATACCCCCAAACTTAGCTTTTTGCTTGTCCTCAAGTAAAATAAAACTAGAAAACAAAAATAAAAACTAACAAACTAAAGACTTAACTGAAACTAACTAACAAAAATTTTCACCTTCAAAGTTGCAATCCATAGAACATGTTAAAAATCAGAACATCTTTTCAAAAGTTCTAACTAATCCCACCACAGAGTCTAAGCCATTTAGAATCAATTAGAAAAGAATTCACAAACTTCCTTTGGTGTAAAGTGAACCAACATAGCTAACGAGACTCAACTAAAACCCTCACCTCTTGTCTTCTTTATTCATACTCCACACATACTAACTTCACATATATATATTTTTTTCTTTTTCAAAATTTTTAATTAATTTTTTTTCTTTCAATAACAGTAGTGGTCATGCAATGTCAGTTCACTTAAGCTTTCAATCCAACCCATGTAGCGAGCTTTAGGTCAATGACTCCCAAACCACTAGGGCTTTAGGGCACTAGGTGTAGAACACCCCTAAGGACTTATTAACCCGAGCTGAAAAGGCTACGAAACCAACTAACCACCCTACCCCATGCCAAAACTTTACCGTTTGACACGAGAATCAATGCTGATTAGGCAGGACTGGCTCGGTTACTAGGCAAAACCTCGGGTGAGACAATTATTACTTTATAACACAATAATAATTGACTTTACTTAAAACAAAAATTAAAAATAAACTTAGACTAAAAGTAAGTGTTTCAATCTCACTCCCCACAAACCATGTTGGTGTGATGTGCAAAGTTCAAAGTATAATTCATGAATTAGTGTCTAAGCAACAATAAATAGAAAAGACTCTACTGTGGGATTAATCTTTACCATGTCCATTTGTTATAACGTTTAAAATAATTTATGGATATTAACTTAAAAAGAATGAAAATTCTTAACTGACATAAAAAAAAAATATTAAAAGCCTAAAATTTTCTTTCCCACCCCCAAACTTATTTCACACATTGTCCTCAAGGTGTGGAAAATAAATAGAAACTAAAAAAAAACAAAAAACAAAACTGGAAAAGATAAAATAAAAGTCTAGACTAAAAAACTAAAAGAAAAAGGAAAATAGAAAATAAACAAAGAAATTAAAATAAACAAAGGAGAGAACAAACAGAAAAGAAAGAAAAGAATCACTTGATTCGAAAGCAAGACCTAGGCCATGTGAAAGGCGTTGGAAACATAACAGAAAAATGATACAAAAGTGCGTCAGGCGCTGGGATCGAACTCCTGACCAGAAGCTTTATGAGGATGCGCGGACCAACACAGACAAGTCCACACCTGTGTCAACTTGCGCAACAACTGCTATAGAAACAGGTGTAGCAGCTGCATTTGTCATTTGAAAAAAAAAAAACCTAGCTATTATTGAACACACATAGGATTCCCTTCCACTAGCCTCGAGCTTTGCACCAAACAGCTCTCTTATGTCCGTTCCCATTCCCTTTTCAGACAAAGAAGTACAATAGTGTTATCTGTGAACCCTGAAGCCTCTCGTTCTCTCTAGAAAAATGGGAGACATCTCTCATTGCTCTCATTTCAAACCCATCTGTGTCAGAACTTTACTTGGATTCCAAAATAAAGATTAAAGAAAAATGGGCATTTTTCTCTATGTCTGAGGGTGTCTTAGAAACCCTAAGCCCTTCTCTCTAATAAACCCAAATGGTGAACGACACACCTCCATATCTGCTCTCTCTAGAAACTGAAATAGTTATGTCTATCCCATTTTCTCAGCCCTCCCTCTTTGTTTCACTCAGACCCCATATCGCTCTAAAATGAAAATTAGCTTTCCTTCTCTCTCATTTTTCTCAATCCTCGTAGCCCTCTCATCATTTCAAACCTCCCATTGTCTTCTTAGTTTGGCACCCCTCTTCATATAAGAGCCAAGCAACATACATACCCTGTGTCTCTCGAACCCATCCATGGTGGAGCGAAACATGCATGTCTGATTCCTCTATGAGAGTGCTCTGATCCGCAACATTGATACCCAAACGAGCAGATCTAAAATCGTTCGTCCAAAAATCCTCCCTCTGTAGGTAAAAACTCAACCATGCCATCTCTCATTTTGTTCGTTCAAATGTAAATATGTAGCTCCATTTCTGCTAACTTCATCACCAAGAGTAAAATGAAAATGTATGTGATTGATGCATTTGATTGTTCTGTGTATGTCGTTGGAGTGCAAAAATCCACGAACTAGAAGCTGAACATGGCAAAGGAAAGGATAAAACAACGAAAATTATGCAGATTCGGGTATTGCAAAGGTAAAATCTTGTTCGCTGTCAGTGATGAACCCCAATCTAGTGGCTGCATTATCGCTACATGTAATTATAATGGTGTGGTCTTTGTGCAGAAACACTCGGATCCATGACAGATCCGAGAGAAAGAATGCTCAAACTGGAGATCCACTGGACAAAAGGCAGGACGCATCACAAAGGCCATGATCTATCGATTTGGAAGGTATAAGCACTCATCCCTATAGAAATGATGATTTTTACAATATCGGGTGTTGTAAGTAATGCACAACGAAGGTAAAACTGAGTCGGGGATGTATTTGGGTCTTGATCTGTAAAGATGATGTTTTATGGCTCTGCATGGTTTTATGTTGGTGTGCTCTACGCAGTAAAGGTGGATCACTGATAGATCCGTGGGAAGGAAAGTGGATGGACAAACATCAGCTTCAATGGACAAAATCTTGGCAAGGACGTCCTTATCATTTTGCTGGCTTTCCTCACTTGTTGGCATCTCCTGAGGAGAAGGATCAAGCTTTTTGTAGATAAAAGGTCCTAATTACAAGAAAATACAGGATTAGCTCAAAATTTAAGGAGATAAAATTAAACAAAGAAAATCAAGTTTGGATCAGTTACTAGCATACTTCTTTTTTTTCCTGCCCGCTTCAGTTGGAATGGCAGGAAGAAATCTCAAGGCTTGAGAGGTCTGAGACCTGGTTCTTTTCTTAGTGGGAGTGGCTTTTGAAGTAGGGAGATTGAGTCTAGCTTGGGGCCTTGAGTCTAGCTTGGGGCCTCACCTCGAGCTCAGAGTCAAAAGATTCCACAGCAACAGACCTTGCACGACGAGGAACCCTGGTTTCTGCTTTGGGCCCAACTTCTATCTCTAACTCCCTAAACATTACAGAAATGTCCCCAACATCCTCAAGAACATGGCTAGAGCCTGTTTCTTGCCTAGCTGCTTCTGCAGCCACTTCCTAAAGAACCAAGGCATCAACAACCTCTTCTTCTGGCCCGACAACAACTTTATCAAGATTACCTTGGGCTGTAAGATTAAGAAAAGAATTAGCAATCACAAGTTTTGAAAATATAAAGTAAAGAAAAAGGCAGCAATATAGGTTACCTATGATCAGAAGTTGGTTTTTCTGGTTGATGACCTCCTTCCAACTTTCAAATTCTTCTTTCTTGGGAATAAACTTGAAGAAAACCTACCCGAAGATCCTATCATAGGCTTCTCTGAGATCACCATCATACTTCCTAAACCACTTGGCTTCCCACTAAGTGATGAATAGAGATGTACACTCGAAATTGAGGGTTGCAAGCTTGTGAGCTATCTTGCTCATCACTTCCAAGTTACGCCTGCTGGCCCGAAATGTAGCCTCAGATGAATAGCAAAGGTGATAGGAAGTTTTACACTGGACATAGTCGAAGAAGGGGACTAAGATCGCGTGCCTAAACCCCAGTTACCTACCACATAAATTGGGGTGGTAGACCTCTAGCCCGCATTCGTAGCCCTCTCAGTCACTTCAGACTTTCCAAGCTAAGTCTTTCTGCTGGATGCAGCTAATAAATTTCTCCTTGCAGAAGCAGCTGGCATCCTCCCCAAAGGAATTCTGGAAGAGGTTGTCCGAGAACCAGTGGAACCTCTTGAGCACAGAGGCACCCCACTCCAAATCAACCTGAGTCCTACAGATTCTGAAGAAGTAGAGGCAGGCTAAGGTAAAGTGATAAGTGGATGGCGCCTCTGCTAAGATTCGGGCATGAGATACTCCTTTTAGGAATTCCAAGTTGGCAGCTCGAAACTCTAAGAAGTACCATTGAAGCTAGAGCTGTATCATCTAGGTAGCTCCATTAACATTGGCCTCGAAAGACTGGTCCCTTGTTATCTCGTAAAGAAGATGATAAAGATGTGTCAGGATGAAGGGATCGGTGGCAACATCATCGAATGAATGCAGCGCCTCCACCAGAAGGATCTACTCCAGCTTCACTCATTTGGATTTATTGGGGAACATATGCTTATTTAACCAATAGAGAAGAAAGTACATGTGTTCCTGAGCTAGGTCAGCAGTGGGAGAAAGCAGGCTGAACATCTTCTTGACAAATGGAATGAAGCCTGCAAAGGAGGTCTCATAGCTCTTGAAGGTAGGGGTTGTACTCTAAGCTAGTGATGGACTGAGAGGCATCTGAGCCTTTAGCAGCATGATGGAAGGGGGATGACTAGTCATGTGTAATGTCTACACATCTATCTGATGGCCTTAGACCAAAAACATGAGTCATATCCAGAATGGTGGGAGTCATAGAGCCCACTCTGAAATCGAAAGTGTTTGTCCCTGTGTTCCAAAAAAGAAGAGCTGTTGAGAGAAGCTCGTGCTTGATGGGTGATGAGTTGATTTTATACAATATATTTTACTCTATTCTTAGTATTAATTTATTGGTTATTTTGTAAGAATTTTGATACTTTGTTTATATTCTTAATGTAGGACATTCGACTTCCTCTGAAGAAAAAAGTAGTCAAACAGATGAATTTTGGAGTGATTCCAATTGGAGGATGTCTGTGAGTTTGTTGAATTGATCATATCAAAGTTTCATAATTTTATAGCGAGTGGTTTATTTATGGCGATGAAATAAATTAGCAGAGTGCAGTGCTGTCAAAGTGACGTTTTGGGCTTCTTTGGGCTTAGGAGGCCTTCTACAATTATGTTTGGGACATCTCAAGCTTTAATTCTAGCCATTTTGGGCTTGTTTTGGAGCCTTGATGATCCATAAACATTGATGTTTTTAGACTATGCATATTTTGGGCGAATTTTACTAGTCAATTTAGGATTATGTTTCCTAATTTATTTTACTTTATTTGGTTTCCTAGTTTTATTCTAAGACCTTTTCTAGGTAGGGTTTTATTTTCTAGTAGTATAAATAAGGCGTTTTAGCCATTACGGTTTTTTAGAGAAGACAGGGGAAAGAGGAGAATGCACGCACAGTTTAGAGAGCTTTTGGATTCAAGTTTATTTTCAAGGTGTTTTCTATCATTATTTTTATTAATATTTTGTTTTATGATTGTTAATAACTAATTTCCATTTGCTAGGGCAAGGCCACGAGCCTTAGTATGAATATGTAGTTTCTTTTCAATTTGCTTATAATATTATGCATGCAAGTTTTGAATTATTAATCACCAGTTTAAACTATCTAATTGTTTTAATGCTTAGTTACCATTAGGATCTTTAGAAAAGTAAATTGATGCAATTTTGGTCGGAGGTCGGTCCCTGGAATTGACGAAGGCTTCTTGTGATTAATATGTGCAAGTTCACTTATGATGAATATCACGTCTTAAGGGTTGTATGGTTTTTCAAAAGGTTTCACAAAGCTTAAAGAGTCATGCATGTTTAGATTTGATCTGAATACCACAGACGGAGTGCATGTTTGATATACGTTCTATGTTGGGGGTCCAAGTAGGCATATATTAGGAAAACCTAACCTTCAAAATATGCATGTGTAATTCATACGTAATTGGAAGAACTACATAGGATTGTTAAGATGACGGCAGAACCCTAGGCTTTTTCAATTTAATTTTCAAAAACTATTTTCTTTTAGTTTATTTTATTTTATCACCTTATTTAATTATTTTCTATTAAATTCGTTTTTATTATTTGAAATAAAAAAAATCAACTTTTTTCTCAAACTTTGTTTTAAGTAATTAATTAAGATTTGATTTGATACAAATTATTCATTCAATCCATGTGGAGAACGACCTTACTAGAGTCATCTATAATATAATTACCTTGTACCCTTGCAAGTATTTTAAGTGTTTTATCCCTACTTTTGCAAGTGGAAAAATCTCTATCAAGAAATTGGCAACTCTGCCGGGAATTGTTTTAAATAATTTTTGTTTATCAACTCTTAGTTAATTATTATTGTATGTATCTTTTTATTTAATTGCTTATTTTGTTTTTGTAGGTTACAATTTGTTTCTTTTTTAGTAGTGCAATGATGGAATTTGCACTTTCCCCTAAATTCAATATAACACCAGGTGGACCACCTATTTGGGTTAATTAGCAGAAACGGGTTATTATGGATTTAAGTCTACAATTTGTGCTCTTTGCAATTCAAATACCCATGGTATTTTGCAATGTTCTGAGAGAGAATATTCTCCAGCATATGTTGAGACACATATTAATATGAGGAACGACTCAAAAAGGCATTGGAACAACCCTTGTTCAGAATCCTACAATTCAAAGTTGAAAAAGCATCTTGAGCAACTTTTTTAGCAGCTTAATGTTCCACATAAGCTTTCGGTGGAGGATAAACTGTCCAAATTGTTGGAATCAACTCAATTGTACATTGAAAGAAGTAATGGAGGATTTCATATTATTAGTGTTTCAATAAAAAATCTAGAGCAACAAGTTGGGCAACTGATCCATCAATGGACATGAAATGAGAGCGCCGATTTTCCAAGTCAGCATGAAACTAAACCTCAAGAGCCAACAGCCAGTGAATCATGCCAAAGGAAAGAAACAGCCCCTCATGACCTTGAAATTTCTCCTTCTATTCCTACCTAAGTCATTACACCACGCATACACTATCCCGAGACTATAAGGTAACCCACTGAGCTGCATGAATGCATTGAAATTGACATGTTTGAAGGGGTTATTCATACAAATTCAAAATCTGATCCAACACATGACCATCACTTGACAAATCTACCAAATTTTGATACAGGGCAAATAGCTAAAGATAAAATAATTTTTGCTATTGTAACAGACAGTGCACCTACACAACCAATCAAACTCAAAGAAATTCAAGGTGAGTCATACGAATAGGATAAGTTCTACATGGGAATGAAGAAAAAGTTTAATGGCAACCCTTTTCTTCGTTAAGAACTTCAGCTTGTCCATAAATTGTGGGTGTTAAATACAAGGTTTAAGTCAGCTATTAGAGACACAAGCCTTATTGGAAATGGTCCTATTTGACTATAAAGATTCATTCACATAGAAGGCCAACTATGAAGGATTCAAACACTCACCTGAAACGCATAATTGATAAACAACATCTCATTATGTACCTACTTTTGCCCTGTGATGCTGCTATGGAGTGGTTGACTCTAAGGGAACAAGTGAAGTGATCATCAGTTTCTTCCTCTATGTCTAGCTATAAACATTAACAAAAGCGCTAATTGGGAGGCAACCCAATTTTTCTAACTCTTTTCTTTTTATTTCATTTATTTTATTTTCTTGTTTTTATTCCTAATTACAAAAATCACAAAAAATTAAAAAAAAATCAGAAAATTAAAAAGAAAAAAAATTGCAATTTTTAATTCTTGTTATTTTTCTTTACTTATCTAATTAGGTTTTTTATTTGTGATTGCATGTTGCATTCGGAACTGATTCGTTCTAATCTCAACTACTCGTGGATTTATACATTCATCCATTCATTTCAGTATGCATTCATCACAACAAAATCATCACATTTATAATAATATTCATGGGAGTCAAATTTAACACAAATGCAAGCATAAGATACAAAAGGAGCACAGGATAAGGTCCAGGGATACTCACAGTGGGGATTCTGAGAAGACCAGACCCCTTTCACTCCTGACTCTCTCACACTTGATTCAATAATTACATTGAAGTTTGGGGGTAGGGATCCAAGCAGCACAAAGAAGAAGAGTTATCAGGACCATTTATATGCATATATTTTTGCTCAACATATATCAATGGAGACATACACAAACATAGAAGACAATTGTGAGCAAACGAAAATCATATTCATACATGACACACAAATAGGAGTTGAAGGGATACAGATGTATACCTTTCCGTTGTAGATCAGAAAGGCTACAGACATTTACCGTTGTTTGCTATGATAGATCGGCATTTTGCAGCTCCTACATTAGGAGCACACATACATCAGACACTCGTCCTCTAATTTTCCTTAATCTAAGCTTTGGACTTGAAATTGAATTTAGAGAATGACAATTTTTACCTCTGAGTGTGTCGACACCAAGATCGGAAGTTTAGGGGTGGATCTCCACCTTTTCCTTGAGATCAATGAACAAATAAAGGAGATAGGACTCCCGGAAGAACTAGAGGGTGTTTGTTTGTGTTGTGGATGAGAGAACCGAGATAAATGCAAGGCGGGTGTTCGAGAAAATGAGAAACGAGTGGAGGGGAGCAAAATGGGTTGCCTTGTTTCTATTTTCGTGGGCCATTCTTCATATCTTTACTTGGTTTTCCATGGCCCAATGCATTGCTCCTCAAGACCTTGGATCCCTTCCTATCATTACTTAAGTTCCATGCCTCAGGCCCATATTCACACCAGGTGCACTCTTTTCCTTTCTGTACTATTTATTTATTTTGTTACCTTTCCTTTTGTTGTTTTTGCTGTTTTTCTTTTGTGTCTTTTAATTATTTATGTTTAGTTCAGGTTTAGTTGTCGTGTTTTGTTGTCTTTTATATTTTATATATTTTCCACATCTTGAGGACAATGTGTGATTTAAGTTTGGGGGTGGAAAATAATAAATTTTAGATTTTAGATTTTTAATTTTTAAATTTTAATTTTTGAGTCAAATGAAATTTTCATTCTTTTGAAGTTAATATCCATAGATTATTTTAAACGTTAGAACAAATGGACATGGTGAAGGTTAATCCCATAATAGAGTCTTTTCTATTTATCGTTGCTTAGACACTAATTCATGAGTTATACTTTGAAAATTTGCATATTCACACCAACATGGTTTGTGGGGAGTGAGATAGAACACTTACTTTTTGTCTAAGCGTATTTTAATTGTTATTCTAAGTAAAGTAAAGTAAAGTTTAGTATGTGTTATAAATAAAGTAATAATTGTTCCACCCGAGACTTTGCTTAGTAACCGGGCTAGTCCTGCCTGATCAGTAATGATTCTCGCATCAAATGGTAGAGTCTTGGCATGGGGCAGGGTGGTTAGTTGGTTTCGTAGCCTTTTCAGCTCGAGTTAGTAAGTATTTAGGAGTGTTCTACACCTAGTGCATTAAAGCCCTTGTGGCTTGGGAGTCATTGACCTAAAGCTTGCTACATGGGTTGGATTGAAAAGTTAAGTGAACCGACATTGCACGACCACTACTGTTACTGAAAAAAGAAGAAGTTATATTTGAATTCAGTATGTGTGCAATAAATGGACAAGAGGTAAGGGTTTTAGTCGAGTCTCTTTAACCATGTTGGTTCACTTTACACCAAAGGAAGTTCATAAATTCTTTTCTAATTGATTGTGAATGGCTTAGACTTTGTGGTGGGATTAGTTGGAACTTTTGGAAAGATGTTCTAATTTTTAACATTTTCTATGGCTTGGGACTTGAAGGTGAAAATTTGTCTTAGTTAAGTTTCTAGTTTGTTAGTTTTTATTTTTGTTTTCTAGTTTTATTTTGCTTGAGGGTATTCTGATGAGTTGATTTTATACTATATATTTTACCATATTCTTAGTATTAATTTATTGGTTATTTTGTGAGAATTTTGATACTTTGTTTATAATCTTAATGTAGGACATTCGACTTCCTCTGGAGCAAAAAGTAGTCAAACGGATGAATTTTGGAGTGATTCCAATTGGAGGATGTTCGTGAGTCTGTTGAATTGATTGTTCAAAGTTTCATAATTTTATACCGAGCGGTTTATTTATGGCGATGAAATAAAGGAGCAGCGCGCAGTGCTGTCAAAGTAACGTTTTGGGTTTCTTTGGGCTTTTTGGCATCCAAGATGATGTTTTTTGGGTTCGAGGCCTTCTACAATAATGTTCGGGACATCTCAAGCTTTAATTTTAACCATTTGGGGCCTGTTTTGGAGCCTGAAGATCCAGAAACGTGGCTATTTTGAGACTATGCAGGTTTTGGGCAAATTTTACTAGTCGATTTAGGATTATGTTTCCTAATTTATTTTAATTTATTTGGTTTCCTAGTTTTATTCTAAGACCTTTTCTAGGTAGGGTTTTATTTTCTAGTAGTATAAATAAGGCTTTTCAGCCATTAGGGCTTTTTTAGAGAAGATAGGGAAAGAAGAGAACGCACGCACACTTTAGAGAGCTTCTGGATTCAAGTTTATTTTCAAAGTGTTTCTATCATTGTTTTTATTAATATTTTGTTTTATGATTGTTAATAACTAATTTCCATTTGCTAGGGCGAGGCCACGAGCCTTAGCAAGAATATGTAGTTTCTTTTCAATTTTCTTATAATATTATGCATGCAAGTTTTGAATTATTAATCACTGTTTAAACTATCTAATTGTCTTAATGCTTAGCTACCATTAGGATCTTTAGAAAAAGTAAATTGATGCAATTTTGGTCAGAGGTCGGTCCCTGAAATTGACGAAGGCTTCTTGTGATTAATATGTGCAAGTTCACTTAGGATGAATATCACGTCTTAAGGGTCGTATGATTTTTCAAAAGGTTTCACAAGCTTAATGAGTCATGCATGTTTAGATTTGATCTGAATACCATAGACGGATTGCATGTTTGATATATGCTCTATGTTGGGGGTCCAAGTAGGCATATATTACGAAAACCTAACCTTCAAAATATGCATGTGTAATTCATACGTAATTGGAAGAACTACATAGGATTGTTAAGGTGACGGCGGAACCTTAGGCTTTTACAATTTAATTTTCAAAATCTATTTTCTTTTAGTTTATTTTATTTTATCACTTTATTTAATTATTTTCTATTAAATTCATTTTTATTATTTGAAATTAAAAAATTGACTTTTTTCTCAAACTTTGTTTTAAGTAATTAATTAAGATTTGATTTAATACAAATTATTCATTCAATCCATGTGGAGAACAACCTTACTAAAGCCATCTATACTACAATTACCTTGTACTCTTGCAAGTATTTTAAGTGTTTTAACCCTACTTTTGCAGGTGAAAAAATCTCTATCAATGGGGATTGTGGTTTTAGACATCATAATGAGCTTATAGATTCCATTTGCCATCCATTTTTGCTTCCAGATAGGCTTTAATCCATCCACCTACTTAGACCAAGCTTCATTCTTCAGTAAGGGAAAACCCATCTTGAAAGTGGACCACTTGGAGGCAGAAATTCCAACTTCGACAGTGTAAGGATTGGGAGTGAACCAGTTGGCAATAGGCATGTTATTCTCCACTGCAATAGGGACTTGGGCAATCCAAGAAGGCCCTAGTGAGTGTACGCCCTCTTTCTTGAAGAAAATGGACAGATTGAGGCCAGCCCGAGGGCGATGAAGGCCATTGACCTAACAGAGCAGAGTGACGATTCCTTCTCTAAAATTGCATATAGGCGCTATTTGGGGGCCATTGTTGAGTTCGAGAGAAAATAGTAAAAGAGTGGCTGGAAATTAAGGCAAGGAAGGGCTAAAAATTCAAGAGATTTGGGAAGCTTAGAGCATTTAACTTTGGAAATCGTGGGTTAGGGAAAAGGGTTGTTTAAAACGAGTAATTAAGTGGTGCTAATACCTAGTTTCAACATGCAATTTATTTTAATCATTATCAATGTCTTGATTAGCAGACTTGACAATGATTAAAGGGGCACTGTTTGAGTGGATATTTAACGACGAGCTTAGTGAGAATGGAGGCCCAAGAATACAAAAAGCAAAGGGAGAATTGGGCTAGGACAAGTCGACAACCCAAGAGGAATTAAAAATCATTTTTGCCAAGGAATAGGCAATAGGCCTATGAGAGACTCATAAAGGCAACTCACCCCAGTAAAAAGTACTCTCGAGGGCATGAATAGGTAAATAAATGGTGATCCACCACGTTCCGGAGGCCATCACCAAAAGGCAAAGCTTGGACAGTCGGGCTAAAAAGTCTATAAAAGCAGCAAGGGCTACCAGAGACAAGGACTCAACCAATCAATTAAAAAACATCCCACTTTGCTCTCAGACAAGTTAGAAACCAGAAAGCTTTAGTTTGTCCAAACTCTGCTCTTTTAGTAATAGATTCACCATAGAAAGTCATCTTTTGTCAAGTTTTAGAAGCTCTGCTACTTTTCCCCAGCGTTGTAGTATCGAATCCCTTTTGTAAACTCATTTTACCTTTCATTCCCTAAAGATTACAACCCTTGTAAGACACAAAGAGAAGTGGTTGCAAGAAGTTGAATCTTGCCTGACAAGGTTATAAATCTTGCCTGAATCTCTTTTATTTGTGCTTACATAAAGTATATATGTTGTTTAATGCATCTTTCTTTGTGTTTTAAACCAGTTTCAACTGTTTTTCAAAGTTCATTTGAGCTAAACTAATTAACCTTGCTTCTTTAGTGTTAACTGTAATCAAAGAAATGGTTGGAAGGGCCCTGAACTCCATTTATCTGGACATATAATATTATGAGTAAAAGTCCTTGTTTATAAGGTAAGAAAAGAACTTTATACAGACTTAACTCATCTGTAACAATCCAGTAAGATCAAGAAGTCCAAGTAACTTATGGCGCAAGTAATCAACCCAGTTAATGACCAAAAAAGAACAATATGTTATACAAAGATAACAGTGGCACGCTTTGATCCATATTAGTTTTGATTGTGAGCCTTAAAGCCTAACAAAGGCCCCACAAAGGTACCATTCAAACTAATAGTAAACTTATATTGCAGCACACCAAGCAGCAAACCTTGCCCGACAAGCAAGACCCCGAGGAGCTGTGCAAGGGACGGATCCAGCCCAAACAGAGTGCTCACTGTACTCTTCCGTACCCATTCAACAGAGAATTTGTTTCAAATGTTTTCGGTGATGAGTTGCTATAATACGTAACTCTTCAGTGAAATATCGAAAACCAAATCATAGATTCCAAGGAAAATCTATACGTACACAAAAATATATGACACAATCAAAATCACTTCAAGCTGCAGAATTTTTCCAAAACCAGAAAATGGAGAGCTCTAGAAGGATGCAAAAAACCAAAGAACAACATAATTAAGCATTCATTGTCGACCACATTGACATGATGAAAAAGATAAATTGAGGAAGGATCAATTCCACTTTTGTTGAACATGTGCATGAGGCATGTTTCTATTTGTATGAAATTTGAAAGAGAAAATTATATATTCAAATTGATAAACTTGGTATACATGAAGACTAATTTTTGGATGCTAGTGGAGTTGGTTTAGCTTTTGCACTGACTTTGGAATAAGAAGACGGAGGTGTGAGGCACTTTTAGTTTCAAGTTTTGTGATAGCTATATTCATTTATAAGATGGTTAATTTTGTGCTTTGCATTTATCTAGGTTCGGTGATGATATATATGATGAGGACATGACCAAAATGAGATTTACATGTAAGTTTTCGAAGAATTACATGGACTGGTTCAAATAGTTTCAAACCACAGAATACTCTCTCAATTTAAATGAGGTGTTCACTTTACGGATTGAAACAATCCAAGTAGATCATCTAAGTGATTATTTAATTAGTCATGGATATGTGAATAAACTATGTCCCATGCATGTTAACTAAGAAGTATTTCGAATTTGCTAGAGTTGTAGTCTATGTCGATGACATGAATCTCACTAACACTCCAGAAGAGTTTGATAAACTATCTCACACATTAAGTAGAAATTTGAGATGAAGTATCTTAGAAAAAATCATTCATGTCTTGACTTGAAGTTTAAGCATTGTTCTGATAGGTTTCTAGTTCACCTGTCAAACCACACTTAAAAGGTGTTGCCTTTAGGTATACCATGATCAACCATATGTTAGATACAAATGAGACCTTGTGGAGGTTTTGGAACCCAAAGTTCCTTATTTAAGTTCAATTTTTGTTTGTTCTTAGCTCATTACATTAGGCAAAACATCTCATTCATTGTTGATTTATTGGTAAAGATACAACACTGCACCTACGCGCTCCCACTGAATTGACATTAAAGTCGTTATTCCGCTACCTAAAAGGTACTATGGATTTGGCTTATCCTTGTTCATCTCCAGCTGATCCAACACACCTAATCCTTAAAATGAAGCTTGCTTTGTTTGCTATGCTAGCACCAGTTCCTTATCATACCTGCACAAGGCACATTCCCAAATGGTTATGTCTTTACTATTAGGGAATACCACAATATCTTAGAGGTCCACATTACCAGTTGCAATGTCTTCGATTCATGCCAAGCTTACCACACCTCACTATGCTACACGTGAGAGACATGGTTAAGAGCTCTTGTTGAGCATATTCAAAGCACTTACGGATTTTCATCTATTGTTGGATTCCTACAACGATCCACGAATATAATGTCACTTGTAGCAAATAGACGATCCAAAAAGTCAACACCAAGCATATTGCACGCTGAAGTCCTTCACTCATCTACAAAGCATTAGAAGATTGAAGTCAAGCAGATTCAGTCCACCTCGATGATCTTTTCACAAAGTCGTTGTCGATGTTTACTACCAAAAACTTCCTAAGTTATTGGATAGCATGACCTATCTCATTTGAAATGTTTATAGTTCTTAGTGGGAGTTTTGTCGAACTTGGGGACAGTATCTTAAAGTATAATCGCATGACCTTAATCTACTTTTTTTTCCTACAAACAGGAGCACTTTTGCCATTGGATATTCACGAACCTGACGCGGTTTTGATAAGCCACCAACATTGGGCTGGTTCTACCCTTGTTTATGTTAATGATCATCCTAAAGATGTGAAACATCGACATCCTCAATCAACTCAAATTTTTCTCCCTAGACTACAGGTATGTCCCACTGAGTTTACTGTAGCCAGGTTTTGGTGATAATATACTTCTACATGCATCCCTACTTAGAGACTCACATATACATTGTTTGTGCTTGTCGAGAATTGACGACAACAATTGCCATGTGCTAATCATGAAGACATGATGCGATACTTAAGTTGTACACACCCAAGGGTGAGTGTAGTGAATATGATTTTATAGCTAGTGTGATTGTGTAAACTAGAAGTAGGAATCCTATAGGATCTAGAATATCATTTTCCTTTAGAACTTTAATTACTTGTAGGCAACGAAGCTCATCATAATTAGTACAAATAAATGCACTAGGCACAAGGGATTACACACAAAATTCCTCTAGCCCCTCCACTATTTCTCTCTTCTCTAGTGGCCATCTTTTTACCTTCTCCCAATAATTAGTTTCACAACAAAAGCAACATGAAAAAGATTTTTGGTTCAAATTTACCAGAGGTAACTTTTTTTTTATAGTTAAATTAGAAGAAAAAGGCAAAATTGAAAATAAAGGAGAAAGAAAAAGAAGAATTTAATACAACACATGTCTCGTGAGGGCACTGGTCAAGTCAGTAACTTGCCGGGAAAGGTGTAGTCACCATTTGGAATGAAGGAGCTCGTCTAATAAGCATTTGTGTGAATGGTGGAAGGGTAGTGGACATTGGGCATATAATTCGATCTAGATCGCTGGAAAACAGGTTGGGATCACCGAAAAATGAATCAGAATTGTCGCCAATGGACCGATCGGTCCAGTCTGAACCAGAACTAGTGTGGCGACTGGCCAGCAATTCGGGTAAACCGATCCAAAGGCCTGTTTGGGCAGTGGGGCGCAGATCTGGTGCAAGCACGCGAGTACGCATCTAGGTTAACTTTACCTTTGTTGACTAGAGGCATGCATGCTAGGCTTCGTGTGATATGAACTTCATGCAATATAGGTTGAGCCTGTTAAAGTCAGTGCTAGTTGCATTTCTTTGGGTTTTGGACCTCGTCTAGGTTGCAAGGTTTGCTGCAGCTGCTAGCGTGGGCTCTTGAATTTGTACCAGCATGGATTGACAATGACAATGACCTATATGGGCTTGTGCCTTGGCTCTGGCTGCAGCATCTGCTTGTTAAGCATGGCCAACACGATTAGACTGGATGGCAAGCGCGTCAAAGGCAAGCCTTGACTATGGACTAATGCTCATTCATGCCTCCTAGTCATCTCTAAATGATCAGGCCTCATTGAATTGTAGAGTGGGCTGCTGATGCTGTGGCAACCATGCTTCCATCGATTGGTGAAAACCTAGGTAAGTAAAGAGTGTTGTTCATCGTGCTTTCATAATATCCTACCATTGTATCCTTTCTCAACGAACTGATAAAAAAACTTTAAAAAAGTTCAGTGACTAGGATCGTACGAGAAATTTAACGTAATGGAAAATTCTAAAAGGAATTGCGAGAGCTTTCTTCAAGAATTAAATCGGGCTCTCAATGAAAGCACTATTTTGTGGTAGCAAAAATCTATCATCTTTAGTCTTGACGAATTTGTACCTACAAAACAAATAAATATCTTTGATTAAAGATCAAAGCCACGCGCCCTAGAAGTTGGGGGGATGGGGGAGGGGGCTTGGCCACGAATCTCCAATGCTTAAGTCAGTTTCTCTGAAAAGAGAATTTTAGAGCTTAATTGCATAGAAAAAGTTCACTAAAATTTTATGGAGAATGGAGTATTTATAGGAGCTAGGGCCATCCACATTTGTAGGGTATGCCATGCTATGCGTCGACATTCGATTGCCCAATGTGTGTCATCCGTAGGTGGAGGAGGAAAGAATTATCCCGAAGATTTACTTAATTACTTAATATCTTGGGATTATCTTGTAATATTCTTGATTATATGTGATTGTGATTACTTGCTTGATTGAGTTGATCTTCAATTAGGAAAACATAAAGATAAGATCTAGTAATTAATCATTTCTTTAATACCTTTAACTTTTCTCCTCACTATGGGGAGGAGAGCTTGATAAGGTTGCATTCAACTGCTCAGTTTTTCTTGAAGGTTGAACTACGCGTGGAGCAGATATGGTCTTGCCACTTTAATGAGCGCATTCTCATCACTTGTGGATAAAAGTCCATGTGTTAGCTCTAGGGTTTATGCATTATGTTTAGCTCCACTTTCATGATCTTGTTCTTTTGGTTCAAGGTCGTTATTATTTGTGTTTGTGTTTGAGATGTACAAATTGTAGTATTATTGGATTACGCATTTGTAAACATGTCATTTGAATGATTAGCTTGATGTTTAGGATTTGGTCGTCTATATTTTTGTTGAACCTTTTACCCTTTTAAATTTCACTCCTCCCTAATAATTCGTGGTTTCGCCAACACTTCTAAGAATCAAAATTAACATGTTTATGGGTTAATCTCTGTCACTCAGCAAGTCATATGTTTTGATAGTAAAAAGAGCATATCGTATGTGGGTCCATCTCTTTTGTTATAAATGTCATGTTTTTTTTGTTGCATATATTTTATTAGTATAAATGAGTTTTCGATTATTTCACTCAATGAGAAAAGAAAAAAGTAGAGAAAATGCACCAAATTAAGGGTTTCTAAAAATTAGATTACTTTGTCATTGAAAAGGATCTCGAATTTTCTAAAGTGCCTCATCTTTCTGGAATTCCTAAACCCTAAACTTGTCTTAACCTTAAATTTGACTCCCATCATTGATCATGAACAGTTAGGCACGACTGCATTATGGAGCATAAGAATTAAATTCAAGATAATGCACGTTGCCATCCGCCCCATATTCTCCCACCCAATCCCATGCAGAAGATGAGATTCAGAAGCATTTCGAAACGATCGAGTCAGTCAATGACTACGACTTAATCAACCATAATTGTTCTTTACTGTTTTAGTTATATTTCCCTTCAAGCTAGTTCTATATGAACACTCCTCAGTTTTTCACATATTTTGGAATAATTAACTACATCCTTATCCACTGCGCATAATTCCCAAATTATTATTACTCTTAATTCCGATAATTTTCCGTTGATTATATTCCATAATCTACTATGTAATGTAACTGCAAATCAAATCATTAGTATTCCTAATCATTTTCATTCTCTTTCTTAATTCTTTTGGTCCAAGTTCTCCTCATGATTGACTGGTGTCGAAAATTCCCTTTTATTAATAAACAAGAGGGGAATTTCAACCATTATATATGAGCTGTTATTAATATTTCAAAATCTGAGTTAATCTGAGTAAATTGTGTAATATTGCATTATATATGAGCTGTTATTAATATTTCAAAATCTGAGTTGATCCAATATTATTGTTTTACCAAATCAGCCATTGAGTCTCATCTAAAACCAAAACATTGCAGCACACAACAATTCCATCCATAAAAGGCTATTCAAGGAATTTCAACCATAAAATGTGCCAAAAAGAAAACAGAAAGAAAGCAAAAAGAGAAGCAAAGTTTGCCATTTTTCATGATAGTTTCATTATCTCACCGAAACCTTTCAAAGAATCGGGACTTACCAAATAACAAAACAAACAGTTCAAAGAATCGGGCAAAAGGCAAAGGCAAAAGGGTTTGGTCAGCCAATTCCTGCTCTAACTGTTGCGAGTTAAGGAAGTTATCAGAAAACCATAACCTGCTAAAACAAAAAATCCATTAGGAAGCCAGGTCACCCGCCATTGCTGAAGCTTCACGACCCAGTTGGCCACGTGTCCCGTCTCCTTCAGTTGTGTTCACCCAGAGTGCCACGGCACGTACGGACTCAGAAACTTGCGATCCCCCGCGAAGCTCGGGTTGACCAGTGCCAGCCTTGACGGCTAAGTACGGACACACCCCTATCGTTTTATATTTCAGTATATAACTATAGTTTCCAGCCACCCCACACCCTCCATTTTCTTAGCTGACTCTCTCTCTCTCCATTATAACCTCCTCATCTCTCTCTCTTTCTATCTGTTTTTCTCATCCTTCCCTATTTATTTTTCTTCTGTCGTTATCCTGTCTGTTTGATATTGTTAGCTGCTTAATTAGCTTTTTTTTAATTTAATTTAATTTAATTTAATTTTAATAAAACTGTTTTGCGTTTTGCACTTTTTTTTTGCATTGGCTCCTCCTTCTGTATATAGTTTCATCCCATCGAGATCACAAGGGGTCCGTGTGAGGAGGAGCAAATTATGCATGTAAATATTGATTAATGCATTCCTACAATATTTCTCTCATTGATTCTTTTGCTAATTTTTAATTAAGCAACCGAACCAATTCGATTAAGCTTTCGAAGCATAGAGAGAGAGATTTGGAAATCATGTTGCAGCATATGACCCAGCAGCAGCAGCAACAGCAGGCGCAGGTTAAATCCCATTTTTTAATCTCAATCTCCGTTCATGCATGCATGCATTCATATAGTGATTTCTGATTGATAATGGTGTTTATATGCATGTATCTTTGTAATCTGCATATTAGTGTGTCTGTGGAAATGTCTTCAGAATTAGTTTTAAGGTATATGTATACATATATATACACACACACGTACATGTGTGTGTGTTTAATCTGCAAATTAGTGTCTTTCGGCAAATGGGTTGTTCGGGATTAGTCTAAAGATTAAAGTATTTCTTAATTATTTTGACATTTATTTCTGCAAATGTGGTTTTCTGAATTAGTCGTAGATTAAAAGATAATTGCATGCTAATCAATTTGTTCTTTACTTCTTTACATGTTTTTTATGCTTTGTTGGGTTCAATGTTGATGTTCTTAGTTGGTTTGGGTCAAAATTTCTTGCCAATTGGTTGAGGGGTCCAGAAGCAAGGAATTTTCATATCCATTCCCTTTCACTTTCACCTCTTTCTGGGATTTCTGCTATGTGCTGTAACCATCATTTTGCTCAATCCTTTTCGCATCTCTATCTTCCCCGGTCGCGTGTGCATTTTGGATTATTCAAATTTGAATGTCTTGTTTGATTTCGACATCTCTGACAATCACAAAATTCATCATCTCGTGTACTTCTGAGTTTTGGATCAACTAGTTGGAATAAAATTAAAGCAAATACAAAACTTTGATCCTGTGCGTTCATAGTATCGATATGGACCTGCTACTAGAGTTCTGTTCCCAAAGAATTTGTAGGGTTAAGGCATTTTACTGTCAATAGAAATGGCACAAGCAAATCTCATCAATTTTGTGCTAACAATCATCGAGCTGGTTATATAGACTTACTAGTTATTTCAACCTTTGTTGCCAATAACACGCACAAAATTGTCATTGTCTTAGGGTTGCTTACTAGTTATTTCCCACTTTTGTATTGGAATAGAATGGGAATATTTAGCTTTTTATGCTTCACCTATAAGCTTTTCTAATCTTGAATCTTTTTGTATTTAGATGGTTAAAGGAGAGCCCTAGTGTGACAAGCATTTCACATGGATAACATAATTGCTTCTTTTCTTCCAATTGCTTATAAATTCTGATTGTTTGTTCGGACCGAGTTGTTTCTGTAAACTGAACAAAACTTACATACCATGAGCTTCCTTCTTAGTTTACTCCTTTAGTTTCTAGCTGCAGTTGGGCAACTTTCATCCTACATGTCACATGTAGCACAAATGCACATCATTTTCTACTTTGCACAAAAAAACCCACCACCAAAACCATCCTTCTTTTGAACACTTAAGTGCTCAATGAATCATATATATACATGGCAGGTTGGTCCACGGAAACTACATAAAAAAAAAAAAATTGGAAAACTGTCCTATTCTTTCTATTTATTTTTAACTTTTTACATGCTTGCTTTATGCATATTGAAAGAAAAAATCCGAGGGAGGGATTGAGGGAAAGTTCTACTGTGAGGCAGGTTGATATGTATTTGCTGTACTAAGATGGAGCATGCCTACATCAATATCTCGTCTAACAAGTTAAAAATTATGATGAATGATGAACTTAACAAAAAGGTTTTATTTTGCAATCTTATAGTTGATGATAAGGGTTTTTTACGTGGATTTTTGTCAGATAATCATATTTTTAATATTGTTCTCTGATGTTTTGCTTGCAGGATGAAATTTCTAGCCAGATTAGCGCTCAAATATTTGAATTTTGCGACCCGGAACTATTCCAAGAGACCCTACAGAATTCCGAGGTCACCACTTCTCCAAATTGCTGCTACGAAGAAAATTCATCCTTTGCAACAAACCTTTCACTACCCCCAGATATAGAAACCACGTTCTGTATCTACCCAGACAACAATGGTAATACTGACGCAAACATTTCCCAAACCCCCACAACTAATAGCACCAACACCACCACCACTGCTGCCAGCGTTCATACCACCGCAACCACCACCACTAATGCCACCAACAACAATAGTGGCAACCTTTCCATAATCTTTGATTCCCAAGAGGAAATTGACAATGATATATCAGCTTCCATTGATTTTTCTCCATCCCCACCCTTTTCGGTACCTTCGTTTCTCATAAACCCGCAAGATCAATTTGATTTCTCTCAAATGCCATTAGCAGATCCTGTTGTTGAGGGATTTTCACAGTACCCTGCCGAACCTGTACCAACTCTTATGACAGCTCCAATAGCATCGGTTTTTGAAGAGGATTGCTTGTCTTCAGTGCCTTCTTATGTTCCTTTGAACCCTTCTTCTCCTCCGTGTTCATTTCTCGGTCCTCCTATGGGACCCTACATGCCTACTGGGCCTATAAATCCTGCTGCATTATCAGCTGACGGTACTGGAATTTTCACCAGCAGCATTCTTATGGCTTCTGAACTGCAACAGAAAGACTTGGAATATCAGGGAGACAGTGGTGGAATTTTCTTTCCAGATTCATTATCGAGGGTTTTTAACCCCGAAGAGCTTCAGGTAATAATCGCTGCTTGCAACTTCTTGGTAGATACTAGGAGATAATTTAAGAAATAACTATTTTATTTCTCACAAGAAACACATCAAACAGTTTAGTTTGGTTTCGAAGTTTCGAACTAAAATCAAGAATGAAGTTTGATAAACCATATAGAACGAAGAGAAAAGGTATATGGAGTCTCTTTACCCTTCTCCTGCTATATCAAGTTGATTTGTTGAGTTTTCAACAATTGTGGTGAATAGTTGTTGAAAATTGAAGAACTTGAAGAACCTTGCCCTCTTAAAAAACCTCTCTGCATTTTAGTCCTGTCTCTCTCATGAGCTTTAGTTGGCCATTAAAGTCAATTGATGGGAACTTAGCGTTGTAAACCCTCGTAGGGGCCACAGCTACAGAAGTACCATCTTGCTTATCTGTTTCTTCTGAACTGTCATCATCTGCATGTAGACTGGAAAAAGTGGTATCACATTCAAATTAACCGATAATATCAGCACGCTTAGCATCGAAATAAGGACATATTTTCTTTCTTGTGCACTAGAAGGGACTAATGTTATTTTTCTTTGCTACTTTTTCTTTGGGTGTAATTTTCACCTTTAATCTCTACAAAAGGCACTTAGTGCTGAGAGTCAGCAACTGGTGAGTGGGGGTGGGAACTCTACTTCTTTACCAACTGAGATTCCAATAGCCGAAGACCCAAATTTTAAAGTAGGCAAGCTCTCTGTTGAAGAGAGGAAAGAAAAGATCCACAGGTACATGAAGAAAAGGAATGAGAGGAACTTCACCAAGAAAATCAAGGTTCTCTCTCTCTATAAAAACATGTGTGAAAAGCATATGCCTTTACTCATATTTGCATGTGTGCGTGTATGTTACTATGTGCGTTTCAATTAGGGATTAGGGTTAAACTCTCACTAATGTTCAAGCAAATATGCAGTATGCCTGCCGCAAAACACTTGCTGACAGCAGACCTCGAGTCCGAGGAAGATTTGCAAAGAACGATGACTTTGGAGAGACCCACAGATCTGCTGGAAGCAATCATGAAGATGATGAAGACGATGAAGTAATGCCTCGTACACTTTTAACACATACCCTATCTTGCAAGAAACAATTCTCAAAATGTTGTGAATTATATTATCCTAGGCGTCTTGTCACCTTTCAAAGTCTTGTCATTGTCCATTGTATTCCAGTCATCTGACATTAGTATATATTCTTACAGGTAGCTGTGAAAGAGGAAGAGGATTTGGCTGATTCTTCGGATATCTTTGCTCATATCAGTGGAGTGAACTCTTTCAAATGCAGCTACCCAATCCAGTCCTGGATTTGAGTAGTATAATAGTGCTAGATTAATAACCTACCAATTTTGCAGGACCCTGTTTCCACCAGTGATGGTTTAATAAAAAATATGAATAATTGGGTCATTATTTATTATTCATGTAAATAATTGAGTCAGGAGGAAAGTATAGAGAAAGTGCTTAACAATGTAAAGTCTTGTGATACTATTTCTTGTACAAACTTCAAACCTTGTAAGGTGTACATTTCATGTCATCTTACTTGAGTACTAGTGGAACCATTGTATCTAGTTTTTCCTCAGTCTTTAGAGACTTAAATTTTTATGAACCCCGAGAGACCTTTAGGGTGAGTTTGAACGAGGGACTTTGAAGTTCTACCTACAAGGCTCGGGACTTTTAGTAGTAACTTTGTAGTGCTTGAGTATTTCAATGATTGTGTTCTTGTAGTGCATTTTTTAACAATCGAGTCTAAAGTTTCTTAGAACTTTAAGGCCCATGACTCAAAATAGGGTTAGGGATAGAGAAGGAGTTTGATTCCCACAAGCACAAAATGTGAAAACCAAAAACCAAATGATTATCAAATGAACCCCTAAGTTTTGATCTTATTCCTTTGATTGGTTCAATTTTACATGGAACCAACCTAGCTCTTCCTTTGTTCATAGAAGAATTTTACTCCTCTCACATTGTTAGTGTTTTCATTGTCACTCTCCTTGTTCGTGTGGTCGTGTTTGTTAGACAATCACTAACCCTAAAAGGTTAACTTATCAAGGAATGAGATAATAGCGTACATCAAGCTTATACTCTGTCGCATGTGTGTGCTTCTCTTGCACATGGTGAGGTAGATATATGAAGACTACAAATAACAAAGAAGTAGAGAATGCAGACTTGAACGCGGAACATATTGCAAAAAAGCTCTGAGATCATGATAATGTGAACACGAAAATTTCCTGAAAAGAAAGAGACAAGAACAACATGCACAAAATAATATTTGTATTTGATGATTTTGGGTTACAATCTCTCTCAAATTTGATCCTCTGATTCGATCTCCGTAAGGTGTTGATTTTTGGATGTGCGATTGATCCAGAGGCCGTCGAGGCTTGATCTTGGATGAACTGTTGGAAGTTTCTTCAAGGGCCGTGGGCTTGATCTTTGAAGGTGGATTTGAGCGGATCTTCAAGGAGCCGTTGGGGCTTGATCTTGAGGATGTGTGTTTCTTCAAGGGCCGTTGAGGCTTGATCTTGAATAATGGTGATGAACGGATCTTCAAGGGCTTTTGGGCTTGATCTTGAAGAACAGTGATGAACGGATCTTCAAGGGCTTTTGGGCTTGATCTTGAAGAACGGTTGGATGTATGGATTTGTCGACGTTGTTGATCCAAAGGGCCGTTGGGCTTGATCTAAGGATGAACGTTCTTCAAGGGCCGTGGGCTTGATCTTGAAGGTGGATTTGAGCGGATCTTCAAGGAGCCGTTGGGGCTTGATCTTGAAGGTGGATGATTGTTGATCCAAGGGTCGTTGGAGCTTGATCTTGGAAGAACGAAGAATGAAGAACGAAGAAGGCTTTCTTGATTCTTCAGGATGAACGGATGATGAACGATGAACACTTTCTTCAAGGGCTGTCGGGGCTTGATCTTGAATTGGTGGAAGTTCTTCAAAGGCCTTTGGGGCTTGATCTTGAAGGTGGATGATTGTTGATCTGAAGGCCGTCGGGGCTTAATCTTGGAAGAACGATGAACGAAGAACGAAGAAGGCTTTCTTGATTCTTCGAAAACTAGATGCTTGAGAGCTTCGGAGTTTCAGAGCTTCAGAGCTTCAAGGTGTAATATGAATTGGTCCCTTGAAATGAATGAAATTGGCTTCTATTTATAGAATTTTCCAAGGCCTAATTTTGAATATAATATTCCAGATGAAATAAGTCATTTCTGCCAAGTGTTGACACGTGTCATGTTTGATGACTTTTCCGATGATTCTTGATTTTTTGTTTAAACACACGCTACATGTAAAATTTATGTAATACATGAGCGTTGAAACTTTGATTTATCGGTCAACATTTATTTACCGAAATTTCGATGTCTACAAATGCCCCCACTTCAAGGCGTGTCGTATACATGTGCTTGTCATGTGTAGGAGATGTGTTTTGAAGTTCCTTATTGTAGATGTCGATACAAGGGCCATCAAGGCTTTATCTTGAATTGGGCTGAAAATGTCTTCAAGGGTCGTCGAGGCTTGCTCTTGAAGGTTGAAATCGGACCACAAGGACTTCATGTGGTAGATGATCTTTGGCTTTGGTAGTGGATGAATCGACACGTATTTTGTTGCGCTTGTTGACTTTCCACATCTTTGATCTTGAACTGGGTTGGAGGATTTTCTGGATTCCTCCAATTGTTGACTTTCCACAGGTTTATTCTTGAACTAGGTTGGAGGATTTTCTGGTTTCCTCCAATTGTTGACTTTCCACAGCTTATTCTTGAACTGGATTTGATTTAAGGGTGGTAGACACTTGATCTTGAATCGGACTTGTGATTTCCTCAAGGGTCGTCGAGGCTTGATCTTGAATTTGGATGGAAGCTTCTTCAAGGGTCGTTGAGGCTTGATTCTTGAAGGTTGACTCAAACACATGACAAGCAGGCACGAGGTGAAGGTGACGACTTGCTGCTTTGCTCAATCTTTCTAATTCACACCTGAGCAGTTTGGTCAACGGTATGATCTTCAAGATTGATGGGCTCTTCTTCCAGTTGGTGATTTGATCTTTAAGGATTTGATTCAAGGGTGGTGAATCGGCACGTGCAGCCCACAACGCCTAGCAAGTCGACCCAAGAATTTGAGGGTCAAAACGAGTCCACTACCCAGAGTGATTGCAACCCTGATGATATGAGATACTTTTGATTTTGAAAAGGTAGCAGATGAATCGACACGTGCTTTGTTGTGCTTGTCTCCACATGCTTTAATGTATCACTTTCCCTTGCCTTATATGTTCTTTGGGCAGATGTGGTATCTTCTCTGGAAGCATAAGATGTTGAGATAATGGGTACTTCGAGAGTAGTGCTAGGTAAGCAATCAGGGAAGGGTTCCAAGCAGTCGGTTCCTGACTGGGAGTTTGACACCAAGTGCTGGTTGATTGCTCTTTTTCTCATTGTCCTGCAGGTAAGAACAAGGACAAAGAAAAGGACAGGGAGAAAGCATGATATGAAATACTCTTGCTTTCGAAGAAGTGGTGGCGATTTGACAGCGTTGCATATCGAGGCTTTGCTCTTCGGCGATGGTGCCGTCAATATGTCGAGCTCTTGGATTCAACTCAGAATCCTTCTGCTGGGTTGGTCGATTGTGCAGGGAAAGAAAGACTTGATTTTGAAGGAAATCAACACGTTGTCTCCACATGCTTCAAGGTATCATTTTCACTTGCCTTATCTGTTCTTCAGGCAAATGTGGCATCTCCTCGAGTTCCTCAACTCATACTTCTTCTGATGAGTTGACTGTGCAGGCTGCATTCTTCTCTGCTTGTTTTTTCTGCATGTTGTCTCCACATGCTGCAAGGTATCATTTTCACTCGCCTTATCTGTTCTTCAGGCAGATGTGGCAGCTTCTTTGGAAGTACAACAGTAGTGGAAGACGAGTACTCAAGAGCAATACCATGTAAGCAACCAGGCAAAGGTTTCAGGTAGTCGATTCCTTACCTGGGTTTGAGTAGAGGTTCCAGCATATTGCTTTCTTTATTTTTATCTTTGCAAGTAAGAACAAGGACAAAGGAAAGGACAGGGAGAAAGCATGATATGAGATACTCTTGCTTTCTACCCTGGTGATATGAGATACTTTTGCTTTGGTGTTATTTGTTTGCAGAGGTACCCCAAGGAATAAGGAACACTGAGTGACTCGAGAGGCTTCGCTGGGAAGGCATTCTCGGAGATAAAGAAAGGTTATTTATGTCTGCCTTGCTATGAAAGGTGAAGGTAGACAGTTATAGGAAGCTCTTTAATACCTGTAGAGGTACTATTCTTTCACTCGTGTTGGCAACCATTGAGTGATTGATCAGTATGGCTTCACGCGCTTTCTTCATCATCATAAATCTTCAACAAATTGTCCGTAATTTCCTCTAAGCTGAGTGTGCATGTGACAGGTGTTGACGAGGCTGAAAAAGCCTGACGCCTCTTCAATATCTGGGATCGGCGCTTCGACAAATTATCCGTGATTTCCGCAAAGCTGATTTTGCGTGTGATGGGTGCTGACGTGTCTGGAAAAGCAAGATGCCTCTTCGATTTCTGAGCTTGCCTCTTCGATTTTTGAATTGGCCTCTTCGATTTCTGAGCTCTGTCGAGTGCAGAGGTTGCATGTGACAAGTGCGGACAAGTCTGGAAAGGAATATTGGCCCGTGGTTTTCTGAGCAAGCCCAGCTTTTGAGAAAGCTAGCACCTCTTCGATTTTTGAATTGGCCTCTTCGAATTCTGAGCTCGCCTCTTCGATCTCTGAAATCCCGTCAAGTGTTGATTTTTATAGAGGCACGCAATTCGTTTCAAAGCACACTTGAATTTTCGCTTGTAGAAACTCCCTTCTTACACTTCTAAGATCTTGATTTGTCCGACCTCTTCTTTCTTTAACACCTTTGAAAATGTCTGGACCCTCTGACCGTCGTTTTGACTTGAACCTTGGTGAAGAGGCAGTCCCGCCTTCTCCAGACAACATATGGCGCCCATCCTTCATATCCCCTACTGGTCCTCTTACCCTTGGGGATTCGGTGATAAAGAATGATATGACCGCTGCGGTGGTAGCCAGGAACCTTGTCACTCCCAAAGATAATAGACTACTTTCCAAACGGTCTGATGAGTTGGCTGTTAAGGATTCTCTGGCTCTCAGTGTGCAGTGTGTAGGTTCTGTGTCTAATATGGCCCAACGTCTATTTGCTCGAACCCGTCAAGTTGAATCATTGGCGGCTGAAGTGATGAGTCTCAAATAGGAGATTAGAGGGCTCAAGTGTGAAAACAGAGAGTTGCACATGTTTGCCAATAGTTACTCGATGAGCATGAAGAGAAAGCTCGACCAGCTGCAAGAATCCGAAGGTCAGATTCAGAGTGACCATTAGATGTTTATGGCTTCACTCCAGAGGCACCTATTGCCTTCGTCCTCTAGAGTTTTACCCAGTCTTGAGGCTCCAAACAGTCAACCTTCGGTGCTTCTTCTTCCTGGAGCTTTGCCGAGTGGTGAGGCTTCCAACAGTCAACCTCCGGTGCCTCTTCTTCCTGGAGCTCCGCCGAGTGATGAGGCGTCACCTGATCATCCTTGAAGATCCCCTCCTGTAAATTTGATTTGACTTTTTTTTAAGGTATGTATAATGCAAATTTGTTTTGACTTATTTTTTTAAGGTATGTATAATGCAAATTTATTTCTTTTTAATGCATTTTTTTGTTGTTGTATACATACATATATTATGTACACACACACACACACACACACACACACACATATATATATATATATATATATATATATATATACACACATTTTTTTTTTTCACGTGGGCTAATCCACCATCATCCTCTTTTTTTTAAAATTTTTTTTTTTCTTTATTTGCTTTCAGTGGTGCTCACTCCACCACCACTAACTAGATGATGGCCACCATAATCATACAGCACCATGACCCTTTTTTTTTTTTAATATTATATCTACTTTTTTTTTCTTTATATACGATGCTCTGCAAGGCTGGATTTGTGGGTGAAACCCAGGCCTAATCCGAGAGACGGAGGTGCAGATGCAGTGGAGGATCTTCAACAACCATGTAGGGTCTGTCCTTGGTGATGAAGACGAGAAGGATGGGGGTGACCTTGATGTCGGACCTAGCTAGGACCCGGAGCACAATCGGGTTGGAGTCAAGCTTGAAGCCGGGAGCGGAGCATCACCGCTGGGCAGAGATGGAGGAGATAGGAGACCCGAGTCAGTTCTCGATCTTGAGCACGAAGTAGCGCGACGAGTCGAGTATGGTTTCAATGGAGGTCTTGCGCTGGGACGTCCCGGGGGAGAGAACTGGCGGTGCTTGTCATCGTCAGAGGTTGCTGAGCGAGAAAGAGAGGACAGACAAAGCAGTCCTACTCGGGGGAGAGGTTGAGGCTCAGTGACAGAAGTGCGGCGCTGGGCGAGTTGACCATGACGGTTTCGAGGTGCTCGAGTCGCTTGAGCGACGTGTCGTAGGTCGGAGGAGCGGACCTTGTATCCCGCATCCGCCAAATAACCATCGACTTTGGCTGGGGAATTGGTGACGGAGATGAGCAGTTTGGAGTCGCAGGGAGAGGTTGAGGCTCAGTGACGACTCCACATAGTCAGAGTGGACGATGGCGTCGAGGAGTTGGTGGAGCGGAGCATAGAGCTCGCGTGCTCGATAGTCGCTGCGGTGGAGGAGCAGCAGGTAGGCTTGGGTGGTGTTTATCAGCGATGAAGCCTCGGAAGTGGTCGAAGTCGAGCTTCGAATCTCTCTGCACTCCCATTTTCAAAAGCTTCATCTGGCATGGCGGCTATGGGCCTGGTGTTGGTCTTGACGCAGGCTTGGGCTTGGTGTTGGTCTTGACGTAGGCTTGGGCTTGGTGTTGCTTTGGAGTCCATGGCGCTTACTGGGTTCTTCTGTAGGTTTGAAGGATGATACAGGTCCAAGGAGGAAGGGTTTGAGATCGACGGATTACGACGGGAGTGACGGGGGGAGAGAAAGGTAGAGACTTTGAGGAGTTTGTGGGGAAAAGAGAGAAACGGTTGTGGCTACTCCAACTGTACTGCGAGCTCTGATCAAGCTGGGGATAATGATGGCGGTGAGGAATTTGGCGAAGTGCTGCTATGGGAATGGAATCGATGATGGCTTTGGGCCGTCCCGTGGCGTGTGGTGAGTTACAAGTCGAAGGCACGGCTGGAGGAGAAAACCCGGATTGGGCTTTGAGAGCTGGGCCAGGGCCTGGATTTAGGTTTCTGCTTTTCTGGAACTTTGAGGATTGAAGTGGTGGAATGGAGGCCATCGCCAAAGCCCAATGTATAAGAGTTTATGTCTCGGGCCTTGAGTTCCACCTGCTAACCTTGATTCCCCCCTTTTTTTTTGGTGATTTTTTTGTAAATGTTAAGAATCTTTAATTTTGAGAAGACAGAGCATGGTGCCAGGACCTCACGAAGCTTCCAGAGATGTGGTAGTTGGTGGCAGAGTGAGCAAGCTGCCTAGTGCTTGTGCTAGAGACTGCAGCGGGGTTTCGCTGTGTAGTGCCTTTTGATCACAGTTTTCCCTCGGTGGTGCGCTGCCGTGTGGTGCTATCCAAGAGACTGCAGCGGGGTTTCGCTGTGTAATGCCTTTTGGTCACAGTTCTTCCCTTGATGGTGACGTCGCCGTGTAGTGCAAGAAACTGCTTGCGTAACCACTGCGGGGTTGCGTAGCATTTTGGTTTCTTTGCTACTGTAGTGTGCTTTGAAGGACCGTCTTGTAGCTGCCTTTTTACCGTGCTTGCTGCACCACTGTCGTTGCATTATTCATTACGCATCATTGCACTGCCCACCATCCTTGTTGCACTGTTTGTCGTCCTACTGCTTGGAGCTTGTTCCAGTGTGTCACTTTTACCGTGTGAGGTTGTGTCAAAGACTGCAATGAGTTTATGCTGTGTAGTGTCTTTTGGTCACAACTTTCCTTGATGGTGACGTTGGTGTGCACATTGACCTTGGTGCTTGCCGTGGGCTCTTTGCCGTTGCTGCTTAGAGCTTGTTCCAGTGTGTCACTTTTTACCGTGTGAGGTTGTGTCAAAGACTGCAGCGAGTTTATGCTGTGTAGTGTCTTTTGGTCACAACTTTCCTCGATGGTGACGTTGGTGTGATGCTCACCTTTGTAATACGGCTTTGTAACCAAATCATTCCTTTTAAAGAAATAAAGTATTCATATTCTGAACTTGCTTTTTATTCTTCAAAGTGTTTGTGTTTTTTTTTGTTGGTGATGTGACTGTACTTGAAGTTTTGAAGTTTCAAGTTGCCTACGTACCCTCGGTTGAGGAGGGATCAAGTCATGACGTAGTTCAAATGAGCGATGAATTTAACAATGATTTTGATGATGATTTTACCGTACACAGTTTATGCTCTTGCGGGCCAGGAGCTTTGTGTCTTGCAGTTTAGGCTCTTGCAGACAATGAGTATTGGTGTTTGTCGCCTTTTAGGGGTAGTAGCGCTTCAAGAATCTGCCATTGATAGGGTCGATCTTCAAGCCGTCTTCTGCCATGATTAAGTAGGCGTCATTGGTGTAGACTTCTTGTATTACGTATGGTCCATCCCACTTTGACGTGAACTTGTTCTTTGTCTTGTGAGTTGTGATGATAAGCATACGCAATGAAAGGACGAGATCTCCCATTTGAAAAGAACGAGGGAGAACTTTCTTGTTGAAGGCCTTGGAGAGTCGTGCTTGATAACACTCCAAATGTTGCTGGGCTTCGAGTCTTTTCCCATCCAGCGCTTCTAGCTCTTGAAGGCGCAACTTTGCATTCTCTTCGTCAGTCAAGCCTTCTTGTATAGCCATCCTTAGTGAGGGGATTTGACTTTCGAGCGGTAGAACAGCTTCAGCCCACTTTCAACCGACTCGTGAACTGTTTTCGGTTGGAGATATGTTCCTTGATGAAACGAACGACGGTTTCCTTCTGACTTCCTTCAGGGGTATGGCTTCAGCCCACTTGGAAAAGTAATCTGTTGCAGCCAGGATGTAAGCTTCTCCTACAGATGACTTTGGCGCAATTGGTCCTACGACGTCCAATCCCCATGCATCGAATGGCTATAAAGTAGCTGTGGGGTGTAATGGTTCAGGCGGTTAATGTATGAAGTTGGCGTGAAATTGGCAGGCTTAGCACCTTTTAGCGTGTTCTGGGCAATCTTTTACCATGCTTGGCCAGTAGTAATCCATTCTTTTGAGCTGGAAATGAAGCTTTGGTCCGGACTGATGCGCCCCACATATTCCTGAGTGTGCTTCTTCCATGGCTTGATTAGCTTCTTCCTCGCCTAGGCATCTCAGAAGTACTCTTTCAAAAGATTACCGGTAGAGTGTCCCTTTGTAATAGAGGAAGTGATGTGTTCGTCGACGTACTTCAGAGCGGTGTTTTAGATCATCTGGAAGTATTCCATGCTCCAAGTAGCTGATCAGAGGTTGTCTCCATTCTTCAACGTTGACCGGAAGTATTGAAATAACGTTTGTATCGCTTAGTACCATTTCAGTAACAAGCGGGATTACCCATCTTTGGCAGATTGGCACATTTGTAGCTTCGTCTTCTTCTAATGTCATGCTCGAGGCTAGGTTGGCGAGAACGTCTGCCATTTGATTCTCTTTTCTTGGCACGTGTTCTAGTGTTACGGCCTCAAACCTTTGTAGCAATTGCGTTGCCAGCCGGAAGTATGGGACGAGATCATCTTTCCTCACCTCATATTCAGTCAGGAGTTGATTGATTATGAGCTTGGAGTCGCCATATATCTCAAGGGCTGGGATTTCCATGTTGATTGCCATTTGGAGCCCGATGATCAGTGTTTGGTACTCAGCGACGTTGTTGGAGCATAATTCGCTTAGTTGGAATGAATAAGGTAGTATTTGCCTTTGTGGCGACATGAATACTACTCCTGCCCCCGTTCTGTCTGCTCGTGCAGATCCGTCAAAGAACATCATCCATGTCGGGAATATGTCGATGTAGAACACCTCCTTGTCAGGCAAGTCGTCTGAGATTTTCCAATCGGCTGGGATTAGATGGTCGGCAAAGAAGTCTGCTAGCGCTTGTCCCTTGACGGCTTTAGCTGGGACGTAGATGATCTCGTATTAATTGAGAAGCAATGCCCATTTAGCTAGTCGCCCTGTCAAAACAGGCTTGGACATGACGTATTTGACCATGTCAGCTTTAGCAACCAAGTGGATGGTGTAAGCATACATGTAATGTCTGAGCTTCTGGATGGCAAACATTAAAGCAAGGCACATTTTTTCTATTGGGGAGTAGTTCAACTCAGCGCCGGTGAGCGTTCGACTGAGGTAGTAGAGTGCTCTTTCTTTCTGGGATTCGTTTTCCTGTGCCAAGAGTGCTCCAACTGAACTTTCCTGAGCAGCAATGTATAATATGAGCGGTTCCCCTGGTACAGGTGCCCCCAGGACAGGTGGACTTGATAAATACTTCTTTATGCTTTCAAAAGCATTGTTGCATGCGTTGTCCCATACGAATGGAACATCTTTCTTCATGAGTCGACTGAACGGTTCACAACGCCCTGCAAGGTTGGAGATAAAGCATCTGATGAAGGCTAGTCGTCCTTGTAGACTTTTCAACTCGTGTAGGTTTCTTGGCTCGGGCATGCTTTGAATGGCCTTGATCTTTGATTGATCCACTTCAATGCCACGATGCTTGACAATGAAGCCGAGGAACTTTCCAGATGTGACGCCAAATGCACACTTTAACGGGTTCATCTTGAGGTTGTATTTTCGCAACCTTTCGAACACTACTCGCAAATCCTTCAAGTGATCTGATCTTTTCTTTGTCTTGACCACCACATCGTCTACATAGCATTCTACGTTCTTGTGTAGCATGTCATTGAAGATCTTCTGCATTGCACGTTGATATGTAGCTCCAACATTCTTCAGACCAAAAGGCATCACCTTGTAGCAGTAGATACCTTTTAGAGTGCGGAAAACTGTTAGTTCCTCGTCTTCAAGAGCCATACGAATTTGATTGTATCCAGAAGAGCCGTCTATGAATGATAATGCCTCATGGCCAGTGGTCGCGTCCACCATGATTTCAATGATTGGCAAAGAGAAGTCATCCTTTGGGCAAGCATCATTGAGGTCTCGGAAGTCTACGCAAACACGTATTTGTCCAGATTTCTTAAGGACTATGACGATGTTGGAGATCCACTTGAGGTATTGCACCTCTCGAATAAAGCCTGCTTCGATCAACTTGTCAATCTCGGCCTCGATTTGTGGGATGAGCTCGGATCGATAGCGTCTTTGAGTTTGCTTTATTGGTCACGTTCCAGGCTTGACTGCAAGATGATGCACATCAATGATAGGGTCGAGGCCAGGCATTTCCTTGTAGGTCCAAGCAAAGACGTCTTTGTACTCTAATAGCAGCTGGTAATACTTCTCTATCTCGTCTGCACTTAGTAATGCACTCACGAAGATAGGCTTCGGTTCCTCACTTGTGCCTAAGTTAAGTTCTTTGAGATCGTCAACTATGGCTTGCCCTCCATCTTCGAGTTGTGACGATGCTGCAATGACATCTTCCTCAAGGATTTCATCTTCTTCACCTTCTTGGATTGTGATGTGGAAGACGTCTTAGGCCTCTTCTTCTGTGTTGACCTCTCGAGCTTGTTAGCATGAAGATTGTCCAGTGTGGATGATGGTGCGCCTTTTTACTTTCAGTGATCCAACTGTGTTAACCTCCAAAATTGCTTGGCACTTCATTCTTGAAGGAATGAAACTTCGAACGTCATCCTTTTCTGCCAGACGATCGATCTTTTCTACTTATGGTGTCGTCTTTCTCCTTCTGGAAGGCTCTTTGGCTTCTTCAAGTCTTTCCATAACTGACTGTCGTGGAGGAAAGTTAGTCGTATTGCTTTGCTTCTTAGGTTTCGACAACCTTTTGAAAACAGAGCTTCGAGATGCTGACGTGTTAAGCCTTTTGAAGACGAAATTTCTGTTTTGATCGCCAATGAGTTTAGGTGCCGAAACTCTGGGCCTTGAACGATTTATTCTATCGAATACTGACGTCTGGGGGGCAGGTTGAGGCTCTTCTTTATCTTGTATAATGCTCACGCTGATGTGTTGAGCGCTAGCATTTTTTGCCTTGCTGGAGATCTTCACCGGTGCATTTGGTGTGAAGCCAAGTTCTGCTTTATTGTTGTTAACCCCGTAACCATGCTCCTCCAACTTCTTCTGAGTTTTAGTGAGATCACGTTTGTTGTCTTTGATGGTGTTCGAATCCTTCTTTCCCAAATTTGCAGAGGAGGTGAAGTTGTACCCAGCTTTCGACATGAGTTTGTAGGCGTTTGGATCAAAACCTTCTTCGGTCCTCTTGGTTGGGAGAAAGCTTGGTTCTACCCCTTTTGGCAGGCCTTTTATAAAGCCTTGTGATGGTCTTGCAACTTTAGTGTCGCCTAGCTGTGTCAGAGGAAAAACTGCATTCGTTTTGAGCAACTTTACATTATCCATGTGCCGCTGTGCATCGGCTTTGCTTGCTGCAGTTTCAAACAGGGATTGACCATTCTTTCTTCTCGACGTCGGGATGTATCGAAAAACGGGTATGTTTGGTCCATTTGAAGGCATCCTACTCCCTCTGGTTGTTGTAGGTTTAGCAAGCTCATCGTCATTTTTGCTTGAAGATGGCATAGCTTCTTCTTCTTGCTTCTTGGGTACGGCTTGCCACTCCTGCTTTTTAGGTGTTGCTTTGCCCATGTATTTGATCTCTTTTGGAAGAGTTTCGGGCACCATGTCTTCATCCATGTAGAACTTGGCGTCTGCGAAATGTGATTCCGCTTCGATGAATGGTTTGGTGTTTCCATAGATCACATTCACTCCTTCTTGGTAAAATTTTAAGCATTGGTGAAGGGTGGACTGTACTACTCTATTCGCATGGATCCAAGGCCTTCCTAAGAGCAAACCGTAGGAAGTTCTTGCATCAATCACGTGAAATATTGTGCTTGACTTGAGTTTACCAATGGTCATCTCTACTCGAATCATGCCCATCGCTCCTTGTCCTCCTTGGTTAAAACCTTGGATTAGTAGACGACTTAGGGATAGTTCATCCACCTTGATGCTGATTGTGGTCATTGTTGACTTTGGCATGATATTTATGGCTGATCCGCCATCCACAAGCATGTGGTCGACTTTATGCTCCTTTACGTACCCAGAGACGAAAAGATGACGGTTTGTGAGGCTTGGATCCTAGCAGCAAGTCTTCGTCGGTGAAGTGGATTGTGTCCTCGGCAGCACAACATATGGCACACTCGTGTGGCCGAAGCCTCAAGCCTTTGTTCTTGCTTTCTTGCACTTCGTGGTCGTTTGGACTTGCTAAAACCGCTGCCAGTGCCTTTCGTATCTTCTTTGGCAATTGTAGCGCTTCCTCGATGCTAAAGTGTGTTAGCAGACCTTCTTCAGGTGTAAGAGTATTTTCTCCCTCAGTGGCGACAACTTTGCCTTTTGAGGGTTCTTCCATTTCTACTTCGACCATATGACATGCAGCGATAGTGCAATGTTGGAAGAAGTCCTCCGGGAAGTACTCGTGCAAGGAGACTGGAATGCGTGGCTTTTGCTCAGCAGGTTCCCCAACAGATATTGGCTTAGCAGCTCTTATGTTTCTTTTAGGCTTCCTATTGCTGCGGCGGCGGTGTTTTCTCCCTTGTTCCCTCTTTGGCTTTATAGTTTGCGATCTCGGTTTCCTCGTCCTCTTATAGGTCACCAATGTCCATCATTTGTCATCGTCAGTAGGTGCATCTTGGTTGCTTGCCCCCAGTGACGGTGATGCAGAAGGTGCAGTGTGGTTTGAGTATTGCCAAGCATGGTCAGGCATTTCTTGAAGAAGCACTGGATCAAAGGATCCGAACACGACCGTAGTGGTGTGCGTTGCAGCTGTGTCTTTTAAGTCGAGCTCAATCCGCCCTTGTTGTGCCAACTTCATGATGAGTTCTTTTAGGATGAAACACTTGCCCACATGATGACCCACGATGCGATGGTACTTGCAGTACTTGGGATCATTGATGCGATTCATCTCTTCAGTGCGTTTGCATTCGGGCAACTCAATCACCTTCTTCTCCAGCAGGTCGTCCAACATTGCGTCCATGTCGGAGTCCGGAAAAGGGTATACCTTCTGCTCCAGTTCCCTCAAAGTGTTTTTGTACCTATCTTGGGTGTGGGAAGGCTCACTTCTTTTTATCTCATTTGCTTTGTTATTGAAAGAGATTTTGACAGGTGCGGACGAGGTCTTGATAGGGGTGGTATTGGTGGTAAAAGCTTCCTTGGCGGGTTTTTTCCCATGATTGTCTGCTCTTGAAGTAAACACCTTATCCCTTTTGAAATCGGTGATTGACTCCTTCTTTCCATGGTGGGCGATGCTCAGCTCCATGTCGTGGGCAGGGGTGGCTAATTCTTCAAAAGTTCGTGGTTTGATACCTTGAAGGATGTATTGTAAACCCCATTGCATGCCCTGGATGCACATCTCAATTGAAGAAATCTCAGAAAATCTGTCCTTACAGTCGAGGCTTAGATTACGCCATCAGTTGATGTAGTCCATGACTGGTTTTTCCTTCCCTTGCTTCGTGCTCGTCAGCTCTAGCATGCTCATAGTGCGGCGGGTACTGTAGAAGCGGTTGAGGAATTCCTTTTCCAACTGTTCCCAGCTATTGATGGACTCGGGCTCCAGGTCCGTGTACCACTCAAAGGCGTTTCCTTTTAACGAGCGCACAAACTGCTTGGCGAGGTAATCTCCCTCCATCCCTGCATTGTTGCAGGTTTCGACGAAATGTGCGACATGTTGCTTCGGGTTTCCCTTTCCGTCAAATTGCATAAACTTCGGTGGTTGATAGCCCATCGGCATCCTTAAGGCGTCGATCTTCTTAGAGTAAGGCTTCGAGTACAACGTGGAGGCATGGGAGCTCCCTTCGTACTGTGCCTTGATGGTGTTGGTGATCATCTCTTGCAGCTGCTGGATAGAAAGAGATTCCATGAGTGCCGCTGCTTGGTCTGGCTCCGGCTTCATATCAATTTTCTTCACTGGAGGCTCCTCTTCTCTGCCAGCTCTTCCTTTTAATGGATCATCCTCTGGGTCGGGTTTCTCGCCGTCCTGCGCCTCCAATCGGTTGACTAGTGCTACAATTTGCAAGTCTTTTTCTTCCACAGTTCGGGTTAGCCTTGCGATTGCTTCATTCATTTGAGCCAGCTGCTCATCGATTGAAGTTGCTCCAGTGGTCATGACTTGCATGGCTGAACTGCCGCTTGAATCGGCATCGGAGAGCATGGATTCAGAGTATTTCCTTGGGCTTTCACCCCTTGGTGCCCTTAATAAGGCTAAGGTGATCACAGGCTCGTGCCTTGGGTGCTCTTGTTCCCTTGGCAGAGTTGATGCAGAGGTGAAAGAGGCGGCATAAGTAGCTCTTGTCTTGCTTCGAGTCGTGATGCCCAAAGTGACACCACTTGCGACGAGGACGCTCTTGTTCTTTACGCCGGTTGCGGGAACAGTTTGAGCCTTCCTTGATGCCATTAATTTTGCAAGTGTGCTTAAATTTCTTGAACGGAGAAAGAGATGAGAGGTAAAGATAATCCCACTGGGCGTGCCAAATTTGTGAACACTAAAATTTCCTGAAAGGAAAGAGACAAGAACAACGTGCACAAAATAATATTTGTATTTGATGATTTTGGGTTACAATCTCTCTCAAATTTGATCATCTGATTCGATCTCCGTAAGGTGTTGATTTTTGGATGTGCGATTGATCCAGGGGCCGTCGAGGCTTGATCTTGGATGAACTGTTGGAAGTTTCTTCAAGGGCCGTGGGCTTGATCTTTGAAGGTGGATTTGAGCGGATCTTCAAGGAGCCGTTGGGGCCTGATCTTGAGGATGAGTGTTTCTTCAAGGGCCGTTAAGGCTTGATCTTGAATAATGGTGATGAACGGATCTTCAAGGGCTTTTGGGCTTGATCTTGAAGAACGGTTGGATGTATGGATTTGTCGACGTTGTTGATCCAAAGGGCCGTTGGGCTTGATCTAAGGATGAACATTCTTCAAGGGCCGTGGGCTTGATCTTGAAGGTGGATTTGAGCGGATCTTCAAGGAGTCGTTGGGGCTTGATCTTGAAGGTGGATGATTGTTGATCCAAGGGCCGTCAGAGCTTGATCTTGGAAGAACGATGAACGAAAAACGAAGAACGAAGAACGAAAAAGGCTTTCTTGATTCTTCGGGATAAACGGATGATGAACGATGAACACTTTCTTCAAGGGCCGTCGGGGCTTGATCTTGAATTGGTGGAAGTTCTTCAAGGGCCTTTGGAGCTTGATCTTGAAGGTGGATGATTGTTGATCCGAGGGCCGTCGGGGCTTGATCTTGGAAGAACGATGAACGAAGAACGAAGAAGGCTTTCTTGATTCTTCGGGAACCTGGATGCTTGATAGCTTCGGAGTTTCAAAGCTTCAGAGCTTCAAGGTGTAATATGAATTGGTCCCTTGAAATGAATGAAATTGGCTTCTATTTATAGAATTTTCCAATGCCTAATTTTGAATATAATATTCCAGATGAAATAAGTCGTTTCTGCCAGGTGTTGACATGTGTCCTGTTTGATGACTTTTCCGATGATTCTCGATTTTTTGTTTAGACACACGCTACGTGTAAAATTTATGTAATACATGAGCGTTGAAACTTTGATTTATCGGTCAACATTTATTTACCGAAATTTCGATGTCTACAGATAGACAACAAGAAACCCCAAAAGCTTAAGCTATCAAGAAATAAACCAACAATATATGTCAATTTATCGTGTGTTGATGCAAAGTTCTGACATTTAGATTGCAAAAGCATCAGTATTGGTATTGGCGTCGCCATGGACATCGTAATACTATTTGTTAAATTAATGAGTTCCCATTCCCCGTTTAAAGGTTTTGATTTTGATGGATTCCGACCTAGGTTTGCTATTGGGTTTTGTTTTGGTGTAATGAGCCAATAGGCATGAGCTATAAGGATTTGGGCTTTGTTTATTGTTTTGGTGTAATGACCCAATATCTCTTTGTAATCTTGTTGATTTTGTTGTACAACTACATATTGACAGATCTTGAGTTTGAATAACACTTAGTTAAATCACCGTATCATAATTATCAGAAAACAAAAAAACTGTAATAATGAAGAATCGAAGGGGATATTTTTGTTTGTCCTAGGTTCTTCTATATCAATAATTTTAAGGTCAAAACCAAAAGGCCACATGCCATGACTTTTGGGAAGTCTAGAGAGATTTGAAACGAGAATGTGTTCCGTTAATTGTTAATCGTTAGGTATGGAAAAATTACAGACTGCAGGCAAAATGCCTTTAATTTTTCAACAAGGTTTGTTATGTTAGACGGCTCCCCTAAATAGACAGGCCTTTTGTTGTCGTTTGTCGACCAAACGTTTTTTTTTTTAACAAACAATATCATCTACATTAAGAGCATTTATTGACCAAATTTTAAAAAACAACATTCAATTGCAACTTTGCCCTAATTTTCTCGCCCTGCACATGCATGAATGCATAATTACATATTTACCCAATTAAGGAATCAGTTGGTCCCCCTCTTTCCACCCTGTGTTACAAAAATTTGGATGTTTGATTATTCACAGTGCAGGGAATATTGGTTTTGGGATAAGAGTAACAAATCATGCACCAGTCAGCACCTGGCAAATGAGTCATGTTTATCATGTTTGTGTCGTTTTCGTATTATATCCATTATCATAACAGATTGTGTCATTTCAAACATGTTATGTTAACAGGTTCTTAACGGGGTGACTCGATAATGACCAGATAGTTAACAGGTTGAGTCGTTTCGTGTCAAGTTAATGTGTTATGCAAGAAATTGTCATGTCTAATGTCTAAACCTTGCAAACGGGTCATGTTCGTACCATACCCGTTACCTTAAGGGTGACCTAATAACGACCAGATTTGTTAACGTATTATTAACGGGTTGACTCAAAACTTGTCATTCTCGTATCATTTCGTATCGGGTTAAGAGGTCGTGTAAAAAATTGCCATGATATATAGCAAGTTTAACAAGAGAAAGTAACTAATTCATATATATGTATTAATGGGTTGCCAATATTAATGAGTGGAAGATGTGAATTTGTTAGACAAATATAGTAAATTAGTTAGAATTGAATTATAATTGTAATTGTAGAAGAATTTTGTTTGTTGTACAAGGATATGTAATTGTATATGTTTTGTTCTTGTATAAATGAAATATTTATTCCAGCCAATTATATTTATTTTACATGGTAGCAGGGCAGGTTTCAAATGCTAATTCAATTTTTTTTTTTTCCGGAAGCCATCCATGTCGTCCTGTTTTCTCCTCACCATGGACGATTTTCCTTCCGAATGCACTGACCATTTTTATCTTCACCATTCCTATCACCCAAATCTTTTTCTTATCTTCAAGAAATTGAATAGAGACAACTACACGACTTGGGGACGCGGTATGCAAATTTCTTTGAGCGCCAAGAAAAAGCTTGGTTTGATCAAATGCGATGTCAAGGAGCCGTCTTCCTCAAAAGATCTCGATGCACATGTTGCCTGGCGGTGCTGCGATGACATGATCCTCTCTTGGATTATTCATTCGATGGAGCTTGATCTCGCACAATTCATCCTTTTTTCCACATCTGCTAAAGTCATATGAGCCGATCTTGAAGAGAGATTTTTGCAAAGCAACGCCACCGTATTTTCCAACTCAACCATGACCTTGCCACCATTTCCCAAGGCTCCTCCTTCGTCTCTGCCTACTTCACCCGCCTTAAAGACTTCTGGGGTGAACTCGCCTCCTACAGCGATACCCGCTCCTGCACTTGTGGCACTCATAATGACTGCCAACAGCTCATGCAATTTCTTATCCGGATATGGACACTAGGTTGAGTCCGACTAGATGACCATGCTTGTTCTGCAAGACACGCGATCTGATCTGAATATGGACACAATTAGATCCTATAAGTCTTGGGGTTTCTACAATCTAGCAATTGGTGTGCACCGCAAATAATCACAACTCCTAAGAGGATGCAATATCTACTTCTAGGTATCCTATAGGATTATCCCAACTTAGAACGAGGATTCTATCCTAAAAAGGTATATCTCCCCACGGTATAAATACACCCATTTAGGGTTCAACTATGATAACGCAAACTAAATGCTTGAATTCTCTTGTCCACTGCTTAAGTCTAAAATCATTCACTAACTTGACTGTCGAAGAGCCTTTAGCCGACACACCCCTCCCCCCCTCCCCGCCCTTGCTTACTCATGGTTGTTTTATGCAAGTTGCTTGAATTTGTGCTTGACCACTACTCATGGAGGTGCGCGAATTTGGTTCCTACAATAAGCATATCCATACGTTTAAACTTTTTGGCCCATCAATGTTCAGCGAACTTGTTCAAAAGATAAACATTTGTATATTCACCACGTGTCCAACAAGCGTAGCACGAGACCCTGCTAACCTTAATGCAATATACACCGGCCTTTCCGGATATTCAATGTCCAGTTAACTTTCCAAATGGCTACGAATTTTGTTTAAGAGCTAAGTGACATGGAATACAAGTCTCATTACCCTAATCTCGTTTAGGACATTGCTTACACACCTAAATCATGTGGAAACATTCATAATATAATATAATATAAAGCTAAACCTATGAATGAACCCTATTATTAATTAGTTAAAAATGGAGCTGTTACATAATATAATATTACGAAATTGGCCTTTAGGGCACAACTCCAAGAATCTCCAACTTCTATTTAGGTGTCGATTAAGTTTCTTTTGTCACATTGTGTTAGTGATTAGGCTCCCTACATTTTTTTCAATGTTAACTCTTTAAACTTGAAACTTCTTCTTCGCAGATTCTCTAATCTTTTAATAATGCTTTTAGATTTTTGTTTGGACGACTCATGAAACCATAGTTTCTTGACTTGAGCTAATTCCCCATTCGAATCATCTAATAATGACATTAGTGATATAATGGTAGGAACATCTACAAGGACATTGATAAACTTCTTTATCCAAAACAACCTCCCGATTAGCGTTTGAAGTAGAATCATATTATGTTTCTTAGATGGAGAGCCAAACTCAGATCGAGAGGTTGTTTTCATATTCTATTTTCATGAGCAAACTTGCCAAATTGAGATGGACTGTCATTTAATACTTGATATGATTATTGATGACACGATAGCTACTGGACATATTGATATGTCTTAGCAGCTAGCAGACTTGTTTACGAAGCTACTCGGAAAGGAGAAATTTCAACTATGTTACGCAAGTTGGGAGCTCTTGACATCACCTCTTCAATGTTAAGATAAATATAGTAAATTAGTTAGAATTGAATTACAATTGTAATTGTACTCCTGAATTGTAGGAGAATTTGTTGTTGTACAAGGGTATGTAATGTATATATAAAATTTCCATATCAATGAAAGATTTATTCTAATTATATTTTTCTACAGTATTTGTGACACACCCCGACCTAGACGAGGCATGTTGGCCGTCACGTGAAAGTGACGTAGCCATGTGCACAGTGCGGAATCAATATTAATATAAGGAAATGCGAATAAATTAAAATAAATTAAAAAACCAAACCAACTAGGACACTAAATAAGGTAAAGTGTAAGTGCGATGATCAGAGCATAAGTAGCCTAAGTGCAGTCCAGTAGGACGAATACTAATTATACAATATTAATTATGGTCCTACATTAGATAATCTGTTAGAGTTGCCGTGAGTTCCTTGTGAGCCAACAACGAGCACTCCTACCTAAAACATGAAGGGGCGCAAAACAGAAAGTGTGAGTGGGCAAAAACAAAGCTTTTCAAAACCATTTCATTTATCAAAAGTTCTAACCCCTCGCCGTAAAACCTGTATAATTTCCCAGAAAATAGAATCTATATACATAACTCAAAACCATGCTCAGAATAGCGACATTCATAAGTATGCCATACCAAATATCTCAAAAGAACATAATAAGTGACTCAAGTGAAATAAACTCATGAAATATAACATACCAGCCGGATCCACCTAAAGTGGCTTGTATGGCTGAATCTATAGCTCAACAAGTATGCCTGCACACGAGTCGGAACCACCTAATGTGGTCTGTACGATAGGACTGGGTGTAAATGAATACGCTCTAGTGCTACAATCACGTGAAGACTGTGCAAATAATCGTGGGTCACCTACGAGTCGGAACCACCTAAAGCGTTCTGTACGACAAGATTGTGCACCTAACTTGGATCCAAGGTGAGCATATGGTGCGAGAGGTGAACATCACGTGAAGGATTGTGCCCTAACCACGGGCGGGAGCACTAACACCGGGGTGCAGGTTTATGAGCTCTCAAAACATCTCACATAATCATCAATTCACATAACAATCTACAACTCACCTGAGCATCCACATCGTCGAACATATATATATGCAATTACTATACTAATTCACAGTCTAAGCATAAATCAATAGGCATGGCATTTCAAAACATAATTTCATTTAAACATATTTTCTAGGAAAAATATCAAGTATATAAGTATGTAAGTATATATTGAAAACCAAAAGCCCACTCACTAATATGTGGAAGGGTCGTAACCCTCGAGCCTTGCTTGACTGCTCTCGTCCTCAGGATAGGTCTCACCTATATGCAAAATAACTATTTAAACGTTATTTTAAAGCACATACACAAAATTAGGTAATAACTTCTCATACATTCCTCAATTAGGGTATTTGAATATACCACCATGACCTACTCAACCTTAGGAACATCCCCATATTTTAAAAAAAAAAAATTTCGAGCACTCATGCGCCGCCCAAGGCACGGCCAGACGCGCGGCCCACTCGCAGGCATGTGTTTGGCACACTGACAGATTCCCTAACGGTGTTAAGGAATATTCCGTTAAATACTAGCATATACCGTTATATATACCTGACGCCGTTAGCATATTCCGTCAACTTTGACAGAATATTCTCCTCCTTCAACCTTGGTTCGCCGGAGTCCGGCGCCGATGACCTCTGCGATTGCCGGATTCTGGAAAAACTTTAAACTTCAATATCTTATTCATTTCTTAACCAAAATTCACGAAATTTGTACCAAATTGAAGCTTAGGATGAGAGGAACAATTCCTTACCATTTTAGGAACCCAAAACCAACAGAAACTCGCCGGGAAAAGTCACGATGATCTGGCCACCCTGCAACTTGTCAAACCCGAGCTTCCTAACGTCCAAAACCTTCCAAAATTATTCCAAAGTACTAGAAGAGCAAGAATAGAGCCTTCTTAAGTCTCAAAACTACCTGAAACCTTCGCGATCACGTTGAGTCATTGTGCACCTCTTTGGGGGTTTCCTGGTTCCCGAGTTCCCGACGTCCTCACGTTCCAACCAAAAGTATTGCTCGACTCCTGAGCTTGAAATGAGCACGAAAACAACTACCAAAACCCTGATTTGTGATTAGTGAGCTAGGTTTGAGGTTGTCCGTACAGTTGTATTGAAATGGAAGAAAATTCGAGAGGGAGGAAAGAGAGAGAGGGTCAACAGGATTGGTTGGTGTGTGTGTGTGTGTGTGGTCCAGTTTGCAACCAATCAACCAAAAACTTAGGCCTTTTAGTTCTAATTAGGTCCAATTAATTAGGAATATAACTAATTGGTCCAAAACCTTAGTCTATACACACACACAACTCAACAATTAAAAGGCATAATAGAAATTTCCACGCTGTCGAGGATAAAATAATATATACGTTCGGGACGGGCTGTCACAATTTGAGTTTTTAAGGTAGGAATGAAGATTAATGCAAGCTAAATGAATTCTATTACAAATTTTTACGATTCCAAAAAGCACCAAATATGTCGATATTCTTCTTGGTTTAGGGAATCGGATTGGTAAAACCAGTACATGAATTGAAACTAAAAGATGTCGATATTATTGTGTGTGATCTAAATCTTTATACATTCAATTATTCTTTTCAAATGCTTTTGTGAGTATTCCCGAGTTCAAAATGGTGGACTGTCATTGTGAAGTCATCAGTTAGCTCATTTTTAGAAAAAAATATATTATTTTTTTCAAATTTAACGTATCATTTACTAAATATCATTATATTTAGACTTATAAAAACACTTGTTATAAGTTACATATGCATGATCATTAATAATTTGTTTAGTTTCCATGATCAATTATACAAACAAACAACCACATTAAATCGATTCAAGTTAAAACAAAGTATCATCATATATTAGAGGGAAATTTGTAACCCAATTTCCTAGTGGTGGAACCCTTAGGTCAAATTGCCATCATATATCAAGAAAAGCATACCTACATGAAAAGCTTTTTTTTTGCAAATAGGATAGGGGATAGATGCCATCCCAAATGCTTTGTGTTAGTGGGGATGCCATAAAAATCTCTTTCAAAAGATGGACTATTCATAGACTCTCTACCATCTTATGTTTTTAGTACAATGTTTTATAATGTTAACACGGAAATTAATGTTAAACTATCAAATTTCAAAGAGTTTCTGGACAATCCTACTTTAAGAGAGTCTCTTTAGCAGTTCTCTTTTATTTATTATAAGTCACTAATTCCCTTGGGAAATTAGGCATAGAGACCAACAATCACGATGTTCAATTTCAAACAACCTATGTTCAATTTGTTACATATGTAGTTATAGATATTCAATTTTTCTTTGGTTGTTATGTGAACCAGCTTTTTCTTTGTGTAGTTGGTAGTTACTAAATTATTATTGAGCACGGGGAAAACAGAGATTCAAAAGAGGGTGGTCAGAAAAATTCTGGACTCAAATTGTTTTAGTAAAATAAACTTTATTTACTTGTTTAATTCCCTTAACTTGCCTTGAAAATATTGTTTTATTTTATTCCAACCTAATATTCTATACTAAACGAGGCCTTAAGGTTGCGTTTGGTAGGTGAAGTGGGACAAAACACAGTGGGATAGAACTAGTTCGTCCCACTTTTGGTGCGACAAATAGAGTGGGACGCGCCTGTCCCTGGAACCGATTTTAAACTTCAATGCATATGGTAGAGCACAATATTCTCTACAACTTGACTAAGCTTACGTACAGTTGCATAAAATTAGAGTGTATAGACGTCTAACAATAGAAATAGGTTAATGACATTTCTTTTCAAAATGTTGAAAAAATATTATAAGTTTGAACTCGTCCCATGTTTGGAAAAATACCAAAAACATATTAATGTGTGTTAGAATAAGTTTGACCTTCACCACCTTCGTTGCTTGCATCGCCGGAATGATGCAGGTGACTGTCATGGTGGTGGCTGATGAGAGAGGAACAATAAAGATTGTGGACGGTGGATGTAAGTGTTTAGTTTTTTAAATTTTAATTGGGTATATATTCATAAGATAAGATTGTTGGGGTAGAATAAGAAGCACATATAAATTTAAAAAGTGGGTGTATTTATAAAATTGTAGGAAGTCAATAAAATAATAATTTTTGGGAATTAAGTAACCATAATTTATATTTTTGATTGCAACATCATAACCATTGAATGCTGGAAATAAATCCATTGAGGTGATAGCCGATCTAATCATTAGATTAATAAATATTATCCACCGCCTGAATAATAAATAAGTAGGGAAGGATAACATGAACACATTAAATAAACTAATATGAGTAATAAATACACAAATATATAAAAATAGAAACAAAAAAATAATATAACGGGAAAGAATGTAGTAATGCAAAGGTAGGTGGTCACTAGGAAGATCGAACCCATAGGTATGTATGTACTTAACCATCTCCTACGTTATTCTTATTTTGTATTCTTGTCAATTATATTGTTTATCTGTGTTATAACACGATACAACGATAATTTTTTATGCGAATACTCTTACAATAAATTTATTATCTTAATGGCACAATTGATGATATAAATCATTGTCTGTTAAATAGTGATCACATAGTGTCACTGATTGAAAGAAGAATTCCTTCTCTAATACATATAACAATTTTCATGGCACGAATACATAACCACTCAGCATTTTGTGTCAATTAATTGGGTAATGCTAGAAAGACTAAATTTATAAACAAAGTTTTGGAAACTAAAGAACATGGAAGTTGATAATTAATTAATTATTTAAACGTTGATAAACATGTTTATTCTTACTGATGACACATCATTTAAATTGCAAACTTAATCTCTCTAGCATTATCCATAAAATAAAAACATGTGAATAAAAAACATACACACATATTTATCTTATTGTTACAAAACATCAGCGTGACAAAGCATTCGTAGAGTGTACGCATAAATCTCTTCTTCACATGTGGACGTCCAACGCATAAAAAATGATAGCCAAAATTCGAAGCAAGCAGAGGCAATTTGCTGATGTGGCGTCTTCTTAGTTGGTTAGGAGTAGTTGGGCCCACTATGACCTACGCAGCGGAGTTCTTTGGCTTTCTCAGTATCATGCGCACCAGCTCACCCACTAAACTCCCTTTTCCCTCTCTCTATCCAACTCTCTCTTTATTTTTGAACCATACCAAACAGTAAAGGGATAAGCTCGTACCAATATTAAAAATTCAAATTGTAATGTACCAAATTCAGATTCCCACAAAATATAATATTTCAATTGACTCGTTACTGGGTAATTGCGAATTGTAATTTTGTTTGTTGGGTCTCACATAAGTGTAAATGTAATTATTCAATCCATCACACAATGATTTTTTTAATATACGCACATAAGAGAGTATAAAATATTTACGATAATTGTTTATAAAGTGAAATTATCAAACCAGACTGGTCACTAAACCAAATGTTTCATTAAACGCAATAATTTTGTTCTGTTATACCACTCTCTAATTCTTAAACTAAACAAATCAAAATCATAGGTTAGGTAAGTGATTTAACAATAACCCTCTCTTAGTTTGGAATTTGTTTGATCATGGAGCTGTATATTCACAATCTAACAAGAATAGTTGACAAATTTCAACCCTAGAACATAACAATATGATATGTTCCTCTTCAACAAAAACTCATCCGTAAACACTAAAGCAATCTTCTTCCTAAGATAGAATCAACCATGACACACAAAACTCATAAACATTTTATTATTTTTCGAACAAACGATATTATTTACACAATAATTAGCAATAATTGATTCAAATTCTCATTTGATGAAAATCTAACCTAAAATTTCTCACTTACAAACGAAGATGAATACTACTAAACTAAGTCATGAACGTTTTCTTAAGCAGCTATTTTTGTCAATGTAGTGGCTTAGAAAAATATGAAGTGGGTCCCCGCCCACATTGATGAAACCCGGGACTTTGCGAAACCCATTTCAGACCCCAAAACCAGAACATGGAAGTTCTGTTTTTTCCCCCCACGCCCGCCATTTCCTTCTTCTTTCTTCAATGGCTGCCTAGAACCGTTGCGCCATTTTCTTGAAAAAAAACCAGAGAATTCGAAACCTAGTATTGTGAGACGTGTGAGAGCATTAGTGGCGGTGGAGGTGGTAGTGGTGGTGGTGGAGGCGGCTATGTTGCTTGTCTCTGCTTTTCCATGTGCTTGGTTGGTTATTCTTTCACCTTTTTTCTTTCCCTTCCTTTATTGACCTTTCTTTCAGTCTTCTTGGTGCTTAAAGTTTGCGGTTGGGAGAATAAGCTCAAAGTTTGAAGAGCAAAACTGTGTTCATGTGTTGCAAATAAGCTGCTTTTTTTTTTTATCAGTGCTTGTGGGTGTTTGCTAATCTGTGAGCATTTGATTTCTGTGCTGCTTGCTTCTCCTCGGATCCAATTCATCTGGTAAGAGAAAACAATTGGTCCTCTAGTATTTTTTTTATTGTATATTTTATATATGGGTTGAACTGTTTTTCAGGGTGTCAGGACTCAGTGTTGCATGTTTTATGGCCACTTTGTGGCTTTTTTATTTTAATAATAGGCAACTTTGAGGCTTTAATTGTGAGTTTTATAAATATTATTTTGAATTTCCTTTCTGGGTTTTGTTTGTATGGAGGTAAGATGTGTAAAGATTGAATCTTTAGTCTTTCTGTCATCTTCCTCCTCAGTTGTTAGAGAAATTGTACTGTTCTGGGCAGAGAAAAAGAGAAATTGTAAGATGAACAGCTACAAATTAGGAGTTAAGTATTTTTGTTTTTATTGAATTAGAAGGTAAATTGTTTTGTTGGTCAGACTAAGTGGGGGGATTTTTGTTTTTTGTTTTTCCATATTAGGTGTTTCTTCTTTTTCTTGTTTTGGATTAGGGTAAGTTTAGAGCTTCTGAAGATATTTTGAAGATTGTGCTGGAGCCTTATGCTTCAAACTTCAGATTATGCAAACAGTCTCAGAAGCATGGTATTTGGCAACTTTCTTCAATTTCTGGATTTATTTCCAAAGTTTCTGAGTTGATAGATAGTTTCATTGATATTCGGATATATTCGCTTTAGAAAAACTACCAAATTCCCAATTGATATCTACTTACTTCTGCAAATTGATAGCTTACACTTACCGCTTGGAGTATGTGTTTATGTTCAGGTTACTTGTAAGATAAGACTTGGATGGTGGGAACTTATATAAGGCGGTCTACGAGCCAATCTATGTAATTCAGTTTGAGGCAGAACATAGATAAAAAAATTATCTGTCATTGATGTGTGCTATTTGGTTGGGGTCAGCAGATGGATGATAAGTTTGTTGATGCTCAGAAAGACCACCAGGGGCAAGAGGATTCGTTGCATAGATTGAACGAGGAGCGGGAATTATCAGGAGAAGGTACTTTAAGTTCTTCTGGCTCAAAATTGAAAAGGTTGGTCACATGGTCAAATCCACAGCATGCACTAATTTCAAATGTTAAGCGTTTGCAAATTAGTAAATGTTGCATAAAAGGTTCCTTGTTTCAAAGTGGTATTGGCTTGGACAGTAGTATTCCAAAGCACATACTGAGCTTAGATGAAAAATTTCGTCAAAAATGCATGGAATTGATTCATATTAGTGCATCCAAAGTAGCTCATTGTAATACAGCTGTGAAATTGAGCTCTTCAACGATCAGTGCTTTGCCCGAGTGCTTGAATGTGGCTGAAAGTAGAAGTGGAGATACGTGTAGTTCTGCTAGATTCGTGATTGAATGTCCATTGGCAACTGGTGGTGGGAGTGTAGTAATAAGCCCTGCCGGACAGTGGATTGTGGGTAGAGTTATGGGGAGCAAGAGTATGACGAATATATTAAAGAGCCCTTTGTTTCACCAATTTTGGCCCTTGGGTAGCAATACAGACTTAAGAAGAATAGACTGCAATAATGACAAAGGCTCGATATGCTATGATTTCACAGACTCACCTGGAGGATTTAGTTTCTCTTCTTCACCGATGCTAGAAAAGGAAACACCAATTAAGGGAAGCCATAAAAGTGAATCTAATGCCGGCCACAAAAGACTTATTTCTATCTGCAGCACAAACTCAGCATTGTCCGATCAATCTTCTGCTTCCACTCTTGCCACTGTTTCTCGGGGAATGCTTCAATGCACGTGGAAGGGAGGGAATCCTCATTTTGTTTTCTCCACGGATGAACAAAGGGAGGTCTATGTAGCCAACATGTGGAAAGTCGAGTCTGAAGAGGATAAGACTCTAGACTATATTTATTTGTTTCATTCAGGAAAGGGTGGGCAAAAGGACCATGAGATTCGTGATGGTGAGTCACACCTTGTCGGTAAGATGAAGGTCAATAATTTGGTCTCCCTCTGCCCAAGCAATTCAAAGATCATGGAGACTGAATTTATTTTGTTTGGTGGTGGTATTGAGATGCACACTTGTAGCCATAACCTCAGGCAGAGCAAGGGGTTATCAAAAAAAGTGGTCGAGGCGTTCAGGACAACTCACTCATCCAAACAAAGAACCATCTCCAAATTGAGTGGACCATGTTTCATAGTTGAAAATCCTTCTCAGGAGCCATGCCTTGATACAGGCAACAATCAAGATGCTCTACGTGTGCCCAATTTGTTAGAAGATCATCTCCCTCCAAATTTCGAATTGGCTTCCATTGTTGTGAAAGACCATCTCCCTGATGATCGAAAGGAGGAAGCTGGAGGTTGGGGATTGAAATTTCTAAAGAAAGTTGGGAATAAGAAAATCAGTAACTCAGTGGAGGCTTCAGTGCCTGTCGAATGTTGTCGAAATAATGGTGATTGCTCTACCAGTACGGATGTTCTAATCCCAGCAGGAATTCACGGTGGGCCAGGAACCAGAAATGGCGGTCCTTCAAGTCTTACCGAAAGATGGAGATCTGGTGGACAATGTGACTGTGGAGGTTGGGATCTGGGGTGCCCACTCACGGTACTCAAAACCAAATCAAGCAGAGAAGACATTTTGCCTCAATCCGACACTCAGGGGGAGTGCAAATCATTTGAATTAAATAGAACGGTACGCCAATCTCCTACCTCCTCACCTCTCCCTCCTCCCCCCTTTTTGTTTATTACAACGTGACATAGATCATTTATTGAGCACGTATTAAAATTGACTTCATCCACACATGTTGATAATTTTTGTGAAGCTGGTGTTTGATATGATAAGTTACTTCTCCGGTTCTAGTTGTCGAAAACTTCTCATGAGTCATGATAGACCTAATAATTTGAAAAGGTTATGTAATTCCTGAAAAAGATATTGTTTTGGACATAAAATAGATCATGCGATATTGTATTCTGAGTTGAAAGAGAAGAATGAAATGCTTTTACGACTTACATGACGGGAACTGAAACTTGGTATTTAATATTTCCCGCATATTTCCGTGTTGTGATTGTTTTTGAAGTTACTTCATGTTACCAACATCTATTCATGCTATTTCTGTTGTGCTTAACTTTTGAGCAACTATGTAATAATCTGAATTTGCACTGAGATGCTTATCTTTCATTTCAATTCCTCAGGGTTCAGAGCATGGTCCTCCTGCATGGAGGATGTTGAATGTCCACGATGATTTGTATTTTGTTCATTTTCAACCATCTCTGTCAGTTCTGCAGTCTTTCGCAATTGCAGTAGCAATTATCCATACACAGAGTCCAGCCCTCCGACCCAAATGTACAGGCATTTTAAGTACCAAAATCCAGGGTTTGAAAATTATGTAGTTTTTGTAACTTTTACTTTATACAGCAGCTGGTAATTTTACAATACATATGTTTTTATATCTTGGAACTGAGATGATTTCTGTTGAGTTTTATGGTTTTCAGTTTCCATGATATAGTGATACCACAGTTTTCTGATACTAGGTTAGTTGGTATTGGTTGGGATTTAGTCCCTTGGTTTGTAGGCTTTAAACCCTTGTAACCTGCTCCTTTCTATTGAATGTACGAGATTGTGCTATTAGATTAAGTGATGGCAAAACATCAAGCCAATTGAACAAAATTTTCATTTTATGTATACCTCCGTTCTTAACATGCTTGCTGTGGTCACCATTAGTTCGTTCAAGACCATCTTCTTACATGGAATGCATCATTCTGGTGCTCACAAAGTAAGTTTCTCTCATGCTTTCTTCCTTCTGGTGCTTGTTTTCATCAGGACATGTTTTAGTTAAAGAGCTTCCGTTTGACGTATTAGATTCTCTTGTAAAGCAGACTTTCACCCACTAAGAGTGCATCATAATCAAAAGTTAAAAGTGAAAAACATGCCAATAGAAGCAGGTCAAGAGTTCTGGATTGCTGTGATATGTCTGGATTGTTGATCTAATACGAGTTTAATAGCGTGGATATTAATTAATCTAGCATATGCGTTTAAAGTGTGGTTTTATGGTTGGAAATTTCCTTGAGACATTTTCCCTCTGAGGTATTATATCATTTATTACTGAGAAAGTTCATGTTCTGCAGTACTAGTGAGAAGTCAATAACAGGCATGATAAATTGTCATTGAACATATTCACTTACAGTCTGTTTGGTGACATTGTTGCTTATGGCTTATGGGTTTCCCTTTCGATTTAATGAGAAAAGGAGACGGAAAAGAGTGATGATGGTGTCGCACAAGTGCATTGAAACCACTGTTGGAAAGGAATGCTTTTTTTCTTTTTCACTGCACAATTTTAGAGTTTAGCGTTTTAAGTTGTATCAGACCAATCTGTCCGGCTGCTGGCTTCTAATTGTTTTGGCTTGAAAACTATAAGTGTCCTGTTTTCCACAAGTTTTGGTTTTAAGAGAAACATTTAGCTAACATCTGAGGTTTTTACATAATATTATTAGACCATCTTTGTCCAAAATGAACATCAAGTTTCTTCTGGTGATGTGGAAGTACGGCTACATCACAATCATTTAGAATTGCTTTCAATGTAGAAAGCACTGTTCCTCATTTTGTTAGAATCACATTAACATCTTTCTACCAAACACTGCCAAAAGCACTTTTAGCCATTCAATAAGCACAAGCACAGGTGCCCGCGAGCGATGTTGCGGGTTTACAATTCTATTTACACACATTTATAACTATGTTTACAACTCTATTTACATATATGTCCAACAATATTTACAATCATCTTTACGGGTTTAAAACTCTATTTACACATGTTTACAACTCTATTTATACATATATGTCTTCCATTGGAGACAGGATGGATGTCCATCTCATACACATCAACTTCATGTAACACAAGAACCCCATCCTCGTTTGCTCTTCCGAATATGACCAACTGCTTGCACCATATTAAATAAAATTGAACAACCCTAAAATTTAATTTGTAGCCTAAAAAACCAGAGGAACAGTATTCATGACATTTGATGAGTACCTATTTGAAAAATGTACCTGAAGATTGAAACTTTCATCAAATAAATCATAAAAAAGCAGAAAATTAGTAAACCCAAAAGTATAAATTGCATAAAATTACATCATCCATTTCAGTCATGCGTAAATACACCATCACACATAACAAATTTGCCTATATGACAGTGATACACAAAGTTATTGTTCAGATTCATGCGTAAATACCTGTATCACGTTCTGATGTTTGCTTGTTGAATTTGCCCCTGGAGTCCTGACTAATGTGATCTTCTTCAGTGGTGCATGAGCTCTTTTCTCCAAAGTTGCTTCCTTAAGCATCCCTCTTTCCTTACAAAATAAAACCCAAAACATATCATAAAACATCAACGCTATTACTGCTCATTAAAGAAATTAGTCACAACAGGTATCACATACATATGTTCTAAACCTAAAAGGCTTCGGATTTGTAGGCTTTGGTTTCCTATACTTCTCCCATTAAGCATTGCTGGCAACAGATGTGGAGTTTTCTTTCTGAATCTTATCTACTTGATTGACCTGCATCATTGTTCAAGCGTTAAAAGGCATAAAAAAACTATAAGGGAGAAATGAACAAACATTAACACTCTGAAGATACGTCATTCTCATATATTTGTAGCCTTCTTCAAGGCTTGGAATTATACAACTATTTTTTCCCTAATAGTTCTTATTTATACTTTTACTGGATTTGCATCACTTCTTTTACATTAATAAAATTAGAGGATTGCACATACTTCTTTTCGGACTCCAAAGACAACAATTTTTTTTAGTTATTCTAGTTCTTTGTGGTTGAATGGGATTCTAAGCTTCAGATTTTCAAAAACGGAGAGTTTTGAAAAACCTCAGAGCCAGCACCAATGAGCTTAAACATAACAGATAAGAGCTAATGAGATAGAGCTAAGCTACTTCACCTCTTCCATAATTCCACGTCTCCACCCAAGCCTAAACATTCAGACACTACCCAGATAGGTGTCCCATCTTGACCTGCAAGAGTTACACAGAATTGCAAAATTGGAAGAGGTTTAAGCATGAACAAATTGTAAAACGCAAAACTTTATAGCACCAAATTGGGTTGCAAGCAAGCAACAACCAAAAACATTACACCCAGCAGCATCTGGTTGAAAAAATTCAAATCTTTAAATAACTGAAAATTCAGTTTTATGGAATAAGATGGGAAAAACAGAAATCTCCACAGATAATGCCCACTTTATTCTCTGCTGTTTGGTGCAATCTACAGAACAACAACAACAAAGCCTTTTCCCACTAAGTGGGGTCGGCTATATGAATCCTAGAACGCCATTGCGCTCGGTTTTGTGTCATGTCCTCCGTCAGATCCAAGTACTCTAAGTCTTTTCTTAGGGTCTCTTCCAAAGTTTTCCTAGGTCTTCCTCTACCCCTTCGGCCCTGAACCTCTGTCCCGTAGTCACATCTTCAAACCGGAGCGTCAATAGGCCTTCTTTGCACATGTCCAAACCACCGTAACTGAGTTTCTCTCCTCTTTCCTTCAATTTCGGCTACTCCTACTTTACCTCAAATATCCTCATTCCTAATCTTATCCTTTCTCGTGTGCCCACACATCCAACGAAGCATCCTTATCTCCACTACACCTACTTGTTGATGCTTCACCGCCCAACATTCTGTGCCATACAGCATTGCCGGCTTTATTGCCGTCCTATAAAATTTTCCCTTGAGCTTCAGTGGCCTATGACGGTCACACAACACGCCGGATGCACTCTTCCACTTCATCCATCCAGCTTGTATTCTATGGGTGAGATCTCCATCAAATTCTCCGTTCTTTTGCAAGATAGATCCTAGGTAGCGAAAACGGTCGCTCTTTGGTATTTCCTGATCTCTGATCCTCACCCCTAACTCATTTTGGCCTGCGTTTGCACTGAACTTGCACTCCATATATTCTGTCTTTGATCGGCTTAGGCGAAGACCTTTAGATTCCAACACTTCTCTCCAAAGGTTAAGCTTCGCGTTTACCCCTAACTGCGTTTCATCTATCAACACTATATCGTTTGCGAAAAGCATACACCAAAGAATATCATCTTAAATATTAATTTTGTGATCTTCGCTAGATTGCTCAGGTCATTAGTGTGGATAAGTATGTAAATGGATAGAGACAGGAAGCAAACACAAGATGTACGTGGTTCACCCAGATTGGCTACGTCCACGGAGTAAAGGAGTTCTCATTAATTGTGAAGGGTTTACACAGTACATAGGTTCAAGCTCTCCTTTAGTGAGTACAAGTGAATGATTTAGTACAAATGACATTAGGAAATATTGTGGGAGAATGATCTCGTAATCACGAAACTTTTAAGTACTGAAGTGTGGTATCGTCTTCACTTGCCTTATCTGTCTCATAGGTAGATGTGGCATCTTCTTTGGAAGTACTCTTCCTCCCTCCAGGGGTGGTATCTTTAACTGGTGGAGATGCACAAGGTAATGTATCAATTTCACTTGACGCTTACTTGTAGTTTCAGGCTTGATCAAGCGCGATACAAACCATGTAGTAGGAGTCCCCCAAGTCACCGAGCTAGGGGATCTGCTGAAAGAGGTGACAGACAAGGTAAGCAATCAGAGCTCCAAGCAATCAGTCCCAGATCAGAAGTTTGATTTCGAGTTCCGGTTGATTGTTATCCTTCTCCTTATCTTGCGGGCAGCATGAAGGATAAAGAGAAGAAAATGAGAAAATGTGATATGAGATACTTTTGCTTTTGAAGAAGTAACTTTCCACAGGCTTATTCTTGAACTGGGCTAGAAGGTTTTCTAGTTTCCGCCAGAGTATAAGGCCGACTGAAGAATTTGAGGGTCAAAACAAGTCTATCAAATCTAGAGTACGTTCGACCCTGCTGATATGGGATACTTTTGTTGTTGACAAAGTAGTGGATGTATCGGCACGTGTTCTGTTGCGCTTGTCTCCACATGCTTCCTTGTATCATTCTCACTTGCCCTATTTGTTCTTCAGGCAGATGTGGTATCTTCTCGGGGAGCATAAGATGTTGAAGATGAGTACTCGAGAGCAATGCCAGGTAAGTAATCAGGTAAGGGGTTCCAGGCAGTCAGTTTCGAACTGGAAGCTTGATTCCAAGTGCTGACTGATTGCTCTCTTTCTCCTTGTCTTGCAGGTAAGAACAAGGCCAAAGGAAAAGACAGGGAAAAAGCATGATATGAGATACTCTTGCTTTTAACCCTGATGATATGAGATATTCTTGCTCTGGTGTAGCTTGTTTGTAGAGGTATTCTCGGGGGGAAAGAAAGCTGAGTATTTCGAGAGGTTTCGTTGGGAGTGCCCTCTCAGATATGAGGAAGGGTTGAGCATTTTTGCAGGTCTGCCTGTCCGTTGAGGATGGAGGTCGACATATATAGGAGTCTCCCTAACAACAAGGAGTAATGCTATTCTTTTACCCTGCTTGGTCATAGCACGGTAGTGGGAGCTGCCAGCTTCACGTGTTTTAACTATGTCAGAGCACTTTGAAAAAGTGGTCTGTGGTATCTGGAAAACTGATGTTACGTGTGAAGATTACAGACAAGCTTTATCCAAAGAGATCTGGCTCTCGAAGTTGAGAAAGCGGTGTGAGGATTACAAACAAGCTTTATCTAAGGGGCTTTCGAAGTTGAGAAAGCGGTGCCTCTTCGGTTTTCGAACAAGCAATCCTGTCGGGGATCTATCTCTCGAGATTCGGAGAACGATGCCTCTTCAATTTTTGAGAAAGCAATCCTGCTAGGAGTCTGGCTCTCGAGATTCGGAGAACGGTGTCTCGTCGCTTTTTGAGAAAGTAATCATGTTGGGAGTCTGGCTCTCGAGATTCGGAGGACGGTGCCTCTTCGATCTTGAAGCAAGCAATCTTGTTGGGAGTGTATTCTCGAATGTGAGTAAAGGTTAAGCCTGTTTGCTAGTCTACCTTGCCACGGAGCACAGAGGTTGACACACAGGGACTTTCCAATTATCCAGCTGTGGTCCTGTTCCTTTACCCTTGTGGGTAATAATATGGTAGCTAGACCTTCAAAATTTATGTGTCTAAACTTTGTTAGTGCTGTTTCTTTGCTATTCTTTTACCCTTCTTGGTCATAGCGATGTAATGGGAGCTGCAAGCTTCACGTGTCTAAACTTTGTCAGAGATTTTTGGCAAAGTTATCTGTGGTACCCGTGAGCTAATGTTGCGTGTGGAAAGTGGATGATTGAACAGTAACATTCACGTGCTTTCTACTTCACCAGAAATCTTCGACAGAATGCCCGTACTTTCCGCAAAGTTGAGTGTGCATGTGACAGGTGCTGACAAGGTTGAAAAAGCAGGTGCCTCTTCGATTTTTGAGATCGGCCCTCATGGTCTCTGAGCAGCCCAGCTTTTGAGAAAGCAAGCGCCTCTTCGATTTCTGCGATCGACCTTCGTGGTCTTTGAGCAGCCCAGCCTTTGGGAAAGCAAACGCCTCTTCGATTCCTGAGATCGGCCCTCGTGGTCTCTGAGCAACCCAGCTTTTGAGAAAGCAAACCCTTTTCGATTTCTGAGCAGACGCCTCTTCGATTTCTGAAGCTCCATCGAGTGCAGATTTTTATAAAGGCTGGTATTAAGTTCCAAAGCACACTTGAATCTCCACCAGTAGAAGCTCCCTTCTTACATTTCTAAGATCTTGATTTGTCCGACCTTTTCTCTCTTCAACACCTTTGAAAATGTCTGGTCCCTCCGACCGTCGTTTTGACTTGAACCTTGTTGAAGAGGCAGCCACGCCTTCTCCAGACAACATATGACGCCCATCCTTCTTATCCCCTACTGATCCTCTTACTGTTGGGGATTTCGTGATGAAGAACGATATGACCGCTGCGGTGGTGGCCAGGAACCTTCTCACTCCTAAAGATAACAGACTACTTTCCAAACGGTCTAATGAGTTGGCTGTTAAGGATTCTCTGGCTCTCAGTGTCCAGTGTGCAGGTTCTGTCTCTAATATGGCCCAACGCCTATTTGCTCGAACCCGCCAAGTTGAATCATTAGCGGCTGAAGTGATGAGTCTCAAACAGGAGATGAGAGGACTCAAGCATGAGAATAAACAGTTGCACCGGCTCGCACATGACTATGCTACAAACATGAAGAGGAAGCTTGACTAGATGAATGAATCTGATGGTCAGATTTTACATGATCATCAGAGGTTTGTGGGTTTGTTCCAAAGGCATTTATTGCCTTCGTCTTCTGGAGCTGTACAGCGTAATGAAGCTCCAAATGATCAACCTCCGATGCCTCCTCCTTCTAGGGTGCTGTCCAGTACTGAGGCTCCGAATGATCCCCCTCCGGTGCCTTCTCTTTCTGGGGCTCTACCGACTACTGAGACTTCTCCTAAGCAACCTTTGTGAAAGCTCCCTCTTGTTTGTTTATTTTGACTCATGTATATGTACATATTTGTAACTTATTGGAGATATCAATAAATAAGCTTTGTTTCATTTCAACGTATTGTGTTAAATACACCAAAGTCTTCTTCACTAAGTTCTTTGAATTTTTCTTTTGTTGAAGCTTGTATGTTGAATCTTTGTGAGTGGAGCATGTAGGTTGAGGTAGTGTTCCCTTAATTTCCCGAGTGAGGAAAACTTCTCAATTGGAGACTTGAAAAATCCAAGTCACTGAGTGGGGTCGGCTATATGAATCTTAGAACGCCATTGTGCTCGATCCTGTGTCATGTCCTCCGTTAAATCCAAGTACTCTAAGTCTTTTCTTAGAGTCTCTTCCAAAGTTTTCCTAGGTCTTCCTCTACCCCTTCGGCCCTGAACCTCTGTCCCGTAGTCGCATTTTCTAACCGGAGCGTCAGTAGGCCTTCTTTGCACATGTCCAAACCACCGTAACCGATTTTCTCTCAGCTTTCCTTCAATTTTAGCTACTCTTACTTTACCTCGGATATCCTCATTCCTAATCTTATCCTTTCTCGTGTGCCCACACATCTAACGAAGCATCCTCATCTCCGCTACACCCATTTTGTGTACGTGTTGATGCTTCACCGCCCAACATTCTGTGCCATACAGCATCGCCGGCCTTATTGTCGTCCTATAAAAATTTCCCTTAAGCTTCAGTGGCATACGACGATCACACAACACTCCGGATGCACTCTTCCACTTCATCTATCCAGCTTGTATTCTATGGTTGAGATCTCCATCTAATTCTCTGTTCTTTTGCAAGATAGATCCTAGGTAGCGAAAACGGTCGCTCTTTGGTATTTCCTGATCTCCGATCCTTACCCCTAACTCATTTTGGCCTCCATTTGCACTGAACTTACACTCCATATATTCTGTCTTTGATCGGCTTAAGCGAAGACCTTTAGATTCCAACACTTCTCTCCAAAGGTTAAGCTTCGCATTTACCCCTTCCTGAGTTTCATCTATCAACACTATATCGTCTGCGAAAAGCATACACCAAGGAATATCATCTTGAATATGTCCTGTTAACTCATCCATTACCAACGTAAAAAGGTAAGGACTTAAGGATGAGCCTTGATGTAATCCTACAGTTATGGGGAAGCTTTCGGTTTATCCTTTATGAGTTCTTACGGCAGTCTTTGCTCCTTCATACATATCCTTTATAGCTTGAATATATACTACTCGTACTCCTTTCTTCTCTAAAATCCTCCAAAGAATGTCTCTTGGGACCCTATCATACGCTTTTTCCAAATCTATAAAGACCATGTGTAAATCCTTTTTCCCATCTCTATATCTTTCCATCAATCTTCGTAAGAGATAGATTGCCTCCATGGTTGAGCGCCCTGGCATGAACCCGAATTGGTTGTCCGAAACCCGTGTCTCTTGCCTCAATCTATGCTCAATGACTCTCTCCCAGAGCTTCATTGTATGACTCATTAGCTTAATACCCCTATAGTTCATGCAATTTTGTACGTCACCTTTATTCTTGTAAATAGGCACCAAGGTGCTCTTTCGCCACTCGTTTGGCATCTTCTTCGTTTTCAAAATCCTATTGAAAAGGTCAGTGAGCCATGTTATACTTGTCTCTCCCAAGGATTTCCACACTTCAATCGATATATCGTCTAGGATCATTGCTTTTCTATGCTTCATCTTCTTCAAAGCTACAACCACTTCTTCCTTCCTGATTCGACGATAAAAGGAGTAGTTTCTACACTCTTCTGAGTTACTCAACTCCCCTAAAGAAGTACTCTTTTCATGTCATTCATTGAAAAGATTATGAAAATAACCTCTCCATCTGTCTTTGACCGCGTTCTTTGTAGCAAGAACCTTTCCATCCTCATCCTTAATGCACCTCACTTGGTTTAGGTCCATTGTCTTCTTTTCCCTTGCTCTAGCTAGTTTATAGATATCTAACTCTCCTTCTTTGGTATCTAGTCGCTTATACATATCGTCATAAGCCGCTAACTTAGCTTCTCTCACAGCTTTCTTCGCTTCTTGCTTCACTCTTCTATACCTTTCACCATTTTCATCAGTCATATCCTTGTATAAGGCTTTACAACATTCCTTCTTAGCCTTCACCTTTGTTTGTACCTCCTCATTCCACCACCAAGATTCCTTTTGGTGTGGAGCAAAGCCTTTGGACTCTCCTAATACCTCTTTTGCTACTTTTCGGATACAGCTAGCCATGGAATCCCACCTTTGGCTAGCTTCCCCCTCTCTATCCCACACACACTGGGTGATTACTTGCTCTTTGAAAATGACTTGTTTTTCTCCTTTTAGATTCCACCATCTAGTCCTTGGGCACTTCCAAGTCTTGTTCTTTTTTCTCACTCTTTTGATATGTACATCCATCACCAACAAGCGATGTTAATTAGCCAAGCTCCCCCACGGTATAACTTTGCAATCCTTACAAGTTATACGATCCCCTTTCCTCATTAGAAGAAAATCTATTTGTGTTTTTGACAATCCACTCTTGTAGGTGATCACATGTTCTTCTCTCTTCTTAAAGAAGGTGTTGGCTAAGAAGAGATCATATGCCATTGCAAAATCCAAGATAGCTTCCCCATCCTCGTTTCTCTCCCCAAAACCATGGCCACCATGAAAACCTCCATAGTTGCCTGTCTCCCTGCCCACGTGTCCATTTAAATCTCCTCCTATAAATAACTTCTCCGTCTGAGCAATTCCTTGCACCAAGTCTCCAAGGTCTTCCCAAAATTTCTCCTTCGAACTCGTATCCAACCCTACTTGAGGTGCGTACGCACTAATCACATTGATGAGTTCTTGTCCTATTACAATCTTGATTGCCATGATTCTATCTCCTACCCTCTTGACATCTACAACATCTTGTGTCAAGGTCTTGTCCACAATGATGCCAACACCGTTTCTCGTTCTATTTGTGCCCGAATACCAAAGCTTAAACCCTGAGTTTTCTAGATCCTTTGCCTTAAGACCAACCCACTTAGTTTCTTGTAGGCACATAATATTTATCCTTCTCCTCACCATAACTTCCACTACTTCCATAGATTTTCCCGTTAAGGTTCCTATATTCCACGTTCCTAAACGCATTCTACTCTCTTGAACTATACCCTTCTGTCCTAGCTTCTGCACCATCCCCCGTCTAATAGGATCAAAGTACTTCTTTTGTGTGTCCTGTGTAAAGTTGATAGGAGCATATGCTCCCAAACAACTTTGAGTGGAGTCGTTCGAAAAGAAATTTCTATGGCCCCCTTACTCATTTAACACTGCATCCGGGTGCCGATGGAGATACAGCGACCCTTGCTCACTTATCACTGTGCTCGGGCCACACAGCGCGCCCGAGAGGATTTATAGAGCTACCCTGAATTTAAGTGACTGCCCAGATGTCATTCAACTCTCAGAAGGAATCGAAAATGGTGAAAAGTTATTGAGCAAGGGAATGAGAGAAATATGAAGAGAACATTATAGCTTCTATTAATTATCGTCATGCAAAAGAAAGCTTATTAGTCATCTCAATTACTCGGCTGGTCTCTCACATACCATAGTGCAGGGTCCCATCTAAGAGAAACTGTGTTTCCTTTTATATGCCCAATATTGGACAGGGATAATACTATGATAAAACATACAAGTTTGATTAGTGAATTATCGATTGTTTAGTATCAATGTTTTAAAAGGCTCGCCTCAGGGATTTTTTTTATTTTTTTTATTTTTATAACTCCCAAACCCAAATTTTGGGTAGGGTTTTAACTGCCTCATACCTTTTCCTTGCACTATCATCTCTCTGCCTTTTTTCTAATTTTTATTTTTTTATATAATGGATGTGTGTTGTCTGCGTGCATTGTTATATGTGTGCTCATTGTGCTTTTCATGCTCTATTTTATATATATATATATATATATATGTGTGTGTGTGTGTGCTCATTGTGCTTTTCATCCTCTATTTTATATATATATATATATATATATATATATGTGTGTGTGTGTGTGTGTGTGTGTGTGTGTGTGTGTGTGTGTGTATTTATAATATATGTGTGTGCTCAGGGTGATTATTGATTAATAATCTTCTTCTTTTTTTTAATATAATATATGTGTACGCTTAGTGTATATATTAAAAAATATAGGTCCCGTGAGGCTTCGCCTCACTCCTAGGCTAGGCTATCCCTCGGACACCTCACCCATACCTCACGCTTTTAATAAATTGTTTAGTATTTCCATAATTTTTGAATTTTAGTGAAACATAGTGCCTAATAATTGTGGCATAAATTAATTTTAAATTTTCAACTGCTCGTAAATTGTAATTAAATCAAGCGAATACATAGTAATTATATCCCAATCACAGAATTAAGGATTTTCAAATGTAATAATATGTAACAACTACTATGCATAGTTCTTAAAAAAAATATATATATAAAACTAACCTATAAGTACAACAGCTATGAGTGTAAACTAATGAACATTTCCTTTAAAGACATAGTGCAGTATAAATTATGTCACATAACATCACTTCGGAGTTTACCAAAAAAAAAAAAAAACATCACTTCGGAATGGGATTTAGTTTTAGAGGCAAACCTTCCCATATCAAATCCATTCATACTGATCACATGACGTTAAGAAAGTTTGACATTAAGAGTATATAATTCAGTCAATTATATAGATGATATGTCAGTTCTATTCATGAAATACATTATACAGAAACCCACTTTGGTTAGATCAATGATTCCAACCACCATTAAATCTTCATAGTTTCCCAGTGTCGACCAAATTTGCAAACACTTGAAAGTTAAATTTTTTTGTGTGTAGTGGGTGATGGCTTACCCAACTTCCGTGTCTTGAATACCTAAGTCTGAGCAGAAATGATCTCGAAGTCAGAGTTGAAACTCAGTTTAGTGTTCAGCCCAGTAGCTCATGCTGCAGACCTGCATGACTGATAATCTGAAGAAAAACATTTTATTATTATTAGTAGTGACAGGCAGATACAAGGGTAAAACAAAAGATGGAAGACAAAATTTTGGATGGCAAAAGAATAGCAAATATGATAAACATACAAAAAAAAGCGAGAGGTAGAGTGATAGAACCTTACAACTTTGTATAGAATAGGCAGGCAATTAAAGTTACTATTCAAACAATAAAAAGATAAAGCTTGCCCTCTTCTGCTAACAAACAAAACAAAATCAAAATGTCGGTTGTCCACTCTGAATTACTGAAAAATTAGTAGATTACTGAAAGCTCAAGCTTGCCAATTGCATATGCAGATTACTGAAAGATTCAAAATTTAAGCAACTTCGACCAATTTCCCACTGACCCAGAAAATCAAAATTGGATTACTGCCAATAACAAATCGAGATCACAATAATTAACAGACGAAGCAAGAGGTGAGTTGGAAAAAGCATACCTTCACAAAGCTAACAGCTTTCGATATTCCACGACTTTCTTCTTCTTCTTCTTCCTCCTTCCGAGTATCTTCTGATTCAGGGATGGCAGTGCTGCAGCACTCATCGAGCATGACTATTTCAGTAACCCCAAATCAGTTTAAAAAAAAATTAGGTTTAAATACAAAATTGGGCATAATGAAAACTGAACCAAAAGTCTGAATTGCCTACCTAAGTGAAGAGGATTTTGGAAAACGGCGCAAGGCAGCTGCGGCGTTTGGATGTGGCCAGAAATTAGTTAATTACCCAGATGAAAAAAGAAATGAAGAGTGAATAAGAAGATTTACCAGAGAGCTTACCTCTGCAGTTGTTGCCAACTTGAACAAATCAAACTTCCGTAGCAGTCCACAGATCACAAAGCTGAGAGATGAGGTCTGCGTGAACTGGTGGCAGCGGTGATCGAACTAGCCGACGACCCGGCACCGGAATCTCTATTTTCAGCACCAGCTCCGACTCCCTTCCGCCATTGGGCAAGTGGGTCTGTCGCCCAAAGCACCTGCAGCTGCGGCAAAAGCCCAAATTTTAGCAAAAATTCGAAAACCCAGAACTTAAATAGTAAAAAGAAAGCTTCTTTGGGTCAATTGAAGAGGAAAGATCAGTACTTTTTTGGATTCGATGGTGATACCGAATGATGGGTCGAGAGAGGCAGCGATGGAGCAATCTTTCTTCAATTAATCTACCTTCGTTGGGTAACTATGATTGAGTTTTGGGTTGTGGATTTCATATTTCTCATTCGGGGAAACAAGGAGGATTCTAGGTTGGGGAAAGCAAGGAGCAGGGAGAAAAATGAGGATGCCCAAAAAAGCAAAACGATTTTTAGGGTTTGATGGAGTCTGCAGCCAGTTGGAGGAAAATTGAAGCGGTGGAAAGGAAGTAACGAAACCGTGTGAGAAGAAAATCATAAGGGAATGAAACCGTGAGAGCAAGATTTAAGCAGTGGAAATGATAAACACTGAGTCGAGGAGAGAGAGGGAAAAAGCAACAAAAACCCACGCGTCCCATTTTGTCCTCCCTTGACAACAAAGCAAACTAGCAAAATTGAAATAACAGCAAAATAGGTGGGGGTCAAATCAGAAATCCCTGTACAAGTAACACTGATCTGAGTCTAAAAGGACACAGCGGGAATTATTTTGATAGGAAGTGTGACCCGCACGTTACTTATTTGTACCATACTTGACCAATCCCGAAACTACTGAGCACCGGTCAACATTATACCGTCAAGGACCCAGAAGAGTTTCCCTCAAACCAAAAGGCCAATCATAGCGCGACACATGTTAACATCAGAAGCCAATCATAGTGCGACACGTGTCAACATCAAAAGCCAATCATAACACGACACGTGTCAATGTCAGAATGAAACTAGAAACTCTCTTCTATAAATAGAGATCATTCTCTCACAATACTTCCTAATGTCATTTGTACTAAATCATTCACTTGTGCTCACTAAAGGAGAGCTTGAACCTATGTACTTGTGTAAACCCTTCACAATTAATGAGAACTCATCTACTCCGTGGACTTAACCAATCTGGGTGAACCACGTACATCTTGTGTTTCTTTCCCTGTCTCTATCCATTTACATACTTATCCATATTAGTGACTAGAGCAATCTAGCGAAGGTCACAAACTTAACACTTTCTGTTGTACTAAAGTCCTGCATCAACATTTGGCGCCGTTTGTGGAAAACGACACTTATTCGTACTCTCTTCAGCTTTGCCAAGCTGGTTTCCACCATTCGTACACTCTTTTTTTACCAGACATCCCTCTCCAAAATGGGGAGCGAAGGAAGCCATAGCACGCAGAATGACACCCCTCTTGCACTTGGTGCGAGACAACGAAAGAAGGAAGGCAAGAGGGTTGCTCTTCAAGCTAAAGTCAATGAGCTAGAAGCTCAGAACAACAAGATAGCAATGAAGAATGAGGTCCTTCAGGAGCAGTATAAGAAGCTCTTTGAGATGCTCAATGAAACTAGGCGTACTCAAACACGCAAGCACGTTACCCCTGTGGACATTAACCATTATCTGGGTGCCCCCCAACATGGAGGGTCACCTTCCTTCGACATGAGTATCCCTGATGAGGAGCGAGCTAATCATCAAAACATTGATCAACATGAGACTTCTCTCAACCCAGCTGCTTCGACCCGAAGTAGGAGAAGTGGAGGAAGACACATCCTTACAGAAAGAGTGGAAGGATCGAAAGTCGTCTTTCACGACTGTCGAGATTTCCTAAAGCAACGTCGAGACAATCTCATCCATGTAAGCTCGAAGATCAATGACCCAAAGGTCTCTGAAAGACTCGGTCCCCTCCCATGTCTCAGACCGGCTACCAATTTGGGGAAAGGGCAACAAGTCCTAGAGAAACACGAAGGTATAGAGGACTCAGAGATATTCCGACAGACATACCTTGGAAGTCAGTACGGCGAGTCTAGGGAAAAACCATATGCTCTTGATCAAACCTTCCTACTTCCAAAAGGAGATGGAGATTTACAAAAGAAAGCTTTAGTGGTACATGACTCCACTCATGACCCTCTTGTCCTATAACTCCTTAAGGAAGTAAACAAGTTGAAGGCCGAACGACAAGCTGAGATACTTGATTGGAACCAACCTAGGCCTGGCCCTCTTACAATGAGGATCCTCGACACCCCCCTCCAAGCAAAGACAAAGCAGAAGCTTAGCTTGCAACTCTATACTGGAAAAGAGGATTCGATTGAACACCTTAACCTTTTTTAGTCCACCATGGCATACCGGATGCACACCGACAAAAAACGATGTCTTCTCTTCCCCTACACCCTCTCTGGCGGAGCTCTAAACTGGTATTGTCGTCTTCCACTTGAGACGATAGACTCATTTGAGGAATTGAGGAAACTGTTTGTTTCTCAACATTTTCCAGACTGATCGCTTGCATTATGCGAATGACTTGTACACTATTCGTCAGAAGCCAGACGAGTCATTATGTATGTATGCTGGCCGCTTCAGCCATGAGTATTCCCGTTGTGCCGAGGCAGACAACAAGGCTGCCCTCAAAGCCTTCACGGTAGGCTTACATGACTGTTTCTTCAAGTACATGATCAATGCCAACACTTGGAAGACTTACTATGAGGTGATGGCATAGGCTTACAACCATGCCTCCACCGAGGCAAGGACATATCAAGGGAAACCCCCCCACAGCCACCCTTTATCAGCAAGTAGGGAGTGAAAGCTAGATCTAACCAAATGAGAAGACCTCGACCTTCCAAACGGTAGCGGTGCCTCCCTCTGCCTTACTTAATATTTTGCCAAGTCAACAGACATATCAATCTCAGGGAAAAAGGAAAGATTTCCATCCTCACCAATCTCACTTTAGTAAAATGAGTAAGGGACACTACCGCGATAACCAAGGGTATCGCTATGATAATCCCCTACCTCGAGGTATGAGGCATACACACCTTTGAACGCCACATGCGTGGCCATTTACCCCAGCATAGCACACTTGATACCGAAGCCAAAGCCGAGACACCCGGATTACAAGCCCACGAAGAACACGGGCACATTTTGCTGTTACCACGAGCATACCGATCATGACGGCGAGAAGTGTATCACCCTTTGTGATCATATTGAAGCTTTGGCACGTGAAGGAAAAATTGATCAATTCCTCCTTCACCCTCCAAGGGGTAACCGTATCCAACGCCAGGTGAATGTGATATATTCCATAAATGGTGGCACGCCCATATCTAAATCTTTCAACAGGGCCATGAAAAATAGTGAACGAGCTTTAAGGTCTGGCCACCAAGTGTTTCACGTGGAAGACATCAGGGGAGGTAAGTATGAAAAGCCTAATTGGGATCCAATATGTTTCTACCCTGAGGAAGAAAGAGGTATCATCTACCCTTACAACGACCCACTGATCGTGGAAGCTCACATAGCCAACTTTGAAGTACGATGAATCCTTGTAGACACTGGGGCTTCCGTCAATATCATGTTTGCTGAAGCTTTCAAGGCACTTAATATAGCTGAACACTTGCTCGATCGCTCGATTTCCCCTCTGATAAGCTTTTCCGGTGATATCGTGCAACATTTGGAGAGCATACACTTACCTTTCACCATTGGTACAGGCCCTTACACAGCTACCATTACCACTAACTTCATGGTGGTTGATTGCCCAACGGCATACAATGTCATCTTCGGACGCACAGGTATCAATGATCTCAAGGCCATGGTATCCACACATATGTTGTTGATGAAATTTCCAACCTCCTATGGAAATGGTTACATCAGAGGAGATCAACTTAGTGCACGATCATATTACAACACTTCGGTCAAGCAACATCACTTAACTGTGCTTAAGGAAACCTTTTCTATACATGACCAAGTTATAAAGACCAGCCTAGACGAAGCTAACTTGGATCTTCACGGTGGCAACAGGTAACCCGACGATCCTCAAGATGACTCTTTCACCCAGCAAGCACAACCCGCTGAAAAGTTGGAGAAGGTCTCTATCTCAAAAGATTATCCGGATCACAGGGTGAAGATTGGCACCATCTTGTCACCACCAATTCGGTTGGCATTGATCTTTTTTTTTGCAAGAGAACACTGAGGTCTTCACCTGGTCATACGAGGACATGCTAGACATCTCTCCAGATATCATCTGTCATAGCTTAAGTATTGACCCCAAGACCAAGCCAGTGAGACAGAAGCGAAGATCTTATGACGCTGAACGGTACGAGGCAATGAAGGCAGAAGTTGAAAAACTCAAAGGCATAGGCTTCGTCCGCGAAGTCAATTATCCAACGTGGGTAGTAAATGTTGTCCTTGTTAAGAAGAATTCGACCAAGGAAAGTCTCCTGCTCCAAAAGGTCTTGTAGAGAATATGTGTCAATTACACCGACCTAAACAAAGGATGCTCGAATGATAGCTTTCCTCTTCCTCTCATAGACAGACTTATAGACTCTATGACAGGGTGTGAACTCCTCGGCTTCATGGATGCTTACTTAGGATACAACCAAATCCTCATGAACCCTCCGGACCAAGAACACACAGCATTCACTACTAACAGGAGATTATATTGCTATAAAGTCATGGCCTTCGGCCTAAAGAATGCAAGAGCAACTTATCAGAGACTGGTTAATTCAATGTTCGTTGAACAGATTAGGAAGAGCAAGGAAGTTTACGTTGATGATATGTTAGTCAAGAGCAAACATGCTGACCAACACATCACCAACCTATCTGAAACTTTCACCATTTTGAAGAGGTATCGAATGAGGTTGAACCCCAACAAATGTGCTTTTGGGGTAGACTCTGGCAAATTCTTAGGCTTCATGATAAGCCAACGAGGCATTGAGGCTAATCCCAAGAAGATCAAAGCAATCTTCGACATGAAGGAACCGGTAACTTCAAAAGACATCCAGAGCCTTACTGGTAAGGTGGCAACCTTAACTAGGTTTATCTCTAAGGCCACAGACAGATGTGCTCATTTCTTCAAAGCACTTAAAGGAAGTAAGAAGTGCATTACATGGACTGATGAATGTGCTGAGGCATTCAAGAACCTCAAAGACTACATGAGTAAAGCCCTTCTACTCTTCAAACTTGAGGTTGGTGACACTCTCATTATCTATTTGTCGGTATCGGCTTCAGCAGTAAGTTTCGTTCTCATTTGAAATGATGGTAATGTCCAACAGCTTGTCTGCTACGCTAGCAAAGCCTTACAAGATGTGGAGACACGATACTCTAACATTGAGAAACTGGCTCTAGCATTGGTCATGTCTACTCGAAAACTTTGCCCTTACTTCCAAACACACTCCATTATTGCACTTACCAATCATCATCTTTGACAGATACTCTAAAGTCCTGACACTTTTGGGCAAATGATCAAAAGGGCGATAGCATTGGGTGAGTTTAACATCTCCTACCAACAAAAGCCAGCTGAAAAGGGCCAAGCAGTAGCAAACTTCATCGCCAACTTCACATATCATGTTGACATTGTTTCTACGCCTAAAGAAGCGATTTCATTACCCTCCTAGCAAGTGGCGATGAAGTATGCTCTTCGTTTCAAATTCAAGGCGTCGAACAATGAGGCCGAATATGAAGCCCTCCTAGCATGGAGTTTATATATTGATGGCTCGTCCAACCAACAAGTTTGTGGAGCAGGACTAGTCCTTACGACCCCTGACAAAGTGGCGATGAAGTATGCTCTTCGTTTCAAATTCAAGGCGTCGAACAATGAGGCCGAATATGAAGCCCTCCTAGCAAGCTTACTTTTGGCTAAACACCTTGGGGTTAAACGAACTGATATCTTCAGTGACTCCCAATTGGTGGTTAACCAGGTCATCAACAACTTTGACGTTAAGGATAGCTCCATGGCAACATATCTGGCATAAACACAATTGTTGCTCAAGCACTTCCACTACCAGATCACCCAAATTCCTCGAGCGGCAAACAGTCATGCAGATGCTTTGGCTCGCCTCGCCTCAGCAGTGAAAGACAAGATTGGGAGAAAAATTCAGGTCAAATTGTTAGCAGCACCAACCACCATGGCTGCGGAAGTGTGCAACTTACAACAGGGGGATAGTTGGATTACCCCGATTTATAGATTCCTTACTCATGGCACCCTTCCAAATGACAAAGTCCAAGCTAAGCATATTCGATACAAGACTACTCGTTACTTGATCATTAATGACTAACTCTACAAGCAGGGTTTTAACCTACCATATCTAAGATGCCTTACGCCCGCAGAGGCGGAAACTGTCCTTCGGGAAATACATGAAGGAGTCTACAGAGATCATGCTGGATCTCGATCCCTAGCACACAAGGCTTTTCGCCAAGGATATTATTGGCCAACACTCCACCAAGATGCCATCAGAATATCCCGCTCATGTGATAAGTGTCAACGCTACATAACTATTCCTCACTCTCCTCCTGAGCCACTCACTTCTATGATCAGCCCTTGGCCTTTCGCCCAATGGGGACTTGATTTGATCTGCCCAATGCCTGCAGGGAAGGGCAAGGTTCGCTATGCAATCGTTGCAGTTGACTACTTCACAAAGTGGGCAGAAGTAGAACCCATGGCAACCATTACTGAGGCAAAAATAGAAGACTTCGTATGGAAGAACATCCTTTGCAGATTCGGCATTCCCAATGCGATAGTCACTGACAACGGGCGACAGTTCGACAACAATAAGTTCAGGATGTTCTGCTCTAAGTTCAACATCAACTTATGTTTTGCCTCCCCAACTCATCCCCAGTCTAATGGACAAGTTGAAGCCATCAACAAAATAATCAAGCGAACTTTGAAAACCAGCTTAGACAAGGCTAAAGGTTGTTGGCCAGAATTTGTACCCCAAGTTCTTTGGTCATACCGTACTTCGTATCGAACATCAACAGGAGAAACCCCATTCTCACTTGCCTTTGGTATAGAGGCAGTTGTCCCAGTTGAGCTTGAGCAAGCAACGTTCCGAGTCTAGAACTACATGCAAAGCGAAAATGTCAACATCATAAGCCAATCACAACACGACACGTGTCAATGTCAGAATGAAACTAGAAACTCTCTTCTATAAATAGAGATCATTCTCTCACAATACTTCCTAATGTCATTTGTACTAAATCATTCACTTGTACTCGCTAAAGGAGAGCTTGAACCTATGTACTTGTGTAAACCCTTCACAATTAATAAGAACTCCTCTACTCCGTGGACGTAGCCAATCTAGGTGAACCACGTACATCTTGTGTTTGCTTCCCTGTCTCTATCCATTTACATACTTATCCACACTAGTGACCGGAGCAATCTAGCGAAGGTCACAAACTTAACACTTTCTGTTGTACCAAAGTCCTCACTGATTTTGTGCATCAACATTACGGGATCAAAAAATTTATGACATATCATAGGTAAAACATATAAAAGATCATATATCCAATGATTGTGGACCTAATAATCATGGACTCAACACCTAACACCTAAATGTCATCAAACCAAAGTAAACTTTTATTTAACTAAGTTCTTAGCACTTCAGTAAAATCTGAAGTAAAAAAAAGTTGTTTAATTTGACTAATATTACACAGTGGAAGGGAGATAGATAGAACAAACAGTTATGGAAAGGTGTACAATGATTCTAATCCTGCAAGTCAAATATGAAAAATGTTCAAAAAAATGTAAAAGCTCAAATTATCCATAGCTTCAGTAGATTAACAATAAAGAAACAAATTTCATATGTTTATATTGTTTGTCGCTTGACAATTCAACGTGGGAAAAAATGCAAGATAAAAAATATAGTTAAATATCTGGTGAATAGGTGAATATCAGTGAACATTAAATTTAGTATAACATGAATATGCATGTGCATACTATGGAAAAAAAACTGTACAAACCCAAATCAACTAAGTTACAAAATGACTACATATGCAAACAATGCAAACGACTAAATTAGACGCAAGCCAACTAACTTCGAATTTAACCAAATCAGAAAAGCAATCACAATCAAACTAACCTCATCGTCGCATATGAGTAGACGATGTCTCATGTTTTGCCTCTGTGAATAGCACATTTTTCACCCTTTACGCACAAAAAGAACACACTAAAAATGCCTAACAACATTATAAAAACTATACATACAACAGTATATATGTATTTGGACATAAAGTATAAAGATTTACAAATAGATTCAAGCTTAAATTTAACAAAATGAGTGAATTGAAATCAAACTATATCATAGTTTAAAATAAAAAAATAAAAAATAAAGGTTTTTGAGTAAATTTTACAAATAGCATCATAAATTATTCAAAAATTTGCACCACTGAAAAAAGTCATTACTCTAAAAAATAATAGAGAATATTGTTTCATTTACATTGATAAAATATGATAAAAGTTGTCCACGGATTACCAAAAGTTTCCCTGCATATCCACCATCACACATTAGTTAAAAACCAAGACAAAACACAAAATTACACACACATAACAGAATTAAATAAAAGACCAATAAAAAACCAATACTTTACGTAAAAGAATTGCGGCAGTTAACCCAATTTACAATGAAAACGTTAAGTGGACAGTTTTGTCGAAAAGATTAGATTGACACATTCCACCTACGTAGTTCTTGTGGCTTTGGATCGATAATGGTATTTGCATACAAAAGATTTAATAAACATTGTCCTATTTACATGCAAAAAATGACAAAAATATTGTTCTATTTAGTTACCTATCAGAAAATTATAATGATAGTGAAAATGCTTATGCTATTCGGTAATATGCCAACTTGAAATCGTTGTGAGAAAAAAAAATCCTTCAAAAACTGATAGGTAACTTTGGCAGATATTTGACGACATATTACACACCAACAATAGAAGGATTTCCATCATTGTGAGAAAAAAAATCCTTCAAAAACTTGTTCATATCACTATAATTTTATTCCTAATGGCATATAGGTTGAAGAAACCGATGACATTTCTCCAAAGTATTTTGAACCAAGAAATGAGAATGACAAATAAGTGCTATGATGAGCGAGTTTATATGACTATTGAAATTTTGGATTGAAAGAAATACGGTACTTGCATAGAGAAAAGGGTCCATCTCGAACACACCATATGCAGTGGATGAGAAACTAAGAAAGTAGCAAAAGAACAATTAAATGGCATGAACTCTGCTAAATTGATACATAACCAAACCCATTTGAGTCTTACCTCGTGATCATTCACCCAAGTAACTACCACGCACCTTAAGTTTTGTTGCATAAATGCCCTTTGCAAGCAACCCAAATGGAGTGTTATGCTCTTCCAAAGTGTTGATCTATGGTTCTTCGTCAGAAGCAAATGTACCCAACATTTGCTCTAATCGACTGACACATAAGAAAGTAAAAAAAATTGGTATAATGGTTAGCATAGTACTTACATACAGAAAAATGGTCCATCTTGAACACTCAATATGCAGTGGATGAGATACTAAGAAAATAGCAAAAGAAAAGTTAAATGGCATGAACTCTATGTTGAATGAACACATAACCAAACTCATTTTAGTCTTACCTTGTGACGCGATCGTTTGCCCAAATAATTACCAGATTTCTACGTGATAAATCAAATATATAACTATTACTATCATGCACTACCATTCCAAATTACCATATCAAGAGAAGGGAAAGGAACATTGTGAGGTGAAAAATATAGCTGAGGGCAAAGTAGAATTAACCATTTTGATGTTCCTGTTAATTATGTCTAAAAGAATGTCCATATCCAATGTATTCTTTCTAATAATTGACACAATAGAAATAAATATACAGCCATGTTCATGTAATTCGAAGAGGAACAACCATATACCTGAGTTTTTTCAGATGATGGACCACCCTCTCCCCAAATCCCATGAACATAAAATTCTCATGCGCTCATTTGTTCCATGTTGTGCCTTGCTCCCATTCGAGTCCTTCTCTTTCTCCTATTTAGAGACTTTGATTCAAGTAAAATCAAACATTCAAACAACTCATCTTTCACTTGATTGACTGGTACCAAATAAAGGCCATTAATACTCCTTTGTGATTTATTTATCAAAAATATTAAAAACGCTTGAATGAATTTAACAAATCAATGAGCAGCAGTATGTTATTAATTAGTAATATTGGCAAGCAAATATATGACTGCTACTTATCCAAGATATAATTTAATGTCGAAGTTGTGGAGCCAAAAATAATCACAAATCGACATGTGGGTTTTTGGGTGAAGATGACAAATTTACCCTCGAGGCATACCGGGTCTCCTACACGCGAGCAATGAAGAATCATCCATCAACCAAATCAGGAGTATCCAAAATAGGTAACAAGTTCAAATTTGTCTCATCCATCCTCATTCCATAACCTCCAAAAACCTCCCAAAACATTTCTTTTATTATGATAATTAGCCAATTAATATATTTATACCTAATTAATATATTAATTGCTAATTGAATCACCAAATAACACCCCATTCCCTATATATATGACCCTATTTCTTCTAAAAAGCTAAGTTGATACTCTTGCAAAACTCCCAAAAATCCTCTAAACACATTTTCTCTCTAAATTCTAACTTTAGTATCGGAGGTTCTTCGGCCAAAACCCCCCCATTCAGTGTGGGCGCGTAAGGTTCTTGGCCTTGACCAAAGGTGTTGATTGTTTTGTAGGTGCAATTTCATCCAAGAAGAAGAAGACGAAAATTTGCATCCACAAATTGGTGCTTTCATTGAGAGTTGAGATTCACACTCGTAGAAGACTATCGCACAAAAAGGTTTTTTCTCTATTTTCTCTATTTACTAGTCCATTATTATTTTTCGTACGTTCTTATTATTAGAAATTTTTATTTGCAAAGATTCTTTGATAAAATGTGAAAGAGAAATACAATGGCTAGAAATTTAGAAAATTCCACAAGTGAAAATTCCAATATTCAAGAAATGGGACCGCGGCGATCCACAAGACTAAATGTAATCTTATGGGGAGCGGCACCGCCACCACAAGGCTCAACCGTGGCAACCACCGCGGTGGCCACCATGGCAATCACTCACGGCGAGGTCCATGACTCCACCACCACGGCCCGAGCCATGTCACTCCATGCCCAACGCGTGCCCTATGCGTTGCCAAGCCGAGCTCAACCCTCGCATTCATAATCATCACACGCCAAGCAGCCTGCTCTCGACGATCATCCCACTCCCGTGGCCTAGCCTGCTCTCACCGAGCAGCCCACTCTCGTGGCCCAGCCTACTCCCGACGAGCAGCCCACTCTCGTGGCCCAGCCTGTTCCCACCGAGCTGCCCACTCTCGTGGCTTAGCCTACTCCCGACGAGCAGTCCACTTCCATGGCCCAGCCTGCTCTCGTGGCCTAGCCTGCTATAGCCAAGCAGCCTACTTTCGTGGCCCAGTCTACTCCCGACGAGCAGCCCACTCCCGTGGCCTAGCCTACTCCTGACAAGTAGTCCATTTCCATGGCCCAGCCTGCTCTCGTGGCCCAGCCAGCTACAGCCAAGCAGCCCACTCTCGTGGCCCAGCCTGCTCCCGATGAACAGCCCATTCCCGTGGCCTAGCCTGCTCCCGACAAGCAGTCCACTCTCATGGCCCAGCTTGCTCTCGTGACCCAGCCTGCTCCAGCTGAGCAGCCCACTCTCGTAGCTCAAATCGGTCCAAGATTAGTTCAACCATCTTTGTTTCAAATTTTTGGGCTTACGATCGAACCGGGGGCATTTTCACCATATTTCTCCGCGGATTTGACATTTCCCAACTCAAATCTCGCGCCCGGAGTCTACCACATTTCCACTACCTAAGGAGGCACATTCCTTCCAAGTTCTTCCAATCCAAATGGTGAACAACACTTGTCTCAACAAGTCATAAAGTTGACAAGCACCCTAGCACAGTAAACGACCGTGGTGAACCAGCTCTTGCAGCGCACCAAGATGCAACGTGCCCCAAACGAGGTGTCCCAAAGTAGGACAAAGGCAGATGAAGAACCTCTCCAGCAGCATCCCGGCAAACAGCCACTCGACCATCCACGAACCGAGCATTTGGGAAGAGTACACTCCCGATTTGGCCCCCGAGATAGCGTATACTCTGGTCTTAGCGCGCGGAGGAGCATGCACTATTGACTAGGCCCACGGACGAGCATACACTCACGGTTGAGGACGCACTCCGATAATCAACATGAACAACCTTCCAAGCAAAGTATTCATTCACAGCTAGGCTCGCAATGAGTATCCTCAACATTACATTGGAGCAGGCAGCACAGCAGACGGAAAGAAGCAATCACTCAATCCAGCTTAAGTTCAACCAGTAGCCAGTGAGTTACATGCTCGCCTGCAAGTAACATACCACACCCACCGCAGCTGCGGCATAAACGAGCCGAACATATGGAATAACAGCTTAGACCAGCACATCACGATCGAGGGCAGTCGAGAGCTCTGCCACCCCAACAAAGGAAAATTCAGGAAGAAGTATAAAGGCTCCTAACCAAGCGATTGCGCAATTTCTCGTGCCAACTAACCCTCAAAAGGGTCTAGTCTCTAGTGCGAGAGGATAAACTAATTGCTCTCCAGTGCGAGTGGGTAAACCAATTCCCCAACACCAAAAAGATAAACTAATTGCTCTCTAGTGCGAGAGGGTAAACCAATTCCCCGACACCCAAAAGGGTTTGCTCTCCAGTGTGAGAGGATAAACTAATTGCTCTCCAGTGCGAGAGGGTAAACCAATTTTCTGACACCCATATGGGTTTGCTCTCCAGTGCGAGAGGGTAAACTAATTGCTCTTCAACGCGAGAGGGTAAACTAATTGCTTTCCAGCGCGAGAGGCTAAACTAATTGCTCTCCAGTGCAAGAGGGTAAACTAATTCCCTAACACCCATCTGGGTAAGCTATTCAGTGCGAGAATGCCACATAGCTTAAAAGATCAAATGCTTGAAGATCAACTAGGCAGCAGATGGTCAAGGGCAGCAGCCACTTTTTCACTTAACAGTTCACTCATCTGACATTTTATCTTCAGCAGCTCCGATCTTGGCAGCTTTATCCTTGACTGCTCCATCTACGGCAGCTAAGAAATCAAACTCAAGCAGTTTCCTTATTTTTAGCAAGCAGCCCATATATGGCAGCCTAAACCGTTGCCCATGCCGCACCACTTCTTCGGCCTATGCCGAGCTAATCCTTGGCTTTAATCAAGTCAAGCAGCACAAGCAATGGCCCCTGCCACACCACCTCATTGGCACATGCCGAGCCGACTCCTGGCATATGCTAGCCAACTTGCTGCACCACCCCGATTGCTACCTCGCAATAGCACTATCCAATAAGAAGGCAAGAAAAAATTAAGTTTTTATTACATTGGTGCTGCACGGAGAAGACGAAGAAAACTACGAAAGACAGTCATTTGCACGGGCAAGATGTAGAAGATTGCTAGAGGATAGGGAACAAATATCCTCTAAGCTCTCTCCCTCTTGTAGGGTAGAATAAATCACTCTCCAAAGTTGATTTAATAACTCACTTAAGGTGGACTTAAATAGGCTTTGAGAGAAATTTATTTCCTTTTCCTAGAATGATCTAATTTCATATTAAAGAGGGAATCTACATCAAAACAGGAAGCAGTCCTAAGTTTCCTAGAGCAAGAAGATCTCTACACCTGCTACACTTTCCTACGAGCAGCCCAGTAGGTGTGGGGGCATTTGTGGAGCCAAAATAAATCACAAAGCGACACGTGGATTTTTGGGTGAAGATGACAAATTTACCCTCAAGGCATACCGGATCTCCTACACGCGAGCAATGGAGAATCATCCATCAACCAAATCAAGAGTACCCAAAATAGGTAACAAGTTCAAATTTGTCTCATCCATTCTCATTCCATAACCTCCAAAAACCTCCCAAAACATTTCTTTTATTATGATAATTAGCCAATTAATATATTTATACTAATTAATATATTAATTGCTAATTGAATCACCAAATAACACCCCATTCCCTATATATATGACCCTATTTCTTCTAAAAAGCTAAGTTGATACTCTTGCAAAACTCCCAAAAATCCTCTAAACACTTTTCTCTCTAAATTCTAACTTTGGCATCGGAGGTTCTTTGGTCAAAGCCCCCCCATTCATTGTGGGCGCGTGAGGTTCTTGGCCTTGACCAAAGGTGTTGATTATTTTGTAAGTGCAATTTTGTCCAAGAAGAAGAAAGCGAAAATTTGCATCCACAGAAGTGAAATCAATATTGATATGAACTAATTTAAATAAGCGCAAGCATTCATAGCTCAATTGAATTTTCGGCTTATTTTTCTTGCCAAAAAACCTTGACCTACAAAACCAAATTACCTTTATCAACAAAAATGAATCAATTTAAGAAAGAAAATACAATGTAGAAAAATAGCCATTCAATTCAACTATATTTAGATTATACAAAGGTCCATTCACACAACCATAAAGACAAAATTGGAAAATTGAACAACCAACTTTTTTCAAAAACCACTGGTTACACCCTTCTAACCTCCTTGATTGATCCAGTAAGAACCAAATTAATCTGAAATGAAAAGGAATCATATTAATTAAATCAATCCATAATGTAAAACCAATACAGAACAACAGAGAAAAATTGTGACATCCCGTCCCAAATTTTATATTTTTATAAATTTTAAAAGTGTGATTTTACGAAAATACCATTAGAGGCGAGGGTTTTGACTTCCGTTGACCAATATATAACGAGGTGTATGAATTAATCCTTTAGCGTTTTCTTGAAGTACTCGACGTTACGAAACTATAAACCCAAGAAGTACTTTTGTTTAGTTACTATTTATATATTTTATACATTTTTATAATTATTATATTTTGTTATCTTTTAGTGATTTTTAAAAAGGGGAAGAAGAAGAGAAAGAAGAAGGGCGGAACAGGAGAGAGAGCAGAAAAGAAGGGTTGCTACCCAATCGAAGGAGGGGAAGAGAGAAGACTGACCAACCAAAGAGAAAAGAAAGGGGGGAAAGGATGGAAGGTGAGAATGAGGGAGAAACCGGGTTTCCCCCTTGACCCACTTGACCCGACAAGCACACGGCCAAATTCAGCCATTTTTTCGGCGATTCAAACCTTCCCACTACCTACTCTTGTATTGTTTTCACCCTTCAAGTTTTATTAGCGGAGCTTTCTTATCGTTGAAGATTGGTGGCGATTCTTAGTATTGGAGATTCTTTCAAGGGTACGATTCTTAATTCACTCTACTATACTTACTTATGCTCTAACGTCATGTGTGAAGTGGGTTCATTCCCGTTCACTAGTGCACTATGGTATTTAGGCACTCTTAGGTTTAAATTTATAAACATTTTTCCATATCATCATATTTTATGGCTTCGTCACCTTCCAGATGTCGGCCAGCGCAACTCGATTTGGAGTCCTAGTGGACATTCCGGGTTAGGATGTGTCAAAAACCAAGAACAAAAACTCTCTAAAACAATGAAAACCTTGCTTTCTATCAACTAATCAATAGTCTGAACTGTGAAAAAAAAAATTGATTTCAAAGCCTCCTTTACCAACTTAATGACACATAAAATCATTAATTCCAAAATAAGCCAACTTTCAAAAACCCAAACACGATATCACATTGCAAAAAAACCTTAAACCCTTTACTACAACAAACCTCAAATACCCAATAACTGTTTCAGATGGCACACACCAATTTTTATCATGAGAAAAAAGCAACCCAAATTAAGCATTTCATAAATCCTTTATAGTGAAAAGAATTTTTTTTTTTTTTTGAATGGGAAGCTCACCAGTGCTATCATAGGGCATGAGCAGAGAGCGGTTCCAAAACTACAAACAAAAGCCCCCAAAAGCAAAATCAAAACCAAACACCCACATACACAATCGGAGGCTACAAATTAAAAACAAAAACAAAACAAAAAGAAAATTTGAACAGAAAACCCATTTGTAATTCCAAAGAATGTCCAGGTCCAGTGCATTCTTTCTAATAATTAACAAAAGAAATAAATATATAGCCATGTTCATGTAATTCGAAGAGGAACAACCATATACCTAAGTTTTTTCAGATGATTGGTCACCCTCTCCCCAAATCCTGTGAACATAAAATTCTCATGTGCTCGTTTGTTCCATGTTGTGGCTTGCTCCCATTCGGATCCTTCTCCTTCTCCTAGTTGGAGACTCTAATTCAAGTAAAATCAAACATTCAAACAACTCATCTCTCACTTGATTGATTGCTACCAAATGAGGGCCATTAATACTTATTTGTAAGTTAATTATCACAAAAATTAAAAACGCTTGAATGTATTTAGAGCAGCAGTATGTAATTAATTAGTACTCTTGACATATATATACTTGCTGCTTATCTAAGATAGAATTCAATGTCGAATCAAAATCAATATTCACATGAACTAATTTAAACAACAAAAATAACAAACTAAATTATTTACCCAAGATATACATTAACATCACTAACTCGCCTAAATTAAAAACTTACATTGGTGAAATACACAATCCAATGGCAAAGTATTCCCTGCAGTTAATTCAAAAGACATTGACAAAAAATTCCCAAAAAATCAATATTCTTACAGCCACTTCTATCATATTTTATAAACACACAAAACTCATCAAATAAAAAGACAGGTTAAGAAAAATACCCACTAATCTCATGAATCTGCTCCAGAATGATTTCTCCAAGCATCGTAGTAGCAACAAATGGCTCCACATTGTCTGCTTCATGGCTCAAAGTAGCAACAAAAACCTACAAAAAAGTTGTATAAGGCAATTAACAACTAAAAATATAAAAAAATAAAATAAAATCAGAGAATCACCATATCCAATTTTCAATCACTTAAAATTAGATCGAGAGAAAGTATACTGTCGAGAAAAGACTCACCAGGAAACCCTAGCTTTTCAGGGTAACATTTCTTCAAACTAAACTGAAATTTTGAAGAACCTTATATTGCTTCGATGGCTACGGGGAAGTCAGATAGCGACAACGGACGACGTTTGAGAGCAAAAGAAACCTAGCATGGACAACGACAGAATGTGAGAATCGTGATAGAAAGCGAAAGAGAAAAGCGAAAGGAAAAGAAAAACGGAAAAGAAGTGGAAGCATAAGCTCCAACGTTGATCGAAATACAATCAAAACAAAAGGTGAGAGAAAGAGAGTGAGATATGAACCTGATTCGTTTACGGAGGCTAGGGTTCCGGGCTTGAGAGAGAGCTCGAGAAATTTGTGGAAGCAAATGGAAGAGCTCTACTTTTCCACCTTTCTTCCTTTCCCAAACGACTAACACGCGTAAAGTCAGCCTCTTTCCCTTACCAACACGCATAAAAAACAAAATCAGATCAAACAACCACACATAAAACACCAAAAAAAAAAAAAAAACTTGAAATAATTTGGAAACTTTCTTCTTAACCAAACAGAAGATCATGAAGTAAATAAAGCAAAGCACTTGAAACACTGTGAACGGTTTCTAGAAAACGGCGGAAAAAAAAAAACAGAGCAACTAAGTTTTTAGATAATCGGATTGAATTTGAGGCACATAGAGAAGGAAAGAAAGGGGGACGAAGAGAAGTGGAAAAGTGTTGGAACAAAATGGAAGACGTTGGAAGGGGGTCTTCCTTACCAACGACGACGACACACGGAGACCAAGTGCAAGATGACGAACGCGTGGAATCGAAAGGGCAAAACTGCCCTTCCACTATACAATAGCCGAGAGAAACCGATCTGAGACAAATATTTAAGGGCATTTTCGCCACTCCATTGTCTGTGAACAGTAACCGAGAGTTTGGGTTTTAGTATAGGAATAATATATAATATAATTTCCAAACATGCAACCATTGCTTGTTTTGTAGACATATATGGATTGGTATAAAAGCTTTTTAAATTCTTACATATGCTTAACTTGTTCAAGGTGTATGGCGTATAAAAGGATGAGTACTGATGTTTTGAGGAGTCCTTGAACGACGGTGACATAGATGACAAGGACAACACCGGTTCAGTTCCTATCGATAACAATGAGAATGGGAACGATAACGAAGTTCGTGTTCAGAATCGAGAACTAGTTAGTTCATTTTCTCAACCAATCAAATGGCTTAGCAAGTTCAAAAAGAACGGTGCTTGGAGTTCTCAAACATTTCTTAACAAAGATTTCCACAAACTTTATTGTAGGTGGACAAAAAACAATTATGCACATTTAAATCAACACGCCATAGAGCCCTTCGTGGATCCTCCGAAAAGGCACACATCCACGTTTGTTCAGAATTGTTTTGCTTATAAGCCACCCACTCATTTCCACCCTACCTCTCTGGGTGTGTTTTAGACTAGCAGCCGATGTTAGAAACTGAAAGCTACGAAAGCTTTGCTTAATATGTGATGAAGGAAATTATGTGAAAAACTGCATACAATTCATTGGAAAAAAAAGTCTGACTTAAATAGAATTACAAATAATCAAATTGTAAAAAAATAGCAACGACTATCCCATGACTAACAATCTCCTATTCAACTGGGATTCTCTTAAGGAATGGGTAAAAGCAACTGACTTCCTAGTAAATAGGAGTTTATTTGAAATAAAAAAAACAACTAAAAACTTAACACCCTCCCTTAAACTAATTTCTATGAAAACAGTTTAGGGTTTAGACACCATCATGAAGGCTTCATCATCGAGCTCGTCAGCTTCTACCATCATAAAACATGTCAATACTGCCAACCTTTCTTGCTCAAGATGTTTAAATGAACACACTCCAAGCAAACCACGCAGCTTCTCAAATGCATCCAACTTGAGTGGCTTGGTCATGATATCTGCAACCTGATCTTCACTTCTATAATAAACTAAATCAATGGTCCCTTCATTTGTAAGATCACGAAGAAAGTGGTATCTCACGTCTATGTGTTTGCTTCTTTCATGTAGAACTAGATTTTTAGAGAGCATAATTGCCGAACTGTTGTCATAATAGATTATTGTAGGTTCATGTTGCTGAAAGTGTAACTCTTCAAGAATTCTTCTCAGCCATATAGCTTGACATGTAGATGTTGTTGTAGCTATAAACTCTGCTTCAATTGTGGACAAAGTAACCACTTGCTACTTTCTTGTTGACCATGACACAGCTCCTGAACTCATCATAAAAACACTACTAGAAGTACTTCTTCTATCATCTAAGTCACCCGCATAATCATTATCAGTGAATCCAATAAGTCTTGAAACTTCTCATTTCTTATAAAAGACTCCAGAATCAGTTGTACCTTGTAGATAGCGAAACACCCTTTTTGCAGCTTGAAAATGAAGATTTGTTGGAAATTCCATGTACTTGCTTAGGAAACTTACTACATACATGACATCCGGCCTAATGGTTGTTAAGTACATCAAACTTCCAACCATCTATTTGTAATAGACTAGTAGGTGTTATCCATTCTCTGGCCACCAAGATCCTTATGCAACTTCAAACCTGGTTCAATTAGATTTTTGACCGGATTTCAATTCTAATAATTAAACATTTCCAAAATTTCTTTTGCATACTTCTTTTGTGTAATGAAAATTCATGTTGATGATTGCACCACTTCAATTCCAAGAAAATAACACATCATTCCCAAATCAGTCATCTCGAATTCAGCATTCATGGAATTTTTGAACTTTTGAAACATTGTGCAATCATTCCCTGTGTACATAAGATCATCTACATATAGACATACAATTACAAATTTACCTCCATCCTCAGACTTGACAAACAAAGCATGCTCATGTGGACATTTCTGGAATTCTGCTTTAGAGAAATAGGCATCTATACGACTAAACCAAGCTCTGGGCGCTTGTTTCAGTTCGTATAAAGCCTTCTTCAATTTGTAAACTTTCTCCTCACTTCCTTGTTGCACATATCCAAAAGACTGCTCAACATAAACTTGTTCCTGAAGATCCCCATTCAAGAAGGCTAATTTCACGTCCATTTGAAAAATAAGCCAAGAATTTTGTGCTGCCAATGAAACAACAAGACAAATATTGTCATGCCTGGCTACTGGAGCAAACACTTCTCTGTAATTAACTTCATACTGCTGCTTGTAGCCCTTTGCCACTAGTCGAGCTTTGTGCTTGTCAATTTCACCATTCTCATTCAGCTTGGTTCTATAAACCCGTTTTACACTAATAGTATTTTGCCCTTTTGGAAGATCAGTAAGCTCCCAAGTATCATTTCTTTTTATAGCTTGAATTTCTATATCCATGGCTTTCTTCCATTTTTTTTTCCTTCACTGCATCTTCGAATTTAATAGGGTCGAAGTCTGCAAATAAAGCAAACTATGCTATGGTATCCTCATCAGATATTTCATCTTCACTAACATAATCATTCATCCAGGAAGGTATCTTCCTTTGGCTTTGATTTATTGGTCTTGCTAACTGATCTTCATGTGGATTAAAAACACTTGATGAAGTATTTGATGGACCTTTATTAGATAACTGAATTGGAGGTTCAATTCTCTCACCACCAATAGGGGATTGCAGATGTTCTTCTACCTCATTATCATTATCAAATGACTAAATTGGAGGTTCAATCATCTGACCACTAGTGGGCTACTCTTCTATCTCGTCATAAACTTCATCATGATTAACTGAATTTTGATGAGTTTCTATGCTCCTCCAATCCCATGTGTTTTCTTCATCAAACTGAACATCACGACTGATGACTGTCTTCTTGGTGATGGGATTATATAGCTTGTATGCCACCAATAGGGGATTATAGTTGCTCTTCTACCTTATTATCAATTATTAGATGACTGAATTGGAGGTTCAATCCTCTGACCACTAATGGGCTACTTTTCTATCTCTTCATAAACTTCATCATGATTAACTAAATTTTAATGAGTTTCTATGCTCCTCCAATCCCATGTGCTTTCTTCATCGAACTGAACATCACGACTGATGACTATCTTCCTAGTGATGGGATTATATAGCTTGTATGCCTTAGAGTCCTCACTAACTCCAGGAAGCACACACTTCACTCCCTTGTCATCCAACTTTGTTCTTTTTATATTTGGAATATGTGCATATGTTATGCACCCAAAAATTCTGAAATGATCAACCACTGGTCTGGCTTCACTCCAAGCTTCTTCAGATGTAATATTTTGACAACAGATGTAGGACTCCGATTCAGTACATGGACATTTCGATTGATTGCTTCTGGCCAAAAAATCTTTGAAATGTTTCTTTTCACCAACATACTTCGAACCATGTTCATAATTGTGCGATTCTTTTTTCTCGCCATGCCATTTTGTTGTGGTGTATATGCATTTGTAAGTTGCCTTTGTATTCCATGCATTTCATAGAAACTTGCAAAATCATGTGAGTTGAACTCGCCACCACGATATGTTCTAAGGACTTTAATGGAGTTTCCAGATTCTTTTTCAACTTGAGCTTTAAATCTTTTCAAAAAAAAAAAAACAAAAGCTTCAGATTTTTCTTGCAAGAAATAAACCCATGTCTATAATCATCAATAAAGGTGATGAAGTACCCTTTGTTGCCATTTGATGCTGGATTGATTGGTCCACAAATGTCATAATTGAACCAATTGTAGTGTTTACTCAGCCTTCCATGCTTTTCCATTAGGAAAGGAAACCCGATGTTGTTTGCCAACAACACATTCTTCTCATACTTATGTGGGACAATGAATCTGAGGAAGGCTTGTCACCATATTTTTCTCTTGCAAAGTCTTCAAGCCATTGAAATTGAGATGTCCATAACGGAAATGCCATAACCATGTTGAATCATGCACTTTTGTAGAGAAACATTTTTGAACATTTGTCCTGCATGTATAGTGGAAACATGAGATTGCTTGTCATTCTTGCTTCCACAATTAGGCCTTTCTCTAGATGATGAATTTTGCAATAACCTGCTTGAATGATTATTGTATATCCCTTCTCTTGCAATTAGCCCATGCTAATAAGATTACTCTTCAATTCTGGAATATAAAATACACTAGAAATTGTTTACACTATGTTGTCTTTCATGTAAAATTTGATATTCCCCTTCCCCATGATAGAGATGCAAGAATCATTCCCAAGCTGCACAGTATCTTTGTAAGTTTCATCCAAGTCGGAAAATAGTGCCTTATTTCCACACTTATCTTATTGGAGTTCCTTTTTGCCAGATATGCCATTAAGAGCATTTCTTCTTCTACCTCTGCAAGATTTGCCTTCTCCTTTTCTGTGCACTCATATTGATAATGACCATATTTGTGACAGCAATAGCACTTAACTTTGGACTTGTCAAATGGTTTTTGGTCATTTGCACATTTTCTGCCTCAACCTCCGCTTCCTCGACCCCAACCACAGCCTCTGCCATATTTCTTTGAAGATTCACCACCATGCGTTGTCACCTTCAGAGCTTGTTCATCAGGTGTGGTGCTCATCATCCGCTGCTCATGCACCAACAATGAGCTCTGCAACTCCTCAATTGAACAAACTACATAATTGAACTTCGCAGACATCGACCGAAGAATCTTTTCAATTATTGTGACGTGCCCCATTTTGTCACCATGGATTCACATCTTATTTGCAATTGCAAGAGTTCTTGAAAAATAGTCATTGACTGACTCTCCCGTTTTCATGTGAAAAGTCTCAAACTCCTTACGAAGAGCTTGAAGCTGTGCCCTTTTCACCTTTGTTGAGCCTTGATACTTTTTCTTCATGGAATCCCAGATTGACTTAGAAGTATCTTTGTGAAAAATAGTCTCTAAAATTGCACGATGAATAACTTAGAACAAATCATTTTTGGCCTTGAGATACTTCAACCTCTGATTGTCCAATGTTTTTCGTTGTGCTTCTATCATCACAGCACCACTGGATGGTTCAACAACGCTAGTTTCTTCGAGACTCCAATACTCTTTCAACCTCAGAAAATTCTCCATCAACATACTCCAATGGTCATAGTAACCATCAAAGCGTGGAATTGCAGGTTACACATAGTTGTTCTCAGAAGCCATCAAATCATGTTGTTGCAAGAAGAAAAAAGTTGCTGCTTTCTCAAATTAGGCCCCCAATGGTGGCTCTGATGCCACTTGTTAGAAACTGAAAGCTATGAAAGATTTGCTTAATATGTGATGAAGGAAATTATGTGAAAAAACTGCATACAATTCATTGAAAAAGAGTGACTTGAATAGAATTACAAATAATCAAATTGCAAAAAAATAGAAACGACTATCCCATAACTAACAATCTCCTATTCAACTAGGATTCTCCTAAGGAATGGGTAAAAGCAACTGACTTCCTAATAAATAGGAATTTATTTAAAATAAAAAACATCTAAAAACTTAACAGCCGGCTGATGATCATCAAATGCTTCGATCCATTAGATTGAATGTTGTCATGATTTTATGTTTGCCAAACAGATGTATTAGAATAAGTGAATGTTTGCAGCCTTTGAAAGCATTTTCGTGGGTTTTTTGAAGTCAGAGAGCAGCGATGCCTTCGTAAAACTCCAAGTATTTGTGTAAGATCTGCACCTATAACTCTATCTTCAAACACTTTTATGTAAACTTTTCAAATGACTGTCTGCCATTTTTAAAACAAAGTGAAAAATGAAATGAGGGCTCAAACTTTGCCAACTGGCCCATATAGCCCCCCCCCCCCATTTTTTATACCCTTCGATAGGCCATTACCGAAGACGAGTGTAAGTATGGACCAGTTAGATTTTAGAATGTTATGGCAAGAAGATTATGTTGCTGGAATTCTTGACTGATCCATCAGTCATATGATATTCATCCATTTAAAAACCAAGGGTTGATGGGGGCAAGCACATGAAGGTCCCCACACCTCCTCAAGAGCCTTCTACTTTACATATTATTGATTCCTTTGAAGATGATTGTGTAGATGATTGGATTGATTTAAGTAGTGGGAGATGAGGTGGATTCATATTTGTTAGATCCTTTGGAGAAGGTCGACAAAAAAACCAAGGGCGCTTTTAAAATTCTTTCATGGTGGAAGACTAGTGGTTGCAAGTATTATATATTAACGGCGATTGCAAAAAATATATTTGCTATTCAAGTATCAATCGTGGCTTTGGAGAGTGCATTTAGTATTTGGGAGAGTAGTTTCGGATTTTAGGAGTTCTTTAACTCCTAAATCAGTGGAGGCATTAATTTGCATGCATAATTAGATGAGGGGTGATGGTCATGGGCGAAGCTACATAGGGGCAAGGAAGGGTGGACACCCTTCCCCTCGCCGGAAATCAAACTTAGATGCGGTGGTTCCGCCCCTCCGATCTTGTTGGAAGTGATGAAGTTGGTCTATTTTTCTGGGTTCTATTGCTACTATGCAGCTCTGCTGCACAAGAGTTCTATTTTTGTTCCCTTAAAAACCAGGTCAACGACGTCGTTTGGTCTTGGTTAAAAAAAATAAAAAATTCCCTTTAGTGGGACGACATCGTTTTAGTTAATGAAATATAAATAATAATTAATTAAAGGGAACCACATGTCCCCCCATTGCCTTCACTCTTTGCGACCCCGTTCCATTCACTCCTTTCCCACTTTGAAAACCAATTAGACAGGAAACCCCAGCAGCGCAACCGCCCGTTTGGCCTTCCTTGCTTAAAGACTTCAAGCTAACCCAGCCCAACCGCCATCTTCGGCCCCTTTTCTCCAAATTTTTAGGTAAAATTTTTAATTTCTAAATTTATGCCATCCCTAACCCTAATTGATTATATAATACGACATTTTATTTAATTGATATAGAACTACAAAGTAATTAGCTAACATGGTTATTGATTATTGATATGAAATCTTATAATTATTGATGAATGAAATTGTTATTTACGGTAAACTTTGAATTATTGATTATTGATATTGAATTGAATTGAATTTTAGCTACTTAATATTTATATGATTATTACTATTGATTAATGAATTGTTGGTTTAATTAGTTATTAGTCATATAGTATATGAAGATGCATAGTGAATTTTCATCATTGAAAAAAATTAGTGAACTTGTAAAGGAGTCGGTGAAGACCGAAAGATGTGCAAGCTACAAGTTAGTGTATAAGCTTCTTAAATTGACTTTGGTGTTATCGGTTGCAACCGCTTAGTGGATAGAGCTTTTTTTGCTATGAAGATTGTGAAAAGACCATTGCGTAACAAAATATGAGATCAATGGTTGGGTGATAGTATGGTTGTTTACATTGAGAGATATGTGTTTATTTTTATTGATAATGAGCTTATTTTGCAACGTTTTTATGACATGAAACCTCACCAACAACAATTGTAACTTATTTATATTGATAAATTATGAACAATACTACTATATAAAAAGATAAGAAAACTAATGAAAAGGGCTTGAAAACTTTGAGTTTTAATGATAAGGACAAAATAAAGGGTAAAGTGAATAGTGCTTGGATTGACTTTTTAGTGTAAAAATGTGGTTTTTCGTTAAAGTGAACAGTACCGGATGCTTTTCGTTAAAGTTCCCTAAAAAGATTTGGTTGTTGCCATTTTTTCTTAACCTGACACTCTTTTAAATTCATCTATCCCCCTGAAAATTCCTGACTTCGCCACTGGTGATGGTATTATCACCTTAGAGGATGATGCACCTTCGTTGGAGCACCTAGAGTTCTACGAAGGTATTGAAGCATGTAAGATAAGATTCTTATTTCTTCTTAGTTCTTATTTGTTATAATTTTTTTCTAAATTTTATTCTTTTGTATTTACAAGTTGTGTATATTTTTGTATTATGTACAGTTGTTGACATCTAGCATCTCTTCTCTCTCTATTAATAATCCGAAACAACAAGCGTCATTTTCACATCCTCCTACCCTACCTTCTCAAGCATCCGCTTCACAAGCTCCTACCCAACCTCCTCGAGCTTCAAAAAGTGCTCAACCAAAGGCCCCTTCTCCCAAACCTCCAACCACTAGAGTGTCAAATGTAAGGGTCCTAAGGTGTAATTGCTTTTATTTTAAATGAATTGAACTTATTAAGGCATTAAGTCGAACTTTGCTATTACATTTGGGTTGTATTACTACCATAAGGCTTTGACATATATTTTGATTTTTCATTTGGGTTTGTACTAATTTCATAAGGCATTTACTTGAACTTTGTTATCGGATTGAATTTGTATATGTTTGATGTTGTTACAAAAATTTGAACTTGACACTAGCTAGAGTCATGAAATTGGATGTTTGAATTTTGATGTCCGTTGGATTGAGAAATAGGATACTCGTGTTGTGCACTGTGCATTTGGACCAATCATACAGAACCTTTTGTTTGATATTTGCAAACAATGACTCATGCTGTGCTTTGTGCATTTGGACCAACCAAAGCTGATTTGGTCCTATTTTTTTAATTTGTAATAATTTGGGCCAAAACTGATTTGGGCCTCTTTTTTTTTTTTTACAATAGCAGGCCTTGGTCGAAACAAATTGTTCCTTAAAGGTTCAGAACCAAATTGGACCTGCAATTGGAACCGTATCGAATTTTTGTTACAAGTTTGGTTTTGGTACCACCCTTGTACCGAACCGTGCCCAGGCCTAAATTGGCCCAATTTAATGAATGTACTAAACCCAAGTAAAACTTGAAAAATGAAACATTGGCCTTAGGGATGGGCAAAATACCCGCGGTTACCCGCCCATTTAAACCTCATGGTTACAGTTATAGGTAACCGTTTAGATAAATAAACGGTTATGGGTATAACCATTTACCCGTGAAATTTAAATGGGTGGTTTTGGGTATTAACCGCGGTTATAAACGGGTAACTGTTTACCCATTTATTTTATAGAGTAAATTACATAGTAACCCCTCATGTTTGAGGTCTATTACAACCTCATACAACATCTTTAAAACATTTCACTTTCATATCTCACGTACTGTTTTATTTCAAAATAATACCTCCGTTACATTTTCCATCCATTGATCCGTTAAGTGCTGACGTGGCTGCCGCATTTGTGCCACATGGCTGCCAAGTGTGTGCCATGTGGCAAAAAAAAATTTTAATTTTTTTTAAAAACTTGAATCTTCTAAATTAAATTTTTTTTTTTTTTAAAAAAGAAGCTAAAACCTTATCCCCCTCTTCCTCCTCTCTTCTCCCCACAACCCCCAAACCCAAAAACCTTATCTCCCCTCCTCCTCCTCCTCTCATCTCTTCTCCCCCATCTTCATCTTCTTCCCCCTGCAACCCAGAAAAAAAAAAAAAAAAAAAAGTCCTTCAGTTCGTCTTCCCCACCCCTCCTCCTCCTCCTGTCTTCTCCCCCATCTTCATCTTCTTCCCCCTGCAACCTAGAAAAAAAAAACAAAAAAAAAACCCCATCAGTTCATCTTTCCCCCCTTCCTCCTCCCTTCCTCCTCCCCCATCTTCATCTTCTTCCCCCAACCCCCCACCTACAACCTAGAAAAAAAAATAAAAAAAAAAAAACTCAGATCTCGTTTACTCCGAGTTCGTGAGGTGAAGATGGGAGGAATGGGTGTTAGATTTAAGGAGTGGGGTGTGTAGAGGAGGGAAGAGGGTGGGTGCGGAGGGAGAGATGTGGGTTTCTGAGTGTGGAGGGGGGATAATCGGGAATGGAGGTGGGGTGAGGGGGTAGGGGTCAGTCGCAGCAGGAGGAGGAGGGGGGAGGGTGGGGTTCAGTCGCTACAGCAGGAAGGGGAGAGGGGAGAGGGGAGAGGGGAGGGTGGGGGGAATAATCGACAGGGAGGTTTTTTTCTTCCTGGGTTTGGGGGGGTTGCGGGCATTTGTTTCAACTTTTGCTTTTTTTTTTTTAAGAAAATTCAGTTTTAAAAAAAATTAAAAAATTAATTTTTTTTTGCCACGTGGCACACATTTGGCAGCCACGTGGCACAAATATAGCAGCCACGTCAGCATTTAACGGATTAATTGATGAAAAATCTAACGGATGTATTATATTGAAATAAAATAGTACTTGATGTATGAAAGTGAAATGTTTTAAAGTTGTTGTATGGGGTTGTAATAGACCTTAAAACATGAGGGGCTACTGTGTAATTTACCCTATTTTATATATGTAAAATTAACACAAACCATATTCTTTAGGGGTGGGAAAAAATACTGAAAATTCCAAACTGAACTGAAAAAAATCCGAAACCAAACCGAAAATCCCAAAAATTTCGATACCTAATCCCTGAACCGATCCCGAAATTTTGGTACAGGTCTCACATTTTCATTCGTTTGATAATTCCAAACTAAACCGAAAAAAAATATATTATTTAATTTTAAATATATATTTAGAATTGTAATAACCATCAGATTTGGTTGAGATTTAATCTCAACCGTTGAATTCAAATAAAACCCTCACTTAGCCGTCCTTAGATCAATGTCTGCACCTAAGACTATTAAATCCAACATACTGAACACTTAGAGTGCGTTTGTTGTGCCGGACTGTCTCGGACTGGACTAGCTGCCGGGACTAAGCTGGACTGGCTTAGACTGGACTAAGCTGGACTAACTTAGTGAAGCGTTTGGTGCAGTCTCGGACTAAGAAGCAGGATAAGAAAAACAGTACTGTTCACCAGATTTGTGTTTGCTTAGACTAGGACTACAAATTTTTGCCATTGTGTAATAGAGTAATGCTACAAATCTCATGATATGGGTTAATTGGAGCATATTTTTACCATGTATATTATGAATCTTAAAAAAAATTGACAATTGTTTTGTTTCTATTACCTGCTAATAGAATTGGGTTTAATTTGCAAATGTAGCTTGATTTAAACTCTATCACCCAACAGAAGAAAAATAATAGTGGCCAATACATGCAACTTCAACAAATACAAGTACATAAGATCTCCATAATTTAGAAAATCCTAGTTAACATTAGTTAACATTAGCCAAAATAGATCTCCATAATTTACAAAATGGCTAGTTAACATAAGCCAAAATACTAGTGCAAAGCTAAGTTATAAGTCATAACATAAGATTGTATGATTAATAAAATACATCCATGTTAACGTTAATAAAATACATCCATGTTAACATTAGCCAAAATCCTCATCCGCTTGCGTTGTCGCTTAAAAGCCTTTGGACGAACACTTTCTTGAGTTCCGGTTTGATTGCCCTGAACACTCCCACATTTTTTGGTTTATCCAAAATAAGAGACAATGCATCAATTTGATCCATAGGAGAGAGACCCATTGCTTCAAGTTCATTAGCTATGTCAGTATGATCTGCAGTACCTTGAACTAAAGCTTCAGTTACCATTTGCATCCTCTTCCCACTTTCAACATAAAAATCTTTCAGTCCACTGATAATTGCCTCGGTTCCATCACTTGAACTTCCCACAGCTCTTTTCCTCTTTCTTTGGCTATTTTCAGATGGGGTGCTTTGTTGGCTTTGTTGGTTCATTGAAGAAACAAAATTATCACCTCCAATATCACTTTCACCAACATGATCATGACTTTGTTCATCCACCATTTGAGCAGGGGTTTCGGCTACATTACCCGTAGCCCGATCTTTTCCAAATATATATGCAAATCTATCAAACAGTGGAAAAGGTTTGCTTCTCCATCCATCGGCTTCTTTATTTCTCTAAGATTATATCAACATAGCAAAACTAAAATTTAGCATGCGTAACAAATATAGCAGCAAGAATATAACTAATGCATAAATAAAATAGGATATGAACCTGCACATAAGTTTGCCATGCGTCATCACTATCAACTTCAACGCACTTTTTGACATCATTCCATGCAAATCCACTTGTGTTTATCATGTCAACGACCATACTATATGTTTTTTTCCATTTCTTCAACTTGGACTCAATATGTGGATTTGCCTTTATATTTGAATGAGGACATAAAACATTGACAGCTTTTGCTATTTCAACCAAAGTACCTTGTTTGAAAGCACCGGTGTCACACCGTTGCTTCCGAGCAACAAAATCCTCAAGAACTCCTAGTAATACTTCTTCCTCAAATGCTTCCCATTTACGCCTTCTTCCTTTTGGCTCTTGAGTAGCATTCAAAAAATTTTCGTTATCCATACCTAAACAAAAAATATTTTAATGAAGGAAAATACCATACAAATAATCAATTTGCATAATATCCAATCAACTTGCATAATATCCAATTAATTTGCATACCATCCAATCATTGTGCTAATATCTAACAAATGCATGATAAAAAGGAATACTAAAATAAAATGTTATCATTAACACATATAGCTAGTTCGGTTGCTGGTTCCTAATTGCTCTCCACTCATTATACATTTCCTGAGCCATATCATTCCTCATTGCAGTCCACTGGTCCGATGTTTGAACACTACCAACATATTCACCTTCTTCTGTATTTTGTCCATCTTCTATTATTGGCAAATTCTCCATTGGATCTACAGACATCTCTTACCTAATAAGATTGTGTAGTAGGCAACAAGCGGTAATTATTCGACCTTGTGTCCTTATCGGATAGAAAGATGGACTCCTTAGTATCGACCACCTTCCTTTTAGCAAGCCAAAACAGCGTTCAATTACATTCCTTGCCTTAGAATGCTTCATGTTAAAATATTCTTCCTTATTAGAAGGTGTTCGTCCCTTCCATTCAGATAAATGATAAGGTATTCCTCTATAGGGTGCAAGGAATCCTTCACCATTTGTATAACCACCATCTACAAGGTAATAACAACCTAATGAAAAAAAAAACAGACCTTATTAGTGTTTTGTAGTTGACAAACAGAACTAAACCTAACTTACAAAGTTGAGACTAAGTAATAGTCTTACCCGCTGGTACCTTAAAACCATTAGGCCTACTAATTGCATCATGTAGCACTCTAGAGTCTGATGCGGAACCCTCCCACCCCGGAAACACATATATGAACTGCATATCTCCTGAACACACACCTAACACATTAGTTGCGACTCGACCCTTTCTTGTTCGGTATCTTGGTTTGTCAATTTCAGGTACATGCACATCAATGTGTGTTCCATCCAATGCTCCCAAGCAATTCTTAAAAATAAAAAATAAAAAAGTTTTTGTTAATTTATACAAAGGGAATGAAGAGTTAAAGCTTAGGGAAAATGAAAAAAAATTCTCATCATACCTTAAAACATCGCCACCTAGGATCTGTAGAATCAATAGGCACAGGCTGGGGGACTTTTAGTAGGATACCTTGTAATCGCAAAATTCCTTGCAATACGCTATTGAAATACCTACTTATAGTCTCTCCCGACCTATAAAATCTACCGCCAACACTACGATTCTTAGTATGATGTGCTAATATTTGTAAAGTCATACACACCTGTTCCTCTACAGACACCAAACCATCAGTTTTTACCCTCCCATCTTGACGAAGTAAGTCGCATAATATGCCAAAAGTCCTTCTATCCATTCTCAATTCGTTGACACATTCAGTATCAGTATTCCCTATTATACCATTCAGATAACACAAACTAATCTCTCGTCTAATAAGTGAACGGTTAGTCAATGTGGGTCGTTCAACATGTCTCTGTTTGCCACGTAGCATCATCACCACAAGAATCGTACAAATACAAATTGTCTCCAAATAAGACATCTCTAACAATAAGATCAATAAAAGCTTCCTTCGATCCATATCTATCCAAACAAAAAAAAAACAATAGTATGAGGATTGCTATCATTCCTAGGCATTGCATGTGAAGAGGGAAATTAAAGGACACCTGTAATGCAGTAGCCTTAGCCTTAGCCTTCTGTTTATGCTCCTCTTCTCTGCAACAAACAACCACAAAAAATTGCAATTCAGCATCAACCCCACACCATACAAAACATTCACATTGTAATATCATGGTTATAAACCAAGTACATACACACACACTCATGGACAAATGTGCAAAATACACATACATACTCACACTCACACTCACACTAACACACACACACGGACATACACACTCTCACACACTGACATAGACTCACACACACCCTGCATACATACATACACACACACACACACACACTGCACACACACACACACTGCATACATACATACACACACACACACACTGCACACACACACACACTGCATACACACTCACACACACACACTGCACACACACACACACTGCACACACACACACACTGCATATATACACTGCACACACACACACTGCATACATACTTATACACACACTGCACACACACACACACTGCACACTGCATACATACACACACACACACACTGCACACACACACTGCATACATACACACACTGCATACATACTGCATACATACACACACACACATTGCACACACACACACACACTGCATACATACACACACACACACACACTGCATACACACTCACACACACACTGCACACACACACACACACTGCACACACACTGCACACACACTGCACACTGCATACATACACACACTGCATACATACTGCATACATACACACACACACACACACTGCACACACACACACACACTGCATACATACACACACACACACTGCATACACACACACACCATACATACACACACACACACTGCACACACACACACACTATACATACACACACACACACTTCACACACACACACACTGCATACACTCTTACCCTCACACACACACTCTGTTTGTATACTCACACACACACACACACACACACACACACTGCATGCATACATACTCACACACACACACACTGCACACACACACACTGCATACATACACACACTGCATACATACACACACTGCATACATACTGCATACATACACACACACACACACACTGCACACACACACACTGCATACATACTGCATACATACATACACACACACACACACACTGCACACACACACACACACTGCACACACACACTGCATACATACACACACTGCATACATACTGCATACATACACACACACACACACACACACACACTGCACACACACACACTGCATACATACACACACACACACACACACTGCACACACACACACACTGCATACATACACACACACACACACACACTGCATACACACTCACACACACACTGCACACACACACACACACTGCACACACACTGCACACACACTGCACACTGCACACACACTGCACACTGCATACATACACATACTGCATACATACACACACACACACACTGCATACATACACACACACACACACACACTGCATACACACACACACCATACATACACACACACACTGCACACACACACACACACACTTCACACACACACACACACACTGCATACACACACACACTGCACACACACTGCACACACACTGCACACTGCATACATACACACACACACACACTGCATACATACACACACACACACACTGCACACACACACACACACTGCATACATACACACACTGCACACACACACACACACTGCATACATACTGCATACATACTGCATACATACATACATACACACACACACTACATACACACACACACACACACTGCACACACACATTGCGCACACACACACACACACTGCATACATACTGCATACACACACACACACACACTGCATACACACACACACACTGCACACACACACTGCACACACACACACACACTGCATACATACTGCATACACACACACACACACTGCATACATACATACACACACACACACACTACATACATACACACACACACACTGCATACATACACACACACACACACACATTGCATACACACACACACACACACACACTACATACATACACACACACACACACTGCATACATACACACACACACACATTGCATACACACACACACACACATTGCACACACACACACACTACATACATACATACACACACACACTGCATACATACACACACACACACACATTGCATACACACACACACACACTGCATACATACACATACACACACACACACATTGCATACACACACACACACACATTGCATACACACACACACACACACACTGCATACATACATACACACACACACACTGCATACATACATACACACACACTGCATACATACACACACACACACACATTACTGCAAATTCAAAAGAACCAGAGTAAGAGTGAGAGACAGAGAGAGAGGGTTACTTTGACTGGGATCGAACAGGGGAGGAGGAGGGGCGATTTGGTTGGAGTGTTCCTGAGAGGTCGCCTGAGAAGAAGGTGGAGGAGCAGGGCGAGCAGGATCTGCAATTTGACCCTAAAAATCAAAACTCTAATTTGTTCAACTACAGAGGTATATTATTGAAAATTTCTCAAACCCAAAACAATTAAATCAAATAAAGCTTAGTAATATCACGATCTGCAAAACAAATTGAAGAAATAAATCGAAGATTCGAAGTTTACCAAGCAAGAGGAGCAGATAAGGGCGAGCAAGATGCAGATGAAGGCAAGCAAGACGCAGAAATGAGGGTGAAGAGGACGAGGATGAGGGAGCAAAGCAAGCAGGGAGCGATGGCGACAACTCTCTCTCTCGCAAGATGAGCGAGGTTTTCTCTCGCGGAAGGTCTTGCGAGTCCGGCCGAATTTGGGGTTCTCGGCTAAGAACTCCTAGCGAACCCATTAATCCGAGCGAGTCCCATTTAATCCCATTAAACCTAATCCTGGTGCAGAACAAACAAGGGACTACAATCTAGTCCAATCCAGTCCCCCCTAATCCGGTCAAACAAACGGGTCCTTAGAGTTTCAAGAAGTTCTCCAAAGTTGAAAGATGTAGAGATTGTAGCTGCTTACAAGTCTTTATCCTTTGAAATATACAAGATATTTTGGGAGCACCATGGAGCACCCCAAAGTATGTTTTGTAGTCTTTTATGATCGTTTTATCATTAACTAACTTCATCTTCTACCTTCAAGATCTAACTTCTAGTAAAGATTGTGGGGAACTGGGGATTCTGATTTGAAGAACAATTCATAATTTCATATTTTAATTTGGGATTTCCGATTTGTCTTGAAATCCTATAAATATTTGAGATTCTTGAAAATTAAGTTTGGGGTTGGCAAAAAAAAAAAACATGTAGACGGGTGAAAAATGAGTAATAGTAAAAAAAGGAGATAAATGGGTTAAAAAGGGTAAATGGGTAAACAACAGTTATGAGTATGGTTAACCGTTTATAAATGGTTATGGGTATGGGTATAACCGTTTAGGTAATTACCCAACGGGTAAACGGTTATGCGAGTATGAGCATAAACGGTTATGGGTAAATAATCACGGTTACCCGCCCGCCATAACCGTTGCCCATCCCTAGTTGGGCTTCTTGTGGATATCTTCAACAAGGATGAAGAAAGAAGGCCTGTAAAATTCCCAAAAGCCCACTACACATCGAGGCCACAATGTTAAAGAGGCCCACGATCTATTTGGTATTTTAACAAAAGTTTTACCCGGCAGAAAACCCTACGCCGCTCTCCCTCAGTCCCTCTATATATACATATGCTAAACCCTAACGCTCCCTCAGTCTCCATTTCGCCGCAGCTAAGATGTCGAAGCGAGGTCAGTTCTTCGCCGCCCCACCTTCGTTGATACTCTCTGTGCTTAATTTTCTGCTTGGTTCCTAGGATTTTCGCTCTTTTTGTCTGTCATTGATCAATTTTAGCTTCTTACTTGCTGATTCCTTTGATTTCTCTAGGAAAATGAAATGTTTATTGCTTCGATTGAACGTTTTCCATGTTGATTTAACAAATCAGATTTTAGCCATGAAAACGTTATAAACTCCATCTGTGCATTTTGTCTAATAAGATTTAGATTGTGGGGTATGATTATTTGAAGTGAAATTTTGATTTTTGGGTCTTTGATTTCTTTCCGTATAGCAAAACATATGAATCTGAGGTTAAAAATTGTGGGTGTTTGATTGTATAGTATGATATGGTTCTGATGTTGGTTTTCTGGCCCAGGGCGTGGAGGGTCCGCTGGAAACAAGTTTAGGATGTCACTGGGTCTTCCAGTGGCAGCCACTGTGAACTGTGCCGATAACACCGGAGCTAAGAATCTTTACATCATATCCGTGAAGGGAATCAAGGGTCGTTTGAATAGGTTGCCATCTGCCTGCGTTGGTGACATGGTCATGGCCACTGTCAAGAAGGGAAAGCCTGACCTCAGGAAGAAGGTCCTACCTGCTGTCATCGTGAGGCAGCGCAAGCCATGGCGCCGAAAGGATGGTGTCTTCATGTACTTTGAAGGTCAATATTATTACCTTTGTTCATTAATTTGTCATAATGTTTCTGATTGTGTTATTATCCAATAGGTGTTGCAGTCTAATTGTCTTGTTGGTTTGTTCTCTTGTTTAGATGATATGATATGTATCTTGGGATGTGTACTCTGTTTTTTGAGCGGATCATCTTGCATAATTGTTGATCTTGATATTGAGTTGACTAATTGTAAATTTGATGACTGTATGGAATGAGAAACAGAATGCTGGTTAAGCAGTGTCATGATGGGCACATAACTCCATTAGTGGAGTTATGTGTGCACAATGATTTGGTACATCCTAATACCAGCTACACTAATGAAACTTATCTGTCGAATAATTTTCGATTGGATTCTATTCTGTATGGAATCTTATCTTTCGCCATTCGATACATGTCTTTTATTTTGTTCGAATGCACCTTTAGGACCAGACATAAGTCAAGTGTCCTCTTTTTTAGTAGTTGATGCCGTTACATTTCTGGAAAATCAATAGTGCCCATCGTTACAGGTGTGCTTGCATTTATGCTCACATCTGCTCCATTTGGGGACTACATTTTTGTTTTGGAATTGATATGGATTAATGTTTGTAGAATTTGTCTGGTTATAGTGTAGTAAGACTATCATACGTATTGTATTGTGTTGGGCATTGTTCGTTTATTACCAATAGTGTTTTAAACATAACTGTAAGATAACCACACAGAAGTCCAGCATTCCCTTTATTTGGTGGTTGATGCTGTTACATTTCTGGCCTCGTATTTAGTTCCAATGCATCTTTAGGATGACCAGACATAAGTCAAGTGTCCTCTTTATCCAATGGTTGATGCTGTTACACGTCTGGGAAATCAATAGTGCCCATCGTTACAGGCGTGCTTGCCCTTATGCTCACATCTGCTCCATTTGGTCACTACATACTTGTTTTGGCATTGAAATTGATTAATCTTTGTAGGATTTGACCGGTTATAGTGTAGTATAATTATTCTTACATATTGTGTGTGGTATTATTTGATTAGTTCCAAGTGTTCTAAACATAGCTGTAAGATAACCAGACAGAAGTCAAGTATCCTCTTTATTTGATGGTTGATGCTGTTACACGTCTGGAAAATCGACAGTGCCCATCGTTACAGGCGTACCTTGCTTTACATGCTCACATCTGTTACATCTGGTCCCTACATATTTGTTATTGCTAATACACATTTGATTGATTTCATTTGTTGTGAGATTTTTAATACATACTGTGTCACAAAACATTGTCTTGTATGCATTTCATTGTTAATCACTGTATCTTACTGAGACTGTTTGCTTTATCTGCAGATAATGCTGGTGTTATTGTGAATCCGAAGGGAGAAATGAAAGGTACATCCCAAATCGTATCCATTTACTGTTTCCTCAGCTGTAAAGTTTGGTAACACTTTGATAGGTTAATTGAGTCACCCTTTCTTATCGGTTGCTCTGCGTGTTTGTTTAGGGTCTGCTATTACCGGTCCAATCGGGAAGGAGTGCGCTGATCTCTGGCCTAGGATTGCAAGTGCTGCCAATGCCATCGTCTAAACGTTACTCGCCGCGCTCTTGAATAGGACAGATATATGATTGAGTTATGGTTGTTTTTGTTATTAGAAGGGAGGTCGTTCCTGAAATATGACTAAATTTTGTTTCATCTTGTTGATGTGTTGTGCAAACTTAAATGGATGTTGTTTTGTTCTAGACATTACTATTATGCTTATTTTTCAGAGTTTAGAAATTGCATTTTGTTAATCTCTTGAAATATTACCTTCCTACTGATCTATAAGAGGGTGCAAAATCGATTTGTCAAAATTGTGTCGACATGAGTCATGTTAAAATGACTATTGTTACCATTGGGTTAAAGCTGGATAATTATTGTTTCAATTGGATTAAAGTTAAGGGATCATTTCACAATCGGGCTAAGGTTAGGGACATTGCTACAATTTTTTTCATTTGTTTTTCATACTAGTCCCTTGATTCACTCTCGCGTGCGTGGCCATGCACGCGGCTAATTTTAATGCAAGTTCTAACAAAGTTGATGAAAAAGATCATAGCTACAAGTTTTGATGAGTTAAATGAAGATTTTTAGTTGATGAACCATTACTCTAATTTAGTTAAAGTTGATAAATTATTACTACAATTTCTTCAATTCTAAAATTGGTTAAAATTATAACCGCTCGCTTGTGAAAACAATGTGCAAGGAAGAATTTCCTAACGACAGGCGTGAATGATTAGTGCAATTTGACTTTAATCTAGTGCAAATTGTTGTTAGTACAGCGAAGGTTTTTTTTTTTTTTTCTTTTTCATCTGAAGCAAAGGTTTCTAGTGAGTCGTAATGTATGTGCTGACAGAATAATCAAAATAATTATGTATAAAATTTCAAAACAAACAACGAAAGCATGGAATATATAATAAAAATTATATCAAACATAAAGCATTTGCCAGCCCGACCACCATGTGATTTGTACAAGATGCCAAACAAACCACAACTAGTCGTTCCAAAACCCATGTTACCAAGTCACATTTTCTTGCTCCAATTTCCCCATACAATTCCTACTAAAACCCACTTTCCATCTCCCTCTCCTTGTACTTCAAGCCATTGAAAATGGATAGAAATCAAGGCTTCTTCTTTTGTTTTTTGATTCTTTCTGTTGCGATTGCAGCCGCGGAGTCTTGCGGTGGAACATATTGGATCACAGAACCAAGAACGGACGGGACATCAGCTTGAGAAACTAGTGCCAGAGTTGGAGGATGAATGTCGAGCTCCACAACATCAGAGAGTTCGAAACTGTGCCTCAAGAGTGCATTGGATACGTTGGAAGACCAATACAGCAGCATCAATGGACTTCCTACCGCCCAAAGGACATTCAAACTCCCAAACCCAATGTACTACACTTTCTGAAGATTTACCACATTTTACTTTATGTCCCTTCAATTTTATTGGAATTTCATGCAACTAAATAGGCTTTAAATGAAGAATTATAAATGAAAAGGTGAAATTATGATCATTTCATCATGTACGAAACAGTGAAGGATCCTCCCTCAATTTATTACAGTTCCAACATCTCAAACAAAGGCTGAATCGTTACACGCACACATCTACTGCATTTTGGTACATAGCTTCCATATTGTTCTAGCCCATCTTGGCTCTACCGACGGTATTCATCCCAGCGCAATACTCGAACAAGCTTCCATCGAAGCAGCGTCTAACGGCTTCTTTTGACAGCATACCCTCTTCATCCCTAGCAAGCACATACAATAGCCCCCATTCCAACTTATTCGCGATCCTGCCCGAACCACACTCCGTAAGTCAGCCAAGTGAAGAAGAAAAACTAATTTGTACCATAGAGTAGTGTCTTAGGGACCCGAAAGGGCTTACCATCCAATGAAGTCATATCCAAGTCTGTTCCCCTCGGTCATGTTCCAAAGCTCCCCCAGCGTGAACTTGTCAGGCGCGGTATGGGCATACTTGCTAAACATGTTCTCCAAGTTGGCTGGGCTAAACCTGCAAAATGATTGAACATGAATTCTAGTGATTTCTTTACGAGCCATTATCGAAGATCGTTACTTTGTCGCATTTAATTTATAATTACATACCTTCCTTCTGTGTCATAAGTCCCGGAATCACTACCATGCTTTGCCTTGTGAATGTTGTAAATGTGTATGGGAAAGAAAGGAGAAGGAATCCACCCCTGTGTAAATTAGAAATTCAAGAGATGCAAAGCAGCTTTGATTAGTCACGCTTTTCACTCAAGTAGCTTTTCTTCTCTACCACATTTACTCACTTTCACCGCGCTTTGAGACACACTGATCATCGCATAATGCAGGTAAACGGATTGCAGTAACTAAGCACATGATATGGCAGTTAACAACATCATCTGGTGTGTGGTCTAAAATGTGAGCACTGCTCAGCCAACTATCTATCGAAAATTGTCTTTTTGTGACGGCATCAGAGCAGCGCGTTGATACTTTAGGATATAGTAGTGATACTCATAACCGTCGGGATTGGCGGCACAAGTTAATTACTCATAAAACGCCTATTAGTAATTAAATAATTAACATCTCCTTTCTTATAAAGAAGTTTGGAAATCAATATGCAACTTACAGGCAGAGTGGGATAACTCAAAGCCCCATTGATAAGAACAGTCATAACAACGGAGGCGATAAGATTGAAACCGATGGCTCGCAATCCTGATTATTTAAGGGAAAGAAATAAAGAATACATTAGAACCAATTAAATCCACTACAATGGTGCTTAATGTACAATTGAGGAAGGAAAGATTGAAGCCAGTAGACAAAATGTTGTAAACTAAATGACTTGAAAGTCGATGATTAGATTATCACTTAAGTGTTAATAAATGTGCTCATTTGCTATTGGTGACACATCATTTGGTTTGCAAATTTTGTCTACAAATTTAGTATCTCTAGCATTACTCTTAAGGAAAGGTAAGTTGAAGGCAGCAGACACATAACATGAAGATTTACCAGCAAAAGTTTCCCAAGGATAGACAATGCCATTATAGTCGTGGTCGAAGAAAGCGACATGCTGCTGAAGAACACTCATGTCACGGTGCTGATGGCCGACCGTTCCCGTTGGATGGTCTGTGTCTGGAGCAACCAATGCTCTGGGCATATCTGCAGTTGGATATGTGTTAAAGTCTTAAAGATGATTAAATATGAATTAGTGTGCTGGAGGGCTGTATTAGCATTTTATTTTCTAGCCACCAGAACATGTCACAACTACCATCATTTTTGTCATGGAAAGTTTCGAATAGTAAGAAATTAAAAATTTATCAAAGTAAAAAAATAAAATAAATGAAACACACCTTTACCTCAGCCTCCACACCTCTGTTAAATTTTGTTCTTTGTTTTCGTTTCATTAATTTATTCAATTCAATTACTAAAAATAAAGAGCGGTGCATAAAAGCAAACAAAACAAAAAAATGGTGTGCAACTAGTCCTCTCATCGAGATCATTGATTCCTGTTATGGAATCTCCGTGTGCATATTGGTATTGGAAGAAGAATAAAGAGTAATAAGCTTATAAATATATACAAAAGTGAAAGAGAGGGATATATTTATATATATATATAGCAAGAAAGAAAGAAAATGAAATTGGTCTGACATACATGGTTTAGGAAGTTTGGTTTCCAAGTTACTCCTGACTCTCCTCTCAATAGTGACAGGTGCATATGGAGCTTGTGTGGCCAGTGCTTCATTCTCCGTCACAGCACTCGCAGCCATAATCGATACGGTTTTGTGCGATCTTCTCTGACCTTCTTGCTCTCTCTTTCTCTCTCTCACTCTCTTTCTCTCGCATATGGAGGAGGTGCAGAAATATACAAGACTAGCTAGGTGATGAATATTTTGGTTATAAAGAGCCGTGGTAGAGAGAGAAAATTACTATGGGAAAGGCAAATAAGGAGGAAAAGTCGTCCTCCCCAGTCAGCAGCAAGTATATGCGTGGCAAGAAATGCAAACACCACCTGATTTTGGAGGGTAAGTTGTGGCTCAATGTGAGAAGTGCATGCAAACCTTGTTTCACTCCCTTCTTACACTTGGACACCATGCACGTATCTCTTTCTCTTTGTGCTATTATCTTATGCTTAACTTCATCAGCCATGCCTGCCCTTCTGCACAAATCATAATTAAAGCTACAGAGTTGATGAGTAGATTTTATATTATATATTTTACCCTAATCTTAGTATATTTTGGTTAATATATTGGAAGAATTTTGATACTTTGAATTGTATTTTCAATATAGGATTTTCGACTTCCTCTGGAGCAAAACAGGATCAAATGGACGAATTTTGGAGTAATTCCAGTTGGAGGACGTTCGTGAGTCACTTAGCTTGATCGTATCAAAATTTGGGATTTTTCCACCAAGCGGTTATTTTCTGGCGATGAAATAAAGAAGCAGTGCGCAATGCTGGAAAGTGACGTTTTTGGGCTTTAATTGCGTTTTTGGAGCCCAAAATGACCTCGGATGGGTTCGTGGCCTTCTGGAAAAGTGTTCAGAATATTCCAAACATTAAATCCAGCTATATTGGGCCAGTTTTGGAGCAGCTTATGGGCCAAAACGTGGCTGTTCAGATTTTAGACGAATTTTACTATTTTTATTTTAGGGTTTTTATTAATTTTAGTTTGCTAGGGTTTGTGTGGGGGCTTAGCAAATATATTGCTTAGCTGTCTACAGTTTTAGGGAACGCTTTATTTTGTGCAATATTGGAGACAGAGAGAAGTGCTAGGGTTTTGAAGATTTTCCACTTGAAGGTGTTTTCAATCCTTTTCTTAAGAGATATTTCTATGATTTCAATTATGAATATGCGGAACTAATTTCTTTTGCTAGGGCGAAGCCTTGAGCCTTAGCAGGAATATGTGATTTTTATTTAATTGCTTATGATTGATTGCATGCATACTTTGAATTGTTAATCACCGGGATAAAAACTATCTAATTGTTTTAATGCCTGATCACCATTGGGATTTTTAGAAAAGTAATTTGATGCAATTTTGGTCGGAAGGTTCCCTGAAATTGACGCTGGCTTCTTGTGATTAATAATTGTAATTTCTCTTAGGATGAATATCACGTCTTAAGGATTGCATGGTTTTTCAAAGGATTTTCATAAAGCATAATGAGTCTTTCATGTTTAGATTTGATCCGAACGTCCGGATGGGTTGCATGTTAGATATACGTTCTATGTTGGAGGTTCCAAGTAGAATATGAATTAGGAAAATCTAACCTTCAAAATGGCATGTGTAGATCATAAGTAATTGGTAAAAATTCATAGGATTGCTAGGTGATGGTGGAACCCTAGTGCTTTCTTAATTTTATTCTCCCAAAACGGTTTTCTTTCTCTCTAGCTCTAATATTGCAGATTGTTTATTTTAATTCATTAAATTCGTTTTTTATTTTAATTAGGTTATAAAATCAATCACTTCAATTTCTACTTTACAATAATTAAATGTGTTGATGCACAAAACCGGAGGTCTTGGAACAACGTAAATCCGACCGTGAATCTGCAAGTAATGTAAATAACACAAGAGTTATCGTGGTTCACCCCAAGATTTGGGCTACGTCCACACTAATTGTATTGTATTTCTCTGTTGAAGAGGGAGAGAGAGCTTAGAGCTTAGGGGATGTGAGGAGGCTCTGAGGGTGAGAGAGGGGATCTCAGGCCTAGGAATTGGCCTCCTCTAGAATGAGGGTAGGAGTCCCCTTTTATAGAATAAGGGGCTCCTCCTCTTTTACAAAGTATGGGCTTTAGTGTGAGGCCCAAATACAAGGCCCAAGGCCCAAATATACGAGGCCCTAAATATGGTATAAACAGTAGTCCCCCAAGTCTTCAGTCAAGAGAGTCTTTTGGCTGGAGACTTGAAATTCAGTCCATGTGTGGGCCGAAGTAACTAAATGTCGTCTAGAACTGATGCTCGATATGAGGCGGTGCCCAATCTGAAATGATGCTCAACTAGAAGTAGCACATGTTGTGAGGCCGCTTTGCTTGTAGCTTATGTTGCCTTGGTTGGCTTGGCTTGTGGCGTTTGAAGGTGAGGGAGTCCCTTTTATAGAATAAGGGTTCACTCCTCAGTACATGAATAATGGGTGCTCTTTAATGAAAGTGAGGGATTCCCTTTTATAGAATAAGGGCTCACTCCTCAATACATAAGTGATGGGCTAGAGTCCCCCAAGTATTTTTCATGAGTGCTCTCTAAAAGTGAAGGAGTCCCTTTTATAGAATAAGGGCTCGCTCCTCAATACATAAGTGATGGGCTAGAGTCCCCCAAGTATTTTTCATGAGTGCTCTCTAAAAGTGAAGGAGTCCCTTTTATAGAATAAGGGCTCGCTCCTCAATACATAAGTGATGGGCTAGAGTCTCCCAAGTATTTTTTATGAGGCCCAGTTGAGGCCCAATATATGGTACATAATGTAGTCCCTCAAGTCTTCGGTCAATAGAGTCTGTTGGCTGGAGACTTCAAATTGAATCCATGTATGGGCCGAAGTGGTGGTTGTTCAGATGCGGTATTTGTATACCCTGCACTGAAGCTTTGTAGGTGAAGCTTTGCAAGTGAAGCTTTGAAGCTAGAGCTCTGTAAATGAAGCTTTTAAAGCTAGAGCTTTTGTAAATGAAGCTTTTGAAGCTAGAGCTCTGTAAATGAAGTCTTTGAAAGCTAGAGCTTTTGTAAATGAAGCTTTTGAAGCTAGAGCTCTGTAAATGAAGTCTTTGAAGCTAGAGCTCTGTAAATGAAGCTTTTAAAGCTAGAGCTTTTGTAAATGAAGCTTTTGAAGCTAGAGCTCTTGTAAATGAAGCTTTTGAAGCTAGAGCTCTGTAAATGAAGTCTTTGAAGCTGATTTGACATGAGTGATGCTCATGCATGTTTATGTTGATTGACATGAGTGATGCTCATGGATGTTGACATGAGTGATGCTTATGGATGTTGACATGAGTGATGCTCATGAATGTTTATGTATGATTGGATGAGTGATGCTTATGGATGTTGACATGAGTAGTGTTCATGTATAATTTGGAGTACTAGGCGTACTTTTGATCGCCTGGTTGGAGCTTTTTTTGGGCTTATGGGCCTTCGCCCTCCACAACATGCCAGCCCATTTATTTTGGGCTTTGCCTTTTTTTTTTTTTTTTTTTTTATACCCTCTGATGGGGTTTATACAGATGTCTCCAACAGATAAGAAAAATAAATTACATCATATAAAAACAAGAGAAGTAAATCACATCATTCTGTTGAGGTGTTTTATTTCTTGCTTTTGCTTTTGCTTTCTTGGAGGACCACTTTTTTTAGGAATAATGGTGCTCGGTGTCTTGTCAATCCAACGTCCCAAGGCACTGACACAATGAGATGCTGGGACCTTGTAGTGGGATGGCAACAGCTTGGCATCATTTGATGTTTGAATTCCTTTATGATTGTGGTTGTGGGACCATTTTCCAGCTTTGTGTTTAAAGAAACCTGCTCTACTTTTACTGCTTTTGTTTCTGTTTCTTTTGACAAGCTGATGGACGAACAGGATGGCATGGGTCAGATTTAGCACATGCAAAAAGTTATTCCCTTTGTCCAAGTGGGTTGTTGAAGATAACCCATTACTGCATTATTCTCAAGGTTATGATGATGATGCAGTTGAAGATTGTGCAGAGATACGGAAGACCAAGAAGAAGACGTGGCTCTTAGCTTTGTACAAAATGGGATTATCACTGCAATAGGCAAGCTTTGCAGTAGAAACATATAAAACTCCCATGACTGGACTGATGTGGACAAGTAACATGCAAATGAATTTGGAAGTTGCTCATCGGGAGTTGCCTCAAAGGTTGATCGAAAAATCTTCTCGTAACCGCCTTCTGCTAGAACCTTTGTTCCTTGTGCAATTTTTTCCATGGCAGCATCAGCAAAACTGGGGCTTGTTTTTAAGTGCTGCCACGTGTTTTCGACGAGATCATCCCCCTTCTTTGTAGGTTCCCTCACTAATTTCCTTCACTTCCCAAACATGTTCTGCACAGTTTCCACCGAATCATTGAATGAGAGAGATTGTGAGAGCGTAAAGGAGGATACAATCTGGGTGGTATATGTGCTTGCACGATATTTCTTTGGCCTCCGACCCGAGTTCGAATGCTTCTCTGCAAACGGCGCACTGTGAGTCCGACCCGACGTGGGTATCGGTGATTTGAATATCGGGCATAGATTTCACAGCGGATTTAGACGCAGATGGGTTTTCAAGTCGGCCCAAACCGTTAATTTCAATCTGGGAGAGCTGTTCAAAGAAGTGGTTGAAGCCCTAACCCATTAAAAGGTCGGACATGGTGGGCGGAAGTGGTCGGAGCCCCCGACCTTGCGGCGTCATTATAGTACAGTTAGGCTGCAGTAGTGGCTGTGGCATCGTCTCGATCTCTTCGAGGAAGCTGGTTTCGCAGTGGGGGCATGAGAGGACGGAGTCCAGAGAAAACACGCCGACGAAGCGAGTGCATCTGTAATACTAATGCGACGTCGTTGGTGGCGATGAAGGCATGGCCATGAGGTTTAGAGATCTGAAGGGGAAGAGAGAGAATTTTCATGAGGCTTTTCTGTTTTCCCTGCTTCAAGTCAATCAAATCAGTCTTCAAAGCAATATGCCACCGCCAAAGCCTTACAGAGAAAAGGCGCGTCGGGAGGGTATCGGGAATCGGCTTCATGCAGCCTTACTGATGTGAATCTCCTTCCCGCGATCGACCTGACTTCGACGGTGGAAGGTGTCGGGAAGTGTAGCAAGCCGGAGGTAGAGGTTGGGGTACAACACGTGACAAATCCCAGATCTCAAAGTGCCTAAATTAAGCTGCTTTTGGTGGCGAAAACGCATGACAGATGACTGAGCCGGCTGAGTCGACGCCGACGACGACGTCGTTGTGGAGGCAGAAGCTGATACGGTGGATGGGTCAGCTGTGATCAGATCCATCAACTTCATCCCTCACGAGTCTGCCATAGCTAAAGTTGAGATGGGGTTCTATCCCTGGGCTCACGTATGGGACTCTGAGCACGAAACGCTCTGCAATTGTGACCTCGTGGCTCCGTATCTGCTTGAAGAGGCCGGGTTTGAGGGTTTGGTTTTCTCAGATAGGTCGTAAGCTCGAGCCTCCTTGTCGTGAGCTCGGGCCGTCTCAATCAAATTTTGAAACAGCAGCACTTGGGTTATGAGCTCCAGACTCTGACGTATCCATTGCTTGAGGCAGATCTGAGATGGGATCTTCGATGATGTCCATTGAAGCGGCGCCGGTTCTCTTTCCCACTCGAAATCGCCTTTACTCTGCTGTTCATCTCTTTCCCCCATAGCTTCGGGGTCGGACTGGATGTGAACATCTGCAGGGAATAATTTGCACTCCTCGGAGAATATTTGAGCTTGTTTTTCAGCTATGGAATCAATTGGACTGGGATTCAAAATCGTCGCAAAAACTGAAAAATGTTTTGGTGAATTTTCAGGTTTTAGTTGGGGCGTTTGAATCAATCAACAATTTGAGATGTTGGATTTTGATGGGATGTGATGTGATGGGATGGGATCGAGGAGATGGAGTGTGGGTGGTGGTTCTGTCACTGTTCTCTGAAATGTGCCCAAATTGAGGAGAGAGGAACTGGGTTGTGGAGGAGAGAAGTGGGCATCCAGGAGAGGCGGTGCTGTTTTCTGCAGATTCACGGTGGAGGTTGTGAGGTTTGATGAAAAAAATGAAAGAGAACCGACATAGCTTTTCGTGTCGTTTCCCACAGACGGCGCCAAATGTTGATGCACAAAACCGGAGGTCTTGGAACAACGTAAATCCGACCGTGAATCTGCAAGTAATGTAAATAACACAAGAGTTATCGTGGTTCACCCCAAGATTTGGGCTACGTCCACACTAATTGTATTGTATTTCTCTGTTGAAGAGGGAGAGAGAGCTTAGAGCTTAGGGGATGTGAGGAGGCTCTGAGGGTGAGAGAGGGGATCTCAGGCCTAGGAATCGGCCTCCTCTAGAATGAGGGTAGGAGTCCCCTTTTATAGAATAAGGGGCTCCTCCTCTTTTACAAAGTATGGGCTTTAGTGTGAGGCCCAAATACAAGGCCCAAGGCCCAAATATACGAGGCCCTAAATATGGTATAAACAAAATGGAATCTGATTAGTTCGAATTATTTAATAATCCCTGTGGAGATGACCTTGCGAAATCCGTTTATACTACAATAACCTTGTGATTCTTGCAAGTAAAATAGGAGATTTAAACCCGTTCATCAGCCATGCCTGCCCTTCTGCACAAATCATAATTAAAGCTACAGAGTCTTATACTAAATATAACAATAGATACTGCAAAATTTTTGACATGTGTGAGAGAAGGTTTTCAGTTAACATTTCAAAGTTTGAATCTAACGTATTTTTATACTAATAATGCTAGAGAAATCAAAATTTTCAAATTAAATTTACAAACCAAATGATGTGGTTGTTGATGATTGAATTATTACTTAAACGTTGATTAACATATTTATTTTATATTGGTGATATATCATTTGATTTGTAAACTTGGTTTAAAATTTTGGTCTCCCTCATTACTCATTCTTATACACCCTCACTATTAGTGACGAAGTCAAAAATTATAAGAGAAATGGGCAAAACGTTTAGGTTTTATTGTCATTTTAAATACATTGGACAATTCAGAAAAAGTTAAAAAATAGACAGTGTAGTCAATGAAGAGATTGAAACAAGAGTGGCTCAAGTGAATAGAAGGTGAAAAAATTGAACACGAAATCACAAGCATAAGTATCACTTCTAATGCAAGATTCACATTGTTCAGCATAAAATCTCGATGCACATTACACTTAGTAGTACTAAACAGTATAAAACCTATCTATCCACCATAACGCACATAAGAAGATATTAAAAAACTCCAAAAAAAAAAAACTATGATAACTAAAAGAAAATCTTTTGTTATTAAATATTTTTAACCTCATGCTTAAGGGTTTTAACATTTCAAAAGTAGTTTCAAAACACGCGTCCAGTCTAAAGACGATAAATTTAGCCAAAGTTATACAATTAGGTATAATTATATTATTTGGTACAAAGCTTGATAAAAGAACTGAATTGACGTGGTCTTAAAAAGATAAAGAAACTAATACAACATCACTCAAAAATGAAAAAACAAAAGTCAGAAGATTGATTAAGAGAAAAAAAAAAGTAGTATAAAAGTGAGGAAAGAAAAGATGGTGGGACCATTTTAAAGAGGAAAAAAGGTATACGGGATTAGTTAAAGATAAAAAATAAAAAAAGATAAAAAAAAAAGGAAGATAAAAAAAGGTTACCATCTTCTTTCCCACGCACACCAACTTTGCAACAAAAACATTTTCAAATTCTGGCCTTCTCCACAAACTGTCCCCTAGCACCTGCCCAACCCTGTCCAGACTTGCGTAGCTCCATCTAGAACAATGGCCGCATAAGTGCAACAACAGTCTAGCAGAGAGGCGAATTCTCGCACTTAGAGTCAATTTCCGATGATCTAAAGCAGTGGCGGATCTAGAATTTTAGTATGGGATGGTCCTAACTTTAAAGCTCAAAAAAAAAAGACCAAAATAATATTGAAAAAAAAATAAAAACGACAAAGTCACTATCTGTCTATCAAAATAAAATAAATATTTTTGTTGTCTTAAGTATAACTACATAATGTGTAACTCTTATTGTGAATGCGAGACTATCAAAACTCTTGTTGTTAATACAAGGACAAACACTATGTTCGATCACTTGAGTGACAAGTCCTCACAACATGCACTAATAAATAAACTAGGCATCAAAAACTTGCATAACTAAACTCTAATTAGGGTTTTGGGATCGAAGAGAAGAATGGAAGATGTATGCAAACTAAAGGCTAAACCCAAATGCCAACAAAGATTATAGGCCCACTGCCACTGGGCAGCAGTCAGCAATAAGCATAGAGGAGGAGGGTAAGTTTAAAGTTTTTACTGGTTGGAAGAGTTGAGGAATCCCAAGGACAAAACGAAATGATTACTTAATGAGATTACGACTCCCTTGATATAATCTTTTTATTTTTCAAGGTCTTTAAATTGATTTTTACTTTGAAGTGGGTCCCACCTCGGCCACCAGTGTGCATGGCCATGGATTGATGAACCTCATGTGGAGTCTAAACCAAAGGGATGTGACCGGATGTCCAATCACAATAAAAAATGTACGCTTTCCTTTTTTTTTAATGGTTTGGCCCAAAACAGTCGTTTTGGCGAAGTAATTTGAAAGAAAATGAGTCTTCTTCTTTCTCCTTCTATTTTGCAGAAGGTGCTCAGCAACCATGGCTGCTTTTCTCCCCCACCACAGCCCAGATTTAGGTGGTCTTTAGAGATTTTCATAGCTACTTTTCTGAGTTTTTGGGTGGTCCTGGGACCATCTTAGTCCCTTAATAGATCCGCCTCTGACCTAAGATATGGTCGCACTTCCTTGCACTAAGTGATATAAAGGTTTCCAAGCTGTACTCTTCTTTTTCATATGCAAGAGTGTTCATGGAATACCGATGAAATAGTTTGTTACTTTACAATTAAAGTAGTTAAAATAAGTTTGTTTTGAATTATTCAGGACAAACCTCCCCTTACTGAAGCAAAGACGAGGCGATCTTTACCAGTTGGTACATGTTGAGAGGTTAAATTCTCAATGATTAGATACGGGTAGAAGATTCATATTGTGCCTCAAGGAAGGAAAGTGTCAAAGAAAATATAGAAAGTTTGGTGTGTGAAATGAGATTTTAAGTGTTAATAACAATTCCCAAAAAAAAAGGATATCATCTTCTTTCTTACGCACACTGGCTCTGCAACAAAAACATTTTCACATTCTGGCTTCTCTACATACCCCTTAGTGCTTGTCTAACCCTGTCCAGACTTGCATAGCTCAGCCTAGAACAATGGTCGCATAAGCGCAACAACAGTCCAATAGAGGGGTGAATTCTCGCTCTTAAGGTCAATTTCTGACGAAAGGTGTGCTCGGAACAATAGTCACATGAGCGCAACAATAGTCTAGTAGAAGGGTGAATTCTCTATCTCAATTTTCGACGGAAGGTGTGCTCGCACCTTCTTGCACCTCAGTAGCTTCGCCACTGCTCACCACTATGTTATCCCAATAACTAAATAGTATATATTTTCGAATGGGTATTTTAATTTTTTATGGTCAGAAAGCTCTTAGTGGTGGAATATAAATTATTCATTTTGCCAAAAGATGTAAATAAAAACATGTTCTTCTACGGTGATGGTTTTGATGATCAGAACAAGCTGCCATGTTTTCTGTGTGAAGATGAGTTGTCGGTGGTTTCCTTCTCGGCTTAGTTGAAGTTTGTGTTTATTTGTGCCGCCCAAAGGTTGTGTGGCCTCATTTTCGTGATGGTTTTGTGTATTCCTCAATTTGGGATCTGTCACTACTGATCTATTGCGGAAGATTTACACCACTGATTCTTGTGTATTGTGTTGTTTGTGGTGGTTACGTAGAGAATGTACTATGTTTGTTTGTTGTGCTTTACTCTTTTCAGATCAAGGATTTGATCATTGAAAAAATACACCCAGTTTAACGTACACCCAGCTGAACGTACCTTTTAAAATCATGTTATAATCTTTAATGAAATATCGCCATTGCTTCGGATAAAAAAAAACCCCCCAATTTTCTCATTCAGTAACATGGACGAATGTCAACACCACGACAAGTGACAGACACCTCATCTATTCATAAACGAAAGAGAAGAAAAAGAGACTCTATGCGAGTCACGATCGTCCAATACTATGGCCATCACGCTGCATCCAACACCTGCCACCAGATGCAAAATGGGTTTGATTTGAACGGGGTCGATAACCATCGGAAGAACGTTAATTAAGGGTGCGTTTGGTACGTGGGACAGGACGGGACGGAACGGGACGAGGCGTTCCGTCCCGCGTTTGGTGCGCCAAAAATGGGTGGAACGGGCTGTTCCACGGGACAGATTTTGGATGTTTTTGCGTTCCACCTCCCCCCCCTGGAACGGGTTTGTTCCACGTCTGTGGAACACAATGTTTTACCATTTTAAGACAAATATACCCCATGTCTTTTTAAAAAATTACACATTCGTTCCGTCCCGTCCCGTTCCGTCCCGTCCCGTCTGCGTACCAAACGCACCTGCGAGGGTTATGTGATGAGGATGAAAATTTTCAACCGTGATAAGAGTTGAGAGATTTAAGTGTCATTTTGCTCCATGTGCCTTTAATCTAGAAATTTCATCAACTATCAAATTTATACTTCAATTTGCGTAGTATTTTTATGCCACGAATGTTTGATTAGCATCTTCTTAAAAGACTAATGCTAGGCAGATTGAACCTTTAGGAAGATTCTAATCAAACAATCACGACATATCAAACATATTGAAGTACTAAATTTAAGAAAATATGATAATTTTTTTATTTCAAATTTGGGAGAGAGATTGTACATACACCATCTTCCAAGCTTTATTTACCCGCTCATTTTGTAAGAATTTAACTAAATCTCAACTGTTGCCGCATTCCACTCCTTTAGGCTTTTGTTTGGGATAAGAATCTTCTTTCTTTGTACTAAATTGTAAGATGTGTAGTTTGAATTTGATGATTTGGAGAGTAATTTATAGGTACGTTACTACGGCGATATTTTGCCTAATAATACAATGACGTGTGTTACAAATTTCTTCAAACAACATTGGATTGTTGTCGGCCCACCTAGTTGGGCTCATGCGAGCCTACCCATCGGGTCAGACCAGGGGAACATAACGTAACACCGGCCCGGCGGATCCTCCAAATATAAGGACCCGATTCCAAATCCGTATGCTCTCTCCTTTCTCCTCCTCCTTCCAATCAACAAAACCCAGACACACAGACGGCTCAAAAGGTTTCCACAAGTGACAACAATGGCGACAGAGGTAGCAGCAGCGGTGCCGCGACCAGAGGTGGACACACAGGAGAATATTGCGGCTGAGGCGGCGGCCTCTGATACCAAGATACAGGCAAGCAGCGGCCCCCACAAGCTGGAGAGAAAGTGGACCTTTTGGTTCGATAACCAATCCAAGCCCAAGCAAGGTGCTGCGTGGGGCTCCTCGCTCCGCAAAGCCTACACCTTCGAAACCGTCCAGGAGTTTTGGTGGTAAGAATTAGATTACATGACCTAAACCTAATGCCCCATTTCTTCCCCTTTGTTAATTTGGGATTTTCAATTTTGGGTTTGAATATTAATTAATTTTATTTCTCTGTATTTTTTTCCATTCGGTTTTGTTTTCGTATTTGTGATATGTGGGTGTTTGCTGACTTTTGCTTGTTTGTTGATTGTATGTGATTTGTAATTAGATCGTGTTTGTTTGAAGAGAAAATTTAGTGGATTTTTTCTGTAAATCCAAGTATTGTACCAGAGTATTTGGTCTTTTTGTTTCAACAAATTGAGCTTTAACGTTTCTAACTTTGTAATTAGACTATGCTTGGCTGATGACAAAATTTAGTGGAGAATTCTTTAAGTCCAGACAATTAAGTTACCCAGCTGCATTTAGTTAATTTTTTAATATTTTCGGTTCTTTTCCTTCCGAATTATAGTTTCATTGTGGACCTACAAACTCTGATTATATGCAACTTCACTTGATTCAAGTTCTGAATGTTAATCTGATTCCAATCCGGAAATTTGATGTTGAGATGCAAAATCTGTTTGCAGTCTGTATGATCACGTATTCAAACCCAGCAAGTTGACGGTTCATGCAGACTTCCACTTGTTCCGGGCTGGGGTTGAACCAAAGTGGGAGGATCCTGAGTGTGCTAATGGAGGGAAGTGGACTGTCACCAGCAGCAGGAAGGCTAACCTTGATACCATGTGGCTAGAGACTGTGAGATTTCGATTTCCATATAGTTAAACATCATACTGATTCACGCACACACGCGCACTTACACAATACACATATAGAGGAATCATAGTTTAGGATACTTTTTTCGAGACGTTGAATCAAGACATACAATTAGACTTGATTTCACCTAATTAACGGTTTTGATTGATATTGCCACATAGCATGTGCTAAACTATATGGACACTGAATATTGTTCTATGTATAATCTTGATCTCCTCAGCAGTAAGAATGGTTGGTTCTTGCTCACTGTGGCAGAAGATTATTGTGTGCATTGGACTAGTCACTTAGGTTGATTCATGTTACGTTAGGGTTTACTTGAAAATTGATACTAAGGGGTTTCTATTTTATTGGACAGTTGATGGCACTGATTGGAGAGCAATTTGATGAGGCTGATGAGATATGCGGAGTGGTAGCAAGTGTGCGCCAGAGGCAGGACAAACTTGCACTATGGACTAGGAATGCTGCAAACGAGGCTGCACAGGTGTCATTCAAACTTGCACTTTAAATAGGATGTTTTAAGCTTTGTGGGTTTGCTTTATCTATATTCCTGTTTGGGTGAATTTTAATCTGCTCTGATGTTAACAATGATATAGTTAAAGCCCCAGCTTATCTGTGAACTATTTTATAGATATCTGCATATCCTAAGAAGCGAAAGCATCCATGAAAAATTGTTGATCTTTATTAATCAACTGAACTATGATTCTTAATACGAGATTGACTTTATATCATATACTCGATTGACCTCTGCCCCATCAGCAATAGGTGGATCCATTAATTATTGATTATATTTCCTTGAATTTTTGCATGTGATCTGTTGCAACTTTGTGGACAAGTGGCTGAATTTTTTTATCTTGTCATGCAGATGAGCATTGGGAGAAAGTGGAAGGAGGTAATCGATGTTACCGATAAGATCACCTACAGCTTCCATGTAAGTTTCAGTCGGTATTATTTGTGTTGGAGTTATCTTAATTCTATTTCTCACTTCTTCTGTCATTGCAGGACGATTCTAAAAGGGAAAGATCAGCAAAGCCTCGATACTATGTGTAATTGATTTGGTGCCGGGTCTTCACTCTTCATTACCAAAGTTGTGAACACCATCACAAATTTTCTGTTGAGAAAAGCTAGAGGAGATGTTTGTCTACTTGCATTTATTAGCATAGTATGATCTTGTTCTTTATGTTACGATTTGGAAAATTTTCTCAAGTACGCAGAAACTAAGATTTGTTTGTAACATTCAAAATTTCTCAGAGTACACCTAAAATTAAGTTTTGTTTGTAATACACCCATGATTTACTTGAGTTGACAATCAAATGATTCAAATCTGCATGATTGCTAGATTTCTTATTTCTCGCTCCTGTAGATGGATATTGTGTATCTGATTAGCCATAGCGTTTGATTTCACGAATGGTTAATCGAGGTTCAATTACAAGGTTAACTTGCAGATTTATAGCAGTTTCAGTTTGGGAAGATGTTACTTGTAGGGTTCTGTTGTTGTTCCAGCTTCTATCAAGTAGGCCAGGCAGATAATATTGGGGTGGATATCGTGACTGCCAATTTCCGATACTGGTGGTATCGGTGGCTGCCAGTTTTAATGTTGAGGTTTGTAGTTGCCCTTCCTCTTTCTTTATATTTCAAATCGATGTTGTAGGAAATTCGGCATTTATGCTCTATTGAAGGCCGATATTGGGGAAATTTCGAGGATACGGGGGGCGGACACACAATCCTAGCCAACCGGCCCAGCTCAGATTTGCGTTTTCTGATGATTTAGAAATGAAACAGTGCAACTAGACTGAAGAATGATCACGAAAAGTGCATATATTATGGAGAGCAGACATCAAATTATACATTGTGGTGATGTTGAAGGAATCCCAGCTGGTGGGGAGTATATGCATGTGGAAGTCGTTTTAGAATGAAGTATGAAAATTACACTATAGCATCAAATTTCTACTTGTGACAACAAAATGGAGGTGTCCATGCTCTACTGATTCTATCATGCCAGGAACCCCAGCCGTTCTCCGTTCTTCTTCGCCAGCCGGATCAGTCCTTGCCTTTGTTTCGCGTCTGCTCCGATCGATTTGCAGAATTCGGTAATCACCTGCAGGGAAACTAGAGTTTCTTAATAATTCAACAACATCTATATACTACCACCCTTTTTCTTTTGGTTCAAATGAAGGCTATGATCCTGGAGAGGAAAAACTTTATATGCTTATCAAGGTATACAATTCCGTAATTCCATAATTTGAGGAAACCGAACATGAAACTATCACAGTCTTAACTCGTTACTATACTTTGTCTCTCTCACCACTTGGTTTTGTGAGGTAAAAAGAGAAGGTGAACAAAAAGAAAATAAGTGAAATTACTTTCAAACAAAAAGCCTCATGTTTTCAACGATTTGTCTTTTTACCTACCAATAATGTTTTCATCTTAAAATTTTGAAAAAGAAACTGAAAATTTGATGGTTACTAATTTAAAGCATTTTCAAAGTGGTATATGTGACTTTTTTTCTCTTGCTTCAAGCGGAATTCTAATTATTTTTAAAGTAAACTATGAGAAAGGGTATTCAAACTTGAGTTCGTATAGAGACGCACACTGATATAAATAATTATACCCAGAATTGAATATCAACAACGCTAATGGTTGATCAAGAATGACACATAACTTAAACAAAGTTTAATCATGGATAGACACAAAGAGAAGATTTACATATTAATTACCTGCGAGTGCAAAGCAATAGCTTTGCCTCTAATCTGATTGAACCTCTTCTTGCCAACAATGTTACGTGTGACAACAACAAGAGGTGCAAAGACACCTTTGCCTTCATTGATGTTCTTCATCATCGGCTGCGCTCTCACTGCCTTCCCAACTCTCACTTGGTTCGGGACCGCCTTCACCAGCGTCCCATAATCTTCTCCGACAACCGAACTCCCCCAGCTTCCATGGAACGACGAACTCAAACTTGCAGAAACTGAGGTTGCCATTGAAACAACACAAAAGAAACAGAAACCGTGGCTCTAGTTTCTGAGAAAGTTGCGGACTTTAATGTTTGTGACTCAACTTGTGATACTTGTGAGCCTTTGGTTTCCTTTATTGGATAGCAGTTAGGAGCCACATATATTTATGGCCTTAGATTTTTGTTCAATTGTTTTATTTTAAAATTTTTTTTCCACAATATGTGTATGATTTGTAGTCTTTTTGGGCACTGACGGTCCCTGTTTGTTTGGAGGATCTGAATCTGAATTGGGTTTGGTCCACTTGTCACCTTCTTGGAAGCCACTCTGTCATGCGTGGGATGATCCTAGCCGTTGGTTTGAGAAACCCTTTTTTGAAACTTTTCATACAGGGACATTTTAGAAAGCAAACTTTGAATTAAATAGAATGGTGCATAATAACCACGAACTTCATCGGTTTGAACTAGACTGTTGAAATTTGTAAAGGTAGGTGACGGGTTGGCGCGGACTATGCGTCCGGCTCCAACACTCAAGTTCGGATTTCCTTCTTCATAATGTAGAGTAGGTTAGACTACTGTATTGTTAAAAAGAACTAGTCTGTTGAAATTTGACATACGACACAAGATTTTTGTTGTTTTTGTGATTCAATGAGTTGCTTTTGCCCGTGACTGATTGACTCTCCTTACATGTAAAGAATGAGACGATGTTTATTACAAAATTGTATGTCAACAATTCAACTAGTTCCCAGTACGTGCATGTGAAGAGCATGAATTTTCAACTTTCCATGGTTGAAGTCATAAGAAGAAGAAGATTCTGGAGAAAGGTTTCAGAGTTGCTTCCTTCGGACGGTGCTTGATGCACATCAGAAGTGTCCCTATAGGTAAAAAGTGGCAAAAGCTTTAACAATGAGGAAAATTAGAATTTGGAAGCCATAAACAAAAACAGCATGATTCAAAAACTACGAAAAGTATTTCTTCCACACATGTTTTTATTCGATTAAAATGAAGTTTCGGAAGCCTAGTTCTCTAATTTCGATTCTTCGAAACACGAAAATCTACAAGCAAAGAAGAATTTCTAAAACAGTTGGTAATGACATGAATTTTTATTATTTCTTTTAGGAACTCTAATTGTATGCCTGAAAGGCTGAAAAGAGAAGAAAAGGACTGAAGAAGAAATTAGACTTGCAGGAAGGAGAATCAAGAAAATTAAACAGTTCGAATAAATAACACTTCCGGCATGAGATGAACACTGAACTTCTGGAACTCGGTAAACCATGGAAGATATAACCGATGGCATTTCACAAGATGAGTTCTTCCAGCTCGTCCAGCATGTTGAAGAACATGTACCGATCATATGTATCTTTATTTACTAGAATTCAGTTTGCAACCAAAGATAATCTCAGGGGATAACACCACAAAGACATGATATCTTGCCCATCTCTTTAGAACGGACACGCAATGGTTTAAAGTTATCACTAGTTCCTTAGGTGAGAACTACACATTTTGGTAGCTGAAGCTGCTAATACTGATTCCTCAGGTGGTATTCCTTGGCTTCCATTTGCATTTCGATAGAAAGATGCAGGTGGAAAACTGTGTATTCCAGATACTCATGTCAGTAATTTAGATGCTGAAGAAATCATATTGGGATTGCTGGTGTAGAAATCATATTGCAACTACCCATCACTGGTCACGAGTTTCGTTCCCAACTCCTTCCTTGGCTTAGCTGAAAGCCCCCTTGCTAGCATCTCTTCCTCATAATGCCTAGCCATGTCTAACATACCTTTCTCCACCAGAGCATCAATTAAAGCATTGTAAGCAGACCCATCAGGACTACACCCAAGTTTATCCATCCTATCCCACACAAGAAACATTGGTCTGAGGAATCCCCATCTCCCAAACTTCCTCATAAGCATCACAAAAGTGTCCATCCTTGGTTGAACCCCACTTTCAATCATCCTGTCAAATAGTCTAAGAATCTCATTTGGCTTCTCTAGATGCTTAAAAATGCAATGATAAGTGATCACGTCCGGAACACAACCCAACTTAGGCATTTGATAAAGCATCGAGAACGCCTCCTTATATCTCCCATTCTCGCACAAAAGCTTTACAACTGTATTATACGTCCCAACATTGGGTTCACACCCCAGTTCCTTCATCTCCCTCAACAGCCTCTTTGAAAAATCAACACCGTCAGAAAGACCAATGGCACGAATAACCGTATTATACGCCACCACATCCAGTTTGATCCCTTTGCTCTTCATCTCCTTATACAACTTCACAGCCTTCCACGGCTTTCCACTCTTGCACAATATATCCATATATACTGAATACGAATGCAAATCTTTACACACACCTCTCCGATCCATCTCCTCCCAAAAGTCCCTACACTTGCGCCACCACCCCATTCGAAACCACCCGCGAAGAAGTAAATTATGTATCTTAGTACTCTTATCAAAACCCAAATCTTTGTTCTTCCAAAAACACAATTCTTGGGCCTCAATCACATGCTTATACTCGCAAAGCGCATCAATAAGAATACAATAAGAAGTCTCATCCTTCAAACCAAACTCTTCCAATCTATTATAAACATCTATAGCTTCATTCACAAGGTGGGCAGACACATATCTCTTAAACAATACACGAAATGTAGTATAATTCGGAACAGTTTCTGGGTTGTGCTTCATTTTGTTAATCAAGTTCCATGAAAGCTCGAATTCGAAGAACTTACCGAGAATGTCGAGCATCCGATTGTATGTCTCGGTGGTGTGCTGGAAGTGGCAGTCAGTTTCCAGCCAGGTGAAGAAGTCCAGGGCTTTCTTCCAGTCGTTGCAGTATGAAGAAAGCGTCTCGCGGACGGCGGTGTGGTCGTATATAGTGGGTTGTGATTGGGGTTCCGGGTCGGTGGGGGTGTGAGTTGAAAAGGGTTTGGAGGAAACAGGGTGAGGAACCGAGGAATGCAAGAGGATTTGAGCTTGGCGGAGACGGAGGAGAAGGAAAGGTCTCAGGAGTCGAGAGGTTGCTGAAGAGAGCATTTCTGTAGTTTTCGGCTCCAAAGGTCCGAACTTTGTAGAGGGATTTGAATGGAAAATACAAAAAAATAATAATAATAATCAGGGTTTTAGGAAATTTTGAGCCGTTTGTTCGTCAGGGAAAAGAGTGACCCGGAGTGAGAAATTGCAGACTGACTTGGGGTTGACGATGAGTATGTGGGCCGAACATGGGCTTTTTATGTTGAGGTCAGTAATACATTGTCGTCTTATGTAGTATTGGAGTTGGATGAGGAGGGACATTAATTTGCCATTGATTTTGGTGAGATATTAAATAATAAGCACTTCCAATTCAACCAAAAAAAAAAAATTGAGAGAATGCTAAGAGGGTTCTCTCAAAAGTGGGACTCTCTACAGACTCTGACATGTCCCGACCCCGATATTCTCTGAATACCCATAGGCACGTGCTGGTCGACACTTGACGAAAGCCATTTATTGATTACAAGAGTAATGATTAGGAGGAAATATTCATGAATAAACATTAAAATCTAGAAGGAATAAACAAAGTTTAAGGAAATGTCTAGAGTGCCCAGAACACGTTCTAAAACAAGATCACAAAAAGAAAGATCATTACAGGATATCACACAAGTGGGTGATAGATTGCTACTGGTAGGGGAATGCCTCGTACATCGTGTCGTAGTCCTCATTTCTAAGACCTGAATGGGGGCGCAAAATAAAGGTGAGTGAACCAAGTTCATATATACAATAATAATAAAACAGTTATCAAGATACTAACTCCAACAGTTTATATAAAGAAAACTACTAGCATAATAAGTGATGGTTTTACTGAAAACCCTAGCATGCAAAAAATATCTCAAAAGTCATCATGAAAAATAAAATATCAAACGTCTCACAGATCATCTCGTCGTGTGATGTACTACTAGTAAGATCATTGAAATAAATATATCTCCCGGCCTTATGCCAGCACCGTGGTCTCTGCGCCCGTAGCCAGAGATTACCAACTCTCGGCCCAATGCCTGCTCCGTGTCCCTCAGCCCGTAGCTAGAGATTATTTCTCCCGACCTATCTACCAACACCCGATCCTCGCCCCAAGCGGCATAGTGTCCACTAGGTACGCACAAGTAGTTACGCCTCTCATAAATAACCACTTCATAATATAAAGTCATCAATCGTCTATACTATAAAGAGGGGTTTCTAAAACATGTTTTAGCATCCTATCGTCATCCATTCGATAGTCTACAAGTTCATGGTTTTTATAGAAAATATGATATTTTAAAAATATAGCTCAATATAGGCCAACAATTAATTTCTTACAAAATAACGAGATGATAATCAATATTTCAGTAAATATGCTTAACATACAATCAGCTCATAAACTCGCAAGGCATGCATTTCATTTATGCAAATAAACTATAAAATTATGCAAATTTTAGAAGGGGTCCACTCACAGATACTCCGTAGCAGCAGAGTTGTGCGGAAAATGATTAAGGAAATCCCCACTAGCAACTTCACCTAAGCACAAAAATGTACAATTTATTCAAAATTCCCAACTATAGAATTTTAAGAAATGGAAATGGGTCTTGGGTTTGGATTTGGATTTGGATTAGGGTTTAGGTTTAGGTTAAATAGGGTTAGAACCTAATGGGTTTAGGTAAAGGGTTTTGGTTTTGGATATGTCTAGGAATAAAAAGGGTGGTTTGGGCTTGAGCCCAAATCCACACAACACACACATACTCACGCTAGCACACACACACACACATGTATGCACAACACATGCATGCACAACACACATGCACACACACACGCACACACATACGTACAACACACACACACACGTACACACGTGCACCACACACATGTGCACCACACTCACCATACACACACACCCACACGGACACACACGCACAACATAACACACACATCACACATACAATCAGCCCAACACACACAAACACAATCCACACACATGCACGGCCCAAAACACACACACACACACACACTCCATGCACATGCACGGGCCGCATGCCAACTAACCAAAAGGGAAGAAAATGGGCTGGTCCAAGAATGGGCTAAGGCCCGTGGGTGTTTGAGAAGGCCTGGTGGCCAGGGTGTTGTCGGGGAAGAACACAGGAGCTGTTATAGCTCCGGTCGACGGCGAACAAATAAATCATTACTCAAACCAAGTACTAAAATGAAGAGGGAAGAGAGTGGAGTATTTTTCATACCCTAGCTTCGCCGTGAGAGCTCAGAAAGAATCCTCGAAAGTCACGGTTTCGTCAGAAAATGCGGGTGAGTTTCCCCCGTGCCGTTGCCTTCCTTAAAACCTTGGAAAAACAACATAACTTTCAATACCCAACGTCCCACAACAACAATGGGAAATTAAAAAGGTAAACAAACTTACCTAGCCGGAAGGAATTGAGAGATCCGTTGGAGATCCTTTCTCTAGGTTCCCCGACCTTGCTGCAACGGAGAGAGATAGAAACGGCGCAAGGAAGATGATGATGATGATGATGATGATAATGGTCTACAACAGGAGCTGCATGCAGATTTGCTAGGTTAGTCACGGTGCATGGAATGAAGGGAGAGAGAGGAAAGTTCCCGTTCTCGTGAGAGAGAGAGAGAGAGAGAGAGATATATATATATATATATATATATATATATATATATATATATATATATATATGTGCAAGGGAACACTCGCGATGAGAGGGAAGAGAAGAGAGCATGAGAACCTGCCACTTGGCAGTTTAGGAGATGTGGAATCTAGATCAACGGCTAGGATTAAAAGAGATAAGGGATTAAATTGATAGATTTAAATATGTTCTAGTTCTAGGGGAAAATAGAAATAAAATAAAAATATAGGGGTGTTTGTAACAGACTCTATGTCACATCATGCTTTTGACACAACATTTTCTAATGTTGGCATATGAACTGACGTTAAACTGCAAGGTGGTAGAGAGTTCCACTTTCTAATGTATAACTAAAAGGTAATTAAATTTTTAGTTTTAGGTGCTAGCAGAGTACACGTGATATGAGTAGAAGTGAGAATATTAAAATAAGAAGTTAAGTGAAAAAGTTGGTAGCATTCTCCTTTAATATAAACCAACTTTCACTGAAATAAAGAAAACGAGGAAAGCTAAAGTGAAAAGTGTTATTTGGCAGTGTGATTTATTAAGACGCAACTTTAGTTCTTAATATTAACGTTTAAATTTTGGATGGTTCGAACTTGGATAGTTTAATAAAGCATCCAACTGAATAAAAAAAATCTTCTGTGAGAGTGAAGGACAAAGGGCAAAAGATGTGTCTCTGAATTTCACAGTTTTCCTCACAAGTTCACAAGAATCACAACGTCAACGAACGAAACGAAACCAAAGAAGGCAGGAAGAGCAGAAACAAACACATACCAGAAGAAGCAAACATCAGAAAATTCATAAATTCACATGGCATCACTAGCAACCCATTTCTCCGCCTTCGCCCTCCTCTTCCCCATAGGCCTCCGCCGCCTCATCTGCTCCTCCGCCCTCTACCTCAAGAACCCATCTCTCTACCGATCCAAAGCTTGGTACTTTTCAGAACCCAAATGGAAAAACTTCGATTTGTACTCTCTCACCATCGCCCTCCCCATCGCCTCCTTCTCCGAAATCTTCATCTTTCTGGCCTTTTCCGGCCACCCCACCTACCGCTTCGCCTTCTTCCAGCAATCAGCCGCCATTTTCATGTTCTGGGCACTCGTCCTTCTGATCATCTTCCGTGAAAACATCGACCCTTTGAATTTCAATGAAGGGTTCGTCTTCGTTTTTGCAGCGGTTTCCTTTTTCGTTGAGTACTCTGTGATCGGCAAGGGAATTTCGGGTCTTGGTGGCGCTGTGTATGATATGCTAGCTGCATTGACTCTAATTTGTGCATTTTCTTGCCTGTATTTGTCGATTAGGCCATGTTCGTTTTTCGCCGAGTTTTTCTTGTCCTCTGGATTGGTTTTTAAGGGCACTTGGATTTTGCAACTGGGGTTGTCCTTGTACACTGATGCATTTGGGTTAAACGGGTGTAAGAAAATGTCAGTGTGGCCTAACCAGGACAATGCTGAGTGGAAATGTAACCTTGAGGAGGACGGGTTAAGGGGTGTTGCTGTGATGAAGCTCTTGTTCATCGGGCATGCGATTGCGGTCTTGGTATTGAGTTTTGTGTTGTTTGCTTTGCTGGCAAGTAACTGGAACTTGCAGGTTGGCAAGGGCAGTGGTCAGTTGCTAGCACAGCTAGATTCGGAGCATGTGTTGATGCCTCCTGGCGGTGAGATTGGGCTTGAATGAAATGCTTGTTCTGTTTTCGTTAACTGTCAATTTTGGTACAAAGTTTCAGATATAATGGAGATTTTATTCATTTGTTCATTCTTTCACTTCAGTTTGTAGTGTTTTCCTATTTTTTATATGGCATGCCGTCATTTAGTTTTTAGATTGTCTCCAGTTGAGATTAATTATTATATGGATAACTTGGTTTTTTTCGATGTATCAGTAATCCTCATAAAGAGTTTACGACCTGTGTTTGTGTGCATTTTCACAAATTAGCGCTAGTTGTGTAGCTACAACTCTAAGGTTCCCTTACTTTCGATATGCCTTTTATCTTCATTAGTGATGCTTTAATAAACTTAGAAATGGTAAAATACTCGGGCACATTTGGAACCACCTTCAAGATCTTCCTTTCTGCAAGTGCCAATTGCAGTGTACAAATTGGTTTTTCTCTTTGATGATTGGAAATAAAACTGCTTCAATTTAAGAGCATGATCAAAGTGAATTCATTGATGACAGCTACCTCTTGTTCCATTTATCAAATTTGAATTGGTTTTTCTAAACAATATATCAAGCTTTTCAGTGTTTGGATATTCACACTCAGGCTGCAATTTTTAAGTAACAGAGAACCAAACAGAAATATTTTGTCAACGAGGACCAGATACAAGTGAAGATCTCACATTTGTTCAATGGTAAGGGAATAGTATCAGTCTATGTTGTATTTTTCCATATCCATAAAAAATGAGATTTCCTCGATTCTGGTTGCATCGTCTATTTATCTGTTCAACATACCATGTTTTGGTTGATCTTCAAGCTTTAGGAATTAGGATCTAGAAAAAAAGGATAGGTGAAGGCTAAAAACAGAAAACGTTTGACTCTAATGGTTATCTTCTGAAAGTTAACAATTGGAGAGCTCAATGACAATGGCATCAAATGGATTTAAAACAGCAGCTTTTCATAAACATAACAAGCACTGTAATCTGTCTTTGTTGATACTGTTTACCTTGTGGCTTCAATTTTGTTTGCTTCTCTTTATAAGGTAGCTTACCCAGACATGTTTTAGGATGAAATAAGTATTGGCAATGCATTTGGTGGACTGGTTGCCTAATGTTTAAACTTTTATAATCTGCACTGTTGCATCTTGGCTACATATGCGCCTTGGTACAGAAATCAGTTGTTTCCATAGTTTATCAATAATTTACTATCCACATACAATGTTCTTCCCCTCCTTCAAAATGTACAGTGAACCACATGCATTTTATGGGAGGAGAATCAAAGTTGAAATTTGAAAGGATTCCTTAGAATTTGGAGATGCAATTAACAACTGACAGTTTAAAGGCCTCCTATGATCAGGATTCATTGTGGAAGCTGGTAAATTAAGTCAATCCTCAACCTCTTAATAGTATCTCAGTAATCCAGCACAAAATAACGTATTACTATTTTTCTTGCTATTTATTTTCACATCTTTCTGTTTAAATGTTCAGAACACACAAATTACTTATTTCCGCAGCAAGTAAACCAGCTACACCAAACTTATCTAGCTATCGTCTCACTGGTTGATTCTAATTTTCAAATTTATGACTATACTATTAATGTTTCAAGTTTCGAATTTATACATAACTGCTGTCTTGGTGCTCGTTGTTTATTTTTCCTTTCACGGATGTTGCCATAACTTTGTACAGCAAATGTCTGTGAGTATTGTCTTATTTTCTTAAATTTTAAAACAAACTGAATCATTTGATTGTTTTGGACAACATGTTATCAATCTGGTCTGTTTATCTGACTTTCACAGAATTACATATCAAGACATACAAATTAAGCTACGATAGGGTTCCAGTTTAAAACACATGAAGGTTTATAAACAGTACTCACTTGGTATCTACAGTCTTTGTATTGTTTCTGCATAAGTAGCAGTAACGGGGGCATTGTTCATTATTCCAATTGCTGTCATAAATAGCTAACATATAAGGTAGGGAAATAACTTATTCTAATCTGATATATCCCATTGAAGAAGAAAACTTTGGCATTTTCAACCATCGACGACGAAAACGCCCAAAGCCATGGATTTTAATCCGCCAACGGATTCTCTTGATTTTCGTGCTCAAGGCATCATATCTTCGCTGTAGGACTTTAGGTTTTGATATCTTGATCAGTTTTCTCATGTTCATGCATCCTGCATTTGCTTGAAAGAAAGCAATGAGAGAGTTATAACCAGGAATCAAGAAAATGTGAATTGTTGTTGGTCTGAAATAGTTTGCTTACAGAAGTCAGTAAGAATATATCATTGTAATGCTTCTATTGTGAAATTAGTGAGTGGTAATGAAATTAGCTAAGTTGTTTTTAAATACTTATAGTAGTTGGTGAGTTTGTCAAAGTATACAGGCTTAAAGCACACCTGGAACCTTGTGATTTCCCTCTTTTTCCTCTTCCTCGTCCTTTTCTTCTTCTTCTGTGTTTCTTCGCTTACCCAGGACCTGCAAGCATGTAAAGAATATCAGTTTTCTCGTCTTGTTGGGGTATTCCTCCAAAATGACTTTTGTATATGGGAGAAGGGAAATAGATTGTTTACTGGTAAAAAAGAGTCTTGAGTTGATTTGGTAATTAAGGGTTTAGTTTTACCTCAACCAGTCCTTCAAGACGCTTTCTCATCCTTCTCTGAATAAAACTTCTGGTGCTCTGCTTGAACAAACTTGTTAACTAAATATGTAACCATGCATGCATTGGTTGAAAATTTCTAGAAGAAGGCCAGAATTTTCTCAACAAGGAAAAGTAGAAACCCGATAAAATAGTAGAGTTTTTACCTTTACATGGTATTTAACATAGGCATAGAAATTCAGTAAACTCCATACTGTCTTGTCCAGTCTTTTACCTTCGACATGACGTGAAGTAATCTCTGTATATAAGTCAATACCAAATGTGTTAGACTGAGTCTACCTGATGTTCATCTCATATGTGGAACACCAACCATAAGCGGAAAGTTTATACTTGGACTACTTAGATTGGAGTCTAAGACGATACCAAAAGAGACAAATCCTCCATTCGTACTCAAATCTTCAAAAGTTTCTCCTCTTAACTCTGGAGGTGGAATGGGTGACCAGCAACAAGGAGGCACTTTCCTCCATTTTTCACAACTTCCGACATCCGTAAGCTCCTGTCTCCATTCCCCAGAAGGAGATCAAAATAGAAAATCAAGAAAAATAAAATGTAAACGAGTTATTGCAAGGAATAGCAGCAAGGGTGAGATCATTGACTGTACTAATAAGAATCTTTACATTAGCAGGAATAGTATGATTTCATCAACTGTACTAATAAGAAAATCTTTACTTCACTGTATCAGTCGTCAGTGACAAACCTGAAAGAATGCTGTTGCAATAATGACATCTGTTTTGTCTTTGAAACGTATCGGGAATACTGCTATGATTTTCTGCGGCTGTCAAACATGAATATCTTCATTGTGCATTAGAACTATAGAGTAAATTAATTAGAATAAGTTCAGTTGAATCAGCACTCTTCTTAATTTTGCTAATGATTTACCTGTCTAATAATAAAGAAAGGCTCTCTTGGGTGATATTCGAGTTTGAGTGGCTTATACATTCCTTGCGATGCATCTTGAGGGTTAACATTCATCAACATTTCTTTCAGCTGAGAACTTAAGATTACTGCTTGCACGGCAGCAATGTCTGCAATTACCTTCACAGAATCTAGAGAGAGAAAAATGCATGCATAATTACAATGTTAGCATCAACAGTACTGTACGAATATGGTTTTACTATCATACTGATTAAATATGCAGGACGTAGCTGCTTTCCATACTATTCAGACTTGTTTTGAGACGTTCACTGCAGCAGCTCGTGGTGTGTTGCCATATTGACAAGTTATGTCATCTTTATTTATAGGGATGGGAGGAAAAAGAAGCTTGGAATTCAAGAAAGCATTGTTAGCGTAATTGGTTACAGAGTTTCATTATTTTGCTTCTTTTTGTTCTTTTGGCTATCAAGGAGAGCAGTCATCTAAACAAAATGAAATTTGCAAGCATCTTGGTAACAAGCTATGTTTGACATAAATGATTTGAATAAATTTTTGTATATTATTGGGATGATGTGTGAAAGAATATCGAACCTTTTCCATTTGGAATCTCAGAAAAATCAAGTCTTAAAGTAAGCTGGTATCCTTCTTTTGCAGGTTCAACAATCTCCACAATGTCAGGACGAATTCCCTTTACCATCTGTTTAGTATATTGCGAAATCCCATACGGACGCATGACTCCCTGGGAAAGGAGCGGGGTTGACACTGACAAGTAGATATAATGCGTATCTGATGCCGAAGACTGTTTTATTACACGAAAATCATCGGAAGAGATATCAAAATGCCTGCTTAAAAAACCATATGATGAGGTATTTTCCACCCACACATTATTACTAGCTTCACATCTTGGCTACAATATTTGAAATTCAGTCTGTACACACTGAGGACTCACCTGGATATGGTATTCAACAGAACCGAATTCGTATAAGTGATGATCAATCTCCATGAAATTGCTGTCACTGTTATGAAAGCAACAATACTAATTATCAGAATGCGTTTTTGTTTGTAAAATACTGACAGCTTCAACCATCCTCGAGCTGGGAAAAAGCTTTTAGTAATTTATCATTCCATTATTAATTAAACACCACAGAAACAGCGCTGTTTAGGAATTCTTCTATTCAACCATCTTCGAGTTTGGAGGATAAGATGCTGAACGTGATGTTTCTCTTCAATTTGGTGAAATATGTCGCAGGTACTGGTTTTAGTGGGAGAAGCATATATACAGGTTTGTCTAACTGGAAACCACATCTCCCTGTTACCAAATTCCTACCATTTATACATTTTTGTAATAATTTCTGTCTAAGACATTTTTCTGTTCCATTGTCAAAAATGTTGTTAAATCTCTTGCATTTGCTCTACATTTTTACTGAAGAGGTTTACGATGGCAAATTTTCTTCCCGTATTTCTCGGTCTTAATTTTCGCTCTTTTTAGTTTTTAGCTTTTACGCTTTGTAAAACGTCACCGGATGATGGCTTGCTTGACACTGATGGATGGAGATAATGCTGCCTTACATGCACACAGATTATAACTGATTAACAGCAGTAACAGTTTACTGTTTCAACTCTTTTCAGGACTGCAGACATCTAAATTTCTATATGATTATTGCTAAGCAGCTGTTTATAATCTGTGAAGAACATAACGTAACAAATTTGGTACAATACGTATCTCGAATCAAGTATTGTAAGCACGAAAACTCGAATGTACTTACCGGTACCGTTTGAGCAGAATTCCCTTCAAAGCTGGGGATGCCCTCTCTAAGCATGCCATCCTGACTCCCGGAAATTTTCTACCTCTCATATCTCCTCCTAATTTCAAATGGGTGGGTGGTATGTAAATATATACAATGTCACAGCCAACAACTGCTTTTGGACAAACTGGATTTGGAGTAAAAATTAAGTTCAATGTTGCAATCAAGTTTAGCAACTTCTGAAGCAACTTGCCTACTCACTCTTCTTTGCTGCTAACTTGTCAGTGAATAAAATACAAAGTAAAAGCACTTTTCTGTCAGTGTGCTCATTTGGATTTATTTAAGTTGTACCTTTGCATGCAATCCAAGTCACTGAAGAAACATAGTAAAGTAATATCTTCTATGTTAAATCCTCGATGCAATCGTCTCATAAAAACTTTGTTGTGGGGTAAATCTAAAATGGTTTGCACTATGATAGGTTATTTATGGTGTATAATTAGAAAATTATGTGCAAATCTGATATATCAGTTGTTCATGCGTCTGAACAAGTTTAGATTATTGAGCTTAGCTAAATCCATTTGCAATTTTTGCAATGTTCCATATACGCACGGGTTGTGGTTCTAATATATATGATGGATATCTTCATGTTGATATTTTGGCCCCGAGTCAAACTATGGCTGTACCATTTAATTTTAATGTTTATACTGTAATATAAAAACCTCTAATTATAATCTAATACATGTTGACCTTAAAAACTACTAAATATACGTGGCGCGCAGGTCAAGTAGCTAATGAGCTAACTACGTTCTTCAGTCAAGATTCTAAAAGACGCTAGGTTCTAGTCGGGTTGTGAGTTGGGGCTTAGGGCCTAGGCGGCTAAGGGGCGTGTAGACGGGCTCTTAGGCAGATTTAGTAAAATAGTATAAATAAGTGTTTCTTTACACTTAAAAAATATATAATTGTATCGAGATACATAAATTACAAAATAAAATGACATATAAATTAATTTACTATATATGTTATAAAATATGAGTATATACGTAAAATTTTAGGGTTCTTTCTCTTGGTTTTGTAACATTTTTTCTAAGCCTGTATATTTTAATAATTGATGAGCCTTATTTTTCATTCAAAAAAGGATTGGGCCTCGTTTTCACATCATATAAATAATATAATTTATTCCCTAATTTTAAAAGACATATCAGCCAATTTAAAAACCCTAACTCTAACCCTAGTCAACACAACCTTTGCGCCGTCTCACTTTTTCTTCTCTGCAATTTCAAATTTACAGAGGTCTCTCATTAAATGTTTTATGCCGACTCCTCTTCTATGCATGCAGGAGGGGACAAGACGCAGGACACGATGAAAACGCAGCGTGACGCGGAGATGCACAACTTTGCAGCCATAACTTTTTATTTTTTTAAGTTACAAAACTGCCCAGAGGCCGCCTAGCCCTCCCAGTTGGCCGTCTAGGCGCCGACTAATTGAACGCTTTTGATATAATCGCAACGGTCGGTCGCCGTCGACCGTCTAGACGGCCACCTATGTCAATTTTAGAATATTACTTTCGGTTGAATGTAGGGCGTGCCAACTCGACAACCGAGTTTGGTCGGTGAGTAAATGATGTGGTGGTGGTGGTGTCGAATGCGCTGCTAACTTCTTATCTGAGTGATTACACGAGGAAGGAACTCATCGCGGCCTCTGGGTCCTAGAGCCTGAAGACGAGGCTGCTAATCATTGCGAAGTTCACGAATCGTTTGCACCGAGCTCAACTACTTCAATTGTATTTATGCAAATATAAGTGCGCCGAATCGGTACTAAACTGTATGGACACAAATACTCGAAAGATATAAGTGTCTTGATCATAAATGTGGTTCGGCCGTCGGAATGCCGAACTCTGAAGTGTACTTATGAGTATCTAATTATAAAATGGGTTCGGCTTTTAATGTGGCGAACAATGAAACCCGGTAACACCTCACTCCACCAAAAAAGTTAATGAAGTGACATCTTCCAATAAGGACTCAAAGAACCCTTGTTGACAAAGACTTGGATAGGTAGTCAACCGAACTTGGAGTAGAGTTGTTTACATGAACTATGAGATGCTCATCGATCGCCTGACTCAACGGCTCTATAGTTGTTTAACATAAACTAGAGATGTTGCCGGTTGTCAGTCACAAAGTTGTTTAACACAAATTGAGAGGTATGCGTGATGAAGTTAGAGAGGTCAATTGTATTCTCAAAAGCAAGAGCGCTCTCATAGAGCAAGAAATTGCGCAAGGCAAATTTATGTATTGATTTGAAGGTCCCTTCAAATTGACTATCTTGTTGTACTTATAGGAGCGGATACCTTCGATGATAGGTTGTATGATGTATTTCGATTCTATCATGCCTCTTGGAATTTATCTTGTTAATGCACAAAATTAGTGAGGACTTTGGTACAACAGAAAGTGTCAGGTTTTATGACCTTCGCTTGGTTGCTTCGGTCACTAGTGAGGATAAGTATGTAAATGAATAGAGACAGAGAAGCAAACACAAGATATACGTGGTTCACCCAAATTGGCTACGTCCATGGAGTAGGGGAGTTCTCATTAATTGTGAAGGGTTTACACAAATACATAGGTTCAAGCTCTCATTTGGTGAGTTCTAGTGAATAGTTTAGTACAAAATGACATTAGAGGTTATTGTGGAAGAATGATCCCTATTTATAGAAGAGAGTTTCTAGTTTTGTTCTGACATTAACACGTGTCGTGTTGTGATTAGCTTCTGATGTTGACACATGTCGCGCTGTGATTGGCTTCTGATGTCAACACGTGTCGCATTGTGATTGGCCTCCTGGTTGAAGGGAAGCTCTTCTAGGTCCTTGACGGTATAACGTTAACCGGTGCTCAGTAGTTTCGGGATTGGTCAAGTATGGTAAAAACAGTGCTCCCCTAAGTTCCTGAGTGAGGGAAGCTCTTTGGTTGGGGACTTGCAAGATCCAAGCCGCTGAGTAATCACGAAACTTCTAAGTACCGAGGTGTGGTATCGTCTTCACTTACCTTATCTGTCTCAAAGACCCAGAAGAGCTTCCCTTCAACCAGGAAGCCAATCACAATGCAACACGTGTCGACATCAGAAGCCAATCACAACGGGACACGTGTCAACATCAGAAGCCAATCACAACACGACACGTGTCAATGTCAGAACAAAACTAGAAACTCTCTTCTATAAATAGGGATCATTCTCCCACAATAATCTCTAATGTCATTTTGTACTAAACTATTCACTAGAACTCACAAAATGAGAGCTTGAACCTATGTATTTGTGTAAACCCTTCACAATTAATGAGAACTCCTCTACTTCGTGGACGTAGCCAATCTGGGTAAACCACGTATATCTTGTGTTTGCTTTCTCTGTCTCTATTCATTTACATACTTATCCTCACTAGTGACCGAAGCAACCAAGCGAAGGTCACAAAACCATGTTGATGCACAAAATCAGTGAAGACTTTGGTACAACAGAAAGTGTCAGGTTTTGTGACATTCGCTTGGTTGCTTTGGTCACTAGTGAGGATAAGTATGTAAATGAATAGAGACAGAGAAAGCAAACACAAGATATACGTGGTTCATCCAGATTGGCTACGTCCACAGAGTAGAGGAGTTCTCATTAATTGTGAAGGGTTTACACAAATACATAGGTTCAAGCTCTCCTTTTGTGAGTTCTAGTGAATAGTTTAGTACAAAATGACATTAAAGATTATTGTGGGAGAATGATCCCTATTTATAGAAGAGAGTTTTTAGTTTTGTTCTGACATTGACACGTGTCGTGTTGTGATTAGCTTCTGATGTTGACATGTGTCGCGCTGTGATTGGCTTCTGATGTCGACACGTGTGCATTGTGATTGGCCTCCTGGTTGAAGGGAAGCTCTTATGGGTCCTTGACGGTATAACGTTGACCGGTGCTCAGTAGTTTCGGGATTGGTCAAGTATGGTACAAACATATCTCATCATTTCCCTTTTGATAATTATGTGGCTATCCTCGATATAATCTCGACCGCTGCTGTTATCCAAGTCACCATATCATATTTGCGGACCAAGATTATCTCCACTCCTACTTTTCATCTTTTTCCATCCCCTCCTACTTTATTAGTTGTTCATTCCATGACAAGTTAGTTTAAGGCTCCAGATTTAGCCACGTCACCAATAACACTCAAGTTCTTTAAAACCCAAATTTTCTGGCTTTTCCGCTGCATTTCCCTCCCACTCCAATTTTCCTACCATAAAACCACTCTTACTTTTGTCTTAGCAACAATATTTGACGATTTTCAAGAACAATACAGGGAATCCCTTGATTTAAGAATAAAAAGTACCATTGATGATGGTGAGGATGTTGTGTGCAGAATTTTGCACCTTATGCTGCTTTTATGGAACGACATGTGAGGAGGAAGAGAGATTCAAAGCACTCATACTGTTGGTTTCTGCATAACAAATAATTTTTGTGAAATTTTGAATCTGCAGTTTTTGGTGCTGCAGTCCAAGCGTGTAATTTTGAATCTGCAGAGTTTGATGTTGCAACCCAGGCTTATTACTTTTGAATAAGTAGTCCAAGCTTATTACTTTTGATTTTGAATAAGCATTCCAGGCTTACGAAATTTCGTTTTCCAGCAAAAGGACTCTTACTTTCGTATTAGCAACAAAAACATAGTATATAACAAAACAAATTGTTTATACCATACTTAGGGCCTTCGTATTTAGACCTCGTATAAATACTCGAAGGACTCAAATGTAATTATGTAATAAATGGAGGGGCAAATATATAATAAGTGAAGAGCTCTTATTCTATAAAAGGACTCCTCACCCTCACAATTAGAGGAGGCCAACTCTTAGGCCTTAAGCTCCCTCATCCTCTCAAAACTCTCACTCTCATATTCAGAGCTCTTTTTCTCCCTTAGAAATACAATATCAGTGTGGATGTAGCCCAAACCTTGGGGTGAACCACAATACTTCTTGTGTTATTTACTTTCATATAGATTCACGGTCAGATTTACGTTGTTTCAAGACCTTCGGTTTTGTGCATTAACATTTGGCGTCGTCTGTGAGAATCGACACGAAAAGCTATGTCGGTTCTCTTTCATTTTTTTCATCTCACCACTGTGAAAAATCCACCACCTCCACTGTACTTACACTTTCATGTCATGCATCCATTTTTCTCTTATCTGTTCATATTTTCTGAGTGATCAGACATTAGTCGTGGCTACCAGCTTGTACATTTTTAGTTCACCGTTTCTTTTTGTTTCCTTTTCTCTGCTGCTTAATCATACAAGTCGAGCTCAAGAGCTAGCTCCTTTTGTCTCTATTGATATTTCTTTTTCTGTTTTATCTTCTTCTGCCTTGGCTGCAATACTATTTTAAGAGAGAAAGAGAGATGGGACATCACTCATGCTGCAACAAACAGAAAGTGAAGAGAAGGCTATGGTCTCCAGAGGAAGATGAAAAACTCATCAACTACATCACAACACATGGCCATGGCTGCTGGAGCTCAGTTCCTAAACTTGCAGGCCTTCAGAGATGTGGAAAGAGTTGTAAACTGAGATGGATAAATTATCTGAGACCTGACTTAAAATGTGGGAGACTCACGTTATGGGGCACTCTGCCGCTTCTCACCCTCCAATCTCTACAACTATGACAAGTTCTCCGTCAAACAAATGCCTGAAACAGGCATGCAAAACGTCCAAAATAATCAACCATTTCCTTGGCAAAACCAAGCACAAGTCCTTTTTCATAAACGAACAACCGCCACTTCGGCCCATACATGGATTCAATTTGAAGTCTTCAGCCAACAGACTCTATTGACCGAAGACTTGGGGGACTACATTATGTACCATATATTAGGCCTCAACTGGGCCTCATGAAAAATACTTGGGGCACTCTAGCCCATTATTTATGTATTGAGGAGCGATCCCTTATTCTATAAAAGGGACTCCCTCATCACTATTAGAGAGCATTAACTCTAGCCCATATTTATGTATTGAGGAGTGAGCCCTTATTATATAAAAGGGACTCCCTCACCTTTAAACACCACAAGCCGAGCCAACCAAGACAACATAAGCCACAAGCAGAGTAGCCTCGCAACATGTGCTACTTCTAGTTGAGCATCATTTCAGATTGGATACCGCCTCATATCGAGTATCAATTTTAGACGACATCTAGCTACTTCGGCCCACACATGGACTGAATTTCAAGTCTCCAGCCAAAAGACTCTCTTGACTGAAGACTTGGGGGACTACTATTTATACCATACTTAGGACCTCCGTATTTAGACCTCGTATAAATACTCGGGGGACTCAAATGTAATTATGTAATAAATGAAGGGGCAAATATGTAATAAGTGAGGAGCCCTTATTCTATAAAATGACTCCTCACCCTCACAATTAAAGGAGGCTAACTCTTAGGCCTTAAGCTCCCTCATCCTCTCAAAACTTTCACTCTCATATTCAGAGCTCTCTCTCTCCCTCAGAAATACAATATCAGTGTGGACGTAGCCCAAACCTTGGGGTGAACCACGATATATCTTGTGTTATTTACTTTCATGCAGATTCACGGTAGGATTTACGTTATTTCAAGACCTCCAATTTTATGCTTCAACACAAATATATAAAGAGAGCTACTAGACCCACTCCATTGTCTTATTTTTCCACCCATGTTATAACCTCACCCACCTTAAAAAGTTAAAAAATCAAAATGCTATTTCTCCACCCACTATTATTCTCAAAATAACCTTTAATATATGCATACATATGAAATTATAAAATTGTCTCTTAGAAAAATATAAACAAAAAATAATACGTAAATGAAAACCACTAAGGTCTGCAAATTCAAATGGAAATGAAAGAGGTATCCAAATCCAAAAGAATTCGACGACAAATTCAAAAATACGATGGTCAAATTCAAATGACCCACACACAAATTATTCTTCTACCTTTTCAATGGCAACATAATCTTCTACCTCTTCCGTAGAAGCGTCATCTTCCACCTCTTCAATGAAAAAGTCATCTTTTAAGTCCATTGATATTTTTTTTTTAACTTTCTTTGAATGAAAGGAGATGAAAATATGAGTTAGGGTTTAAGGTAGACAAATTGTCTCCCATGCCCAAGGTCTAAAATATCGATATTATCCCGATATTTCCATCGAAATTTCCGTGTTTTTGGACTACTGATATTGCCGATATTATCGATATTTGGGACCTTGATAGGAACTCTATGTGGTACTAAGTCACTCATGTATCTTACTATGCAATGTATAAAGTGTAAAATATTGTACTAATTCATTATATATAAATGATTATGGTGTGTTTAAATTTCTTTCATTAATTACTACATATTTTCTACACTCACAATGTTTGCCAGCTCGCTATATAATCAACTTAAATCAGTTAAATCCATCATGCAATGTACTTCCTTCCAATTTTTTGTGATAAACTAATAGATAATTAACTAAATAAACATCCTGCAAAGTTTCAATAAAAATTTCCAAGTTTTTCTTACAATTTCCGTGGTTTTTATTCAATTTTTATCGATATCAATAATTTCCTGATATTTTCATCGAAATTTCCGTGTTTTTGGACTACTGATATTTCCGATATCATCGATATTTTAGACCTTGCCCACGTCCAACCTTTTTTTTTTTAAATTAAGCAAAACAAGATAATTACTGTCCTTATCAATATTTTTACAAATGGACAAATTTGTAATTAAAAAATTCATTAAAAGATAGATGGGAAGATAAGATATTAGGATGAGAATAACATCACTTTATATAAAAGGTTTCAGAAACAAAGGCAATGCCCAAGGCAGATTGGAGGGGGCGGGAATGGCAGCGTAAGACTCAAGAAAATTGGGCTTAAAGAAACTTGAGTGTTGTTGGTGACGTGGCGTAATCTGGAGCCTTAAATTATCTTGGCAAGGAATGGACGGCTATAAAGTAGGAGGGATAAAAAGTAGGAGAAGATACAATCTTAGTCTATTTTTTTTATGCAAAATTATGCTCTTGTGTCTTCCTCTTTCCTCTGTAAGAACATGTAGAATGGTCCCCATCAAGATTCCTTTTAAAAAATAAAGTCTGACACATGAAATTAGCTCCAGTACTATGAGGTCAATTATCATGTTACCTCTTATTTAATGGTATGAGTTTTACTCAAATTCAGCCGGTGTAAATATTCATTAGATCTTTATATACAAGATTTAACCGTTACTTTTCAAACCACAAAATAATACATATCATGTTACGTTTTATTTAACGGTATGAGTTTTATTCAAATTCAACCAGTATAAATATTCATTAGATCTCTATATACAAGATTTAACAGTTACTTTTCAAACCACTCAATAATACATATTAAGAAAAAATTTAGAGTGAATTAGCAAACTTATGTAGGACAATAAGACAACGTTAATATTGCTAAGTTGGTGTGCCTAACCCTTTCAAAAGTTGACATGCATTGAAAGGCAAGCCATTTTCTTTTTTACAATTTTTTATTTGTGACAAATTCATAAAAAAGGCCACTAACTTTTTTATGTGGGTGAGGTTGTTTCTTCTGAATTTTTTATTTAACAACTATTTTCTACTTTGCACTTATTTACTTAATTTTTTATTTTGATTTTTAAAAGCTGAAAGAAGAAGAAGCATTTTTGGCATTATGAATGGTATTGTTATACAATGGCACCAATTATAAAGAAAAAAAAAGTTTGGTGATATATCACTCAATTAATTTATACAGTCCTGAATCCTGATCAAAGTTTAATATTGTCCACACTTCCCCTAAAGATTGTAAATAAATAAAATGTGGATCATGCTTGTACGTATTCTTAGCATCTCAAGGAATACTTGGTATTGTTGTTTAATGATATTATTTTATTTTATTTATAAGTGAAATTCTTAAATATAAATTTTGTTAATGACAAGTTTGATCTAATCATTTCTCCCATCTCTTAGTATAAATATATTTCATATACAAAAAATGAATATCACACATTTCAAAAAATAAAGCAAAAAAAAAAGATAATGCTATCAATACACCTATTTTTCTTTCTCACGCACCCTTTTCAATTTTGAGTTGTTTGATCGAACGAATTAAAGAAAATTGATGGACAAAAATGAACATAACACTATCCAAAAAATAAAAAAAAGGGGTAAACTGCTGATTTCTCCTTGAACTCTCACTTTCAATTTACCCCCTAAACTTTTTAATTGGAACATCAAGGACTTAAACTAATTTTTTGCCGATTTCCCCTTACCATTAGTTTTCCATAGATTTCATCCAAATTAACGCTAACTCTAAAGCATCACTTCGCTAGACCTTTATACATAAAAACTATATAATCACACAGATTTGCACATGTCGACATTTTAGCCTCGAGTTTTCAATTATTTAAAAAAAAGACAAAGTAACCGAACTACTCTTATATGTTGTGCACATGCTTTCATATAACATAAATTTGGATGGAATGAATGAAAAACTTGAAGAAAAAAAAAATCGGCCAAAAAAAAATTGAAATCCTTAATTTAAAAAAAATGAAAACTAAGTCAAAGGCAAAAGAAATCAGCAATTTACTCAAATAAAAAATAAAAAATATCATTATCTGATTAAAAAAAAGGGACTAAATTCCAAAATAGAGAAAAGGACGATAAAACATGTCGGCTTTACAGTTGTACTGTTTGGCTGCATTCACAGTGTTTGAGTGTTGAAACCGCCAACCCTCGCTGCTACAACAACAGTAACTACCACACACATACCCTCATATCCTGCCACGTGTTAGCCCATAAAGAAATTAAACTCATGTAAATTATGAGTTGTTTACTTTTACTGTTGAGTTCTCTCATCTCATCCGTCCCTTTTAAATCAATCAAATAAGATTTTTATCGTAGGTGACAAAAAGTAATATTGTCAGGGTCGTTTTAAAAAAATATAAAAATGTAAAACAAATCGACACTGAAATATTTTAAATTGGATTAATGGTGGTCCTGACTTCTGAATCGCACGATAATGGTTGAAAAAGATTGAAACGCCTTTACCAATGAAGGTTGGTTGGAAAGAGGCTCTGGTCTCTTAAGCAAGTCATCCTCATCCTCCTCCGTGAAGAAAGCCTCATCTCCACCTCCACTTCCACCTTCCTCGAGATTGGCCAATTCTGCCTGTTGTGCCAACAACCTTTGTTGTTGCTCCTGCAACTGTTTATACACCCTTCTTGAAGAAGATATTGTAATAAGAACTTAAGATTTGAAAACGATGAACAAGGATTCTGAGCTAAAAAGAAGGATTGAGCTTGGTGTGAGGATGGATGTAGGGATGTAGGGTTTATAAGGACAAAAAAAGAAAGGATGAGGTTCTGGACAATGCCACGTGGCACTACGTGATTGGTTGAAAATCTTATCGAAATCTTGGCTAGATTATTGTAAACCGGAAGTGACACGTGGCATGTCGGGATTGGTCGAAAATATTATCGGAAATCTATCCACAAAATAGTACGTTCAGATAATGACACGTGGCATGACGTGATTGGTTGAAAATCTTATCGAAATCTTGGCTAAATTATTGTAAAACGGAAGTGACACGTGGCGTGTCGGGATTGGTTGAAAATCTTAGCGGAAATCTATTCACAAAATAGTACGTTCAGATAATGACATGTGGCGTGACGAGATTGGTTAAAAATCCTATCCGAAATTAAAACTATTTTATTTTTTTATTCTTTTAGACAAAATTTAAAAATATCTTAAATGGGCTGGGTGCCAGCGCATTTTGTAGGGATGGAGATCGTTTGTGCCAGCGCATACTAGGTGCCAGCGCATTTTTTTAGGGGTGGAGATGCCTTGGCCTATTACTGTTCACTGGAGTATGTTACTGTTAATTTGAGTGGATAAATGCGCTGGGTGCTGGCGCAAAGTCCTTAGGGGTGGAATTGCTCTTATGGATGCAGAAAACTTTCTTGGGAAAGGTCCCCGCATATGCGCACGACCGTACCTCGAAGCATTAGTCCTGGGTTTTCCTGGGGACACCTTGGGAAACCTAAAAATGATTGAACTGCTTTGTTTCTGTGAGTCTTTCTGATCTTAAAAAAAATTAGATTACTTTAACAAAGTTCCCAGCTAGTTAATTTAAAAATAAATAATAAAAAAAATTCTGGTATTATTCTTCAGTAGTTGGTTCAGAGGGGAAGAGATCTTCTCCGAATATATTTTCACCGGATCAAATGATTTAGATATTTAAAATTTCATTTAATGATAAAAAATTATTATAACTTTTAAAAACTTAAAACAATTGAGCCGTTGGATGATATTTTAAAGGCATAAATCTGTTGGTCCCCTGAACTTTGGTGATTCTCGGTTCAGAGTATTCATTATTAGACCACGTTTTCCTATTCCTGCAAGAGGATCTAATAAGAAAAAGAAACTGTACATTTTCCGTCACTTTCTCTGGAAAATGTCAGGATTTTCCCAGTGAAATATTTTCCTAGTTTTTAATAATTGCCAGGCATTCCTTCTTCTCTCTTTCGATTTCGTCGCCTTTTCGATTTCATCCCATTGCTGTTCGAAGCCCTGCGTCGAGGATGGGCGTTGACTTTTCGCGGAAATGGCGATTCACGTCCGCTACGACCTGCAAGATTTGAACTTCAGGGGTTAGTTTTGCGAATTTATCCAAACCAGGGATTTGTATCAACTGGGTGTTTGATAAATTTCAGAAATTGGAAGGGTTTCTGGTTGAATTTGGATTGTTTTGGGGTGCGATTTTGTTGGGTCGGGCTGTGAATTTGTTGATGGATACGGATGCTAAGGATGCCAGTACTGCTAATGGGTGTAAAACTGAGACGAAGTCGGATACCGGAGACTCTCAGAAAGTTGAGGAAAATGTTAATGGAGATGAAGACAGTGAGTCTAATTCTTTGTTGCCTCCTCGGAGAGGGGGCATGTCGAGGAAAACGAATAAGACTCGGCGAAAAGTGCAGTGGAATGATAGGAATGGGAATAAGCTTGTTGAGGTCCTGGAATTCGAACCAAGGTAATGCATTTGCTGAATTCTATCTCCTTACATGTGCATTCCTTTGATCAAATTGTTGCAATTTCTTTTTTTTTTTTTTGGTGATCTGGTTGTTGGAATTTTGATTGACTGTTGGCCAATATCTTTGTCTCTTAATTTCACTTCGCTGTTATACTCTTCGTATTGACTTTGATTCTGGCGTCACTGAAGCTCAAGCGAAAATTTTATAGGACGGCAATAAGGCCAGCGATGTTGTATGACACAGAATGTTGGGCGGTGAAGCATCAACACGTACACAAAATGGGTGTAGCGGAGATAAGGATGCTTCATGGGATGTGTGGGCACACGAGGAAGGATAAGATTGTGAATGAGGATATCCGAGGTAAAGTAAGAGTAGCCGAAGTTGAAGGAAAGATGAGAGAAAATCGGTTACGGTGGTTTGGACATGTGCAAAGAAGGCCTACTGACGCTCCGGTTCGAAGATGTGACTACGGAACAGAGGTTCGGGGCCGAAAGGGTAGAGGAAGACCTAGGAAAACTTTGGAAGAGACCCTAAGAAAAGACTTAGAGTACTTGGATCTAACAGAGGACATGACACAAAACCGAGGGCAATGGCATTCTAGGATTCATATAACCGACCCCACTTAGTAGGAAAAGGCTTTGTTGTTGTTGTTGTTGTTGTGGTTTCTTATTTAATTGTCCCTTCCGTCCGTGATGACACTTTCCAATTCTGCTATCCAACATTATCTATTTACAGGGGCCGGCTTTCTAGTTTACTTTTTGTAATTACCGTTACCAGCCAGCTGCACTTCTTTGCGGTTTGGGTTTCTCCGTTGTCCCTATAGGCATCTGCCCTCGTCCAAGCCTGCAGCCACCCGTTTTGTTTATAATGTTGTAGTCCTTCTTAGCTTGGTTGCCTGACAGCATCGGTTACATGGTTTTTCGAAAAAAGATATTTGGCATCATTTTGGATAGACTACAGAAGTGAATTTAGCATGTGATTCTACTAATTAGTTAATTACTTGACTTGTATTGCCACACAAGTGAGTTGAAGTGATTATCAACTCTTCCTACCCTTGTAAGCTATTTGATTTTGAGGCATGAGACTTTAAGAGTCGAAAAATTCAGGTTCCATTCTACTACACTGAACGAGTGTTTATTGTTATATCGTTATAGTAGGTTTGGTTAGTTGAATATTTGAGGTTTTGTTTAATTTTCTGTAAATGAGCTCTGGAAAAGTTTCCATTATATCCATCTTTGTCAAGTCACAATCTTCGTTCAGTTTTTGTTTGGGAGCTGTTATTGGCACTCCAAAATAGACATCGTGCACTCCTCAATATGAAATGTTAAAGGAGGAATGATTATAAGATTACTATTTTGGAGTGCTAATACAATTCCCTTTTTCTTTTAAGAAATAGTTATCAATGCCAAAGGTTAGACCTCCCATGAATACCATATAATATCAAAACCTTGTAATTCACCCTTTCAGTGTCAATTCAGTTAGGTGAATAGATCTCCTTTCATCTCATCGAGAATCTTACCTTCATAATATAAGGCACCTGCTCTGATCCTCTCTGCCTAGATTTCTTGTTGTGAAGTTAAGTTAATACAAAACAAGGCATTTGATGAATTGTTTTTCTTTGTTTTATGTGTGTGTGTATAGTATATGAATAATATTGCCAAACATGGCCAGGCAGATGAAATGCCTAAGCCAAGTTTGCATGGGCTACAAATTCCTGATGATCTGGGTCATTTTTTACAATGTTTTCTGGTCCATGATTCTAGAGCAATGTTTTGCGGTCGTTAAATAACGGGAAATTATGTTGGAGGCATTTGGTCTCTGCCTCTGTTAAGTTAGACTTATTAAATTTAATAAATTATAGGCATTTTAGTGGTCTTTATCACGAGCGGGGTTGACTAATATGACTATTAGCACATTATCTAATCTTGACTATGAAATGTGATACTTTAGTAGATGACATCCATATTTGTGTGGATATGCAGGTGTGCGTGAGTAAATGCTTGAATGTGCTCTTGACGTCAAGTTCTTTTTGACTTTATCGTGATATATTGACTTTTTTTCTTTTGCCCTAAATGATTGTAAAGTCGATTAATCGTTACTTCACAACTTTTTGGCCTGTTATGGAACTGCTGAGAATGGGTACCTTCATGTTTCTGGTCTGTTATGAACATGGTAACCTTCATTTTCGTGCTATCGATACTGAAATATCCTTTTATCTAGCGCACAATTGTCTGCATAAACATAATGACTCTCTGCAATTCACATAGGAAGTAACTTCTCACCGGTGTCTTAGTATGTGAGTGTGTGTGCATGCACGTCTGCACTCAAGGAATTGGAAAAACAAATTATCACAAAGTGTTGTTTTAGCACATCTTTTATTGATTGCTCAAATGAAAATATGTACACTCTGCTTTGCTACATTTTGCTAGATTGAAGTAAGAAGTCTCTCATGGCGTACCTATGTGCTTGTAATCCAGTTAAAGTTGGAAAAAAAATTACTAATGGAGTATTAACTATTTATGATGGTATTTGCACCCGTATGAAATAACTGTTACATTTATTTTCGACTTACTAGTTTCTGACCCTGTATCATTGTTCATGTGCAGCGATGTTAGTGATTCTGATGATGACGATGCAGATTCTTGCATATGTACTATCATGTAGATGTCATTCGGTACACCATTTATCAGGATACGTTTGCTGGGTAATTTTACTGCCTCTGTTATAGCACAGTGTGTCAAGGATGGACCAAAGGTCCTGAGACCAAAGCATAGTACCATTTTTGGGTTAGGTTTCCATGACTGCCGTTATAACCAGATGCAAACTGAGTGGACCATCTTCCGGGGATGAAAGCAGACACAGATGACGGCAATTTGGCTTCCACATTATGTAATATATCAAACACAGTCGAGAATTATTTTGTTTTACGATATACATAATTTGTACTTTGTATGTAATTAGAATCACAGCATACTTTGATAACCATATCATGTTAAATAAACGTGCTTCGATTCTGTTTGTTCCTTCTGTTCTCTATTCCTTGAGCACTTGACAGAAAGGAGAAAAGACATCATCCATCCTGCATCCTTGCATTATTTGGTCGAGTGAATTTTAAAACTCATCCCACCAACTTGGCCCACCCAGCTTCTGTCTTGCAACCGGTTGTATATTCTCTTATGTCTCTCTCCACATGACATAGAGAGAGAGAGAGAGATACACAAGGGGGGTGCAAGAACGGAGCTACGTACAAGGTTCCCCGGACATTTTGGGGTGAGAAAAAGTTTATCCCTACTATTCTGCTTATTTTAAGTTTTGTTTAGTGTGGTGGCACTAACTCACGTACGTTACTAAGATACTCCAAATGTAAGGTTCAAAATTAGGTAGCCCACCCCCTCGAAAATTCCTGACTCCGCCGTTGAATGGAAGATTTGCTAAGACCATTGTTCAGTAATCTGGACACAAACAACCAATCCCCCCAATACGAGCACAAATCTATCAGACATCCTCTTTTACAAGAATCAAGACACTCAGAAACAAATGCACAAACACATCCTCTTTTACAAGTATCAAATTATCTTTTTTGCCATGAATGAAATGTAATCTGTCCAATGTACTAATTTCCAGTTACAGAAACTGCGCAACTATTGATGATCAAGATTCAATCCGGTCTCCTCCGACTAATTACTACTTTGTGAATTTAACCAACTCGAAAGACTGGCATGAACTGGGATTTGTTGCAGTAGAGGTTTCGTGGACCGGTTAACATTCGACCTGCTGCTATAAGGCATCTGGGGTTGTTGAAATATTGCAATATTCTCCTTTTGGTGCTTTTGTGGTGCTGCTGTTTTCGCTTTCGCTGCTTTCCACTGTATGAGATTCTCTACTGGACTCAGTACAGAATGTACATACTTATAATCTCTAGCATTTGGATACTCCGATTCTCCATTTCTAGAGGCAGAACATAGTTCCTCCGAAAACCCTTCTCGGCTTGTTCGTCGTTCATCGATATCACTCTCTTCATCGTCATCATAGTAGTCATCCTCATCATCAACGTCAATATCATTGTCATCTGAATCGCCTTCCTCTTCTTCGTAGCTGTCCCGTACATTTTGGTACCTGTAGTTTGAGGGAAACAGTCCCAATCTCAATGTAGTTGAATCCCTTTTAGGTGCTGAAGTGGAAGGGCTTTTGACATTCTTTTCTTCCAAGTCTTCCTCCTCATAGCTCTCCAAGGAACGGTAATCGGTCGCAATAGGCTCATAGGTCTGCACATTCGGATTGAAGCTAACTTTCTTTCGGGTTTTCAACCTTGTCTGCTCCTTTGCCTTGTCTCTGAAACAACAAAATATTCAACGAAAATGAATGCCGGTAAAATACTCGTTCCAAAGATCAAATCTCAATACAAAGTCGGAGATTAAAAGCAAGAACTGACCTGCATAGTTCAGATTTCGAACATTCTTTTGCACCATCAATACCAATAATTGTGACAGATGAATCGAGTGGTACATAACTCACACGTCTCTACAGCAACATCATAAAATATAAAATAAAACATCCCGACTTTGGGCTAATATTGTGACACCAACACATCAAAACACAAAAACTGAAACTTGAAAGCACGGATTGAGGTTAAGATAAAGAAATGTACATGGTCACCACCGGCGGCTTTAGTAGCGGGTTTTCGCCGCTTTTTCTTCTTAGAGAAACCGAAACAGGCAAGAAAACACCCCATAGTAGAAGTCCCCTAGCTACCAGCTCCTCATTAGTTTTTGCAGCAGTGAGGAATGTGGTTTGATATAGGCACACAGATAAAAGGAAAAGGGGGTTAGGAGGTGACGGTGGACATGGGAAATTTTGAAATCCGTTTGGCTCCAAGTCCAAAGGGTTTTTGAAAATAGTAACGTTGGGGAGTCGAATGATGATGAAAGGGATGTGGTGGGTGCATGAGTTTAATAAAGGAGGGAGGCAGAGACAACAAACAAAGCTTTTTGGTTTATTATTTGTTTGCCTTTTTGCTTCATGGGAATTTATGGAAGGAGTCATGTTTCTTTGGTAATTTGGACAAGGAATCCGTTGTATAGTACAAAATTCGAATCTACTTTATTGGAGGTTGATCATTGAGAGATGCTAAATTTACTTGACATCTTAAAATGTTTTTCTTCTCGAGACTGCTCGTCTATATACCACCACATAGTAGCATATGGATTATTGAGTCCTGATCAACGAATCATATGACATGTGATGTATGACAAATTATTCGTTCAATCTTATAGTGGGTGGTGTGAATAGTGACAAAACAATTTGTTCAAGCTTTCAAGGCTGGTGGTGATAAAACGGAGAAGCAAAAAAGTGAAATTTGGTTATGGCACAATACACTAACATAATTTAGATGCCTTAGGAAATTACTTTGGTCCTTATCTGCTCATATTTGTGGAGTTGATTTAAGTGTGATATCGATGTTATTGGAAAGCTTTTAAGGCCGTGTCTCAACCTTAGTAACCACGTTCCCTCCAATATCTTAAACTTTCGATCTCCTATTCAAGTCTCCTCCAACACTTAGAAGTTCACCACGTCTTAATCCTCAAGCACCAAAAAGTAACTTGAACTCACGTGTCGCGAAGTGTATATTTATATAAAATATGTTCATGATCAAACAGAAAATGTTCATGATCAAACCGGGTAGCATTGCTATGATCTAAGACCTCTCAACTTTGCCCATTCCGGGGGAGATTTAGGAGCAGCACCAGCCCATTGGAAATTGGGAAGTTATTGCCCAAATTTTTTAAAAATCCTACTCCAACCCAGCCCTGAAACAAAGGCAATTGGTGAGCCCAGCTGTGCCGCACTACCCACCCAGCCAATTCATGCCCGACCGTGTACCCTAGTGGATTTGTGTTATGGTGACGTCAGCTGTTAAAGGAAAGAAAATAAGTCAACTATTCATTTAGGGTGATTACAGGATCGTAATGTAATTAGCAAACAATCAAGATATATTTACCAAGAGTAGCCTTCCCTTTACTGTATAAAGCCATGTATCATTGTATGATTCAAGATCAAGTCAATTACGCAAGAAATTATTCATCTGCAAACTCCATTTCCCTTCCAGTTTTCATATGGCATTAGAACGCCGATCTTGGTGCCTCTAGGAACCCAACCACACCTTCCGCTGCAAACAAAACCAGATGGGTGAAAGTGAGACGAAATTCACAGAGGTGTCAATCGACATCTTAGACCCGCTCACTTTGCACCACTTAAATAATCCGGGACTCATCTTGGTCTCAAAAACCTCTTGACAGACATAATTACGGACAATGGAGCGTGCCATGCGCATTGGTCTTAGCGCAAAGAATAAGATCGGGTTGATCGATGAATCCATCACAACCCCAAAACCCACAGAGGCAAAATACGCTACATGGAAGCGATGCAATGACATGGTGTTGCTTTGGATCGTGAATTCAGTCCACTCGGACATTGCTGGCAGCATTCTCTATACCGACACGGCAGCTGGCATTTGGAATGATCTCAAAGACAAGTTTTCACAAGGTAATGACTCTAGGATTTACCAAATTCGACAAGAAATCGTCGAACACCGACAAGGACAACAGTCTGTGTCTGCCTATTACACCAAGATGAAGGCGTTTTGGGATGAACTAGCCTCCTACCACGATCTTCTCACTTGCACCTGTGAAGGACTACAGCAACTTGCGGAACGAGAAGAAAAGGAAATAGTCATGCAGTTCCTTATGAGATTGAACGACTCTTACACCACCGTTCATGGATCGATCTTGATGATGAGCCCGCTTCCTGACACACGCAAGGTCCATGCCTTGGGCCTTCAGCAAGAGAGACAAGTCGAAGTAGCCTCTTGGCGTGAAAATTTAAGCAACCATCATGCGATGCAGACAAGCCATTCCACCACCACTCAGGGAACGACGTCTTCAAAGAAACTGCTCAAGTGCATCTACTGTGACAAAGGACATCTTGTAGATGATTGTTTTTTCCTGAATGGCTTTCCGGTGGACCACAAATTTCATGGCAAGAATGTGAAGCCAAAAGGCAAGAAACCATTAGCTCATAATGCACAGACAAATCCACTTCAGCTGGTCAAAACAATGCTTACTGAGGGACCCACATTCACCACCGAAGAATACAATCAGATCATGGCTATGCTCCGAAAAGGAAATGGTAATACCCAATCGTTCGCCAATGCTACATGTATAATCACACCAACCTGTAATATTACTCACCATGACTCACATTCAACATTATATTGGATTGTGGATAGTGGATAGTGGAGCGACAGATCATATATCAAAATCATTGCCAACACATAATACATCAGACACACAACATGATTTTGTGGGATTACCAGATGGGAGCCAAACTGAAATCAAATCAATTGGATCTGTCAAATTGTCTTCTGATTTGATTATTGATGGAGTACTTCATGTACCAAAGTTTAAAGTTAATTTGTTATCTGTTAGCAAACTCACTCAAGCATTGGAATGTATCGTAATATTTTTCCTGATTTTTGTGTTATACAGGACGTGGCTACGAGGAGGATGATTGGCCTGGGCAAGCAATATAATGGGCTATACTACCTCAAGCCAAGCCAAAACCCACACCTATTGCATAGCGTGAACCGTACCTCAAGCTTGTGGCACAACCGCCTAGTACATCCGTCCATTGCACCTCTCTAAGCCTTATCCAAAACCATCCCAGAAATATTTTTTGATTCTTTGATTCCAAGCATGTTTGTGATATTTGTCCATTAGCGAAACAAACTCGTTTATTTTTTTCCCTAAGTTTAATAAAATCAATTGCACCTTTTGATTTAATCCATTGTGATATTTGGGGGCCTTATAAAGTTACTTCACATTTTGGGGCACGATATTTTTTAACTATTGTGGACGATTTTTCTCGTTTCACATGGATTCATCTTATGTCTTTTAAGTCTGAGACACAATCTTTATTGAAATCATTCTTCTCTTGGGTCAAAACCCAATTTAATTGTACCATTAAGGCCTTACGTGCTGATAATGGGACAGAATTCACCTTCATGCCTTCATTTTTAAATGACTGTGGCATTATTTTTCAACACTCTTGCCCTCACACACCCCAACCAAATGGAGTTGTGGAACGCAAACACCGTCACCTCTTGAATGTGGGGCGAGCTCTTCGTTTTCAAGCAAATTTTCCTTTAAAATTCTGGGGAGAAAGTCTTCAAACAGCTTGTTACCTTATAAATCATTTTCCTACCCCCTTGTTGTCGCACCCCTCGCCCTATGAAAAATTACATGGCATGCCACCTCATTACTCTCATATTCGAACTTTTGGGTGTCTCTGCTATGCAACCAATCTCATACCCACTCACAAATTTGATTCCCGGGCATAACAATGTGTTTTTATTGGCTATCCACTTGGACAAAGAGGCTATCGAGTTTATGACCTCAATACCAAGAAAATTTTCTCATCTCGGGATGTAATTTTTCATGAGCATGTTTTTCCATTCTCCACCTCACCACCAGAAATTCAAACTGATGAGCCCACTTTTCCACTTCCTCATGATGACATCACCCCACATTTATCACCTCAATCCCAAACTTCCCACGGCCTACCAACCATTACCCCATCACCTGTTGACCTAATCCATCCCACCAATTCCTCAATCCCACTTAATCTCATCCATACCATTGAAATCACACCTCATTCCTCTTCACTCCCAGATTTTCCAGCCACCAATCCCATACCTCCACCGACTCTTGACCCTGCTACTAATTCATTCCCCTCATCACACAACCAACCCATACCCTCACAACCTAATGATGCCCTCATCTCTACCACACCAACATCACCACTCACCCTCTCTAATCCCCAACCCCCACTTCGCCAATCTAGTCGAACCACACGACCTCCCATTCACTTTAAACACTATCAAGCACACCATGTCTCTCTGCTTACTACCGGCAATATCCCTGCCACGTCTGGTACGCGGTACCCCCTTCATCTGTATGTCTCTTACTCTAATTTGTCTTCTGCTTATCAACACTTCGTACACAATATTTCCCATTTGGTGGAACCAGTGTCTTATGAGCAGGTCAGTTAAGACCCGTAGTGGGTTGAAGCTATACAGGCTGAAATTTATGCTCTTGAAGCCAACAACACTTGGATCATGGTTTCTCTTCCTCCTAGCCATCACCCGATTGGCTGTAAATGGATATTCAAAATTAAATATCAAGTTGACGGATCCGTTGAAAGGTACAAAGCCTGCCTCGTCGCTAAAGGATTCACTCAACGTGAAAGCATTGATTATAAAGAAACTTTTGCCCCTGTAGCCAAACTCATCACCGTCCATTGTCTCTTAACGGTTGCTGCAGTTCGCCATTGTAGCCTTCACCAAATGGATGTCCATAACGCCTTTCTTCATGGGGATCTCCATGAGGAGGTCTACAAGCTTCCTCCACCTGGTTATTGTTGACAAAGGGAATGAGTTGTTTGTCGACTCAACAAGTCCTTGTATGGACTGAAGCAAACCTCAAGAAGTTGGTTTCACAAGTTCTCATCTGCAATCTAAAACATTGGCCTTCAACAATCACGGGCAAACTATTCATTATTCACTCAGGTCCGTGGAAATTCATTTACAGTGATACTATTATACATTGATGATATGATCATTACAGGGAACAATAAAGAGGCAATCAGTGACCTTAAAAAATTTCTCAGTAATTGTTTTCGGATTAAAGACCTTGGCCCATTGAAATACTTCCTTGGGGTTGAAGTTTCACGATCGAAGGCAGGGATTTCAATATGCCAACGAAAATATACATTGGACATATTGGAAGAGAATAGTTTACTTGGTGTGAAGCCTGCCAAATTTCCTATGGATCCAGAACTAAAGTTGAATCCAAACGATGATGACCTTCTCAAGGATCCAACTCGTTATAGCAGGTTAGTTGGGAAATTGATTTACCTTACTATCACAAGACCGGAAATCACGTATTCGGTTAATACCCTTAGTCAATTCATGCAGCACCCAGAAAGCCTTATCTCGATGCCGTCAATAGGTTACTTCAATACTTAAAGGCAGCTCTGGGTCAAGGATTACTCTTTCCATCACATGGCCAATTAAATTTGGTCGACTATTATGATGCAATTTGGGCTCATTGTCCAACTACACGACGATCTGTCACAGGTTACTGTGTATTCCTTGGACAAGCACTTGTATCATGGAAAAGCAAGAAGTAGGCAATTGTTTCTAGGTCCTCAGCTGAAGCGGAGTACATGTCCATGGCAGCTGCTACATGTGAACTCACTTGGCTAAGGTATTTGTTACATGATTTGAGGGTTAATCATCATGAACCTGCAAAACTACTCTATGACAACCAAGCAGCCTTGTAAATTGCAAAAATCCAGTATATCATGAACGAACCAAACACATTGAGTTGGATTGTCATACAGTACGTGAAAGAATTCAAAATGGAGAGATCAAAACTGCATATGTGCAAACCGGAGAACAAATTGCCGACATATTCACAAAGCCGACAAGGGAAGCCATCTTTCGAACGCATCTTCACAAGTTGGGTGTTATTGACATCCATACTCCAACTTAAGAGGGAATGTTAAAGGAAAGAAAATAAGTCAACTATTCATTTAGGGTGATTATGGGATCGTAATGTAATTAACAAATAATCAGGATTTATTTACCTAGAGTAGCCTTCCCTTTACTGTATAAAGCCGTGTATCATTGTATGATTCAAGATCAAGTCAATTACGCAATAAATTATTCATCTGCAAACTCCATTTCCCTCCCAGTTTTCACATCAGCTATGTTCAATTTTTTATCTGATATGTTGAATAAGGCGACATTGTCGTCTTCATCGAAGAGGAAGTCAAGGTCATTATTAACGTAAGGTCCTTTCTGATCCTAACACGCCCAAGGAATGGCCAAGGCTCGATGGGATTGGGAAGATAGTCCCGAGTGTTACAGAATACTGCTCGGCAATCCAGATTTCCTATCAACGATTAGGCCGAACGCTTCCCAACAAAGTACTTTTCGATCGTTGAAAGACAAATTGGTGAACTGACAGCTTTACAGCACGAATAACTAGGAATAGACGACAATGCCTACTTAGACGTCAATTCCAAGTTGTGTTGCAGCTATTTAAGAGAACATAAGCCTATGAAGGGACATAACAACTGATAGATAAGGCGCTCGGGTGCGGGTTCCTACCAACTCCAAAGCTGAGCAAGGTGTTCGGCATGTGTTGTCCCAAGAAAACATGCAAGTGGATCTACACAAATGTCACTTCGTTGCCACATGTTGGCCAAATAATGAATTGACGACTAACATGTCAAATATATGCATTTTGCTCATTAAATGGAAATGCGGTAAAATGTTTGACTTCGGGAACTAGGAGCTCATTGAGAGCCTATTTGTAACATTGCATTCAATATATTTAAGATATTCAATGGACATAGCCCAATTTTTAGGAGTAAACCACTTAATCATTGTTGTTGTTGTTAAGTTGTTACTATCCTAAATCTTGAGCCCACCAAAGGCTGACATATGACCATTATAGTCTTTGTTAACCTCACCAGTTTTGAGAGTTAATAGTCATCACGGACCAGAATGTCTTCGTCATCAAACCAGACAGCGCAGCAAACGAAAATGCTTCGCCACTGCAATTAACGCTAAAGAACACAAATATTCAAGAGACCCAAGTGAAGTAACTGGAGATTTTGGCAATTGCAAGCCTTTGAACCGGATCCAGATTAGATCCATGAGCACTCATATGACATATACTCTAATTTTGTTAAAATTTGCCATGGTGGCGCCAAAGATGATATGGAGAAAATGTCGTTGTGACGGGAGTGTGGAGGTGGGATAGGCAATTGGTATCGTATGAGAGGGATTGAAAGAGGAATGATGATGAGTTGGAGTTAGGCGGTGGTGGGTTGTTAAAAGGTGCAGAGGTTTGTGAAGTCGGAGAAGAATGAGAGATGAGAGAGAGATTAAAAATGATGAAGCGTGAGAAAGATAGTCTAGTGGGCCATCTTTTTCTTTTTGTTTGATATGTTAGATACGTGGGTCATCTTTTGTTAATTTTTTAATACCAATTGTTTGGGAAAATCATTTGCCTATTGCGTAATTGCCTGGACAATTATTTCCTTAAATGGTGGAATTGCTTTATGACCTTTCAACACTCCCCAATCTTACTCTAATTAATACCATCATAATCAAACAATTGCCTCCTGAAGATTCTCTTTCTGATGAAGACAACATTTGTGTACACATTTATGTTGAAATTATGATGGAACCCTAACTTCCTTCACCTATTGTTCAAAATAGATATAGTCTTGACTTTAGGTTGTCTTTAACGCCTCGAGGGGGGATGAGATAAATAAAAAAAAACCCAAAATTTGGGCCAAATGGGATTTTGGGTTTAGGGTGGGAATTTGGGTCTGCAACCCCCTTAGATGGATAAGGGAAGCAAATGGGCTAAGGGCCCCTAGCCCCCTAGCTTGTAGTTGCATCATGTGAAGACAAGACAAGGGCGAGCCCTACGTGTCAAATGCAATATGTCAAATAGATTGTCTATGGGGGAGTGCACGATAAGCATCCCTTCTACAGCCCAATCAATGTCGCATACGGAATTTAGAAGCTCCAAAAGTAAGGTGGAGAATGAAGTAGTCGTTCAGGAGGTTCTCATGCCAAATTTATCTTTCACGATCAACAACTTCATGACTAGCAACCAAACCGCCATGTTTCGCTTATCATGAGCCTCCAACAATGCCTAGTGACGAGCAACAACAACAACGTTTTGATGGTTGTCTTCTTCTATATCAAATTCTTCTAGTATATGAATTCGCTTCTCATGACTGAACCCATTGAAAAATGAAAGTGCTTAAACAAAAGTATGAGATTTAAGAAGGAGATGTGTGTTTGCCTAGAATTCCTTCTTCTTATATGTAGGAAATCAGATAAGATAAGATAAAAGAAGATATGAAATCAGAAAAGTAAGAGAAAAAAATCTTAAAATATTAAATTTTTAGTATGTAGGTGTTGACCCTAAAAACTACCAAGCCTACGTGGCGCGCATGCCGAGTAACTAATGAGCTAACTACGTCTTTCGGTTGTGTGCGGGGCGTGCCAACTCGACAACCGAGCTCGGTCGGGGAGTAAAATTTATTGATGTTGCGTTGAGCGCGCTGCTAACTTCTTGATCTTGTGACTGCGGCCGAGGAAGGAACACGTCTCGGCCTTCAGGTTCTAGAGCCTGAAGACAAGTCTGCTAGTTCTGCGAAGTTCATGAATTATCGCGCCGGGTTCGGTGGCGGTGATTATATTCGTAAGAGTATAAGCATGCCGAACTGGCACCAAACTATACAGACACAAGTACTCAAAATAGATGTATGTCTTGATGGTGAATGTGGTTCGGCCGTCAGAATGCTAAACTCTAAAACTTACTTGTGAATATCCTATTATAAAACAACTCGGCGTTCAATGTGCCGAGCCTAGTAACTTGTAACACCTCACTTCGTTGAGAAGGCTAATGAGATGACCTCTACCAATAAGGATTCGAAAATTCGTCTCGATCGAGACTTGGATAGGTAACCAGTCGGTTTCGACGCAATGCTGTTTATCCAAACTGAAGGTGCTTCGCAGTCGGCTAATTCTACGACAACAGTTCTGTTTATCCAAACTGAAGATGTTCGCCGGTTGCCTTCACAGTGCTGTTTATCCAAACTAAAGATGTGTCGGCAAAAAAGAAAATAAAAAAATCTCAAGGTTGTTGAGAGGTTTCACGTAGAGTGAAAGTTTGCGCAGGGCAGTTTGTGTGTTTTATTGGAAGGGCTTTCAATGTTGCACAACCTCATGTATTTATAGTACTGATTGCTTGCTAGCCATGCTGAAGATTATCTGCTGTGGCATCAAAGCAATCAAAATAATATTCCTTAGAATATTATCTTTAATAACCTCACGGATTGCCATCCTCCTGAATTTGTTTGCGAGATCGAGACCACATGCATGCTTGAATGATAAGTGGTGATTATTTTGTGCTATTAGAGACCACGTGAGGACTCTGCATACTAATCCTATCAAAAACCTTGCCTTATCCAATCCAAAGTCACTCAAAGTTAAAGACTCCCAATGTAACTACAAACTTTCTTCTTCCACCATGTATGTTCATGTGCATGCAAGGTAAATTGCAATATCACTGGAGATATCATCATTTAATTATTCTCATTTCTTATCTTTTGCATGCCCCATAAGAGACCATGTCCATTTCGAACTATACTTCCCTTCAGACGGCACCATGATTATCACTTTTCGATGATAATCATCAACAACTCTTTGCTTGGTCAAGTTCCAACTTCATCCATTCTCATTCATGCAGAACATGCTAATCCCTTTTAAGTGTCTTTGAGCTGATCACTCCACACATGCACAAATTGCATGGAAAGTCTCTCACCCACACTCATATGCATGACGCATGGAAGAAAATCTATAACGCCTTGGACTACAAATCAAACCAGCTAGATTTTAAGATAAAACCAAGTCTAAATAATTTAATATGTTATTAAGGGATATTATCATGACAAAAAAAATCATAATATTATTCCTTAATAACAACTAAAAATTGTCCCGACTAAGCCATCTAACGGTTAGAACTTCACTCACTCAACGGCCTCGATCGCTCGGGCCAATTGTGTAATTTTGGATCTAAACAGTAGGACATCCAAACAAATAGTTCACATTATGTAAAAAATAGTTGTCATATTGAATCCAATGATGCCTAACTCAAAAGTATCTCAACAATTTTTTTTGAATTTGAATTTGAATTTTTTTACATATCAAAATGTTCGTAAAAACAAGATAAATTATACAAAAACTAATTCCAAAACTACTAGTGAAAACAAGATCAAAGAAATACAAAAGTTTAACAAATTATCAAGTTGAGGATGGAATTATAGGTCCTTTACCTTGTAGGAAAAAACTGACTAAACTTATACATATCGTTGAATAGTTGAAAATATGGGGCTAAATATTGAAATTTCTCACCCTTGAGTTGGAAATAGCCTTACAAGTTCACAAAATAAAACATCAAATTCATTTTAATTATTTTCTTTTTAAAAGGGGGACTAGCTGGTGGCTTTGCCACATCAGTTCACCCTTCAAGGGTCATGAAGACTCACAGGGGCATTTTTGCCTCCTTTTGGTCACCATCGTGCGATTCACCAGCACTAATATGAGCCAAATTTTGGAATTTCTCACCCTTGAGTTGGAGATAGCCTTAAAAGTTCACAAAAGAAAACCTAAAATTCATTTTAATTATTTTATATTTAAAAAGGGGACCAGCTAGTGGTGTCGCCACGACATTCACCATTCCAGGTGCTGAGAAGACTCATAGAGACATTTCAGCCTCTCATGGCCATCATCGTGCTTCACAAGCACCAGAAATTGAACCCAAGACGTGTCGTGTGGAACATAGGTCTGGAATTTGTCCCAACCACTAAGCCACCCCATGGTGGTTTCATTTTAATTTATTAGCTTTCATAGCACAAACCATTGGACAGGAAGCGATTGAACTAATTTTGGTGCATAAACTATATTTTGAGGAGGATGATACTTCCTCTCTAACTCGACATTATTTTAGCTTACAAATATTATAATCAAAATCATTTAGTTTCTTTATTATCATCTAAAGATCATTTAAATTTTTTTTTCGCTTTAAAGAACATTTATAGTCATTCACCTGTGTAAAACAAATTAATGATTACAATAACAAACATCATCCAAATGATGAACTGTCAATTTCTTTGATTTATATGAATAACTAAATAGTCTTTAAATTAATTGAAATTTTTTTTTCTAAAACAATTATTAGATGATGCTAAAAAAATAAACAATTCGAAAATGAAATGATGTCATGTTAGTGTGACGATTTTCCCACTTACTATGAATGAGGTGTCTTCTCTGTGCATCTCACGTGACAATGAACCAATTCACCGGCGGATTTCGACTTACATCAAATCCAAACCGTACAAAACATCAAAGTCTTCCAGACCAACCAATGCAGCAAATCTCATCCGTCCAAACGCGTACTTCCATCTACCAAGTCCCAAACTTCCCCCAATCTCGAAGCATACATACACACTGGAACCCCGTTCTCTCTCTCTCTCTCTCTCTCTCTCTAGTCGGCCACAAACCCTTCCTTTCTCTCCCAAATCCCAAACCCCCAAAATCCAAAAACACACCTCCGAAATTACATAAAGATCGAAGCTTTCATTCTCACACGCAGTCAGTGAGAAGGAGAGGCAGTGAAGTGAAAACCCGCATGGATTCAGATCAGGGAAAGCTTTTTATTGGTGGGATTTCATGGGAGACCTCGGAGGATAAGCTTAAAGAGTACTTCAGCAACTACGGCGACGTTTTGCAGACGGTGGTCATGAGGGACAAGGTATCCGGCCGCCCCAGGGGTTTTGGGTTTGTGGTTTTTGTAGATCCTGCTGTTCTCGATAGGGTTCTTCAGGATAAGCACACCATCGATGGTAGAACGGTGAGATTCAGATTCTCATTTTTTATTTGTTTTTTATTTTTAGTGGGTTTTTGTTTAATTTGGTGTTAAGCTAATTGGGCCTCTCTTTTTTTAGTGTGCTTAAGCTGGTCATTGTTAATTTTATTTGATTTTTTGAGATTTAGTTTCTAGGTTTTGTAATTCTGCTAGTCCGGTTGTGAATGTATTCATTCTCGTGTCCAGCTTTATTTTATTTGACATTGAAGTATGTATAGTTGCAGTTTTTCTGGTTTGTTGGTTGCTAATATGTTTGCAAGTAAGACTTTGATTGAATTTGTAAAAGTACGGCTTGGCTGCTAAATATAACATAACGTTTGCTTGTTAAGAGCTTTAGTCTTTGATTAATTGTGTTCACTGTATTTATACCAAGGAGCAAGAGTAAAAAACATTTGTATTGGTAGCTTCTAATGTGTTTTTCTAAGCTGATGGTATACATGTTGTTCTGTTGTTCTTCTGTTGGTTTGGAGTAGTGAGCAATAAGTTATTCTTGTGAACAAATGTCTGGATGTGTATTTATTTACATGCTGTGAAATCATTCTTTGTTATGTCTGTGACTGGGTTAAGGGTTTAGGATTTACGACTGGTTTGCATGTCAAGTGTTTTACATCCCACAATGATAATGATGCTAACATTTGAGCTTGTAACAGTTCTGGAAACTTTTTTATGGATTGTATGTGGTCTCCTTGTACCACTCTTCAGTTGCTGAGGGTGAATCCCTGAGAAAGGATTCGTGTATAACTGTGGGTGCTTTCTATGGTTATAGTTGGTTGGAGATCGCATGAATTTAAGTAATCAGAAGAATTAAAGAGAAAAGAAGATAAAAATTAAAAAGATGTTAAATAAAAATGAGAAGAGAGAGGACAATATAGATGGAAAAAAAATTAGAAAAGATATGACAACATAATTTTGATGACTCTTAATAACTTATGATATTGACCCTGATTATATTTTGTAGACAAACTCCTAGATTGTTCAGGACTAGTAAGGCCTCTGTCGGACTTAGGCCCAATGGACAATTTGGTATAAGATTTAGCTAGTTAGGTTTTTAGTATGGTCATATCAATCGTATAAAGAAAATCGTGTAGAAAGAGAAATGTGCCATACTTCAGTGTGTTAGGCTTCCAAAGAGGATATATCTTTCTTGCCTCAGAAGAGGATATGACTTTCTAACCTAGTTGTTCTGCTGCAGCGATGCTACATTTTATATATCTAAAGTGGTTCTTGTATGAGCCATGCCACTATAAGTCACCTTTTAACCATTTTGTACTGGCTGCACATGTTTGGGTCGGTAACTAATTTAAAAAATGGTCCTTATGGACAATATTTTCTTGTCAGTGTTGCTTATGATACCCATTGATATATGGACACCATTGAAGCTTTGAGTATTATTTCTATAAAGTTGCTTTGGCTCTTGCTTGTTATTTAAGATCCACACCCGTGACACTCAAGGTGTTTTTACTTCTGCTGCATAACCACTGGTTTGAATTTTCAGGTTGAGGCTAAGAGGGCCCTATCAAGAGAGGAGCAGCAAACCACTGGAAGAGTTGGAAATGCTAATCCTACTAGAAGTGCTGGAAGTGGGGGAAATGTTAGGACCAAGAAGATATTTGTTGGAGGGTTGCCCCCCACTCTTAGTGAGGAAGGATTCCGTGAGTATTTTGAATCTTTTGGCCATGTAACTGATGTAGTAGTAATGTATGACCAAAGTACTGGACGTCCTCGTGGTTTTGGGTTTATTTCATTTGACACTGAAGAAGCTGTTGATAGGGTTTTGCACAAGACATTTCATGATTTAAATGGTAAGCAAGTGGAAGTTAAGCGGGCTCTTCCCAAAGATGCCAACCCCGGTGGGGGTAGCCGTAGCATGGGTGGCGGTCAAGGTGGCGGCGGTGCTGCTGGAGGTGGTTATCAAGGCTATGGGGTATCTACTGGCAACCCAAATTCATATGATGTCCGAATGGACTCCAATAGGTACATGCAATCCCAGAGTGCTGGAGGTGGGTTTCCACCTTATGGTTCTTCTGGGTATAGTGCACCCAGTTACGGGTATGGTCCTACCAGTAATGGAATTGGCTATGGCAGTTATGGAAGTTATGGAGGTACCAATACTGGTTATGGAGGGCCAGCAGCTGCTGCATATGGAAACCCTAATGCCCCAAATGCCAGTTATGCTAGTGGTCCGCCAGGTGGCCCTAGAAGTGCGTGGAGCTCTCAAGCTCCCTCTGGATATGGTGCTATGGGTTATGGGAATACTGCTCCTTGGGGTGTTTCAAGTGGCAGTGCAGGTACAGGCAGTGGTGGCCCTGGTTCTGCACCTGCTGGTCAATCACCTAGTGCAGCGGCTGGGTATGGAACTCAAGGTTATGGTTATGGTGGGTACAGTGGAATGGATGTGTCCTATGCAAATCCGTCTGGATATGGAGTTGTTGGAGGACGTTCGGGGAGTGTCCCAAATAACAATGTTGGTGCTCCAGGTGGGGAGCAAGGTAGTACTGGTGGCTACGGTGGAAGTGGCTATGGCGATTCAAATGGAAATGCTGGTTATGGAAATGCTGGTTGGAGATCTGATCCATCACAAGCTTCTGGAAATTATGGTGGTCAGGCAAATGGTGGACAAGTTGGTTATGGTGGTGGGTATGGAAGTGCTCAGGCACGACAATCCCAGCAGCAGTAATTTTGATGGATGACTGTTTCAATTGAAATTGCATCCTGTTTTATGGATCTGTATCTCTTTATGCATGAGCTAGTAATGGTTTCTCATGACCAGCGGCAGTAGCAAGAACAGCTCAAGTTGGATGACAATGCTTTGGGACTGGTTGGATTGCTTAAGTTCTAGTAGTTTGCAGTTTCTATTTTGGTAGCCTATAATAAATAGTATTTTAGTGCACACTAGATGCTCCTATTTAATTTTTGCTTGCGAGTGGTGTTAAATTTGGCGTGCTTATAATTGTCTACAAGCTGCTAGTAGCATTTACCTTTTTGGCCGTAGTGTTAAAGCTAAAAGTATTCTGTTGTTTGACATCTTATCATTGCTTTATTTTCCGTTTATTTTTTGCTGAAGGTTAGATGCTTTAGGAAGTTTGGCCACTAGGTGCTATGCTTGATTTGATATGACAAGTAGGAATTACAAAGATGTAGTGAGGGTAGTTCTCTGATAGCAATGGAGCTATGGGCTGTTCACTTCGTAATGGGTAGCGATAGTCGTAGTGGTAGTTGACACTTTGACGATGGCATAATCATTTTCCCCCTGTATTTGGCCTTGTGTTGTACAGGAGGAAGTGCACGAGTTGTAAAGTGAAGTGTCCATCATGGCTGAAGACAAGCTTCATGGTGGGGCATGTTCATTGAGGGTGTGTTCGACATGGAATGAAATCTTGGGAAGTTTGTTCACTTGAAATTAATCAGGTCATTCTCCAGTCAGGCCAAGCCAACACTGTCAAATTCTGTAGAGTCCTCGAGCTCACGTCATTGGTATCATAAACGTCACTCAGGTTTGTGGTTGCATGACAGATTGTGAGGTGAACAGCCTTGGCCTACGGTATGTTGACTTGAGCAGCTTACCCAGTATCACTATTTGATTGTGGAAGTCTGTTGATCGTAGGATAATTAGAGAAGCAGTATTTACAACTTTAGAATGAAGTAGAAGAGCCATTGCTTTTTTATTCATTTATTTATCCAAATTCGAGATCACGGTAGATTTCGTTCTGCACTATTTGAGTAAGAATCATGACTGTTTGTAACAGTACAGGCTGTTTTGTTTTTCTCCTGTCCTTGTTTTAGAGTACCCTGCCCTATTTCTTGCCTTGTTCCATGTCTTGTGGTGAGCGTTTTGTGCTTCGAAAAGCCGGAGGTTTTGCGGTGAGGGAGATGTCTTGTTTCTATGTACAACAGTGCTTCCTATGTTTTAGATTCCTTAAATGTTGCAGGTCGCGTTAGTTGTGTCCCGTACTCCTTTAAGCAGCTCAAGTTGCAGCGCGTGTTTTGCTCATGCAAACAAATTGGGCAAAGGAAAAGATGGTAAATTTCAGTTGTGTTTACTTGATCACTATATTGGCACAAACTTGTGCACATAACGTGACCGAGTTGGATTTAAACGAGCCCATCCGACATGTTTTACGCCTCTAATGGTACCACCTCACCAAAAGAGTTTTGATACACCGGAGGGATTTCGATCTGCTGAGTCGATTCATTGCTTTAGTATCTTCAAAAGATGTAGACGATGGTTCTCAACCTTTCGATCACAAACCGAAGCTGATAGTTTTTGTTTTCAATCTTTGCCGTGAAGGTGCTAGGTTGCGCCACTCATTAAAGGACTAGCATGCAACGGGGACGTGCATGATTGGGCTTGATACTGCTACCATTGCATCCCCGTTGCAAGTAAGCTTCTTTAAGAAACAAGGCGGCCTTGACACCGTATAAATAAATAAAAGAAAACGGTTTTATTATGGAAAAATAACAATTAAAATTAAAGCAAGTCAGCTTGAGCTTGATTGTGAGAAATTAAAATGAAAGCAAGGACAAATTAAAATGAAAGCAAGGACAAATAAAAGGAAAATCAGCAACACTTGCCTTTGTACGGATTGCTGAATGCCGGAACATTGCCGGGGCGTGAAAACACGATCTGCATCGCATATCTTTACTTTTAGCTGTGCTTGTAGCTTCAAACAGCATTCATCAATGTGTTGCGAAGTGTAGAAATGTACCTGGTAATTTCCAAGAGTATACGTCCTAAAACCGGCCGCGCAATAATCAAAATAATACTCCCATGTCCGGATGAACTTTTCATCAAATCCAAGAGCGAGTATTTCACTACACATCCAAAGTATTTCATCAACATTTTCACTAAGTCATGCTTACTCTAAAATGCCTTTGGGGAGGATTCAGAGTTTAGATCAAATCTTCTTACCCTTGTCTGTCCAAGAAATTTTTTCTCCAATATCTGAGTGTTTGGAAGTAATGGATTCCAATGTTTTCCAGGTGCTCCACACTGCAGGAATGAAGTTTGCGAAAGTCAAAACAAAAATCGCATACCACCAAGTTAAACCGAATGATGGAATTGTTCCCGTGATAACAGATCATACCAGAGTCTGGAAGAAGCAGCCATTGCCGATGTTACCCTACTTAACGAAGGTAGACATCCACCCGGAAAAATATATTCCTTTATGAAGTCTGAACTTCGCCTGTACTCATCGTAGCGCTGATCTGGTATTGATATGAACTGTAAGGAAAAATAAACCACCCTTAACTATTAGCAACATATTGGATGTTACAGTTTATAGGAGTTACAATTTATCAGTCAATGAACTAACAACTTGTTGCAATGTTACCTGTAGAACAAGAAGGCCATTTTCTGCTAGCACAGATTCACAGCACGAAAAGAATTCGTCCATAAATTCATGCCCCACGCTTTCTAGCATCTCGCTGCAAAATTCCACCACGGATCAAGTTATTTCCAGTAGTATTATTCATGAACTAAACTTGGTCGGAGCAACACTAACCAAGATATAATTCTGTCATATTTGTAGCTAGCAAGCTGGCGGTAATCGCACAGAAGAAATTTGATGCGGTCCTGGTAGAAATTCAACCGAAATTACGTATAGTTTGCGTACACGCACATGCATTCAAAACCCTTGATATATGCTTATATATATACATGCTATTCACAACATTTGATACCTGAAGGCCAGCCTCTTTCACTTTCTCTTGTGCATATTTCAGTTGTTCCTCGGACAGAGTGATGCCGGTGTATTTGCAACCTGTTTGTTTGACGACTTTAATAGCTAAGCTTCCCCAACCGCATCCAATCTCTAGAACTTCATGGTTCTTTTCAATTCTAGCCTGAATTATCGAAAGGAAAAACTAATTGAAATAGCACAGAAAGACGGACAAACACTTGACGGAGTTGTTATATAAAAGAGACTCACCTTTTCAATCAGAATGGAGATTTTCCTCAGCTGAGCAACCTTTAAATCTTCATCTTCTGTCTATAGAACGATTTAACATAGAAACCGAGATATAAGTTAAACTACAGTGTACTTTCTTTCTTTCATGCAGTGTAAACTGATTGGAAACCAATTATTCTGACCTTAAATACAGCACTGGAATACGTCATTGTCTCGTCCAAGAACTGCGAGAATAGTTCATTACTCTGGAACACACAGAAAGCTAATCGTGAGCTGTGACGAGATCCTAGGCTCCGTTCCAAATACTTTGAAGATCATCAATGGGAAAAGATAGAAAATAATAATGAATTTCAAGGTCATAATCTGTATACCAGGTCATAATGACGAGAGATGTTCCTGCGAGCCTGAGTGAGAGTATTTTGCCTCGAAACATGCTGGAAAAAATATTTTGCTGATGCTATACTAGCTGTGAATAACAATGGCGTCCACCATCCCCTACAGCGAAAGTAGGTGAGTCCGCATTGTATTGAGATTTCATTAACTACTAGATAAAAGCTATATCATTATTCAAGTTTAAGCTAGTAACCAAGTCTCATCACACCTTTTCTTGGTCAGTTTTGAGTCGGAAGAATTTGCGTCTCTGTTGGCGATGAGAATCTGGAAAATGAATTAGCAAGACGATCATTTCTGTGAATCTGCAAAGTACACAAATGATTTTGCACCGGACACTGATGAATTATCTTACCATTATAAGATTTAAAAGACCTTTGTCTTTGTCAACGAATGAAAAATCCCCATTGATATATGCATCTGCTAGGCCTAAATCAGCCTGTGTCATTACCTGCCAAACAAATCGTACTGCTTATCAGTGAAAGTGATTTCTTGCTTTCACAACGAGATCATTTCCCTTGACGTTAATTTAGTGCAGCACATAATCACACAAAAAGTGTCAAAATCATAGTAACAAAACTTACCTTCCAGTAAAACTGAGGATTATGAACTTTAATAACACATTTCAGAGAACACCCTTTTCTGGTTCCCTCAAAGGTGAAAATTGTTCCTCCTTCCTCCAAGAAACTATTCGACCACAATGATATATTAATTATCTTGATTAAGTATATAACTTATTCGACACAATAAAAGAAAGGAAGCAATAACTGGAAGATTCTTATGAAACAAAAGTACTACTCACATCAAACATCCGGTAGAGATAAAATGTGTAAGAAATCTAGTAACAAAAAGGCGTGCCCCTGTTTCTGTCAGAGACGGAACCATGTGTTTTGGGTTGTCCAAGAGGGCACAACCTTTTCCAAGCAAACCATGTGCTGCATCCATTCCAGCCTGCAAAGTAGTACACTTCACTGTTAAGCTGAAATCCACCAATTTGATAGATTCTTAGCCAGCACTGTATCACTTAACCAAAAACGAATAAATATGTAGGATCATGTCAATCAATTTTGAATCTTTTTACATAACATATTGAATTGGTTAATACAGTAAAATGATCTTTAAGTACTTATTTTGTCATACCGTACCTTTAGTCCATCCTCATGGAAGCCATACCCTGAAGAGAAAAAGAAATGTAACATAGAAGCTCAGATGATTCGGAACACAAAAATATCAGCTCTGAGCCATGAAAATTAAGGTAATCCTGAATATGGTACTCATCTAGTTAATTCATTAGCAAGAAACATGGTTTCATACTTGAGTAGCAAGATATTCATCTAAACACATTTTCGGTCAATATGAAGGAGTAATGACATTCAATTGTGTCTGTATGCAAGATAGAGAAAATATTTGATAGCTGAAAAACTGTTAACTTCTCCCGAGCAGTAAAACTCACCCAGATATGCTCCACAAAACCAAATTCCTCTTTTTCCTTGAATACGAGGAAGCTCAAGCGAAGCCTTCGATGCAGCAACAGATGGGACTGGATGGCTTGTCGACCACTTAAGCAAGGTATGTTTTGGTGTGTGTTCTGGATTCAGGGTCACAAGAAATGGAAGACCGGTTTCATCAATGTTCTGCACATTCCGAAATTCCAGACTGGTTAAATCATTGAACAGCAAAGTGAACAATTTTTTCGAGTTCCACAACTTCCTTCAAATCTTAACCACACAAGGAACAATATAGAACATATTCGATCAAAGTCCATGTTTCTAATGTTAAGTCTAACACACTATTTTACCTGGAGCACATTGAGCCAGTATGTCAAACAAACTTTGTTGCCATTACTTCCGAGAAAATTCCACGCACTCCATGCTGCTGGGTTGCGGGGCATTAAATTTTTGTCACGATGCAGAAAAATGTCACTGCCAATAGAGAGTGCAACAATGATAGTGTATTGATTGAATTAGCTCCAGGAGCAGCAATTGCCATCCTCCAACAGAATGACAATTATCCAATAGTTATTAGGATAGTCACTTGGAAACTGAAATTAATTGTCACTGCAAATGATAATTCAGTGGGGGGAAATAAAGTGTACCTGTACACATATTGGAAAGCACCAAGAACTCTCAACTCATCCGATGTGGCCTGGTCACCTAGAATTCTCACGGCATCAGGAGCGTGGACAGCAATTATGCATCCATTGAATACTTCCTCCAAACCATCACCAGAGATTACAGTGCAACCTGATATATCTCATATAAACTCTGTTAATACTTAAGTTTTAAGAAATCCACACAAAAATAAGCCATACCAAGTTTATACTAACAAGTTAAACCAAGAAAAATTGTAGTACTGCAAGAACTCATACAAGATAAAATCAAGAAATGGAAACAAACAGACACGAAGTTGGATAGTGCAATTAAAGTGTTTGAATTGTATACCCTCCGACAATGTATAGAATGAGAAATCTTAATTCCACAGGAGGAATCTGGTTGCCCCCGATTCCTGATTATGTTATTATGTAGAGCAACGGCTAGCCCCAAAAGCTAAACCCGTCAAGGAAATGGGGCAACAATGTATATCAAGCCAACAAATGAGTCATCACATGAGAAACAAGTTCATATATAAGGAAGAAAATGGAGTCTCAACTATCAATGTAACTACCGACCCTCATCAGATGTGGAAACCCTATGTACTTCAGAGCTAGTTCTTATGTGACAGCCTTTACTCTCCAGAACTTCTCTGACCTGAAATGTAATCCAAATTACTTTAAATTAGAACCCTAAAACTAGGGAAATAAGGCAAACAATATATATAGGTTATTCCCAGAAGCAACAAATTAGCACCTTCTTCACATAACAATGTGAACGCCATCTGACAGTAAGCCACTGTGGACGCCCAAATAGCTGCAAATAAACCAGGGCAAAGCCAAAAGAGTAAGTACTTAGTTAGGTTTCTAACTCGCTATTCATGTGAGTCTAACCTAAGACCCTTCACTTACAAGTAAAGAGAAATATCACTAGACATAGTGCTACTGACTCAGATTGGTTTTGATTTAGATCTCACATTCTAGCTAAACTATGGTATCATAGGAGATACTTTTTCTTGATCACTTGTCGAGAGGGGATTTGAACCTAAAACCTCTTCCAACATCGAAAGAGAGAACCACTAGTTTCTAAAAGAGTTCATATGTTCTGCTACATTTTAAAAATAGTCTTTTGGGGTTAACTGAAGGGGAGAAATATATGAACGTACCTGAAGTAGATGATGATTGCGACAAAATGAAAGAACAGAGAAGGCTGAGAAGCTCATAACTCCTTCTGAAGGACAAGACCAGATTGACCCACATACTGGAACCTGCACTCACAATAATGAATGTCATTGCCATTGCAATGCCCATCAAGTAACTTAATAAACTTAACTCGCACATGCAAGTAATTTCTTTCGTTTTTGAAGTTCAAAAGGCGTGGGCAACGTCTGTGTGGTAGTGACATACGATAAACATGATTGATTGTTATGGTAAATATAAGTAGATATTTATTGATATTGTACCGTAAAATGAAGATATGATCAATCACGTCGTGTACTGGTATTTTACCATGTAACTATATTTCAGTACTGCAAAATAATTTTTCGAAAAAAGTGAACCGAAAGGATCAAATTTGCTCAAGTAGTAGTCTCACAAAATAAGCCTTCTGAAATAATTCAGAGTAGCCGCGTGACTTGATAAACTGCCCCAAGGTTTCACTGCGATCAATGTCCTGGTTGTTCTCAAGCTCCTCAAGATAACTGTAACAAAAAGCATAAAAATCATATGTCATCATTTAGATGTATAACTGCAATAAAACAATCTTTTTTTTTGTTTTTTTTACTTGCCTAAGATACTTATGCTGTTAAACTCAGAATTTAGATCATTCGTGATACTTGTCAGTATCTAAACGATTAGATTAGATTCACAATGTATATGATAGGATAAACATATTCTAGTACGGGAAAATTACCCTAATATATAAATTATAACGTGACGGTGAAGGATGACCATTTAGTTGTTACTTACTTGATTGCATCATGTTTAAACTTTGTTATTTCTCGAAGCATTTGCCAGAAGTATGGATTGATCAAGTTGGTCTTTTGTGCAAACAAGCTCGACAAACCATTTCTGCTGCCCCATTCACACCCCCGTCCATTGTCTAAGCTCGCTGAGAAGGACATGTCAGATGTCTCCATATCAACCCCAAGGCTCTCAAAGAACTCCATCATATTTGGATAAGTTACCTGCAGTCCAGTTTTCAAAAATACAGGAATTGTAAGCCTTGCATCATACTATATAAGCTCCTTGACGTCTGTATTATTTTCAATTGATTTTGAGTTAAATGCTCTAGTTTGAACACGTTATAGCTAATGTTGTTGTATGGCTCAATACAAGTCAAGGATTTAGAACAAAATCTGATATGAGAAATTCTTAGTAATCTACAAGTTAATGTTCTGCTACTAATAGCACCAAAACCTTTTAACATGAAACCCCATGCTGGCCTGACCAACCGCCAAGGTATTAGATCTATTGACTAAGTTGTGAACAATATCATATCATAAAATAAAATAAATATTAATTGTTAGGTAACAAAATGAAAGGATATAAAATGCACAAGCGACCATATTAATCATTTAGCTCCTTATTGTGCATTTTTTCTACATTCAAAGTTATTTTCCATTACCATTAATCGTATAGGTTAAGCTAATAGCTTTCGTAGTTGCCAAACGCTACATTAGCTCGGGCTACACTGGGCTAGGTTGATAGCAATGACAGTTTTACGTCGGTCCCGCAATACTCGAGCTACTTTGCCTTATTTGCAAGTTTAAAAAAATAAAGAACTAATAAACTTAAAAACTTTGAGTTTTAATTAAAATAACAAAATAAATGGTAAAATAAATAGTACTAAAATTAAAATTTTCATATAAAAATGTAATTTTTCATTAAAATAAACGGTATTATTATCTTTCCGTTAAAATTTCTCTTAAAAAAGGGTACCACCCACCACCTGCACCGCTGCTGAATGGCGGGGGCCATGTGTCCTTATCAGTACCCCATTGTTTCAAATCCCGGAGCAAAATGACAATTACTCCAGCAACCCACTCCCATGCTGTGTCTATAATTTCCTCTTAATTTCTTCACCGAAAAAAAAAATAAAGACATAAATAATTTCAATATTTACGACAGTAAAATTGTCTGAACCGAAGTGTAAGAACCGAAGGGTAGTGCCATTGCACAGGGAGGATTGGGAGAAATATATATATATATATATTTTTTTTTTTTAATTTTAAACAAACGATATTAAGCTTAGCTTTATAATGGGTTAACAATAATGTGATTTTAATTCGTTTTTGATTAGAATCAAATCTAAGACATTTCACTTGCAAATGAAGATGAATACATCGTAGTACTAGGTGACAAGATTAGAATTATAAGTAAAGTTTTTTGTTTTTTTTTGATTGAAATCGATAGATCATTAATGCTAAAAACATTAATACAAACCAATAAATTGGTAAACAACCAGAAACACAGAGTACAAATATTCCGAACACCTCTGTTCGTCGTAGAGAGATTTTTCAAACTATACACATACAAGAACTAAAATTACATCACCTCATAATTTTTCTTTTGGGTTTCATCAGTGTCTAATTATTAATCAGTCTAATTTTTTTAGCTAGCATTTCTGGAGACCTTATTATTGACATTCCAAACTAAATTGATTTACTCTCACTAAAAAAAAAAAAAAAGCAAAACGAACTTAATAATTATTTAAACGTTAACCTTTTGATTTTTTTTTAAATCTATTTCACTGGGCAAGTACAAGTTGATTTTTTTTAGTGTCAATAATAGCTCTAAATAAATTGATGAACTAAACTAAATTAACTAATTTTATTTATTTACTTTGAAATTACATTTTGTGAAATGTCATTGGTGATCCAAAAAATTTATATGCCTCATGGAATAAAACTTAAAATATAAGCTTTAAAACTCCCCAAACCATCTCCAACCATTGGATTAAAATAAGTTCTGAAGAGAATATATCTTTGGGCTAGATTCCCTCAAGGATTTAAGCCAGCTTAAATTATTCTAGACCTACCAATCTGTTAAATATCAAAACCTATTTTTTTTTTGTTTTTTACTTGTAATCTAATGGCTATGATCAAAGGAGATCAAATCTAATATTAAAAAAAAAAAGATTTGACGGTCCAAAATTAAATCTAACGTCTAAAATAATTTAAGATAATTATTTAAATCAAATTTAAGTTAAAACTTTATAAATACCTATGTATTTGTATGATTTTTAATTACTTATTGGAATTTAAATATTTTTAGATTAAAATGTTTAGAAAAATAAATTAGGATAATCTACACAAATTTTATTTTAAAAACAATTACCGAAAAATAAAAATTATGTTATCTCGGGCTAAAAATTTTAAACCATAAGGTTAGAAGAGAAAAATAATTTCTGAGTTATAATTTAAAATTTTATGGCTTAAATTTTTATGCTTGATCCCAAGGTTGGAGATTCTCTTGTAAGAAAATACAAGGGAGTATATGTGCAGAAGTGCCGATAGCAAGTTTGTTTACAGAACATAAGTTCGAGGATTAATCTTAGCTAAGATTTGACTACTTACCAAGCAAGAGAACGGAGAGAGAGAGAGAGAGAGAGAGAGAGAGAGGCTAATTTTCAAAAGCAAGTTTCAGAGAACAAGAAAATACTTACACGATTGAAGACCATGAAACCGAGGTCCAAATCAACACCATCAAATGTGACAGTCCTGGCATGGCCGCCCAAGTAGTCATCCTTCTCATACACCACCACTTCCACCCCTTCCTTTGCAAGAACATAGGCAGACACCAACCCACTAATCCCAGCACCAATCACTGCCACTCTCATCTTTTCACTCAGTTTTTCACTTCAAATAATCCTCCTGCGGAAAAAATTAACCCAGAAAAAATGCGAAGCTGCTTTAAAGGAGCAAAGATAAAATTTGTAAACTTGAGCACGAAAAAAAGTAAGAAAACGATTCCCGCACTCCTTTTTATCTTCTGCACAAAAACATATACGAGTAGAAATCACTTCCATGAATAAAAAAGAACTTGAATGAAAGACCTAAATTCACCCACATTAACCTTCCAATGCTATCATTTTCATGGACTCAAAACACATAAATTCCACCATTTTTCCTCAAGTGTAAACACTTCGTACTGGTGGGAAATTTTGACAGCAATGTCATTAAACTAGTTCACTAGAATTCCGAGAGGAAGAGAAGTTTAAAACAGTATATGTTACCACAATGTTTGAAGAGCTTCCGAGTTTTTGAAAGATTTGCGGATAATGCAGAAACTGATAAGATGGAAGCAGATAGGTCACCATTAAGTTTGCAACTTTACCCTCTCATCCTCAGTCCCAGAAAAGAACAGAAAACAGATAAGCCATGTAAGGTCTAGGTCCATATAATACTGACAATGCGCCATGCTGGTCCATTTATACTTGCGATGAGATAATTAATTATTTAGAGTGTTAGGACTATTTATTAAATTAACTAATTACTTCATGATCTCATTACTTCACAAATATTGCATCTGCAACTAACAAGGAATCAGAACATTTTGTGTGCGTGTATTAGAGAATAATATTAATGAAATAAACAAGTTCTTAAGATATAATTTTCAAAAAGATGGAGCATGGACAGTCGTAGTTGTCTTCTGTCAGTTTTGTCTCAAAGACATAAAGATTCTAAATAACTTGTTACCGTCCACACATTTTGGTAGCTGGTTTTTGCCAAGTTTCCATGAAACTTGGTCAATTAGACACCATATATATGAGTCCTAATCCAAATCGGCCTCTCCTCAATCAAACGTTTTACGTTTAATTTTCTTCCTTCAAGAAAATCATGCATGTGTATGGAAATGGGATGAAATAGTTAGATACAAGTTTGTAGTGCATAATGAAATTTTTTAAGTACTAATAATAATTTCCCAAAATTTAAATTCATTAAAAATTATTAAGTATTAGTTTAAACCGGTTCCGCTATTGTTGGTCATCTTTATCCTCAATCTTGTATATGTTTCAATAATTTGTCAGTTATTTCTAGATTAAATTTTGACATGTATGATTTTAAACTCCTTCAAGAATTTTTGTTATAATTTATGTTTGCATCAAACCCATTGTGGCTTTTTGATTTTGTTCCTTTTCAGTACCAGTAATATTCTACATTAATCTACACTAAGAGGTAGAGGTGGGCATAAAAACCACCGAACCAGAAAACCGAATTGAACCATGACAAAAAAAAACCCAAAAAAAAACCCAAAAAAATACGTTGACCAAAAAAGTCAAAATCGGAACAAAAACCGAAGCTAACCATCTCAAATTGGTTTCGGTTTGAAAATATTAGGAACCGGAGGAACCAGACCGAACCTATTTTATTTTATATTATTGTTTAATTATTATTTTTATATAAATAAGACATTTTTTCAAGAAGGCCATATGCATAACCCCACTATTTTTTTTTTCACTCCTCTCATCCTACTTTGTTGTTTTATGACTTATCTCCCCCTACTTTACTTTTCTCCATTCTTTACAAGTACATTATGCACTATGTACACTTTAGTTTTAGTTTAAGATGTACACTTTAGCCTTGATTTAAGGCTTTCTATTTTTTGATTTATATTTACACTACTACAAAAAACACTTTGGGCGACGAAATAAGTTTGTTGCGCAAAGCATGATTTCGTCACTCAAAACCTTGCACGATGAAATTTTGGTCGAGCAAAGCTCGTGAAGATAGGGTTTGCGCGACGAAAAATAATCTTTGTCTCGCAAAGTTTTTTTGGTTTTTAATTTTTTAATTTAATTAAATTAATTTAATATTTTGCACTACGGAATATTTTGTCACGCAAGGTTTTTGACTCTTTTCTTAATTATTTCTCTTATTTTAATTTAATTATATTAATTGTTTGCACGAAGAAACATTTGGTAGCGCAAGATTTTTCAAACTTTTACTTTTTAATTTAATTAATTGCATAAATTTATTTTTTAATTACTTTAATTTAAATTGACATATCAAAATAAAACTACATATGAAAAATAGTGATCAAATTTTCTAATATATATAATATATTTAACATGTATACATAAATTAACAAAGTACAATAATAAAATCCTAATACAAGTCTATTGTGGTGGTAGTGGCGAGGGATATGGTCCGATAGCTTCCTAATCCTCAACTTTCACTGTCAAAGTCCCACGATTTCCTACGAAAAAACAAACATGGTCAAATACAAAAAAAAACAACATAAAATAATACCAAAAAATCGACATAATCTCCCCTTAAATTGGCAACCCCAAATCCGACCCAAAACTAACTCCAAAAACACGTATTAATGAAAAAAAATTAAAATTTCGGGAGAAAATACCTTTTAGCAAGATTGAGAGTTAGTGAGAAAGGGAGAGAGGAGTGAATGTGAGAGAGTTAGAGAAGATAGTGAGAGAGAGAGACGAGAGAGTGAGTGAGAGTGAGAGATAGAGAAAACAGAGAGAGATGAGAGATTGAGTGAGAGGAGTAAGTGTGAGAGAGAAAGAATCGGATTTGGGGAGAGGGAAAGAAAGAGGAGAGGTAAGAGAATAGAGAGAGGCATTGAGAAAATTGTGGAGGAGTTATTTTGGTTTTAAAAACCGTATCACATTGCGTGATGAAGGAAAAGACTTTACTAGACAAAATATTGGTTGCGCAAAGTCTTAAAAAAAAAATTTCCCGTCCCGTTTTTGGCACCCCCCAATTTTTTGGGTTTTGTGAGACGAAGTGAAGAATTGGTTGCACAAAGTTTTAAAAAAAAAAAAAAAAAAAAATTCCCGCATCCCTTTTTTGGTGCCTATCCAAATTTAAGAATTTTGTGCGATACAATATAGGTTTGTCGCGCAAAAATTTATAAAAATAATTTATTATACGATTTAAAATTTAAAATATATAATTAAAAATAAAAAATAAACAAGTTTACGTTTAATTTTCTTCCTTCAAGAAAATCATGCATGTGTTTGGAAATGGGATGAAATAGTTAGATATAAGTTTGGAATGCATAATGAAAATTTTGGAGTGCTAATAATAATTTTTTAAAATTTAAATTCATTAGGAATTATTAAGTATTAGTTTAAACCGGTTCTGCTATTGTTGGTCATCTTTATCCTCAATCTTGTATATGATTCAATAATTTGTCAGTTATTTCTGGATTAAATATTTACATGTATGATTTTAAAATCCTTTAAGAATTTTCGTTATAATTTATGTTTGCATCCAACCCATTGTGGCTTTTTTGATTTTTTTCCTTTTTAGTACCAGCAATATTTTACATTAATCTACACTAAGAGGTAGGGATGTGCATAAAAACCGTTGAACCGGAAAATTGAATTGAACTGTGACAAAAAAACCTGTAAAAAAATGCGTTGATCAAAAAAATCAAAATTGAAACAAAAACCGAACCAAATGAGCATGCGATAGTCGAATTCACAGTAGGCTCAGGAGGAGCCTGTGTGTGGGTTTCCTCTTCTGGTGGTGTGAATCCTTTGAACCAAGAGGTCTGCCACGTTTTTGTGTAGGGGCATAGGATTGACTAGCTGCTAATGTACGTGTATTGGTCAAAGTGGCGTCCCGGGCCTCCAGGAGGGAAATCCGTTGTACATTTGGTACATCCATATTTGCAGGCACATACACAACTGGAATATGTGATCTTGTCACTCACTCTAAATTGGTGAAAACATCTGGCATGCTCTGAGTTACGCTCTGAAGATCTAATATGCGATGCACTTCAATTTTAGATTGAGCGGTGAGGGGATCTAAATGAGATAAGGTGGGAACCGTCCATGATAATTCACAACGTTCTTATCTCCCCATAAGGACGTGAAGACTGTCTTATATAACTGACAATCCGTGAAACGAGCGGTAAACAGATCGTCTGTCAAAGGTTCTAAGTAACAAATAATTGAAGTAGGATCATATTTGACATAAATTCCCATTCTTCGTTGAGACCCCATTTTTGACCGTAACGGCAAAATCGGCACATAGACCGCACAACCAAAAACACGCAAATGCGATATATCGAGTTCATATTCGGTAACTAATTGATGGGCATTATATGGTTGGGTCGTAATAGGCCTCAGGCAGACTAACATGGCTGCGTGCAATATTGCATGGCCCTAAGCAGCAATCGGGAGCTTGGTACGTATGACCAACGATCGAGCAATCATTTGTAAACGCTTAATGAATGCTTTTGCCAGGTCATTTTGGGTGTGAACATAGGGTGTTGAATGTTCAACTTCAACCCCAACTAATATGCAATAGTCATCAAATGTTTTAGATGTGAATTCTCCAGCATTATCCAATCGAATAGATTTAATTGGATAATTAGGGTGGTGAGCCTTGAGCTTGTTAATCTAAGCCAACAGTTTGGAGAATGCAGCGTTCCTTATGGACAACAAGCACATGTGTGACCAACGTGTGGAAGTGTCAACCAAAACCATAAAATAACTAAATGGTTCGCAGGGAGGGTGAATCGGTCGACAAATGTCCCCTTGAATCCTTTGTAGAAAAAATAGGAGGATTCGAACAAATCTTGTCATAAGAAGTCATAATAATAGGCATTCCAATGGAGCATGTTTGACATGCGATTCCTTGAATCGAACCTAAACTTCGGGTTAGTGAATGCCCATGTGATGATTTAAGGATACGGCGCATCGGTGTTCATCCAGGGTGTCCCAAATGATCATGCCAAAGTGTAATTTCATGCGTGGTCCCAAAGGTAGGGCCGACCACATAATGGCTCTCTATAGGGTGTATGGTTGTAGTATACATGTATGGTTGTAGTATATAGACCACTCGGGATACGCTCTATCTTCTCTATAATGCATTTCTGGCCATATTCATAAGAAGAGATGCACATAATTCAACTCCATTTTCTGCATAGGTTTCAGCGTGATAATTATTATCTCTAATGTCCTTGAAACTCAATAACGTTCTTTCGGAATGTGGAGAATAAAGTGCCTCATCAATGGTCAAGATTGTACCATTGGAAAACATTATACATGCCTTATTGTATCGTTCGATCAGGTTGGATGGCCCTACGAGGGTTGTTAGAGGTGCTTTCTTAGGTATGAAGTTAGTGAAATAGATGCGTTCAAGCAAAACGGTGTGCGTGGTTGCACTATCTGCCAGTTAACTAACTTTCCCACTAATCATACCTAGAAATAAAATTAATTGAACCGGTCATAAGCATAAAAGTTCGAAAAACTTAAATCCATTCAATTAATTTTTTTTCGAAAAAAGTTTATGAACTTCAGGTTTATAGTACTTGCAAACAAACGCATATATATACAGAAATATGCAACAAATATATACAAGTAGGTCTTCGGGGCCTATGATTATAATTGAATTAATTATTTGGACGTCGGGCCAAAATTAAAGTTTGGGTGAAAAATTTATAAAATCCAAATTGTCTCAAAATATGGACAATTAAACTCGGGGCCCAAAATAATAGACCAAAGCCCACATGGGCTTAAAAAATTTGGTGTCGTGGACTAGGCCCAAATATGGGCTGGATTTAAAGCGGGTTAAGCCAGGGCAATAAGCCAATATGCATAGAGATGGGCTGCAGGCACAGGCTTATATGACAGAGGCTCAAAAGAGGGCAACAATCCTGTGTATCGCGTACACTGATGCACCAACACAGAGGCTGGGATCCAGTATGGTGCGATGCAGGAAATCCACAACAGCTATACATGCTGGGTTCTAATGCAACGCGGGACACAGGAATACCAAAGCCCAATTGGGCTGGTGTTTTTTGCTGGCCAAACAGTTGGTTATGGGCTACAATCTGTGAGCCCAAAGAAGCAAATCTCTTCACTGGGCTGAGAGAAACACTAAAGCCCAAATGGTTGGTATTTTGGACCGAGGGTTAGCCAAGCCCAGATGGGCTCGGGTGAGGACCAAAGAATATTCCAGCGTTGCTGGGTGATGTCGCTGAAGGTGAGGCCAGCGTCACCGTTTCTGGAGGCCATGTTATGGGTCGAAAAAATGTCGGTGCTAATTGGGGTTCTAACAAGGAACCTCAATTATGACGGAGAAACGAATTCGAAAAAAGAGAAATTTTGGTGATATTTCAAAGAATCTCGGCCAAGGCCATGTCGGTGACGTGCCATTGTTTCTGCTTCTGGGTTTGGAGCCCAGGGGGCCTTATGGTCTCGGCTTGCTCGCGGGTTGGATTTTCAGAAAACCCTAATTTTTTTTAATTTAATTTTTTTTCAATTTCTAGATTATAAAATTAATTCAATTTCATGCATATTCATCATCTAATTCAATGCATAGACATATATGTGATGCAATTCATGGCAACATCAATTCACATAATTCAACAATTATGGATATAGTGCATACTCAATTTATGTAGAATCTAAAATTTGAAAAACGTAAAGTTGGGTCATTCATTATGGTGAATGTTCATGCTATCAGGGTTGCAAAAATGTCGAGATAAAGATTGTTGTTTTGAAAGAACCTGATTGCGTTATGATATTGATGAACTGGTTTGATGCAAAAAAACTATCACGTTAGATTCCTAAGCGTAACGGTAGGAGCGTGCTATAATGTGTTGTGACTTATATTAATCTAACAAGGAAAGAGAGGAGGTGCGGTAGAGAGAGTAGAGAGAGATGTATTTGTAGGGTTGTGTAGAGAATATGTTATTCCTTCTACGCAGTGCCTTTATTTATAGTAATAAGGGAGGGAATAATCATTCTCCTCCAAGTAATACAAATCCTAGTAAGGAAGAATAACTAGTATTAGATCTAATTTAGGATTAACATAATCACACTTAAATACAAAGTTTATAACATGTTTATTATTATTGTTATTATTATACGTAAACATAGATAAGCAAATTTTGAATCAGATAACAAGAAGTTATTGCAATGGTAAATTTACCTATATTATTATTATTATTATTATTATTATTATTATTATTATTATTAATTGTTATTTATTATTAATTTACGGTTGTTGGTCTCACTGGTAGTGCCACTGCAAAATGAATCTAAAAAAGGAATGAGGATCCTTTTCGGATCATCTTTGTGAGGATTCAGAAAATCCTTCAATTACATCCGTTCATCATATATCATGCGGTCAGAAATTATTGTAATTTTTTTATTTAAAATTAAACAGTACCTGATGAAAGATCACCCACCACCACTGCAACTGAAGAGTGGGGACCATGTGTCCTTATCCATACCCACCATTGTTTCACATCTAAGAGCAAAAGGACAATTACTCCAGCAAACCACCTCCATGCTTTGTGTCTGTATCCTCTTAATTTCTTGACCATAAAAAAGAAACATATTTCACTATTTACAACATTCAAAGTTGTCAGAACCAAAGTGTAAGAACCGTGGGTAGTGCCATGAGCATGGGAGATATCAAAACGCGTGATTGTGAGATAAATGAGTTTCCTTACCAACCTTTGATACTCGACATTGGAAAGTGCTTAACTATGAGTAGTGAGTTGTAGCTGACTATCCAGATGAGTGCGCGTAGGTTTGCAATCCATTAAGCCAGATTCCTTCAAGAGATCAAGGATATATATCCTTTGATTGAGAAAAAGGCCTTGCTGTAAAGTGGCAAGCTCAATACCAAGGAAATATTTGAGAGTCCCCTAATCTTTGATTGCAAATTTGCTTTGAAGAGCAAGCTTAAGAGAATGGACTTCTTCAACGTTGTCACCAGTCACTATAAGATCATCAACATAGATTAAAACAATTAATTTCCCAACTGAGCCAACACGAACAAATAGCGAGGAGTTAACACTGCTTCTTTGAAAACCAAACTGTTCAAGGATAGAGCTTTTTTTGCATACCATGTACGTGGAGATTGTTTGAATCCATAAATGGATTTGTGCATTTACAAACATGTCAGGATCACCAGATTGATGATGACCTTGTGGTAGTTTCATGTACACTTCATCCTCTAATTCCCCATGCAAAAAGGCATTCTTCACATCCATTTGATAAAGAGGCCAAGATTGATTTACAGCAACCGACAATAGAACCCTTACAATGTTCATTTTGGCGACTAGAGCAAAGGTTTCCTTGTAATCCAAGCCATAAGTCGGGGTAAAACCACGAGCCACCAAACAAGCTTTGTGTCTTTCAACCTACTGCTTTCTTCCTTTTGGGAAGTTTAACTACACTCTAGGTTTTGTTGTCATGAAGGATTTGCAGTTCATCTCTCATCGCATTTTGCCAAATTTCAAGTCCATTTGCTTCTTGAAATGTTTGTGGTTCATGAGTACTATCCAAGGTACTAAGAAATGAGATATGAGAAGGTGACAATTGCTTATAGGAAACTAAATATGTGAAAGGACACCTAGAAGTATAGGTGACATAATCATGTAGTCGAAGTGGGGGGTTGTCGTACCCTAGAAGGATTTCGACGAATTGGGACTTGAGGTTCAATGTCTGTAGCTTAAGGTGAAGATAGCTCTGGCGATAAGGTTGAAGTGTCAAGTGATGTAGGGCTTTCTTGGTAGTGAGGGACATTGGGCAAAGGAAACATGTCACTGAAAACTTCCCCTCGATCTACATCACTTAGTTTCTTTGAGAAGTAGGGCATGTTTTCATCAAACCTTACATCTCTTGAAACCATAAGCTTCCTTGTGATTGGATTGTAACACTTGTAACCTTTATGGGTGGATGAGTAACCCAAGAAGACACATTTGGTTGCTCTGAGATCAAGCTTATCACGATGGGGATATTGGTTGTGAACGAAGCAAGTGGAACCAAAAACTTTCAAGTGTGAGAGATCAATTTTTCTATCTTTCAACACTTCATATGGAGACTTGAAATTTAGTAGTTTACTTGGCAATCTATTGATAAGATAGGTAGTTGTAAGTACTCCTTGTGACCAAAATTTCTTTGGCACATTCATATGGAACATGATTGATCTTGTCTTCTCAAGGTCTCTATTTTCCTCTTGGCAACCCTATTTTGTTGGGGTGCCAACACATGTTGTTTGATGCAGAATGCCATGAATACTCAGATATTGAGACATGTTATGGGACATGTACTTAGTGCCATTGTTGGACCTTAATATATGGATTTTTGATGCAAATTAAGTACCAACCAGTTTATGAAAATCTTGAAAAACATTTGGAAGTTCACTTTTAAATTTCAAAAGATACAACCCAGCCATTCTTGTAAAATCATTAGCAAATGTTACAAAATACCTGTATCCATCAAAGGACTCTAGTATTGGACCCTAAATGTTTGAATGAATGATTTCAAAAGGATGACTAACTCTAGAAGTGGAAGAATCAAAAGGCAACCTAGAAAACTTAGACAAACGACAAATATCATAGTGTAACTTGTCTTTACATAGTTTTGAAAACAAAAAAGACATCACTTTCTCAGAAGGATGTGCCAAACGTTGATGCCAAAGTTATTGATCTTGAGAAACACTTGACTGACTTGAAAAAACTTGGGATCCTTGGTGTTTTTAGCTAAGTAGTAGAGGCCATTCAAAAAGAAACCTTCAGCAATCGTTCTCTTGGTGATGACATCCTGAAAAATAACATCATGAGGAGAGAAAATGGCTAGACAGTGTAGAGAATTAGTGATGGTTCCTACTGATAGAAGTTGAAAAGGAAAGAAAGAAATGTAAAGGGCTGCTGAATCTATGTGTTTTGAAAGTAAGTTGACCTTTCCTTTTCCTACAACTGAGGCACCTTTCCTATTGGTTATTGACACTTGAGAAGGTTTCGACAATTTTTTGAAATCAAGCAAGTTATTAATTTGATTTGTCATGTGATCCGTAGCACCTGAGTCTATGATCCAATAATCATGCTCATTACTAGCATTTAGGGCAGTGGAGAAGGCACTTGAAATACTTGGAATATCTTTCTGTGAAACATGATCATGCTCAACAAGAAAACTAGCAAAATTTCCAAGGTTGTGTGATTATTTTCTTCAGTTGCAGGAGCCTCATCTCCATTGTTATGCATCTGTTTGTTGTGGAGGTATGCTGCAAAGTCATTGATTAATGCAGCAGGATTGGCAGTGAAGTTCACCATTCCCTCAGTAGAAGAGGTAGCTGCATCATTGGTCTTGTAGACATTGTTGTTCAGTTGTCTTTGTGGACCCTTTGTCTCTTTCAAGGACTTGGGCCTCAACTTTGGATGAAGAATCCAACACATTTCTCTTGTATGTCCAAGTGAATCATAGTAGTTGCACTTTAAATTTGGTATTTTTCCCTTGTAAACTTTGCCTTCAAAATGCTTGTTGCTAGAGACATAAGCCTTAGTATCAGGGATACTGTCTTTAGTCTCTTGGCTCATGACTTTCTTCCTTACTTCTTCCCTTTGGATAATGGCATAAACACCAATGAAGGAAGGAAGTTTAGCATTCATTAAAATGTGGCTTCTGAGATCCTCGAACCCTGGACCTATGCTTGCCAAGAGTTGAAAGATTTTATCTTCTTCTGCTCTCTTGATCAACATAGTGGCATCAGTGGTATGAGGACGATAAACATCGAGCTTATTCCACATGCTTGTAAGACTGCCAAGATGTTAAACAAAGGCTTTTCCTGCTTGTTGTAGGCTCGAGAGATCTTTCTTAAGCTGAAAGACACGGGCATAATTATTTTGATTTCCATACATCTCTTTAACTTGCTTCCAGAGATGCATAGATGACTCAAAATAGTTGAAAATTTCAGCAATCCTATGCTCTGTGGAATTGAGCAACCAAGACATGACCAACTGGTCTTTACAAAACCATGACTCGTAGGTAGAGGAAGTGGTTGTGTATACATGTAAATTTCATTGCATATAAATGATGCATCACAAAGCTCCACGTGGCATATGACTCATCACAAATGGATAACTCGTCATATGGCACAAATCAAGCAAAGGAAGAATAAAACTTCTCCAAAACTTGACAGAATGAGGAATAAATCCTTTAAAATCGACAAGGGGGCCCAAATTGCTCCCAAAATTGGAAAGAAAGCTAAATCATATTCACAAAACAAGTAAGAATTGAAGATTGCTCACAAAATAGGTAACAAGCCCTATAATTTAGCCAAGGTAAGGGAAAGTGGTGAAATTAAGACACAAAACATGCCTAAATTCTCCAATGGACGAATCAAGACACAAATCAAAGCCAAATCCATCTAAAGGCAAGCTTTGAGAAGTCTATAAATACAAGGTCCTCAAATAAGCATAAGGGTGGAAAATTCTACATTAAGAAGAATCTCTGCACAAATCTTTGAAGACTAATATGCTGCCAAAGCTGTCTTCAAAGAATGTATAAGCAAAGCCGAAGCTTTCTTTCGACAAAAGCTGAAGCATTCCCTTGAAGAATCAACAAGCACTTGTGCCGATTCCTTCAAGACTTTGTTGTAAGCTTAAAACTTGTAACGACATTCAATTCAAGATCAAGTCGCCAAGACCCTTGAATCAACGAAATTCTACATCAACATTCCCTTTGCCGCATCTCTAAACATGAGGTGAAGACTATCCATGCATTGTTTCAAGCTCAAAACCTGAAGTAATCGTTCGTCCGAGATCATGTCATCGCGACCTTGGGTCAACAACTTACGCATTTACATCAAATTTGAAGACTGAATCAGTGTCATCGAGACCCTTAGATTAACAACTTAAGCATCTACATCAAATTTGAAGATTGAATAAGAGGAAAATTGTAAATAGAAATTGTAACCGTACAAATTCAGTCAATACAAATCTACTTTGTACACAAGTTCTTCTTTCATTCGATACAGAATTTTCGTGTTTACAAATTTGGCATGCCTAGTGGGACATCTCTGCCTCTCATCTCTATCTTCAAATCCACAAGAAACACACATGGCATCAAGAAAGGATTAAGCTGTTCTTACAACCAACGCGAAGAATAAGAACATCCTTGCCGCAAGTGGTGGCACTTTGGGCATCACAACCCAAAGCAAGGTAAGAACTCTTTCTGCCGTGCCTTTCACCCTTGCATCAACTTTGCCGAAGGAGCAAGAGCACCTGAGACATGAGCCCGTGATCACCTTGGCCTCAGTAAGAGTGCCAAGGGAAGAAAGCTAAGGAGGTACTCCGAGTCTTTGACTCTTGACATTGACTCAAGCAGCAGCTCGTATCCTATAGCCATGCAAGTCATGACTACTAGTGTAACTTCGATTGAGGAGCAGCTGGCACAAATGAACAAAGTAATTGCAAGGTTGACAAGGACCGTAGAGGAAATGGACTTGCAAATTGCTACATTACTACATTCGTCAACCATTTAAAGGCGTAACACGACGAGAAAGCTGACCTAAAGGTTGATCCACCAAAGAAAAAAACCGACAAAGAATGAGCCTCTGATGGATAAAGCTAAGGAGAATATAGAGGTGGGCTGAGCTACGATGCTCATGGGATCTCTCTCTATCCAACAACAGCAAGAGATGATCACAAGCACGATCAAGGTTTAATATGAAGGAAGCTCACATGACTTCATGCTGTACTCAAAGCCATACTCCAAAAAGATTGACGTCTTGAGGATGCTGAAGGGTTATCAGCAGCCAAAATTCATGGAATTTGATGGAAAAGGCAATCCAAACAACATATTGCCTATTTCATCGAAACCTGCAACAATGCTGGGACGGAAGGAGACTACCTCGTCAAGCAGTTTGTGCACTCGCTAAAAGGTAATGCATTTGATTGGTACACCGACCTCAAGCCTGAGTCTATCAACAGCTTGGACCAGCTTGAAAGAGAATTCCTCAACCACTTCTACAACACTCACCACAACGTAAGCATACTGGAGCTGACGAGTACGAAGTACTGGAAGGATGAACCTGTCGTCGACTACATCAATAGATGGCGTTCAATAAGTCTAGATTGCAAAGATCAGCTTTCTGAAACCTCTGCCAATGAGATGTGTGTTCAAGGCAGGCTTTGGGGGCTACATTACATCCTCCAAGGCATAAAACCAAGAACATTTGAAGAATTGGCAACTCGATCCCATGACATAGAGCTGAGTATTGCTAATCATGGGAAGAATAAGCCGATCACCTACTTTAAGAAGGATAATGTGTTCACCCCAAATGTAGACAAGACTAGGAAGAAGCCTGCTAATGAAACTTTTATTGTAAATACTACCCCCATCAAGACCTCCTATGCGCTCGTCAAGATCTCTTCCATGAACAAAGAAAATGAGATAAAGAGAGGTGAGCCTTCTCACACCCATGATAGGTACAAAAACACCTTGAGGGAGCTAGAGTAAAAGACGTACCCTTTTTCTGACTCTGACGTGGCTGCAATGTTAGACGACTTGCTGGAAAAGAAGGTGATCGAACTACCTGAATGCAAGCGCCCTGAAGAGATGAATCGCGTTAATGATCCTAGGTACTGCAAGTACCATAGTATCGTGAGCCATCTTATTGGCAAGTGCTTCGTCCTCAAATAGCTTATCATGAAGCTGGCACAACAAGTGTAAATCGAGCTTGACCTTAAAGACACGGCCGCAACACATACTACTATGATTGCGTTTGGATCATTTGACCCTGTGCCTCTCCAAGTGACGCCTGACCACTATCGTCTATGCTCAAGCTACACGACACCTTCTGCATAACCATTGCTAGGGGCAATCGACCAAAATTCACCTACCGACGATGAAGAAGGGTAGACACTGGTGACCTACAAAAAAAAAGGAAGCCAAGACCATAAGCCGCATGACCAAAGGTGGAACAAGGGAGAAAGCACTGCCGCCACAATAATAGGAAGCCCAAAGGAGCGTAAGAGTTGCTAAGCCAACGTACGTAGGCAAAACCAATAAAGCAAGAGCCGCGCATTCAAGTCTCCTTGCACGAGTACTTCCTAAAGAACTTTTTCCAATAGTACACTTCCGTTGCCTGTCACATGGTTGAAATAGAGATAGAAGAGCCCTAAAAAAGAAAAGCTTTTGCCGTCGAGGAAGAGAAGACCCTCATGCCCAAAGAAAGCCTGCCATCACACTTTAGCATCGAGGAAACACTACGATTGCCTAAGGAGATGCGAAAAGCATTAGTAATAGTCTTAACGAGTCTCGATGACCACGAAGTCCAAGAAAGCAAGGATGAAGGTTTGAAGCTTTGGCTACGTGAATATGCCACATGCTGTGTTGCCCATGACTCAATCAATCAACTTCACTGACGAAGACTTGCTACTAGCGTCAAAGCCTCGCAACCATCCTCTCTTTGTCTCTAGGTACGTGAGAGAGAACAAAATTAACCGCATGCTTGTGGATGGTGGGTCGGCCATAAACATCATGCTAAAGTAAAAAATGACTACAACCGGCATCAAGGTGGATGAAGTATCCCGAAGCAGACTCTTAATCCAAGGTTTTAACCAAAAAGGACAAAAAGTGATGGGCATGATCCGAGTGGAGATGACCATTGGCGAGCTCAAATCAAGCACGTTATTCCACGTGATTGATGCAAGAACTTCCTATAGCTTGCTCTTAGGAAGACCTTGGATCTATGAGAATGGAGTGGTGCCATCCACCTTCCACAATTGCTTAAAATACTACCGATAATGAGTGAAGGTGATACAAGGCGACACCAAGCCATTCACTGAAGCCGAATCACACTTCGCGGATGCCAAGTTTTGCATGGATGAAGACATGGTGCCCGAAGCTCTTCCAAAAGAAATCAAATCCATAGGTAAAGCCATACCTAAGAAACCAGAGTGGTAAGCCTTGCCCAAGAAATAAAAAGGGAAAGTCGTGCCATCTTTAAACAAAAACGACGATGAGCCTGCTAAGCTTGCAACAATTAAAGGGAGTGTGACGCCCTCATAAGGATTAAACACACCCATCTTCTGATACATCCCCATGTCGAGAAGAAAGAATGTGCAATCCCCATTTGAAACTGGAACAAGAAAATCTGACACACAGTTGCATAAGGATGATGTAAAGCTGCTCAAGACAAATGCGGTTTTACCTCTAACATAGCTAGGCAATGCTAAAGTTTCAAAACCACCACAAGGTTTCATAAAACCCTTGCCAAAGGGGGTAGAACCAAGCTCTCATCTGACCAAGAGGACCGAAGAATGTTTCAACCTAAACGCCTATAAGCTCATGTCAAAAGCTGGGTACGATTTTACTTCCTCTTCAAATCTTGGAAAAAAAATGAAAACACTGTCAACAACAAAGAACGTAACCTCATCAAGACTCAAAATAAGTTGAAGGAGCATGGTTACGAAGTTGACAACAATAAAGCTGGTCTTGGTTTCACACCAAATACACATGTGAAGATTTCAAGCAAAGCGAAAAACGTTAGCGCTCAACACATATGTATGAGGGTTAAACCTACCCTTCGAACGTCGAGTGTTAAACTCGCCCTTTGAACGTCAGTCTTTGATAAGCTGAATCATTCAAAACCTAGAATTTCGGCACTTGATCGCATTGATGGTCAAGATAGAACTTCCGTCTTCAAGCGGCTTAACACGCCAACACCCCGAAGCTCTATTTTCTAAAGGTTGTCAAAATCTAAGAAACAAAGCAACGCGGCTAGCTCTCCTCCGCGACGGTCGGCCTTAGAAAGACTCAAAGAAGCTAATAAGCCTTGTAGAAAGAGGAAGACAACGCCAAAAGAAGAAAAGCTCGATGGTCTAGAAGAAAAAGATGACGTTTGAAGCTCATTTCTTTCAAGAATGAAGCGCTAAGCAACCTTGGAAGTTGACATAAAATGACAAATGAAGGTAAAGAGGCGTACCATTATCCACACTGTCCAATCTTCACGCCAACAAGCCTAATGGGACAACACTCAAGATGAGGTTCAAGACGTCTTCCGCATCACGATTGAAGAAAACAAAGAGGATGAAATCCCCTAGGAAGACATCACCATTGTGCTACCACAACTTGAGGATGAGGGGCAAGCCACAATGGATGATCTCAATGAGCTTAACTTAGGCACAAACGAGGAGCTCAACACTAGAGCTATAAATCAATGCGCCATGTAGAAGATCTTTAATGACATGCTACACAAAAACGTAGAATGTTACGTAGATGACGTAGTTGTTAAGACCAAGAAGAAATATGATCACTTGAAGGATTTATGAATGGTGTTCGATAAACTACGGCACTACAACCTTAAGATGAACCCGTTGAAGTGTGCATTTGGTGTCACCTCTGGGAAGTTCCTTGGCTTCATTGTCAAGCACCGTGGCATTGAAGTGGACTAATCGAAGATTAAGGCCATTCAAAGCATGCCCGAGCTAAGGAATCTACATGAGCTGAAACGTTTACAAGGACAGCTAGCCATCATTATGCGCTTCATCTCTAACCTTGCTAGACCTTGTTAACCCTTTAGTTGACTTATGAAGAAGGACGCTTCATTCATATGGGATGATACCTGTTGCAATGCCTTTGAACACATAAAAAGGTACCACGCAAGCTCACTTGTCTTAGGAGCGCCCGTGCTTGGAAAACTGCTCATCCTATGCATTGCCTCTTGGCATAAGAAAATGAAGAACAAAAGGAAAAAGCACTCTACTACCTAAGTAGAACTCTCACTGGTGCCGAACTCAACTACTCACCAATTGAGAAGATGTGCTTTGCCCTAGTCTTTTCTGTCCAAAAGTTAAGGCACTACATGCATGTTTACACCATCCACCTGGTTGCTAAAGCCGACCCAGTCAAGTACGTTATGTCCAAACCCGTTTTGACATGGCTACTAGCTAAATGGGTGTTACTTCTCAATTGATATGAGATCATCTACGTCCCAGCTAAAGCCATCAAGGGACAAGCCCTACCAGATTTCCTTACCGACCATCTAATCCTAGTCGATTGGAAAATCTTAGATGACTTGCCGAACAAGGAGGTGTTTTACATCGACATCTTCCCAACATGGACAATGTTCTTCGATGGATTCGCACGAGCAGATGGAGCGGGGGCAGGAGTAGTGTTCATGTCACCATAAAAACAAGTACACCCTATTCCTTCCGACTAAACGAGCTATATTCCAACAACGTTGCTGAGTACCAAGCACTGATTATTGGACTCCAAATGGCGATTGACATGGAAATCACAACGTTATAAGTGTATGGCGACTCCAAGCTTATAATCAATCAACTCTTGACTGAATATGAAGTGAGGAAAGATGATCTCGTCCCATACTTCCGGCTAGCAACTCAACTACTACAAAAGTTTGAGGCCATTACGCTAGAACATATGCTAAGAAAAGAAAATCAAATGGCGGACGCTCTCGCTAACCTAGCATCGAGTATGGCACTAGAAGAAGAAGAAGTTGCGGATGTGCCAGTGTGCCAAAGATGGGTGATCTCGCTTGTCACTAAAATGCTATTGGATGATACAAACGTCATCTCAGTACTTCCAATCGACACTGAAGAGTGGAGACAACTACTGATTTACTACTTGGAGCATGGAACGCTTCTAGACAATCCTAGACACCGCTTTGAAATACGCTGACGAGCACCTCGCTTCATTTACTATAAAGAAACATTCTATCGACGTTTTTTTTAAGGAGTACTTCTAAGATGCCTAGGTGAAGAAGAGGCCAATCAAGCCATGGAAGAAGCACACTCAGACGTATGCGGAGTGCATCAGTCTGGACCAAAGCTACACTTCCAACTCAAAAGAATGGGCTACTACTGGCCAAGCATGGTGAAGGATTGCCTGGAATATGCCAAAAGGTGCTAAGCTTGCTAATTCCAAGCTAACTTCATATATCAACCACTTGATCCATTACATCTTACAATTGCTTCATGGTCGTTTGATGCATGAGGATTAGATGTTGTAGGACCAATCACACCAAAGTCATCTACAGGAGAAGCTTAAATCCTAGCCGCAATGGATTACTTCTCCAAATGGGATGAAGCCGTACCCTTAAAGGAAGTAAAAAAGGAAACTATCGTTCATTTCATCAAAGAACATATCATCTATCGATTTGGTATGCTTCACTACATCATCACCGACAATGGAAAATAGTTCTCCAACTGACGCATGAACAAGCTCTGCGAGAAACACAAGTTCAAACAAAGAGAGACTGGCACAAAAGAACAAGCGAAGCACTTTAGGCATGTAGGACGACACATAGAACTTCTACCCAAGCTACGCCTTATTCTCTCGTATATGGAGTGGAAGTTATTTGCCACTCAAAAGTCAAATCCCTTCACTAAGGATGGCTATACAAGAAAGCTTGACTGAAGAGGAAAATGCAAAGCTATGACTTTAAGAGTTGGAAGCACTCGACGAAAAGAGGCTCGAAGCTCAACAACATTTGGAATGTTACCAAGCACGGCTATCCAAGGCGTTCAACAAGAAGGTCGGCCCAAGGTCTTTCCAAACTGGAGATCTTGTCTTGGCATTACGAAGACTTATCATAACAACTCATAAGAAGCAAGTTCACATTAAAATGGGATAGGCCTTACGTAATACAAGAGGTCTACACCAACAGTGCCTACCTAATCATGGCGGAAGACGACTTAAAGATCTACCCTATCAATGGTGGATTCTTGAAGCATTACTACCCCTAAACCAAGCAAACAATGCTCTTCGCCTGCATGAGCCTAAACTGCACACGGCACAAAGCTCCCCACCTGCATGAGCTTAAACTGCACACGGGACAATACTCCTTGTTCGTATGAGCTTAAAAGACGACACTCGACACTCTTTGTTCGCACGAGTTTAAAAGGTGACACTCAATGCTCCTCGCCTGCACGAGCCTAAACTGTACACGGCAATAATGCTCTTTGTTCACGCGAGCTTAAAAGGCGACACCCAATGCTCCTTGTTCACATGAGCTTAAAAGGTGACACCTAACGCTCATAGCCCACAAGATTATAAACTGTGTATGGAAAAACAAAAAAAAAATCAAAATCAAACACCAAAGTCACCATCAAAACCGTCAAAACCATAAAAAAACAATCCATCATTCCTTTAAACTACATCATGACTTGATCCCTCTTTAATCGAGGGTACGTAGGTAACTTGAAACTTCAAAATTTCAAGTACAGTCACAACATCAACAAAAAACACAAGCACTTTGAAGACTTTGGGGCGGATAAAGTTAATGTCGTCTTTGGGTAAAACAAGCTTACAAAGCCAACAAGCTAAGAAAACGGCTAGGTAAGATTTTTCCACGTGCCCTGACGCTACGCCAAGATCCTTAAACACTTTCAACTCAACAGAGGCACGACACCTAGTTGAACCAATGACACCTGACGAGTCTGAGTTTCCCTTTGGCTTAATGGTCATGTTGCGGCCACTTTTCTTCGAAGGTTTCTTGTACTTCATGGCATCTCGATACCAAAATCGAATCCATGAAGAAATCTTCACGCCTGACTTACCTTGAGCCTCATGGGAAAGCTTGTGATATGCCTAAAATAAATAGCAGCAACTCGCAGGCAATCCTTGGCTATTACGATGAGAAAGTTCCTCCACGCTAAAGAACAACCTCCTCGTAAACTTACCCTGGATTGGCAAGCCTTCTATCTTGTGGAGATCTCAAAGTGAAATCAACATCTCTCCTTGTGACGTGTGAAGTGTGTTGGTCGCTGAAAACCAATGCTTAAAGAACTCACGAAGGACGGAAGGATGACGATCATAACTAAACAAAGATGCATACACAGTGTGATAAAGGTCCATGTTAGTAAACACATCTTTAGATCGGCTCAAGACATCTTCAAGCCATTCCTTGTAAAACTCAGCAAAGATAACTTTTTCAATAGTCGACAAAGGGCTATTCCAAGTCATAGCTTTGCCACGGATGCGATCGCCAAGAAGCTCAAACGAAGCCGGTGAATTGTCACGAGCATGGTGCGAAGGATTCAAGTCAGGGATCCTTGATGTACATGCATTTTTCTTCAATTTAGACAACCAAAATCGATCACCTCCCAAAATACATCAGAAAGCCACAACTTGATATGCATCGAGTTGTCTTTACAGGAAGAACAAGTGCTTTAGGGCCAGTCAACGGCGCACAAAGCTTCAACGTTGTTCCCCTATCTTGTGAATCGCCTTCCTTCGCAAGAATGGTGATGGTATTGCTCTTAAAGCATTTGAAAAATACCATGGTTGCAACAAAATAAAAAAAGCAACATAAAGCATAAGAGTGGGGCGACAAAGAAACAAAATTGCTTCACTAAAGCGAAAGACATGTGAAACCAACCTCGTGAGCGTTGGAGAATGATGATGACAAAATCACAACGACGAGAAGAAATCAGCCACAAAAGCTTGAACAACACGGCAAAGATGGTAGCTACAAGACAGTCTTTCAAAGCATACTACAGTAGCAAAGAAAACCAAAATGCTACGCAATCGCACTACGCAATCCCACAACGATTACGCAAGCAGTTTCTTCCACTGCACGACAATGTCACCATCGAGGGAAAACTGTGGCCAAAAGGCACTAGACAACATAACCTCGCTGCAGTCTTTTGCATAGCACCACGCAGTAAAAAGTGACACACTGTAACAAGCTCCAAGTAGCAATACCCACGGTAGCAGCAGCAAAAAGGGCACGGCAGCAAGCACAATGGTTGTGCACGGCAAAGATGTGAATTCCAAGCAAAAAATGGCAAGTTTCCGCTAGTCTCCGCAAGTAGGACATTTTTGGTGATAATTCGACTTTTCAGAGGAGTTTTGATACAAGGACAATTGGAGAAGAAAGCTAAGAGGATGATAATCCTTGTATCCAAATTTCATAATTTTCCCTAAAGCCAAACTTTCCAGTTTTTAAAGTTAATCCCGCAGAAGTTGCTTTCCCATCAGAATTGCGCAGCTGTGGGAAAATGACGAGTTGAAGGCTTTCCTAATTTTTTCTAGTGGTGTGCGATATATGCTTGAAAGGATAAAAAATAAAGCTATGTTTCCCATATTTTTACAGAAATTTCCAGAAGAGAAATCAACCTGAAACTTGGCGTGCAAGTCAGATGACATGCTTCCCAAACCAAGGAAAAAGCATGTTGTTTGTTTGTTTATATATATATATATATATATTTTTTTTGCAACAAAAATCAGCAAAGAAAAGAAAAGGAAAAAAAAAGAAAAAAAGAAAAAAAAGGAAAGGGCTTAAAAATTTCGAAAACAACAAAGGAAATTACCTCTCCTTGCCAAAATACAAAAGGAAATCCCTCCAAGGCAAGGAAAAGTCTTCAAGTTTCCCAAAACAAGGAGAAAAATACTCCCTTTGCCATAGGTCATACGCAAACCAAGAGGTGAAGACTATCCACGCATTGTTTCAAGCTCAAAACTTAAAGCAATCGTTCAATCATTCGTCCGAGATCAAGTCATCATGACCCTCAGATCAACAACCTACGCATCTACATCAAATTTGAAGACTGAATCAAAAGACAATTGTAAACAGAGATTGTAACCCTACAAATTCATGAATACAAATTTACTTTGTACACGTGTTCTTGTGTTATTCGATACAGAATTTTCGTGTTTACAGTTTGATGGGGCTTCAATGGCATCATTTACGTAACCAAGCTTTGATCTCCCTCAAAATGCAAGAGAAACATGGCTCTAGGGAATATAGTTGAACTCATTCAACAAGACAGAGCTGAGACGCTGATTAGGGTTGATCTCAACGTCAGGTAACGTTGAAGCATCCATCGAGCTTTCAGCTTCAAAGTGTTCTTCAACCATCTTAGCTTAGAGCAAAAGAAACTTAGTGGAAATGATCAACATAGACACGAATTTAGGGTTCTTGCTCTGAGACCATCTCCAATAGTTGGCCTAAAAGCCAAATATTTTAACCCGGAAATTTAGCTTTTAGCCCAGAAACAGCTTTTCTGCTCCAACCGTTCTGGCCTAAAATTTTAGCCCAGAATTATTAAAGAATGAACTTAGGCTATTTTTTTTTAATTAAATTAAAAAATATATATGTAGACTATCATAAATTAATTTTATGAACATTTTAATCTAAAAAAATTTAAATTCCGATAAATATTGAAAAATCACTAAATTTTCCACAAAGCAAGCCTTCAACTTTCACCAATCTTTCAACCCTGGGCTAACTTTCAATTCACCAACTGTTCAACACCAAATTTTCAATTCACCAACCATTCAACACCAAACTTTCAACTTTCACCAACCGTTCAACGTTTATCAATCATCCTCTATATAAACATATGTCCAATATTTGTTTATCACACAATCTTTCAACCTTCAATCATCATCTATATTCACCAATCTTTCAACTTTCAAAGAGTTTTTGTTTCTTGAAAATCCTCAATATCTCATTCATGGGTGATAGAAAAAGGCGTATCATGGCAATGCAGATGGCATAATACCAAGCAAGGATCGAGATTGAGGATGCATAATTGTTCAACGCCGAAGTTGAACTTGTCAACTCGTTTATGCAATCTGAGCACCATGGCGAATCTAGCCATCATGGTTCTATCACGGGGCGTTCATATGTGCAGTGTGATAGAGAAGAGTGTCATGACCGAATGATGAAAGATTATTTCATCGGGCGTCCGAGATTTCCTACTCATGATTTTCGGAGACAGTTTCAGATGAGGAGAGAGCTTTTTGAAAGCATCTTAAATGCAGTTGTCAATCATATCCACTACTTTGCAAGGAGGCTAGATGCCACAGGCCGATAAGGTCTATCACCACATCATAAGCTCACATCTACTTTTTGCATCCTAGCTAATGGGTGCTCTGTAGACTCAACTGATGAGTATTGCTGACTTGCAGAAAGTACTGTTATTGAGAACTTGAAGCACTTCTATAAGGAAATTGAAGGCATATATGGAGCCATATACCTCTGCAACCCAAATCGTATAGACTTGAAGAGGCTTCTACGCAAGGCAGACAAAAAAGGCTTCCCTAGCATGATAGGAAGTCTCGATTGTATGCATTGGGAGTGGAAGAATTGTCCTACTGCTTAGGCTGGCCAATTCAAGGGTCGTTATAACAAGCCAACCATTGTGCTCAAGGTTGTGGCGTCTTACAACACATGGATTTGGCATGCTTTCTTCGGCGCTTCTGGATCAAACAACGATATCAACGTTCTTTGGTCTTCTCCTTTGTTCGATAATGTTGTCAATGGATGGGCATTAGAATTTTGGTACAAGGTAAATGGTAATAAGTATGAGCTATGTTACTACCTAACTGATGGTAGTTATCCTAGTTGGTCTACCTTTGTCAAAAGAAATGGTAGAAAGATAAATTAGAAGAATTGTAAGAGAAAATTGAGTTTTGTGTGGATGTTTGAACAAATACATAGGTATTATAGAGTTTTTGGGTGAATTTTGAGTTAAATAATTATTTTTAATTATTTTACCAGTTGCATTTAAATTTGGACCATTAGATCTTTTTTTTACCATTAGATTTGATTATATTCGATCTCAGCTGTTGGATTCAATGTATTTTAAAATAACATATTATAAAAAAATGAAATTTGAATATGGACATTTGGATCAACCAATGGTCCTTAAATCACAGCCCTTAGATGTAATTATAGCCGTTGGGAGCCCAAGTGGGTGGCCGACACAAGGCCTAAAAGAGGGGCCCACCCTGTCGGGAAACCCTTGTAGGCGCATGGGTGGGGCGCGTTGGAGCGTGGATGGGTCGAAATTGGCCGAATTGCCAGCGAGTCCACTCGCACAGGGGGCAATTTTTTTTTGGGGGGGAGGTATTTGGCCCAATTTTAGCATTTGCCTTTTAGCCCAATGTTTTAGCTTGGGTTGGAGGGTGATTGGGAGGGGGAATTTGGGAAAAAATTTGGCATTTAGCCCACCACTGTAGTTAGTTTGATACCATATTGAATTTTTTATGTATATTTCATGTGTATTTACAAGTTGGAACATATATAAAGAAAGGAACGGAGGAAAGACAGCCTCCAATCAATCCCCAATCAGCTCCCTAAATTACTCCTTGGAAAGCTACTAACTATTTTACAATAACAAGAAACATGATCCCGTAATTGTAGGCTAAAGTAAGGTGAAACAATCTCTTGAATAAAGTACCTAGCCCTAGCCGAGAGTTGTACAATGGATACAACAGCTAGCACTAAAAGGTATGACTGTGATTGATTTCCAACCGAGAGTTGCTTCTTCCAATAGCCTCCAATCTTCCAATCTTCCAATCTTCCAATCTTCCAACAGAATCTTTCCAAACAGAAGCGTACGTCTAAATTGAATCTTTTGTTTGTGTGGGTGTTAGAATAAATACATAAAATTTATGGTGAGAGAACGGATAAGAGATTGAGACGGGCCATGAAAAGGCTCTTCCAACTGCATATTTTGTAAACTATTATACATGCAACAACATGTGTTAAGAAAATGGTCCGAGTCTGATGACGTGCTTATGATTAAGTAGCTACCAACCAACGTCTAATGATATTTGCATGATTAACTCGATAAGAAAATAATAAATTAGTATAATTACTTTGTCAGATAACATGCATAGTATTTGTTTAATTGAAGGGGAAAGGAGTCTGCCAACCCTAAAAACAAAAGGGTAATGATATGAGACACCAAAGTTTTTAATCAAATTTACAAATCAATGATGTGTCACTAATAGGAAATAAAAATGTTAATCAGCACTTAAGTAATAATCTAATCATCAATAACTACATCATTTAGTTTGTAAATTTGGTTTAAAATATTTGATCCCTTAACATGATCCAAAACAGAAACTTGTCTATCCTAATATTTGGGGACCTATCGTTTTAATGAGGAGGGAACCCATAACTCGTGTCACCATTTACACCTTTTTGAGGGAAAAAAAAAGAAAGCTGTTATTTCCACCTCACTGTCTTATCTTTCCACCCACTTTTTTTATGAATTTTTTAATTACAAATTTATCAATTTGTAAAATGACTAATAAGGACCTTAGTTACCCTTTTTGCATTACTTTTTTTTTATAAAAAAGAAAAAAGAAAAGTATGGGCGTGATAACTCTCACGCTATGTTTAGACGATTTGTCTCCTTTAAACCCTAACTCATCATTCTCATCTCCTTTCATTCAGAGAAAGCAAAAAGAATGAACTTAGAAGATGATGTTTCTATGAAAAAAGTAGATGATTATGTTTCCGTCGAAGAGGTAAAAGATAATTTTATGTGGGTCATATTGATTTGTCTACATCGTATAATTGAAGCATAGCTCTATGACTTTTTATTTGAATTTGCATTAGATTAGGGTGCAATTTGTTTCACGTTTTCCTAAGAGAATTCCTAGAATTCGTTTTCATTAGGTTAGGGTGCAATTTGTTTCACGTTTTCATTAGGTTAGGGTGCAATTTAAAATCCCTCATTATAATACTATTAGAAACGGTTACTATGACATCCCACATCGCCCAAGGGAGTGATCCTTAAATGTGTATTCCCATCCCTACCTAACACGAGGCTTTTTGGGAGCTCACTGGCTTCGGGTTCCGTAGGAACACCGAAGTTAAGCGAGAAGGATGTCAGAGCATTCCCAGGATGGGTGACCTATTGGGAAGTTGCTCGTGAGTTTTCAAAAACAAAACCGTGAGGGAATGGTAAGCCCAAAGCGGACAATATCGTGCTACGGTGGTGGAGCGGGCCAGGGAAATGATCCGCCTCGGGCCGGGATGTGACAATTTGGTATCAGAGCCAATCCCTGGCCGGAAGTGTGCCGATGAGGACGTCGGACCCCTAAGGGGGGTGGATTGTGACATCCCACATTGCCCAAGGAAGTGATCCTTAAATGTGTATTCTCATCCCTACCTAGCACGAGGCCTTTTGGGAGCTCACTGGCTTCAGGTTCCGTAGGAACTCTGAAGTTAAGCGAGAATGATGCCAGAGCACTCCCAAGATGGGTGACCTACTGGGAAGTTGCTCGTGAGTTCCCAAAAACAAAACCGTGAGGGAATGGTAAGCCCAAAGCGGACAATATCGTGCTACGGTGGTGGAGTAGGCCCATGAAATGATCCTCCTCGAGCTGGGATGTGACAGTTACAATAAAAAAATTCAAACATTTTGATTTAATAAATGGATAAAAACTATTTAAAAATAAGAAATAATAAATGGCAAAATAATGTATCCATAGTGTTAAAAAGATTGGTACATTTTACAAAAAAAATAGGTACATTTCACATATAACAAAGTGGTATATTAATAAAGAAGAACGGGTACATTATAAAACTAAAAAGAAAATACTACAAATGAATTTTTAGGGTACAAATAAAAGATTAAAAAATTATGAGTACAAATGATTTTTTTTTTAAATATAGGTGCTAAAAGAAATTAATACATGGGTACAAAATAAAACTAAAAAGAAAATACTACAAATTTTTAAAAAATGTTGCAAATTAAAAGTGGGTACAAACTAAAAATATAAATATATGATACAAAGTTTAGGCATAAAACATAAATATACCATATGTAATTTTTCTATCATTGATTAAATATATAATGTCACGTGACGGTATACATATGGGTACAAACACAAATAAAACTTTAAAAAATTGGGCACAAAAAGAAACTAATATTTGGGTACAAATTAAAAATGAAAAGAAATTTGGTACAAATTAAAAAATATTTGCAAATTAAAAATAGGTACAAACTAAAAATAAAAATATATGATAAAAAATTTAGCCATAAGTATAAATATACTAATTGTAACATTTTTAACACTAAATGAATATATTTAAAAATAAAGATATTTTATTATTCAAATAATTAATGATGTTATTAATACCCAATGACCTTGATCAAAAATTGAAAATGAATAAAATTTTAATCAATGAAATAACAAAAAGAAGGATGTGAACCTAATTTTCCCTTTATTTTATTTGTCTGACATTGAAGTATTTATGGTTGCAGTTTTTCTGGTTTGCTGGTTGCTAGAATGTTTGGAAGTTAGACTTTGATTGAATTTGTAACAGTACGGCTTTGCTGTGAAATATAACATAACGTTTGCTTGATTAAGAACTTTAAAAATTCGACGTCTTTGATTAATTTGTGTTCACTGTATTTCTACTAAAGAGCAAGAGTCTAAAACATTTGTAATGGAAGCTAATGTGTTTTTCTAAGCTGATGGTATATATGTTGTTCTGTTGTACTTCTGTTGGTTTGCAGTAGTGAGTAATAAAGTTATTCTTGTGAACAAATGTCTGGATGTGTATTTATTTACATGCTATGAAATCATTCTTTGTTATGTCTGTGAATGGGTTAAGGGCTTAGGATTTACAACTGGTTTGCATGTGAGTGTTTTACGTCCCACATTGATAATGTTGCTAACATTTTACCCTGTAACAGTTGTGGAAACATTTTATGGATTGTATGTGGTCTCCTTGTACCACTCATCAGTTGCTGAGGGTGAATCCGTGAGAAAGGATTCGTGTATAACTGGTGGGTGCTTTCTATGGTTATAGTTGGTTGTAGATCGCATGAATTTAAGTAATCAGAAGAATTATAGAGAAAAGAAGATAAAAATCAGAAAGATGTAAAAGAAAAATGAGACGAGATAGGACAATATGGATGGAAAGATCAGGTTGGCGACTTGCCATGCCTATCAACAACATAATTTTCATGACTGTTAATAACTTATGACATTGACCTTGTGTGTGGAAAATTGATTTAAATGTATGTTTCATAGATTGAATAAATGTACAAGAGGGTATATATAAAATGAGGGAGATGGAAGGTTTGGGGACGTCACTATGGTGGAGGCTGAGGCGATTAGACACGGCTTGGAGTCGATAGTGGGGAGAGAGGATTGAGCGGTCAGTACCAGACTGGTGGTGGAATCGGATTCTAAAGGCTTGATCAAGATGTTAAATAAGGAGACTACAGTTGATGTGAATCTTGAGATTTATATCCAAGACATTTGGAGAATCACTAGTTTATTTCAGTTGGTAAGGTTTTGCTTTACCCCTCGTCAATGCAATTATGCCGCCCATTCGTTAGCGGCGTACGTCATCAAGCATGGCGGGAGATTTGGCTAGGATGAATTAGGTCCTGAGTTCCTTTTTAATATTTTAGCAGAAGATGCAAATGTAACTGTTCGAATTTAACTTCTAATAAAATTCCTATCTTTCGACAAAAAAAAAAAAAAAAAAAAAAGTACAAGAGGGTATATATAAAATGAGAGAGATGGTCACAACTTACAAGCAACATTTCCCTGACAAACTACTAACTGGGTAAACCCTAAAGCTGTCACTCCTTAAATTAAGGGAGTGCATCAAACAACTAGTACACAACAAGTAAATTAGCTGTCAATCTTCCTCAACTTAAGGGATTAGGCATGGAAAGAGGAAAGCTGAAAAGTGACAGCATGCCCAATCGTCCAATACCTTGATTACATTTACTCCTAGATCGTTCGGGAATAATAAGGCCTCTGTCGGACTTGGGCCCAATGGAGAATTTGTTTTAAGATTTAACCAAGTTAGGTTTTTAGCATGGTCATATCAATCATATAAAGAAAATCGTGTAGAAATAGAAATTGTACCATACTTCAATGTGTTAGGCTTCCAAAGAGGATATATCTTTCTTGCCTCAAAAGAGGATATTCCTTTCTACAGAATGAAATCGAGTCATGTGCAAAAATTATCTATTCTAAAATTGAGGCTGTTGTCACTCGATTTCACGCTATTTACCACAATGCCATCTGATTTGGGGCTGGATTGGGGGGTAATTATTAAAAGATAGGATGGTGAATTTGTCCGTAGGATTTGGGTGCCCTCCAATACATGTGTTGGGCCAACCATTAGATGGGGTTTGGATTGGGTGGTATCAACGGATGTGTGGGATTTAGTGAGGGGATGTGTTACGAGAGGGGGCCTTCGGCTTGCAGAGAGGGAGGGAGAGCAAAGACAGGTTACGACTTGCAAAATCATGATAATAGAAGAAAAAGCTCAGAGGTCTGATACGCCACTTTGGAGGAACCCTAAAAACCAGGGAAGGAGAAGAAGCTCAGAAATCGAAGCATTCAAGGCATGAGCCTTAGAACATGAGGTGGATATGATCATTAGATCACGATTTTCTCACTCGAAGGTTGCCTCTTACAAGTCAGTATGTGATAATCTCCAATCCCTTCTGTGCGATTTCTCCGATTCGAATCTCAGATGGTTCCTCCGATTTGAATCTCGGATGGTTCCTCAGGAAAGGTAGATTTGTGGGTTTTTGGTTTTTAGGGTTTCATGTTTTGGAAATTGTCTTTCTTTTTTGGGTATAAATCTCGGGATTTTGAGGGTTTTTACAGTAGTGGGTTTTTGGAAATTCAAATTTGTGCATTCTCAAATCCATGTAAAACCCTTCAATTTCGTTTTGTTTTACCTTTTGAGGTATGATTTTATAGAAATTAACGGTTGGAATTAACTTTGGTAATCTTGATTTTGGTTTGGTTCAGCTAGGGTTTAGATGAGTCCACCTGCTATGGTGAAGATGGAAGATGCTAAATTTTGCTTGATGGAGGTAAATTTTGCTCAATTCTACTTATTTGTTATTATGAATTTAATACATATGTAGTTGCCCTGTTTGGCTTTGGGGTTTGTTTGGATTTGGGGAATTTCCATTGATAGATAGCATTCAAGCAAGATGCATAACTCATACGCATATTTTTTTTCGTAGTCCTCTTCTGCCACCCCTTATTTAGATTTTTTCATATAATAGACAAAAGAGAAGGATTTTCCTTTTGTATTTGTTGACCCTAAAAACTCCCAAGCCTACGTGGCGCACAGGCCGAGTAATCTATAAGCTAACTACGTCATTCGGTGAATGCGGGGCGTGCCAACTCGTCGGTCGAGCTCGGCCGATGAGTAAATTTGTTGATGTTGCGTTGGGTGTGCGGCTGACTTCTGCGTCTCGCAATTGCGATCGAGGAAGGAACACGTCTCGGCCTCTTGGGTTCTCAAACCTGAAGACAAGGCTACTATTTTTACGAAGTTCATGAATCGTCGTTGTTGGATTCGGTCACAGTGATGGTATTCTTCTGAGTAAACTCACGCCGAATCGACACCAAGATGTAAGGGCATAAATACTCAAAGTAGTATGAGTCTTAATAATGAATGTGGTTCGGCCGTCTGAATGCCGAACTCTGAATCCTACTTGCGAGTATCCAATCATAAAATAACTCAGCGTGCAATGCGCCGAGCTCAGTAGGCTGTAACACCTTGCTTCGTCGAGAAGGCTAACGAGATGACCTCAATCAATAAGGATCCGAAAATCCTTCTCGATCGAGACTTGGATAGGTAACCAACCGTCCTCGTCGCAGTGCTGTTGATGCCAACGGAAGATACTGCGAGATTGGCTGACTCTACGGCGACAGATCTATCTATGCCGACTGAAGATGTCACTGGTTGCTTTCACAGTGTTGTTGATGCCAACGGAAGATGGGTTAGTGAAAAGAGAAAATAAAAATCTCAAGTTGTTGAGAGAGTTTACGTGGGGCAGTTGTGTGTTGAATTGGAAGGGCCCGAACGATGCACAGCCTTCTCTATTTATAGCACCGGATACCTTCAGGGTCGAGTTAAAACCCTACCCGGATTAGGACTTCTTCTCCCAATCAAACTCCAACTCGACCAGCCCCTTTTCACTACACTTTTGAACCCAGTCCTATATCGAGCCAGATTCACTTCTGGGTTGTTAATCTCGCTGGGACTCCTCATTGCACCAGGATTCGACTCGTCTTGCAGCATGACTTAATCGACCTAGGTTTGGAAGCCCACGAACCAAACGATCCATGATAACTTTGTCGTAAGGCCTTCTGGACCGAGAATAATTCTATACTCGGCCCAAACTAATATTTTGGGCCCAAACAGTATTCTACTGAACAATAACAAACTGGTTAATTGCTAATATATCCCCCCGCGACCCTTTTTTGGATTTAGATTCTAAAGTAAAGGTTTTTTTTATGACATAGAATACATCTTAACCATGCTTTCATCTGTATGTTTAATTAAATATAGATTTTTTCCTTTTCAAACCACCTTTGTCAATTGTGTAGGGATTGTTTGAATTGTTTGGTTATCTGGGGGGGTTTGATTCATTGAAAAGTTAAACAAATTGAAAATAATAAATTATTTTCGACAAGTTGGTGCTTTATTACCTCCCATTATATCTATTTGTTCCCTCCTAATCTCTAAAAAAAGGTCCTTAATTTTATTTATTGTATCATACAAGAAAAATGAAAAAGGAATATGAGATGGTATTGAAGAAGACCTTGCAAAGCATATGCCTACTTGAGTCAAATACCACAACCTTAGTTATTGTTTAGGTGAAGTGCTTTATTTATATGAAAATCTTAATGTCTGAAATATCTTAAGCATTGTGTCAGCATCTTGAGATGATTGTAAAACAGTACATGGAGTCTTGATGTCTTTTGCTTTACTCACATATTTGTTTCATTGGAATTAAACTTGCATGTACAAATTTATGCCAAGGAAAGGTCAAATGCTCTTAACCCCTTCCCCTCCTCTGTCATTACTTGTAAAACGATCTCTTTGTATGATTTTGTTTTTAATTTATAATTTTTTATTTGTGTCTATTCCTTCTAATCTCATCCACCCTGCATCCCCTCTGTCTTTGTCCATATTCTTCTTAGTGAGTCAATTATTAATTTTCATGGGCGGTGCAAAAAATTTCAATGAAAATTTTGATGGATGAAATTGGTCTATGTAAAAAAAGGGAGCTTTCAGATTTGATTTGTTGAGAGCCTGTATAAAAAGGAACTTTATTTGAGATAGAGAAGAGAAGATGGAGCATATGGATGTGTGCTTAATATTTTCCATGAGTAACACTCTCTTTACATTTCATAAACACCATTCAATAAATTTGAGTAAGGGTTTTGTTCAATTCAATTTCATTAGTTTGATTATAATTCAATGAATAAATTCTCTTTCATAGTTCATTCATTTTGTTTCATTTTCTGATTTGGATTTTGAAAGTGAGGAAGGTTTCTGTTTGTTTGCTTACTGCAATTATTGAACTTATGCCGCTGCAATATTTGTTTCCTTTTGTTTGTCTTCTGCATTATATCTATGTAGAACTACCATTTGGATCAAGTGAATGACAACTTTCATGTATATTTTTGTAGCATCTACATGTGATCATGACGTCTTCAGCTTCTATGAGGACGAGCAACATTGTAATGGATTCGAAGAAGTATTGACATGATATGGAGATGTTGTTCCCCATCTTTGACTCGTAGGTACTATGGCCTTTAGCCACCGTAAGGGTTAATCTGTATATTTTTTGTTTCTTATTTCAGGACCTACATCTTATGCACCAACTATTAAGATGGCCATGACAAAAACAGAAACCTCACCTTCCATTTCCCTCAAAACAACTTCCATTTTGAATTGCAACCTTCTAATGAACCGCTGCTCAGTTCTCTCAGAAACTACTAACGAGAACATCTTCTGAAAACCGCAAATCTGGTGCACATTCAAATAAAATCTTAATCCTAGAAAAGGTTGGGTTTCTTGGTGATGGTGAGTTTTTTGGCCGATTTCGCGTTGGTCATTTTTTGGTTTGAATATTATGTCCCTAGAATTGTAAATTTTCCAAATGGGTTTTCTGTTCAAATTTTGTTTTAGTGATTTGGGTGGAGGGGTTTTGTTTCTAGGAGGAGATCAGCTTGTTGGTGATGAGGATATGCAACAACAGAGGTGGTATGATGATGCATTTGCATTTGATAACAAATGCAAGGAAATTGACTGGTAATTAACAATATTACCATTTTAATGTCTTCAGTTGTTGTTCTTATTTATAGTATTTAATTGAATTCTACTATTTACATCAAACCATGTAAACAATGATATGTAATTCTGAGAGGAGAGATTTAATGACATTACTATGTTTTTAGTTTGATTCAATGATGCAAACTGTTAATTTCCTTTGCAGTTACTTTTATTTCAAGATATTGCACTCTTCTTTCAATGCCGTAGTATTGCGCGGGCGTTCATTGCTAGTTAGAACGATGATATCATTGGAGTAAAGCATGAGCAGTATAAGTAAAGCAGTACACCAAGTTTTTTTAAAATTGGTGTGGTAACACGTTTAGGGAGCGAAAATTGCTTGGCGTTGGACTTTTTTAGACTAAGAAAGCAAAACTGTTTGGCGCTGGACAACAAATATTGCAAGCAGCAACAGAAAATTACCAAAAAAAAAAAAAAAAAAAAAAAACTCTGTAAGGCAATTAACTGGTAAAACATACAAAAGCATTAGAAAAATCACAAAACCCAATTTTCAATCACTTAAAATTAGATCGAGAAATAGCATACGGTGGATATAAGTTGGAAAAGAAGTGGAGAGGAAAGTATCATTGCTCCAGCCCACGACATGGTTCTTGATTTCTTCAGCTGTTCCATCCCACCTTTTTCTCTTTGCACCCATCGGAGAAAACAGAGAACCATAGCATTTCAATAAAGTTGGAGAATTTGGAAAATCTCTTAATATCTTCTTCTCATCCCAATATGCGCTCTTGGATCTCATTGACAACCCAATTCCCTCCAGCAAGTGCCGCAAAATCACAATAAAAAAAAAAATTCAACAAATCTAAAATCACAAAAAAAGAAATTTCAACATAAAACCCATTTCTAAATCCCAAATCTCAAAAAAAAAAAGAAAAAAAAAGGGAATTGGAGAAACTGCAATAGAAAAATATTGGAAGGGAAAAATGTTTTGAAGACGAACCTGTTCAATTTTGTAAAATTGCTAAAAAACTGAGAATCGCAACCAACTGTTTTGCAAAGCTTGCAATCAATTTGTTTTGAACACCTAAAAATATATTCTGCACGGAACCACAAACAATTAAACAATATAAGGAAAAAAAAATGAAAAAGACCAAATTGAAAACACACCGATGTAGTTAGGGTTTGTGTTTTAAAATCTGGCATGTCTATTCATATATTAAAGTTTAAACGGTAGAATTTAATTAAATAGCTTGAGTAAAAGCGATAATTCAAATTGTTTAAACGATAATATATTTGATTACTAATTAATTAAAAAATTGATTATGAAAATGGAATAAAAGGATGTAAAAAGATGGATCAAATGTAGCTAATTTGGTATCTGTTTGTAACAGAGAGGTAATTTGCCGAGTTATTTCAGTCTCTATCATTTAGAGATTTAATCGTCATTTCAGAGGAATTGGTTGCTACAAGTTATACACAAAGACTTTCTTCTTTTCATCTTGTAGATATGTAAATTTCTTTGCATACAAATGATGCATCACAAAGCTCCACGTGGCATATGACTCATCACAAATGGACAAGTCACCAATGACATGTGACACAAATCAAGCAAAGGAAGCTCAAAACTTCCCCAAAATTTGGCAAAGGGGAAGAAATCTCCTTAAAATCGGCAAGGGGCCCAAATTGCTCCCAAAACCGGAAAGAAAACTAAAGCATCTTCACAAAACAAACAAGAATTGAAGATTGCTCACAAAATAGGCAACAAGCCTTATAGATTTCGGCCAAGTAAGGGAAAGTGGCTGAAATTAAGACACAAAACATGCCTAAATTCTCCCATGGACGAATCAAGACATAAATCAAAGCCAAATCCATCCAAAGGCAAGCTTTGAGAAGTCTATAAATATAAGGTCCTCAGACAAGCATAAAGGTGGATAATTTCAAGGTTGAAGGGCCAAAATTCTCAGAAAAAGAGAACCTCTACCAAATCTTTGAAGACTATTATGCTGCCAAAGCTCTCTTTGAAGAACGTACAACCAAAGCCGAAGCATTCCCTTGAAGAATCAACAAGCACCTGTGCCTATTCCTTCAAGACTTTGTTGCAAGCTCAAAACTTGTAACGACGTTCGATTCAAGATCAAGTCGTCAAGACCCTTGAATCAACGAAATTCTACATCAACACTCCCTTTGCCGCAGCCCTAAACCTGAGGTGAAGACTATCCATGTTTTGTTCAAGCTTAAAACTTGAAGCAATCGTTTAATCGTTCGTCCGAGATCAAGTCATCTCGACCCTTGGATTAACAACCTACGCATCTACATCAAATTTGAAGACGGAATCAAAGGAAAATTGTAAACAGAGATTGTAACCCTACAAATTTATTAATACAAATTTACTTTGTACACGTGTTCTCGTTTCATTCGTTACAGAATTTTCGTATTTACAAATTTGGCATGCCCAGTGGGACATCTCTGCTTCTCATCTTTGTCTTCAAGTCCACAAGAAACACACATGGCATCAAGAAAGGATAAAGTTGTTCCTGCAACCAAGGCAAAGAACAAGAACATCCTTGCCGCAAGTGGTGGCACTTTGAGCGTCACAATCCGAAACAAGGCAAAAGATCTCTCTGCTGTGCCTTCCACCACTACATCAACTTTGCCGAAGGAACAAGAGTACCCGAGACACGAGCCAGTGATTACCTTGGCCTCGCTAAGAACGCCAAGGGAAGAAAGCCCGCGGAGGTACTCCGAGTCGTTGACTTCTGATGAACGAAGCAATTGCAAGGCTGACAAGGACCATGGAGGAAAAGAACTTGCAGATTTCTACACTTATCAACCGTCTGGAGGCGTAGCACGACGAGAAAGCTGACCCAAAGGTTGATCCACCAAAGAAAGAAACTGACGAAGAAAATGAGCCTCTGGTGGAGAAAACCGAAGAGAAGCTGGAGATAGACCAAATACACTCATGGGATCTCTTTATCCAATCGTTGCAAGAGATGATCACAAGCACCATCAAGGCGCAGTACGAAGGAAGCTCACATGACTCCGTGTTGTATTCAAAGCCTTACTCTAAAAAGATTGATGCCTTATGGATGCCAAGTGGTTATCAACCGCCAAAATTCATGCAATTCGATGGAAAAGGCAATCCCAAACAACATATTGCCCATTTCATCGACACTTGCAACAATGCTGGGACGGAGGAAGATTACCTCGTCAGGCAGTTTGTGCGTTCGCTAAAACGTAACACTTTTGACTGGTATACTAACCTCGATCTCAAGTCCATCAACAGCTGGGATCAGCTTGAAAGGCAATTCCTCAACTACTTCTACAACACTCATAGCACTGTAAGCATGCTAGAGCTGACGAGCACGAAGTAGTGGAAGGACAAACCTGTCGTCGACTACATCAATAGATGGCACTCATTGAGTATGGATTGCAAAGATTGGCTCTCTGAAACCTCTGCCATTGAGATGTGTGTTCAAGGCATCCACTGGGGGTTACATTACATCCTCTAAGGCATAAAGGCAAGAACATTTGAGGAGTTAGCAACTTGGTCACATGACATGAAGCTGAGTATTACTAATCATGGAAAAAAGAGCCAATCATCGACTTCAAGAAGGATAAGGTTTTTGCTCCAAAGGTAGACAAGACTGGGAAGAAGCCCGCCAATGAAGCTTTTACCATCAACACTACTTCTATCAAGACCTCCTTTACGCCCGTCCAGATCTCCTCTAAAAACAAAACAAAGGAAATGAAGAGAGGTGAGCCTTTTCGCACCCAAGACACGTACAAAAATACCTTGAGGGAACTGGAGCAAAAGACGTACCCTTTTCTTGACTCTGACATGGCTGCAATGTTAAATAACTTGCTGGAAAAAAGGGTGATCAAATTACTCGAATGCAAGTGCCATCATATCGTGTTAATGATCCTAGGTACTGCAAGTGCCATCATATCGTGAGCCATCATGTTGGCAAGTGCTTCGTCCCCAAGGAGCTCATCATGAAACTAGCATAACAAGGGTAGATCAAGCTTGACCTTGAAGACACGGTCGTAACACATATTACTACGATTGTATTTGGATCATTCGATCTTGTACCTCTCCAAATAACGCAGGCCCACTCCCGTCCATGCTCAAGCCACACGGCATATTCCGTACAACCGCCACTAGGGGCAAGCGACCATAATGCGCCTACCGATGATGAAGAATGATGGACATTGGTGACCTACAAAAAGATGAAGAAGCCAAGACCGCAACGCACAAGCCTAAAGGTGGAACAAGGAAGAAAGCACTGTCGTCGCAACAATAGGAAGCCCAAAAGAAACATAAGAGCTGCTAAGCCGGCATACGCTATGGAATCTATGGAGTAAGAGCCACGCATTCTTGTCTCCTTGCGCAAGTACTTTCGGAATGACTTCTTGCAACAGTGCACTGCTGCTGCCTACCACATGGTTGAAATCGAGATAGAAGAGCCCTCAAAAGGCAAAGTTATCACCATCGAGAAAGAGAAAACCCCCATGCCCAACGAAAGCCTGCCAACACACTTTAGCATCGAGGAGGCACTATGATTGCCCAATGAGATGTGAAAAGCACTAGTAACGGTCGTGGCAAGTCCCAACGACCACGAAGTGTAAGAAAGCAAGGACGAAGGTTTGAAGCTTCGGCCACATGAATATGCCACATGTTGTGCTGCCCATGATGCAATCAACTTCACTGACGAAGACTTGCTGCTGGGATAAAAAACTCACAACCGTCATATCTTCATCTTTGGGTACGTGAGAGAGCATGAAATCAATCGCATGCTTGTGGATGGTGGATCGGCCATAAACATCATGCCGAAGTCAACAATGACCACAATCAGCATCAAGGTGGATGAACTATCTCGAAGCCGCCTCCTAATCCAAGGTCTTAACCAAGGAGGATAAAGAGCGATGTGCTTGATCCAAGTGGAAATGACCATTGGCGAACTCAAATCAAGCATGCTATTCCACATGATTGATGCAAGAACTTCCTACAACTTGCTCTTAGGAAGACCTTGGATCCATAAGAATGGAGTAGTGTTGTCCACCCTTCATCAAAGCTTAAGGTTTTGCCGAGAATGAGTAAAGGTGATACAAGGCCACACCAAGCCATTCACAGAAGCCGAATCACACTTCGTGGATGCCAAGTTCTACATGGATGAAAACATGGTGCCCGAAACTCTTCCAAAAGACAGTAAATCCACAGGCAAAGCCGTGCCTAAAAAGCAAGAGTGGCAAGCCGTGCGTAGGAAGCAAGAATGGGAAGCCGTCCCATCTTCAAGCAAAGACGATGATGAGCCTGCTAAGCCTACAACAGTCAAAGGGATTATGACACCCTCAAAAGGACCAAACACAGTCATCTTCCGATACATCCTAATGTTGAGAAGAAATAATGGGCAATCCTTATTTGAAATTGGAACAAGTAAAGCCGACACATAGCTGCACAAGGAAGATGTAAAGTTGCTCAAGACAAATGCAGTTTTAACTGTGCCATCTATTGCGTTTCTTTTTTCCTTCTTAGATTTCGCAAAGTACGTTCGATCTTTGGGTCAAAAGGAACTCGCAAAAGGCTTCTTGAACGCCTTCCGTTCATATACCAAAGGGCAATGACCTGAGATACGAAGAAAAAAAATACAAATCAGAAAACAAACTAATATATATAACAAAGGGTTAAACAATTAGTACTTAAATCAAAGGCAACTGTTCCCCGGAAACGACACCATAAACTTGATGCGTAAATTAGAGCAACCTAAAATAGATTAATTCTAATCACGTTTATCCGCAAGTGCATGGTTAGATGGTATAGAAGTGCAAGTACAGAGTCGAATCCCATAAGGAATGGTGATTTAATTCGATAACTAACCACTTAACGCAAAAATGAAATTGAAAATATTATTGAGGAAGAAAATTAAGGAAATATTGGTTGTGAATATTAATACTAAAAGATAAAATTGCTGAAAGTTTAAGAAAATAAATAAACCAATAACAATAAAACTTAATAACAAACAAGACGTTAAAGGCTAAGGCATCCAATTTCACCAATAACAATCCTATTCTGATTCTTAGCTATCAACTATCCAATTAACAACTCCTATGTTGATGATTAAGTTTTCCAACTCTATAATCCGATCACGATGTATGCATCAAATTATATTCTTCTAAGAAGCAACCTAACATGGTGTATGCCTAGATTTCACAACTTGAAGTTCCCTAAGTACAATGGAAACTTTTATACAACCACACAAAACCTAGAACATGGTGTATGCTTGTAGTAAATTGTGATCTCAAACTCATGATTTGAACAAGAACATAACATGGGTGTATGCCTATGAACCTACAACGAACACTTCTTAATTCATCCAAGTGATGGCCAACCGTCAAGAATGAAAGAACGAGCGAATTAAGCCCAAAATTTGAGATTCAACATAACAGAAATTGTCTTGGATAATCAAATAGCTAAAAACAAAAAATATTCTTGTATGGCTACATTGTAGCCTTAGCAAAAGAATTTAGAAACACATAGTCATGGAAAACAAAATTAAAGATAAGAAAACCATGAGAAACCCTTGAACCGAAGGAGATTTTTGCGCTCTACAAGCTTTTGATCTCTTGCATGCCTTATTCCCCCTCTTTTGCATTTTTTTTCTGCCGCCATTCAAGTCTCCAGCAGTTTTCCCTTTTTATTCCCCTATTCCCAGCAACAGCTGCTTGGGCACATGTCCATTTTAGTGGAAGTCGATTGAACGGTAGCTTTTCCCTTGTTATTGAAGTTTGGGGCCTTAAGGGCAAGGGGTTGGCACTTCTAGGTTAAATTTCCTCCCTTGGGTAGGCCTTGGCTTTATTAACCTTGGGCCCGTGGTTGGGCTTGTCCCTCATTGCCACATCCATGACGATTTTTTCGTCATTTGTGACTGCTAGAATTGGTTGTATGCGCTTCAGGAGCAACATTCGAGCCAGTGGGTCTAGTTTGATGGTTCTGCTTTTCAGCGAGAAGTAAAACAAAAATCAAATCCGAAAATTTGGTGAACTTATGTGCCCTATATTGTTGCTGCAGGACAATATTGGTGGCATGGAAGGTCAAATAGGTCTTATCTATGAGATATGCCTCTGTTAAGTCCATTTTATAGAACTTAAGCAGTGATCGGATTCTACAAACTTCAGAGTTGTATTCATTCACGGACTTATAGTCTTGGAAGTGTAGATGTTGTCAGTCGTGTCTTGCTTCAGGCAAGTAAATGTCTTTATAGTGATCGAAATGGTTGGCCAGAGTAAGTCAAATGGTGCGTGGCTCTTCCTCAGTGAGGTACTCGGTCTGCAGTGCATCATGGATATTTCTTCAATAAAGATCATTGCAGTAGCTTTCTAAGCTTCATCGATGGGTTTGTCATCAGTAGGCTCTAATACACTTTGCAATCAGATGGAACTTCACGTCTTGAACCCACTTCAGGTAATTTCTTCTAGATACTGGAACAAGTTTGGCATGCCCCTAAAATGGAGGGTACAACAAAACGTGGATAGTCATATGGTAATTCATAGACATACATCGTAGAACATTCGGGTTCTATAAACAAGCATTGGTTTAATTTAAGCATGAAATCTATAGGTTTCATGTGGTAAGTTTTGAATGAAAACTTCGGGTTTCAAAGGCACTAAATATAAAACAACAAGTTCAATTTAGTTTTATGAACAATTAGTTCCTAAAGGAGAGGTTCATGTAAGAACGCAAAATGCAATATGCTAATTTAAGTGTAGTGGATTTGAGTTGTTTCGAGAACTCAGGTGTGAGAGCTTTGGGACTATGAAAGGATGTCAACGGTTCAAAGTATAAAAATAAATTATTGAATTGTTAGTGTCCAAAAGAGATCTTCAGGTCAATAATTTTGGATTAATTATCAGATTAATAGACTGCATGTCACTTTTAATTAATTTAATAGATCGGGACCAAACGGGGTCGATTGTGGAAGCAAAATAATAATGACAAACGGGTCATATTAGCTTCGGTTAGTGATAAACCAAATGATAATTAAATTAGAATTAATTACCGTAAACCAAAGTACCCCAAAAAAATTTTGGCCATGATTTATAACGCGGGGATGAAAAAAATTGGCATTAGGTTGAAAAAATATTGCGGGAATAGGCCCTGCAGTTCGGCTGTAGGCTTATTGGGTCAAGGGAGGTCTGCAGGCCTCTGGGCCATGTGGTCTGGGGAGCCCAGCAGCAAAAGCTGCGGGACTTCAGGCCCATGTAAGCCTACCAAGTCAAAGGCCTGGCGCCTGATTAGCAGAAAACAAATAAAAGCCTTTAAATTTTGTAGAAGAGAGCCTTATCCTACGATCCTTCAATTCCTTAGCTTCTGGCAAGAGCATGCTGATAACATGTTGTAAACCTATTTCACTTAACTATATTTAGGACTAGAGGGGGAGAGAGGCTGGGGGCAAGAGAGAGAGAAGAAAGAGATTTAATTGTGAGGTTTATGTTGTATCACCCCCATTGTGCCTTTATTTATAGTATTAAGATAGGTTAAATCCTTACCCTTTTAGGATTACACTAGGATTTACACAATCACATTCCTATTCTAAATATGACTGCAACAATTTTTATATAAACAAGACATTTTTTCAAGAAGGCCATATGCATAACCCCCCCTCCCTATTTTTCTTCACTTCTGTCCTCCACCCTTGTTGTTTTATGACTTCTCTCCCCCTACTTTATTTTCTCCATTCTTTATAAGTATGTTATGCATTATGTACACTTTAGTTTTAGTTTAAGATGTACACTTTGGCCTTGATCTAAGGCTTTCTATCTTTTGATTTATATTTATATGTACATTTTCTATCTTGGTCATAAATCTTGTAGATCTAGTAGTGGGAACTCAAATTTGCCTTAATTTGTGGTTGAAATATGTGTTTGGCATTGGAAGTAGAAAATTAGAAAAAATATATAATTTTGGTTAGAATCATAAACCAGCATGAATCAAAGTAGAATCGTCATGAACCAAACTGTACAGTTTTAGTAAAAATTTAAGCAGAACCACACCAAACCTAACTGTTGAAAATTTTCGGTTCCGGTTTCAATTTGAGGGTGGAACCGGGCCAAACCGGATCGTGCCCACCCTACTAAGAGGAGGGGAAGAGCTTAAACCCGATACACAATGGGAGTGAAGGGGAAGACTCTAACCACTAGAGGCAATATTGTCACAGCCCGTTCCGGAATTTTTAATTCCGAGGACGTGAAATTACGAAAATGCCCCTAATACGTGGCTAAGGTATAATTTTTACGTTCGTTATATCTAAGCTCTTAAAATTTGGTAAGTAGAGTGGAGACTTAGATTTAAATTTAGGTTAGAATTTTGTAGTTGGGGATTGGGTAGGATCCCACACCCCTCAATTCTCTCCCTCTTTCCCGTACCCTGTCTCTCTCTCTCAGTTCACTCTCTCTCTTCCCTCACGACTCTCTCTCACTCTCAGTTCTCTCTCTTCCTCTCCGACGCTCAACCTCACCCAAAACCACCTAAAACATAAACAAACGTCCAAGATAAGACCACATTTGGACTCCTGGAACTTCCACGATCACGTAGACACCAATTTCAGGTAAGTTTTACTTCGGAAAACCTAGATTCTAAACTCCCCGTGGAAGAGCACTGTTCATGATCTTCTAAATGACTACGTTTTAGGCTAAAACAAGATCACAGCGAGCTTAGTGAGGTCCCAAGGAAGCTCGGAGTGCTTCGTTGGAAGTTTTTGGACGTAAGAACACGGAGATCGACAAGCTCAAAGTTTGGCCGGAGCTTTCGAGGCGTTTTCCGGTGAATCCCCGGCGAGTTAGGAGTCGAGGTAGGTATCAATCTCTTCGTCTCGTCAAGTACTACAACTTTCCTTTTTGTTTCACTCAATTTCGTTGAGTATTGAAGAAGTTATACTCATTTGAAAAATACCCAGTTTCCGGCGACCTCCGAGGCTTTCGAGGCAGTTTCCGGCCAAACCACGGCGAACTAGGTGTTGTGCAAGGTACCATTCTCTTTGTCTCTTCAAGGGATACAACTTTCGTTTTTGAAGCACTTGATTTCGTTGAGAAATGACAAAGTTATGGCAATTTGAAAAACTGTTCAGAAAACGGCCGCCGGAAAAACCAGTCCGGCGACCCAAGGAAGAAGAAGGTGCTACAGTAAAAAAAATAAATAAAAATAAAATTATTTTAAAAATATGTCGACGTCCGTGACGTCGAGTAGATCACCGTGGTATATTCATATACCCAATTTGAGCACCGTATGAGAAAGTTATTAAGGATTGTTGGTTAGGTGTTCGAATAACGTTTTATAGTTTTGGTGAAAATGTGAATTGATGATCCGACCGTTGGATCGTCACCAAACTTTGATACGTTGTAATACGTAATATTTGAGGATTATTGGAACTTACGGATTGGGAATCCGAGTTACGGATCTTCCGGAATTGGAATTGTAAGTCCATAATATAAAATGTTAACCGTCACTTAGTTTTGGAAATTGACGGAGATCCGACCGTTGGATGGTAATGAAATTTTAGGATGTTGTCCTAGAGGTATAATGTGGACCTCTGGAAGTTATGGATTTAAAATCTGAGTGGCAGATCTTCCGGATCGATCAACGTAGTGACGTATTTTATATAAGTTATATATTTTATCGATATGAATTCTGAGCCTGGATTTGATTACTATTCTAGGCGGCGATCGTCATGACGCCTTGATGTGTGGTGCTAGGGAGTTGTTGGATGAACTCCAGGTGAGTGGGCAGTTTTGTTTTCCGTATATATATATACTTGACGTTTCCCAGAAATTGAATTGAAATGAAAATATGTTTAAAATGAAATGCATATGAGTTATGTGGAAAAACGGGAAGTGAAATACCATGCATAGAATTGATATGAAAAGTATATAGAAATGTGAGTTGAAATGCCATGCATGAATTAATATATGATGCAAATGTATGAATTGGTGCGGTGGACGCACATGTAAGAATTGATTTATGATGCATATGTATGAATTGGTGCGGTGGACGCACAGGTAAGAATTGATTTATGATGCATATGTATGAAATGGTGCGGTGGACGCACAGGTGAGTATTTAATTACTGTTATGATGATGATGATATATATTGAGCTCAAATCCTGCACCATGGTTTAGTGCTTATAGTATTCACCGCATCGCACGCTCGCCTTGGATCCAAGTAGATGCTAGTCGTACAGTCCACGCGGAGTGGGTACGACAGACCAGTCTCGAGAGTGTTAGTGAGATTCCGACTGGTGGGTGACCTTAGATTATGTGCACAGATGATTTATGAGAAGCACTAGAGCGTAACTTGTGTGCAGAAGGCCGGACGGGTCACAGAGGTGACTCCGGTAGAGTGATAATGATAGATTTTGAGCTCTAGGTTCAACCGTACAGGGCTATTAGAGGGCCTCCGGTTGATTACTTTCTTGCACCTGATATGATTATTGTTGATGCATCCATACTTAACTGTTGAATTAGACATGGCATGGCATGATTGATAAAGAAAAAAATGTTGAGTTAATGAATTAAAGTATTGAGAATATATATGTATAATTATATTTTACATTTCTGGGAAAATATACAGGTTTTACGGAGAGGGGTTACAACGTTTTGAAAAATGTTTGGATTTGGAAAAGAATTGTTTTACTGACCCACTCAATTTTGGTTTTGCGCCCCTCCAGGTTCAGGAATCACAAAGGTGTGGTGACTACGAGGAATTCGACGGTGTTCTGACAGATTGGACAAAATTAGGACTCACCTTCGGGTGTATCAACTTATAAATTGTATAATTAAAGCTTCCGTACTGTGCAAATGGTTACGTCACTCTCACGTGACGGCCAGCATGCCCTCCTTCGGGACGGGGTGTGTCAAATATACCGCTTCCATCTTCCTGATTATTTGGTTTCCATTTAGCATTTTTTTTATTTTTTCATTTTGGGCTAACTTCATTTACACCCTTCAAGTTTGAAGTGATTTTTAAAATCGGTCATGAAATTTTAATTTTCTCATTTCCACCCTAAGATATTGAAAATTGTAACTTTATGCCTTTGGTCGCATTGATTGTTTGATCTTCCATTAAATTGATGAAAATGTGAACATGAGACTTGTATATATTAGGAAGAAAAAAAACTTAGAAGATTTACATGTTCAAATAGACAAAATGAATAAATTAATACATTGTCTAAACCTCAAGGTGCAATGTGAACAATTTGAAACTTAGTGGTCCATTTTTAAATGACTTCAAACCTAAAGGATGTAAAATGTTGTTAGATCTTTTGTTGTTTTTTTAATCACTTCAAACTAGAAGGGTTTAAAGTTTGAGAGTTGTGTAGTAGATAGATTAAATCAACATAACAATTCAAGTATATTTGACCAATTTTTTTTTTAAAGTATTATGATTCTTTCACAAATACTTCTATCTAATATGGTCGCCATGACATGCAGTTAGGTGCCACTCATAACTAGTGGAATTAATTAAATTAACTTATTAATTAATTACACCATCAGCTTTAGTTAGAACCTAAGAGGTCACATGTTACATCCCACATCGCCTAGGGGAGTGGATCCTGTAAGCCTTATTGATTAACTTATTGATTAAGCGAGTTCAAGCGAGAGCATTCCCAGGATGGGTGACCCATTGAGAAGTTCTCATGTGAGTTCCCAGAAACAAAACTGTGAGGGCGTGGCCGCAGCCCAAAACGGACAATATCATGCTACAGCGGAGTCGAGCCTGGGATGTGGTAGGGCCCGAGCCGGGATGTGACATCACACACCTATGATATGTAATTAATTGTCAATTATAAGGCTTGACCCAAGGCACAAGGCCCTTGGCTTCAAAAACACTATGGGTGTAGCAAAGGGGTTGTGTATATACCCATTGAGTTCTCTCATATGCTCCTAATAATTAGGATTTGTCTCTCGGAGAAAAGAGAGAAACCCTAGCCAAAATTCCCTAGTGTGCCGCCCATTATTATTCCAAGTAAGAGATCTTGCTAGCACAATCGACTAAAGATTCTACAAAGTGGTGTACACATGACTAAAGATTCATGTGAGTAATTTATTTGTCTTCTTTTTTGTTGCATTATGGATTTACAACCAACCAGATATGTAAGAAATTATTTAGGGGCACTTTGGATGCGGTCCTTAACTACCAATGTTCTTTGACTAAAACCTTGGTGGGTTTTAGTTTTTGATCGAAATCTCTGACATTAATGTAATAATGTATTCTATGTAGGTTATTATATTTTTAAATTAAAAATAAAATTTGTAGTTATTTATATTAATGAGATTTTAAATAAAACCCATAATTTATGGAATTAAAAATATTAAAGATGAATTATACTCTCCAATATATTGTGTGTGTGTGTGTGTGTGTGTACATTCATCAAAATTAACAAAAAAAATATTGTACCAAAGCATGGGTACATTTTCAAAGCACAGAAAAAAAGAAAGATATTAGGCATAATAACAATATTAAATTTCTTCTATTAAACTTGAAATGGATACATTCTCAAATCAATGAAATAGAATGTACCCATATAAGTTAAAAAAATGGATTAGAAAAAAGATTGAATGAAATTTTATATAAAAAAATGGGTACATTTTAAATTAAAAAGGGTACATTTTTAACAAATTGGTATATTTAAGAAGGGATTCATATAAGATTAAAAATGTAATGGATACAAACGTATTCTAATTTTATTTTTTATATTTGGGAAATGTTTGAATTGAAAATTATTTAGGAGTTTAATAAGGGTGTGAGTATTAAAACTCTAAATCAATTACTAAATTTTTTTAATTTATAAAAATTATGTAACTTACATGTAATTCATTAATATATTAATGCTAGGGACTTTGATCAAAATATAAAAACTAATAAGGTCTAGTCAATGAAAAATAGAAATTAGGGACCGAAAACTAATTTTTCCAATTATTTATTATATTTCTTATTTATCTTACATTACGTATTTAATTATTAAAATTAAATAAATCCCAATCATATGCCCAGAAATCAACCACTAGTGTGAAATCCCGTCCTCGGATTTCATTGTTTAAAATTACGTATTCCATTTTTCGTATGTTGTTACGACTCAGTAATATTTACAGTGTATAAATTTTTCGACAAGTAAAAGAACGAAATTGCCCCTATTGTACTGAATGGGATTCTCAAGGACATATCTGATTCCTATATGTTTTGCCACTTTCATTTACATATTGGAATAGTACGCATCGATACGAATTCATGGAAACAAGCAGAATCGAATTCGGAGTTATAACGAAGATTCTACGAACCCTTGAACAACAAGGTTATTTTGGTAAATTGCTATTTGGAACACATGTGGCTTTGTTTTGGGTGCCACGTGGGACCCAAGGAGGAGTCCCCAATCTTTTGGAACTCTCTCTCTCTCTCCTTTCTCTCCCTTGATTTCTCTCTTCTCTTCGGGCATCTCTCTTATCTCATCACTCTCTCACACTCTCTCTTCTCCCCCGTGAAAACCAAACCAACACAAATCTTTTTTACCTGCAAATTGAACCTATTGGAGTAAAATCCAGTTCTCACAAGATTTTGCGGTCTCACAATCATTGTACGTTACTTGAGAATCAAGTTAGGATTAGGGAATTAACTTGGACTTTACCTGTTGCAAAAAGGAATGTAATATTAAGTTGTTATTCTTGCTAAAGGGGTTCCTAATCCTGATTGGTTAAGGAGATATAGACATATTCAATTACCTATTAGGTCTCAATGATGTGCTAAGCCTATTAGGTTAACATGCTAATATAAGTGAAGGTCCATACATTTGCTAACACACGCAATATTCAAAAACTCCCCATATGGTTTGATTGCTAAGGATCAATACAACGTAAAAGACTCTTTGCGTACCAAGCTTTTGTCCATGGCGTCTTCAGGTTAGTTACTTACTTGTGTTTTAATCTATGTAGGCTAATAAAGTTTTACATTTGGTATCAGAGCGTAGCTTGTATAATTAAGACCTTAAAAGAAAATTAAATTAGAAAATTCGGTAAAGTTCTTTTTTCTGTCGTTCATCATGTTATCGTTTATAGTTTTCTGGTTTAGTTTTTGCCTTCAAATAATTATGCATGATGGCTGCTATGTTTTTCAATTGTTTGGCATGCAAATTAGATGAAGGGTTTACATTATTATATTGTTGTGCATGGATGCCGTGTTAATTAACGTATTGCCAATACAAGGACTAGTTGAAAGACATTGAAATTGGACATATATTTGCATGATGGATTGTAAGACATGTCTGATATAAAGATTAATAATCCGACATGCATAAAGTAATATTTGATCAAGTTTTTAGGTATCACTTGTTTGATATCGATTAAGCAAGCCGTAGCGACTTAATTGATTTGAGTGGTCTCTAAATCCAAAGTCCTATTGATTAATTATAACGATTACAATAATCTTCTTGCTCGTAAGTGTGGATTATTTTAATTGGTTCAATTAGACAATAGCATGGTATGGAATATGTACTATAAGAATTTGTGGAAGGTTTTCTTCTTGCTCGTAAGTGTGGAAATTGTTTTATGAAAGTAATTCTTATAACTATGTATTTTAGTGCCACGTACATATTAACTTTCTTGCCCATAGGTGTAAGTTAATTATGTTTTGAAGTTTATGGGGATTGAGTATGTATTGTTTGTTTAATCTTCAGTTGTCAATGCTTCTTTGAATTTCAATTCAATCCAAGCCTTAATTGGGACCAACTATAAAAAGTGGAAATATGACATAGAGATTGTTCTAGGTTTCATGGACTTAGACGTTGCTTTGAGAGAGGAAAAACCAGATGTTCCCGAAAAGGACGACTCGACTAATATTAAAAACAAGTATGAGAAGTGGCATAACGCAAATAGGATGGCAATTCTCATCATGAAAAGGCCAATGTCTGACAATGTGAGAGGTGGTATCGCTGATATGGATAGTGCTAAGGAAATTTTGGCATAAATTGAAGCTAAGTTCAAGGAATCCGACAAAGCTGAAACTGGAAACCTTATGAACTCATTGATGACAACCAAGTTTGTCGATGGAAGTGTAGGGGAGCACATATTGGGGCTGATTGATATTACTGCTAAGTTGAATGCTTTGGGTGTTGCAATTAGTGATCCATTCTTGGTTCATGTGGCTCTCAACTCTTTGCCTTACTCTCAACTGAAAAGCACCTACAATGCTTAAAAGGAAAAGTGGGATCTCAATGAGCTTATAGCTATTTGTGTTCACGAAGAGCAGAACATAAGACAAGACAAGAGCAAGGTTGCTAATTTTGTCCACATCCATGCTAAGAATTCAGTCAAAGAAATTTCCAAAAACCCCTCCTACAAACCTAAAGGGTCTAACAACTTCAAGGCAGCGATTAAACCAAATGGTTTGAAGTGTTTTTTCTGTAAGAAATTTGTTGGGCTTTTGAAGAAGGATTGCCCAAAGTATAAGCGTTGGTTAGAGAAACAAAAGGCTAAAGGTAAGAACGTTGTGTTTGTGTGCTTTGAAACTAGTTTGGTTGATGTTCCTTCTGATACATGGTGGCTTGATAGTGGTGCTTCTATGCATATTACAAATACCTTGCAGGGGTTTATAAGCAAGAGGGTGTAAATTCATCAAGAATAATTTTTTTCCGAATTTTGATGAAGATGGCTTCAATATTAATCATAAGTTGAATTATGTTGGAAGTGGCCAGTTTGTTGATGGTCTATTTAAGCTAAATTGCAAGGTTCCATTTGTCTCCATGAACACCATAGGAATTAAAAGAAGGATCTCAACCAATGAAACTTCATCCAAGTTATGGCACAAACGGTTAGGACATATATCAAAGGAACGAATGCAAACTTTAACAAAAACTGAAATTTTGCCACCACTTGATTATCAAGACATGGATGTTTGTGTTGAATGTATAAAAGGAAAAATGATTAACACAAAAAAGAAGGGTACAATTAGAAGCCAAATTTTGTTGGAACTTATTCACACAGACATTTGCGGTCCGTTTCCTTCACCAACACATGATGGTTTTAAATATTTCATCACCTTCATTGATGACTATTCAAGGTATGGCTACATATATCTTTTGGCTGAAAAATCTGCTGCATTTGAAGCTTTTAAAATATATAAAGTTGAAGTGGAAAACAAATTAGACTTAAAAATAAGGTTGTTAGATCCGATGGAGGTGGGGAATACTATGGCAAGTATGATGAAGCTGATCGTCGTCCTGGACCTTTTGCACAATTTTTAGAAAAGAATGGCATTGTAGTACAGTACACTAATCCTGGAACACCTAAATAGAACAGAGTTTCGGAAAGACGAAATAGAACTCTTAAAGATATGGTGAGGAGTAAGATGTGTTGCACTAAGTTGCCAATGTTTTTGTGGGGCAAGGCTATAAAGACAGCGAACTTCATCTTAAATAGATCTCCTAGCAAATCTATTCCAAGCACTCCATATGAATTATGGTACAAGAAGAAACCGAGTATATTTCATCTAAAAGTTTGGGGTTGCAAGGCAGAAGCAAGAGCTTGTAATCCTTTGAAGAAAAAGTTAGACCCAAGAACCATTTGTTGTTTCTTCATTGGATATCCCGAAAGGAGCAAAGTTTATCGATTTTACTGTCCAAATCACACCACAAGAATTATTGAAATTGGGAGAGCTAAGTTTATAGAAGATTTGATTGGTGATTTAGAGGTTGAAAGCTTCAGCTTTGAAGAGGAAAAGGAAGTAAATAATGAACAAGGACCTACTGTATAAGAAGGTATTGTGGTTGACCCCACCATGGCAGCAAGTGAAGAAAGTCCACTTCCTAATGCTCACGTGGAAACTGAGCAGCAAGAAATTGCATTTGATGACCATGATATGCCAATCCAAGTGAATGAACCCATAGTTCCTGCTAACAATGTTGATGACCAAAATCAAGTCTTTTTAAGAAAATCCCAAAGAATTAGAATGCATGCAATATCAGATGATTTTATTTGTTATCTTTAAGAATCTGGGAGAGTTTGATGATCCAATTACATTCAAGGAGGCCTTGACTAGTTCTTAAAATGAAGAGTGATTGAAAGCCATGAAGTCTGAGCTTGAATCAATGAGTAAGAATGGAGTTTGGGAGTTGGTACAATTACCAAAGGGGTGCAAGGCTATAGGATGTAAGTCGGTATTCAAAACCAAAAGAGATTCTAAGGGAGACATAGAGTGATATACAGCTAGATTAGTAGCCAAGCGTTTCACTGAAAAGGAAGGAATTGACTACAATGAGACATTTTCTCCGGTTTCTACCAAAGATTCATTTAGGGTCATAATGGCACTTGTAGCTCACTTTGATTGTTTCTACACTAAACGGATGTAAAAACCGCATTCTTGAATGGTGATTTGGATGAAGAAATTTTCATGAAGCAACCGGAAGGGTTCATTCAAGAAGGGAGAGAGAATTTGGTGTGTAAGCTCAAGAAATCCATTTATGGTTTGAAACAAGCCTCAAGACAATGGTACTTGAAATTTGATCAAGTTATACAAGATTATGGTTTCATTGAGAACCGGTCTAATGAGTGCATATATCTAAAATTCAGTGGGAGGAATTTTGTAATCTTGGTCCTTTATGTAGATGATATCTTGCTAGCTAGCACAAATCTTACCCTACTTCATGAGACAACTTTTCTTGTCTAATAGATTTAAGATGAAGGACATGGGAGAGGCATCTTACATCTTGGGGATAGAAATTACCAGAGATAGGAAGAATAAAATACTTGGCTTATCTCAAAAGGCTTACGTTAAACAAGTTTTGAAAAGGATCGAGATGCAGGATTGCAATGGTTGTGACATTCCCATGGCAAAGGCAGACAAGCTAAGTAAATCCCAATGCCTTAAAACTAAAACTGAAAGGGCAGAGATGGCTGGTAGACCTTATGCTTCTCTTATTGACAGCCTCATGTACGCATAAGTGTGCACTAGACCCGAAATCGCTCAAGCAATTGGTGTTTTGTCTAGATATCAATCTAATCCAAGTTTTACTCATTGGATGGCTGCAAAGATAGTCATGAGGTATTTGGAAAGGACTAAGACTTATAAGCTTTGCTATAGAATGACCAATAACCTTGAGTTGATTGGCTACTCAGATTCAGATTTTGCGGGGTGTGCAAATTCTCTCAAGTCTACTTCCAGCTACGTTTTCATGCTCGCTGGAGGAGTAGTGTCTTGGAAAAGTGCAAAACAAGGGGAAGTTGCAACGTCTACAATGCAGGCTCAATATGTAGCTTGCTATGAAGCCCCTTCACAAGCTCTGTGGTTGAAGAGCTTTATATCTAGCATGAATGTTGCCGAATCGATTGCGAGGCCCATTCAGTTATGGTGTGATAACAAAGCTGTTGTTTTCCATGCTCGGAACAACAAAAGGTCTAATGGAACTAGACATTTGGATCTCAAGTATAAGATGATTCGCAATGAAGTCAAGAAGGAGCAAGTTAAAATTGATTGCTTTGATACTAAGTCAATGTTGGCGAATCCACTCAATAAAGCTCTTCCTAATGTAGTGTTCCATGTGCATGTGAAAAACATGGGCTTAGTTTTTTACTTTGATGCATTGAATTAGTGGGAAATTCATGTTTTAGTTAGTTCTCTTGCATTGATTTTGGAGTTAAGTCACGAAGACTATTAGTTTTTTTGTTGGTTTGTGAGTTTTGGATTATAAAGTTTAAGTTATCTTTATTATGATCTTGTTTATTGTTTTATATTTGTGTGGCTGTTTGAATGCAGTTATCAAGTAAAATGTAAAGTTAATGTTTTAAAGTCACAAGCATTTACAAGATGATATGAAGAATGTTTTTTGATACTATTTTCATTAAAGGTGGAAAACTAAGGTATTTTGATATAGTTAAACCAGTCATTATGCTAGCACTGACTGGGTTTTGGACATAAGGTTTTAATCATTATTCTTCATTCTTTTAACAGTTTTTGGAGGGCTTCATTTGAAGCACTAAGCAGACTTACGTGGTCTGATCAATGAGGACCTTAGAATTTAAAATATCAATATATTACATCAAGTCTGATATTTATATTTCGATTTTCTCACTTATTGGTGTTTCATGTGATTAACCATGCTCACATACGTGATTATGAAGACTATGGACATTACCCTTGTCCAATAAACTTGTTAGTTCTATGTGATTGTGCTAATTAACAGAAGCTACAAGGAACTTTGTGTTTAAGTAATTTCCACGGCCACTAAAGTAATCCTAATTTGGTTTCTCTTAAATTAAGTTTCATACAATGCTTGTTTCGACAAAGTGGGATAATGTTGAAGTAAAATCCAGTTCTCACAAGATTTTGTGGTCTCACAATCATTGTACGTTACTTGAAATCAAGTTAGGATTAGGGAATTAATTTGGACTTTACCTGTTGCAAAAAGGAATGTAATATTAAGTTGTTATTCTTGCTAAAGGGGTTCATAATCCTGATTGGTTAAAGAGATATAGACATATTCAGTTACCTATTAGGCCTCAATGATGGGCTGAGCCTATTAGGTTAACATGCCTATATAAGTGAAGGTCCCTGGGTTTGCTGATACATGCAATATTCAAAAACTCCCCATACAACTTGATTTTACAAACATCATCATCATGTTCCTCTCGTACCTAGAAACATGAAAATTCAAGCAGAGACACAAGTTCGTGGACTTTGGTTTGAGTCGTACTTTCCCTGTCAATTTCAGACATTTTCCTGTCATCTTTTGAGTGACTCTAATACATGTGATATAGTTATTACCATGAAATTCTTATGTTTGTAAACTTTGTGGATATGACTTGATTTTATAAATGTGATTTCTTTTAAAATGTGATTTTTATATTTAGCCATCGATCTATTTTTATGAAATGTGATTTGACCTGTGTATTGGAAATATTTATGAAATGCATGTTGGATTGTTTATGAACGAATAAATTGTAACCTCAACTAAAAATTCATTACCATTGGTCCCTCAACTCATCAAAATGTGTAGCTATGATCTTTTTCGTCAACTTCGTCAGAATTTTGTCAAAATGAGTTATGTTGGAAGGACCATTGCTATAATTGGCTTAAGATTGAAGACCATTTCTCCAGTTGGGTTAAAGTTGAGAGACCTATGGTAATGGATTTTTAATTGAGGGACCATTGCTCCAATTGAGTTAAAGTTAAGGGACCATTTCCATAATTTACTCTTTGTGAAGTGTGAAGGCTAGTAGTGGACCGTTAACACATTGTCATAGAGATTTGTTGCTTTGAAACTTGTTTCATATCTTGCTTCATTGTGCCATTTCTCGCTTTGTTGAGCTTTTGTAAATTGAGTAACTTGTGCCTTGTCTTGTTTCTTTAAGCCATTGTCAGCTATGTTTCTTTGTATTTTGGTTCCGTTAAGTGGTCTGGAATCCAATATTGTTGGATTTCGTTGAGTGGTTCCTTGAATTCAGTTTGGATTGAGAAAGCTTCAGAGATGTAGGCTTTGGCTGAACTATGTTGCTCTAGCCTACTTTTCAATGTATTGTATGAACTATTGATTGTGAACCTTTGTGGTTTGTTTTAGACAAGTCGATGGATGTCTATGTGACTCATTTGAAATTTTCAGTGGCTTGATTGTGATTTTATAAGGTATGATTTTATATTTGATGTTTATAAATTGCAATCGATGGATTGGTTTTAATATTTATCACATACGTAGAATTATTGTCACTTACACGAGCTTCACAGCTTATCTGGGTTGTTGTTTGCCTGGTACACCATTCCAACGGTGTAGGGGGCGTTTGTGTAGGTGTTAGTTGTTACAAGGAACTTTGGGGTAGCAGACAGAGTTCAGAGATTGGAGTCACTAGGCTACCCTAATGCCTTTCCTTGTACCATTCCTTGTATTTTTTTTCAACTTTCTTTTGGGAGCACTACAGGCATTGTCCCTAGTGATAGTTATGTTTATTGCATAGTTGTTTGAAATATTCTTAATTTCAGTTTGTATTCCTGGCATCCCCCTACAAGCTACCGTCGCGCGTCGATCCTGGATGTATGTCGATCGGGCCATGACAACTAGTATCAGTGATGCGCCAATTCTTCATATACGTGCCAAATTGATAGGAGCATATTTATGCGACTTTGTTATCTTATTTCTTTGCATTTTCTTTGTTAATTTCCATTTATTTTGGTAATTTATGTTATTTTCATATTATTGTAGGTCCGATTGGTAAAGATGACAATAAATGGCAAAATGGAGCAATCTGGAGCAGTTTTGTACTTGGATTGGACAACAGGCTTGGATAGCATATGGGCCGAACGTTTTTGGTGTTGAAATGGTGCTAGACATGTGCTAAAATCTAGAGAAATTAAAGTTGACGCTTGGAAGGCAAGGAATTACACAAGAAATAGGAATCCTAATTGGAGAGGAACATTATCCTATCATATCCTATCTTATCCTATCTTATCCTTATCTTATCTTATCTCCAGCTGCAAGGAGGAATCCTTATCACATTCCAACACTTCCTATTTGATTCCAGGAGTCCTAAAATAATTCAAACAACCTAATCCTTTTCCTCCTAGGATTTAGTTGTGCCTTTACCCTATATATACATTATTTCCGCAAATTAGAGAGGGGAGGAGTGTGCCATGCCTACCATTCATCCATTGAAGTTGCTGGAATTTTCAGAGTTCTTTCTATCTTTATTTTAAGTTTCAATGTTTATTTTAGATTATTTTTTAGTTATGATGAGTATGTGTAACTAAGTTTCTTTTTAGCTAGAGGTGAATTCGAAGCCATGATCATATGTTTTATATAAATTGATGACATCCAATTATTGTTTCATAAATCATGAATGCGATTTACTTATCTACTTTATAGAGAACTTATTCTTGTATGTTTATTAAGGATGCATACTTAGTTTGCATGCAGGGATTTAATGCTAGTGTTTGGATCAAAACTTGAACTTTGGGCTCAAGGAATGAGCTGGCCCGAAAGGAGGCCCAAAGGGAAAGATAGCCAGAACCCAGTCAAAGCCCAGAAGGCAGAAAGGGTATTTTCTGACTTAGTGCAGCTCATGAAGACCACTTGCTTACCTACCCAAAGGCCAAGTGGTGTGGACTGATTAGCTACACAACCCATAAAGCACTTTACGGTGCCATCACATGTAAAATAGTTAATGAGTCATCATCCTCACACCACATTCGGGCAAGGCTGCTGCTACAGAAGACCAAGCCGAGTCGTCTATATAAGAAGAAAGAAAAACCAGGAATAAAGACACTCAATCAAACAAACAAATGCAAGCACAAACTCTGCTCAAAGCCAGATTTGCCTTCAAAACAAAGCTGTAGTCAGCCTTCATCCCTTTCGGGACAAACCTTCATCCCTCTCGGGATAACCCTCTCTTCAACCCTTTGTAATAGCTCTGCTACCTTGTTCAACCTTGCTGTAGTATCGATTCATCTTTCGTAATCTCTCTCTATCCCTCTAAACTTTCAGACCCTTGACAAAACTACAAAGATAGGAACCTACAAGACGAGCAACCTTACCCGATAAGGTTTAACCTTGCCCGACCTTCTTTGTTTTGTTTTTGTCTTTTCAATATGTTGTATACTTCCAGTTATATGCAAGTTATTTCTAGCAATATGACTATTAAAAGGCTTTCTCAGTACTTGAATCCGATTTGAATATATCTTCAGTGTTCAAACCAGATCCAAGTCCTAAGCCCTCGGGCATGTAAATCTGATCAATTAAAAGTCTTTGGCCTCAAGGCATAAAAAAGAACCTTATGTGGACTTAACCCATCCACGACAGTCCTTGATAAACGAGAAGTCCGAAGTTACTTGGGGCGCAAGTAATCGACCTACCCTTTAGTTTTATTTCTATTATATCATGATTACTATAGAACGCTTGAGCATGGAATGGATTCTGATGGAAAGCCTCAAGGCCTACACCTAAGGCCCCACAAAGGCATCCATTTGGATTCATTCCGTTCGGCGATCTAAAGAGTCTAAGTATAAGAATGAACTCTGATGGGAAGCCTCAAGGCCTACACCTAAGGCCCCACAAAGGCACCTATTTGGGTTCATTCTACTTCTTGGACTCGGGTAATCAGAAGTATATTAGTTAGAAAACTCCCGCAATCACGAGAACAAATATGATGTGTTCGAGCACTGGTTTAGTTATTTATGGGAAGCCTCAAGGCCTACACCTAAGGCCCCACAAAGGCACCTGTTATAACTAACACGGTTTCTTGGATACATACATATATACAACTAAAACGCGACATCCATTTTACATCTGTCATGCTAAACATGGCAGTGGCACGCCTGAGCACCTAAATGTTAACCTTGATTGTGAGCCTCAAGGCCTACACCTAAGGCCCCACAAAGGCACCTCTTAAAGTTAACGCTGTCATTTTCTTTCAGCCTTGCCCGACGAGCCTTGCCCGAAGAGTCTTGCCCGACAAGACTTTCCCGACGAGACTTGCTCGACAACGCCCGACAGTGAAGTAGAAGCCCGACAGCAGCCCTCAACCGGCGCCAACCTCCAGGGGAGCTGTGTGCTCGTCGGTCAGGAAACATCCCCGACGGAAATTCCTGACGCGAACATAGTTTTGGCACGCCCGGTGGGATTACAAACTTCTTAATCTTGCATACCCAAAAAGAAAAGCCATCAACTTGGCAAAAAGAATCCGAAGGAAGGTCTTCTACAAATGGCAGATCAATCAGAAAACCCTTCTTCCCCATCAGGACAGGTGGTCTTAGAAAGCCCAACCACATCTGAGAGATCGGAAGGAAAGGGAACTAATGAAGAACTACAGGCTACGATGATCCAAGTGCTAAAAAGCATGGAGAGAATCTCCTTGGAAACCAAGGGAGAAGTGAGTAGGCTCTGTACACTAACAGGGAATCTACAGAGAAGACTTGATTTGGAGTTCTCTACTCCAAAAGGGGCTCAGGGAAGTGGGATGAGCCAAGTTGTTACGAGAAATGAGCCAATCATTCCCTTATTCCCACTATTAGAAGAAGAAAAAGATAGGGGAAAGAAAAAGGTAGTTCCTGAAGGGAGTCAACCGGTGATGGAGCCAGTTCTGGAGAATGAGCTTCCCAGCTTCCCATTATTATCATTCAATAATAGGAAGCCAAGCGAGCAAGAGAGAACGAGGTACGGAATGCCAGCTATGATGGGAGAGACTAGCGGAAAGGAGGGCTCCACTACTTCAGATAAACCCCCACCTTATAGGCCACCCCTGTTGGTGAATAAAGGTGGAGGAACTAGTTGGAGGAAGCCCAAACCAAGGAGGGAAGCAAGTACGGGCAACGACCGGAGCCCAAAAATCGAATCTGCTCTCATCGGGCATAATGATATTCTAGCTACTCAGCAGCTGAGGGAGGAATTAGCTGAGTTGAGAATGACGATTGCTCAAAATGCTCAACCGTGAGCTCGCCCAGTGTTTAGGATCACTTACCAAAAACCTTATCCTGAATATATTGACGAGCTAAATCCATTCCCTCTCAACTTCAAGATGCCCGCATTCCCAACATTCACGGGTGAAGACAGCAGCGTGTCCTCCAGGGACCACATTTTCAAATTCTCCAATCATTGTGTGGCATATGAGGACAACCCAAATTACAAATTGAGGTTGTTTGGGAATTCATTGGCAGGGTTAGCATCTCAGTGGTACTCTCTTTTGCCCGATTAGCCTGTCTGCCCGCTCTCTGGTATTGTTCCCTAAGGGCTCTCAGGTTCTCAAAGAAAGATAGAAAAGAATCATGTTAAGGTTTTGATAGCCGACCGGCTTTGAAAGACTCAGTTATGATCTTTTCAAAATCACAAAGAGCCTTGAGGCTGAATGAAGCGGTGAAATCCTTCTTTGCCCATTCCTGAAGGACTCGTTGTTGCTCTGAAAAAATTGGGGTAGCTGAAGAATGTTTTGAAGATTTCAACCGTGTCTCAAGCCGTCCAAGTGCTTCAAAAAGTCTGGGCATCTTAACAGGGTTTGGAGATGCGAAAGGAGGAGGATCCTGCACTGCAGCTTTCTCTAATGGAGGGATGCCCATTGAGGGGGCAATTTCTGCCTGCCCGATCTGCTCAATTCCAGAAGGGGGAATCACAGTACCTCCAGAGGATGGTGAGGATGGGAACGCTTTGATTTACGGACCAAATGGGGGGGGAAGTTTCTCTTGGAGCTTGCTGCAGAAAGCCAAAAGACCAGGTCAATACAATTTGAATACAGTTTGAGGCAAAAGAGGATTTGGAGAGATGAAATGTACCTGACTCAGCCCCGGGGTTTCACCAGGAAGAAGACTAATTCCTGGTTGGTGGGAAAATTCCTCACCACCAGCAGGAGAGTGATGAGCTGCACCTGAACCTGTACCAGTGCCCTAGAGGTACCCAGAGATAGCAGTAATTGTCAGTAAAAAGAGCATAAGAGAAAGAACAAAAAGAAAATACTCCTATACCTGAGTTTGGTCTTGAGGAGGAGAAAGAGGTTCATCAACTGTTGGGCAAGCAAATACCCGCGAAATTGCTACCTCTGAAGCTACAGGGATCTCAGGGACTATGGGTTCATTATCTGAAACCACTATTGTAGGAGGTGACTCATATACCGGAGAAGGCTGTAGAGAACGTGAGTAAAAGTTAGTTGGGAAGCAATGTACAGAAGTTCAATATGGAATATGTGACTCACCAAGTTACTGTCTTCATCCACGAAGTGCAACATAACTCCTGTAGATGGATCGAATTGAGAAGAAGGGGTTGCGTCCAGAGCAGTAGAAGAAGTCATAGACCTCAGGGGAGGGCTATAACAAGGCAAGGAAGCAGATGCTCCAGCCTAAAAATATTCAGACATTAGGTCCAGAAGTTGGAAAGTTATCCAAGAATTAGAAGAGAAGAAAAAGCACCTCTGAAGGGTCGACCTGGGAAGGAGATAGGCTTGTCTGTCGGGCAAATTGTGGAGAGGTTTCGGGCCGAGAGAGCTTTTCCTTTCTTGCGGCCTGAGTCAAATAATCAGATTTGGAGTTATATGAGAGCAAGAAGAGGCCTAAAGAAAAATATATAAATCATACCTCAAGTTCTCTGAGGGCAGTATTTTGCAGTTCTTCGGCCTTTTTGAGCATTGCAGCTCTCAGTGGTTCCTCCTTAGAAGCAAGGATTGGTCTTTTAGATGCTTGGGGTCCTGTTCGCCGGAAAAGGAGACAATTAGATAAAGGAGAAAGGTAACAGTTTGATAAAGAAAAACAGAAACTCACTTGAGGATTGTTGCTTCTTTCTGCCTGCCTCAGGAATTGGAGCAGATGGGGCTGATGATTTAGGAGGAGCGGTAGTTCTTGCTCTCTTACTTTTTCTAGTAAGAGTTGGTCGTGTGGTTTTGGGTAGAGGTACTGGATCAGGATCTGAAGTCTTAATCACAGCCGCTTTCTTTCGCTTAGGTGCTTTAATAAGTACCTCGGGTGTGTCTTCAGCTCCTGAATCCCCAAAAGGATTCTGAAACATCTGCACCCTCCCCAGCTTCTCGTCTTCCAGCCTCTGCGGCAGCTCCATGAAGAATTGCAGCATCAGCAGAGTCATCCTCGGATTCAATGACTTCCGATTCAACATCCACTGGAGCTGCAGAATTCAGCAAAAGTAAGGATAGAAGGACTCCAGAAAGGAAGCAAAATCAGATTGAAAGAGAAGTACCTATCAGAAGTGACCGATTCTTCTCTTGGATCATCTCCTTCCAATTTTCAAGTTCGCCCGAGCCAGGGTATGACTTAAGTGAAAGTTGGTTGAAAAGGCGATCGTGAGTCTCTTTCAAATCTCCTTCATACTTTTTAGTCCATTTGTCTTCCCACCAAGAAGAGAAGAGCGAGGTGCACTCAAAATTGAGAATGATGGACTTTCGGGCCACTTGACTCATTACGTCAAGACTGCGTCGGGCAGCTCGAAATGTCACTTGAGATAGAGTTGGTAACCGGAATGAAGTGCCACAATGGACAGAGTCGAAGAACGGGACAGGAATGGCCTGTCTAAATCCTAACTGCCTACTGCAGAAGTTAGGATGGTACACTTCCAAGCCTCGGTCATATCTATTACCCCGAACTCCCTAGGCCAGGTCTCTCCCTGCAAAAGAGGGTAGCATCCTCGCCAGGGGCATCTTGAAAGACTTGGTCAAAAAACCAAGGATATCTTCTCAAGACCGACGCACCCCATTCTAAATCTGATCAAGTCCTACAAACTCTGAAGAAATAGAAGCAGGCAAAGGTGGAATGATCTATAGGGGCAGCTTCAGCCAGGATTCGGGCAGGGGCCACACCCTCCGGGAACTCCAGATTAGTAGCCCGAAATTCCAGAAAGTACCATTGAAGCCAAGTTTGTATCATCCATATAGGTCCATTCAAGTTGGTCTCAAATGACTCGCCTTGAGTCATTTCGAAAAGAAGATGATAAAGATGGGAAAGGAGGAATGGACCTGTAGCTACGTCATCAAAGTTGTGAAGAGCTTCTACTAAGGGGATCCATTCAACCCTCACCCCTTTAGATTTGTTGGGAAAGATGTGCTTGTTGAGCCAGTATAAGAGGAAATACATGTGCTCCTGATCTTTATCAACCCGAGGTGAGCCCACCCCAAAATTCTCCTTTACGAATGGGATGAATCCTTTGAAGGAGGTCCCATAACTCTTGAAAGTTGCAGAGTTATAGTTCAAAGAGAGGAAGGCAGCAGATGAACTTGAGGTTCCAGTGATAGAGGATGGAACCCAGTCTTGAGTAACGTCCACTATCCTGCCCGAGGGCCTTAAGCCGAAAACCTGAGCCATGTCAAGAATGGTGGAAGACATGGGGCCCATACGGAAGTCAAAAGTATTCGTGCCCGAATTCCAGAAAAGGAGGGCAGAAACAAGCAGTTCGGGCTTGGGAATAATAGAGGTCTTCGAAAGCATGATTAACTCATAAATACCATTATTCATCCATTTCCTCTTAAAAGTAGGCTCTAAATCATCAATCCATTGAGCCCAGGCAGGATCGTTCATCAGAGGAAAGCCTCGACGATATGATGACCATTTGGAGGAAGAGATGCCCGACCTAGCCGAGTAGGGATTTGGGGAAAACCAGTTATCTCTAGGCATGTTGCTTTCCACCACTGAAGGGACCCGAGAAATCCAGGTGGGACCCAATGATTGTACCCCATGCGCCTCAAAGAAAAGCTCGGAATGCAGACCTGCCCGAGGGCGATGCAGCTCATTGAGTAGACGACGCAGAGTGGCGATTCCTTTGCCAGATTCGTAAGAGGGTTGGGTTTGGCTTGATTCCGCAATCATTTGAGGAAGTTCGAGAAGGGAATACCGAGGAAGATGACGAGGGCGAAACCTTAGAGAAGGATTTCGTGCTGTGAACACAGGGGATTGAGGAGTTCAACCGCAAGGGGTTCGTGGGTTTTATAAAGAGCCTTTTTCAATCAATATTGGCGCCTGGAATTCCAGGCTAAATATTAATTGAATGGGGCACTGTTTGGATCAAAACTTGAACTTTGGGCTCAAGAAAGGAGCTGGCCCAAAAGGAGGCCCAAAGGGAAAGATAGCCAGAACCCAGTCAAAGCCCAGAAGGCAGAAATGGTCTTTTCTGACTTAGTGCAGCTCATGAAAACCACTTGCTTACTTACCCAAAGGCCAAATGGTGTGGACTGATCAGCTACACAGCCCATAAAGCACTTTAAGGTGGCATCACATGTAAAATAGTTGATGAGTCATCATCCTCACACCACATTCGGGCAAGGCTGCTGCTACAGAAGACCAAGCCGAGTTGTCTATATAAGAAGAAAGAAAAAACTAGGAATAAAGACACTCAATCAAACAAACAAATGCAAGCACATACTCTGCTCAAAGCCAGATTTACCTTCAAAACAAAGCTGTAGTCAACCTTCATCCCTTTCGGGACAAGCCTTCATCCCTCTCGGGATAACCCTCTCTTCAACCCTTTGTAATAGCTCTGCTACCTTGTTCAACCTTGCTGTAGTATCGATTCATCTTTCGTAATCTCTCTCTATCCCTCTAAACTTTCAGACCCTTGACAAAACTACAAAGATAGGAACCTACAAGACGAGCAACCTTACTCGATAAGGTTTAACCTTGCCCAACCTTCTTTGTTTTGTTTTTGTCTTTTCAATATGTTGTATACTTCTAGTTATATGCAAGTTATTTCTAGCAATATGACTATTAAAAGGCTTTCTCAGTACTTGAATCCGATTTGAATATATCTTCAGTGTTCAAACCAGATCCAAGTCCTAAGCCCTCGGGCATGTAAATCTGATCAGTTAAAAGTCCTTGGCCTCAAGGCATAAAAAAGAACCTTATGTGGACTTAACCCATCCACGACAGTCCTTGATAAACAAGAAGTCTGAAGTTACTTGGGGCGCAAGTAATCGACCTACCCTCTAGTTTTATTTCTATTATATCATGATTACCGTAGAACGCTTGAGCATGGAATGGATTCTGATGGAAAGCCTCAAGGCCTACACCTAAGGCCCCACAAAGGCATCCATTTGGATTCATTCCGTTCTGCGATCTAAAGAGTCTAAGTATAAGAATGAACTCTGATGGGAAGCCTCAAGGCCTACACCTAAGGCCCCACAAAGGCACCTATTTGGGTTCATTCTACTTCTTGGACTCGGGTAATCAGAAGTATAATAGTTAGAAAACTCCCGCAATCATGAGAACAAATATGATGTGTTCAAGCACTGGTTTAGTTATTTATGGGAAGCCTCAAGGCCTACACCTAAGGCCCCACAAAGGCACCTGTTATAACTAACACGGTTTCTTGGATACATACATATATACAACTAAAACGTGACATCCATTTTACATCTATCATGCTAAAGATGGCAGTGGCACGCCTGAGCACCTAAATGTTAACCTTGATTGTGAGCCTCAAGGCCTACACCTAAGGCCCTACAAAGGCACCTCTCAAAGTTAACGATGTCCTTCTCTTTCAGCCTTGCCCGACGAGCCTTGCCAGACGAGCCTTGCCCGAAGAGTCTTGCCCGACAAGACTTTCCCGACGAGACTTGCCCGACAACGCCTGACAGTGAAGCAGAAGCTCGACAGCATCCCTCAACCGACGCCAACCTCCAGGGGAGCTGTGTGCTCGTCGGCCAGGAAACATCCCCGACGGAAATTCCTGACGCGAACAGCTAGAATATAAGGGAATTTCACCTAATCGTTATGAACTTATATTTGTAAGTAGTAAAAGTCACTAGTCATGATTGAGTTAAGTAAATTCTTGGCAGGAGTATCATGTTTTTCATAGTTACGAATGCTTTGTCAATGCTTATGATTTTCACATAACTTAATGATCTTTGAGATATATCTTTATCATGCATTTCATAGTTAGGGAACTTGAGAAGGATAATTTGGTTGTGTTGTCGAGTCCAATTCAATGAACTTAAGAAAATCTGAGAGTTAATTAGTGTTGTTTACAATTAATTTGGGGCATTGTCATTCATGGTTTTTAGGAAGAATAACTGGACATTGATTTGTATGCATATGTTTCATGTGTGGAGAAGAATCCTTTAGTTATCCTTTCATCCATATTTCATTCATAACTTAATTTACTTACTGCACTTTACTTTTGTTTTAATTAAATTCGTCCAAAATCTCTCCCCTCACTGTTTTGTTGTTAATTTAACTTAGTTTTCAGTTTTATAAGTTTAATTTGTGTTGATTAGCATCCCTTCTAATCCCTAGAATAGAACGATCCCTACTTACTCATACTACGATTGCATAATTTATAGGGTTTAATTTGTGTGTTAGTTTCTACCACATCAAATTTTGGCATTTTTGCCAGGGATTAGTAAAATTGCTAATCACTATGTTTTTTGTTTATTTTTCTTTTGATATTTGATTTAGTTTTATTTCTTTGATTTCAGATACTAGAGAAGCAAGACATGGCAATTGCTAATCTTCAAGCTCAAATGGCGAATCTTACTTCTCTTATGTCGTAGTAGATCGAAAGGTCTAGAATGCAAAGTGTCCCTTCATTTGGTGTGTCTTATAGGCAAGGATATCAAACTAGTCAACATCCTCAATTAATTGAGAATGGAGGTTGGGATAGTGCCAATTCTTGGGGTTATCAGGGCCATGATCAATCAAGGAACGACTTGTTTTCCAACACTTACAATCCAGGTGTGAGAGATCATTCAAATTTTATGTGGAGGGAACCTCAACAAGTTCAACAAGAAGGATATTGGCAGCCATATGAGGAGTTATATTCAAGACCTATGCAGCCACCACAGCCTCCCCCACAACAAGCTCAACCAAATTCAGGTTCGTCAATGGATTACGATAAAATTCTTCAAACACTAACTTCTTTGACTCAAGGTTTACAAGGCCAAGTTAAAGAGATGGGGGACGTGAAGAATCAAATTGAAAAGATCGCATAATTCATGGGACAAATTCGAGAACAACGCGAACTTTCCAACTCAACCAGTGTCAATTTGATAGGAGATTTTGAAATCGTTGAAGCAATCACTTTGAGAAGTGGTATGGAGGTTGCAGGTGATTTGAAGGTGTCCAACCATAGCCTAGAAGTAGACAAAGATGAGTTGTTGCCCGAAGAGGAGAAGGAAGACTCAACCACAACAAGCTTAAAAGAGGCTTTGCCGCATCACCCAATCATCTCTAACCCTATTGCCGCAACTACCCTAGCTTCACCACCATCCAAATCTAGTAAGGCTGTTCCGAATTCAATTCTTTCTAACCTTATTCTACCAAATGTACCTTTTCCTCTCAGGTTTTTGCAATCCAAGAAAGAAGAGGGAAAGAAAGACATCTTCAAAACCTTTCCAAAGTTGCAAGTTAATATCCCGATCTTGGAACAATAAAGCAAGTTCCAGAACGTGCTAAATTTTTTAAAGAGCTTTGTACAACGAGAAGAAGGATTCAAGAGAAAAAAGTGGCTAGGGAATATCTAGAATTCATCAAAGATGATGTACTTGAGACAACCATTCCCAAAGAAGTTGGATTTTATGACACATAACAAGTCACTGCTCTCACACCAAATCTGGTCGAATGCAATATTCCTAAAACTTTCGAAGTAGTCTTTGTCCTTAAGTTCTTGTCGCAGAACACAGGTAAGCCACCTCCTCAAATTTTCAATTTCGTTTTTTACTAACATGTTGTTGATTTCAATGATTCAGGCACCCACTCTAGAATTTAAACCATTACCAGATCATTTCAAGTATCACCTTCCATTCAAAGTTCAACTCCATGCCACTGGTCCTAGTGAGGATTAATTGGAGGTGTCGTCCGGCTAGAAGACGTTAAAGCAAGCGCTTATTGGGAGGCAACCCATGTGTTCAAATAAAGAGACATTGGAATTTCCAACTCCTACAACCATATTTGCTCTCTTATACCCTTCTCTTTATTGTTTTTACTTTGCCATGATTGTCTTGTTTGCTAGTTATCTTTATATTGCTTTCTTGTTTAAGTTTATTTTTGAAACATTGAGGACAATGTTTGGTTTAAGTGTAGGGGGGGTAAACAGATTGCTTTGCATGACTTATCTTCGAATTTCACCACCTATCACCACTAATGTTGTTAATCACTGTTTTAAAGTGTTTTATAAAAAAAAAAAATTGAAAAAATTTGAGAAAAAACAAAAAAAAGTCGGTTTTTTTTTCTTGTTTGTGTCTTAGGGTACCTTCCAACGTAACGATGAGGATTTGGTTTTTAATTGCATGACTGTTAAAGAAAGTTATAAAAATGGCTGGAAGTTTGATTGCTCTTTGGTTAATACGTAGTTGTAGTTGTCATTTACGAATTCACATGTAATCACAAAGAAAAAAAAATCAGTTTTTGTAACATGCTTCAAGGAAGAAACTCAAACTAACGCACAACCCTATGAGACTTGAGCATATTATTTGTTTGGAGAGTTATTAATCTGTGATATTCTTGCTTTCTAAAGTCGTTGCATGATCTTATTATTTCTTTGCTTGGTTGCTACTTGGAATGTTCTTTTTTCATCATTTTAGTTCCAAATACTAGAACTCATACCCATTTCATTCAAAGCATAAAATTAATTGCATAACAAATAACAAGATGAAGTTGTTTAGTTACCACCAGAGCCAAAAAGACTTATCCCTTGCATATGTATTGTAGGTTTAACCCCTTTGAGCTTTATTTAGCCTATTTTCTTTGTAAGCGTGTATTATCCCTACCTAGCCTAGTATAGTAATATCTATACTAGGTATCTACATTGTGTGTGCATTATTCCTTTTGAAGCGATCGACATTGTGTGTGCTAGGTATCTACAAAAACTTTTTTACTCTTAGAAAACGAAAGAATAAAAAATATACTAAGCCAAGGCCTAAGTGCTAGGGCAGTGAGGCGCTCGTTTAGGTTGATCGAAAGCTTAATCAGTTTACAAGGAAACTTTATACCCTATCAATTGAAGGTTTGACAGTGGTGGTCCTCGCCAACATCAGTCTACGTCAGCGACAACTAATAAGTCAAGATTCAGGGAAACAATTTAAGGTAACTACCGAATTCCATTGCTTCGTAACGAAGAAAAGTACCAGTGTGGAGAAATAAACCTGAGGAGAATCGATGAAGAGAAGGTTGAAGATTTCTAGTTGCAGGTTCATCATCGTTAGAGAAAAGTGCAAAAACAGAGTTTCCGTTAAGTAGAAGATTGAGAATGAAGAAAGATATTTGGGATAAGTATATATAGCCTAGAGTAACTGATTATATCTCTTAGAAAAGGGCACCAAATCGACTAAATCTTGACACATGGCAACTCAGTCGTATTGTTTTCAAAACAGAAAGGACGTGAGGAGACGTCACAGTGCACGAGATCGTGCCTGGCTGCAATGCATTCAATAAGAAGGTACCTCGTATACTCTGCCAGTCTGCCACTGACATGTACACCATTCGCACAAACATCCTACTCTGGACGAAACCTAGACGAGGCAGATCCAAGTGCCTAATAGGCTAACAAACATGGAGCGCTCGGCAGGAAAGGAACGCCCCAGGCACTCTTTCCAGCCAAGCATTATTTTAAGGTCCAATTGACCGTCACAACTTATGCCCAAGAAGGAACCTTTGGATAAGAAGTTATAGGGACTTGTTAATACAGGGTCCCTTTCGACCCTAAAAAAAAAGCATGCTGGGAAAGAGACCGCGAAAGGCCGAATAAAAGTCAAAGCCCAAAAAAGAATAAGAAACCCAAGGCCCAATGGAATTAAAAAGAAGCCAGGTCCCAGTGCCAGTGCTGACCGCTAACCACAAGGCTTTAGGAGCAGGCCTACTCTGGCATCAATTAGGCCACATGTCAATCCCCACTCAAAAGCAAAAGTCAAGGACGAGACGTAAAGGTGGTTGGACTGCTGCTCGAAGTGACATCATTGACTAATCAGGGTCAAGCAAGTCACTCGGCATGTATCGATCTAGAAGGACGTTCCATCTCGACTAAGTAAACATCACTTCACCACCTAATGTCGACTGATGGTTAAAAAAGTTGTTAGCATGCTAGTCGATGAAGGTGACATATTGCTAAAAAAAGAAAGATTGGGTGAGCCAAAGGCTTTCTGGACTTATGAAGGGCCTATGTAAAGGGTGGGAATCTCTTGTAAGGGGTCGGACAACTAAAGGAAGATAGAATCATAGTCTTTAGCCAAGTGCTATTTGTAACCTATGAATCAATATAATCCGACTAACACATTGGATGTAGCCCAACTTTAAGGGTAATCCACTTAAATTCTGAGTCCATTTTATTTTAGTTTCAGTTCCAAGCACCGACTAAGGGTTAACAGTTTTAAGATTGTTAACCTGGAAATTTGGAGCACAACCAAAATTTTCAATTTAAAAAAAAACTCGGTGAAGCAGAAATAATTTTGATTTTTCGGTTGGTTCGATAATAGGCCAAGCCATTTTTTTGGGAACCAGCAGTTCAACAACTTAGTTCTGCAATTGTCAAAATCACATTATTTTAATTAAACAGTCCACTTATAAATTTGATGAACTGTTTAACTTAATTATAGAGGGAGCGATTTATCCCCTGAAAACCCCAGATATAAAATCCAAAAAGAATTTCAAAGCTCAAACTTCAAAATCCAAAAATCAAATAAAATTATAGAGAGATTACATGAATCTTGGTATCTTACATTGTATTAGGGTCGCGGGTGGCGTTGATGGACTCGATTTACGCTTCAGATCATGAAGCTTCGATTTTGATTTTTGAATTTGGAGGTGGTGGTGGAGATGGAGGTGGAAATCTAGAATATGGAGGAGATAGAGGTTTCGTGGTGGTCTACCACTCGACGTCGAAATGGATTGATGGTGGCGATGAGAAATGACGGTGGCCGGTATGCTGACAGAAAACGAGGAAGAGGAGATAGGAGAATGTAAAGACAGTCGAAAGATTAGAGAGAGTGTGCGCGAGAGAGAGAAAGTAGTTGGAGCGGTGGGTCTTTTATCCAATGGTTGAGATTTAATCTCAACCGAAGATATTGAGTTGAGGCCCCAATATCATTACCGAACTTTCAAGAATGTTTTGGTTTCGGTTTGGGTGGGCACTTGGAACCAAAAACCAAAACCGAACCAAAACATGAATCAATATAAACTGTATCGAATGGTTCGGTTTTTGCATTTTCAAAAGAGTTTATGTTTGAAATCAAACCGCAAGCTTAAAAAACAGTTTGATTTTGGTTCCTAATATTTGGAACCGAACCAAAGCCGAACTGCACTGCATAATATAAAAACCACATCGTAACATGCCCAGGCCTCCTAGAGAATCAGAGATAGAAACCAATGCGAGTCGTCGAGACTCCATCTATTGGACTTTCAACAGTTGGCATTCACACGGACACAGATGCTAGTGCTCGTTTTGTCCTTAACGTCATCCTCCCAGTTTGAAAACCGACCCATTATTTGTCCTCTATTTCACTACATATCGTGACCAAAGTCGATTTTCCTTCGCTTCTTTTCAGCTCCGATCCTCCGGCGTGCTAATATGTAAGAATTATGAACTTAGAACTTCTATTGTTAATTTATTAATATATTTGTGAATAATTGGAGGTGATTTGTGATTTTATTTTAGGGTAGGGGTTAGGGTTTATTTGAAATTTTGAATCAAGTAAAAGGACATCTTTACAGAATTTTGTTTTGTTCTTAACTGGGGTTTTTTTTTTATTTATTTATTTTTTTTATTGATGCTTAGTGATTTGAGTTTCTATCATTGGTACTCTGTTAGTAACTTAGTACATAATTAAACATTGTGATCGGTTTTACTTACACAAGGTTCAAGGTCTTTTAATGTTTGTTCACAAGCTCAAAAGCCTCCTAAACCTTGGAAGAGTAAGTATCCAAAACGAAAGGGAAAGGAAATGTTGAACGTTTCAAATTAGTCTTGAAACACCAAAACTTTTATGCTGAATTGTTAATGCCATAAGGCATTTTAACATAGAACTTTTTTTGAACTTTGAAATGGTAAACTTAACTTTTCAATTTGATGTTGAACTTTGCTTCAATTGAGTTGTATTAATGCCATAAAGCATTTAGTATGCAAATGATTAGGTTTTGAACTTTTGAGTTTGTTTGAGTGTTGAATACTTGTTAGGCCCAAACTGAAATCAAAACTGTTTGAAACCAAAACAAACCAAAACTAAATGGTTTGGTTCCATTTCGGCAAAGCCCAACCAAACCCATTTTAGTTTCGATTTCGGTTTTACCCCAAAACTGCGCTGAACCAAACCGTGCTCACCCCTAATTTTAGTTATTAAATGATTTAGTATTATTAGTTTGGTATTTTTCGGGTCGGGTTTTTCAAGTTTTTTTCCTACCCTAATAATATACCCATAAAGGTAGTGTTTGGTGGACAACAATTGGCCGCTTATGCTTGGTTTAGAATGAATGTCAATCGCATCTCACCTTCAATCAACATCAGTATATATATCGAAGTTCACATTGAAATTGATATCAACAATTAGTATTAGTTTCCTTCTTAGCAAACTCATGTTCTTTACCTTCATGAATTTGACGAGGAGTTAATTTGGAAAAATCCAATTTGGTATATTTATGTATTTTTGGTATTTTCTTATCATGGTTTTGTAGCATGATACTTTCCTAATATTTATTAGGGTTTAATCTCGTAATTAAGTTTTGCAAAATGTAGTCATTTTGAATTATGTAGTTGTCTTGGCAAATACATATAGTGTTTTCTTTCAATCAATGCAATAACAGATGGTGGTGCTCTATTTACTTCTTTTTACTTTTCACACACTTTCAATTTCTGATTGTCAGATCGAATGAATTGAAGAGGTGTTGAAGATAAAAAGATAAAGACAAATGTGTGGATAACACTACCCTAACATATAACTCCATATTCATCACACTTGACCAATAAAATCATCGCTTGCCAAGTGGAACTGCGCAAAACACATAAACAGAAAGGACACGAAAATTAGTTAAAAGTTAATGTTTCCACAAAAACAGATAGTGATTACTAATGCAAAAACAATTTTCTGGCAAGACGAAAACAAATCAGAATTTAATTAATTAAATTAAAAGATAATAATTAATTAAGAAGCACAAGCAGCAGAAATGTTCGGAATCGACTTTGCTATCTATGTCGCATTGCTTCTCGTTTTCTTCGCACAACAGCGTTGGGAAAGCCATCGATCGATCGATATCCCAACACTCCACACAGACAACCCTCCAACCCACATCCTCTATTTGGGTCCTCTCTCTCTCTCTCTCTCTCTCGCTCACAAACCCGCTCCGCTGTCATCAGCATAACCAATCACATCTGTCCCTAATTTATTTCAACCCTCCTTGTTCTCCTCTCTTTTAAGAGAAATGCCCGCTTTGTCTCTCCCGCCGGATATCTGACTTCCGACCGCTACATCATCTCCCTCTCTCTCATCCACCTCCGCCCTCGCTGCTATGGGCCCCCACCACCACTCTCGCCGCGAGTCTCTCTGCAGCTCCCTTCTCGCACCCCGTCCAGACTACCACGACTGTGACCGCGACCTCGTCTGGCCCTTTGGCAAGCTTGAGGGCATCGACCGCGATGACGTGCGTGAGACCGCGTACGAGATCTTCTTTACCGCGTGTCGTTCTTCCCCTGGCTTTGGAGGACGGAACGCCCTCGTGTTCTACTCCAACCACCACGATAACAACAGCAGTAATAGTAATGGTGGGGAGGGGAGCGGGTCCGGATCGGGGTCGAAGGTAAATGGGGTGGTGACAACGCCGACGAGCAGGGTGAAGCGGGCGCTCGGGCTGAAGATGCTGAAGCGGTCTCCGTCGAGGAGGATGGCGTTGGGCGCCGGAAATGGTGGATGGTCAAGTCCCTCCTCGCCGAACGCATCAAATAGTGGTGGCTCCCCCGGAATGTCGTTCACCTTGCCGCCCTCAAGGCCGAGGCGGCCAATGACATCCGCCGAGATTATGAGGCAGCAGATGAGGGTCACGGAAGGCAGCGATAATCGGCTGCGGAAGACGCTCATGAGGACCCTAGTAGGCCAAGTACGTATTCATTTCAATTTTGATATCTTCATGCATGTAAATGTGCTAAATGCATGATAATTAATTATGGAGAAATTAGATTTCTATCCCTATTTTTGCTACTTCATTAATTAAAACTTTATTACTTTTCAACTTTTTATCAAGGTCCATAAGTTTTAATAAACGTCATTGATTATTTTAATAATAAAATATTTTTTAATTTCTAAATATATTCATTTAGTATTATAAATGTTACATTTTAGTATATTTATATGTATGGCTAAATTTTTTATCATATATTTTTATTAGTCAGTACTCATTTTTAATTTACAACCCTTTTTAATTGGGAATTTTAACGAAAAACTCATGGTACTGTTCACTTTAACGAAAAGCCACATTTTTACACTAAAAAGTCAATCATTGTACTATTCACTTTACCATTTATTTTGTCCTTATCTTTAAAACTCAAAGTTTTCAAGTCATTTTCATTAGTTTTCCTTTTTTAATTTGTACCAATTTTCTTTTCATTTTTAATTTGTACCCATATATTAATTTCTTTTTGTGCCCATATCTTTTTTAAAGTTTTATTTGTATTTGTGCCCATATTTTTTAAATTTATTTGTACCCATTTTCTATTGTGCTAAATGTACCCATGCTAATTATATATATTTATTTTGGGGAGACTTTGGATATGGTCCTTAGCTATGAATATTCTTTGATTAAAACCTTGTTGGTTTTTAATTTTTGATCGAGGTCCCTGAAATTAATGTGATAATTTATTTCTATGTACGTTACTATATTTTTTAAATTAAAAATTAGAAATTTTAGTTGTTTATATAAATGAGATTTTAAATAAAAAACCATAATTTGTGGGATTAAAAATATTAAAATATAAATATACTATTGTGTGTGTGTGTATATATAAACATGGGTACATTCATCAAAATTATCCAAAACAATTATTGTATCAAAACATGGGTACATTCTTCAAAATCACAAAAAGAGAAGAAGAAGAAGATATTAGGCTTAATAACAGTAGTAAATTTCTTAGATTAAACTTGACATGGATACATTTTAAAATCAAAGAAAAAAGAATTAATGTACCCATATAACTTTAAAAATGGATTAGAAAAAAATTGAATAGATTTTATATAAAAAAAAGGTACATTTTACATATAACAAATTGATATATTTAAGAATGAGTACATTTTTAGATTTAAAAGTTTTACATGAATGGGTGCATATAATTAGCACGGGTACATTTAGCAAAATAAAAAGTACAGATAAAAAAAATATGGGTACAAATACAAATAAACTTTAAAAAATATGGGCACAAAAAGAAATTAATATATGGGTACAAATTAAAATTAAAAAGAAAATTAGTACAAATTAAAAAAGAATTACAAATTGAAAATGGGTACAAACTAAAAATAAAAATATCTGATAAAAAAACTTAGTCATAAATATAAATATACTAATTGTAACATTTTTAACATTAAATGAATATATTTAGAACTAAAAAAAATTATTATTGAAATAATTAATGATGTTATTAATACCCAAGGATCTTGATCAAAAATTGAAAAGGAATAAGATTTTTATCAATGGAGTAGTAAAAAGAGGGATGAGAACCTAATTTCTCCTTTATTTTATGTAATGTATCAGTAATTATTTTTTTAAATATGTTAATAATTATGTGGGTACATTATTTTCTTGCTATAATTTTGTGAAGGACAATATTACTTTAATATTTATTTTTAAGTATTTATTATATTTTGAAAGTATTATTTGAATTTGTTTAAATTTTATAATTTGTGGGACATTAAATGCACAATGTATGAGTTAAATCTCTTAAATGATGTTAAGGACCTCGATCAAAATATTTAAACAAACAAGATTTTAGTCTAACAATTAGGTTGATTAGGGACCGCAACCAAAATGACTCATTAATTAATGAATGTAAATTATAAAATTTAGCACAAAGCGATCTAATGAATTAACAAGATATAGGGTTACTCAATTTTAAAAGGTAAGGTAAGGATTTGTTTTGTGGATTTGAAAATTGGGAATAAGCATGAAAATCACACATGAAGTTCTGAATCCCAAAGTAAAAGTTTGGTTTCTCATTCTCATCTTGTTTAATTTGACTTGTAACAAACAATAATGGATGAGAATGTTATATTCCAAAGTTTTTTTTTTTTTTTTTTTTTTTTTTTTTAAATGTCGTAGTTTCTTCAAAACTCATTATATAAACCATTACTTTTATGACTTGTGACCTGATCTGTAAATATGGTACAAACAATTTTACAATGTCGGAAAGTATGATGCATCATGCATGTAGCACTACTTTATTGACATTGATCTTGGTCGGTAATTAATCATGTCCTCCCTAATATATGATCACAGATGGGTAGGCGAGCAGAGACCATAATTCTCCCACTAGAACTCCTTCGACACCTAAAGCCATCCGAATTCAACGACTCCCACGAGTACCATTACTGGCAAAAGCGGCAGCTCAAGATCCTTGAAGCCGGTCTTCTTCTCCACCCTTCAATCCCACTAGCCAAGTCCAACACATTCGCTTTGCGTCTCAGAGAGATCATCAGAGCGGTTGACACCAAAGCCATAGACACAGGAAAGAACTCAGACACCATGAGAACCCTTTGCAACTCTGTAGTCTCCTTATCGTGGCGTAGCTCCAACGGAACTCCAACAGATGTTTGTCACTGGGCTGATGGCTACCCCCTCAACATCCACCTCTATGTTGCTCTCCTGCAATCAGTCTTCGACATCAGAGACGAGACACTAGTATTAGATGAAGTCGATGAAATGCTCGAGCTGATGAAGAAGACATGGTCGACATTGGGGATCACTAGGCCAATACACAATGTGTGCTTTACATGGGTGTTGTTTCAGCAATACGTGCAAACCGCACAGATTGAGGCCGACCTTTTGTGTGCTGCTCATGCTATGCTTGCAGAAGTGGCAAACAATGCCAAGAGGCCGGATAGGGAGGTTATGTATGTCAAGATTTTGTCTTCGGTGTTGAGCTCAATGCAGGGGTGGGCGGAGAAGAAATTGCTTCGATACCATGATTATTTCCAAAGAGGGACAGTTGGCCAAATTGAGAACCTTCTCCCTTTGGCCTTGTCATCCTCCAAGATCTTGGGTGAAGATGTTACAATCACAGAGAGGGGAAGAGGAGGGAAAGGTGAAATAAAGGTGGTGGACAACTCCGGTGACCGCGTGGACTACTACATTCGATCTTCAATGAAACAAGCTTTTGCAAAGGTTAATATGCTGCAGCCCATTTGCTTCTTTGACACGCTACTTATTATTATATACGAGTAATGTTCTTTTACCAGATAACCGGCATGTTATGTTATCAAACTGTAAATCAGGACTAGACACGATTTCACAATTTGGTAAAATAACAGGCCAATGTGACAATAGGCATTTCCCATTGCACCGTACAAATGTAATTGTGATATGCTTCTCATCTTCAATTTTTTCTGTAGATTATGGAAGCTGGGAATGTAACTGAAGTGGCAGAAGATGCCGTGACTGAAACCTTGCATCAGTTAGCTAAAGAGACAGAGGAGTTGGCCTTGAAAGAGAGGGAAAGCTTCAGTCCTATACTCAAGAGGTGGCACACAACTGCAGCTGGTGTCGCGGCCGTGACACTTCACAACTGTTACGGAGCAGTGTTGAAGCAATACCTAAATGGGGTCTCCACGCTTTCAGGTGATACAGTTGAGATATTGCAAAGGGCAGGAAAACTAGAAAAGGTTCTGCTCCAAATGGTGGTTGAGGACTCTGCTGAGTGCGAAGATGGCGGCAAAGCAATTGTTAGAGAGATGGTTCCGTACGAAATTGATTCCATCATAATGAACCTCTTGAAAAGATGGATTCATGAGAGATTAAAGAGAGGGAAAGAGTGTGTTCACCGAGCGAAAGAAAGCGAGGTATGTTTTACGCTTTCTTTATAACTGCATTTGATAAAAATCTATGTTTGAATTTGAGCTTAAGTGAACAAGGTATTTGTGTTGCAGACATGGAATCCAAAGTCCAAATCGGAACCTTATGCGCCATCAGCTGAGGAGCTAATGAAATTGGCCAAGGAAACCGTGGATGACTTCTTCCAAATTCCGATAGGAATTACTGAAGATTTAGTTCAAGATCTTGCTGATGGGTTGGAGCATGTCTTCAAGGAGTATACTTCATTTGTTGCGTCTTGTGGTAAGAGCCGTTATTTCATATTAGGGATCGGTAATTTTTTTTCTAAATAAATTTATGCCATGTTATATTTCGGTACAACTTTAAGATTCTGGTGACGTTTTGTGTTGATCAAAGTATATTCCTTTCTCAGGTTCGAAACAGAGTTATATCCCCACACTTCCTCCTCTAACACGATGCAATCGAGACTCGAAGTTCCTCAAGCTGTGGAAAAAAGCTAGCCCTTGTAGCGTTGGAGCAGAAGACTTTCACCCAAACGGAACAAATGAAGGTCACCATCCTCGCCCATCAACGAGTAGAGGAACACAACGCCTCTACATCCGCCTAAACACTCTGCACTATCTCCTTTCCCACCTTCATTCTCTTGACAAAAACCTCTCCCTCTCACCTCGAATCATTCCTACAACACCTCGAAGTCGTCATGCCAATAACCGCAAGAGTCAAACCAACGCCTCTTCCTACTTCGAACTTGCACAATCAGGCATCCAATCTGCCTGCCAACATGTCTCAGAAGTAGCTGCCTACCGCTTGATCTTTCTCGACTCAAACTCAGTCTTCTATGAGAGCCTCTATGTTGGTGATGTAGCCAATGCAAGAATAAGACCTGCGTTACGAATTCTCAAGCAGAATCTCACTCTCTTGGGAGTAATTCTCACAGATAAAGCGCAGGCCTTGGCAATCAAGGAAGTAATGAGGGCCTCTTTCGAAGCATTCCTCATGGTTTTGGTTGCTGGAGGAAGCTCCCGGGTGTTTTATCGAACTGACCATGAGATGATTGAGGAAGATTTCGACAGCTTAAAGCGTATTTTTTGCACTTGCGGAGAAGGGTTGATAACCAAGGATGTGGTGGAACATGAGGCAGAGACAACAGAAGGGGTGATAGAGCTGATGGGGCAATGTACTGAACAACTAATGGAGGATTTCAGCATTGTGACTTGCGAATCAAGCGGGATTGGAGTTGTGGGATCAGGGCAAAGGCTGCCAATGCCTCCGACAACAGGACGGTGGAACAGATCAGATCCAAACACATTATTGAGGGTGTTATGCCACAGGAATGACAAAGCAGCAAACCAATTCTTGAAAAGGACATTCCAGCTAGCGAAGAGGAGATGATGGGACTAATTTTTCATGTACAAGCGGAATCAATGTGTTTGTATCTGCGGTGCATTCTAGTACTAACTTCTGGCATTGTAACGAAAAAAGAAACATTTGAGGCAAAAGTGAGGGGGCGCATTGTATCCAAGTCTACTGAACTTTTAATGCCAAACCAAATATATTGCTGGGGATCGCAATGGAGAGATGATTGTACAAATTTGTCATCGTTATTTGTAGGTATTGGTTGTTAATCCTCATGCCCGATTGGGACAAGCTGTATTGTACCACAGCTGTTGCGCTCAAATGGAGTTTCTGAAGTTCATTTTTTGCAAAACAAATCAACTTACACCATTATTTGTCTGCAAAACCTAAACAAATTCAAGAGCTGTTTCTGTTAAGATATGTTAAGATATTTAAGCTGTTCTTCTCTTTATTTAATTTTTACACACACACACTCGCACATATATATTGATATATATTTCAGCTTCTGTATTCGTAGTTAGATACTTGCAAGCATTTGACACATTTATATTTTCTCTTTCCCATTTCATTGACGATTTATAATACAATCAAACATACACAAAGCTGAGAACAATCAAGAACGTCACCCTTTACCCTTTTATCTTCAATTTCTGTCTCATAACTCACTTGTTATTCGACCTTTTATTGAATCACCTTCATTGGATGCTTTGTACGTCGTCTCCCTCAATTCTTCCGTGAGCACTTTTATCGAATCTGAAATTTCAGCCTTGTACACATACATCTTAGTCATAAACAAGAAGAAAATAACGTTGAAGACGTTTAGTACCGCGAAAAATGCATAGTAGTAATCGAGATGAGAAGCATTAAGGTTGTTCAGAATCCATCCTTTGTGGCCATGCTTTTTGGTGATGTGAGAAACTGTCGAAAGAAGGAAGCTACTAATAAAGTTTCCCATTCCTAAAGTGGTCATGGCAAAAGAAGTCCCAAGGCTCTTCATATTTTCAGGTGCTTGGTCGTAGAAAAACTCAATCTTCGCAACCTCCAGAAAAGCATCAGCTGTTCCCATAAGCACAAATTGAGGAAGTAAAACCAATATAGTGATGGGAACTTGTCCTCCGCTCTCGACTACTCCATGTTGCTTTGCAAGATGAAGCCTGTACCTTTCGGTTAGAGATGCAACGACCATAATGAAAACGTGGAAGACCATTCCAATTCCCATTCTTTGGAGGAGAGTGATTCCTCTAGGGTTTTTGGTCACTCTTTGCATGATCCTGACAAAGAACCGGTCATAGAGCACGACGCTTACAAGCATGGAGAGCGTCACAAATCCGGCTAAACTTGCACGGGGGATTTTGAAGCTTCCGAGTGATCGATCGAGGGTTGTGCCTTGTTTGACAAATAGGGTATTAACCTGTGCAATCATAGTGCTTGGTATAAATGTGGCTGCCAAGATTGGAATCATTCTTAGCCTTTGCTTGGTCTCTTCTACTTGGGTTACTGAGCATAGCATCCATGGACTAGTTGAGCCTGTTTTCACAGCAGCTTTGTTGAGGAACCTGCATGAGTGTACACATTAATGTGGTAGTTGGGGACGTAACCAGGATGACAGCAATGTGGGAGGACTCGGCGGTGTTGTTAGGCTAGAAGTTTGTGCTAAGCTAGAGTTAAGTTGAACAGGTATCTTCACACACGAAAGTTTAGAAGATAAAAAGTATATTGGGTCTTTGTGGAGCTCGTTTAGCCCTCCGTGTAGTTTAGTCTCTAATAGTAGTCTAGATAGTATAAGTAATTGTTTAACATAAATGTATGTACCCAAACCTTAGGGTTGGGGTGGAATCAATCCTGAAATTTCCCTTCTTTGCGTACTCCTCCAAGTTAAACTCATCGAGCTCCTTAGGGTCACTAGGGAGAGTCACCCTCCATTTCCTCAACGCAGCCACTGGGACCTTAGCCATCCTTGTGAAGGGACTTGCGCTTGGCAACTGGTGCCTATAAAATGGTGTGCCAGCTAAGAAAATCAAAATAGATATCAGAAGCCCAAGAGTTGGAAGCCCATATCCCAAGGCCCAGCCCACATTGTCCTGAATGTAGACTAGCACAGTGTTGGCAAACAGCGTCCCGAAGAAGATGCTAAACATCCACCAATTGAAGAAGGAAAGCTTATGGTTCTTCTCCTTGGGGTCAAAATCGTCAAATTGGTCTGCTCCAGTGGTTGAGATGTTGGGCTTGGTCCCACCTGTTCCAATGGCAAGAGTGTAGAGGGCCCCATAAAACACAGCTAAATGGAGGGTGGAGGCCTTATTGCAGTTTTCCACATGGGGATCTTGCAGGGAGGTGGTTTGAGGGAAGGGAGTGAAACTGCTAGGGTTAATACAGACATTCCCTGCAAAATATTCAAAATTTGCTAATCAACATGCATATTTCCTGTGTAATTTTATTCATAAACATGTATCGTAAACATTGCCACGTAGTTAGTATTCTACTGTTATAGTGTGTAGAACGACATGGTTGAATGTTCTACTTCTAGTGCATGTTAATAAAAGAAACAAAAAAAAAAAAAAAAACAAATATACGTGTATAATTTAAGTAGAATAATAACATCACTAACAATAATTCAAACACACGTAAAAATTGTTGCCTAACTAATTAATTAGGGTATTCAATGAGATAATCCAACTGTCATGAACTAATATCAATCGTTGATTGTTTTTTTTTAAGGAAAAAACTACATTGGATGAATTTAGATTTTTTTTTTTAACATACAATATTCTCTACACTAAGGAGGAGGATTGAACTTAGCCTCACAATGGGCTAACAATAATGTAGTTCAAATTTGTTTTTGGCAAGATTCAAACCTAGGACTTCTCACTTATAAATGAAAAAAAAATGCCAAACTGTAATATTAAGTGGCCCCAACCAGATATTGTAACGTCTGTAAATGAAGCTGAAGCTCTATAAATGAAGCTTTCAAAGCTGATTGACATGAGTGATGCTCATGAACGTTTATGTTGATTGACATGAGTGATGTTCATGAATGTTGACATGAGTGATGCTCATGAATGTTTATGTGTGATTGACATGAGTGATGCTCATGTATAATTTTGGAGTACTGGACGTACTTTTGATCACCTGGTTAGTGATAATAGCGGTAGGCAGCCGAATAATTTTGGAGTACTGGACATACTTTTGATCACCTGGTTAGTGATAATAGCGGCAGACTGCTGAATAATTTTGAAGTACTGGATGTACTTTTGATCACCTGGTTGGTGATAATAGCGGTAGACTGTCGAATAATTTTGGAGTACTGGATGTACTTTTGATCACTTGGTTGGTGATAATAGCGGCATGCTGCGGAATAATTTTGGAGTACTAGATGCACTTTTGATCACCTGGTTGGTGATAATAGCGGCAGGCTGCCGAATAATTTTGGAGTACTGGACGTACTTTTGATCACCTGATTGGTGATAAAAGAAGGTGAACCTTAAGTGGAGGGATGGAGGTTGGAGTTTGAAGCCATAGAGCCTGACTCTTTTTGGCATATGGGCATTCGCCTTCCACGTAACATTTCAGCCCACTATTTTGGGCCCACTATTTTGCCTTTTTTGTTTTTTTGTTTTTTTGTTTGTTTTTTTTTTTTGGCATGCTGCCTTCTTTATACATTAGTATAACTATATAATAATTGCTACAGTTTGCAGAAGACAACTTAATAAAATATTCATCCCTGACAGTGGGTATGGGTGTGCCATGCTTTCCACTTTCTCCTCGGCTTTTCTCCATCTCCAGACATCTTTTCCTTTTTCATTATTTTCCTCCCTTTTTCTACCTTTGCTTTCTGCTTTTCTTTTTTCATCGCAATTCCAACGAACGGAGATGCTGTTTGTCCTTGAAAGGTGTACCAACATTTGATTCTGACACCACATGCCTCAAATTCTTTATGACTAAGTCTCCCCTTAATTCCTTAAGGCTCCCCAGCTCACCAAGACCAGCATTACCGCCCCTCCACAAACAATTTCTTTCTGTTTTTCTTTCCCATGTGCTCTTGCAGACCCTTTATTCCTTGCTTTTGCATGTAGGTTTAACATCCTGATTAACAAGCTGGTGGGGCTGGAGGAAGGGGTATGTGAGGGACCTAACGCAGGAGTTGGAGCTGCAGGGCAGGGTGTTGCTGCTCTTCTTGGAGGTGGAATTGGGGTAGCGGAGGGAGACGGAGCGATCAAAGGGCAAAGAGTCGTTCTGCTGGTGCTGTTGGAACAAAATTGTGGTGGTAAGAGCTTGTTCCTGGATTAGAGCGTCGTCGAGCTTCTCTTTCCGGAAGGATCGGACACGGGTCCAGCGGTTGCTGGAATAGGGTTACGCTGGCGGGTTGGGTAGGCACTTTATGGGATTTCGCTCGGCAGGTTTAGGTGCGAGGATGGCACAGAGGTTGCCCATTAGGATTGGTAAAGCCATGTAGAGGGAGACTTTGCTGCTGTACGAATCAAATGATGGTATAGAAGTTTGTTCCTTGTTATTAACCACCTTCTCATCTTCAACTTCTTTCTTTTCCTCCACACACCCACGAAGCTTTAGAGCGACAGCATGGAAAGAATGCCTGGCTGGTTCACGATTCAAAGCCTTGACATGAAGGTAGTTTGAAGAAGCATACAGCGGTTGACCATGTACCAACTCTTGGGAGTACGAAATAAGGCGAAACTTGCTTTGGAAAGGCATAATGATTATATCAAACCCACAGTAGCCGGATAAATCGACAAATTTAGTACCCCAAGAGAAAGTTCCACTGCACTTCAAAACCCTTTTAATATAAATGCACAATCCCCACACTCGAGGAGAGCAGATGACTCGGGTCCGATATATATATATATATATATATATATATATATATATGGTCTGGAAGGAAGCCTTTCAAGCATCTCACCATGGGAGGTTGACGAGAGAGGGACAAGAGAGAGATGACTTGGTGGCTTTGTGTTTGTGGAGGTTTTCTGGAAAAGCCCAATGAGGGAGGTTCTGGGTTTCTGCAGATTCACAGTGGACGGTGATAAGGTCTCACGGTGGGTGAGATGAAAAAATGAAATAGAACTGACATACTTTTCGTGTCGTTTCCCACAGACGGTGCCAAATGTTGATGCACAAAACCGGTGGGGTCTTGGAATAACGTAAATCCGACTGTGAATCTGCAAGAAAGTAAAGAACACAAGATGTATCGTGGTTCACCCCAATGTTTGGGCTACGTCCATATTGATGTTGATATTGTTTCACTCTGGATGGTGAATATACAAGAAGGCTAGAGGCAGTGTGCTCTCTAGCCTATTTTCTGTGTTTGCCATTTCTGAGATGTTTTCTCTCTTCCCATGGCCTAAACCTTGACCCCCCTAATGAGGTGAGTGAGAAGTCCTTTTATAGAATAAGTCACTTATTACATATTTGCCATTTCATTTATTACATAATTACATTTGAGTCCCCCAAGTATTTATACGAGGTCTAAATACGAAGGCCCTAAATATGGTACAAACATAGAGTTTATGATTTCGTAAGGAAATATGCTAATTTTGTGCTTCTCTCTATACTTATATATGCATTAAATTGTGAATATGACACATTAAAAAAATAATCAATCTAGTCAACCATTCAAATTATAAAATGAAAAATCAAATTGAATAATTGGTATCAGCGATTAAATCCCTTAAAACTATTCAATATATAACAGCTCTAATGGCTTTCCACTTAGACGTGTGACAATTGGCTTATGTATGTCTGTTTGGGCCTAGTTTAGATTTGTTCTCGGCCCAGAGGCCGTGCTTAGGAGTCGCTAGGGGGCATCCGGCTTATGGGTCACATAGCCAAGGCCGATCGTGTTCTATTAGGAATCCATGGGTGGTTGAATCCTGATACGAGAAGGAGTTTCGGCAGGATAAAAATGTAGAAGTTTGGATTAAATGCGGTTTGATAAGGGGGTTGAGTTCAAAGTCTTAGTAGGAGTAGGACTGGCCGAGATAAGGTTAGATCAGGGGAAAAGTTCTAGTCTGAGTATGGTTGTGATTCGAGTGGAAGCAGGTTGACTATTATAAATAAAGGGAGGAGGACATCATTAAGCTCTCTCAAATTCAACACATAAACTGCCCTGTGTAAACCCTCACTTTCGCGAAACCTCTCAACAACCATGAGATTTTTATTTTCCTTTTCCGCTGACACATCTTCAGTTTGGATAAACAGCACTATGAAGGCAACTGGCGACATCTTCAGTTTGGATAAGCAGCACTGGAGCCGTATAATCAGGCGACCACGAAGCACCTTCAATTTGGATAAACAGCACTGCGTCGAGGCCGACTGGTTATCTATCCAAGTCTCGGTCGAGAAGGATTTTCGAATCCTTATTGACAGAGGTCATCTCATTAGCCTTCTTGGCGAAGTGAGGTGTCGCAAGTCACTGGGCTCGGCACATTGAACGCTGAGTTGTTTATGATTGGTTATTCACAAGTAGGTTTTAGAGTTCAGCATTCTGACGGCCGAACTACCTTCACAATCAAGACGTACATTTGTTTTGAGTATTTGTGTCCATATACTCTGGTGTCAATTCGGCATGCTTATACTCTTATTAATATAATCACTGTGGCCGAATCCGGCACCGACGATTTGTGAACTTTGCAGAACTAGTAGCCTTGTCTTAAAGCTCTAGAACCCGAAGGCCGAGACGTGTTCCTTCCTCGGCCGCAGTCGCAGGATTCAGAAGTCAGCAACGCACCCAACGCAACATCAACAAATTTTACTCCTCGGCCGACAAGTTGGCACTCCCCGCATACAACCGAAGGACGTAGTTAGTTCATTAGTTACTTGGTCTACGCGCCACGTAGGCTTGGTAGTTTTTAGGGTCAACAATGTCATATTAAAATTTTCATTATGATTTTTTACAAAAAAAAAAAATAGAAAATTTTAAGTATTTTTATTTAGTAAAAAATTAATTCGAAAATAAAACAGAACCACGCACTAAGGTGGGGGGGTTTTTGGTTTTCTGTTATTTTTTTTCCTAAAGACATAAATTTTAAATTTGTTCAAAATTAAAATGTAAGTTTTAAAATTCTCAAGAGATAATTTATGGTATTTTAAATGTTTCACCATTTTATGGTGCTCTCTTTATATATATTGATTCAAAATAAATACTAACAAATGAAAAATAAATAGTTTTGTGCGGCTAGCTGGGTTGTGGGGGAAATGTGAGCCTGAGCACATGTATATGTTGGTGCTTTAAAATTGATAGTACAGAGGAAGACAAGGGGCGGGGAGGCAGGTTGTGGTGTTAAAATATTTTTAAAGGGTGGAGCTATTCGCACTTTTTTTTTTAATTTTTACCTTTTACATATTCTCTGTTATTTTCTATCATTTGATTTTTAATTTTACTCAATCTGATGGTTGAAAACCGAGAGGTGTCTGCGGAGGTAAAATGGGTGTGTGGATAGTACCACTCTTTTTATCAAAAAAAATCATAGAAAGATATGAAAATGAGGGGTGAAGTCTAAACTTTACCTGGTATCGGAGAAACTCTTAATTTTAGGCTAAAATCAACAAATATGTTGATATTTCTTACGCATCTGTTAAATATTGGAGAAACTCTTATATTTTGTCCTAACCAATGTTTGACAATCATTAAGGTTTCATGTTCAATTTCCATCATTTTCATTGAAAGCAACCAATCTATATCAATATTTGATATATCCGTCGATATCTCCACAAATTTGCATATTGATATTTCCACCGATTCCGATAATTTAAACACTGCTTGCCACCGACTCCACAAGGCTCCAATTGAGCCATGACGAGAAAAAGGGAATTAAAAAGTTTCCTTTTTGCTTACCTTGGGGCTACAACTCCAACAATGAAGACAGCAATCAACTCTTCATGGGGCCAGCAAAGGAGAAATTTGGGGGAAACAATTTCCTCTAGTTTTCTCTCTTTCTTGTTTGGAAAATAATTGTCTTCTAGGTTTATATAATCCTCCATATAGGGTAGAGTTAAATAAATCCTAGAGGCAATTGGTCTCCATCTCTTAGAAGACTTTCACTACAAGTCAGAGCTTAGAATCCACTGCAACCAAGAAACTAATTTTGGCAAGTTCACACAACTTGAGAAGTCTACACCTCATGCACGCAGAACAGCAAGGAGCATTTGTGAAGCAAAAAAAATAATTCAAAAATTTTGGAGTTGGCATGTGGACTTTTATCTACAATTGACTTCTGCTGATAGGATTTTTATCACTTGCAAAAGTAAAAATAAAAACACTTAAAAATACTTGCAAGAGTACAAAGTAGTTGTTGTAAAAATACTCATGCAAAGTCGTTCTTCACAGAGATTATTTAAAATAATTTCTGTTAAAACCAAATCTTAATTAATTATTTAAACCAAAGTTTAGAAAAGTTTGATTTTGCAATTTAAAATAATACAAACTAATTTTAATAAAAAAAATTTAATGAAATCAGCAAGAAAACAATTTTAAAGAAACCAATTTGAAAATAAACATTTTTGAAAAACAATTCTAAAAAGGTACTAGGATTTCGCCGTTACCTTAACAATATGTAGTTTTACCAATTACTTATGAATTACACATGCAATTTTGAAGGCTAGGTTTTCCTAATACATATTCTACTTGTGGCATTCAAGAATGAACGTACATCAAATGTAAACAGGCATGACTCATTATGCTTTGCAAAAACTCTTTGAACAACCATGCAATCTTTGAGACTAGCATTCACCCAAAGTGAAATTAAAATTATTAACCACAAGAAGAATTCCTCAATTTTCGGGGCATTCCAATGGAAATTGCATCCAATTACTTATCTAAACATCATAATGGTCGTGAAGCATTAAGACATAAAGATAGCTTAAACACAGTGATTAACAATTCATGTATGCATGCATAATATCATAAGAAATTAAATAAAGATTACATACTAAGTCTTTGTCCTGCTTCTGGACACCTTGTGAGGGTGCATTGCATTTTGATGTGCTCCAAGAGTTTGTTCAACCATAGTCATCTACTGCACGAGGGTGCTGGTTAAGTTTGCAACCTACCGGGAAAAGTGTTGATCGTCATTTGGGTTGGAAGAGCTTGGATGATGAGCATCTCTAAGAGTAGTGGAAGGGTAGTGAGCTGCAGGTAGGGGTGGAATTTTTTACCACATTACCATACCTACCGTATTACCAACCATACCATACCAAAGTTGTGCCAAAAAATTTGTACCACTGGTAATGGTACGGTATTTGTACCATACCATACTGTTTTGGTACAGTACCGGTACTCTAAACCAGTACTGGTGATATATCGTACCTACCGGCTACCAATATTATTAATATTATATTATGTATATATATATATATGTATATATATATATAGAATTATGTATTATGTATTATTATATTATGTCGTTTGATTCATTTATCCTAAAATGTCCACATAAACCAAACACTCTCAGTCTCGCACTCTGGTCTCTGCTCAACGCAAAGTTAGAAAACCTAGGGCTTGTTCCGCCGTCGCAGCTCTCTCATCGACTCATCTTCGTTTCTCGTTTCCAGCGACTTTCTCTTTCTCTACAGTCCATCTCATCATCTCCTTCATCAACTTGGGTTGTCCTTCTTCGCGGTTCCATTTGTCAAGGTAATTTACATACAATTTTGAAGAATATAGAGATGAAGTTTAGGAATCTCTTTCATCAGTTTTTCCATTGTACTCTTTTATCAGTTTTTCCATGGTACTCTGTCATCAATTTTGAAGAATGGGTTGTCCTCTGTAATTAGATAAAAACTTTCAGAAACCCTAAATTGATAAAATTGGGATTATGATCTCAAAAAGGGTTTTTACTTTGTGATACAAGTAGCACAGAGAGTAGGTTGGTTTTTAAGTTCTAAGTTATTCTCTTTTGGTCCAATGAGTTCACTGTTTGCCAATGTGCATATTTTTTCACCCTTGACAACATTAATAACTAACCACCACTTGTTATTCAAACATTTTTTTTATTAAGTAATGGAATAATATTGGAATTGAAATCTTTTTGCAAGTTTTAGTGTACCTTGGATAATTAGCAATGTACCAAGAAAATGTATATAACTAAGAATCATTTGACCTTGCAAAAGATAATTTGTAATGAAAGTTATGGATGTCTCTTTCAACATAGAAGGATTCTTAACTAACAGTTCCTCTCGTCAGGTAGTTAACAATTATAGGTAATTAACAATGATACCTTTCATGATTTGAGAGCCACAGGTGCAAATCTCGCCGGGTTGGTTATAGTCGAGTGAGAGACCAATTTCAAGGTAGGGGTGGACATTAAAATGTATATTTTTTACATCCTATACTAAATTGATTAGTAATTAATTAAAGCAGATTAATATTTGGGATATATAGGTAGTTAACAATTATACTAATGCATGCTTTTTTTACCTCTTTTGCTTGCTACTTGCTTGCTTCAAGGGTGATTTTATCTTTTAAAATGTATGAATTATTGCATAATTATATGGCTTATTCATATGACTATGCATACAATTTATGTGAATGAGTTACATGGCTAGCTACTATATTTTAATATAACATTGTGTCTTATTTTGGTTAATAGGTCAAGATGGAGTCTAGGAATAGCCATGGCTCTACTAGTACACCAACCCCAACCCCAACCCCAACCCCAAACACTTGGAACACAACCTCAACAAGAAAATCAAGAAGAAGTGGATGAAAGTGTGGGAAGTGGTATGAGAGGTGACAATGATGTTAATGGGGGGCGATCGATGGTGTGGTCACATGCTAAGAAAGTGGTAAGAAAAGGGAAGAAGGGTCAAAAAAATTCACCTTGCAATTTGCTCACATCGCATGAAAGAGTGTCCGGCCGATCCTGATAAAAATGGGACATCAAGCATAATGTATCACCTTAGAAAAGTTTGTAAGGATTCACCTCTTTATATAAAAGGTGATAAAAATCAACCGGTCTTAACAAATGAGTCCATGAGTAGTGGATTGGTCCCCTACACCCTTAACCAAAAGAGACTTGAGTTAAAGGTTGTGATGTTTGTCATCAAGGATGAACAACCATTTAAGGTGGTTAAAGGTGGTGGATATATTGATATGATGAAAAAGGCTCAACCTCGGTTCAAGATTCCAAATAGGAGGAAGATTGCGGCCGGTGTGTGGGATTTGTTTGTATTAGAGAAGTCTAAATTGTTTGAAGCTATGCATAATCAAAGGGTAAGTATCAGAACCGATACTTGGACATCAATTCAAAACATCAACTACATCGTAGTTACTGCCCACTTCATGGATAGTGAATGGAAGTTGCACAAACGAATCATAAACTTTATAAAGATCACGGGCCATAAGGGAGATGACATTGGGAAGGTTCTAGAGATGTGTTTGAACCAATGGGGGATAGAGAAGATCTTTAGCATCACGGTTGATAATGCTTCTGCCAATGATGTTGCGATTGACTATATGAAAAAGAGGCTACATGAAATGAATTATCCCTTGATTGATGGAAAGTACTTGCATATGAGGTGTGCTTGTCACATCTTAAATTTAGTTGTCAAGAGTGGGTTAAAGGAGCTTACTAAGTCAGTTAAGGGGATTCGAAATTGTGTCAAGTACATTCATTCTTCGCCAGCTAGATTGGAAAAGTTTAGGGATTTTGCTATCTTATTCAAGATGGATAAAATGTCGAATGTGCCTTTTGATGTGTCTACGAGGTGGAATGCAACATATAAAATGTTTGACGTTGCATACAAGTTTAGAAAGGTGTTTCTTAGGATGGCGGAGGAGAATGTGCAATTTCGTGATTACTTTGAAGAGATGGAAATGGATTCAAAGAAGAATATGGTAAAGAGAGTGGGGCCTCCGGAAGAGGAGGATTGGGAGAAGGCACTAGCCTTTACGCATTTTCTGAAGAAGTTTCATGATGCTACTTTGAAGCTTAGTGCAACTAAAAAGGTTACATCAACTTTGCTATGGGATCAAGTGGAGAGTTTACAAATAGAGATGGAGAAAAAAAAAAAAAAAGATGCTACCAATCTTACATTGCAAAGTGTGGCTACTACAATGATGCGGAAATTTAACAAGTATTGGGGGAATTTTGAGAATGTGAATCCACTTATTTTTCTTGGCCAAGTTCTAGACCCTTGTTATAAACTTCAAATGATTACCATCAACCTCAAAGCACTTCGATGGGATGATAGGAAGGTAGATTGGATGCTTAAGGAGATTAAAAAGTGCTTGCTTGATTTGTATAATGAGTATAGAAGGGGTTCTTCTACTACCATTGGGGCTCCATTGGAAGATGTGGAACTAAATGAAGAGTTCATAATTCAAGCATGTGGGGGTGATGAGAACAAAGTTGAAATGATGAAGAAGCTTATACAAGAAAGGAAAGAGCAACGCCTTTTGAAGATATCCAATGAAGTGGATAAGTATTTTGCCGCTCCTTATATTAACTTTATTGTTGGTGGCTTTGATCTCTTGAGTTGGTGGAAATCAAACACAATAGAGTTTCCAATCCTTTCACAAATAGCCAAGGATATCTTTGCAATCCCTACTTCTACCGTTGCTAGTGAAAGTGCATTTAGTCTTGGGAGGAGGGTTGTGGACCCCTTTAGGGCATCCTTGACTCCTAAAATGGTAGAGGCACTAGTGTGTACTAGTGATTGGCTTAGGGAGGACGAAGTAAACTTCTACAAAGAACCAACGGAAGATATGCTTCAATTCTACAAGGAAATGGAAGAAGTTGAAACAAGTAAGACATGTTTTAAATTATTTAGTAAATTTGTTATTAAATATTCAACTTTAATTCTTATTCTAAATCTTATTAATATATATATATATATATATATATGTACTTTGTAATGTAGGCTTGACACAAGCTCAACCTCAATCTTCTACAAGTTTAATGCCTCCTCCAAATGCATCTATATCTCAAAGCTTGAAGAATTGATCAATGAATTTTTACTTTTTAAAGTTTTAAATTGATTTAGTTTAATGTTAATTTCAGCATGTTTGTATTCTATCTGCAACTGCAAGTAGGGAATCCAAATTCCCCTTTATTTTTAAGCTTCATGTGAAACTACATCCATTTGTGAAACTGCAACCCTTTTATTGTTTTGGAATGAAGATGGTTTTGTATTCTTAAGAACCTTTTTCAAGTAGAAGAAGACAGAAACATACCTAGCCTTTCAAACTGGAATGTGTCCCCAACAACAGCACTTCCAAGTGAGGGCACATCATATGCATTAGGTAGTACCACCTTGGATTGTGGGTTCAAATCAGCAAGTCAGTTGTCGAGCACAGCTATGGATATTTACTTTTTTGTGGTTTGCTGTCTTACGTTTCTGGTTCATTTGAGTCTCATCATGCTATATAAATCTTGTCTTATGATTTATTAAGTTTCTACCACTTTGACATACAATAGTAAAAAATCTTGAATTATGTTAAATTGAGTATATATGTCAAACTGTGTATATTTTCTGGGCTTTGAATTAGGTTAGAAAAATATTAGATTTTGGCCAAACAAAGTGGTTTAAAACAAAGTGGCAATTACCATTGGCATACCATACCAACCAAACTATTTGGTATACCGATATTCGGTATACCGAAAGTTTAGTACGGTAATGATAATAGATTTTGCCGTATCAAATATTTGGTATGGTAATTGGTACAGAGGTTTTGGTATGGTAATGTACCAAAACCACCCCTAACTGCAGGTGCAAAACTCAGGCCTGGAATGGGCAAACCTAGGAAAAAATGGGACAAAAATATGCTCGGTTCAATCACTGGTCCGATGGCCAGAATTTAGGTTGGTTGGACCAGCTTTAGACTGGTCTGGAATAAGAGCTCGGTCAGCATAACGAGTAGGTCACGCGTGAATTGAGTTGGGAGATTTGGCCCACCTGGCCTTGGGTTGTTGCGTGCTAGGCTCATGTGTGGGTCACCTGCCCGTGGGCTTGGAGCGCCTATGCTGCTACTTGCTGGGCTGCATATGGCCTTCAGCTGTTGTTGGTTGGTTTGGGCCTCGGAAGCTTGGGCATCGTGGCTTGCTTGCTTATGGGCTTCTTGTCTGCGGGTAGTTGTTGCACCACTTTGCTCCTAGGCCTCGACTTGGGCTGCTACTACAGTGGTCCTTGACATTGGCTGATGGGAAATGACCACGATTATGGTGCTCCGCAGCGGTGGGGCTCTTCTTGTAGTTGAGTAAAGCCTCGAGGATCGTTGACGTGGGGCCACGTCTTGGTTTCCATCCTCTGGTCCCAATCCTTGAACAAAAGGCATTCCTTTCGTTGTGGTTTTAGAATTTCCAGCCATTATATTTCTTCCCCAAGGCTATTTAAGTAATATATAAAAAAATAAAAAAAATTACGAATATGAACATGTGGGAAATTTTACATATATAACAGAAAAATTCAAAAGGTGAATGCAAGAGCATTCTTCAAGCATTTGAATCAAGCTTTTAATGAAAGCACAAATTCTTGGTAGCAAAAATTCGCCGTCTTCAGTCTTGACAAATTTGTACCTACAAAATAATTAATACATTTGATCAAAAACCAAAGCCTCAAATGCCCACGAGGTAGGGGGTTTGGCCAATACATCTCTGATGCCTATGTCAATATCTCTGAAAAGAGTGAGTGTTTAGGACTTGTATGCATGCCAAGAAGCTTATCAATGAATGGTGGAGATGAGGTATTTAAAGGAGGTGGTCGGTCATAGGGTTAGGTTTTGCCCTACACATGGCACCATCCAATTGGCCAAGATGTGTCATCTGTTGGATGAATGAATAAATAATATTCTCAAGAGATTAACTAGGAAACAATATCTTAGGATGATGATGGAAACATCCATCATTGATTGTGATAAAAATTTCTTACTTGATGGAGTTGATCTCCATTGGGAATGTATTAGAGATAGGATTTGGTGATTAATCATATCTTTAATGCATTTGACTTTTCCATGCCACGAGCAGGGAAGCTAAGAGCAATCATAGTCATCTGCTTGAACCTCCAGGGATGTTGAGTTGCACATGAGAATATTAGGCCATCTCCAATCGATGGCTGGCCAGATGGCTCATTTTAGCCTTTTGGCCCTCCATGATTCTCCAAGATATTAATATTTTAATGAACAGTATAGGGCCATATTTGCCTCCATCTCCAACCGAGGGCCAGAGGGCTAGAGGGCTCGTTTTAGCCCTCTCACAAAAAACCGTCTCCAACTGAGGGCCAAAGGGCTAAACATAATTTATTATTTAAATTTAAAAACAACAATAACTTAAATTTAAAAACTACAACTTATATTTAAAAACTACAACTAAAATTTAAAAATGACAAATTAAATTTAAAAACTACAACAACTTAAATTTAATATCCATAATCATTATTATCTTCATAATTCGCCATCATAGGAGTATAGTCTATCACAAACAACTACCGTCGGCTCATAATTTCTTTTTTTTTTCCTATCAAAATAGGCCTTACTCATTGGAGTGTAATTCGAAGTGTTCCTTTCCATATTCTTATCATCCATCCCTTCTTGTATTTGCTTGGCCCGTTCTTCATGCCTACACTTCCTTTCTTCCGCCTCAAGGGCTTTTTGCTCCGCCAATAATAGCAATGAGGCCGCCACTTCATGTTGAGCGGCGTAATCAACATTTGCCTTGCCCTTTTCCCTCAACCTTCGAGCCTTGTTTCGTCCCATAGCCCTAGATAAAGAACTTTCGGACAGAGTCGGATTTTCTACCCTTGTTTGTTGAATGGTAGGAGATCCATCTTCATTCATATCTGCAGATAAGGATGTAGCTCACAAAGGATCCACTTTATGTTGAGGTGGATCTTCAAATAACACCCACCCTTTACAAATTTCCCAATAACCGTGAAACTGAAAGGGTTTTGAGCTATCCTCCATATATAATTCCTCCGCTTGGCGTACCTAGAAAATATAATTACAAAAATTTTAGGAAATTAATTCATGAAATTAAATGTAATATAATGACATATAATTACAAAAATTAAATGTAATATAATTAAACATTTAAAATAAACTGTGAAAACACTAACTTCGTCATAGTAATTGGCGCCACTTTCATGTCTACTTGCGGCTGCTAATAGTGCTTGATGCCATTTATTCAAACTTGGATGAAGATGTTTCTTCCATCTTGAAGAACAACTTTCGTGGTTTCGGGTATTCGGTGGAATGGTGCATTCGTAGAACTCTAAGTATTTTTTGGACACACGAGTCCAAACACCTTCACTTGTTTGAGAAATCCCCCTCACACTATCTTCTGAGACCCATCTATAAGCCTTGTAAAGAGCTTCATCTTCTTTTCGGGTCCAAGCCCTACCTTTAATTGCAGATGAGGCCATTTTTTTTGAAAAAAATGAAGGAAATATTGAAGGAAATTATTGAAAAATTGAAACAAATATTATAGATGAAGGAAATATTGGAAAATATATTGAAGGAAATATTGAAAGAAATATTGAAAAATATTGAAGAAGGAAATATTGCAAATGAAGTGAAGAATTGAAAGAACTTCACCATATTTATATAAGAAAAGAAATGTTTAAATTTAAAAAAAAAAAAAAAAAAAAACCCAACGGCTAGCTGACTCAGCTAGCCATTATATTCAAAAAAATTTCAAACTATTAGTGTTGGTTATAACCGACACTAATAGTAAATAAAAAAAAATTGCCTATGAATACCTATTACTGTCGGTAATAACCGACAGTATTAAAAAATCATTCTTTAATGATGTCAGTTATAACCGACAACAATAGGTAAACTATAAAAAAAATAGCCAGCCAGCCCTTTGGCCCTTTGAAATTTCGTGGGGCCCTCCCAGATTCCCGAGCCCTCTGGCCTGGCCCTCGGTTGGAGACGGTTTTAGGGCAATTTTTGGCCCTTTGGCCCTCTGGACCCTTCGGTTGGAGATGGCCTCAGTGTGCCCTGCCTATTTAATGAGGGCAATCTTGTCTTTCTTGATAAAAAGTCCATATGTCATCTTTTGGATTTTTGCGACTATTTTTAGGGTTTAGGGTGAAAGCCAACTGCTTAAGGAATTATTACTAGGCTGAATTATGGCCTTTCAACTCAGGTTATCTATCATCAGTGCAAGCCTATATTTCAGGCCTAAACGTTATCACAACCTTGGAAATATGAAATAATTGGAAATCACCTTAATACTTCACCATCCAATTGACCCGAACTCTGTTTATTCAACGGCCTCGACTGCACGGACCAATGATGCAATATTGGGTCCAAACGATTGGGCATTCATTTTATACTTCTTAAATGTGAATATCAATTGAAATTAACATTACTAGCAGACTATGAAACTTAAATATCTGTACAAATCCGATAATTTCGTGTATCTGGATAATTGTATTGTTTAAAATATGTAAATTTTCTGACAAAAAAAAAAATACAAAAATGCTACTTTTACCACTTATTTATGCCGTCTCTCTAACAGAGATAAGACCCACATGCGTTTTACGAGCCCTACCTTTATTAGAGAGATGATACAAATGATGGTACAAATAAGTGGTAAGTGTAACATTACTAAAAAAAAAATATGAAAATTTGACTTTCATCAATTCATCCCCCTTGGTCTATAATGGTTCCATTTTCCTTATCTTTACAACTAAGATTAATGTTCTTTTCATTTTTGGTTTTGAACTTTATATTGGTGTGAATTTGGTCCTAATCCCTGCCGGAGCCCACTTAGTTGTAACTACCACAAAGTTAAGGATTTAATTACAATAAAACAACAACAACAACAAAGCCTTTTCCCACTAAGTGGGGTCGGCTATATGAATCCTAGAACGCCATTGCGCTCGGTTTTGTGTCATGTCCTCCGTTCGATCCAAGTACTCTAAGTCTTTTCTTAGAGTCTCTTCTAAAGTTTTCCTAGGTCTTCCTCTACCCCTTCGGCCCTGAACCTCTGTCCCGTAGTCACATCTTCGAACCGGAACGTCAGTCGGCCTTCTTTGCCCATGTCCAAATCACCGGAACCGATTTTCTCTCATCTTTCCTTCAATTTCGGCTACTCCTACTTTACCTCGGATATCCTCATGCCCAATCTTATCCTTTCTCGTGTGCCCACACATCCCACGAAGCATCCTCATCTCCGCTACACCCATTTTGTGTACGTGTTGATGCTTCACCGTCCAACATTCTGTGCCATACAACATCGTTGGCCTTATTGTCGTCCTATAAAATTTTCCCTTGAGCTTCAGTAGCCTACGACGGTCACATAACACCCCGGATGCACTCTTACACTTCATCCGTCCAGGTCGTATTCTATGGTTGAGATCTCCATCTAATTCTCCGTTCTCTTGCAAGATAGATCCTAGGCAGCAAAAACGGTCGCTTTTTGTGATCTTCGCTAGATTGCTCCGGTCATTAGTGTGGATAAGTATATAAATGAATAGAGATAGGAAAGCAAACACAAGATGTACGTGGTTCACCCAGATTGGCTACGTCCACGGAATAGAAGAGTTCTCATTAATTGTGAAGGGTTTACACAAGTACATAGGTTCAAGCTCTCCTTTAGTGAGTACAAGTGAATGATTTAGTACAAATGACATTAGGAAATATTGTGAGAGAATGATCTCGTAATCACGAAACTTCTAAGTATCGGAGTGTGGTATCGTCTTGACTTGCCTTATCTGTCTCATAGGTAGATGTGGCATCTTCTCTGGAAGTACTCTTCCTCCATCCAGGGGTGGTATCTTTAACTGGTGGAGATGCACAAGGTAATGTATCAATTTCACTTGAAGCTTACTTGTAGTTTCAGGCTTGGTCAAGCGCGATACAAACCATGTAGTAGGAGTCTCCCAAGTCGCCGAGCTAGGGGATCTGCTGAAAGAGGTGACAGACAAGGTAAGCAATCAGAGCTCCGGCTGATTGTTCACCTTCTCCCCATCTTGCAGCAGCATGAAGGATAAAGAGAAGAAAGATGAGAAGAGATGATATGGGATACTTTTGCTTTTGAAGAAGTAACTTTCCACAGGCTTATTCTTGAACTGAGCTGGAGGGTTTTCTGGTTTCCTCCAGAGCCGACTGAAGAATTTGAGGGTCAAAACAAGTCCATCAAATCTAGAGTACGTTCGACCCTGCTGATATGGGATACTTTTGCTTTTGACAGAGTAATGGATGTATCGGCACGTGTGTTGTTACGCTTGTCTCCACATGCTTCCTTGTATCCTTCGCACTTGCCCTATCTGTTCCTCAAGCAGATGCGGTATCTTCCCTGGAAACATAAGATGTTGAAGATGAGTACTCGAGAGCAATGCCAGGTAAGTAATCAGGTAAGGGGTTCCAGGCAGTCAGTTCCTGGCTGGAAGCTTGATTCCAAGTGCTGACTGATTGCTCTCTTTCTCCTTGTCTTGCAGGTAACAACAAGGCCAAAGGAAAAGACAGGGAAAAAGCATGATATGGGATACTCTTGCTTTTAACCCTGATGATATGAGATATTCTTGCTCTAGTATAGCTTGTTTGCAAAGGTATTATCGGGGGGAAAGAAAGCTGAATATTTCGAAAGGCTTCGTTGGGAGTGCCCTCTCAAATATGAGGAAGGGTTGAACATTTTTGCAGGTCTGCCTGTCCGTTGGGGATGGAGGTCGACATATATAGGAGTCTCCCTAACAAGTAGTAATGCTATTCCTTTACCCTGCTTGGTCATAGCACGGTAGTGGGAGCTGCCAGCTTCACATGTTTTAACTCTGTCAGAGCACTTTGAAAAAGTGGTCTGTGCTCTCGAAAAGTCTTCGACAGAATGCCCATAATTTCCGCAAAGCTGAGTGCGTGTGACAGGTGCTGACAAGGCTAGAAAAGTAGGTGCCTCTTCGATTTCTGAGATCGGCCCTCGTGGTCTCTGAGCAGCCCAGCTTTTGAGAAAGCGAGCGTCTCTTCGATTGATTCGGAGAACGATGCATCTTCGATTTTTAAGAAAGCAATCATGATGGGGGTATGGCTCTCGAGATTCGGGGAGCAGTGTCACTTCGATTTTTGAGAAAGTAATCATGTTGGGAGTCTGGCTCTCGAGATTCGGAGGGCGGTGCCTCTTCGATTTTGGAGCAAGCAATCTTGTTGGGAGTGTTTTCTCGAATGTGAGTAAAGGTTGGGCATGTTTGCTAGTCTACCTTGCCACGAAGCACAGAGGTTGACACACAGGGATTTTCCAATTATCCAGCAATGGTACTGTTCCTTTACCCTCTCTTCGATTTTTGAGAAAGTAGTCTTGTTGGGAGTCTGGCTCTCGAGATTCGGAGGACGGTGCCTCTTCGATTTTGGAGCAAGCAATCTTATTGGTAGTGTTTTCTCGAGTGTGAGTAAAGGTTGGGCATGTTTGCTAGTCTACCTTGCCACGAAGCACAGAGGTTGACACACAGGGACTTTCCAATTATCCAGCAGTGGTACTGTTCCTTTACCCTTGTGGGTAATAATATGGTAGCTAGACCTTCAAAATTTATGGGTCTAAACTTTGTTAGTGCTGTTTCTTTGCTATTCTTTTACCTTTCTTGGTCAGAGCGATGTAGTGGGAGCTGCAAGCTTTACGTGCTCAATTTTGGCAGAGAACTTTGGCAAAGTTATCTGTGGTACCCATGAGCTATTGTTGCGTGTGGGAAGTGGGTGATTGAACAGTAAGATTCATGTGTTTTCTACTTCCTCAGAAGTCTTCGACAGAATGCCCATAATTTCCGCAAAGCTGAGTGTGCGTGTGACAGGTGCTGACAAGGCTGGAAAAGTAGGTGCCTCTTCGATTTCTGAGATCGGCCCTCGTGGTCTCTGAGGAGCCCAGCTTTTGAGAAAGCGAGCGCCTCTTCGATTTCTGAGATCGGCCTTCGTGGTCTTTGAGCAGCCTAACTTTTGAGAAAGCAAACGCCTCTTCGATTTCTGAGATCAACCCTCGTGGTCTCTAAGCAGCCCAGCTTTTGAGAAAGCAAACGCCTCTTCGATTTCTGAGCAGGCGCCTCTTCGATTTCTGAAGATCCGTCGAGTGCAGATTTTTATAGGGGCTGGCATTAAATTCCATAGCACACTTGAATCTCCACCAGTAGAAGCTCCATTCTTGCACTTCTAAGATCTTGATTTGTCCAACCTCTTCTCTCTTCAACACCTTTGAAAATGTCTGGCCCCTCCGACCGTCGTTTTGACTTGAACCTTGTTGAAGAGGCAGCCCCGCCTTCTCCAGACAACATATGGCGCCCATCCTTCGTCTCCCCTACTGGTCCTCTTACCGTTGGGGATTCCGTGATGAAGAATGATATGACTGCTGCGGTGGTGGCCAGGAACCTTCTCACTCCCAAAGATAACAGACTACTTTCCAAACGGTCTGATGAGTTAGCTGTTAAGGATTCGCTGGCTCTCAGTGTTCAGTGTGCAGGTTCTGTGTCTAATATGGCCCAACGCCTATTTGCTCGAACCCGCCATGTTGAATCATTGGCGGCTGAGGTGATGAGTCTCAAACAGGAGATTAGAGGGCTCAAGCATGAGAATAAACAGTTGCACCGGCTCGCACATGACTATGCTACAAACATGAAGAGGAAGCTTGACCAGATGAAGGAAACTGATGGTCAGGTTTTACTTGATCATCAGAGATTTGTGGGTTTGTTCCAAAGGCATTTATTGCCTTCGTCTTCTGGGGCTGTACCGCGTAATGAAGCTCCAAATAATCAACCTCTGATGCCTCCTCCTTCTAGGGTTCTGTCCAGTACTGAGGTTCCGAATGATCCCCCTCCGGTGCCTTCTCTTTCTGGGGCTCTACCGACTGCTGAGACTTCTCCTAAGCAACCCTTGTGAAGGCTCCCTCTTGTTTGTTTATTTTGACTCATGTATATATACACATTTGTAGCTTATCGGGGATATCAATAAATAAGTTTTCCTTCATTTCAACGTATTGTGTTAAATACACCAAAACCTTCTTCGCTAAGTTCTTTGAATTTTCTTTTGTTGAAGCTTGTATGTTGAAGCTTTCTGAGTGGAGCATGTAGGTTGGGGTAGTGTTCCCTTAATTTCCCGAGTGAGGAAAACTTCTCGATTGGAGACTTGGAAAATCCAAGTCACTGAGTGGGATCGGCTATATGAATCTTAGAACGCCATTGTGCTCGGTCCTGTGTCATGTCCTTCGTTAGATCCAAGTACTCTAAGTCTTTTCTTAGAGTCTCTTCCAAAGTTTTCCTAGGTCTTCCTCTACCCCTTCGGCCCTGAACCTCTGTCCCATAGTCGCATCTTCTAATCGGAGCGTCAGTAGGCCTTCGTTGCACATGTCCAAACCACCGTAACCGATTTTCTCTCATCTTACCTTCAATTTCGGCTACTCCTACTTTACCCCGGATATCCTCATTCTTAATCTTATCCTTTCTCGTGTGCCCACACATCCAACGAAGCATCCTCATCTCCGCTACACCCATTTTGTGTATGTGTTGATGCTTCACCGCCCAACATTCTGTGCCATACAGCATCGCTGGCCTTATTGCCGTCCTATAAAATTTTCCCTTGAGCTTCAGTGGCATACGGCGGTCACACAACACGCCGGATGCACTCTTCCACTTCATCCATCCAGCTTGTATTCTATGGTTGAGATCTCCATCTAATTCTCCGTTCTTTTGCAAGATAGATCCTAGGTAACGAAAACGGTCGCTCTTTGGTATTTCTTGATCTCCGATCCTCACCCCTAACTCGTTTTGGCCTCCATTTGCACTGAACTTGCACTCCATATATTCTGTCTTTGATCGGCTTAGGCGAAGACCTTTAGATTCCAACACTTCTCTCCAAAGGTTAAGCTTTGCATTTACCCCTTCCTGAGTTTCATCTATCAACACTATATCGTCTGCGAAAAGCATACACCAAGGAATATCATCTTGAATATGTCCTGTTAACTCATCCATTACCAACGCAAAAAGGTAAGGACTTAAGGATGAGCCTTGATGTAATCCTACAGTTATGGGAAAGCTTTCGGTTTGTCCTTCATGAGTTCTTACGGCAGTCTTTGCTCCTTCATACATATCCTTTATAGCTTGGATATATGCTACTCGTACTCCTTTCTTCTCTAAAATCCTCCAAAGAATGTCTCTTGGGACCCTATCATACGCTTTTTCCAAATCTATAAAGACCATGTGTAAATCCTTTTTCCCATCTCTATATCTTTCCATCAATCTTCGTAAGAGATAGATTGCCTCCATGGTTGAGCGCCCTGGCATGAACCCGAATTGGTTGTCCGAAACCCGTGTCTCTTGCCTCAATCTATGCTCAATGACTCTCTTCCAGAGCTTCATTGTATGACTCATTAGCTTAATACCCCTATAGTTCATGCAATTTTGTACGTCACCCTTATTCTTGTAGATAGGCACCAAAGTGCTCGTTCGCCACTCATTTGGCATCTTCTTCGTTTTCAAAATCCTATTGAAAAGGTCAGTGAGCCATTTTATACCTGTCTCTCCCAAAACTTTCCACACTTCGATTGGTATATCGTCTGGGCCTACTGCTTTTCTATGCTTCATCTTCTTCAAAGCTACAATCACTTCTTCCTTCCGGATTCTACGATAAAAAGAGTAGTTTCTACACTCTTCTGAGTTACTCAACTCCCCTAAAGAAGCACTCCTTTCATGTCCTTCATTGAAAAGATTATGAAAATAACCTTTCCATCTGTCTTTAACCGCGTTCTCTGTAGCAAGAACCTTTCCATCCTCATCCTTGATGCACCTCACTTGGTTTAGGTCCTTTGTCTTCTTTTCCCTTGCTCTAGCTAATTTATAGATATCCAACTCTCCTTCTTTGGTATCTAGTCGCTTATACATATCGTCATAAGCCGCTAACTTAGCTTCTCTCACAGCTTTCTTCGCTTCTTGCTTCGCTTTTCTATACCTTTCACCATTTTCATCGGTCCTATCCTTGTATAAGGCTTTACAACATTCCTTCTTAGCCTTCACCTTTGTTTGTACCTCCTCATTCCACCACCAAGATTCCTTTTGGTGTGGGGCAAAACCTTTGGACTCTCCTAATACCTCTTTTGCTACTTTTCGAATACAACTAGCCATGGAATCCCACATTTGGCTAGCTTCCCTCTCTCTATCCCACACACACTGGGTGATTACTTTCTCTTTGAAAATGACTTGTTTTTCTTCTTTTAGATTCCACCATCTAGTCCTTGGGCACTTCCAAGTCTTGTTCTTTTGTCTCACTCTTTTGATATGTACATCCATCACCAACAAGCGATGTTGATTAGCCACGCTCTCTCCTGGTATAACTTTGCAATCCTTACAAGTTATACGATCTCCTTTCCTCATTAGGAGAAAATCTATTTGTGTTTTTGACGACCCACTCTTGTAGGTGATCACATGTTCTTCTCTCTTCTTAAAGAAGGTGTTGGCTAAGAAGAGATCATATGCCATTGCAAAATCCAAGATAGCTTCCCCATCCTCGTTTCTCTCCCCAAAACCATGGCCACCATGGAAACCTCCATAGTTGCCTGTCTCCCTGCCCACGTGTCCATTTAAATCTCCTCCTATAAATAACTTCTCTGTCTGAGCAATTCCTTGCACCAAGTCTCCAAGGTCTTCCCAAAATTTCTCCTTCGAACTCTTATCCAACCCTACTTGAGGTGCGTACGCACTAATCACATTGATAAGTTCTTGTCCTATTACAATCTTGATTGCCATGATTCTATCTCCTACCCTCTTGACATCTACAACATCTTGTGTCAAGGTCTTGTCCACGATGATGCCAACACCGTTTCTCGTTCTATTTGTGCCCGAATACCAAAGTTTAAACCCTGAGTTTTCTAGATCCTTTGCCTTACTACCAACCCACTTAGTTTCTTGTAGGCACATAATATTTATCCTTCTCCTCACCATAACTTCCACTACTTCCATAGATTTTCCCGTTAAGGTTCCTATATTCCACGTTCCTAAACGCATTTTGCTCTCTTGAACTCTACCCTTCTGTCCTAGCTTCTTCACCCTCCCCCGTCTAATAGGATCAAAGTACTTCTTTTGTGTGTCCCGTGTAAAGTTGATCGGAGCATATGCTCCCAAACAACTTTGAGTGGAGTCGTTCGAAAAGAAGTTTCTATGGCCCCCTTGCTCATTTAACACTGCATCCGGGTGCCGATGGAGATACAGCGACCCTTGCTCATTTATCACTGTGCTCGGGCCACACAGCGCGCCACTTACGGGTGACGCCCTAGCTTTAGCGCGATTTTGTTCTGGATTCATTTTCATAAGGATTCGACGTGATCATGGAGTGCCGGCTGTCGACTACCTGACGCCCTCCCCCTCCTCCTTTATCCGGGCTTGGGACCGGCAATGTAAGATACATAGGCGGAGTTTTAATTACAATAAAACAAATCAACAAATTTAATTACTGAATCCACCTCATTTTTCCTTTTGTTTTGTGTACATAAATGATGAATCCGATTAATTTAATGATTTAAATGGAGATGATATCCAATGGCATGTATCAACTTATTATGGATAAGCATGCTGGGCTAGCTCATGCACTTTCCATTCTCTTGTTCTTTCTCTTTAATCTTTAAAGCCAATTTGCTTGTATATATATCACCACTCCTCTTGGGTTTGTAATCACTACATTCCAATTCATTGGAAAAATTAGATCCCAAATTAAGCAGCAATCAGAGTATTCAACTATGAGATCTCAAGCTTTGCTCTCTCTTCTATTCGCCACTGTCTTCCTCTCAGGCAAGAACTATATATATTTACAGCCATATATATCATAGAGTATATCAATTCTTTCTTAATCAAATTTTCCTTTTCTTGGTTGGGATTTATTTTTGTTGTCCTTTTCATCTATTTGATATTTGGAAAAGTGATGATGGTTTTGGAGAAATGATTTCCAGACGCTCATTTTTTTACTTTTGTACACCTTTATTTATTTTTATAAATCTATTTATTGCTTTAAATGATAATATAACGGCCATAAAAAGCTTTGTACAGATTATGTTATAAGGAAATTCGTGTATAAAAATTAGGATCTGTTTATATTTTTTAGATATGGTTTTTGTAGACTTTTTTTTTTTTTTTTTTTTTTGTGTGTGTGCGCACACTCTTGTTTATTTTTATATATTTCTTGTCTATAATTCATATTCGAGTTGGGATCTAATTTGTGTTGGCATTAGCATAATATAAAGAAATTCATGATCGTATATATATGAGATCTATTAATTTAATGTGATGAAATTCAGATTTGAAGGAACGCAAATTTGATGTTATTTAAGATGATTTTTATGTTCGTTCTTTTGTTTACCTTTTGTGTTGCATGACATGCAGGTGCTAATGCCGCCAAATTCACATTCCAAAACAAGTGCCCTTATACAGTTTGGCCAGGAACCCTAACCGGGAGTGGTGCACAATTATCTTCCACCGGATTTGAGCTAGCATCCGGTGCCTCCTCATCGTTGGACGTCCCTTCACCATGGTCTGGTCGCTTCTGGGGCAGAACTCGTTGCTCTACAAACGCGTCAGGAAAGTTTGTTTGTGAAACTGCAGATTGCGCATCTGGCCAAGTCGCATGCAACGGTGCTGGTGCAATCCCACCAGCATCGTTGATAGAGTTGACACTTGCTCCAGGTGGAGGACAAGATTTCTATGATGTCAGCCTCGTCGATGGCTTCAACGTACGTATTGGAGTGGCTCCACAGGGAGGGTCAGGTGGATGTAGTGCGACGAGCTGCCCGGCTGATGTGAACAGTGTTTGCCCTGATGAATTGGGTATGAAAGGATCAGATGGGAGTGTGATTGCTTGCAAAAGTGCATGTTTGGCTTTCAATCAGCCGCAGTATTGTTGCACAGGTGCCTATGGGAGTCCTTCGACGTGCCCTCCGACTGAATATTCAAAGATCTTCAAGCGCCAGTGCCCACAGGCTTATAGTTATGCTTATGATGATAAAACTAGCACTTTTACATGTACTGGCGGACCTGACTATGTGATAACATTTTGTCCTTGATAGAATTAAGTGTCCTTAGTGGCAAAAATATACAGTTAGTTTCATGTGCGAAACAAAAAAAAAAATGTTAAGCATTAATATATTGTTGATGACTTAATCTTAACTATCTTTCTCTGTTGAACTTACTGAAAAAATATATACATACCTACGAATACTAAAACAAATAATTATTTTATGTGAAGTTATGTTAAGGCATAATTTTCAGTGTCACCATGGTCTCAAAAAGCTTTAGTACCGGCACTGGTTTCAATGTGTGATAACTTTTCTCCTCTAGATTATGAGAAATTTTTCTAAGTACCTAGTACATATGTTGACATGGAGTTCCAATAATCACTTAACACCTTTATATTTTTATTCTTTTAAATTTTAAAAAATGTCAGCTGTTTCAAAATAACCTCAAAAAAATAAATAAATAAATAAAATAATCAGAAACTCACTACTACCCTCAATCTTACGACATCGATCAACCACCCAGTGCACCCACCTCCATCACCGGCTGGCAATTTTACTAGCTTCATCCATCCCTTCTCTCTCTTCGACTTTCTCCTTTTTTATTTCCATTTTTTCTCTCTCATTCTTACTTCTACATGGAACCCAGGAATTGTCGACGGTGACTCCAACTCAGATCTATCACTGAGGTCGCCGACATCCTTTGTGTTCTTTTTCTAGCGTAGAAGAAATAAAAAGGGAAGAGAGATAGAGATAGAGAGAGAGAGAGAAAAAAGAAAGAAAGAAAGGGAGAGAGACAAAGAGGTGAGGGGATGGAGGGGATGGGTTAGGGGGATGGTGGGGATGGACGTGACGGCGGACGGAACGGAAAAATCTCATCCTCTTCTTTCTTTTTCTGGCACAGAAGAAATAAAAAGGGGAGAGAGAGAGAGAGAGAGAGAGAGAGAGAGAGAGAGAGAGAGAGAGAGAGAGAGAGAGAGAGAGAGAGAGAGAGAGAGAGAGAAAGAGAGAGAGAGAGAGAAAGAAAGGGAGAGAGAGCAATCCAAAAATCTCATTCTGCACTCTAAACTTTCTATATTAGAAAAGAAAAATACACTTGTAAGGAGTGTAGAGTGAGATTTTTGGAGTGCCAATAACGCTTCCCTTCTTAAAATAAATATAAGGATAAAATAGGTATTTTAATAAAATCATTAACCCTAACTATCACTTAAAGAGTAGTACCACATGTGTCAAACATTTATTAGTGAGGAACTCCGTGTAAGCATATGTGCCGGGTACCTACAAAAATTTATCCTAGATTATAGCGTCAGAATGTGGATGGGTCAAGACTGGTGGCTTCGTGAGGGTAAATGAACTGTAGTAAATAACAAAAATATGGTGATTTTTTTTATTAGAATAATATGGTGGAATTGGAATGACTAATTTTTATTTCTTTTTCTTTTTTTTTTGTTGAAATTGGAATGGCTATTTGGTGTGTACGGTTAGGAGTAGGATTCTCTCTCTTTCTATTCACATCTCCTTCCCTCCCCTCTTTTCAAATATTGTTTTTTGTCTTATTGTCTTTATAAAAGGAAAAATCAATATAAGATGTTGACGTGGCTAAACCGTAATCGTTCAAATAGAAGAGGAGGGAAAGGGAGAGAGATTAGGAATGAAGATAATCATCCACCTTATATATTAGGCATTCATCTTCTATTTAAATTTCCTTTTGGTCTTCTTATTTTCTTTTTAAGATCATCTCCAATAAAAAAAGCTGAAAGTTCAAAATCCAAAAAATGACACGAGTTGTCAAAAAATCAAACTCCAATGAAGGTCTCGGCTAGAAATCTGCGGAGCTCACAAGCCAACTAATAGCAAGAAGGCCATCGGGCTGGCTAACTTCAGCCACCCTTCCAGCCCGTTTCATGGGCCCAGCTGCCAAACTTCAGTAATGTTACAAATCCAATGGTTGGATTTGAAGGCATCCTATGGTACAGATAGGTAAACCAGCGTGCTAACGTCATCTGGCAAACGAAATTTAAAAATAAATAAAACTAATTTTTCATACAAAATACCTATCCCATTTTTACACCACCAATTTCTCTCATTCTTTTCACCTTTACATACTATTTTACCTCATTTTATTCTATTTTTTCACATTCTATTCACCTCAAAACACTTTTTTCATATACACACATCTCTTACCTTGTCCAATAATATAAATTTTTACTTTTCATTATTTTTTTTCAAATGGCTACATCTTCAACCAAATAAGAGAGTTGGACCGCAAAAGAAGATGAAACTCTTTGCAAGGCCTATAGATAGGTCTCTAAAGATAGTGTCAAGGGAATTTGTCAATCAAGTGAAGACCTTTGGACGAGTACGTCCAAAAAGTACTATGAGTTACGAGTTTTACGAAGGCACCTCTTTGTCGAACCCAAGAAACCACGTGAGTTGTTTTTCCCGTTTGAAAAAAACAATTTTAACCGAGGTTGAACAAATGAAATCAAGCCTTGACAAAGGCTAAAAGGAGACATGCTAGCGGACCCAATCTGTACGATGAAGTAATTGTTTTCACAAGTTCTTTTAAATAATTAATTACATTTAACTTAATTTCATAAATTAATTCCTTTAATTTTTGTAATTATATTTTTTAGCAACGCCAAGCAGAGCTATTGTATATGGACGACATGAAAAAAATCCTTTTACTTATCATGGTTGTTAGGAAATTGTAAAGGGTGGGTGATACTTCAAGATCCACCTCAAGAACATTTGGTCATACGCTGGTGCTTGGAAATGTTTCCGCGAATGTAGTTGGGGATTAAGAAACACCTCTTCTCATTGAAGAAAATCAGTCTCCAAGTTAATTTTCGATGCCTACGGCTATGAGACGAAATAAGGCTAGGAAAAATGGTAGGAAAATGAGGAGTTAGCATTTTGAGAGGAAATGGTAGCCTTATTGCGATTAATGATTGAATAAAATGTCATTACCTCAGAAGAAAAGAAGCAAAGACACGAAAAACAGGCAAAATAAACACAAAAAAGAGATGGATGAGAAGAACATGGCTAGTACACCACGAGTATGACTCCAATGAGTAAGACATATTTTTAAGGAAAAAAAGAGAGAAATTATGGCCTGACGGGAGTTGTTTTCAACATCTGACTATACTCCTACGAATGAAGATCATTATTAATTATGAGTGCATTTTAGCTCACCATCATTTAGTGTGGTGTATGCTCACCACCTTATTTATCACCGTTATATGAGTTTGAATTTCGAGATTTGTGCCTATCTACTACATGAATCTCGAAATTCAAACTCATCTAACGGTGATAAATAGGATGGTGAGTATACACCACACTAAATGGTGGTGAGTATAAATGCTCCCATTAATTATTGTAGTCTTTAATATTCTAAGTTGTTGCATTTCAATTAAGTTGACGCATTTCAATTAAATTGTGATCTTTAAATGAATGTCTAAGTTGTGTGAATGATTAAAATTAAAATCAGTTAAACTAAACTTCAAGCAAGTCATCACTTAGCATCAGAAAGCAAAACAAAAGCCACAATTCCGTGATTAATTAGCTGCGTGTCCTTCTTAATTTCAAATCACTAGGACCCTCATCCCATAATCCCAATTATTGATTTATCATTTTAAGAATCTGGTTGCTGCTTAATCAATGGGTTAATGGGTCCATTGCTTTTGAAAGAAAGTGATAATCCATGCATCAAGATCGTGATCTTTCAACTTGATGTTTGCTAATTCACAAGTAGTACTATTTAGTTTCTAATCTACTTTGTCCTTTCAAATTTAATTGAGTAAATATATCTTAATTTCGAGAATATTTAATAAAATATGTCACAATACCAAATAAATAGATAACAGCACAATATATAGCCTAGGACTACTCCAGAGAGTTAATGAAACTTAAACAACATTAAACGGATAAATTAGGCCAACATTAAACATTGAAAGCTTATACGACCTCAGTCCATTAGGCCGACTCCATTGTTCTTTTGGATCAAAGATGTGCAACAATATCCTATTGTAAGTTACTTGTTTGTGATACACGAACGTAAATTTCAATTGAAGTTAAATATAAATTTCAATATAAATTAACATTACTAGCAGACTATGAAATTTAAACATCTCTAAAAAAACTATCAGTTTTTTGTGATCAAATAATTTTATGTAAATTTGACTTTCCTCAATTCATCCTCCTTGGTCAATGGTTCCATTTTCCTTATTTATTTTTATAACCAAGATTAATTGTTCTTTTTTTTTTTTTTTGGTAAGATTCATTTTTGGTTTAGAACTTTATATTGGGATAAATTTGGTCATAATCCCTGCCAGAGCCCACGTACTTGTAATTACCACAAAGTTAAGGATTTAATTAAAATAAAACAAATCAAGAAATTTAATTAGTGAATCCACCCTTTTCTTTTTATTTTTTTAAAATTTTATGTGAGTACGTGAATGATGAATCCGAGTAATTTAATAATTTAATTGGAGACGGTATTACCAATGGCATGTATCAATTTATTATGGCTAAGCAGCTCATGCAATTTCCATTTTTTCTTGTTCTTTCTCTTTAATCTTTACTGCCAATTAGCTTTATATATACCACCACACCTCTTGGGTTTGTAATCACTCGCTACATTCCAATTCATCGGAGATTAAGCAGCAATCAGAGCATTCAACCATGAGATCTCAAGCTTTGCTCTCTATTCTATTGGTCACTGTCTTCCTCTCAGGCAAGAACTGTTGGAATATGATTATAATAACATGATTTTCATAATATGTGTAATCATACCATAACATTGGTGTACTAATATATATATGATTGTAGTGAAATAAGTTAATTAATTAATAAAGAAGATAATATAATTATTTAATTAATTCTAAAAGGATATGAACAGTTGTATTTCAACATGAAAAGTTATAACTTCTCTTGAAGAATACAACTCCTCTAGAAAGGTTACTTCCATCTCTATATATTTGTCAAATCTCTTTCTATCAGATTCATTCAATTCAATTCAATATTCATTCTTTGTTCATATCTTTCACACCATATTGTGATCGATAGTCTAAGCGACATCAATTTCCTATCATGTGAATTACCCGATTTCTATCGTTGGTATCAGAGTCAGGTGATAGGAGCATATTTATGCGACTTTGTTATCTTATTTCTTTGCATTTACTTAGTTAATTTCCATTTATTATTGTAATTTAAGTTATTTTCGTATTATTGTAGGTCCAATTGGTAAAGATGACAATAAATGGCTAGATGGAGCAATTTGGAGCAGTTTTGGACTTGGATTGGATAGCATGCGTGTGAGCTAGACGTTTTTGGTGTTTTACATGTGCTAAATATGTGCTACAATCTGGAGGAATCAAATTTGGAAGCTTGGAAGACAAGGAAAGACATAATCTTATCTTCCCTTATCCAAACTTATCTTATCTTATCCAGTTTACTTTATCTTATCTATATTTACAGCTGCAAAAGGAGTCCTTATCCTATTCTAAATACTTCCCATCTGATTCTAGGACTCATAATCCATTCAAACACCCTAATCCTTTTTCTCCTTGGTTTCTGCCGAACCCTACCCTATATATATGTATTTCTGCCATAGTAATTGGGGGGGGGGGGGACTTGGTGCCGCATGTTCTATTCCAAATTGGTGCCGCAACTTGCAAGAGAAAAAAGAGAAGGATTGTGCCGCATCTTGTCATTCAACCATTGGAGATTTCAAAGTTCTTCCTGTCCTTGATTAGTTTTCATGTTTATTTTAGTTTCCTTTTCAATTATGATGAATATGTGTAACTAAGTTTCTTTTTAGATAAAGGTGAATTCGTTAGATAAAGGTGAATTCGAATCCATGATCATATGTTTTATATTACATCCAATTATTGTTTCATAAAACATGAATGCAATTTACTTATCTGCTTTATAGAAAACTTATTCTTGTATGTTTATTAAGGATGCATACTTAGTTTGCATGTAGGGATTTTATGTTAGAATATAAGAGAATTTCACCTAATCATTATGAACTTATATTTTCAAGTAATAAAAGTCACTAGTTATGATTGAGTTAAGTAAGTTTCTGGCAGGAGTATCATGCTTTTCATTGTTACGAATGTTTTTTCAATGCTTATGATTTTCACATAACTTAATGATCTTTGAGATGTATCTCTATCATGCTCTTCATAGTTAGGGAACTTGAGAAGAATAATTTGATTGCGTTGCTGAGTTTAATTCAATGAATTTAGGAAAATCTGAGAGTTAATTAGTGTTGTTCACAATTAATTTTAGGCATTGTCATTCATGGTTTATAGAAATAATAACTGGAAATTGATTTATGTGCATATGTTCATGTGTGGAGAACAATCCTCTAACTACCCTTTCACTTATATCTCGTACAAGACCTAATTCGTTTGCTGCAATTTACTTTTCTTTTGTTAAAATTCGTCCAAAAACCCCCCTCAGTTCTTGTTTTGGGTTAGTCTAACTTAGTTTTCAGTTTTTAAGTTTAATTTGTGTTGATTAACATCCCTCCTAATCCCCAGCCTAGAACGATCCCTACTTGCTCATACTACAATCATCTAAATTATAGGGTTTAATTTGTGTGTTAGTTTATACCACATCACCAAGTTTTTCATGAATCAAAGTTGTTTATACCATATTTAGGGCCTCGTATTTAGACCTCGTATAAATACTCGGGGGACTTAATTGTAATTATGCAATAAAGGAAGGGGCAAATATGTAATTAGGGGAGGAGCCCTTATTCTATAAAAGGGCCTCTTCACCTTCACAAACCCTAAGTCTCTCCTATCTAGAGCAAAGCTCTCACACTCTCTCCCTCACAAACAATCCCTCAGAAATATAATCAGTGTGGATGTAGCCCAAACCTTGGGGTGAACCACGATACATCTTGTGTTATTTACATTACTTGCAGATTCACGGTCGGATTTACGTTGTTCCAAGACCATCCGATTTTGTGCATCAACATTTAGCGCCGTCTGTGGGAAACGACACTTATTCCCACTCTCTTCAGCTTTGTCAAGCTGGTTTCCACCATTCATACACTCTCTTTTGATTAGGCATCCCTCTCCAACATGGGGAGCGAAGGAAGCCACAACACACAGAATGACACCCCTCTTGCACCTAGTACGAAGTAACTAAAGAAGGAAGGAAAAATGGTTGCTCTTCAAGCTAAAGTTAATGAGCTAGAAGCTCAGAACAACAAGATAGCAATGAAGAATGAAGTCCTTCAGGAGCAGTATGAGAAGCTCTTTGAGATGCTCCACGAAACTAGGCGTACTCAAACATGCGAGCTCGTTGCCCTTGTGGATATCAACCATCATCTGGGTGCCCCTTAACACGGAGGGTCACCTTCATTCGACATGGGTATCCCTGATGAGGAGCGACCTAATCATCAAAACATTGATCAACGTGAGACTTCTCTCAACCCAGCTGTTTCGACCCGAAGCAGGAGAAATGGAGGAAGACACCTCTTTGTAAAAGGGTTGGAAGGATCGAAAGTCGTTTATCGTGACTGCCGAGACTTCCTAAAGCAACGTCGAGAGAATCCCCTCCACATATGCTCAAAGATCAATGACCCAAGGGTTTCTGAAAGACTCGGTCCCTTCTCACGACCCAGGCCAGCTACCAATCTAGGGAAGGAACGACAGGTCCCAGAGGAACATGAAGGTACAGGGGATTCTGAGGTATTCCGACAGATTCGCCCTAGAAGTCAGTACGGCGAGTCCAAGGAAAAATCACATGCCTTTGCTCAAACTTTTCTACTTCTAAGAGGCGATGGAGACTTATGAAAGAAAATCCCAGTGGTACATGACTCTACTCGGGACCCCCTTGTCCTACGGCTCTTTGAGAAAATAAACAAGTTGAAGGCCGAACGTCAAGTCGAGATACCTGACTGGAACCAACCCAGGCCTGGCCCTCTCACAATGAGGATCCTCGACACCCTCTTTCAAGCAAAGACAAAACAAAAGCTTGGTTTACAACTCTATACTGGAAGGGAAAACCTAATTGAACACCTTAACCTCTTTGAGTCCACCATGGCATATCAGATGCACACTGACGAAGAGCGATGTCTTCTTTTCCCCTTCACCCTCTCTGGCGGAGCTCTAAACTGGTATTGTCGTCTTCCACCTGAGACAGTAGACTCATTTGAGGAACTGAGGAAACTGTTTGTCTTTCAACACATCTTCCAGACCGATCACTTGCATTCTGCAGATGACTTATACACTATTCGCCAGAAGCCAGATGAGTGACTACAAAAGTATGCCGGTCGTTTCAGCCATGAGTATTCTCGCTGCGCTGAGGCAGATGACAAGACCGCCCTCAAGGCCTTTACAGCAGGCCTACGTGATTGTTTCTTCAAGTACATGATCAATGCCAACACTTGGAAGACTTACTCTGAAGTGATGGCACAGGCTTACAACCATGCCTCCGCCGAGGCAAGGACATATCAAGGGAAACCCCCCACAGCCACCCTTTATCAGCAAATAGGGAGTGGAAGCCAGATCCAACCAAATAAGAAGACCTCAACCTTCCAAACGGCAGCGGTACCTCCCCCTGCCTTACTTAATACTTTGCCAAGTCAACAGACATATCAATCTCAGGGCGAAAGGAAAGATTTTCATCCTCACTAGTCTCATTTTAGTAAAAGGAGTAAGGGACACTACCGCGATAACCAAGGGTATCGCCATGATAATCCTCAACCTCAGGCAGTCAACACAGTAGGTTAAGCACGTGTCAGGACATCCCCTACCCCAAGGTATGAAGTATACACACCTTTGAACGCCACATGCATGGCCATTTACCCTAGCATAGCACACCTGATACCGAAGCCAAAGCCAAGGTACCAGGATTACAAGCCCACGAAGAACACGGGCACGTTTTGCTGCTATCACGAGCATAACGGCCATGACGGTTAGAAGTGTATCACTCTTCGTGATCATATTGAAGCTTTGGCACGTGAAGGAAAAATTGATCAATTCCTCCTTCACTCTCCAAGAGGTAACCGTAACCAACGCCAGGTGAATGTGATATATTCCATAAGTGGTGGCACACCCATATCTAAATCTTCTAACAGGGCCATGAAAATAGCAAACGAGCTTTAAGGTCTGGCCACCAAATGTTTCACATGGAAGACATCAGGGGAGGTAAGTATCAAAAGCCTAACTGGGATCCAATATGTTTCTACCCTGAGGAAGAAAGAGGTATCATCTACCCTCACAACGACCCACTGATCGTGGAAGCTCACATAGCCAACTTTGAAGTATGACGAATCCTGGTAGACACGGGGGCTTCGGTCAATATCATGTTTGCTGAAGCTTTCAAGGCACTTAATGTAGCTGAACACTTGCTCGATCGCTTGATTTCCCTTTTGATAAGCTTCTCCGGTGATATCGTGCAACCTTTGGGAAACATACACTTACCTTTCACCATTGGTACATGCCCTTACACAACTACCATTACCCTTAACTTCTTGGTGGTTGATTGCCTAACGGCATACAATGTCATCTTCGGACGCACAGGCATTAATGATCTCAAGGCCACGGTATCCATACATATGTTGTTGATGAAATTTCCAACCCCCTATGGCAATGGTTACATCAGAGGAGATCAACTTAGTGCACGATCATGTTACAACACTTCGGTCAAGAAACAGCACCTGCCTGTGCCCAAGGAAACCCTTTCTATACATGACCAAGTCATAAAGACCAGCCCAGACGAAGCCAACTTGGATCTTCACGGTGGCAACAGTCAACCTGACGATCCTCGAGATGACTCTTTCACCCAGCAAGCACAACCCGCTGAAGAGTTGGAGAAGGTCTCTATCTCAAAAGATTATCCGGATCGCATGGTGAAGATTGACACCACCTTGTCACCACCCATTCGGTTGGCATTGATCTCTTTTTTGCAAAAGAACACTGAGGTATTCGCCTGGTCATTCGAGGACATGCCATGCATCTCTCCTGATATCATCTGTCATCGCTTAAGTATTGACCCCAAGACCAAGCCAGTGAGACAGAAGCGAAGATCTTATGACGCTGAATGGTACGAGGCAATAAAGGCAGAAGTTGAAAAACTCAAAGGCATAGGCTTCGTCCGCGAAGTCAATTATCCAACGTAGGTAGCAAATGTTATCCTTGTTAAGAAGAATCCGACCAAGGAAAGTCTCCTACTCCAAAAAGTCTTGTGGAAAATGTGTGTCGATTACACCGACCTAAACAAAGGATGCTCGAAGGGTAGTTTTCCTCTTCCTCTCATAGACAGACTTATAGACTCTACGACAGGGTGTGAACTTCTGAGCTTCATGGATGCTTACTCAAGATACAACCAAATCCTTATGAACCATCCGGACTAAGAACATACAGCCTTCGCTACTGACAGAGGACTATATTGCTATAAAGTCATGCCTTTCGGCCTAAAGAATGCAGGAGCGACTTATCAAAAACTGGTCAATTCAATGTTTGCCTAATAGATTGGGAAGAGCATGGAAGTTTACATTGATGATATGCTAGTCAAGAGCAAACATGCTGACCAACACATAACCAACCTATCTGAAACTTTCACCATTCTGAAGAGGTATTCAATGAGGTTGAACCCCAACAAATGTGCCTTCGGCGTAGGCTCTGGCAAATTCTTAGGTTTCATGATAAGCCAACGAGGTATTGAGGCTAATCCCGAAAAGATCAAAGCAATCCTCGATATGAAGGAACCAGTAACTTCAAAAGACATCCAGAGCCTTACTGGCAAGGTGGCAGCCTTAACTAGGTTCATCTCTAAGGCCACATACAGATGTGCTCCTTTCTTCAAAGCACTTAAGGGAAGTAAGAAGTACATTACATAGACTGATGAATGTGCTGAGGCATTCAAGAACCTCAAAGACTACATGAGTAAAGCCCATCTGCTCTTCAAACCTGAGGTTGGTGACACTCTCACTATCTATCTGTCGGTATCGGCTTCAGCAGTAAGTTCCGTTCTCATTCGAAATGATGGTAATGTCGAATGGCCTGTCTACTACACTAGCAAGGCCTTACAAGATGCAAAGACACGATACTCCAACATTGAGAAATTGGCTCTAGCATTGGTCATGTCTGCTCGAAAACTTCGCCTTTACTTCCAAGCACACTCCATCATCGTGCTTACCAATCATCCTCTTCGACAGATACTCCAAAGTCTTGACACTTCCGTGTGAATGATCAAATAGGCGATAACATTAGGTGAGTTTGACATCTCTTACCAACCAAAGCCAGCTGAGAAGGGGCAAGCAGTGGCAGACTTCATCGTCGACTTCACATATCCTGTTGACATTGTTTCTCCGCCTAAAGAAGTGGTTTCATTACGCTCGGAAGCTCAGAAAATAGAACCAACAGCCCCAACATGGAGTCTATATATTGATGGCTCGTCCAACCAACAGGGTTGTGGAGCAGGACTAATCCTTACAACCCCTAACAAAATGGCAATAGAGTATGCTATTCGTTTCAAATTCAATGCGCTGAACAATAAGGCCGAATATGAAGCCCTCCTAGCAGTCTTAAGTTTGGCCAAACACCTTGGGGTTAAACGAATTGATATCTTCAGTGACTCCCAATTGGTGGTTAACCAGGTCACCAACAACTTTGATGCTAAGGATAGCTCTGTGGCAGCATATCTGGCACAAACACAATTGTTGCTCCAACACTTCCACTACCAGATCACCCAAATTCCTCGAGCGGCAAACAGTCGTGCAGATGCTTTAGCTCGGCTTGCCTCAGCGGTGGAAAACAAGATTGGGAGAAAAATTCAAGTCGAATTGTTGGCAGCACCAAACACCATGGCTGCGAAAATGTGCAACTTACAACAGAGGGATAGTGGGATTACCCCGATTTATAGATTCCTTGCTCATGGCACCCCTCCAAATGACAAAGTCCAAGCTAAGCAGATTTGATACAAGGCTACCCGTTACTTGATCATTAATGATCAACTCTACAAACGAGGTTTTAACCTACCATACCTAAGATGCCTTACGCCCGCAAAGGTAAAAACTGTCATTCGGGAAATACATGAAGGAGTCTACGGAGATCATGCTGGATCTCGATCCCTAGCACACAAGGCTTTTCGCCAAGGATATTACTGGCCAACATTCCACCAAGATGCCATCATAATATCCCGCTCATGTGATAAGTGTCAACGCTACGTAACTATTCCTCACTCCCTTCCCGAGCCGCTCACTCCCATGATCAGCCCTTGGCCCTTCGCCTAATGGGGAATTGATTTGATCGGCCCAATGCCTGCAGGGAAGGGTAAGGTCTGCTATGCAATCGTTGCAGTTGACTACTTCACAAAGTGGGCCGAAGTAGAACCCTCGGCAACCATTATGCCTCCCCAGCTCATCCCAAGTCTAATGGACAAGTTGAAGCCATCAACAAAATAATCAAGCGAACTTTGAAAACCAGCTTGGACAAGGTTAAAAGTTGTTGGCCAGAATTTGTACCCCAAGTTCTTTGGTCATATCGCACTTCGTATCGGACATCAACAAGAGAAACCCCATTTTCACTTGCCTTTGGTACAGAGGCAGTTGTCCTAGTTGAGCTTGAGCAAGCAACGTTCCGAGTCCAGAACTACGTGCAAAGTGAAAATGACAAACAACTTAACCTTAACTTAGATCTATTCGAGAAACACAGAAACCAAGCTCACTTGAGGAATGTCGCCTACAAGCAGCGCATTTCTAACTACTATGACTCCAGGGTCAAACCTCGTTCTTTCAAAGTGGGGACTAGGTATTGAAGAAAAGATTACTCTGCGATAGAGTCCCGAGTGAAGGAACACTTAGTCCAAACTGGGATGGACCGTTTGAAGTTGTTGGCATCAGTCACCTTGGCTCCTACAAGCTTAGAAGCTCCGATGGCAAGACCCTTGGCCATCTATGGAACGCTGATCACTTAAAGTATACTACAAGTAAATTCACATTGTACAAGTGTTAAGCTTCAACCGTTCGGTATCCTATGTAACGAAGACTATTTGGCATGAATTCAATAAAGATGTGATTTAAACAACTCGATCCCAATCCTCTTACATTCCTAGCAATGAAACACTCGGGTTCAAAGCTTCGACATGAATGATTCCAACATGAAATCAAGTCTAAGTATATGTCAACAAGATTATACAAATAAAAAAACAGTACTGGACATAACTAGTACATCCAAGTTATGGCTTATATCTAAACAAAAGATTTGCTCAAACATAGCCAGGCATTCATTAATGATAGTGCAAATACTTGGTAATTAACAACAAACTAGTACATCTAGAATACATGGCACAAGCCACACAAACAACAAACTAGTACATCCAGAGTACATGGCACATGCCACACAAACAGCAAACTAGTACATCCAGAGTATATGGCACAAGCCACACAAACAACAAACTAGTACATCCAGAGTATATGGCACATGCCACACAAATAACAAACTAGTACATTCAGAGCACATGGCACAAGCCACACAAACAACAAACTAGTACATCTAGAGTACATGGCACATGCCACAAAAACAACAAATTTGTACATCCAAAGTACATGCAGAAAAAGAGGCCACTACGAGTCATCTTCATCTGAGGCCGAACCCCTGACAACATCACTCTGCGTTTCAACCCCATCGTCATCACCACCTTCCTTAGCGTCTTCAGGACCATCATCACTCTCCTAAGACTGCTCACTGATACTAGCCTCATTATCAAAGTCATCATCACTATTAGGATCAACTGCGAGGACGAAGACTTCACCCTTTTGTCGGTACTCATCCATCTCATCACGGTACTTTCGGATAATGCTTCCATTGTCGTAACGATCAAGGACGGCCATCCATTTCCTTTTCTCAAAATTAGCCGCTCGGATGCAGTGAGGTCTAAAAGCATCGTGAAAGGCCTGGGAACCTATGAACTCCTGCACAGCAGCATCCTTCTCAGTTGGGATACTAATCTTCAGCCCAGAAACCTCAACCAAGGCACTATCCAACTCCCCTTTAACCTTGGAAACCTCAAGGATGGTTGTCTCCAACTGTTCCTTAGTCGCTTCCAATTGTTTCTTGAGCCTCATGTTCTCACCATTCTGCCTCTTCAAACTCTCAAAGTTTTCATCCTTAAGGTGGATGGCATCAGCCAAAGCTTTGCTCATTTTTCTGGCGTCATTCACAAGCTACTTATTCTCTTTAAACTTTACCTTGTACCGCTCGACTCTCGTAATCTGTCATCGTACTCGGTCATGACCTACATGACAAGATAATCGTCACTACTAGGAAAAAGAGGGGAGAAAGCAAAGAAATGACAAAGTAACACTTACATAAGATGATAGCCTCATCATCCGGTCACGATCTGATTCGTTCTCATCTAGCGGCTTGCCAAGCTTATCAACTGTGGATCGATGTCCTGCCAGGCAATTATTGACATACCTAAAACTACTTGGCTGCATGGCAACCTTCAAGTCCTTCCAATGAATGCTGCCAACCTCTTCCTTGTACTTTCTCTTACGACTACAACTAGGGCCAATTTCTTGGTCAGTAGACTCCATGGTTGGAGGAAATATGGGATTGATGGTAGGAAGAGGAGGCAACAGTCGTCTCTCCTCCTTTGCAACTATGGTAGCAGCACACCCGATGGCCTCAGCTTCAGCCTTCTTTGAGGCAACAATCTTGAGAACCTCCTCTTGCGACTTAGGTTTAGAGGTTGGCCTCACCTGGTACTTACGAGCTTCTTTGTGAAACAAAATGTCGTTTATGGGAACTAACATGGGAGCTTTCCCTTTCTTGGCGGTAGTCTCCCCTTTCTTGCCCACTTTCTCCACCGAACAAGAAAAATCAAAGTAAGGAATGCAACTTTGTAAAAGAAAGAGATGGTGAAATGAAATACACAACTTACTTGCTCGTTTCTGGCACTCCGACACTAAGGGCTGGAAACCATACTTTCGAAATAAGGGTCCTAGCTTGCCCAAATGTCTATCCTCTTTGGGCACCCTCAACACCTTCTCTATGTCAGCTAGCTCCTATCCAGATAGCTTGATGGTCCCTCGCGTCACTGGACGAAGAAAAAATGTTAGAAGCAAAAGAAAATCACAACAAATAGCAAATAATGCAAATAATGGATACATTAAAACCTGCAGTCTGGAAATGAGTAGGAACAAGTCGCTCAGGTGTGACACCTTTAGCATACTCCCAATCATTATAAAGAAAGCACCAACGGTTTTTCCAAGTGCAGTACGCATTTTTCTTACCAAAGACAATACGCTTTCTCTCACTCTGACATGCACACTCGGTATACCCAGTGCATGCTTTCACTGGGCGCATCTTATAGCAGTAGTGCCATTGATGAAATGAAGGCTCACCTAACCCACATTCCATCCAAATAATATAAAACTTGATCAAGGTATCCCAAAAACCAGGGTAGAGTTGCCCAGGCTCATATCCAATGAAAGACAGCATCCGTTGCAACCACGGGTGCAAAGGCAGCTTCACCCTTAAAGTCAATAATATATGGGTATAGAACATAACATGACCCTTGGGTGGTTCAGAGAGCAATTCTTCATGATGCACCAAACGCATTCCTACACTACGGGGGATACTACATGACTGTCTTAGGGCCTCAAGCTGCTTTTCACTATCTAACAAGTTTGCACTAAATGGTATGCTGTGAACTCAGAGCGAAATATGGGTATGGCGTCACAAACAACCCCCTTACCTACTGACATTAAGGAGGAAGAACCAATATTGGCTAAGGCTTGGTAATTGCGATGATCACCGAATCTTGAATTTTTTGTACAAGACTCCAACAAAGGCCTTGAAGACTCCAACATTGCAAGCTCAAACCTAGAGTTAGAGTTAGGGGAGCCCCCATCACTAGGACTTCCAAACTCTGACATCTACAACAAACAGAAACAAACTCTATCACCACATGAAAGATCAAAACATAAAGAAGTTCCTAGGGCGTGGAGAAAAGCTAAATCAGTTCATTATGTTCTCAACCAAATCCATGAACACTCAAACAATTCAACAATAATGAAAGCATGTGATCTAGTGGAAAAGATTACCACCTGAAGATGGTGCAAAGCAATGTCGGTATCCTTCTCAACTATAAGAGCACTCTATCTCTATAAGAGCACTCTATCTCCAAAAATCACTACAAAATGAGCAAATGAAGACAATGAAAAAAGTGGAAACTTCTCATTCTTATAGGGTTCAACATGGCCAAAGAAATTCAAAATTCAAAATTCAAACAATGAGAAACCCTACATGGAAAGTCTTCAAACTTCCACACAAGCTAGGGAGTTTTCAAATTTCAAACTTGCAGCACCCCCTCTCCCCTTCAAAAAAAAAAAAAAAAAAAGGAAGAGGTGAACACATTAGCTTCATCAATTTATGGTGCCAACAAGAGCTTCATCAATGGAGGGCAACCACAATTCTCAAAAGCTTCACACACTCTTGATCAAGACAGTGTGAAGCAAAACCAATTTATGGTGCCAACAAGAGCTTCATCAATGGAGGGCAACCACAATTCTCGAAAGCTTCACACACTCTTGATCAAGACAGTGTGAAGCAAAACCAATTTATGGTGCCAACAAGAGCTTCATCAATGGAGGACAAGCACAACTCTCAAAAGCTTCACACACTCTTGATCAAGACGGTATGAAGCAAAACCAATTTATGGAGCCAACAAGAGCTTCATCAATGGAGGGCAACCACAATTCTCAAAAACTTCACACACTCTTGATCAAGACAGTGTGAAGCAGAACCAATTTATGGTGCCAACAAAAGCTTCATCAAAGGAGTTCAACCACAACTCTCAAAAGCTTCACACTATCTTGATCAAGATAGTGTAAAGTAAAATCAATTCATGGTGCCCAACAAAGCTTCAACCTTAAAGCTTCACCTACAAAGCTTCAACACAAAAGCTTCATCAATGGAGGACAACTACAAATTCTCAAAAGGTTCACATTATCTTGATCAAGATAGTGTGAAGCAAAATCAATTCATGGTACCCAACAAAAGCTTCAACTCCAAAGCTTCACATATAAAGCTTCAACTCCAAAGCTTCACCTACAAAAGCTTCAACACAAAAGCTTCAACACAAAAACTTCATCAATTGAGGACAACTACAAATTCTCAAAAGCTTCACACTATCTTGATCAAGATAGTGTAAAGAAAAATCAATTCATGGTACCCAACAAAAGCTTCAACTCCAAAGCTTCACCTACAAAGCTTCAACTCCAAAGCTTCACCTACAAAAGCTTCAACATAAAAGCTTCACCCACAAAAGCTTCAACACAAAAGCTTCACCCATAAAAGCTTCACCTACAAAAGCTTGACCCACAAAAGCTTGACCTATAAAAGCTTGACCCACAAAAGCTTGATCCACAAAAGCTTGATCTATAAAAGTTTAACCCACAAAAGCTTGACCTATAAAAGCTTGACCCACAAAAGCTTGACCTATAAAAGCTTAACCCACAAAAGCTTGACCCACAAAAGCTTCACCTACAAAACTTCAACACAAAAGCTTCACCTACAAAAGGTTCACACTATCTTGATCAAGATAGTGTGAAGCAAAATCAATTCATGGTGCCCAACAAAGCTTCCACCTCAAAGCTTCACCTACAAAGCTTAAAATATATATATATATATATATATATATATATTAGAAATCCCAAAATTCGAAAATTCGAAAAAAAAAATCGAAAATTCGAAAATTCAAAAAAAAAAAATCGAAAATTCAAAAATTCAAAAGAAAAACAAATTTCGAAAAAAAAAAATTGCCTAGGCCTCTTCTTCTTTGGGCCTAACAACTTTCATAACAAATATATATGAAGGAGGAGTTTTGGGCTACCACTTCGAAAGAAAATGCCTCATTCGTCAATTCCCTCAATCAGAGACTTGGGGGACTCCTACCATATGCTACTGCACCTCAGAAGTCTCACGACCACTCAGTGACTTGCGTTTTTCAAGTCTCCAACCGAGAAGCTTTCCTCACTCAGGAAATTAAGGGAGCATTACCTCAACATACATGCTTCACTCTCAAAGCTTCAACATACAAGCTTCAACAAAAGAAAAAATTCAAAGAACTTAGTGAAGAAGGCCTTGGTGTATTTAACACAATACGTTGAAATGAAACAAAACTTGTTTATTGATATCTCCAATAAGTTAAAAATATGTACATATACATGAATCAAAATAAACAAACAAGAGGGAGCCTTCACAAAGGTTGCTCAGGAGAAGTCTCAGCAGTCGGCAGAGCCCCAGAAAGAGGAGGCACCAGAGGGTGATTATTCGGAGCCTCAGTATTAGGCAAAACCCCAGAAGGAGGAGGCACCGAAGGTTGATCATTTGGAGCTTCATTACACGGTACAGCCCCAGAAGACGAAGGCAATAAATGCCTTTGGAACAAACCCACAAACCTCTGATGATCAAGTAAAATCTGACCATCAAATTTCTGCAGCTGGTCGAGCTTCCTCTTCATGTTTGTAGCATAGTCATGTGCGAACCTGTGCAACTGTTTATTCTCATGCTTGAGCCCTCTGATCTCCTATTTAAGACTTATCACTTCAGCCGCCAATGATTCAACTTGGCGAGTTCGAGCAAATAGGCGTTGGGCCATATTAGACACAGAACCTGCACACTGAACACTGAGAGCCAGAGAATCCTTAACAGCCAACTCATCAGACCGTTTGGAAAGTAGTCTGTTATCTTTGGGAGTGAGAAGGTTCCTGGCCACCACCGCAGCGGTCATATCATTCTTCATCACAGAGTCTCCAACGGTAAGAGGACCAGTAGGGGATAAAAAGGATGGGCACCATATGTTGTCTTGAGAAGGCATGGCTGCCTCTTCACCAAAGTTCAAGTCAAAACGACGGTCGGATAGGCCAGACATTCTTATAAATGATGAAGGAGAAATGAGGTGCAATAAATCTCTGAAGTAAGGGGAAAATTCCTACAAGCAATAACTCTCTGAATGAACTCCTTGCACACAATTGGTGCCCTTATAAAAGAAAGGGCAACAGGGTCGTTGGTTCAAAAATCGAAAAGGTGCCACTCTCCGGATTCCGAAGAGGCACCACTTTCCACACGCAACATCAGCTTCTCGGGTACCACAAATAACTTTGCCAAAGATCTCTGACAAAGTTTAGACACATAAATTTTAAAGGTCCAGCTACCCTACTATTACCCACAAGGGTAAAGGAACATCACCATTGCTTGATAACTAGAAAGTCCCAATGTGTGTCAACCTACGTGCTCCGTGGCAAGGCAGACTGGCAAAAATACCCAACCTTTACTCACATTCGAGAAAACACTCCCAACAAGATTGATTGCTCAAAAATCGAAGAAGCACCGCCCTTCGAATCTCGAGAGCCAGACTCCCAACAGGATTACTTTCTCAAAAATCGAAGAGACACTGCTCTCCGAATCTCAAGACTCAGACTCAAAACAGGATTGCTTTCTCAAAAATCGAAGAGGCACCACTCTCCGAATCTCGAGAGCCAAACTCCCAACAAGATTGCTTTCTCAAAAATCGAAGAGGCACAATTCTCTGAATCTCGAGAGCCAGATCCCCGACATGATTGCTTGTTCGAAAACCGAAGAGGCACTGCTCTCTGAACTTCGAGAGCCAGATTTCCTTGGATAAAACTTATCTGCAATCTTCACACGCAACATCAGCTTTCTAGATACCACATACCACTTTTTCAAAGTTCTCTGACAAAGTTAAAACACGTGAAGCTTGCAGCTCCCACTACATTGCTACGACCAAGAAAGGTAAAGGAATATCATTACTACTTGTTATTAGGGAGACTCCTATATATGTCGACCTCCATCCTCCACGGACAGGCAGACCTGCAAAAATACTCAACCCTTCCTCATATCTGAGAAGGCACTCCTAACGAAGCCTCTCGAAATACTCAGCTTTCTTCCCCCCCCCCCAATAATACCTATCCAAACCAGCCACACCAGAGCAACAGTATCACATATAATCAGGGTCAAAAGCAAGAGTATCCCATATCATGTTTTTTTTCCTATCTTTTCCTTTGCCCTTGTTCTTACCTACAAGACAAAGAGAAAGAGAGCAATTAGTTAACACTTGGAATCAAGCTTCCAGTCAGGAACTGACCGCCTGGAACCCCTTGCCTGATTACTTACCTGGCATTGCTCTCGAGTACTCATCTTCAACATCTTATGCTTCCAGAAAAGATACCACATCTACCTGAGGAACATAAAAGGCAAGTGAGAAGGATACAAGGAAGGATGTGGAGACAAGCGCAACAGAACACATGCTGATTCATCTATTACTTCGTCAACAACAAAAGTATCCCATATTATCAAGGTCGAACGCACTCTTGATTTGATGGACTTGTTTTGACCCTTAAATTCTTGAGTCGGCCTTATACTCTAGAGGAAACCAGAAAACCCTCCAACCCAGTTCAAGAATAAGCTTGTGGAAAGTTACTTCTTCAAAAGCAAAAGTATCTCATATCATCTCTTTTCCATTTGCTTCTCCTTATCCTTGCTGCTATTTACGACATAAGGAGAAGGAGAATAATCAACCGGAAGCCGAAGTCGAACCTCTGATCCAGGTTGCTTGCTTGGAAGTCTGATTGCTTACCTTGTTTGTTACCTCTTTTGGCAAATCTCCTAGCTCGGCGACTTGGGGGACTCCTACTATAGGGTTTTGTATCGCACTTGACCAAGCCCGAAACTACAAGTAACCTTCGAGTGAAATTGATACATTACCTTGTGCATCTTCATCAGTTAAAGATACCACCCCTGGATGAAGGGAAAGTACTTCTAGAAAAGATGCCACATCTATGTATGAGACACATAAGGCAAGTGAAAATGATACCACACTTCGGTACTTAGAAGTTTCGTGATTACTCAATGGCTTGGATCTTGCAAGTCCCCAACCGAGAAGCTTCCCTTATTTGGGAACTTAGGAGAGCACTGTTTGTACCATACATGACCAATCCCGAAACTACTGAGCACCGGTCAATGTTATACCGTCAAGGACCTAGAAGAGTTTCCCTCCAACCAGGAGGCTAATCACAGCGCGGCACGTGTCGACATCAGAAGCCAATCATGGCGCGACAAATATCAACATCAGAAGCTAATCACAACACAACACGTGTCAATGTCATAATGAAACTAGAAACTCTTTTCTATAAATAAAGATCGTTCTCTCACAATATTTCCTAATATCATTTGTACTAAATCATTCACTTGTACTCACTAAATGAGAGCTTGAACCTATGTACTTGTGTAAACCCTTCACAATTAATGAGAACTTCTCTACTCCGTAGACGTAGCCAATCTGGGTAAACCACGTACATCTTGTGTTTGCTTCCCTATCTCTATCCATTTACATACTTATCCACACTAGTGACCGGAGCAATCTAGCGAAGGTCACAAACTTAACATTTTCTGTTGTACCAAAGTCCTCACTGATTTTGTGCATCAACAAAAGTAATTTGCCCAATTTTTATCCGATGACGTCTCGAAATACATTTGAGACTTCCTCTTTGTCAAGTAATGAATCCAACAATTCTCCTGTAGAATCCAAAACTCACAAATTCGAAATCCCATCTTACAACCCTTTTGAACCTAGGCCTGAATTAACCCAACAATTCAAATTATTTTCCCCCACACCATTTCATTCGGCAGAGAACAAAACTCAATATGCCATTGAATCATTTCAGCATTCAAATTCACTAAGTTCACTCTATGAATATAATTACCATTATCAGAATTTGAACGAACTACATCAAATGGAATGCCCATTGTAGGATTGAACGACTGCAATGCTGATAATGGTATTTCGATGAACTCCATGAATATAATTACCATCATCCATACGCACGCAAAAAATTTTTATACCAGAAATATCATTCAGTCCTATTAGAACCTCAGAAAACCCATTGTAGTCAGCATTGCTGGCTGTAAAAACTGAATCTACACAAGAAATTGAAACTACAAGTGCTGATCATTTTCCTACATTTTGGTCACCAAGCCCAAGGGATTTACCTACACCATCAAGTTTGATTCAAATTTGCTCTCAGATTACTGCAAATCTGAATTTGAACTTGTAACTTTCGGCTCGAAAAATAAGCCTTTCATGCCCTCTGCCTCCACCGTGGACTCGTCGCAGCATCTCATCGACTCATAATATTGAACAGCATGGTCGTGTTCTCGCACCGTGGTCACGTCTTCCAGCCGCAATCTCATGCTCTCGTGGTAATAAACAATGTTGACAACATTGTTATCCTCCAAGAAGAATTGTCTCTACCGTTCGAGATTATCCACCGAGTTGCGGAACAAAGTTTTTCCACAAACAGTAGCAAGAGGGACTTGTTTTTTTTTTCCAGAGGAAGTACTTCAAAAATAAAGAAGAAGAAGTGAATCACTTTGAAAATAAAAAAAGGAGAACTTGATTTTGGAGAGGCTTCACGTGGGAAACAAATAAAATATAAGGAATTTTGTGGTTTTGAGCAATTTGACAGTGCATTCAAAAGAGAACTTGCTTTTGGGGAGTCTTCACGTGGGAAACAATCTGATAATGTATGTGAAAAGGCAAAGTGGTGTCCATCACAAAGTCAAAGTCAAGAAAGGAACTTCTCCATTATTCAAGATTCTTTGGTTCAAAGAAATAAGAGATTTTCTTTTAATTATGAGCACTGTGATAGTGCACGTGAAGGACCAGAAGACAATAATAAAGATTATTGTCTATCAGAAAGTCCAATTCACAGGTCTTTTGAGGTGGGGTCATCTTCAAGTAGGCCAAATTCGAAGAGCCACCTACAACCTTAGCAGCTCCCTTCAATTCAAACTTAGGTTTTATTTATCCTATTTACCCTAATAATTTTACTCATAAGGTTGATTTGTGGAATACTTTGAATAACAGTCACAAAGACCAAAAGTGGAAGCAAAGGTTTACTTTTAAGGATCCAAGAGTTAGAGTGCTAAATCATTTGGATCAATATAATACACGTTACGGTTTTATATATTCTGATTTTGCACAAAGAGAAATTTCAACTGTAAGAAATTTAAGGGGACCAAGGCCATTGAGAATTGAAAGAGAATCCACTAGACGAGAAAATGCTGCTTTTGTGTACGGAAATAAAGAAAGAGTTGATCACGCCTGGCTAAGTAGACAAGCAAGAAATCCACAAGCCTTTTATCGACGTGATCACCTGAACAAGTACTCGTCTTTCACTGATTGGACAAAGCCTCTGTGAGTGTGTGCGGTATCTGCTTCTAAAAATAAATAAGTCTCTATTTTTATTTTATTTTGTTATTTAGTCTTTAATTTATTAAGAACATTTAGTATTTGTGGCTTTTAATAATTAAAAGTACACTAGTAGTTAGTATTTGTGGTTTGTAATAATTAAAAGTACACTAGTGGTATTTGTGTTTGTATTTATGTTTGTATTAAGTATTGTGTTTGTTTTGTAATTTTCTGAGCTAAATCTTCCAAATCCGAAATTTTTAAAATAGAGAGGTTGAATAACGTTAATTATCAAACATGGAAGAGAATGATCACTTATCTTTTAACCCATGACAAGACTTTGTACACTATCAAGGACGAGAGACCCCTTGAGCCCTCTCGAGTTTATAATAAATGGGTGGAAGATAATGAGTTGGCTAAGGCCACAATCCTCAATTACATGGAAGATAAATTAATACCTCTCTATGAAGAATATGATTCGGCCAAAGAAATCATGGATGTACTTGAAAAGAAGTATGGCCCTAAATCTCAAACGTACATTCAGTGATTGCTTGAGAAATACAATGGGACAAAAATGGAGGAAACTGATTATAGGGTCAATCATATTACTAAAATGGAAGTAATGGCAAAAGACTTAGCCAATGCTGGCCATCTAGTTTCTGATAAAATGCAAGTTAGTGTTCTTCTTGGTAGCCTTCCAAATTCTTGGGAAAATGTAGTTACTTCCATGACTTATGGTCAAGTTGAATTAACGATGGATACATTGCCTGCAATGTTGGCTATTGAAGAAGTTCGTAAAAATTATAGGAAAAAGGCAACTGGACAAGGCAGAGCCAACCTTCTCATAGCGAAAAATTCTCAGAAAAACAAGCAACACATGCATAAGCCACATAGTAGTGACAAGTGCCCAAACTTCAAAAAGTTTGGACACTGCGAGCAGAACAAGTTTAAAGGAAATGAGAATGCATGTTATAACTGTGGAGAGACTGGTCATTATAGGTATAAGTGCCCAAAACGACGCAAGAACAACAAAAATCCTAAAGAATTGATTTTGACGATCTCTGAAGCACTCATTGTTGAAGATCAAGGACAATGGTGGATAGACTTAGGAGCAACTCGTCATGTATGTAAGGACAAAAGTTACTTCATCAATTTCAATGAGAAAGCACTAGGAGAACATCGTCTCTACATGGGTAACAATACTTATGTCGATGTTTTGGGTGAAGGAGATTGCAAGATCAACAATAGTAAATCTATCATTGTGCTTAAAAATGTTTTGTTTGCACCAAATATAAGGAGGAATCTTGTCTCTGTCTCTATCCTAGAAAAGAAAGGTTTTGAGACAAGGTTCATGAATGGTGTTCTCACTATTGGGAAAAGGGGTTATATTTATGTAAAGGGAATAAGAGTCGATGATATGTACTCAGTTTATATTAATAAAAGTATTTCTTCCGAGTATGCCTTTGTCTCTACTGTTCAAAATTTGTCATATTTATGGCATTTACGTTTAGGTCACATAAATAAAAATAAAATGATATGCATGAGTAAAAATGGAATGTTGCCTCAAATAAATGCACATGTTTTTGATACATGTGAATCATGTATTAAAGGAAAAATGACTAGAAAATCATTTTTTTAGCATTGGACTTCTACAAATTTACTTGAGATAGTGCATACAAATTTATGTGGACCAATGAAAATTAAAACACATAGAGGAATAAAATATTTTGTGACTTTGATCGATGATTATTCCCGTTATGGACATGTCTACTTCTTGCAACATAAAAATAAAGCCTTAGACAAATTTAAAGAGTTTAAGGCAGAAGTAGAGAATCAATTAGGAAGATCCATAAAGACCCTTAATAGTGATAGAGGTGGAGAATTTGAAACCTTTGATGATTTCTACAAAGAGAATGGTATAAGGCATAATTATATTATGCCTTATACACCGCAACAAAATGGTATCGCAAAAAGAAGAAATCAAACTCTAATGGATATGATGCGATCTATGATGTCTTATGCTACCTCTACAATTTTGGGGTGAAGCTTTGGCTACTGCAACATATATATTGAATAAAGTTCATACAAAGGCAAAGCCACTAACTCCATATGAATTATGGTATGGGCAAAAACCCGATTTATCAAACTTAAAAGTTTGGGGTTGTAAAGCCCATGTCCTCATTACAAAGCCATTAAGAAATAAATTACAAGCAAAAACTTTGGAATGTAAATTTATAGGATATCCTAATAATAGTAACAAATATAGGTTTTATCATCCTGAGAAATGATTGATAAAAAATAAAGATGCTACTTTTATTGAAACTACTTTTATTAATCCCATACAAGAATTGGAATCTTTGGGAGAAGAAAATTCTCCTACGGATGATCAAGATTTCCATCTTAATATAGACTTGTCTCATAATCATGACATTGACAATGATCAAGTGGGAGACGTAAACATGGGTGATCATAACAATGTCAATCATGACACACACATGGATGATGATCATGATATTATCATGGAAGATATAAATAGTGGGAGAAATAATCAAATCAGTGGGAGTAAAAGAAAAAGGGAACCATCTAGAAGATTGAAAGATCACTTTGTTTTCAATCTTGAAGAGGTAGATCATTTAGTGAGAGATCCATATCCAAGGAATTATAAAGAAACAGTGGATAGTTTTGAGTCTGAACAATGGCAACAAGCAATGAATGAAGAACTATATTCCATAAACAAAAATGAAGTTTGGGAATTGGTTGATCTACCTAATGGAAGAAAGCCCATCGGTTGTAAGTGGGTACTTTGTAAGAAGTACAAATCAGATGGTACCCTGGATAAGTTTAAGGCTCAACTTGTAGCTAAGGGTTATACTCAGAAACCCGGCATAGATTTTGTGGACACTTACTCTCCAGTTGCGAAGTTTACATTCATTCGTATTCTTATGGCAATTGTTGCTAGAATGGATTTAGAACTTCATCAGTTAGATGTCAAAACAACATTCTTGAATGGAGATTTGAAGGAAGACATCTATATGATTCAACCCGGAGGATATCATGTCAAAGGATATGAAAACAAAGTCTATAAATTAAGACAATAGTATTTAAAGTTCCACCAAGCCATTATGGAAATGGGCTACAAAATAAATCCATTAGATCATTGTGTTTACTTTTGGAGGTGCCAAAATAATTGTTGTATGTTGTCATTATATGTAGATGACATCTTACTTACAGGTAACTCTATAGATATGATTGAAAAGACTAAGTCATATATGGGATCCAAATTTGAAATGAAAGATATGGGAGAAGCATCTTATGCTCTAGGAATTAAAATTACTAGGGATAGAGATGCCAAAACGCTCTATTTGGATCAACAAAATTATCTAGATAAAATATTTAAAAGATTTAATATGCAAGATTGCAAGCCAGTTAGTACACCTGTTTGTAAAGGGAATGATGTTTTCTAAAAATATGTGCCCGGTATAAAAGCAAGACATCATTGAGATGCAAAATGTTTCGTAAGCCCAAGCAGTTGGAAGTTTGATGTATGTTATGACTAGCACAAGACTTGACATATGTCACGCAGTTGGATTGGTAAGTAGATATCAATCCAACCCCGGAAAGCAACATTGGATGGAAGTAAAGAGAATTATTAGATATCTAAAAGGCACCCAAGGTATGAAACTTTGTTTCAAATTAAATGATCTGGATTTAGTTTGTTATTGCGATGCAGATTTTGCAGGTGACTTGGATGATAGAAAGTCAACAAGTGGTAACATTGTCTTGTTTGGTGAAATGGCTATTTCTTGGTTAAGTAAGAAACAAGGTTGCCATTGCAAACTCTACCATGGAAGCAGAATATATATCTTGTAGGACAACAATAAGTATTGTAGTATGGGCTAAACAATTTATCGATAATTTAAATATGGGTATACCTAAGGAGCACATCAATGTGTTTTGTGATAATAAGTCCACCATCTTTCTGATAAAGAGTGGAGAAAATAGTTCCAAAGGAAAACAAATTGAATTAAATATCACTATATACAAGATACAAATCAAAATAGGAAACCGTTTATGTTACCATAATCAAGTGGGAGATGTTGGAATATGATTATGATAACATGGTTTTCACAATATGTGTAATTATATGTGAAGGTACACCATAACATTGGTGTACTAATATACTTATGATTGTAGTGAAATAAGTTAATTAATTAATAAAGAAAATAAAATAATTAATTAATTAATTAATTCTGAGAGGATATGAATAGTTGTATTTTAACGTGAAAAGTTATAACTTCCCCTGAAGAATACAACTCCTCTAGAAAGGTTACTTCCATCTCTATATATTTGTCAAATCTCTTTCTGTCAGATTCATTCAATTCAATTCAATATTCACTCTTTGTTCATATCCTTCACATCATACTGTGATCGATAGTCTAAGCGACATCAGTTTCCGATCCTGTGAATTACCCTATTTCTATCAAGAACTATATATATGTATTCTTGCTTAATCAAATTTTCCTTTTATTGGTTGGGATTTGTTTATGTTGTCCTTTTCATCTATTTGATATTTGGAAAAGCGATGATGGTTTTGGAGAAATGATGTGCAAATGCTCATTTTCTATTTCTGTCGACCTTTATTTATTTTTATAAATCTATTTATTGATTTTAAATGATAATATAATGGTCATAAAAGGCTTTGTATGGATTTTGTTATAAGGAAATTCGTGTATACAATTTAGGATTTGTTTATATTTTTAAGATGTGATTTTTGTAGGCTTTTTTTTTGTGCACACTCTTGTTTATTTTTATATATTTCTTGTCTATAATTTATATTTGAGTTGATCTTTAATTTGTGTTGGCATTAGCATAATATAAAGATAAAGAAATTCATGATCGTAGTTATAAGAGATGTAATATTGATCGGATCATATTTATATATATTTTTACTTCGAATTCACTCGTCTTTTCTTAGTTAGTTCCTTATATTTTTGAGCTATTTACGTTATTTTTTGTGTTTATAGGATTTGTTATGCAAAGAAAATAAAAATAGAACAAGTGAAATTTTATGTAATAAATTCGTCAAAATTGGATGCATTGACTACCTTCTTCCATTCTTGTACCAAGAAGATTGGGATGTTCTTATCGCACACTTTCTTGGAGTGGATCATGCTGGGCTCATATTTGGGGTTGATTCTGTGCAAATGATAGAAAAGTTGGAGCAATACAACAACGTCTTGCTAAAAGAATAAAGAAAGAAAAATAAAAAGAAGAATCCAAGAGAGAGACCAGCAGAAAGGCAGAAAAGAAGAATCCAAGGGAGACACGGGCCCTTGGCAGGGGAAAAGAAGAGAAGCAGGAAACGTGAGACACGGGGGGAGAAAAGGAGGAAAAAGGGGGGAATAAAAAGGTAGGCTGCTTTGGCAGCTGGAAGGGGGGCGCGCAGAAAATCAAGAAGAAAAATCGGGGGGAGAGTGGGGGAGCTGCCCTTGGCAGCGTGAGAGAGAGGAAGAGACATAAGAGGACAGAGAGAAGTCAGAGGTCACGGACAGGAAGGCAGCAAGGCTGCCAGAAAGAAAAAGAATAAAAAAAAAATGAAGAAGAGACGGGGAGAGATGGACGCGGGGAGAGAGGGAAAGCGGAAAGGAGAGCAGCGAGAAAGAAAGGCAGCTCGCGGGGAGAAAGAGAAGAAAGGCTGCCCTTGCAGCCTTGAAAGACAGAAGCAGCAAGCTGCCTTCTCTCTCGGTTAAATCCTTCCAAACTTCTATTTTATTTTTGTGTTAATAATGTGTAAATAAACTTATTTTGGCTAGAGGTTAATTCGAAACCATGTATATATTTGTAATATGAATTGATTACCTTCGATTGTGATTTCATAAGTTGTGATTTCAATTTACTTATCCGTTCGTATAAAAACTGATTTGTGTATGTTGGTTGAGAGTGCACGCTTAATTTACATGCATGAATTTGATGCTAGAATATAAGTGAATTTCACCTAATCGTTATGAACTTATTTTCACAAGTAGTAAAGGTTGCTAGTCACAATCACGTTAAGTAAATTCTTGGCAAGAGTATCATGCTTTTCATAGTTACGAATGCCTCGTCAATGCTTATAGTTTTCACAAAGTTTAATGATCTTTGATTGTATCTCTATTGTGCTTTTCACGTAGGGGACTTTTGAAGAATGTTTTGAATTGTTGTATGCGTTTTCCCGTCCAATTCAATAACTTAAGGAAAACTTGAAGATTAAAAAAGTGCTGTTCACGGTTAATCTGGAGTATTGAGATTCACAATTTATTGAAAGAACAACTGAAAATCAATTTAGGTTGCATATGTGTCATGTGTGGAGAAGAACCCTCTAGCTAGTCCGTCATTTATCATTTCACCTTAATTTCATGTTTTTGTCAATTCTGTAATTTAATTAAGTTTAATTTACTTTTCATCAAAACCAAACACCCATCCATTGTTAAATTATATTATTTAGTTAGTTTTCTTTATTGTTAGTCTTTTAATTTAATTTCCGTCCATTTCAGTTCCTAGTGTTTAATTTGATTGTTTTCATTATTTTGAGTCATCCTAAGTGTATTTTGAGTTATTAGAGTTTTTAGCCTAGTTTTGTGTCCTTGAGTCTTATTTAATATTTTTTAAATTAATTTAGAATAGATTAGCAATCCCTCCTAATCCCCGGCCTAGAACGATACCCTACTTACATCCATACTACAATTGTCAAAAAGAGGGTTTAATTTGTGTGTCAAGTAATTTCTCACATCAAATTTTGGCGCCGTTGCCGGGGATTAGTAACTTTGCTAATCCTTTTATTTTTGTTTTTGTTTATGTTTATATTGGTGTTTGTGTATTTTACTTTTGATATTTGATTTATTTTTCTTTCTTTGATTTTAGGCACAAATGGAGCTGAGGGAAATTTAAAGGAAAGATGCGTCCGGCTAAAGACGTTAAATCAAGCGCTTCTTGGGAGGCAACCCAAGCATTCAACGAAGGGAGACTTTGGAATCGCTAACCCAATCAGATTTGCAATTTTACACCCTTATCTTTACTGCTTTCATTTTGTTTTGTTTAGTTAGTTGTGTTATTTGTTTGATTTCTGTGAGTTTGTGTTATTTAGTTTAAGTATGGGGGAAGGTTAACCAAAGTCTTTCTACTTTAATTTAAAAAAAAATAAAAAATAAAAAAAAAAAAAAATAAAAAAATAAAAAATTAAAAAATAAAAAATTAAAAAAAAAAAAAAAAAAAAAAAAAGATAAAATTTAAAATTAATGTTAATTAAAAAAAAAAACATAAAAAAAAAAAAAAAAAAAAAAAAAAAAAAATTACATAAAAAAAAAAAAAAAAAAAAAAAAAAAAAAAAGCAAATATTTTACAATAATGTAAACTAATAGTATTCATTGGTCGGGTGGTGCTTCAGTAGTAGGCGGGGTTTCAGCAGTCGGCGGGGCCACGGAAGGAGGAGGCGGCAGAGGTTGATCAGTTGGAGCTTCACTACGCGGTGCCGCTCCAGAAGACGAAGGCAGATGCGGTTGGAACAAACCCACAAACCTCCGATGATCAAGTAAAATTTGACCATCGGTGTCCTGCATCTGGTCAATCTTCCTCTTCATGCTGGTGGCATAGCTGTGTGCGAGCTTGTGCAATTCCTTATTCTCATGCTTGAGCCCTTTAATCTCTTGCTTGAGACTCTGTATTTCAGCCACCAAGGATTCAACGTGACGGGTTCGGGCATATAGGCGTTGGGCCATGTTGGATACGGAACCCGCACACTGCACACTGAGAGCCAGAGACTCCTTGACCGCCAATTCATCAGACCGCCTTGCGAGCAGTCTGTTATCTCTGGGAGTGACAAGGTTTCGGGCCACCACCGCAGCGGTCATGTCATTTTTCATCATCGAATCCCCCACGGTAAGGGGACCGGTAGGGGATATGAAGGATGGCCGCCATATGTTGTCTGGTGAAGGCGGAGCTGCCTCTTCACCAATGTTCAAGTCAAAACGACGATCAGAAGGGCCAGACATTTTTCAGAGGTGGTAAAGAAAGAAGAGAGTCGGAATGATCAAGATTAAACAAGTGCAAGAAGGGAGTGTTTACAGGAGGGTACTCAAGTGTGTTGTGGAACAAGCTTAACGTCTCTATAAAAAGGAAGAAATCAAAGAGGCGCTCCTCAGAGAAGCGTCCTCTCGCAAATCGAAGAGTCGGGGCTCCGTTCTCAAACGTCTGATTCTTTTCTCAAAAGAGGAGTTTCCTTTCTCAAAAGCCGGATTCTTTTCTCAAAAGAGGCGTTTCATTTCTTAAAGGCTGGGCTTGCTCAGAAACCACGAGCCGAACCCCGGATTTCAAAAGATCAATTTGTCCAGACGTGTCGTCACTTGTCACACGCAAATTGCTTTGCGGAAATCTCGGGCAGTTTGTCGAAGCACCAATTCAGAAATCGAAGAGGGAAATTCAACAGTCAAAGACACGCTAGCTTTCTCAAAAGCTGGGCTTCAACCCACGGGAAAATCTTCTTTTCCAGATTTATCCGCACGTGTCACATGCTACCTCTACAATCGACGATGCTCAGAGCTCGAAGCGCCGATTCCAGATATCAATGAGGAATCAGCTTTGCGGAAATTACGGGCAGCTTTGTCAGAAAGCGCGTAATTTGTATTCTTCACCCATCCACCGGCTGCTGACACTAAGTGAGAGAACAGTTCCGGTTGTGAAGACAAGTCCTATAAGTTTCTACCTTCGCCTTCCACAGCAAAAGCACACTCTCTCAGCACACCCTCTCAACACCTCTTCATCTCCGAAAATGCATTCCCAAAGAATCCTCTCGAGTCACTCTGTGTTCCTCATTCCTTGGGATACTCCTGCGAACAACCTATTCAAAGCAAAAGTATTTCATATCATAAAGGTTGAAAGCAAGAGTATCTCATATCATGCTTTCTCCATGTCCTTCTCCTTGTCTTTGTTTTCCGACAAGGAGAAAGAGAGCAATCAGCCAGCATTTGGTATCAATCTTCCAATCTGGAGCCAACTGCCTGGAACCCTTTCCTGATTGCTTACCTAGCCTTGCTCTCGAGTACTCATCTTCTTCATCTTATGCTTCCGTTTTGTCTACCACATCTACTTGGGGGACAAGTAAGGGAGGTGAAAATGAGACCTCGAAGCATGTGGAGACAATTCAGCTAGGGACAAGGAGAAAGAAAGCAAGAGGTGGGCACTTGGAAAGATTGAAGAAAGAAATAAGGACCAACACCTTTCCCTCGTGCCTGCCCGTTGTGCAGAAGAAACAAGCAGAGAAGAATGCAGCTTGCACAATCATCCCAGCGGAAGGAGTCCGAACTGAGGAACTAGAGAAGCTGCCACATTCTGCTTGGAGAACAAATAAGGAACTGCAACATTCCCAAAGAGCAAAGCTCCGCCGTACAATATCATCAAATAGTAAAAAGCTAAGTGTCACCCTGTTCAAGAGGAAAGCTGTGGAAAGTCAACAAGCACGACCAATGATTACTTATTAGTTTTATTCATTATCTTTTATCGTAATTTTCAATTTTTCGTTTGCATTTTTTTTAATTAATTTTCTTGCGTACTTAACTGAATTATTTCTTTTCTTTGCAGGAACTTTTAGTTATTTCCACCCTTGAAGTTGATTGCAGAATTTTAGCTTGGGGGTCATCGCTTGATTTTACTGCAAACTAGGGAAGTTTTCAGTCCAATTGCTTTATTTTGTTTCTTATTATTTATTTATTTTATTTTATTTTTATTTTGCGTTATAGTGTTTTCTGACATTGGGGACAATGTCAAGTTTAAGTGTGGGGGTAGAAATCTCCAGAATTTCATTTGTCTCTGTGTTGTTGTTTTTTGTGTTCTTAATTAGTTTTGTTTTTTTTGTGTTCTTAATTAGTTTTGTTTTCTTTTAAAAAAAAAAAAAAAAAAAAAAAAAAAAAAAAATCGGAAAATTTAAAAAATCCAAAAATATTGTCTTGTTTCCCTTATTGTTTTGAATTAGATTTTTTTTGTTAGTTTCCCTACCCAATGATATAATTGGATCAAATTTGAACCATGATCATCAAGAACTTAGTTAACATGTATTTTGTGAAATTCCTAATTCTCTTGTTAGTTTTGTACATGTTTGACCATCTTTGAAAAACCAAATGCACATAGCCTTGTTAATGTGAAACTAAAGTATGACTTAAAGCTTCATATGTGAATTTAGTGACCATATACATCCTATGTGAGTTTTTGAGCCTATTGAAAGTGTGTGCATTTTTCATACACTCCTATTTTTTTTTTTTTTTTTTTTTTTTGTGTGATGAACTTATGTGAGATACATCTCTAGAACTTGCGTAACGATCTTTCGAATTGTTTGTCATTGATTGCATGAACTTGGAAATGATAGAGGCATTAGGTTTACCACTATGGCCCAAATAACCATGTTTCCCAAAGAAAAATGATATCATTAGTTTGCCAATTTGAGCCGTGTATGTTGAACCTTTTATTTCTTATCACCAGATATGTCTACCCTTATACCTGAAACATTTTTCATTACCCTTTCCAAGCGAGCAATGCGAGATTGTCTTATGAGAAACGTTTGTGAAGTACTTTGAAGGTGTTTGGCAAAAGAATAAGTGTGGGGGTATTTCATGTTTGTATATAAAAAAAAAAAAAAGGAAAAAAGAGAAGAAAAGAAAAAGAAGAAGAAAGATTGTATACAAATGAAATAAAAAGTTTGTCAATTTTCAGTTTAAGGGTGTGGTTGGAGGTGCTAAAAGAATCGTTGGAAATATTGAGTTCTTATAAATCTAAATAGAAAAATTGCTTGCAATGTAGCTTGGAATTTGTGTTTCCTACTCTTTTGTTTCAATAACCCTATCCCTAAACCTCATTACATCCAATAAAAGTCCTCTTGATTTAAGTTTTGCAATTATGACTGTGGAGAAGTGATCTTTATGCAAGCTTATGGTAGAAATTTCACATTTGATTCTTTGAGCGAAACACATTAAAACTAAACACATATGTGATTGAGTGTATATCCCGTGAGAAGGTTACTAGTTTGCATATGATGATTTTAAAAATAAAAACTTGAAATTGCATTAGCATGGCTATCTCACACACTACCCTTCAAGGATGATTCAAAGATTACTGCTAATATTTGAATAAGGAAGATGAACTTGGATTAACTTGTTTGGTGCTAGCTATGGTTCTTGATGATTTGTTTTCTCGAATGAAATTCTATGAGGGTCACATAGAGGGAAGCTAATGTTTTTCTTGTTACTTCTTGTTCTAGTTTTCTTTGTTTTGCTCGAGGACTAGCAAAAGTTAAGTGTGGGGGTATTTGATCGGATCATATTTATATATATTTTTACTTCGAATTCACTCGTCTTTTCTTAGTTAGTTCCTTATATTTTTGAGCTATTTACGTTATTTTTTGTGTTTATAGGATTTGTTATGCAAAGAAAATAAAAATAGAACAAGTGAAATTTTATGTAATAAATTCGTCAAAATTGGATGCATTGACTACCTTCTTCCATTCTTGTACCAAGAAGATTGGGATGTTCTTATCGCACACTTTCTTGGAGTGGATCATGCTGGGCTCATATTTGGGGTTGATTCTGTGCAAATGATAGAAAAGTTGGAGCAATACAACAACGTCTTGCTAAAAGAATAAAGAAAGAAAAATAAAAAGAAGAATCCAAGAGAGAGACCAGCAGAAAGGCAGAAAAGAAGAATCCAAGGGAGACACGGGCCCTTGGCAGGGGAAAAGAAGAGAAGCAGGAAACGTGAGACACGGGGGGAGAAAAGGAGGAAAAAGGGGGGAATAAAAAGGTAGGCTGCTTTGGCAGCTGGAAGGGGGGCGCGCAGAAAATCAAGAAGAAAAATCGGGGGGAGAGTGGGGGAGCTGCCCTTGGCAGCGTGAGAGAGAGGAAGAGACATAAGAGGACAGAGAGAAGTCAGAGGTCACGGACAGGAAGGCAGCAAGGCTGCCAGAAAGAAAAAGAATAAAAAAAAAATGAAGAAGAGACGGGGAGAGATGGACGCGGGGAGAGAGGGAAAGCGGAAAGGAGAGCAGCGAGAAAGAAAGGCAGCTCGCGGGGAGAAAGAGAAGAAAGGCTGCCCTTGCAGCCTTGAAAGACAGAAGCAGCAAGCTGCCTTCTCTCTCGGTTAAATCCTTCCAAACTTCTATTTTATTTTTGTGTTAATAATGTGTAAATAAACTTATTTTGGCTAGAGGTTAATTCGAAACCATGTATATATTTGTAATATGAATTGATTACCTTCGATTGTGATTTCATAAGTTGTGATTTCAATTTACTTATCCGTTCGTATAAAAACTGATTTGTGTATGTTGGTTGAGAGTGCACGCTTAATTTACATGCATGAATTTGATGCTAGAATATAAGTGAATTTCACCTAATCGTTATGAACTTATTTTCACAAGTAGTAAAGGTTGCTAGTCACAATCACGTTAAGTAAATTCTTGGCAAGAGTATCATGCTTTTCATAGTTACGAATGCCTCGTCAATGCTTATAGTTTTCACAAAGTTTAATGATCTTTGATTGTATCTCTATTGTGCTTTTCACGTAGGGGACTTTTGAAGAATGTTTTGAATTGTTGTATGCGTTTTCCCGTCCAATTCAATAACTTAAGGAAAACTTGAAGATTAAAAAAGTGCTGTTCACGGTTAATCTGGAGTATTGAGATTCACAATTTATTGAAAGAACAACTGAAAATCAATTTAGGTTGCATATGTGTCATGTGTGGAGAAGAACCCTCTAGCTAGTCCGTCATTTATCATTTCACCTTAATTTCATGTTTTTGTCAATTCTGTAATTTAATTAAGTTTAATTTACTTTTCATCAAAACCAAACACCCATCCATTGTTAAATTATATTATTTAGTTAGTTTTCTTTATTGTTAGTCTTTTAATTTAATTTCCGTCCATTTCAGTTCCTAGTGTTTAATTTGATTGTTTTCATTATTTTGAGTCATCCTAAGTGTATTTTGAGTTATTAGAGTTTTTAGCCTAGTTTTGTGTCCTTGAGTCTTATTTAATATTTTTTAAATTAATTTAGAATAGATTAGCAATCCCTCCTAATCCCCGGCCTAGAACGATACCCTACTTACATCCATACTACAATTGTCAAAAAGAGGGTTTAATTTGTGTGTCAAGTAATTTCTCACATCAAATATTTTAATAGAGGTATTCATCAATTTATCTTATGAACTTGTAAGGATTGGCCAATTTCTCCCCTCAACTTTAATTTTGGCCAATTCCCCCCCTCAACTTTCATAATTAGTCAATTTGCACCCTATTGTTAAATTTTTTAATTTTTCACCCATTCTTCCGTTATCTTCTTCTTTTTCTCCGAACTTTCTCTTCTTCTTCTTCCTTTTCTCCAAGCCAAGCCCATGCTGGGCTTAAGCCACTGGTTAAACCCTAAAACCGTACGGTTGGCCTTGGAGGACAGATTGAGTATGTTAAGGACCACATGAGCTGTCAGGGTGATGTGGGAGAAGCTTAATTGGAGGCGTTGGGTTACAGAGAAGGGGTTAGAGCTAGAATCCTGTAGGAGCTTAGAAGAGAGAGACTGAGCTAATTCGGATTGATCTAGATCTTGGTTCGGTGGGGCAGAGGAAGAAAAGGGTTTAGAGAGAAAGAAATAGGGTAGAGATAGAAAGTGGGAGCTTGTTCTGGTGACTATGGTGGGTCGGGAATGGCGGAAATGGGTGGGGTTTTGGGGGAGAAATGGAATGTGGGTTTAGAGTGTTTGGGAAGACGACGATGATGATGAAGGTAAAGAGGTAACGAAGTAGGAGCAGACGAAGTTGCAGAGGCTATAAAGGCTGCATTTTTAGAGAAAGGGGGAGGAGAGAGAAGCATACTGTGAGATTAGGGTTTATGATTGTTGGAGGAACAAAAACCTAAACGCTCTTTAGCTACCAAAATGCTGCGTTTTGGGTAAGTTTTCTATGAAATGAGGTTGCGACTAAGAACTAGACATTTTACATTGCCAAGCTCTTTGCCACTCCCCTTTACGACAGCGCCGTCCTCTGCCTTCTTGTCCGACCCCTCTTTCTCCCTCACCTTCGCCAAAAATTGAGGAGTGGATGGATCTCCAGAAGTGAACGCGGATCTACGAGCTCAGATCCCTCCGGCTGTTTCTTTTGGTGTTTACCAGGAAAATCGTGCTGGTGAAGCACCGGTGGAACTAGCACGGGCTCGGCTTAGAGAAAAGGAAGAAGAAGAGAAAGTTCAGAGAAAAGGAAGAAGATAATGGAATAATGGATGAAAAATTAAAAAAATTTAACAGTAGGGTACAAATTGACTAACTAGGAGAGTTTAGGGTGGAAATTGGCTAAAATTAAAGTGGAGGGAGGAAATTGGCTCATCCTTACAAGTTCAAGGGGTAAATTAATGAATACCTCTATTTTAATATGATCAAATTCATATTTGAAACAACGCAAGTTTGATGTTGCATAAGATGATTTTTATGTTCATTCTTTTGTTTACCTTTTGTGTTGCATGACACGCAGGTGCTAATGCCGCCAAATTCACATTCCAAAACAAGTGCCCCTTTACAGTTTGGCCAGGAACCCTAACCAGGAGTGGTGCACAATTATCTTCCACTAGATTTGAGCTAGCATCTGGTGCCTCCTCATTGTTAGATGTCCTTTCACCTTGGTCCGACCATTTATGAGGCAAAACTCATTGCTCTACAGATGCGTCAAGAAAGTTTGTTTGTGAAACCGCAGACTACGCATCTGGCTAGGTCTCATGCAACGATGCTGGTGCAATCTTGCTAGCATCATTGATAGAGTTGACACTTGCTCCAGGTGGAGGACAAGATTTCTACGATGTCAGCCTCGTTGACAGATTCAATGTGCATCTTGGTGTAGCTCCACCGGGAAGGTTCGGTGGATGTAGTGCGACGAGCTGCCCAGGGGATGTGAACAATGTTTGCCTTAATGAATTGGGTGTGAAATGACCAAATGAGAGTGTGACTGCTTGAAAAAAAATGCATGTTTGGCTTTCAATAAGCCGCAATATTGTTGCACAGGTGCCTATGGGAGTCCTACGACGTGCCCTCCGACCGAATATTCAAAGATCTTCAAGAGCCAGTGCCCACATGCTTATAGTTATGCTTATGATGCTAAAACTAGCACTTTTACATGTACTGGTGGACCTGACTATGTGATAACATTTTGTCCTTGATAGAATTAGGTGTTCTAAGTGGCAAAAATACAGTTAGTTTCATGTGTGAAACAAAAAAAAGAAAAGAATGTTGACCATTAATATATTGTTGATGACTTATTCCGATTGGTTGTAAATTTCAATTTTTCTTAATTCACTAGTTTTTCTCAGTTTCTTCAATTCCAATTACGAATTAGTACATAATTTGTTAATGTGTGATGATGACCTTAGATTGAGAATCAAAAGATTGGGATGCCAAGTTTACTTAAATCCTCAAAGTCATTTATAGATTTCAATGCTCTTAGGCATGTTTACTTTCAAGAAATGAAAATGAAAATTATTTTAATTCTTAAATTCTTTACATTTACTAAAATATAAGAATGGGAATCAGTTCACTTATAGTTTCCAGTATTTAGGACTAACTTCCCTTTAGGTTCTCTCATTCCCTCCTTATTATATTTATGTTAAGTATACATGTCGTTATTCACTCTAAAATTGATCTATACCAAGATTACATCATGAACAATTCTCTGAGTTATTGAGTGGAGGAATGATTTGATCATTGGAAAATATTCACTAATGGAACAATTTATAAGTCCCCATCTTTGAGTTTCTCTAGTTTTGGTTCTAAAAAAAAAAAAAAGGTTTCACTGGTGAATTTAACTCTATTTTCTTTTTAACCAAGAAAAAAGTAGGTTAAGTTTACAAAGTACCATATATAAGTGAATTTTGAGAATTTTTTTTGGTATGGACGATTATATTACGTGACTATCTGACCACACTCTGTACAGAAATAATTGGATGACATTTTGTATAGAGAAAAGGGCCTAATTTTGGAAAAAAAAAAACATTTCAAGCCCAGAAAGTAGCCCAATACCAGTTGTAGTGGCCCAACCCAAAAGACCTAACAAAAATCTAAAAGATAAACTCCCCTGTTAAACCTTATCCCCCACCCTAAACCCTAAACCCTCATCTCATTTCCTGACTCTCACTCTCCCTCAGTCCCCCAAAAATGGTTCAAACCCTAGTCCGAGCAATTGCCATGGCCGCCGCCACCACCACCGCAACCGCTCGCCACCCCACAATCTCTCTCCTCATACCCAAATGCCTCTTCTCCACTTCCAGACTCACCCAACCTCTCTCCATCCCATCCCTCATGCTCGGCCGTCGATCCCTCGCCCCTCTTTCCCACGCCGTCCGATTCCCTACCGCCACCACCCGATACACTCCGATCCGCTGCCGGGTCAACCGCTCTGGCGGTTCTTACTCGCCCCTTAACTCAGGTTCCAACTTCAGCGACCGTCCACCCACTGAAATGGCACCGCTATTTCCTGGCTGTGACTACGAGCACTGGCTCATCGTCATGGATAAGCCCGGTGGGGAGGGTGCTACAAAGCAGCAGATGATCGATTGCTATGTTCAGACCCTGGCTAAAGTTGTTGGGAGGTAATGGGTTCTTTGATTTCTTGTTTGGTTTGCTGGGAAAATGATGAAAAATAACTGGAAAAAGAAAATTCACGTTTTGATATATGTGAATTTTATTTATAGTGTATTTCCTAAGTGACTTCTTTTTTTATTTTTATTTTTTTATGAGAATTTTCGCTTATTTATTCTTTGCTACTTCTTGATGTGATGATGATAGATATGTATACTTAATGGCAAATAGAAATATGTTTGCAATTCAATGGTTGAATTTTGTTTGTATCTTCGGGTTTACGTTTACATAATTATATTTAAGATGTGGGCTTTTGTTGCTTGGTGTGGTGTGGCAGTGAGGAAGAAGCAAAGAAGAAGATATACAATGTGTCATGCGAGAGGTATTTTGGTTTTGGTTGTGAGATTGATGAGGAGACCTCAAATAGGCTTGAAGGTTTGTGCTGTTAAATTGCAGCTATGTTATAATTTCTAAGTATAATTAGTAGATTATTCATACTGTTTATTCATGTTTATGATTCTTTTCTTGTTATCAGGGTTGCCCGGTGTTCTTTTTATTCTTCCGGATTCGTATGTTGATCCTGAATTCAAAGACTATGGTGGTAAGTGTTTAAGGATCTAAAGTTTAAGAACTGTGATTTCAGATCTCGTGTGTTCTAATTTTAATCCGCATGCACCCACATTTCAACATGGAAGTTGCTTGAAGTGACATGGTGTTGGTTCTGAGGTCTAAGCAGTAGTTTTACTTTTTCAACTATCCAATTGAATGATGGAAGACTATCTGTTTTCCTTTTTTCTCTGTATAGGTTACTATAGGTTACGGTTCGCCTGCATTCTTTTCAAGATTCGTTGTCCATCTTGGAGAAGTTAAATAGGCCTTATAGGCATTATTTAACTTTGAATCCTAATGGACTTATATCAAATGTCTCTCTTGACTCTTCTGTACTTAATACTATGTGGAAATGCAGATCAGTGTCTTCTCAAAAAAAAAAAAAAATGCAGATCAGTGGAGATGAAACATACTATAAGATTTTTTTAGTGTAGTGCAATTTTGATGCTATTCATCTTTCCTTGGGTTTGTGTTTTATGAAGTTGCAGCCTCCAATATGTTGGCTATTGACTAACATTAATTTTTCAAAAATTGGAAAGACATCGTTTTTAAAAGTTTGTTTGGTTAACATTTATATTTCTTTTCGTTTAACTCCCAGTCCATCTTGGCGATGCCTAGCTTTGAATGCTAATGGACTTATAATGATTCACTTCTTCCTATTCTGTTGCTTCTTGAGTGTTGTGGAGTTTCAAAATCATTGGAGTTGATACATTTCGTGAGCTTTATCATTGAAAAGACAACCTTGCTGACAATGCAACTTGCAGTCCATCTTGGCAAAAGCTAATAGCCCTCAGTTGGCAATGCCTAGCTTTGAATGCTAATGGACTTATAATGATTCACTTCATCCTGTTCTGTTGCTTCTTGAACATTGTGGTGTTTCGGAATCATTGGAGTCAATACATTTGGTTAGAATTTGTCATGTGATAGTTCATTCATCTCAGACTTGTAATTCCTATGCGGTTCCATTTTCTCTCATTAATTTGTGTTATTTTGGAGCTGTTAATTTTGATTTCTTTCAGATTATACAGAATTCCTTGTTAAAAAAAGGCAAAACTTTGTATTTAGAAACAAGTATGTACATATCTGCATTGTATACTGTTCTCCTGCTAAATGGTTTGCCACTGTTGCATGTTCACCGCTGTTTTAAATGGATGCTTGTTCTGAATTTGTTCATTCTCTCTTAATTATTTTCAAACTTCTAAATGCAACCTATTCTTGTAACTCATGATTGTAACTTTCTTTAATGCAGCTGAGTTGTTTGTGAACGGAGAAATTGTTCAGAGGTCGCCAGAAAGGCAGAGGAGGGTGGAGCCACAGCCGTCAAGAGCTCAGGACAGACCAAGGTACAATGATAGAACCCGTTACGTGCGCCGGAGGGAAAATGCCCGGTGAAATAAATGGAAGGCTAGCTATGTAAATATCTTGGTGAAAATGGGAACTAGTTTCTGAAAGCTTGTGGAGCCTAAAATCCTATGCTCATCTGGGTCATGATTAGTCCAAAGTATGCTTAGTAGTTGAACGATTAAAGTTGTAACTGCGGATTTGTTGATCATTGTCCGCTGTTGTTAAACCCTTGAGTTCACGTTGAACTCGAGCCAAACCTTCAAAGCCATAAGCTATTCTATAACTTGAACAACATTAGTAGTTTTGTGCGATTTGAGACTTTATTAGTGGCATCAGGCCATTTTCTTGACTGCTTTTTGGATGATTCAATTTGAGGCTCAAAGCCCTCTCCTAGGGCAACCATCTTCTTGAGCCCGGCGTACGAGCCGGGTTCTCTTTCATATCTTTATATTGCCATGTTTTGGAGAAGGGTAGGAGATTAAGGTGATTCCACTAAAAAATTGGGCTAGAATGCTGCTGCCTTAGGCTTTGTCCAGCAAGGGAGCACTTCATTCTCATCATATCTAGGGTAAGAGTTCAATTCTTAGCCCTAAAGGAAAAGGGACAATCTCGTTTTGCACCCATATGGTTTAGGGATGTGACAATTTGGTCCATTTTATAAAAGATTTCATAAACGTCTCATCAAAATGCAAATCCCTACGCTATTATTGGTCACGTCGTTAGTTAAACTCTTATTAAAATTTAGGGTAAATATCAGTTTACTACTCTCAAGTTTCGTGATTTTCAACATTTGGTACATGAAGTTTTTTCATCCCAGAGTCATACCTAAATTGTTAATTTTGGAATAGTCTCGTACATCCGTTAGTCTGACTATTAAGTTTTTCGTTAATTGATGATGTGACGTTCATGTGGATAAGAATTAAACGTCACGTGTCATTAAGGGATCCACATGGAAATTAAAAATTCAAGCTGGCCCCACTTGGACATTAAAAAATAATTAAAAAATAATTAAAACTTAAAAACAAGAATAAAAATTTAAAGAAAAAAAAAACTAAGGGTTTTTCCCTTCCCCATTTCAAACCTCCGTCTTCACCATTGCAAATCCCCAGCAACCTTCTGCTCCAAACCCTCATCCTCCACCCTAAAACCCAACCTCAGCCAAGAGACGCCGCTGCATAAGTTATTCACGGAGCCCAATCCTCCAACATGCCAAGCCCAAGGCCGCATATCTTGATAGGTTCTAGGGGGACCAAAAGGCGAATTTGCAGAGAAAAAGGAAATGACAGAGAAATTGTAAAAGAACAGCTTTTCATTCCTATCCCAAATGGGAGTCGCAACAGGGATAATATGCCCCCACCCGCACTACAGACAAGAGTGTTAGGTAAACATGATGAGTCACTATCCTACTACTGATCCATTACTAGATAAAGGAAATAACTAAGGAAATGGGAAAAGGGTCTTAACAGGGCACCCCCCATATAACAAGCCTGTCCTCAGGCGTCAAAATCTGGAAAACGAGTTGCTATGGAGTCATCATCTTCCCATGTTACGTCATGCTCCGGTAGACCTTGCCATTTGATTAACTAGCGAGTGACGGCCTTGTTGTGTCGTTTGAACATGCCACGTTGCAGGGTGTGCTATGGAAACCATAGAAAGGAGCCATCAGCGACCACTGGGGGTAGTTTTGCTGAAGTCACAGAATGAGCACCAATCTTGGGTTTGTGGAGTGACACATGAAAAGTAGGGTGAATGCGGGACTAAGGAGGAAGGTCCAATGTGTAGGCGACTTGGCCGACGCGAGCGAGCACTTGAAATGGTCCGTAATAAAGCGGGGCCAGTTTTGGGCAGTGAGTTTTGGACACAGAAGTTTGCCGATACAGTTGGAGTTTGAGGAAGACCCAATCCCCAATTGAAAAGTCATTTCCGATCAATGCTTGTCTGCCTATTGCTTCATGCGATGTTGTGCCATGTGCATGTTTTCCTTGAGATGCTTAAGAAAGATGTCTCGGTTCCTGAGAGTGACATCCACCAAATGAGCCGGGAAGGTAGAACTGCACAGTGGGTGGAGGATAGCCGTAGACTGCCTGGAATGGAGTCATTTGGATGGTTGACTGAAAGGTGGTGTTATACCACCATTCCGCCCATAACAGCCATCGAATCCAAGTAATGGGTTTGTCCATGGCAAAGCTGCGAAGATAATGCTCTAATGTCTTGTTAAGAACTTCTATCTGGCCATCCGTTTGTGGGTGATAGGCAGAGCTTTTGCAAAGTGCCGTCTGTTGGTGTTTGAAGAAGGCTGTCCAAAACTCACCAAGGAAAATCAGGTCGCGATCACTAACAATAGAAGCAGGCATCCCGTGCAATCTGAACACCTCCTGAATAAAGACTTCAGCAATCTGTGGAGCGGAGTAGGGGTGCTGGATAGGAATGAAGTGACCGTATTTAGAAAGACGATCCACCACTACCAAAATAGCATTCTTGCCATGGTTCGAGGGAAGACCTTCGACAAAGTCCATAGCAATATCAGTCCACACTTGGGTCGGCACCGAGAGTGGCTGTAGAAGTCTTGGTGGTTTAATGGTTTCATAATGAGTTCGTTGGCAGACATCACAAGCGGCCACGAAGCTTTTAACCTCTTTTTTGATGTCGGGCCAATTAAAGTTATGAGTGATGCGTTTGTATGTCCGTAAGAACCCAGAATGTCCGGAAGAATGAGAAGCATGGAATTCCTGTAGAAGGCGGGCACGCCACTGAGATGTGGAATGTACGAAAATACCGTTCTTGTAATAAATCAGGTCACATTGCAGCTTAAAAGAGCCTGTACTGTGGGGGTTATGTTGTAAGTTCTGAAGAAGCTTGGCCGTGGAAGGATCGGCCGCATAGGAATTCTGAATCTCGGATACACAATCAAATAGTGGTTATGATATCCCCATTAGAGATAGAAGGTCGGAACGGCAGGACAGTGCATCAGCAGCTGCATTAGAAGCCCCTGGACGATATTCCAAGGTATAGTTGTACCCAAGTAGTTTCAACAGCCACTTTTGTTGTGCCGGAGTAGTAAGTCGTTGGTCCAAGAAATATTTGAGGGTTTGGTGATCGGTGAGAATTTTAAAGTGATGACCAATCAAGTATGGGCGCCACTTTTGTACAGCAAACACTGCAGCCATCATTTCGTTATGGTACATTGACAAGGTTTGGTGTTTGAGGGCCAAGGGCTTACTGAGGAACTCGATGGGATGGTTATCTTGTGCCAACACTGCTCTTATACCAACGTTTGAAGCGTCACACTCGAAAGTGAACGGCTTGGTGAAGTCTGGGAGAGCCAGCACTGGTGTGGTGGACAGTGCAAGTTTAAGGGCCGAGAATGCCGTGTCGGCTGCCGGGGACCAAAGGAAACTGTCTTTTTGAGCAAGTCTGTGAGAGGCTTGGCAATGAGACCAAAATGGCGGACAAATTTGTGGTAGTATCCTGCTAGACCCAAGAATCCGCGAAGGCCCCTAAGACTTGTAGGCGTCGACCATTCCACAATAGCTGCAATTTTGGATGGGTCAACCTGAACCCCACTAGCTGAAATGATATGGCCTAAATAGGCAATCGAGTCCTGACCAAAAGTACATTTGGATGGTTTCAACCGCAAGTGGTGTAACTGGAGAATGTCGAACACGGCTGTGAGGTGGGAAACACGGCAGTCGAGGGAGTCATTGAAGACTAAAATATCATCAAAAAAGACGAGAACGAATTTCCAGAGCAAGGGCTTCAAGATTGAATTTATCAGTGCTTGGAAGGTGGCTGGTGCGTTGGTTAGGCCAAATGGCATAATTGTGAATTGGTAATGGCCTTCATGTGTGCAAAACGCCGTCTTATGGATGACCGCCTCATGCATTCAGATTTGGTGGTACCCGGAGCGGAGATCAAATTTAGAAAATATCATAACACCTTTCAATTCAGCCAACAGTTCATCAATAATAAGGACCGGGAAGCAATCTTTGATGGTGATGGCATTTAGCTCTCTATAATCCACACAAAAACGCCATGACAAGTCAATTTTGGCCACTAATAAGGTCGGGGACGAGAAGGGACTCGAGCTGGGGCGGATAATGCCTGCGGCGAGCATCTCGTCAACTTGACGGTCCAATTCGGTTTTCTGGGCATGCCCGTAACGATATGGTCGAACATTGATAGGCCCCGTACCTGGGAGTAAGGGAATTCTATGATCGATCTCGCGATGAGGGGGCAAGGATGTTGGGGGTTGGAAGAGACTGTTATATTTAGTAAAGATGGATTGAAATAGGGCCGGTGGTGGATTAGGTTGGTGAAAAGGGTGAGTAAGGCTTGACAACTGGGATACAGCATGGAGAGGCTTGCCAGGAACAATCTCAATACTTGTAGGCATAGGAGAGTGCAGAACAGGGGGATTCGAGGACCCAACCAATCGGTAATTGGTTCTATGGATTGAGAATTCCATAATTTTTAACAAAAATTCCATTCGATGAAACCCAGTGTTTCCAACCAATCCATTCCTAATACCATGTCACATCTCGCCACCGCAAGAATGTGAAAGTCACTGGTAAATGTATAGCCCTGAATGCGCATTGAAACTTAGTGAGCCACCCATTTGGTGCGAAAACAACGTCCTATGGCGACCATGATTGCCTCAGTTCGAGACGGGTCAACGTGTAAGCCCAAACGAGTCATCACTTGCGGGTTGAGAAAACTTTGATCAGCACCAGAGTCAATGAAGACTTGGATCGGTGTTTGGAAAATGAATCCGTCCAAGTGCATCGCACGGCCCCTAGCACGCTTAGTGGCTAATATGGCATTGAAAGCGATGGGATGCTCCGGATGTTCCACCACGGGAGGGGGCGGTGGTGCGGGAATCTCTATCGCTGGAATAGGGTCGGGATCTTCCTCATCCGCTAGTAACAGTAAGATGTGGGATTGACGACACCGGTGACCGGGTCGATACTGGTCATCACAGTTGAAGCAGAGGCCATGCTCGCGGCGGTTGGGCATCTTGGCCTGGGTGAGCTGTAGGATTGGTTTTGGCAGGGGAAGGGTTAGTGTTGTAGGAGGAGGTCGAGATGTAGTGGGTTGGTTAGGTGGGGTGGGTGAGGGGGAAAAGGGTTGTTTAGAAATGTAAGGGGAGGAACGATAGTGTCCGGGACGGACCGCTGGTCGGCGACTCTGTTTGTGCTCGTAGATACGAGCGAGTTCAATTGCTCGTGCTAAAGAGGAAGGTCCCTGGGCCACGACATCATCTTGCAGCTCATTTTTTAGGCCTCCAAAAACCTGCCCAGTAGTTGAGCTTCGGTCTAGTCCGGAATGCGGCAAGAAAGGTGAATGAACTGGCCCACATACTCCTCCACTGTGGTGGTCTGCGTGATATGGGACAAGGCCATATTAATGTTCAAGGAGTCAGTTGGGCCAAATCGTTACAGCAGCTGGGTCGTGAAGGTGGCCCATGAGGAGAGGGGGAATCGTAGCTTGAACCAATGGAGCCAGTGGGCTGCATCGCCTCCAAGATGAAGACCTGCCACTGTGACACGGCGGTGCTCGGTTATCTCGTGATAGTTTAAAAACTCCTCAGCCATCGCAATCCATCCGTAAGGGTCGTCTCCAAAGAAACGAGGAAGTTCGATTTTGAGGTGTTTGTGCCCAGGAAAGGTCGGGGAAGTGGGTTAGGGTGTATGGGTGTAAAACGGGTCGGGGGGAACATAAGAGGTGGTAGGCCCAGTTGTGGATGAGGGAAGGTAGCGGGAGGTGGAGGGTCGGTTCAGAGCCTGGGTGGTGGTGATTGTTGGGGTGAAGGGAAGGGATGAGGTCCCCGCCGTGAGGTGAGATCTCGGGGGTTGAGTTGTTAGGAAGGGTGGGGAAGGAGAGAAAGACCATGTTGATAGTGGTATGGGGGTGTAGAGGCAAAGAAGGGGGTGGGTCCTAGCGAAACGGGAATGGAGCCGATTGGAATTTGTGGGTTAGGTAGGGGAAGGTTTTTGAGGGCACGAACTTCGTCTAAAATCGTTTGCTGCAATTGATCCTGACGAACCCGGTGGATCGAGAGATCGGCCATGGTGTACTGCAGGTCGTCGTAGCGGATATTCAACAGCGAGATGGATTCCTGAAACTCCTGTAGCTGGGTGAGTATCTGGTGTTGTTGAAACTCATGGTCCAATTCGTCCTCTGGTACATCTGCCACCATAACGGACGCCTTACTTTTGCCCATGGTCTCCAACCTGGCTCTGGATACCAAATGATAGGTTCCAGAGGGGACCAAGAGGCGAATTTGCAGAGAAAACGGAAATGACAGAGAAATTGTAAAAGAACAGCTTTTCATTCCTATCCTAAATGGGAGTCGTAACAGGGATAATATGCCCCCACCCGCACTACAGACAAGAATGTTAGGTAAACATGCTGAGTCACTATCTTACTATTGATCCACTACTAGATAAAGGAAATAACTAAGGAAATAGGAAAAGGGTCTTAACATATCTCTACCTTCCTCTTGCGGATCCGATCAAGGCCTCCAAGCCTTCGCTCGAAATCCGACGCCGACGTGGATCTTCCCGAATCCGACTAGGAATTTGTACCGTTGGGAGCTCCCAAATCGGACCCCTACCCACATCTAGCCTGGAGACCCTGACATCCTGCAAATCCACTTGTTTTTTTAGGGAGATTTGATTATGAACTTCCATCAAATTCACAAAAAATAGAAGAAAAAAAAAATCATAGAGGTAGAGAGACAGATCGAGGAGGAGAGAAAGAGTACCTGCAAGATTTGGGTGTCTTCGTGTAAAGAAGAAGAATTGAAAGCGAGAATTAATTACAGTGGGAACTAGTGGTAAAGGAGGGGGATGGTGGCCATCGAAGTGGGAGTTGGACAATCAATTGAATTTAGGGTTGGGTGGGTGGAGAGGAGAGAAGGGAGGGAGGGAGGGAGGGAAGGAGGAAGTGTTGGGACTCGGGGGGAAGAGTAGGAAACAGCCCAGAAAACAAATTTTAATTTTGTTTTAAAGATTTAATTTTTTATTAATTTTTAATGTCTAAGTGGGGCCAACTTGAATTTTTAATTTCCACGTGGACCTCTTAATGACATGTGACATCCAGTTTTTATATATATAAGCACCACATCATCAGTTAACGGAATACTTAACAGTCAGACTAACGGATGTATGAAATTGTTCCAAAATTAACACTTTAAGTATGACTCTGGGATGAAAAAAACTTTATATACCAAATGTTGAAAACCACGAAACTTGAGGGTAGTAAACTTATATTTACACTAAAATTTAACCAACGGAGGGACCAATGTGTAAAGATGAAAAAATCAGGATGATAAGTTTTTACTTATATTATAGGGCTAATTGTGTCTCACACCCTTCGGGTTTGGGTGGTGTTCAAAATGGCTATCAAGTTACAATTTTTTCATATTGCACAATGAAGCTTCAAATTGTTTAGATTGTTTCGGATACAAATGCGATTTTTTACACCAAGAGGAGTGAGAGTTTGGAATAATAGCATATAGAATTTAAATTCAGTGGCTACAAAAGTTGGAAATGATATTTCAGTTGTGAGAGCCCACTCAAAAGAGGTTCAAGGCCCAGACGTTAAGCCCATCATAGCCACAGCCCACGCTATGCCATGTCCCTCCAAAACCAGAGGCTGCAATCCACCGCAGAATCCACTTTCAGAAAATACAGATAAGAGACCAAAGAGATAACCGAGCTCCCAGAGTTCTTCACTGAGAAGAGCAGCAATGGCAGCAGCATCGGCAACCACCGCCGTGTTCTTCGGCACTACCCGAACTCCGTGCTTCCGCAGGGCCGACGCTTCCAAGCGATTCCCGCACCCTTTCAAGGCGAACGCAGTTTCCGACGTCGGGTTCGTTACCAGTCAGCTAAGCGGCGTCAGAATCTCCTACGACATGTCGTCTCAGCTTCCCAGTATCTCCACTCATTCCCTTCCCGCCCTTAAGCCCATCGTTGCCCGTAAATCTCTCACCTTTCATCTCCCATGTTTTCTCTGCTCATATGTTTATGTAGAAATTTTGGTTAGTCGCTTTTAATTTTTGTTAATTATGCAATTAAGTGCATTTTTGGAAAGTCTGCTTTGCCCAATTAGACAGTGAATTAGAGAATTGTTTTACATGTTTGGAAATTTGATGTGATGATAAAATGAAGCTCAGCAAATTTTTTCATTTACTTAATAATGTACCCATTTGTCTTTAAAAATGTATCACTTTGTTATACGTAAAATGTACGCTTTTTTTTTACGAGACGATATTCTAAGCTACTGTAATCTACGGGGGAGTTGGATTCGAACTTGGGTGAATGCCAGACTCACTACTCAAGCCAACTAGCCTAACGCATGTCTGCTCATTTCGTTAATTTTTTTGGAGTGGGAATATAGGGGTACAAATGCATTTGCTATACATGGTAGTAGGGAAACACAGTGATTTTGGTCACCAGATAGTCTGATGCTGGAGTAAGTTGAATATGTTTTCCTATTTTTAATAGGAGAAAATGTAAATGGTTGGCTTCATCGACATTTGGTTACGAGATTGTTTGAAAATAGCAGTGTGATCCTTGCTTTGTTTTGGGTGGTTTGGATGGAGAGGAATAGAAGGATTTTTGAAGATTTTGTGGGAGCTGGTTTAACTGAGCTTTGGCATAGCATCGTTTTGTTTGCACTTTGTGCTTCTGTTCCCCCAGAGTTCAAATGAATGTCTTAGTTCATTAACAGTTTTTAGAGTTTTGATGTTCCTTTGTGCTGCTGGGGGTTTAAGATATGGCATATGCCTTGTAATTGCATTTGTTCTCAACTCCCGTGGTCATTTGGTCATTATTTAATTTACTAAGTTTCGTTAGAATGGTGAAAATTGATTTACATTGTGATTTGTTCATCCTCTTCAGGTAGAATTTGTCCTTTCACTGGGAAGAAAGCAAACAGGGCAAACAAGATTTCCTTCTCAGCCCACAAGACCAAGAAGTTGCAGTTTGTGAACCTACAGTACAAGAGGGTTTGGTGGGAAGCTGGGAAGCGCTTTCTTAAACTGCGTTTGTCGACCAAAGCATTGAAGACCATAGAGAAGAACGGGATTGATGCCGTTGCCAAGAAGGCAGGGATTGATCTTCGCAAGTTATGATTCTTGGTTTTGTACACTAGTTCTATTGTAAGGCATGCCCGATCACTTAGTTCCAAATATTTTTTTCAATCTTGAGCTTTAGTTTCCATTAACCAGCAAGTTCTTTGCTCTCTCCGATGTATGTGTGGTCGATTAAGTCTATGACGATTATTTGCTTCAAGCACAAGGAATGTCACAACAGAGCATGCATATTTCTGCAAATATAGATCGTCTTGTTTTTTTTTTTTTTTTTATCTATGATACGTTGCAGATCCAACGTCAGTTATCATTCTGTACTCTAGAGGGAAAAGTGAACCCGTCTCATCTAATGGTTAAAACAGCTGATGAATGTCATACAACGTAATTTTCCCTGTTCTTTGGGGGATAAAAGGCATTTTTGTGCTCTAGTCTCTCAGTAAGAGCTCAATTTGCTTAACATGAAACCTTGGCGTGCGCTACTCCATGTTCAGATAATAATAGCAAGAAATGCGGGAATGGATGTTCATTAAACAGATCCTGAAAATATTATGAAAAAATTTGAAGTCACGTTCACTTTAGCTAAAGGCCCACGCTACAAGGCTCGGCAAAAATACTGCCAGTACTGGATGATTGCAGTTGTTAAGATGAAGCACTTTTTAGCTGGATGATTACAAAAGTTAGGTGATGACTAGTTAGGGCGGCTCTGTGGCAACTGAAATTTGTGATTGAGTAAAAACATTTGAAGAACAAGTTTTTCTTTGTTTGAAAGAAATCAACGAATCGCCAATTTCCGTGTCTTCTTTTCCTGTTGATCTTGCTTAACTCTGTTATGATATTGTATTTCATCGTTTTGGTCCTCATTTTCTGGAAAGTCCGGCCATTAGTGGGCAGAAACTCGGGAAATATCAACTGGCACTCGGTGTCTTTGAGGAGGAAAGCATATTATCAACAACTTAGCAAGTTCTTGTTGGTGATGGATGCTTCTAAGGCTATACAACTTACTAATTATAGGGCACAGAAGTTGAACTGCTGTGCAACTCCTTTAGGACTGGTATATAAATAGCAAGTCATTGGTTGATACGTTGATGGTATTGGGACTTCGACTCCGACAATAAATTGGCCCGAAACCAAAACGGAGTTTCATCATCCATCAGAACAGAAAAAACGAAAAATAATTAAGAAGGCGAACAATCAAATTTAATAAAAAAATGTGTGTATTGGGAATGTTTGTGTTGTTATTGTTAACATCTACAACTAAAGCTCATGGGTCCGAACACGATTCTAGTGTTTTTGATGTGACAAGAGCAGAATATGGTGCAAAGCCTGGCTCTGATATTACTTTTGCATTGGCCAAGGCTTGGAATGACTCGTGTGCATCACTGTCCGCTAGTAAAGTTGTTGTTCCGAGCGGGACATACAAGTTAAGAGGAGCAAGTTTTCGAGGTCCTTGCAAGGCTCCGAGTGAGCTTCAAGTGCACGGAACATTGCAGGCTCCAGAATAGGACAGCGAGCTCACAAATAATGAGACTTGGGTTGGTTTCGAGCACGTTGACATGATCACCGTATCAGGTAGCGGAACCTTTGATGGCCAAGGAGCACTTGCTTGGAGTCGTAATAACTGCAGCAAAAGCAAAAATTGTGCTGGTTCCGTTAATCTGAGGTTCAGCTTCGTCACGAATTCCACAATTCAGGACGTAAGTTCACGTAACAGCAAAAACTTCCACATCCATGTTTTCAGGTGCCTCAATGTTACGTTCCAACACGTTCACATAACAGCACCCGGAGACAGCAAAAATACTGACGGAATTCATATTGAGAAATCAACAGGGATCAACATTACTCACACAAACATTGGAACTGGGGATGACTGTTTCAATAGGTGATGGCAGCAACCAAATCACCGTGACCAACGTTACTTGTGGTCCAGGTCATGGCATAAGCATTGGAAGTCTCGGAAGATACAACAATGAGGAATCTTTGGCTGGAATCAGAGTCAAGAACTGCACCCTGACCAACACACAGAATGGTGTGCGCATCAAAACATGGCCGAATTCTCCTTTGGCTACCACTGCCTCGGATATACACTTTGAGGATATTATCATGGTTAATGTAGGTAACCCTATTGTCATAGACCAACTTTATTGCCCGTATAGGAAGTGTGATAATTTTCCTCCGTTGAAGGTTAAGATCAGCGATGTCAGCTTCAAGAACATTAAGGGCTCATCTGCAACTGCACTTGCACTCAAGATTGTGTGCAGCAGCGGCTCGCAATGTGAGAATGTAGAGTTGACTGACATTGATCTCACCTACAATGGAGCCAATGGAACTCTTACCTCTCAATGTTTGAATGTCAAGCCAACAATTTCTGGCCTGATCAGAGCTCTTGCTTGCGCTACATCCATTGTGATGCCTCCTCCGTTGATCTAAGAAGAAGAAAGTACTAATGTTCTCGAAGTAAATTGTTGTGTTTTTTTTGTATTCCTTTTGTATAAATTGAGTAAATAAATGATATCATAGCTGCGGACACTTGGTTTGTGACCGGGTGTGTGTAATGGGGGCAACTGAAATAAACCCCAGAGTGAGAGTGAAAGTGAAAGTGCAAGTGTATGTTAATGCAATGCATAGAGGGTATTATTCTGTAGAAACCGAGAAAACATCTTAAGGCTGCATATGAACAAATGCTGATGGGAAAATGGTAACGAAACTTCAAAAGAATGCTACATAAAAGGATAGAAAGGAATAATCATACATATCATATCAGTAACAAAGACACAGATTTAATGGCAATGGTTGAATCCAACGAAATTTCAGTGACAAAAATGGGATTGAACAGGTCGGAAATGCTATAAGAAATCTTGTTGGCATTTGATGTATGTTAGGGTGGACAGGTGCGTTGTTGTTAGTGATTAATATTCTCATTTTAAACAAATTACTAATTATAGGATAGAAAGTTGAACTACAATGCATCTTCTTAAGGACAGGTTTTGAAAATAGTTAGCAGTTAGTTACATATTTTCTGTTCTGCCTTCATGTAGGACTATAAATTGACCTGAAACTCACATGGAGCTTCATCAACTTTCAAACTAAAAGAAAACAATCAAGTGAAAAATTAAGATGGCTAGCAAATTGAATATCCTGGCAGTGTTTTTGTTCTTATTGTCGGCATCTAAAACTCAAGTTGAGGCCGGAGTGTTTGATGTCACAAGTGCAACATATGGTGCGGCTCTGATATCACACAGGCTTTAGCCAAGGCTTGGACTGATGCGTGCGCATCACCGACAACGAGTAAGGTTGTTGTTCCAATGGGGACATACATGTTAACAGAAGCAAGTTTTAAAGGTCCTTGCAAGGCTCCTATTGAGATTCAAGTCCAAGGGAAATTGTAGGCTCCAGCAGACGGCGGAAAACTTACCAAACCAGATACTTGGGTTGGTTTTGAGCACATTAATATGCTCACTGTATCAGGTGGTGGAACTTTTGACGGGCAAGGAGCACTTGCTTGGAAGCAAAATGACTGCAACATAAACAAAGATTGCAAATCTATTGCCATTAATATAAGGTTCAACTTCGTTACCAATTCCATAATTCAGGACATAACTTCCCTCGATAGCAAGAGTTTTCACATCAACATTTTGGGGTGTAACAATGTCAATTTCCACTGTGTTAATGTCATAGCACCTGGAGTGAGCATAAATACAGATGGAATCCATATTGGGCATTCAACTGGAATCAACATTACTGATGCACACATTAGGACTGGTGATGACTGTGTTTCAATTGGTGATGGAAACAAAGAAATCAATGTGACTAGGGTTACTTGTGGACTATGCCATGGCATAAGCATTGAAAGTCTTGGAAGGTACCCGAACGAAGAACCTGTGGTTGGAATCAGAGTTAAAAACTGTACCTTGACTAATACATCCAACGGCGTGAGAATTAAAACATGGCCTGCTTCCCCTTCGGATGGTATTGCATCAGATATGCACTTTGATGACATTATCATGGTCAATGTCAGCAACCCTATCCTCATAGACCAACAGTATTGCCCGTGGAACCAGTGTAAACAGAACGTTGCTTCGAAAGTTAAGATCAACAATGTCAGCTTCAAGAACATTAAGGGCTCATCTGCAACACCACTTGCAGTTCAGATTGTATGCAGCAGTGGCATACCGTGTGAGAATGTGGAATTGGTTGACATCGATCTCACCTACAATGGAAACAAAGGACCTCTTACCTCTGAATGTTCAAACGTGAAGCCCACCATTACACGAGTGCCTAAGGCTCTTGCGTGTGCAACATCTGCTTGATCAAGGAAGTAGAAAATTGTTTCATTCTTATATTCTTTTTTTATTTTGTACCACTACCGATATATATTTTTCTTTCGGCCATATACCTGCATTTGTCACAAGAACTGAAAAATACTAATGTATTGATCTTCCCAAGTATATTGCTTGTGTTAAAGAACAAAATACATTCACTGGTTCTTCACTGTCAAGATATTGGATTAGTTTCTACTGCTTATACTTAGCCTACGGACACTCCTATAACAACAGCAGGGCATTCGTCCTTCAATCCCAGTCACTTTTGAATTTGATAACACACCAAAAATATAATTTGAAGTTTATGAGTTAGACTTTTCCTTCTACTGTTTCACTTCTCCGACCATTGTGTACCTTCCAGCAAAAACAATCATGAATAACAAGGAAGGAGTCAGCCACAATTAAACATCAAACAGTAACATTCAGGAGAGGGATTGTAAGTTCAGTGGTAATGAGTAGCCTTGCATTCAAGGCAAAATTCAAATTGCTGTCCGGAGAAAAATTCTATCGGAAGTACATGGAAACCTTGATATCCAGACTTTTTAAAGTGAAACAAAATCTTTGAAGCACGTTTGGCTATTCTATTCTAAACTAAGATTTTCATCTTTTGGGAAAATAATGCATCAAGTTTTCCGTTGAATATTATTCGGAGTTAGGCATGTTTCTCAGAAAACCTGTAGTATCCCAAGACTCAATATCTCATAGCAAACATTTTCCATGGGATACCCTAAATGTACCAAAATATTTTGATATCTAATTCTGAATGACTTCAAGGCACAATGCAAGACAAAATCAGAATGCCGAAAAAAACAGTACTAGTATCTGGAACTTACATAATAAAAAGGACAAAAATATCTTTGCATGGAATTAGAGAATTCACTTCAAGAAGCTGGTTTTTGGTGCAGACCCAAATCATCAGCAGAGTAAAAATCTGAAATGAGCCTATAGATGTATGATGGATTAGGCCTCCCTCTGCATACGAAGTTAGAACAATGAGAACTAGTATACAAAAATCTTGAAGAGACCGCAAGTAAGATGAATTTATCTTATCGGTTAGAAAAAAAGGAAAGAATAACTTTCAGAGCACTTAAATTTGAACTGTGAAAGGGGGAATGATTCATTGAGATGAGAAATTTTTTTTGGCTTGCCATCCATCATAGCCAGACACTTCATTTCGTCCAGCTGCAATGGGGCAACTGAAATTGTCCAATGGTGAAAGTGCGAGTGCATGTGTAGTAGTGCTATTTATGCAAAAAAACAAAGACAACTAAAGCAAACTAAACATCTTGGTAAGACATCTAGATAGAAGATAAAGCTGATTGAATGTTGAACGGAAAGCTTATAGTGATGGGAAAACATGGTCTTACATATCAGTAACAAGAAGGAGACTAGCTCCGGTGGCACATAATCAAATGCAGGATTAACAACGTTAAGAATAGGAGCTACACTGCCGATCTAATCGGAGAATTCCCCAAAAGATAAATGGTTCTGAAGGGCATCTCGTATCATTCACCAAAACCTTTGGATTATTAGAATATAGTGGACCCAACTGCAAAACAAACAAAAATATATCAAGGAATAAAAATTAAAAGGAGACGAACAAGTTACCCAAACGTTGTGTGAATATGTTCAAATTTGATTATGCCTAGAGTGCCAGCAACCACAACAAATGGAACAGCATGCTTTTTTGCAGCAAGTGCAACCTGTTTGGGCCCAAAAATATTGTTTTGGGCCGAGCTTAGATCTTTTTCGGCCCAGTATCGGATAGGCCGAGTTTAGATTCGTTCTTGGCCCAGAAGTTGTGTACAGGTGTTATTGATATTTAGTCCATGGGCCACACGGTTAAATTTGGCCATATCATATGGGAAGTTGGAATGTAGACAAATTCTGTTTTGAAAAGGAGTTACGACGTGATCAAGATAATGAGATTGAATAAAGTTTGATAACAAGTTACGTTCAAAGTCCTATTGGGAATAGGATTGGCCGAGATAAAAGAGTTCTAATTCGAGAGGGATTGGGATTCAATACAAGTTGGCCGCTATAAATAGAGAAGGTTGTGCATCATTCAAGCCCCCTTTAATTCAACACACAACTGCCCTGCGCAAATTCTCTCAACAACCTTGAGATTTTTTCCTTTTCTTTTTTCACCGACACACCTTCAGTTTGGATAAACATCATTGTGAAGGCAACCGGTGATATCTTTAGTTAGCATAGATAGCACTGTCATCGTAGAACCAGTCGGTCTCGCAGCATCTTCAGTCGGCATAGATAACACTGTGTCGAGGGTGACTGGTTATCTATCCAAGTCTCAATCGAAAAAGATTTCCGAATCTTGATTGGTCGAGGTCATCTCATTAGCCTTCTCAGCGAAGTGAGGTGTTACAGTTTATTAGGCTCGACACATTGCACGCCAAGTTAGTTTATGATTGGATACTCTCAAGTGGGATTTAGAGTTCGACATTCCGACGGCCGAACCACATTTATTGTTAAGACATATAGATACGCTTTTAGTATTTGTGCCCTTACACTTTGGTGTTGATTCGGCGTGAGTTTACTCTGACGAATACCATCACTATGATCGAATCCGATGACGACGATTTGTGAACTTCGTAAGAATAGTAGCCTTGTTTTCAGGTTCGAGAACCCAAGAGGCCAAGACGTGTTCCTTCCTCGGTCGCAATTGCAAGACGAAGAAGTTGGCCGTGCACTCAACATAACATCAGCATATTTTACTCCTCGGTCGAGCTCGGCCGACGAGTTGGCACACCCCGCATTCAACCGAATGACGTAGTTAGCTCATAGATTACTCGGCCTGCGCGCCACTTAGGCTTGGTAGTTTTTAAGGTTAACATTTTGGCATGCCCAATGGGACCCAATGCTAAAACTATGAAGTTCATGCCAATTGAGACATGATTGGTTAAAAAAAAACAGCTATGGGAAAATCAACAACTAATTTGCCAATTCAGAACATAGGACAAAGTGTATCATAGGCACATAATCCCCTTAGTGCCGTGACACCTAAGTCCACAAACATAACTCGCCGAGAAAAGGAAGTTGGTCTCGATGGTCAGCTTTGCAGTCTAGAAATCCCTAACAAAAACACCCGCGTTCTCAATGAAGGGATAGTGGAGGACTGTGATGAGGATGGTGGTGAAGGCTCTGATCCATCAACAAGATCGTTTCTTCAAAGACGACTTGACGAATAGTCTAGGGCGGTTGAACAGACGTTTAGTTGAGGAATCGATAAACTGCACGACGTGATACGCAGTACCAATGAGGTACAAAACAGATTGTTTGAAATACTGATTAGCAAGGTCTGCGACGACAGGTCATTCGATCTTTCCCGGCAATGGCCACCAAGGAATAATCTGTTACCAATAGTACAGGCCGAGCCAATCCCTACTCGGCTCAAGCTAATTGACTTAGAAAAAAAAAGGATCGAGTAGCAGGACAGATGGACCCGACCGGAGAGTGGAAGTAACGTCCGTTGATATAACCGAGGTCCAGCGGATGATTGATTCGGCCATGAAAAAGGGGCCGAAGTTCCGAAATTCATCCATCCATATCCAGCTTATGTGGAACGGTTCAAATATCCTAAAGGTTTCAAAATTCCAGATTTTAGTCTTTTCGCTGGAGAATCGTCTTTATCCTCGTTAGAACATGTGGCTTGTTTCACCGCGCAATGCAGAGATGTCAACAGTGATTTTCACAAGCTGCGGCTGTCCAACTTTTCAATGACATATTTAGCATTTGCCTGGTATATCAACCTTCCACCTAATTCCATCCAAAGCTGGGAGGAATTGGTCGAGAGATTTCACGAGCAATTTTATCGGCTAGGGATGGAAATGTTAGTTTCTTTGTTGGCAAGGATGGCTCAAGCATCTAATGAGTCACCAATGGATTATCTTACCAGATTTAAATTGGCCAGGAATTGGTGCCGAGTACCTCTCTCTGAAGTCGAGTTTGTTAGACTTGCTTTGAACGGACTCGATGTAGAATACAAAAAGAAAATTTTGGGGGCAAACTTTCAGGATATGTATGAATTAGCCTAGCATGTCCTGCAATATGACTATTTTCTCTGAGAAGAGAAAATGTTGAAACCCCCATCTCGAGGGATGATTTACAAAAACCCTACGGTCAATCACGCGTCGACCGAAGGCGAGGAGTCTCAGTACGTCAGCGTGGATGCGGCCGAGACAGTTATAGATAAACCATACGTGTGCAAGGCATTGACTCAAATTAATTCTAAGGAGGTCAAAACCTACTCGGCCACTGAAGAAACAGCAAAGACATTAAAAGTTTATACCCTTGATATCACAAAGGCTGAAGCAATTTTTGATCAATTGCTATCAGCGAAGATCATTAAACTTCGGCCAGGGCATAACATTTCTAAGGCTGAAGAACTTAAAGGAAGGACATATTGCAAATATCATAACTTGACCAAGCATGCCACAAACAATTGTGTCATATTTCGTGATGATATTCAGAGCTAGATTGACAAAGGCAAGTTAAAGTTTCCTGAAAAACGCATGACGGTTGATACGGATCCATTCCCTTCGGCGACAATTGGCATGGTAGACGCCCGTTTGCCCAAAAGCAAAGGGAAAAAGAAGGTTGAGTTTGCCCCAGTATAACATATCTGAAAGCAAAGCTCCCAGCCTCGACCCAAGATCGACCTATTTTCCAACGCGCCACCTACCGAGCTCTTAGGACCGACCATAGTTGAACCCATGTCAAACTACAACGACGAAGAAAATGGCGGGCCAATAGTACCATATATCCTAAAGAAAGGTTCCCAACCTCGACTCAAGATCGACCTGTTTTCTAATGCACCACCGACCGAACTCTCAGGACCTGCCATAGTCGAGTCCATGTCAGACTCCAGCGACGATGAAAATGGTGGGCCGATAGTTCTGTGCAGCAATTGTAAGACACGCGTCGTATTAACCGAGCCCAAGAGGAAACTGCCTCCGATGCAGATGCCGATGTCACAACACCAATCGGTGATTATGGCGGAACCTTCAAAGGAACCTAGCAAAGGCCAGCGCCGGAAAGTATTCGACAGGCTCGGCCCAAGGAAACAGACAGATGGTCCTATATCGGTCAGACGGCGCCTTGATTTCGACATACTGTTTGACAATGAGGATTATTATTGAAGCAATTCCAGTAGCTCGAGCTCATCAGCAAATCCAAAAACCTTCAAGCCACCTAAACCACGTGACCAACATTGGTACAACTACAATTCTCCTACCAGCATGTATACCGCGCTTTCCAAATCTCAGAAACGTTGACGTCAGCGCATAGATTGCTTAGCTCAACAGCAAGTGGCCCAGCCTGTTTTGGCCACTAAATGGCAGCCGAAAGAAACAGCAGGAAGCAGAGATGAACGGCCAACCCCAACAATCATGGCTGAATTACAAGGGCAGAAGGAAACCAATTGTGACTTTGAAACTACCATTGAAGCATCTGAGAAGTGCATCAAACTTCTTCTTCGGCCCGGGGAAATGAAAGCTCATTTCGAGCAATTTAAGAAAGAGGCTGAAAGCCAATTGCCCCTGTTACCTTTGAAAGAACCACTAATCAGAGTTTGGCGGAATCTGCACCCCTCATTCCTCGGCGAATCATTGGAATATATGAAAGAATTTCACAAGAAATATTTTGCCAACGACTTGTATGGGTTGCCCAAGGCATGCCAAGAAGCTCTTGACTTGGCATTAACTTGCCCCGATGCTGAGCAGATTATCCAAAAAACCACTGATCCAGGAATGAAAGCCAGATTCTAGCACATTTGAGAGGCTAGGGTTCTCGGCTTTGAGGTCGACCCATATACAGACATTGACATAGCCGAACTCCTTTTTTCTCTTGAAGACCTTCAACACCTTCGATATCACTTCGAAGTCTTTTCGGTTGTATCCTTGTTCGGTTTAATGATCGATGAGAAAGAACGGGTGGCACGTCTGGACGCTTACCTGGACACAAGGAACGCCCGGATCGCCTATGAGGAATGAGCTCGTAAAATACGGCAGAAGCAGAGTCCGACACCAGATGCATGCAAGCCCGACGAAAACAATCAAAAGGACACAGAATTGGATTGTGTGCGACAAACGCACGAAGATGTTGAGACACACAGCAATCAGGCCGCGACTGCTCCAACACACGATGTTATAGTCCTCACCACCCTGGAAGATGACGACTAGGATCCAATGGGTCATTCAGTCCTTGAAAATATGGAAATCAGCATGGTCCATGTTCTACCTGCTGAATTTCAGCTGACTACACACCAACCAAGTTCCTTGGACGGTGATGTGGTTGCCGAGGAAGCAACACAAGTTGATTTCGTCAATACTACTGAAGACGAGTCAACAAACGGCGACGATAAACTTAAGCCAGCCTTGGACATCTTGTTTCCCCGTTATTCCTCGACTAATCTTCAGCATTTAAAACCGTTGTATGTCACGGCCCATATTGAAGGCTACCTGATCTTCAAGATTTTCGTCGATTGAGGAGCAATGGTCAATATCATGCCTGTATCCGTCATGAAAGCATTACGACAATCCAACGACGAACTCATTCCTTCAGGAATAACTATGAGTGCTCCCTCTAGACCAAATGAGTACTCATTCTAGACCAAAGGAGTACTCCCTCTAGAGGTCAACATTGCAGGTCGCAATCACATAACTGCATTTTTTATCGTCGACTCCAAGACCGAATATAATGCTTTGCTTGGTAGGGATTAGATTCATCAAACGCATTGCATTCCTTCCTCTTTATATCAAGTTCTCATTTTTTGGGATGGTAAATCAGTTGTGGTCCACTCGGCCGATACTCAGCCGTTTGAAACCAACATGATTCAGGCCCGTTATTATAATGATCACGTCGGCTATATTACCCTATAGGGTTTTAATGAAAATGAACAGTCGACTCGGATCTCAGTCCAGAAGGCCATCGAGGTAGGCGCCGAGACTGTCCACCAGGATTCGGTGAGACTCGGTTTGGCCAATTTACTCCCCACCACTGATGATTGACATTAAAAGCGAGAAGCGTTGGGCCGCGGTTTCATTCACGATGGAACACCTGCTGGCCTATTCGTATGCTATTTCCAAGCAAGCAACCATATTCAGGCATCAACTTAATCGAATTTTTGGCCAAAGAGGATAACGGCCAGGTACTATCGTTGGATAAAGTTCAGGCCGCGCTGGCCAAGCTCGACGATAACCAACCCCAAGTTAAGGATCCTCTAGAGGAAATAAATGTTGGAACGGTCGACGATCCTCGACCATTATTCATTAGTGCATTATTACCCCATGCCATGAAAGTTGAACTCCATCAATTACTTCACGAGTTTAAAGATTATTTTGCTTAGAGTTATCATGAGATGCCGGGTCTCGATCGAACCCTTGTCGAACATGAATTACGTATCAAACCTGGTTGCAAGCCCTTTCGACAACCTCCTCGATGATTCTCGACCGAAGTACAACTCGGCATAAAAGATGAAATTGTTCGACTGTTAAATGCCGGATTTATCTAAACGGCTCGATATGTCGAGTGGTTGGCGAATATTGTATCGGTACTCAAGAAAAATAGGGCCCTTACGCATTTGCATCGATTTTCGAAATTTGAATCTAGTAACACCCAAGGATGCATATCCCATGCCAATTTCAGATTTGCTAATCGACGTCGCGACTAATCAAGATATGCTGTCATTCATGGATGGACATGGCGGTTATAACCAGATATTTATTACCGAGGTCGATGTTCATAAAACTGCTTTCCGCTGCCCGGGAGCACTTGGAACCTACGAGTGGGTAGTCATGCCATTCGGTCTCAAAAACGCTGGTGCTACATATCAACGAGCGATGAATACCATTTTTCATGACCTGATCGACACTACCATAGAAGTATATATTGATGACGTCGTGGTCAAATCGAAAAGTAGCTGAACGCATATCGATGATCTTCGGTAAACTTTCCTTCACATGCGACGACATACCTTAAGATGAACCTTGCCAAATGCGCCTTTGGTGTGTCGGCCGGTAATTTCTTAGGTTTTGTTGTCCACCATCGCAGCATCGAGGTCTATGCAAACAAAGCTTGTGCGATTATTGATGCCCCACCACCGACGACCAAAAAACAACTCCAGTCCTTGCTCGAGAAAATAAATTTTCTTCGCCGATTCATAGCTAATTCTGCTGGCAAAATGATGGCATTCTCTACACTGTTGAAACTTAAGGACTCAGATAAGTTTGAGTGGCATGAAGAACATCGAGTGGCTTTCACACAAATCAAGGTTGCTTTTGCAACTCCACTTGTCCTTGTACCGCCTCGACATGATAAACCCCTTAAGCTTTACATTTCAGCGGTCGAAGAATCCATCGGTTGCCTCCTCGCACAACATACTAAAGCTGGGCAAGAACAAGCTATTTTCTATCTCAGCCAACACCTTAATCCTCCAGAGATCAATTATTCACCCGTTGAGAAACTTTGTTTGACTTTGTTCTTCGCCGCATCAAAACTTCGACATTATATGCTCCCATCCGTTACTCAGGTCATCGCCCAGACATATGTCATTCGATATATGCTTACTCGGCCAATAGTTAAAGGTCGAATCAGGAAATGGACACTGGCACTATTGAAGTTTAGTTTGCAGTACGTCCCACAAAAAGCCGTCAAAGGACAAGCGCTTGCTGATTTCTTAGCCCACCACCCTTCTCCATATGGGTTCGAGGGCAACGATGTTGATATCGGAATAGTGGCAGCACGCGACAATTATTGGACGATGTATTTCGATGGTTCCAGTATGTCGACATCGGTCGATGTGGGGATTGTACTCCAGTCTCCACACCAACACCGTTGGTTCTTTTCCCTCCAGTTGGATTTTAATTGTACCAACAATCAGGCCGAATACGAAGCCTTTGTTATCGGCCTTAGCGTACTCCATGATTTGCACGCTGCTCGTGTCCTCGTTTTTGGCGATTCAGAGCTTATGATTAACCAACTCAATAGAACTTTTCGGTGCATGAGTTGTACTCTGGCGCCTTATCACATGGTTGCCAATTACTTGGTTGAGTCATTCGACGGTATCACGTTCAATCATATTTCCCGTGGTCAGAACACCGTCACAGACGAACTCGCTTAGATAACCTCCGGAACATAACTCCTGGAGGACAAGTGTGGACCAATGATACCCGTTTTACGGCAATCGTATCCAGCTTTGGTTAATCAACAAGTCCTTTAGAGTGACCAAGTCATCCGTACACGAGTAATGTCCTTACCTTCGTTGTTGGAACGGGAGGATCATGTAGATGCTTGCCCGGTCGAGACGTTACCAAACGATTGGAGAAGGCCAATTATGCAATACCTTGATAATCCCAGAGGCAAACACGACTGAAAAACAAAGGTCCATGCCACAAACTATGTCTCATACCAGAATGAGTTGTATCGAAAAGGCGAAGACGGTTTATTACTCTTATGCCTCGGTTGGCAAAAAGCCGCCCAAGCAATCACAGAAGTACACGAAGGAATTTACAGAGCCCATCAATCAAGACGCAAGATGCGTTGGCTACTTCGTCGGCACGGTTACTTCTGGCCAAGCATATTGAAAGATTGTATTGAGTATGCACGAGGATGCGTCCAATGTCAAATTCATGGACCCATTCAAAGAGCCCCGGCCGATTACTTCATTCGGTCACCAAACCTTGGCTGTTCAAAGGATGGGCAATGGACGTGATCGGAAAAATTACGCCATCTTCTGGAGCAGCGAAATATGCATGGTTACTCGTGGCAACTGATTATTTCACCAAATGGGTCGAAGCAAAATCATACACCAAATTAACCTCCAAGGAGGTTTGCGATTTTATGGAGGAACATATTATGACCAGGTTCGGCATACCATAAACGATCATAACTGATAATGGCACAGTCTTCACAGCTGAAAGGTTCAAAAAGTAAACGGCGAGCTTAAAAATTTTGCTTGATCAGTCCACTCCATACTATTCGTAAGCGAATGGACAAGCCGAAGCAAGTAATAAGGTTTTGATTGGCATTCTCGAAAAAATGATAAAAGAAAGACCTGGCATGTGGCATTTAAAATTGAATGAAGCCTTATGGGCATACCGGACTTCACCCCCGTCGGCAATAGGGACCACCCCATATACGAGATGTTACCGGTCGAGCTAAGTGTAAATTCTTTACGCATGATGGAGCAGAGTAATCTGTCCAACACCGAATACAACCAGGCCATGTTACAAGAGTTAGAAGATTTGGAAGAAGATCGGCTAGACGCTTATAATCTTCTAGTGGCACAAAAGAAAATTGCCGAACGAGCTTATAAAACAAAAAACGTTCGGTGAAGGAGAGTTAGTTTGGCAAACTGTGCTACCTGTAGGAATTAAAGACCCCAGAATCGGAAAAATGGTCGCCGAATTGGGAAGGACCATTCGTCGTCCATAAAATCCTCGGTAATGGGGCGTACCATCTTAGAGATCGAACTGGTATTATTCACAAGTTGCCAACCAATGGAAAGTTCTTAAAAAAGTACTACCCAGTCACATGGGAGATGCAAGAATAAAAACGCGTTTCATTTCAATAATGTCACATGGGAGATGCAAAAATAAAAGCCCGTTTCATTTCGATGATAAGTCAGTTTACAGTCAAATAATTCTAAGGTGATGAAGGAAGAAGAGTTCCAAGAAGGGCCTTTAGCTCCAACCACCGCACTTCGCCCATGATGACCTCGGCTTGCCCATTTTTCTTGCCCAGTTTCAGCTGCTCGACTCGCTTCGCGTTCGCCGCATAGTCGGTTAAACAAGATTTACCGCCCGACTCAAAGTCTCTTGTAAGCTCAGAAGCAATATTCGACCTTCGTTTTGCTAGGTTGGCCATTTGACGGTCGAGATCAGCCAAGGCCTCCCATTTCGTCTTTAAAGCGTCGATCTTCGGACGCAGAGTGTCTTGAATGACCAATGCAGCTTTCAAGTCCTCGTTAGCCCGAAGAGCATTCTTGAAAATGCTGAAGGATTCCCGAACTCACTCCAAGGTGGACGATGCCTGAACAATGGCTTTGGCGCTCATTTGACCATCTGTTCTGAGGTCGTTTAGGCATGCACCCAACAAATCAAGACCTTTGCGCTCAAGGACTTGTGACGCCGAGAGAGACAAAACTTCTTACAGCCGAACTAGAGCAGCTGAATCGGCAGGTTCAGTTGTAGTAGCCGAAAGGCCAGCCGTTCCAGAAGTGCTTAACAAGAGAGCTTTAAACTCGACTTCCCATGAAGGCTATACACAAAAATCAGTTTAAGCACAAGGAAATCACAAAAGAATATAGCAAAAAGGTTTTGTTTTAAACCTGCTAAGAGGAGACTTCGGCCATGTCTTCGGGTTCATTGCTCGAACCTAAAGAACTTAATGGCCGAGCCCAGTGTCTTAGACTGCTTCTCAGTTCATGCGGCCGATGGAGGTTATCTACATTCGATGGCCACTGAGGCGGCTAGGAAATATAGATAACACCCTTCGGCGCGTAGAAATTTCGATGAAAAGAATGGGTAGGCACCTGACATTTAGTATCTTCCTGGTTTAGAGTTCTAAGGCAGAAAGGAAACCAAAGAGAAGCGGTATGGTTACTTACGAAGGCCGAAGTCACTTTTTGAGGAGGGGTGCCGAGGTCTTGGTCCTGAGGGTGAATTGGAGTTTCTGACGTCGCTTCAGGCTCGACGAGAAGCCTCTTTCCGCGATCGACCACTGGAGGATCAACCTAATTAGCTACCTCAACCACAGGGGGAAGATCAACGGTAAGAGCTTGGGTTGGTCGAGATCGACTCGCCAGCAGAGTCTCATCACTTTCATCATCCTGAAATAAAAGTGTTAATAATTATTGGTTACTTAATAAGTGAAAGGATTTGACGACATAATCGTACCTCTTCTACGATAACCGCCGAATGCCGTGGGTTCTTGGAGAGATCCTTCCCAATCGAATGAGTCGTCTCCCCCAGAACAGGAACTTCTGTTGACTCTGGAGCTACAGGCAAGACAATTGATGGTACAACAAGTGGCTCAATCATGACCTCGGGAACCTTAGGCATTGGTTGAGCTTGGGTTGCTAGGCTGGTCGAAGAAGGTTGGTTAGCTGCCGAAGCCTGAGCTACGGGAACAGGATGAGAGGCACTCGGAGCGATCGTCTCAGTGGTATGGCTGGAGATAATATGAATCTCCCGAGCTCAATTTTTCGCCAATTTCTTGACGCGTTTCGAGGGATGGGGAGTTGCATCTGCCATCTCGGTGACAGGTTGAAGTCATTTGGTCAAGAGGTTTTGTGCGGAGGGTTTGGTTTTCTTGGAAGAGAGGGCTAATTTCTTCTTAATCGTCATCGGGGCGATCACGTCTACTTGTACCCGATCACCTAGGAAAGCGAAATCCCGTTAGTAGAATCACGCGAGTAATTAAAAGAAAGACTAAAGGTAGAAACAGAGGTATACCTTAGGGTGCCTCTTTAGATTGAGGGGCATAGGGTTTTTTGGGCTGGTCACTAAAAATCTTGTTGATTACACCCTCGACCGAAGTGCCAAAAAAGTCTTGCGAATATTTTTTCCGCCAGTTGCTGAAGATATCAGTGCCAAGAGATTTAGGAGAATTTGGTCAAAGACGAAATTTCTTACATCTTTCTTGAAATTCTTTTTCGACATCTCTGCACTCCATTTCTGAAGAAAGAAAAGGCAATGGGCAACCTTGGAGGTAACCGAGTTGTCGGGCGGTAAAATGAGGGTGATAAATTTCCTAACTTGCTCGATGCGCATCACAGCCAAGGGGAAGGTCGCGAGTTAACACGAACGACCCCCAATTTTAACAGAATGCGGCATCATCGTTATCACTCTAGGTCGATGTGGGAAGTCTGATGGAGCAAGGATATTCTTGACGGCGACATATCAATAATTCGTCATCAGAAAGGACATCCAGGTCGAAGAGGTGTTTAAAGACTTCTTCGGCCCGGTGAGAGGGTACTGGTCGGGAAGCCAATTGAAAACCTAGCGCTACAGTAGACTGGAGGTCGGAGACTTCAGGCCGAAGTGTGGAGAAGTAAACTTGCAGCCAGAGTTGGAACATCTAGAGAGGTCCATTCTGGTGCGGGTCAATCTTGTTAAGGGTTGTCTCTGCCAAGCAACGGAAAAGGTTGGCGAGGACGGCAGGGATGAGCGCTAGAGAGTGGCCACTAGCCAGGGCTTCCGCCATCAGCATGTTCTTGACCAAACATTTGTTCTACTTGGTACAACAAATGAATTTGTTATACCAGAAAAACAGGAAAGCCTCGTGTTTTCCCTTCCGCAGACTCGCATTTCCTCTACTGGCAAAATATAGGATAAGGGTGTTGTAGTTTAGGAAATTTTTTTGCAATTTCTGAACATCGATTTTTGAAGGCTCTTGACCTTCCTGACTCAACGTCTCGATGGCCCGACCGTCAAACAACACCTTGAGGTCAAGATTGGAAGGGTATCCGATAAGGGTATCGTCGATCGGATGCCGGAAGGAGGTGTCCCAATGATAGTCGAGATGTCAATGATGGTAGGAGTCATAGGGCTGAATGGAAGGACCATGGTGTTGGTGGCCGAGCACCAAAGGCTAAGAGCTGCCATGAGAAGCTATTTATCCATTGTAATCTCCATGGTAGAGAGCTTGATGGCGTCGTAAATACCAAGAGTTTTCCACTCCTTACCAAAGAATCTTTCCATTCGAATGACCCATGCCACCCAATTCGCATTGGGCGAAGATCAGGATCCTTGGGGTTTTGCCTGGCACCACTTCGACCAATCAAATCCTTGCAACAAATCTGCCAAACAGTGTTCTTTTAACAAGTTGGTGATGGATGATGGCACCGTATCCTTAAAGAGTGGACCCAGAACTTGGTGAGTAGTGCTTAACTTACCCTCAAAACGCAGAGTTTTGATAGCATGATGATTGGTGAAATCCTTGCACTTGTTGCACTCAAAAAAGAGTTTTGAGACAAAGGAGGCCATTGAGGAAAGGTTAGAAATTTCTGAGATAAAAGGATCGAAATTCTTGATTTTTGAAAACACAGCGGCAAGAAAAATTTAAGGGTTTTGAAAAGCGTAAGGTACGAATGGGAGAAGTCCAGGTTTTATAGACATTTGGGAACGGAAGGCTAAACGGTTGATTTTCAAAATCAAGGGTAGAATCAAGCAGGAGTGATACTAATCATTGTACATGCTCAGAAAACTAAGGCGAAAGGATTGAGGTTTTCGCGAATTGAGGACACATGATGGCGTGTTACGACGGATCTAATGCAGGAGAGACATTTCGGCGGTCGCGTGTTTTCAAGGATCATGATTAAAGACTGCTAGGGTAACCAGGGGGTTGACACGTGGCGGCATGATTTGGAAATGTAGATCGTGGGATTACGTCTCATAAGCACGCATAAGGATGGTTCCCGAGAGTTAGTTTCACTTCTTCAAGGTCGAGGCAGTGTAGATCGACGACCTCAGAAGCGAGGGGGCAATGTTTGGGCCCAAAAATATTGTTTTGGGTCAAGCTTAGATCTTTTTCGGCCCAGTATCGGATAGGACAAGTTTAGATTCGTTCTCGGCCCAGAAGTCGTGTACAGGTGTTATTGATATTTAGTCTATGGGCCGCACAGTTAAATTTGGCCATATAATATGGGAAGTTGGAATGTAGACGAATCCTGTTTTGAAAAGGAGTTACGACGTGATCAGGATAATGAGATTGAATAAAGTTTGATAACAAGTTACGTTCAAAGTCCTATTGGGAATAGGATTCTCCAAGATAAAAGAGTTCTAATCCGAGAGGGATTCGGATTCAATACAGGTTGGCCGTTATAAATAGAGGAGGTTGTGCATCATTCAAGCCCCCTTCAATTCAACACACAACTGCCCTGCGCAAATTCTCTCAACAACCTTGAGACTTTTTCCTTTTCTTTTTTCGCCGACACACCTTCAGTTTGGAAAAACAGCACTGTGAAGGCAACCGATGATATCTTTAGTCGGCATAGATAGCACTGTCACCGTAGAACCAGCCGGTCTCGCATCATCTTCAGTCGGCATAGATAACACTGCGTCGAGGGTGATTGGTTATCTATCCAAGTCTCGGTCGAAAAAGATTTTAGAATCCTTATTGGTTGAGGTCATCTCATTAGCCTTCTCGGCAAAGTGATGTGTTACAGTTTATTAGGCTCGGTACATTGCACGCCGAGTTAGTTTATGATTGGATACTCTCAAGTGGGATTTAGAGTTCAGCATTCCGACGGCCGAACCACGTTTATTGTTAAGACATATATCCACTTTGAGTATTTGTGCCCTTACACTTTAGTGTCGATTCGGCGTGAGTTTACTCTGACGAATACCATCACTGTGATCGAATCCGACGACGACGATTTGTGAACTTCGTAAGAATAGTAGCCTTGTCTTCAGGTAGGCCGAGATGTGTTCCTTCCTCGGTCGCAATCGCAAGATGCAGAAGTCGACCGCGCACTCAACACAACATCAGCATATTTTACTCCTCGGCCAAGCTCGGCCGACGAGTTGGCATGCCCCGCATTCAACCGAATGACGTAGTTAGCTCATATATTACTCGGCCTATGCGCCACATAGGCTTGGTAGTTTTTAAGGTCAACACAACCATATTCGTCCCAACAGAAGCTATGATACTGCCATTGGCTATGACGGCATGAACCCCAACTATGACCTGTATGCGAAGTTTCAAAAAAATATGGGTACATTATTCATAAAATTCACATAAAAGAAAAAGAGTAAGCAAAGTGAACATTTACCATGTTTACTCGTGAAATCATGGCAAAAAACTGAAGAATCGGTAATCATTGTAATTTGTATACCTTTTGCAGCCAACTCTTTTACAATAACATGACCCAGATACCTAAGAAATACCAAGTAACCAACAGATCAAAACAAAAGAGGGGAAAGATCGATTAATCAACAAGTAGGTATGATCATGTACAGACTTTGGAGCACCCACAGCAACAAAGACCTGGAATGGTCGTTTCTTCTTTGCAGCACATAGGAACTTCTTCACGGTTCTCGACTGGCCTAATTAAGGTTAGTACCATCTCACTGAAAAGTAGATGCAGTTGTAATGAAGCCGGGATGGAAAATCAGATATTCATAAGAAACACATATACACAAAGTTCAATTGCTTATCGCAAGATGTGTGTCTAATGTCTATACATAGACTACTATGCTAAGTATGCATTTAATCAGGAGGAGCAAAAATTTCCGCTTCAAAATATTAAGAAGCACAGGTTATGAGTTACTGCTGCAAAGCCAATCCATATCCCCTCTTTGGCTTGGTCTATCATGTGCTTTCGGTAGATATTTAGGGAACAAATTTACTAATTAAGAACATTCTGGCCAAACTAATTCGTTGGGGATGTAAGACCAACAGTATATAACAACGTGTTTGGATTATTCCACGTAAATTCTTATCTACTGATATATGGGGATGATGATCAGAGTTGAGACTTATTATCTCCATGATTTATGGCATCAAAAAGTTTTGAAGCTAGAGAATAACATCACTAAGTGCATAGTACACGTGAGAAACCAGAAGAGCATGAATTGAAAAAAAATAAAGAAAATAGTTTCAATGCTTGAAGAAACTCGGTAGTGAAAAAAACATGTTCAGGGTGAAAGAAAAAATTACTTTTGATGTATAAGCTCCACCATCAGATCCGCAATCTGTTCATGGCAAGTTTTTATATCTTCAATGAGGTCATTAACTGCTTCTGTGACAACTTTTGTCAGCTGCAAAGAAAATATGGCAGTTAGTAAAGAAATATATTTTACAATGCCTAACTAAGATTTAATTATGTGTTAGATCTTATATATAAACTTAAGCGATTGCTCAAACTTGCCTTTCCCCTGAATTTCATGATTCGTTTAAGCTGGTAAGTGGTAACACAGCGATTTTGGTCCCAAGAAGATCAGCCAATGAAGGGGAACGCAGAAGCCTTTGAGAAGTAACGACAGACACAGGAATGGTTTATCATCTCCCTCATCACTATCTCTATCCTTGCCTTGAGTGGATAAAAACAAAGTGAAAGCTCCTCTTCCCTAATAATATGGAAAATATGCCTCACGATGTTCCCAATAGCAAAAGGTCCTTGTGTTTGCACCGAAAATGTGCCCATTTTTACTTATTTGGGCCATTGGGGTAAAATATGGTATTTGAAGGATTAATATGCAAGAAAGCTAACTTGAAAAGATATTTGGCTGCAAGTGGATGGGTTTGGCACTATAATATTGTTTTTCCCATTTGTTTGGGTGGTGGAGGTTTGTCAAGCATTTGTTTAATCAAGATACATGCATCCTTGCAAATGGGTTGGAAGGCAACATACGGATGTGGATGCAGAGAACATGTGAAAGAAGCCAACTAGCTTCTTTTAAATGTTAGTTTATTACAAGTGGGAAAACATGTGATGAAAGCATGTGCTGGAAATGCAAGTTCCTCTTTTAATATTATTTCTCCATGCAAGTTGGCAAAACCAATGCAAGCTGCCCAAGTTTCTTTCGGGCAAGTACAAGATTCTCAGCATGTGGCTCTTTTCAGATCTCTATTTAAAGGGGCAGATGCACAAGGATTATGGAGACTCAATCAAACAAACAAATACAAGCACAAACTCTGCTCAAACCAGATTTGCCTTCACAAAGCTGTAGTCAGCCCCCAAGCCTTCATCCTTTTTTAGGATCAGCCTTCACAAAAGCCATCTTTTGTTTAGTTTATTAGCTCTGCTGCTCACTTGTAGTATCGATCTCATTTGTAGTCTTTATGTACAACTCATTTTCAGTCATTTAAATTACAAGCAATCTACAATATTAGTCACTTTCCTCTGTCATTTACATTTTCGAGCAACCTTGTCATTTACATATTGTTCTATCTCTCCATATAAGTAAAGTCCTTATTTTTAAGGCAAAGAAAGAACCTTGATTTGAGCAACTCCCACTCAAATGGCACAATCTCTTGATTTGAAGTCAAAAGGCATAACCTCAATCATTCAAATCCTGTCTACTAGCGGCATCTAGTAGTGGCACGCCCGCACCCACCAATCTTGTATGTGAAGTAAATCCCCGGCTTGCCTGCGAGGCCCATGACAGATTTAGGGAGCAAACATATTTTGGCACGCCAGGTGGGACCCTTATATAGAGTTAGATTATGAACAATCCTTATGTTCATGATTTTTCTCAATATGCTTTTTCGGAGTATGAGGAGGATGACGGTGTTGAAGAGCGCCCAAGCTATGGTTATCACATAGAGTCAACCTATGAGTCGCCAACTTATGGATACATGGCTGAAGAGTACTTAAGTCCCATGAAACATGATTGTCGGCAAACTAATAGCCATCAAATAAATAATAATCTTGAAGATTGGCCAACTTATGGCTATGATGAAGGTTATTATTCTTTTGAAGACTATGATAGGCCAACAAATGGCTTTGAGTATCCAAATGCTTCCAATGAGTACAAAGAGCCAATATATGAGATGCCAACTCATGATCATCCGGATGAAAAGCTCTACAAAGAGGATGTGGGCAAATTAGAGAAGGTGTCCAAACTCCATGTGGCAAGCATCGAGTATGGTGAAGAGGTGACTAATTGTTTTAAAAGGGTGGAGGAAAGCTATACAACTTTTGGAGAAACTTTGAGAAAGTTGATAGATCAAATGTGTCAAATCCCCTCTACAAAGCACACTCACCCTACTACAACCAAGGAATAACAAATCATACACGTTGATGAAGGCCAAACAATGGCCCCACCCAATGAAAAATCCATGAAAATGGATATGGTTGTAGAAGACCAAGCCGTTGTAGGCCAAACACCAATGCTCGGGGGGCTCGAACTCACACCTCATGTGGAGCCCGAAGAAGAAGAAAAAAGCTCATACACTCCTCCCCGCCAACACAAGCATGTTATCCATATCGAGATCTCAAGGAGGGCAAAGCTCGGGATCAAACATGAATGGCCACCTCCTATGGTTCCCAAGCTACATAGCATGGCCAATTTAAAAGGTGGATCTGATCTTTCTATACTCAATTTTAAGAAGAGAAAAAGATTTGAGTGTTAAGAAGAAAATAACACATGGGCAGCCAATGGGCTCCTACAACATGCCCGAATGGCTTTCCCATTTATTATCCTCCTGTGCATTTTTTTTAGTTACTTTCTTTCTCATTTTCTCTTTCTCTCTTTCTTCCCTTTTTGTCTGAAAGGGCCTTTCTTTGGCTTTTTGAGTTATCAGGCAACAAAAAACAAGAATATATATATATATATATATAACATTTTCTCATACTCTGCCCGAAAGGGCTGTAGTTTATGTTTCTATTGCCCGACAAGGGCTTTCTTTTTGTTGTTTTGATTTGTCTGAAATGGCTCTCTCTCTCTCGGTCTTTTCCTTTTTGTTTCCTTTCTTTCTTTCTCTTTTCCTTTCCTTTTCTTTTTCTTTCTACTCCTCTGTTTTGCTTACTTGCCCGACTTGGGCAGATGTTGTCTTGCCCGACTGGGTTATCTTACCCAATGAGTGGTTGCCCGAAGGAGCTACAATCTTGCCCGATGGGCAGGACATTTTTTCTACTGCAATTTGTTCAGATGTTGTCAATTAGATTGAATAAATCAAACAGAATTAACAGACGATTAAACAGGATTGTGGGGAGATCAAGAGGAGTGAGCGGTTACATTTCCCAATCAAAATTATTCCAATTCTCAGGTTCAACTCACATGTATGGGCGGGTACAAAATACATTTGTGATGAACTCGATTTCTACTCAAGTTACAAACGATACTAACTCTTGGTTATGGGAACTTTTAGGTGCAGAATCCCCATCAGAAAACACAAATCATCCATACAGGAAACTGAAAATCTATATATCAAAACAGTGTCAATGATATTAGAAACGGAAAAAATCTCTGAAAAGCTAAAATTGATAAAAGATCCGATACAGTTTCGAAAAAGAAATCCACGATAAAATTGTAAACTAAAATTATTGCCTAAGCTGCACTCTGCTTCTTCAGTTTTGCAAGTTCATTTCTGACAAGCCCAGCTTTCTGCAAATGAGGAAAAGGGATTTAATTTGACAGAGTTCAACATGACAAAGATGAACAATTGCAACCGTCTACAAACATTCCAAACTAAGCCACATAAGGAAACATGCGATTTTACAGAAACAAATACGTAGTTTGAAACTTAGTAGTTATTAATGGCAAAATAACCAACCTTAATCTTAGCCAGCATGAGCTTGAACCGATCAAAGTCATTAAGAGCCGCCCTTCTCTTCTGAACAACCAGTTTTCTACCCCACGAGCTGTTCTCCCACTTCTTCTTCACATCTGCCAACATGTAAACAAATATTTAGAATAAACCTATGACATGAAAACAAGACTATTACTGTTTACGAGTTGTTGGCTTACCAGCAGTCTCCATGGCAGCAAGCAGTTCCTTCTTCTTGGGGACCCTCTTGATCTCGATTTTGATGTCAGTCAGAGAAAGTCTCTTGAAATTCATTTGGGACCTCACCATATCAGGGGCATCAACCAGAGCCTACAGAGACAATTACTAGAGGATCAAAACACTGACGTCAATGCAGAAGAAACATAAAAAAAAAGACAACCAATCATACAATTACATATGGGCAGAGATTGAACTGGTTCTGATTGAAGCCCAGTCCAACACCAATTAAAAATTAAACAACTCAAGAAAATTCGGGTCAGATTGGATTGGTAATCACGTTATAATTTGCAGTAAAACGAAAAGTTTAGATAAAAATTTCTCACTGGCAAGTAGCAAAGTAACAAAATGCAAGGCCCAGAGGATAAGTTGTAAGAAATGCTAAAATTTAACCCTTCTAATAGGAAACTCAATGAAACAGATTTCCGTACATTAAAACTATAATTCTAAAGACATCACAACATACACCCGAGAAATTATGCACATAAAACACAATGGGAGAAGAAGAAATTCTAAATTTTCGTATTTCAATCCAAAACTCTTTCTTTACTAAAGAATCTATTATTCCATTAGTTCATTTTGACCTCATTTATACATCCAAGTACAACTCAAACAACACAGTAAAGCCTTATTGTTTACGGAATGGTTGAGTTTGTCTAAAATCGTTAGTTCGAGATTCCGAAAACAATGGTAAAAACTCAACTCAGAGCACAAAATATGCTTACTAGATCCAAAATACTTGAGGAAAAAACAAATACATGTAGCACTGAAGCTTCCGAACCATACCCAAATGAACCCCAATACAATTTCCCCCTATTTCCCCTCAAGTTTTGTACTCAGAAAAACAGAATGCGTAAAAAATTCAAAATTTACAGACAAATATTGAAATTTGATCAAATCAAATAATAAAAATAAAGTAAAATTGGAAAAAGGAAGGAGAAGGGTACCCTGTTCTGGTCAAGGACGTCGACGATGACGACGAGCTTCCCATAGTCCTCGCCGTAGTTGACGAGAGCCACCCTTCCGATCTCAACGTACCTCTTGAAAGGCTGTCCAAAAAAAAAAAAAAAAAAAAAAAAACAGGATGAGATCAAAGAAGAACAACGAAACAAAGTGGTTTCTAAAGAGTATACAGAGAAGATAAACGCCATGGATTAGACGAGAAAGCTCACCATTTTTCTGGTTCTGGTGTGACAGCTCTGGCAGTAGAGGAGGCGGAGCGGAGAAGTGCAAGTGTAGTCAAGGTCGGGGATTTAGGGTTTTGTTATTGTTATTGTGAACTAGAATTAATAATTTAAAATTGAGTCCGGTGAGTACGGTACCCTCAAATGATAAAGTATAGTAGCATATGGGCACACTAAAAGTGCATGAGAAAATTTTTTATTTTTATTTTTGAAATAGAAGAAGAGATGAAGAGAGTGATAGAAAACGTGGGAGTGAGAATTTTTTTTTTTTTAATTAGAGATATGTTAGAATTACATGTAGGTGAGGCTTTGAAAAAAAATAACAAAATTTGATTGTGTGAAATTACATTTCTGTCCTATATTTCTTATTCATGTTTTGTTTTTATTAGAGGGTTAAACTGATAATTTCATTGGATTTTGATTGACAATGAATGTTTTATTAATTAGCAGAGATTTATTCGAAATATATTTTGTAAATCAAATATTGTAACAGTTTTAAAATTTTAGTAATTTTATAAGATTAATTTTAAAATTCTAATAATTTTGCCACATTTATTTTAGAATTTATGCACTTTTGCAAGATTAATTGCTAAATTCCAACACTTCTGTAAGTTCATTTTCAAAATTTATTTATCCAAATATCAAAACCACAAAATTAAACACTTTTAGAAAAGACAATATAAAGAATAAAAAATAGAAAATCTCAATCATTCTCATAAAAGTAAGATTATAAAAGACGCTAAGTGCTAGTTAAGCGATGTGTTGGAGTCTAGCGCCTAGGCTTCTAGGCAAAAGCTAGGCGGACTAGATGGATCTAAGTAAATTATCTATATCGTATAAGTAAGTGCCAATTTATACTTAAAAAATACATAATTGTATTGAAATACATAAATTGCAAAGTAGAATGACATTTATCTAGATTATAAAGTATTAGAACATATTGAAAACATAGGGAACAAAAATATAATAAGTGTTCATCCAAGTATTCCACAAGTCTCTTGTAGATGCAAATTTCTGCCTTCTTCTCCTTTGATGAAAATACACCTACAAAACAATAACATCTAAGATCAAGGCCAAAAGTCTCACGTGCCCACGATGAATAGAGGGGGGGGCTTTGGCCAAAGAATCTCCGATGCCAAAGTTTGAATTTGAGAGATAAAGTGTTTAGAGAATTTTAGGGAGAAAATAGACTTAGGTTTTTGGAGAAATATGAGGCTATATATAGGGGGTTTGGCTAGCCCTATTTGGAGAAATAGGGACTGGCCACTTATGATGGTGTTTTTAATATTATTGCAAGATATTATGTCAAATAATATCTTCTAATTAATTTGGTAATTAATCCCAATTTGAAATAAATAATTGGGAGTTACCTTGTGGGTGAGGATTTGATGAAGAGTGATGAGAGGGTTTTGAATAAATATCATTTTGATCACATTTGATCTCGATTGAGCCATTATTGTCCGTTGTATGTGCGTGGAAATCCCGGTGTGTTTCAAGAGTAATTTTGTCTTTTTCACCCGAAAGTCCACATGTTGCCTCCATAATTTTTTTGATTATTTTTTTGCTTCACATCTCTTACATTCTAGTGAAAAAAAATATAATGCAACATGTAAGTTATCTATTTTCTGTCTAAGTAAGAGTAGTGACACAAGCAATGTGACAACCTGTCCCTAAAATTTCGTTTTTTATTTATTTTAATCGAGGGAATTGACGAAAATGCCTAGAGGCAAGGATTTTGATTTCTGTTGACCATCGTCTAGAGGAACGTATGAATTATTCTTTTGGCGTATTTAAGCAGTACTCGTCGATACGAACACATAAGTGAAAGCCGTTTATGAGTCCGGATTATAACGGTATAGTTACGAACGTTTGAAGTTGGTTATTTAAAGTTAATTAATCGGTTAAGGAGGACCAATTAGATAAAAGGTAGAAAAAGGACAGCAGCCCAATCAGAAATCAGAAAAGAAAAAAAAAAAAAAAAAAAGGAGAAAGCTCCCAGCTTACCTGTGCACGCGACCACCCAACTTCCAAGGCCGATTCCGGCCAATTACGGTGGAATTTTTCGATGCCACCACCGCCATCTTCAAGCTCTCATTCCCCTCTACAAAATCCACCCAAGAACCACCTTGATTAACCTCTATATGTGGCGGTTTGAGGCCACGAAAGTTGACGGTTCTCACGGTGCTCCGGCCACCCTTTTTTATTTTTCCGGAAAATCGGCAAAGCGATGGCCGATGCTAGCCCATCATACCAGGAGCAAAACCCAACCAACCTTGATCCCGTTGGACCACCGTAGACGACGAATCGACATCGGGAAGCTTTAGGCACCCACCGGCTTCATGGGCACAATTGACCATCTTTCGTCCATTTTTGGACTTCGTCACAGGTATAAACGTTGTTCCACTCGATGAGATCTTCATTTCTGTAAATTTTGGTAATTTTTGGAAATAGTTTGATTTTCCGACGAATCGGGGCGGCAGACTGCCACCCACGGCGGCACGTGTCGAGCGCATGGCCAGGGGGTCGTCGATGTTATTCTTAGGCTAATTAGATGCCTTGAGTTTAGTTTTGGTAATTGTATGACGTGGGTTGATTGTTGGGATCTAAATTCTCTACGTTACTTTAATAGGTCATTGTATGAATCGACGATCCGACCTTTGGATCGTTACCAAACTTTAATACATTATAGTACATAATATTTGAGGACTATAGGAACTTACGGATTGGGAATCCGATATACGGATCTTCCCAAATTGGATTTGTAAGTTCATAAAATAAAATGTTGACCGCCACTTGGTTTTGGCAATTGACGGAGATCCGACTGTTGGATCGTAATGAAACTTTAGAATGTTGTTCTAGAAGTATAATGTGGATCTTTGGAAGTAATGGATCAGAAATCCGTGATATAGATCTTCCGAATTGAATTATGTAGGGATGTGTTTTCTATAAATTATGTATTCTACCGGTAAGAACTCTGAGATGTGATTTGATAATTGTTCTAGGCGACGATGGTTCGTGATGTCTCTATATGCGTGCTAGGAAGTCGTAGCACGGACTTCAGGTAAGTGGGTCTTTTCCTTTCTATCCTATATTATATATATATATATATATATATATATATATATGATTGACAATTCCACAAACGTTTATAAATTGATTATTGCATATAATTACTGTGAATGCTTTGAAGTACTAATGTGAACTACGAATGGCTCGATCCTTGTTTAGGGTACGTAGGCAGTCTAACGAGACGTTAGATGCATCCATACAATAAATGAGACTAAATAATTGAGACAATAGCCTTGTTTAGGGAATTGAGTAATGTGAGGGACATTGGTGGAAAATATAAGATTTAACCTTATGATTTGGTGGTTAAATATTGGTCATAAATCAATGTGTGAAGAATCAGGAATTTGAAGTAAGGAAACGTATGTAATGATAGTTAATTAAACTAGTATCTAGTTGGGCTTATCATCGATAATTATTCCCGAAAATAAGTAGTTCGGGAGTAGGGCGTTACGGATTATGCATTTTAAGCCATATTATATATATTTGGGAATACTATGTTATGGTTGAATTTTGACTGCATCATGGCATATTCATATGTATATTACCTGCACATAATCATTGTAAATGCTTGGAAGCGCGAAAGTGAACTCAGGACACACAGGTAAGTTCAGGTGAGTTTATGGTATTAGTTGAAATGATGGAGTTATGGCATGATTACATGTATGTTTTAGGCAACTCCAACCTTGTCATACAGGTTGCAATGGTAAGCAACTCTGACACTGTCATACAGGTTACCCATGAGTCGTATATATTACATTAGATGCAGTTATAGCTCATAAACCTACACCCCGGTGTTAGTGCTCCCACCAGTGGCCATGGCACATTCCTTCACGTGATGTTCACCTCCCGCACCTTTACGCTCACCTTGGATCCAAGGTAGGTGCACAAGCCTGTTGTACAAACCACTATAGGTGGTTCCGACTCGTAGGTGACCCGCGTTTATTCGCACAGTCTTCACGTGATCGTAGCACTTGAGCGTACTTATTTACACCCAGTCCTATCGTACATACCACTTAGGTGGCTTCGACTCGTATGCAGGGATATGTGATGAGCTGTGGGTTCAGCCGTACAGGCCATTAGAGGTGGATCCGGCTGACATATTACTAGGATGTTGATTGATGAGATATGGATAAGTCGTACAGGTCACTATAGGTGACTCCGACTTATTGCTAGCTTTGATTGATGAGATATGGATAAGTCGTACAGGTCACTATAGGTGACTCTGAGTTATATGCTAGCCTTGATTGATGAGATATGGATAAGTCGTACACGTCATTATAGGTGACTCCGACTTATGTGCTAACGTTGATTGATGAGATATGGGTGCAGTTGTACAGGTCACCATAAGTGACTCACCATAAGTGACTCCGACTTGCATGCTAATATGGGTTATTAATCACATGATTATTGATATTGCTGATTAAATGCTATGTCGTGGTATATTTATGGATTTGTTGTTGATATACTTTTGATTTCACATTGATACGTGGTATGATTTTTCTGGAAACTACACAAGTGTTGCAGCGAGGGGTTATAATGTTTTATATGGTTTCTATTAAAATTTTATTTCTAGGGCCACTCACCCTTGTTTTGTTTTCACCCTTCAAGTTTTATTAGCTTAACTTTCTTATCGTTGAAGATTCGTGGTGATTCTTAGTATTGGAGATTCTTTCGAGGGTACGATTCTTAATTCACTCTACTGTACTTACTTATGCTATAACGTCACGTGTGAAGTGGGTTCATTCCCGGTCACCAGCGCACTCTAGTATTTAGGCACTCTTAGGTTTAAATTTATTCACATTTTTCCACATCATCACACTTTATGGCTTCGTCACCTTCCAGGTGTCGGTCAGCGCAGCTTGATTCGGAGTCCTAGTGGACATTCCGGGTTGAGGTGTGTCATGCGGGTCTAGGCGGGCGTCTATGTTGGCTAGGTGAGCGCCTAAGCATGTCTACGCGCCATTTCTTAATTTTCTAATGCCGAGCATTAATCTAGGCGATGACCAGCCGCCTAATGCTTAGGCAAGGCTTAAGCAGCGCTAAACAATAATTTTTAGAATAGTGCATAAAAAAAACACTCATAAATCTAAGGTATAACACGAATAAGAAAGAGGAGGAGAGAGAAAGAGAAAAGTAGGAAGAAGGAGGAGGAGTAAAAGAGAGAGACGCATTGAAGAAAAAAAAAAAGAGAAATAAGGAGAAAGAAACTCATCTTTCAAACACAGAAAGGTAAAATTGGAAATGCAAAGGTAATTAGAAAAATAATTATGACATCACCAAGAAATTATTAGATGGTACACTACCATCACGTGGCATTGACAGCTGGTAGTACCCACCAATAAAATAAATGACACGTGGCATAATAATTATTAAATGAAAAACAATAGTTAGATTTTCATTTTCTCTAAAGTAGTTAGAGTTCTTTGCCGAAACCAATAAATGCTACCCCTCATATTTCACCTCCTTTTCCGCCTCCATTTTCACTTGAATCAAATCCACAAACTGCAATCTTTCTTTTCCACCAAAACATAAAATTCCCTCCACCTCTCTTTTTGCTTGAATCTTATCTCTTTTTGCTTGAATTTTGCTTGAAATCAAATCCACAAACTGCAAAAATCAGAAATCTCAGGCTATAGGCACTGTAATTTTTTGCTTGAATTTTGTTTAATCTATTTGGATTCCAGGTTGTGTGAATTTTGGGGTTTGATTTAAGCAAGCTTGAATCTGACTGCAATTTCTTACTTGAATTTTATTTTACCCTTTTGGATTCTAGCTTGTGTAAATTTTGGGGTTTTGGGTCATCTTAGATTTCTCTGCTTATTCAATTAATTGGGGCACCAACTCTGTCTCTGTTCTTATTTTCTTCTTAAACCTAAAATTTTTCTATTATAAATGTTAGGGCAATACCAGTTTTCTATTTAACAAAGAGAGCTAGAGAGAAAGTAAGAGGTAGAGGTACTTGAAAGAATTACAAACGCGATACGAAAGACTTGAATGCTTTGTTTTATGGTTTGTGTCTTTTCTATTTTTTATCGATTCGTAATACTTTGGCAATTTATGAGTTTAGTTAAACAAATTGGGTCTTAAAGTGTCTTTGTTTTTACTAATTCATTGTATTTGATTAAGTGGGATTTTGGTATGTACCAGGAACTAAAATAATGTCTATCAAGATCTGATGAAACTCCAAGAAGTGCTCTATGTCCTTTGGGTATAATGTCCATGGATTGAAAGAGAACTTCTATGGGATTTTTTTTTCATTTGATTAAGCTTTTCTCTCTACTGTTTTTAGGGGGTGTCAGATTGCAAGAATGAAAGGCAGCTTGAATTGGATTTTGGGTTGCTTTAGATTATTACTTTCAGCTATAACTACCGTTCATTTTAGGTTAGATGTATAGAATTGGATTTGTTGTATCAAATGCTACAATTTTGTAGTGACATACAAAGTGTTAATAGCCTTTTGCTATTGTAAGTACAAGTGAGCCTGTGGTTGTAAATTGTAATGAGAGAAAATGGTATCTTATACAACTCATCGTATGGTTGACATGATTTCTTATGCCTTGGCCTTTTGCTCCTTATATGCTTTATTCACTATGATATATTGCATGACAGTATATTACTCAAATGATAGGCGCACTCAATCTTAAAATGAAAAAGATATGGGAAAATAATTAAGAGCAAAGTTATTGTTTCCAGTGACTGTAATCTTAATGCTTCATACTATCCAAAATAACAAAGTTGTCGAACAAATATTCACCACAGTATACATCCAGTTCAAAATCAAAATAAGTAAAGGCTTCTAATAAAAAAAAAAAGATTTAAAGGTTTCCAACCCAAAAGATAGCATCTTCCACCTGCACCCAAAAATTATAAATCAAGTTTAGTAGTGAAAAATGTAACATCCCACATTACCCAGGGGTGAGGATCTTGTAAGCATTATATGTATATTCCAATCTCTACCTAGCACGAGGCCTTTTGGAAGCTTACTGGCTTCGGATTCCATAGGAACTTCGGACGAGAGCGATCCTAGGTTGGATGACCCACTGGGAAGTTCTCGTGTGAGTTCTCAGAAACAAAACCGTGAGGGTGTGGTTGAGGCTCAAAGCGAACAATATCGTGCTACGGTGGAGTCGAGCTCGAGATTTGGTGGGGGCCCGGGCCGGGATGTGACAATTTGGTATCAGAGCCAATCCCTGGCCGGAAGTGTGCCGACGAGGACGTCGGGCCCCTAAGGGGGGGTGGATTGTAACATCTCACATCGCCCAGGAGTGAGGATCCTGTAAGCCTTATATGTATATTCCCATCTCTACCTAGCATGAAGCCTTTTGGGAGCTCACTAGCTTCGGATTCCATCAGAACTCCAAAGTCAAGCGAGTTCGGGCTAGAGAAATCCTAGGATGGGTGACCCACTAGGAAGTTCTCGTGTGAGTTCCCAGAAACAAAACCATAGGGCAAGGTCGGGGCCCAAAGTGGACAATATCGTGCTACGGTGGAGTCGAGCCCGGAATGTGGTGGGGGCCCGGGCCGGGATGTGACAAAAAACAAGAAAAATCTTAGGGTGACTTAAAAGCATTTAAAAGTGATTTACTCTTTATATTGTAGAAATTACTCCTTTGGATTATGTTGTCGCCCACAAACATATGGATGTGAACCTTGCATTGCATATAGCTTCACATTAACTAGATGCTAAAAAAACAAATATGCCTTATGTGATAAACAAATCAAACCTGGAATTTAGTCTAAAAGGTTCGTGTGCGATAAAACTTGAGGATGAATTTTGCCACATGTATATAACAAATGCATAAAACAAACAAGAATTACCATATGTATTCATAAATTCCGCCTTCTCAAAGTAAATCGATCAATACCTGACACGCCATAAGTTGACTATCTTGTAGCATACTTGAAAATGAAAAACTAGCCTGGATTACTTGATTATATGGAGGCAATGTATGATTATTTGTTGTTAACAAGCTCACAGCTGGAAATACCTGCTTAACATTTATAAGATGATATGCAATTAGTCGAATTTTGAGAGATAAGAGCATTCATGGTTGTTTGATTAAGACGGGTCTTGAATTTGAACCTGATATGGTAGATGAAGGGAAACACCAAATGTAATATTGTAGAATGCCACGATCTTTGGTTATGCGAAGAATGGTTATGTTGAGGAAGTTGATGAGCTATTCTGTTATCTCCAGTTGACACTGTTAAATCTGGTTGATGAGTCAACAGGTTACGAAATTAGAGAGGCCATGACTTTTTTTGGTGTAGAAGATTAGAACTTCTCTATGAAATAAAAATAAATTAAAAAAAAAAAAACTTTGTCTCTATCCAAAGGGGAATACTTTTGCTCACCACCTTATTTATCAACGCTTGATGAGTTTAAATTTCGAGGTATGTGTAGTAGATAGACACAAATTTCAAAATTTAAACGTACCCAATGCTAATAAGTAGGGGTGGAGAGCATTACCACCACTTCAGTATTGAGCAAAAATCCACCCCCTCTCGAAAAATAATCTTATAATTTGGCTCTATGTGTAATTTCTCCTAAATTAAATGGTTGTTATTTTAGTCTTTATTTGAAGCATCGTATTTGTTCATTTTCTTCCCTTCAATTTAATCTTTAATTGTTTGTATTTGTCTAACTTTTTGTAAAAATATGTATAAAAATAAATGAATTAAAATGTAAAGTTCGGATCATTGAAATAAATTACATAGTTGGACCTTTAAGGAAAAGATATGTCAATGATGAATTCAATATCAAATTATTATAACTAATTTATTGTGTAACTCAATTGAAATCTCCACCACAAAGACATCTCTACCCACGCACCTATTGCCAAGCCTAAAGACTAGAATTCATTCTTTGGGAGAAAAAAACCCACTCCACCCATGCAACATTGCCAAAGCAATTAGTGGTCCGTATCCAACCCGACTAGCAGCCCAATCCAGGCTAACCCGACTAGCTGCCTTAGAGCAACTCCAGCGGGGGAGGTTGCTTGGGGGACAGGCCAGCAAGCAGGGCCAAATTGTTGGGGGGATAGGGTCCAGCGTATGGGAGCCCGAGGGACAGGCGAGGCTCGAGCAACAGGTCTGGCAGGGATTGCCAGCCCGAGAGCCCGAGGGCCATGTGACGTGGGCTGACATCAGGACGACGTCATCCATAATATAAAATTAATAAAAATATAAAAAATTAATAAAAAATGTAAAAAATGTAAAACTTTGGCTTCGAACTCAACGACTCTCACCGGAGTTCGTCGCATAGACTGATGGCACCTGGGATCCAAATCCACAACAAATGCAGAAAAAAAAATCCAATCAGACCAAATCTTCCATAACAGAGGCCATATTCAACGCAAAAATTGAAAATATTAAAAAATCGGTTTGGTCACTGGGTTTGTGCTCCCCACCACCGTCTTCTCCGGCTACTGGGTTTTGTTCTCCACCGCCATCAAACTGACTCTCTGGCCGTAAATCTGGGTTTTGTTGACCACTGCTGTCAAATGGGTGGGGTTAGGGTATGGTGGTGAGCTAGAGGTGGGTAGGGTATGGAAGGATCAGGGGAGAGAAGAGTGGAATCGAAGAGGGAGGGGAAGGTTGGATGTGCGGGGGATCGAAGAAGGTTAGGTGGGCGCAAAGGAGAGAAGGGAGGGGAGTGAGAGAATGGGAAGGAAGAAGAAAGATAAATGGTAGAAGTTTCGGGAAGACCAAAAGGAAAATATAAATTAATAATATAATATTAATTTATAAAAAATAAATAATATAATATTAATTAAGAATTAAAAAAAATACTAATATTTTATTGCCAATTGCCAAGGCTATTTAGTGCAAGGGTAAAGATGCAAAAGACAATTGCCAAGGTAATTACTGTTTATTAAGGGCAGTTACTGTTCACTAAGTAGATTAAATAGTGAATAGCCTAGGGGGAGGGCTTCCATGCTGGAGTTGCTCTTAGGCAAGATGTGAGGTTTTTTGTTTTTTTTTTTTGGGGGGGGGGGGGGGCGGTGCTGAAAGCCTGAAAACTCTAGGGAGTTGGTATTGGGTGTAGATGGAAGCAGTCCATATTTATTCAGATCATCCGCCGCCTAGGTCTCTCCTAAACACTAAACTACTAGCCGTCGTTTCTATTAATTCTTAGACATTTAAAAAGTAAAATAGGACACTTAGATTTGGGGGGGGGGGGGGGGGGCGGTGCTGAAAGCCTGAAAACTCTAGGGAGTTGGTGTTGGGTGTAGATGGAAGCAGTCCATATTTATTCAGATCATCCGCCGCCTAGGTCTCTCCTAAACACTAAACTACTAGCCGCCGTTTCTATTAATTCTTAGACATTTAAAAATTAAAATAGGACACTTAGATCTACCTAGACGCCTGCCTGAGTTGCGACTCTCACTTGGACAGAAAATAGATAACTTCCATCTTGTATTTTATTTTTTTCAATAAATTGTAAAAAACCTATTGAATACTTAGATGATTACTCATTATATGCTTGTTTCCTATGTTTTGATTATGTTTTAATACCTTATATGTTATTCTATTTCGCAATTAGTCTATCCCAATATAATTATATATATATTTTTAATTATAAGTTGACATTTATTAATGGATGGTGCTGCCCACACCTACATTTTACCTCTCACACACCCGTCTCAATTTATGACCAATGGATCTAATGAATTAAAAAATCAATGGACCAAATTAATAAAGGTGTGTAGAAGGTAAAAAAAAAAGAGAATAGAACTACCTCATTTATATGTTATATAATAGATTCAATTAAAATTAGAAAACCGTCTAAACCGCACCTAAGTGTCCGAGCACTAAGCTCCTGCTGTCCGCTCGACTAGTGCCCTTTAGATCCTTGATTCTGATTCTTGCAAATTGTCAATTTTTTCGATCTCACGTTTTAGATTCGAGCTCTTCTTGTTAAACGACAGTTTAAAAAAAAAAAAAAAAAAAAACATAACTTAAAAGAAAATTGTAACGAAGGACAAGTGGACTTATCATTCAAAATATATTTGCCAATAGACACCAATCCCAGCCACAAGGATAACAAGTATCAGTTTTCGACTGATGAAGGATGATGGAGTGCTGGATTGACGAGGTGGCTGGTATGGTCTTCCTCTAAGCTTAGCAGACAACCTAGATCGCAGCTGAAGGGGCCGACCAGGTTTATTGGCATCTGCAAGCAAACATCAGAAGCTGTTAATGAATGAGTAACAACTATATCGAGAAATACTTCAATCCTAGAGGGCGTATGGTATCCAGACCGAACTGAAAGCAAACTTCCACCTACAGGAAACTCTGTTTCTGAGTCCTGTCCATAAATAAACCCAAATAAAAACCAAATTACGTTTGGGAACGTATAACCTAAGGCATTTTGTTAAAGATAATCGATATGTTTCAACATCTGCAACGTACGTGGTGTTCTAAATTAATACTCATGCCGTATTGTGAAACCATGAGATTGCCAATCAATATTGCGCTACAATCAATCTAACCTTTGCTCTTCGCAAGTCTTTCCTCCTTGCCGACACGCCTTCGAAGCACATTGAGCAAAGCACCAAAATACAAAGCATAGATAGTGCATGTAATTGTGATAACATTGTAAGGCATGCTAAAATCGGGTGTTGTCAAGGGTACAAGTAATACTTCTGTGTATGCCAGAACAGCGCTGTTTTCCTGAAGAAAAAAACAGAGTGAAAAATGAGCATAAAAATCCAAGGATTGGAATGTGTACCAAGGAACATTACGTCGGATAGAATACCTGGAATCTAGATAAAATGGACGACTTATCCACAGATTTATCTTTGAAAAATTGTATGCTTGTATGGAAGTGGGGAAAGCTTATTATGGCTGATGGAATATCAAATCCTTGATTGGCATCTGGCGGATATTCATCAATATGCAAAAAGCCCTACATAGATATCGTAGCACGGTCATAAGAAATCAACAATTACAGAAGAAATTAAGTGCACATTCAACTTCAGCGTGAGTTTGGAGCAAAAAAAATATGATATTGGAGTTCCTATCACCAACGCTTCAGCAGCCATTGTTTTGCATGAACTTAGCGCAAAGTTTAGGAAATAGAGGAATTCACATCTTATAGAACAACAAAAAAGAAATCACCAGATCATACCTTATCAAAATCTGAGATTATAGCAGCTGATTTCATTCCACAAGGGAATTTCAGGATCATCTCCATCACCCCAGGTGACACCTTGTCTACAGAAGGTGAAACATGCATCTTTTCAACGACATCTGAAACTGCTTGAGGTTGTTCATCAACAAACACTTGCAGTGTATGATAATAAACCTTAATATACCAAGGCACAACTTGGAAGACTTTGACTTCCAATTTGCAGCTGCCTTCACTTGTATCAGTATGCAACCGATCACTCACTTCCATATCTCAAGGATATTGCGATAGCACCCCTTTCATTCCCACTTCCCATCAAGAACCTACTAGCGTGCAGCGGTGCTTTCTGACAAGACCAAACTACAGGACGCTTCCAAGTTAGGCCTAAATCAAATGGCCTAGACTCACTGGACTTCTCAATAGAAAATTCATATAAAACAGATGGACTCTTCTTTTCAAAGCCATTCAGTTCTTTTAAGATATTGTCTGGCTCGACTGAAAACTCAAAGACAGATTCATCAGGGGCAGATATCTCATTTTCTTTCTGCAAATAATCCAGTTGAGCAATGAGTCCCCTATCAAGCTGAAGGTATATGATGGAAGACTTGGCAAGCACACATCTTCCACTGACCTTCCTCCCAAAAATTGAAGTCAACGACCAACTTGGTTGTAATTTTGTCTCGTGTGAATAAGTTATAGCAGATCTCTGACTATTGGGTTCTACAACAACTGTGAGTGTTTGCTGAAGAACAATTCCTAAGCCTACACCTTCTGATTCGATTTCACTTGAGGCCAAGCGCAATTGCTGTGAATGATAAAATCCTTTGTATATAGACGGTCTATCCATTAACGCAGAAAGCCCAGCTTTATCTCTACAAGGAAGGAGCTTGAGCCAGGGAGTTAGGTTCTCAGTACAAACAGCCTCACGGGGCAATGTACTATACCTCAGACTGCCTGCCGCAGGGCGATAGCCCCATTCAGGGGCAGAAAACGTCATAGACGATTCCAGGAAGTTAATTGATGCACAAAAGAGACCCGAAAGAGCATGGGTTAAATTCTTCCAAGAATCATCCACCTGCTCATGAGGGACATCAAAAACAGCCCACAACTCCACTCCAGGAGGCTTGGCATTGTTGCTTGCTACGGGATCAAACGCACCCCAGCGATCATAATTCCATCGGCCTTGAGTAAAGGATAATTCCATTCCCTTAACATGAAACTTCTTAACCTGCCCAACCAACACTATCCCGCAAGTTACTTAGTAGTTCAGGATACTAAGACAATTTTCATAAATTCATAGAAAATTTGTGGAGGCAAGTGGACAGTTGGGTTGTGCTAGCAGTAAGACTTAGATGAATGTTAAAAAAAGGTAGAGGGGGTTGTCAGGATCTCGGATGTGTTACATGATGAAACTGTTAGCCGTTAGGGTTAGGGTTCCTTGTTTTTAGGTTTATTTCTGTTATGTTGAATAATTCCTCCCTAAACTTGAGGAACAAGATTGCTTTTCTGTTTAACATAGTCATGCATCACGATTATAGGACCTGTAAAGTCGTGGGTGGTTATTTTCCTTCTATCTCAGTGTAAGGCTATTTATTAGCCACAATAGTTGTTCAACATAATAACAATTCTCCCAGTTTTCGTGCATTCAAACTTTGCAAAAGCTCTCTGCTATTCCTTTGGTTTTAACATCACGTATCAGAGCCCCATCACGGGGCCTGATCTAAAGCTTGTGACTCAGGTACTCGAGTGATGAAACAAAGATATGGCATCCGAGAGTGGCTTCGTGCAACCTGTCATTCCAAGGTTTGATGGTCACCATGACCATTGGAGTATGCTGATGGAGAATTTTCTGCGTTCCAAAGAGTATTGGAACTTGGTAGAGACGGGGATCACTGCTGCAGCAGGAGGATCGCATCTTAGTGAGACACAGAAGAAGACCTATGAGGATAAGAAGTTGAAAGATCTCAAGGCTAAGAACTATTTGTTCCAAGCCATTGATCGTTCGATACTGGAGACTATCTTGAAGAAAGATACGGCAAAGGATATATGGGATTCTTTGAAGCAAAAGTATCAAGGAACAACGCGTGTCAAGCGTGCTCAATTGCAAGCTCTTCGCAAAGAGTTTGAAGTGCTGCACATGAAGGTTGGGGAGTCGGTTAATGATTATTTTGGCAGAACTCTCATCATAGCTAACAAGATGAGAATGCATGGAGAGCGAATGGATGATGTGGTAATCATTGAAAAGATTTTGAGGTCTATGACTTCAAAATATGATTACGTTGTTTGCTCCATTGAGGAATCCAATGATCTGGACACAATGTCCATAGACGAGCTTCAGAGTAGCCTCTTGGTGCATGAACAACGGATCAGCCGACATGTGGACGATGAACAAGCACTTCAAATCACTCATGGATCCCAGCAAGGAGGAAGAGGTGGAGGCCGAGGCACTTACCGAGGAAGAGGAAGGGGTAGGTTTGGGTTCGACAAATCTACCCTAGAGTGCTACAATTGTCATGAGCTAGGGCACTTTCAATGCGAATGCCCTAAGCGAGCCAAGGAACAAAAAGCGAATTATGCAGAAACAAAGGAGGAGATGTTGTTGATGGCTCTTGTGAACTCAAAGGAGGCTGCGATGGAGCACATTTGGTTCCTTGACTCTGGGTGTAGTAATCACATGTGTGGGAACAAAACCATGTTTTGTGATCTTGATAGCAGTTTTCGAGAATCAGTGAAGCTTGGCAACGACTCGAGTCTTACTGTACAAGGCAAGGGTAAGATTCGAATGGACGTCAATGGGTTTGTGCATGTAATCACAGAAGTCTTCTACGTGCCAAACCTGAAAAACAACTTGTTGAGCATCGGTCAGTTGCAAGAAAAGGGGCTAGCAATACTTATCCAACGTGGAACATGCAAAATCTCTCATTATGAGAAAGGTTTAATCATGGAAACTGAGATGACACATAACAGGATGTTTGCTGTGCTTGCTCGTTGCGCACCAAAGGAACAACAATGCTTCTCCTCACTGACTACAGATCAAGCAACCCTTTGGCACTGTCGATATGGACATCTTAGCTGGAATGGGCTCAAAGTGCTTCAACAAAAGAACATGGTGGTAGGGTTGCCTCAGTTTAAAGCCTCTCAAAAAGTGTGTGAAAACTGCTTGGTGGCAAGACAACATCGTGATCCATTTCCAAAAGAAAGCATGTGGAGAGCCTCCAACATTCTTCAGCTGGTGCATGCCGACATATGTGGACCAATCAACCCGATTTCAAACAGCAAGAAACGGTATCTCATCACCTTCATCGATGACTTCAGCAGAAAAACCTAGGTTTACTTCTTGGTGGAGAAGTCAAGCATTTGCCACATTCAAATCTTACAAAGCAAGAGTTGAGAAGGAAACTGGGACATACATATGGAGCATTAGAACAGATCGTGGGGAGAATTCACATCACAGGAATTCACCAACTTCTGCAATGAGAATGGAGACAGCTGCCTATACACCTCAACAAAACGGTATCGCGGAAAGGAAGAATCGCACCATTATGAATATGGTGTGAAGCATGTTGTCAACGAAGCAAATTCTCAAAACCTTCTGGCCTGAAGCAGTGAATTGGACGGTGCATGTTCTAAATCGATGTCCAACACTTGCCGTGAAGAACAAAACACCTGAGGAGGCGTGGAGTGGGCACAAACCATCAGTGGACCATTTTCGAGTTTTTGGATGCATTTCCCACGTACATGTACCTGACAACAAAAGAGTAAAGCTTGATGCCAAGAGTTTCAAATGCATATTACTGGGGGTAAGTGAGGAATCCAAGGCTTATAGATTATTTGATCCTCTTTCAAATAAAATAATTGTTAGTCGAGATGTGGTATTTGAAGAAGATCAACAATGGAATTGGGATGATGGTCACAAACAAGCCATATTGGCTGATCTCGAGTGGGAAACTGAAGAAGAAGCGGATGTAGAAGACAAGGGAGATGGAGAAGAGTCTGAAGTCAACGTAGAATCTGGAGAAACTGAACCCGAGTCTGATGGAGGTGACACTTCAAATGATGAAAACTCACCTTGTGAAATGCGAGCTCGAAGACCACCTGTGTGGATGAGGGACTATGAAACTGGACATGGTCCCTCTGATGAAGAAAGTGCAAACTTGGCACATTTAGCCTTGTTTACTGACGGGGATCCCATCACATTCGAAGAAGCTGTGAAGTCTGAAAAATGGAGGAAAGCCATGGATCAAGAAATACAAGCCATTGAGAAGAACGACACGTGGGAATTAACAGTGCTGCCATCAGGAGGGAAAACCATAGGAGTTAAGTGGGTCTTTAAGACAAAGTTCAACGAAAATGGAGAAGTGGACAAGTACAAGGCTCAGCTAGTTGCAAAGGGGTACTGTCAACAACATGGAATTGATTACGCTGAAGTATTCGCACTAGTGGCTTGCTTGGACACCATTCGAATTGTTATATCCCTTGCTGCTCAGAAAGCTTGGGTGATCTACCAACGTGATGTCAAGTCGGCTTTTCTGCATGGGGAAATTAATGAGGAAGTCTTCATTGATCAGCCTCCAGGCTATGAGCAGAAGGGGCATGAATCCAAGGTTTATCGACTCAAAAAAGCTTTGTATGGAGTCAAACAGGCTCCCCGAGCCTAGTATAGTCGCATTGAGGTATATTTCATCAAAGAAGGCTTCACCAAGTGTCCTTATGAGCATACTTTATTCATTAAAACTGCGGGTGGAGGTAAAATTTTAATTGTATGTCTTTATGTTGATGACCTTATTTTTACTGGCAAAGATGAAGTGATGTTCGAACAATTTAAGAAATCCATGATGATCGAATTTGACATGACTGATCTTGGAAAAATGAGATATTTCCTTGGTATTGAAGTGTTACAAAGGACAGACATCTTCATCTGTCAACGGAAGTATGCTCAAGAGATTTTGGAAAGGTTCAATATGGATCAGTGTAACTCAATACATAATCCAGTGATTCCTGGCTTTAAACTCACGAAAGATGAAGGGGGAGTTGAAGTTGATAGTACTGTCTACAAGCAAATGGTGGGAAGTCTCATGTATTTGACTGCCACACGCCCTGATTTGATGTTTATCGTCAGTCTGATCAGTAGGTACATGGAGCGTCCTACCGAGTCTCACCTATTGGTAGCAAAAAGAGCTTTGAGGTACGTGAAGGGCACTGTTAGTTTTGGGATGTTCTACAAGAAGGAAGGAAGTGAAGAACTCGTAGGGTACACGGACAATGATTATGCCGGCGATCAGGATGACAGGAAAAGTACCTCAAGTTATGTTTTTCTAATGAACTTGGGAGCTGTCTCTTGGTCTTCAAAGAAGCAACCAGTGGTTACTCTCTCCACCACCGAAGCTGAGTTCATAGCTGCAGCATCAAGTGCATGTCAAGTCGTATGGTTAAGAAGAATTCTAAAAAATCTAAATCAAGAGCAAAGCAGTCCAACGGTGGTGTTTTGTGATAATATCTCAATGATTAAACTCTCAAAGAATCCTGTGATGCATGGTCGTAGCAAGCACATAGATGTAAGATTTCATTTCCTTCGAGATCTTGTCAAGGATGGAATTTTGGAGTTAATTCATTGTTCTACACAAGAACAAGTTGCAGATGTTCTAACAAAGCCATTAAAGCTTGATGTATTTCTGAAGATGCGAGGCTTACTGGGTATGTGTGAATATCCAGGTGTAAACTGAATGACAATGGCATTCAGTTTAAGGGAGGATGCTGAAACTGTTGGAGCCTCCTAGCCGTAAGGGTTAGGGTTCCTTGTGTTTAGGTTTATTTCTGTTATGTTGAATAATTCCTCCCTAAACTTGAGGAACAAGATTGCTTTTCTGTTTAACATAGTCATGCACCACGATTATAGGACCTGTAAAGTCGTGGATGGTTATTTTCCTTCTATCTCAGTGTAAGGCTATTTATTAGCCACAATAGTTGTTCAGCATAATAACAATTCTCCCAGCTTTCGTGCATTCAAACTTTGCAAAAGCTCTCTGCTATTCCTTTGGTTCTAACATTACATACTGGAGAAGCAGAAGCAGAAGATAGTGTGATAGAAAACTTTTAAAATGTCGGTTCCAATCTGGATTAACATAAGAGAATCAAGTACACAAAACCTTCCCCAATGCACAGTGAAGATTAAATGACACGGAAAAAAAAAAAGAAAAAAAGTAAGTCTTGTAACTATCGTGCCCATACGACATTCGGGTTCCAAATTCCACCACAGAACATTTATTGCAAAAGCCTAACAGTTTTCTCCTAGCCTCATTGTTAAACACTTCTTGTTTCTAATTCCAAATTGCCATATATAATGAATTGTGAGATCGTTATTTTTTTAATACAAGCGATATTTTTAATCTAAACTACTCCAAGTGGAGGGGAGATAGTTTGAACTCGGGATGCGCTGGGGTTGAAAAGGAAGGCCCTAACCACTGGGACAATCCACCACTTGCAAAATTGTTGTTAATTTGTAAGCTACATCAAAATTGACTACATAACACAAAAAACACCAGAAGCCTCCAGAGTGACACAATAAACCCTAAAATTGAATCTTAATCCCAAAAACTCAAAACACCTAGTCAGCTATCAAACTACCTTAGGAACCCTAATTAAACAAAATCCACATACAAGATCCAAACTTTATCTGTTTACTTCCTCACCCTAATCCCGAATTAGCAAATTTAAACAAAAAAAAAGGGACCTACCAGCTGAGATATGGCTTTGGGGAAGAGATGGTGGTGGCAGCCATTGGAGCTAGTATGTGGGGCCCTGCTCCGGAAGTGGAAGTGAGCCAGCACCTTTCGATCCTGCAATGGCCTCAGAAGCAACTCCTCAGAGAAATCTTCTTCTTCGGCGATCGATCCCGAGGCAGCTTGGGAACGGAGAATTGGGGCGGATAGTAAGAGAGAGAGTAAGAGGACCGGTCTGAGAAGAAGGAGAAGAGCCATGAGGAGGAGCGAGCGAGCTTGAATCGGAGTGTGGGCAGCGTTGACAGAGTGGCTATGACGAGTAGTGTTTAAAATACCGGCTCTATCGGACGATATTCCGGCGATGTGCCGGAAATTGGGGAGTCGGCATAGAAACTAGGAAGAGGGAGTGAAGTCAATCTTCCACGAGTATCCGAAATTTTTTAAATGTTTAAGCTTGGGGGCTTATGGTTAATTTTTAAATAACTCAAATTTCCCTTAATTTCCATTAGTTAAAAATTAAAAAAAAAAATACTTATGATGAAGCGAAATTAGGAAACAATTAAAAAATAAATAAACAGAAATTAAAAACCACGTGATGAAGAGATTTGGAACTATTATTATGATTGTACGTGGGAAGACTCACATGAAACCGGTTGATCTTGAGCGTTGTTTTTCAAAAATAATAACATCCGTATATGTAAGTTTTTATCAAGTATTGAATTGAAAGGCTATGTGGCAGTGGACTTGTTAACCATTAAATACAGAGTTACTCTAAAAAATGGTAAGTCGTTTAAGTCGTTTTGCGGAAGGAGAGAGAAATGCGAACATGCAAGGTTGGGTTGAGAAAAAGAAATGCGAACCTAAACCATTAAACATGAAACGAAAACAGTTCAGAGAACAAAGTTTATGATAGCAAATTGTTATTAACCTTCGCACCAGACTAATGACTAGTACTACAATATAACGGTATTCTCAACTGCCAAGCAGCAAGGGAAGCAATAGCGCCAACTCACAGAAATGTTATCACATACACAAATGCTTAGATTAATGTCAAAGTTAAACCATCCTGTTTGGGTAAATAATAGGTGAATAAATAAATAAACAAACTTTCACATATATATTTTCAAGTGAAGCAGATAAAACAAGGATACCAACATTTTATCTTTTCTATGTATTCACCTTTTTGTATCATTTCAAAAAAAAAAAAAAATATATATATATATATATATATCTTACAAACCACTTTCTGATTCTATCATACATAGTTTCGAAGGTGCAACAAGTAGAGGTGGTCATCGAAAGGGTTCGATCGGAGCATTTTCTTCAAAAAAGGCTGCTGCCTCAAAGCACTCGGCTGCTTCTAGCATTGATGCCCTCGCATCAGCTTTGTACAGCAGCCCGAGATTGTACCAAGCGCAAGGGTTTCCTCTGTCAAGTCGTAGCGCATCCATGAGAAAGCTTCTGGCGACTGGTAAAGATTGGCCACCGAACTGTCTTAGAATACAGGCAGCGGATATCAAGCTTGGGACGTGGGTAGGTTCGACATCTAATGCCTTCCTGAAAGATTCCAAAGCTTCTTGCTGGAGACCCTTAGCTTCATAGAGTAAACCTAGCAAAATAACCAAAGTTTTACAAGAAGGTCCACAGTGAAGGATTATGAAAGACAGTTTTCGCAACAAACTTGAGTACTTGCCTCCCAAAAGTAACAAGCTATGGCTTTTTACTCTTTTGAGATTTTCTGCTAAGGAGACACATGCGTAGCAGAAAGTAATCATGCCATCAATATAAGAATCCAAGACGGAAAGACTCCAACTAGTTCCAGTGTTTCATATAAACAAATATAGCTACAGCAATATACCTGTAGAATGCCATCTGGAAGCAGAATGAGGATTGATGCTCTGGGATTTTGAAAGGCAGACCTCAGCATCCCGCCATTGGGACAAGCTTGTATATAAATTGGCCAAGTCGTGCCAAGTCTCCATTTCCAAACTTCTATTATGGTTTCTCCTACTCTGTAAATGAATAAAGAGACATAATATATCCTACAATTTGCTACCTAAAAACAGTTTTCTGTAAATATTAATTGGGTACTCAGGATAAACTTTAAATAGCATATTCCTTAAGCATCTCAAATAACAAATAATGGTTATGCATTATAACGCTAAAATATTGTCAAATCTATATTTGGAAATACATGAAGTTTATGATCCACTAGTGTTATGAAATAATGCAAATTTTGGCTATAAATAAGAAAATATTTGCCAGCAAGACAGTGAAGACACTTTTCAAATATAGTAAATGGATCACAATGAATTACCACCATTTACCTTTAAAAGCCTCTTGTCAACACCTAAGTTTTTAGTCCGAACTTGAAGAACAGCCAGAAGATGGGTGTATGTTTCTATGGCATTCTTCAGCTGGCCTTGTGCAATATGTAGTTTTGCTTTTGTTCGCAACAGTTCTCCTTGATCCCACTTCCCCGTCTGATCTAGAGCAGCATTGATTACAGTCTCAGCATCAATGAACCGTTTTTGAGCTGACAATATTTGTGCCAAAAGAGCATATGATTTTACACTGGACCCAGCCTCAAGTTTTAATAGCTGCTTTGCATAATAAAGTGCAATATCCAACTTCCTTTGCTCAGCGTGTTCTAGACAAAGATGAAATAAAATGTAAGGATTCCTATATTTCGTAATTTTATTAGCAGTTTGTAGTGCTTGTATTGCTTCAGACTGCTTCAAAATCCTTTCAGAATCAGAAGTGACTGATCTGGATTTAACTGACAGGGAAAGACCAAGTAAGCAATTTGCGATGGTCGACATTTGGCTGCATTTTCCATCCAAATCTGACAGTGCTTTGTACGCGTATTTGGTCCCATCCTCAATGCAAACCAAATTTTCACTGCAAATCTTCGAAGCCAGTAACAACTCCAGAATGCAGTCCATGTTCTCTCGATTATTTAAAATATTTTTCAAAAGATTCAAAGCAACCAAGTCCTCACCTTCACCATAGTAACAAAGGGCTAGAGTGCAATATCTTTCTTGTCTTCCCATAATTCCAGGAATCAATTCTTCAACCTGATGGGCTAGGGCCCTCACTTTCCCTGAAATGGACAAGGCAAAAGAAAGATGATCAAGGATTGATGGGTCCCATTCAATCGTTCCGGCAACAAATTTTCCTAGTAGAACCAACAACAGCAGAATAGCCTCTTCTATATTGTTTCTTGGCACAAAAGAGCTTTCCATCTGCGAACAGAGATTTGGAGGGTTCGCATCACAACCACTGTACAGGAGAAAAACTGCAAATTCTTTTTCCATCTTTGAAGCAAGTTCAATGTCAAGATTCCAACGATAGAGGAGAGCCTGCCGGTATGATAAGATAGCTTCTTGGGGAGCCCCAGCAAGTATCCACAACTCTGGAAGTAACTCAACAGCTTTACCTACAGTCTCTTGTAATTTACAATCTGAAGCAAAGTTTTCGGGCAAGCCATCTGGTAATGCAGATTCAACAGTGTCCAAAATAAGTTTGCAAGATTGAGCAGCTTCTGCAAAATTAGGTAAGCAAGTAAAATTAGCACTGCAGAATTTATAAATAATAAATTGTATTATCTTAATAATCTTACATGTTCATAATTTTACAAGTAGAAAGCACAGCAGAAGCAGCCAAACTATGCAGCTTAATGTATCAAACACACATGCATTAATTTCCGTTTTGGTTCAAACTTTAATTGTGTGATTGACAATAGTTATATTCTTTATAAAGTTCTATAGTTGTAGACGAAAACTAAATGATCCAGGGTGTCACATCCCGGCCCGGGGCAGACCACTTCCCGGGCCCGCTCCACCACCGTAGCACGATATTGTCCGCTTTGGTTCCTAACCAGGCCCTCACGATTTTGTTTCTGGGAACTCACGAGCAACTTCCCAGTGGGTCACCCATCATGGGAGTGCTCTGGCCACCTTCTCGCTTAACTTTGGAGTTCCGACGGAACCTGAAGCTAGTGAGCTCCCAAAAGGTCTCGTGCTAGGTAGGAATGGGAATAAACATATAAGGATCACTTCCCCTGGGTGATGTGGGATGTTATAATATTGTAACATCCCACATCGCCTAGGGGAGTGATCCTTAAATGTATATTCTCATCCCTACCTAGCACGAAGTCTTTTGGGAGCTCACTGGCTTCAGGTTCCGTAGGAACTCCGAAGTTAAGCGAGGAGGCCAGAGCACTCCCAAGATGGGTGACCCACTGTGAAGTTGCTTGTGAGTTCCCAAAAACAAAACCGTGAGGGAATGCTAAGCCCAAAGCAGACAATATCATGCTACGGTGTTGGAACGGGCCCGGGATGTGACAAAATGGTATCAAAGCCAATCCCTGGCCGGAAGTGTGCCGACGATGACGTCGGACCCCTAAGAGGGGTGGATTGTAACATCCCACATCGCTCAAGGGAGTGATCCTTAAATGTATATTCTCATTCCTACCTAGCACAAGGCCTTTTGGGAGCTCACTGGCTTTGGGTTCCGTAGGAACTCCGAAGTTAAGCAAGAAGGAGGCCAGAGCACTCCCAGGATGGGTGACTCACTGGGAAGTTGCTCGTAAGTTCCCAAAAACAAAACTGTGAGGGAATGGTAAGCCCAAAGCGAACAATATCGTGCTACGATGATGGAACGGACCCAAGAAGTGGTGGATCTGGGCCGGAATGTGACACAGGGAGCATTCAAAGCTCATGACATGAAAACATATCATAGACAAGACGCAAGAAAGTTGCAAAAGTATGAACATATATAAGACAAACAGGAACAGGAAAGTGAACAAGAGATGGAAGGATACCTCCCAACCGTCCAAGGCCCTGCAACGACTTTGCTTTGAGAAAAATAGCTTCAAGGAGTAAACTAACAGCATGCATAGACATGGGTGGGACAGAATCGCTTTGAGAACGGCGTCTGTTGGTCTCGCATCTTCGAGAAATGGAGACTTTCATCTTGGGAATCACACCAGCAATGTCAATTCCTTCAAATACATGAAGAGCAGCTTCTGTGTTACCTTTTTGATACTCAAGCCTTCCTAATAGAGCTCTTGCTTCCTATAAAATACACAGGTCTCTTAGCTTTTGGAATTATGGATATGACTGAATATTCAAAGCAAACTGCAGCATCATATAAGTGCAACAATGCAAATGATTTGATATGAGGTCATTTTGTGAAATCTGAAGACTCTCCTATTTAAGAAAGGTTGGATTCTATCAATGGAATAATTGACCAAATTCCACTCCTACAAGAAATTAAGCCTGGTTGGACTTCAGTGTCCCATGACAATGATTATCCAAAACTAATTTGTCAAACGAACTTTCCAATTTCATCCAAATGGCAAACAATGGCACTCAAGATTTTGTCAAAATTGGCATTACGTACTTGAATTACTAAATGCATTTATAGGTATCTATTTATTTTCACAGAAGAGATGGTTTTAAAAAAAGGTTTTTCAGCCAAAATGATCCCTGAGATGAGCATAACTCCTCGCTTTGGTTCCTGAGATTTAAAATCGATAGAAATGGTCTTTGAATTTGTCCACAGTCAATCATTTTGGTCATTCTACAAAAAATCTCCATTAAATTGAGGGTATTTTTGTTAAATCAACCCCTCCACTAGCTTTTTCACCCTTTTCTCTCATTTCCCTAAAAAAACCACTACGTTGCTGATTTTGGCGGAGGGGAATGGGTTGAAGGGTGAAAAAGAAAGTGAAGGGGTTGATTTGACAAAAATACACTGAATTTAACGGAGATTTTTCACAGAATGACCAAAATGATTGATTTCGGTGGACAATCTCAGCGACCACTTCTATCGATTTTAAATCTCAGGCACTAAAGTGAGTAGTTATGCTAATCTTAGGGACCATTTTGGTGAAAAAGCCTTCTAACTAATGAACTAATTTAGGTTATATACCACTATATACCACATTGTAACAGCTAACACAAACAAATTAACAATTTGAAGGATAAACTCAAAGAAACAGTCCCACAACATAAGTTTCTACACGATCCTGGTATAAATTTTCAGGACTATAAAGGCAGAACTAACCACAAAACATAATCATTCATAGCATTTGCAGCTGCACAAAATGTGCAACTTAATTCAATTCTACGAAAATGTTCAGATTTGTTCAAGTTGTTGAACTTAATAGATAAAGGCTTACAAACAAGGAATTAAACTTAAAACAAAAGCCAACAAGGAAGTAAAAGGTATGTAAAATTCAGATGCAACCAACCTCATAGTTCAAATAACCACTCTCTCGCAGAGACGACTCAGCTTCTTCGATATTGCTGTTATCCACCTTTGTTTCTACCTCACCCGTCCGCGTCGAGCAGCCAGTGCCACCACTAGCTGAGTAGTCCCGAGTAGCAAGGGAGTCGGATGAATGAGGAACTTCATCTACCCTTAACTGCTCACCGGAACGTATACACTTTAGAATTTTTTCCAACCTCCCTTTAATGCTGAATCTTCTCTTACTCATCCACTTCTTAGTTCTCATACCGTATCATTCCAATCGAACTGTTTCCGAATTAACATCAACAAAAAAAAAATCACAGCTTTTCAATGAACATACATGACAGAGCTCTCACTAGGTTTACACTTCATATAATCATAGATCATGACCAGAAACACCCCCATTGACAGTATAAACACATTTTTTACTCTCAAATCCTAAATTCCCATCATTAAAAATTCCAAACCTTTCCCTACGTATGGAAGATTCAGCAATATTCAGGAAACCCACTTTCACAGAATCACCAGCATCTATCAATTGCAAACATTAGTCATCAAACTTGCTCATAAAACATGAAAAAAGCAAGGAAATTTAAGAGAAACACCCAGAAATATCAGAACCCAAGTTTCAATTCAGCACAAAAAACACCACAGCACGAGAAAACACAACGATTTCTGGAGCATAAAAGTTGAAGAGTGGAAAAACCCAACACAGCATGAGAGAAGAATAGCTGAGATCAAAAGCAGCTTCCAAGAAAAGCACCTTTTGGCTGGCAGCAAAAAGCATTGTCTGAGCCCACAAGCCATCAACAATTTCCCCATGCATGATGCATCCCCTCTCTCTCCTCCAATTCATCCAAGGAAAGGTGTCGCTTGGACTTCTCCTCCCCAAGAATCCAAAGCAGCCAAAGTGTCCTTTTTTTCTCTCTTTTTTTTGTGGGTTGCTTGAGAAATTGCTAAACAGTTGTGGCTCCGGAGCTGCTCAAGTTTGGTGCATTAAATTATGAATGCCAACCCCTTCAAATCAAAGGTGCGAACAGAGGTAAGACTCTGGGCACCTGTATAATCACACGAAAACAAATAATCAATTAATTAATTAATTTTAAGAGTGCCAGGCAATTCCACTCGAAAGGAATGTCCTGGGCCCACTTTGAAAAATTAATCCCCTTTTTTTCACTTTATGTGTTGTCAACTGCCGGCCCCAGCAACAAGATAAAGGTTAACTGTGATCACAAATTTCACTCTCTGCCTGTCATGTATTTTGCCTTTTTTTTTTTTTTTTGTGGTGAAATGAGGGGGTTATGTGCTGGACGAACTAATATTTAGCATTAATAACAATAGAGTGGTTCATATGGGTGCTTACAAGATCATCGGTTAAATGTTACTATAAGCACGAAAATTCTATAACGAATAAAACGAGAACACGTGTACAAAGTAAATTTGTATTTATTTGAATTTGTAGGGTCACAATCATTGTTTACAACTTTTCCTTTGATTCAGTCTTTAAATTTGATGTAGATGATTGATTGTTGATCCAAGGGTCGCAATGACTTGATTTCGAACGAATGGTTGAACAATTGCTTCAAGTTTTGAGCTTGAAAACAACACGTGGATGATCATCACCTCAAGGGTGCGGCAAATGTAATGTTTGATGCAAGATTTCGTTGCTTCAAGTCTTGGCAACTTGATCTTGAAACGAACGTTGGTACAAGTTTATAAGCTTGTAACAAAGTCTTGAAGGAATCGGCACGAGCGCTTGTTGATTCTTCAAGGAAGTGCTTCGGCTTTGGTTGAATGTTCTTCGAAGAGAGTTTTAGCAACATATTAGTCTTCAAAGGTTTGGCAGAGGTTCTTCTGTGTAGAGATTTTTCGACCCTTATGCTTGTGGGAGGACCTTGTATTTATAGGTTTTTCAAGGCTTGCCTTTGGGTGGATTTGGATTTGATTTATGTAATTCGTCCATGGAAGAATTTAGGTATGTTTTCTGTCTTAATTTCAGCCATTTTACTCCCTTGGCCTAAATTATGAGGCCTTGTTGCCTATTTTCTGGGCAATCTTCAATTTTTGCTTGTTTTATGAAAATGCCTTAACTTTCTTTCCGGTTTTGAGAGTATTTTGAGCCCTTGCCAAATTTAAGAGGGATTCTCCCTTGGTTGCCGAGTTTTTTGGGGAAGTTTTCTACTTTGCTTGATTTGTGTCACATGTCGTTGATAACTTGTCCATTTGTGATGAGTCATATGTCGCGTAGAGCTTTGTGATGCATCAATTGTATACAACGAAATTTACATGTCTACAAATGCCCCCACTTCAAGGCACGTTGTAGGCATGTTCTTGTCACATGTAGGAAGTGTGTTTTGAAGTCCTGCAATGTGAATGTTCTAACTCAAGGGTTGTCGAGACTTGATCTTGAATTAATTTGCTTCTTCAAGGGCCATAGAAGTGTATTTCTTGAATTGCAATGATGAATTTTGTCAAGGGCCGTTGAGGCTTGGTCTTAAACAGAGGTGATGAATTTTGTCAAGGGTTGTTGAGGTGTATTTCTTGAACGAAACATTTCTTCAAGGGCCATTAAGGCTTGGTCTTGAATTAAACAAAAATTTTCTTCAAGGGTCGTAGAGGCGTATTTCTTGAACGAAACATTTCTTCAAGGGCCGTACAGGCTTGATCTTGAAAGAAATTTTGAAAATGAATAAATCGGCACATACTTATTGTGCGTATTTGATTTCCCATAATCTTTGGCAAAATACATTTGGTGTATTTTAGGACTTGATTTTCTTTTCCTTGTGGGTGCAGGAAACAAATGTTTTTCCTTGTGGTCGTAGGAAACAAATGTTTTTCCTTCCTTTGGTAGGAATCCTCTTGAATTTTGGTAATGAGAATGACTTCCTTCAAAGTTGGAAAGCTTATGTAAATTCCTTCAAGGTTTTGGAAAGCTTTAATGCTTGTCCTTGAGTAAGTAGGATGTGCATTTTTTTCACTTTCCTCTTCTTTTTTTCCACGGCAAGGAGGTGTCTTTTTCTTTTCCCTTTTATTTTCTTGCAGCAAGGAGGGTGTTTTGTTCTTTCCCCTTTTGATTCCCCACAACAAGGAAGAGATTTGATTGTTTCTTATTTTGATTTCCATGGCAAGAAGGACAACTTTCTTTCCTCTTTTTGATTTTCATAGCAAGAAATGAGTTTTTCTTTCCCCTTTTGATTTCCTATTGCAAGGAGGGATTTTTTATTTTATTTTATTTTTTTTTGTCTTTTGATTCCCCACGGCAAATAGGTATTTTTCCTTTCCTTTTTTTTTTTTGTTTTGGGAAACATGTCATCTAATTTGTAAGCCCAATTTGAGGTTGATTTCTCTTTTGGAAAATTCTGTAAAAATATGGAAAACGTAGCCTTATCCCTTATCTTTTCAGGCATATATTGCATGCCTCTAGGAATAATCGGGAAAGCCTTCAACTTTGCATTTTCCTACAGCTGCGCAATCTTGACGAGAAAACAACTTCTGCAAGAATAACTTTGAAAACTGGAACGTTTTGCTTTAGGGAAAATTATGAAATTGGACACAATAATCCTTAGCCACTTAGCTTCCTTCTCCAATTGTCCTTGCATCAAAACTCCTTTGGAAAGTTGAATTATCACCAAAAACGTCCTGGTTGTGCAAATTGGCTAAAACTTGCCATTTTTTGGAATTTGCTTCCTTCTTTTGGTTGGAATGTGCTTCCTTGTTTTGATTTTTCTTTTGCTATTTGGGTATGTATTTCCCTTATAGCATTTGGAAGCAATTGATGTTGCTTACAGTATTCCCTCGGTAGTGACGTTGTCATGCGCATCTATTGATGCTGTTGCTGTGCCCTTTTTATTGTTGTTTGGTGCGAGTTGTAGCTGCTTGAAGCTTGTTGCAGTGCGTCTCTTTTACTGTGTAGGGCTATGCAAAAGAATGCCGCGAGTTTATGCTATGTAGTGCCTTTTGGTCATAGCTTTCCTCGTGCAGTGTAAGAAACTGCTTGTGTAATTGTTGCGGGGTTGCGTGGTGCAATTACGTAGCATTTTGGTTTCCTTTGCTACTGTACCGCGCTTTGAAGGACCATCCTATAGCTGCCATCTTCATTATGCAATACAAGAAACTGCTTGCGTAATTGCTGCGAGGTTGCGTAATGTGATTACGTGGCGTTTTGGTTTTCTTTGCTACCGTAACGCGCCTCGAAGGATCGTCTTATAGCTGCCCTATTTGCCGTGCTTGATCAAGCTTTGTGGTTGATTTCTTCTTGCCATTGTGACGTTGTCATCGTCATTTTTCAATGTTCACGAGGTTTGTCTCACATGTCTTTTGCTTTAGTGAAACGATTTTGCTTTCTTTGCCGCCCCACTTTTGTGCTTATGTTGCTTTGTTTATTTTGTTGCAGCCATGGTACTTTTCAAGTTCTTTAAGAGCAATATCATCACCATTCTTGTGAAGGAAGGCGATTCGCAAGATAGGGGGATGACATTAAAGCTTTGCGTGCCGTTGACTGGCCCTAAAGCGCTTGTTCTTCCTACAAAAGACAACTGAATGCACATCAAGTCGTGGTCTTCTGAAATGTCTTGGGAGGTGATGGATTTTGGTCAACCAACTCCAAAGAAGAAGGTGTCTACATCAAGGATTCTTATTTTGAATCCTTAGCACTATGTTTGCGACAATTCACCGACTTCTTTTGAGCTTTTTGGCGATCGCATCCGTAGTAGAGCCATGACTTGGAGTGGCACCTTGTCGACTATTGGAGAACCCGTCTTTGTTTTTTTGCTCATTTTGTAATATGGCTTTGTAGCCGACTTCTTTCTTTAAAGAAATAAAGTATTCACATTTTGAATTTGTTCTTTATACTTCAAAGTGTTTGTGTTTTTGTTGATGATGTCACTGTACTTGAAGTTTTTGAAGTTTCAAGTTGCCTACGGACCCTCAATTGAGGATGGATCAAGTCATGACGTAGTTCAAAGGGGTGATGGGTTTTGGCGATTTTGATGGTGATTTTTTTTTTTTTGTTTTGTTTTGCCATACACAGTTATGCTCTTGCGAGCCAGGAGCGTTGAGTGTCACCTTTTAAACTCATGCGAACAAGGAGCGTTGTGTCATGTGCAGTTTAGGCTTGTGCAGGCGATGAGCATTACTTGTTTTGGTTTAAGGGTAGTAATGCTTCAAGAATCTACCGCTGATAAGGCCAATCTTTAAGCCGATTTTCTGATCTACAAGAAGGTTCCATTGGTGTAGACCTTTTGTATTATGTAAGGTCTATCCCACTTTGATGTGAATTTGCTTTTTGTCTTGTGAGTTATGATGATGGGCCTTCGTAATGCCAAGACAAGATCTCCAGTTTGGAAAGACCTTGGGCGGACCTTCTTGTTGAACACATTAGATAACTATGCTTGGTAGCATTCTAAGTGTTGTTGAACTTCGAGCCTCTTTTCGTCGAGTGTTTCCAACTCTTGAAGTCACAGCTTTGCATTTTCCTCTTCAGTCAAGCCTTCTTATATTACCATCCTTAGTAAGAGGATTTGACTTTTGAGTGGCAAAACAACTTCCCCGCCATATACGAGAGAACAAGGCGTAGCTTGGGTAGAAGTCTTATGTGTTGTCTTATATGCCCAAAGTGCTTCACTTATTCTTTCATGTCAGTCTCTTTTTGTTTGGCTGATCACCTTCTTCAGGAGGTTGCACAACAATTTGTTGAATGCTTGTACAAGACCGTTGGCCGAAGCATGATACATAAAAGACTTGTGTTGCTTGAACTTGTATTTCTCGCAGAGCTTGTCCACGAGTTGGTTGGAGAACTGTTTTCCGTTGTCAGTGATGATGTAGCGAGGCACACTATATCGGTAGATGATATGCTCTTTAATGAAGCGGACAATAGTTTCCTTCTTCACTTCCCTTAGGAATACGACTTCAGCCCACTTGGAGAAGTAATTCATTGCGGCTAGGATGTAGGCCTCTTCAATGGATGATTTTAGTTCGATTGGTCCCACAAAATCCAATCCTCATGCATCAAATGGCCATAAAGCAACCATATGGTGTAATGGCATAGTCAATTGATGTATGAAGTTGGCGTGGAACTAGCAGGCTTGGCACCTTTTGGCGTGCTCCAGGCAATCCTTTACTATGCTTGGCCAGTAATAGCTTATTCTTTTAAGCTAGAAGTGTAGCTTTAGTCCAAACTAATGTGCTCTGCATACGCCTGAATGTGCTTCTTCTATGGCTTGATTGGCTTTTTCCTCACCTAGGCATCTTAAAACTACTCATTCAAAAGATCGTCGGTAAAGTGTTCTTTTATAGTAGAGAAAGCGAGATGCTCGTCGACGTACTTCAAAGCGGCGTCTAGGATCATCCGAAAGCTTTCCATACTCAAAGTAGTTGATCAGCGGCTATCTTCACTCTTCAATGTCAACTGGAAGTACTGAGATGACGTTTATATCATCTAGTAGCGTTTAAGTGACAAGCGGGATCACCTATCTTTGGCAAACTGGCACGTCTACAGCTTCGTCTTCTCTTAACGCCATACTCGAGGCTAAGTTAGCTAGAGCGTTTGCCATTTGATTTTTTTTTCTTGGCACATGTTCTAGTGTCATAGCCTCGAACTTTCGTAGTAGTTGAGTTGCTAGCCAGAAGTACAAGACGAGATCATCATTCCTTACCTCATATTCAGTCAAGAGTTTATTGATTACGAGCTTGAAGTCACCATACACTTCTAGCGTTGTTATTTCCATGTCAATCGCCATTTGGAATCCGATAATTAGCGCTTGGTATTCAGGGACGTTGTTGGAGCATAGCTCGCTTAGTCGGAAGGAATAGGGTAGTATTTATCTTTATGGTGACATGAATACTACTTCTACCCCTACTCCATCTGCTCGTGCAAATCCGTCGAAGAACATTATCCATGTCGGGAAGATGTCGATGTAGAACATCTCATCGTCAGGCAAGTCATTTGAGATTTTCCAATCAACTAGGATTGGAGGATCGGCAAGGAAGTCTGCTAGCGCTTGTCCCTTGACGGCTTTAGATTGAACGTAGATGATCTCGTACTGATTGAGAAACAATGCCCATTTCGCTAGTCGCCCTGTCAAAATTGGCTTGGACATGACATACTTGACCAGGCTAGTTTTGGCAACTAAGTGGATGGTGAGTGGATGGTGTAAGCATGCATGTAGTGTCTAAGCTTTTGGACAGCAAAGACTAAGGCAAGGCACATCTTCTCGATTGAGTGTTTTACTTAGGTAGTAGATTGCTCTTTCATTTTGGTTTTCATTTTCTTGTACTAAGAGTGCTCCAAGTGAACCTTTTTGTGCAACAATGTATAGGATGAGCGACTTTCCAAGCACGGGTGCTCTTAAGATAGGTAGGCTTACTAGGTACCTTTTTATGCTCTCGAAGGCATTGCGGCATGCGTCATCCCATATGAATGGCGCGACTTTCTTCGTGTAGATTCCTTAGCTCAGGTGTGCTTTGAATGGCCTTGACAATGAAGCCGAGGAACTTTCCAGAGGTGACGCGAAATGCACACTTCAACGGGTTCATCTTGAGGTTGTAGTGTCGTAGTTTGTCAAACACCATTTGTAAATCCTTCAAGTGATCGGATCTCTTCTTGGTCTTGACAACTATGTCGTCTATGTAACATTCTACGTTTTTGTGCAGCATGTCGTTGAAGATCTTTTGCATTGCATGTTGATATTTAGCCCCAGTATTCTTCAAGCCAAAGGGCATTACCTTGTAGCAGTGTATACCTTTTGGAGTGCGGAATGCTGTTAGTTTCTCGTCGGGAACCATGCGGATTTGATTGTACCCAAATGAGCCGTCCATGAATGATAGCTCCTCGTGGCTAGTGGTTGCATCCATCATGATTTCGATGACTGGCAAGGGAAAGTCGTCATTCGGGCAAGCATCGTTGAGGTCTTAGAAGTCTACGCAAACACGTATTTGTCCAGATTTTTTAAGGACAATAACGATGTTGGAGATCCACTTAGGGTATTACACCTCTCGAATGAAGCCTGCTTCAATTAGCTTGTCAATCCGGCCTTAATTTGTAGGTTGAGCTCAGATTGATAGCTGTTGATGCACAAAATCAGCGAGGACTTTGGTACAACAGAAAGTGTCAGGTTTGTGACCTTCGCTTGGTTGCTTCGATCACTAGTGAAGATAAGTACGTAAATGAATAAGGACAGGGAAGCAAACACAAGATGTACGTGGTTCACCCAGATCGGCTACGTCCACGGAGTAGAGGAGTTCTCATTAATTGTGAAGGGTTTACACAAATACATAGGTTCAAGCTCTCATTTTGTGAGTTCTAGTGAATAGTTTAGTACAAAATGACATTAGAGATTATTGTGGGAGAATGATCCCTATTTATAGAGGAGAGTTTCTAGTTTTGTTCTAACATTGACACGTGTCGTGTTGTGATTGGCTTCTGATGTTGACACGTGTCGAGCTGTGATTGGCTTCTGATGTCGACACGTGTCGCATTGTGATTGGCCTCCTGGTTGAAGGGAAGCTCTTATGGGTCCTTGATGGTATAACGTTGACCGGTGCTCAGTAGTTTCGGGATTGGTCAAGTATGGTACAAACAGTGCTCCCCTAAGTTCCCGAGTGAGGGAAGCTCCTCGGTTGGGGACTTGCAAGATCCAAGCCATTGAGTAATCACGAAACTTCTAAGTACTGAAGTGTGGTATCATTTTCACGTGCCTTATCTGCCTCATATGTAGATGTGGCATATTCTCTGGAAGTACTTTTCCTCCATCCATGGGTGGTATCTTTAACCGATGAAGATGCACAAGGTAATGTATCAATTTCACTTGAAGCTTACTTGTAGTTTCGGGCTTGGTCAAGTGCGATACAAACCCTATAGTAGGAGTCCCCCAAGTCACCGAGCTAGGAGATCTGTCGAAAGAGGTGACAGACAAGGTAAGCAGTCAAACTTCCAAGCAAGCAACCCAGGATCGGAGGTTCGACTTTGGCTTTCAGTTGATTGTTCTCCTTCTCCTTGTCTCTCATTCAGCTGCCAGGATAAGGAGAAGCAAATGGAGAAGAGATGATATGAGATACTTTTGCTTTTGAAGAAGTAACTTTCCACAGGCTTATTCTTGAACTGTGCTGGAGGGTTTTCTGGTTCCCTTCAGAGTATAAGGCCGACTCAAGAATTTGAGGGTCAAAACAAGTCCATCAAATCTAGAGTACGTTCGACCTTGATGATATGGGATACTTTTGCTGTTGACGGAATAATGAATGTGGTATGGAAAGGTGTCGTGCTGTAGTAATCTGTTTCAGCTCACCGTTGAACCTTCTGCTTCAATCTTTTGCATGGCAGAAGTGGTGTGCAACCTTTACATTTAAATGGTCCTTCAGAACATTCCTTCATAGTGACTCATCCACGCTTGGCAGCTTCAGTGTAAAGAGCCAATATCTGATCAACTGTCATGAGGTATGTGCCGGTGGAATTCATGACCTTGACAGCAGTTGAGGATGAGTTCTCGAGAGCAATGCTAAGTAAGCAACCAGGCAAAGGTCTCAGGCAGTCAGTTCCAGATTGGAGGTTTGATTTCAGGTTCCGACTGACTGCTCTCTTTCTCTTTGTCCTGCAGGTGTGGACAAGGACGAAGACAAGGACAGGGAGAAAACATGATATGGGATACTCTTGCTTTCGACCCTGATGATATGAGATACTCTTGTTCTTGGTGTGGCTTATTTGCTGAGTTATTATCGGGGGGAAATAAAGCTGAGTATTTCGAGAGGTTATGTTGAGGGTGCATTCTCGAATGCGAGAAAGGGTTGAGCATTTTTGCAGGTTTGCCTGTCCGTTGAGGAGGGAGGTCGATGTATATAGGGATTTCCCAATAACAAGTAGTAATGCTATTCCTTTACCCTTCTTGGTCACAGCAATGTAGTGGGAGCTGCCAGCTTCACGTGTTTTAACTTTGTCAGAGCACTTTGAAAAAGTGGTATGTGGTATCTGGAAAGCTGATGTTGCGTATGAAGATTACAGACAAGCTTTATCTAAGGAAATCTGGCTCTCGAAGTTCTGAGAGCTGTGCCTCTTCGGTTTTCGAACAAGCAATCCCGTCGGGGATCTGGCTCTCGAGATTCGGAAAGCGGTGCCGCTTCAGTTTTTGAGAAAGTAATTATGTTGGGAGTCTTTTCTCGAATGTGAGTAAAGGTTGGACGTTCTTGCCAGCCTGTCTTGCCACAGAACACGGAGGTCGACACACATAGGGACTTTCCAGTTGTCAAGCAGTGGTTCTGTTCCTTTACCCTGTGGGTAATAGTATGGTAGCTGAAACTTCAAAATTCTCGTGCCTAAACTTTGTCAGAGATCTTTGGCAAAGTTATATGTGGTACCCGAGGAGTTGATGGTGTGTGTGGAGAGTGGTGATTGAACAGCAAGATTCGCGTGCTTTCTACTTCAGCAGAAATCTTCGACAGATTGCCCGTAATTTTCGCAAAGCTGAGTGTGTATGTGACAGGTGCTGACGAGGCTGAAAAAGCAGGTGCTTCTTCGATTTCTGAGATCGGCCCTCGTGGTCTCTGAGTAGCCCAGCTTTTGAGAAAGGAAGCGCCTCTTTGATTTTTGAGATCGGCCCTCGTGGTCTCTGAGCAGCCCAGCTTTTGAGAAAGCAAACGCCTCTTCGATTTCTGAAGCTCCGTCGAGTGCAGATTTTTATAGAGGCTGGCATTAAGTTCCACAGCACACTTGAATCTCCACCAGTAGAAGCTCCCTTCTTGCACTTCTAAGATCTTGATTTGTCTGACCTCTTCCCTCTTCAACACATTTGAAAATGTCTGGCCCCTCCGACCGTCGTTTTGACTTGAACCTTGGAGAAGAGACAGCCACGCCTTGTCCAGACAACATATGGCGGCCATCCTTCATATCCCCTACTGGTCCTCTTACCGTTGGGGATTCTGTGATGAAGAATGATATAACCGCTGCGGTGGTGGTCAGGAACCTTCTCACTCCCAAAGATAACAGACTACTTTCCAAACGATCTGATGAATTGGCTGTTAAGGATTCTCTGGCTCTTAGTGTTCAGTGTGCAGCTTCTGTGTCTAATATGGCCCAACGCCTATTTGCTAGAACCCTCCAAGTTGAATCATTGGTTGCTGAAGTGATGAGTCTCAAACAGGAGATTAGAGGGCTCAAGCATGAGAATAAACAGTTGCACCGGCTCGCACATGACTATGCTACAAACATGAAAAGAAAGCTTGACCAGATGAAGGAATCTGATGGTCAGGTTTTACTTGATCATCAGCGGTTTGTGGGTTTGTTCCAAAGGCATTTATTACCGTCGTCTTCTGGGGCTGTACCGCGTAATGAAGCTCCAAATGATCAACCTCTGATGCCTCATCCTTCTAGGGTTCTGTCCAGTACTGAGGCTCCGGATAACCACCCTTCGGTGCTTTCTCTTTCTGGGGCTCTACCGACTGCTGAGACTTCCCCTGAGCAACCTTTGTGAAGGCTCCCTCTTGTTTGTTTATTTTGATTCATGTATATGTACATATTTGTAACTTATCGGAAATATCAATAAACAAGATTTGCTTCATTTCAACGTATTGTGTTAAATACACCAAGGCCTTCTTCACTAAGTTCTTTGAATTTTTCCTTTTGTTGAAGCTTGTATGTTGAAACTTTGTGAGTGAAGCATGTAGGTTGAGGTAGTGCTCCCTTAATTTCCCGAGTGAGGAAAACTTCTCGTTTGGAGACTTGAAAAATCCAAGTCACGAAGTGGTTGTGAGACTTCCGAGTATCAAGGTGCAGTAGCATATGGTAGGAGTCCCCCAAGTCTCTGGTCGAGGGAGTTGACGAATGAGGCATTTCCTTTCTAAGTGGTAGCCCAAAACTCCTTCTTCATATATATTTGTTATGAAAGTTGTTAGGCCCAAAGAAGAGGAGGCCTAGGCAATTTTTTTTTATTTTTTATTTTTTTTTTTTATTTTTGATTTTTTTGTTTTTTTGTTTTTTTGAATTTTCAAATTTCCGGATTTTTGAATTTTCGAAAAAATAAAAATTAAAAATAATATATATATATTTAAAAGCTTTGTTGGTGAAGCTTTGGTGTTGAAGCTTTGTAGGTGAAGCTTTGAGGTTGAAGCTTTGTTGGGCATCATGAATTGATTTTGCTTCACACTATCTTGATGAAGAGTGTGTGAAGCTTTTATATGTTTTGGTGTTGAAATTTTGTATTGTAGGTGAAGCTTTGGGGTTAACTCCGCCGTGTAAGTTTATCTTACATTGCCGGTCCCAAGCCCGGATAAAGGAGGAGGGGGAGGGCGTCAGGTAGTCGACAGCCGGCACTCCATGATCACGTCGAATCCTTATGAAAATGAATCCAGAACGAAATCGCGCTAAAGCTAGGGCGTCACCCGTAAGTGGCGCGCTGTGTGGCCCGAGCACAGTGATAAGTGAGCAAGGGTCGTTGTATCTCCATCGGCACCCGGATGCAGTGTTAAATGAGCAAGGGGGCTATAGAAACTTCTTTTCGAACGACTCCACTCAAAGTTGTTTGGGAGCATATGCTCCTATCAACTTTACACAGGACACACAAAAGAAGTACTTTGATCCTATTAGACGGGGAAGGGTGAAGAAGCTAGGACAGAAGGGTAGAGTTCAAGAGAGCAAAATGCGTTTAGGAACATGGAATATAGGAACCTTGACGGGAAAATCTATGGAAGTAGTAGAAGTTATGGTGAGGAGAAGGATAAATATTATGTGCCTATAAGAAACTAAGTGGGTTGGGCGTAAGGCAAAGGATTTAGAAAACTCAGGGTTTAAACTATGGTATTCGGGCACAAATAGAACGAGAAACGGTGTTGGCATCATCGTGGACAAGACCTTGACACAAGATGTTGTAGATGTCAAGAGGGTAGGAGATAGAATCATGGCAATCAAGATTGTAATAGGACAAGAACTTATCAATGTGATTAGTGCGTACGCACCTCAAGTAGGGTTGGATACGAGTTCGAAGGAGAAATTTTGGGAAGACCTTGGAGACTTGGTGCAAGGAATTGCTCAGACGGAGAAGTTATTTATAAGAGGAGATTTAAATGGACACGTGGGCAGGGAGACAGGCAACTATGGAGGTTTTTATGGTGGCCATGGTTTTGGGGAGAGAAACGAGGATGGGGAAGCTATCTTGGATTTTGCAATGGCATATGATCTCTTCTTAGCCAACACCTTCTTTAAGAAGCGGGAAGAACATGTGATCACCTACAAGAGTGAGTCGTCAAAAACACAAATAGATTTTCTTCTAATGAGGAAAAGGGATCGTATAACTTGTAAGGATTGCAAAGTTATACCAGGAGAGAGCGTGGCTAATCAACATCGCTTGTTGGTGATGGATGTACATATCAAAAGAGTGAGAAAAAAGAACAAGACTTGGAAGTGCCCAAGGACTAGATGGTGGAATCTAAAAGAAGAAAAACAAGCCATTTTCAAAGAGAAAATAACCACCCAGTGTGTGTGGGATAGAGAGGGGGAAGCTAACCAAATGTAGGATTCCATGGCTAGTTGTATCCGAAAAGTAGCAAAAGAGGTATTAGAAGAGTCCAAGGGCTTTGCCCCACACCAAAAGGAATCTTGGTGGTGGAATGAGGAGGTACAAACAAAGGTGAAGGCTAAGAAGGAATGTTGTAAAGCCTTATACAAGGATAGGACCGATGAAAATGGTGAAAGGTATAGAAAAGCGAAGCAAGAGGCGAAGAAAGCTGTGAGAGAAGCTAAGTTAGCGGCTTATGACGATATGTATAAATGACTAGATACCAAAGAAGGAGAGTTGGATATCTATAAACTAGCTAGAGCAAGGGAAAAGAAGACAAGGGACCTAAACCAAGTGAGGTGCATCAAGGATGAGGATGGAAAGGTTCTTGCTACAGAGAACGCGGTTAAAGACAGATGGAAATGTTATTTTCATAATCTTTTCAATGAAGGACATGAAAGGAGTGCTTCTTTAGGGGAGTTGAGTAACTCAGAAGAGTGTAGAAACTACTCTTTTTATCGTAGAATCCGGAAGGAAGAAGTGGTTGTAGCTTTGAAGAAGATGAAGCATAGAAAAGCAGTAGGCCCAGACGATATACCAATCGAAGTGTGGAAAGTTTTGGGAGAGACAGGTATAACATGGCTCACTAACCTTTTCAATAGGATTTTGAAAACGAAGAAGATGCCAAATGAGTGGCGAACGAGCACTTTGGTGCCTATCTACAAGAATAAGGGCGATGTACAAAATTGCATGAACTATAGAGGTATTAAGCTAATGAGTCATACAATGAAGCTCTGGGAGAGAGTCATTGAGCATAGATTGAGGCAAGAGACACGGGTTTCGGACAACCAATTCGGGTTCATGCCAGGGCGCTCAACCATGGAGGCAATCTATCTCTTACGAAGATTGATGGAAAGATATAGAGATGGGAAAAAGGATTTACACATGGTCTTTATAGATTTGGAAAAAGCGTATGATAGGGTCCCAAGAGACATTCTTTGGAGGATTTTAGAGAAGAAAGGAGTACGAGTAGCATATATCCAAGCTATACAGGATATGTATGAAGGAGCAAAGACTGCCGTAAGAACTCATGAAAGACAAACCGAAAGCTTTCCCATAACTGTAGGATTACATCAAGGCTCATCCTTAAGTCCTTACCTTTTTGCGTTGGTAATGGATGAGTTAACAGGACATATTCAAGATGATATTCCTTGGTGTATGCTTTTCGCAGACGATATAGTGTTGATAGATGAAACTCAAGAAGGGGTAAATGCAAAGCTTAACCTTTGGAGAGAAGTGTTGGAATCTAAAGGTCTTCGCCTAAGCCGATCAAAGACAGAATATATGGAGTGCAAGTTCAGTGCAAATGGAGGCCAAAACGAGTTAGGGGTGAGGATCGGAGATCAAGAAATACCAAAGAGCGACCGTTTTCGTTACCTAGGATCTATCTTGCAAAAGAACGGAGAATTAGATGGAGATCTCAACCATAGAATACAAGCTGGATGGATGAAGTGGAAGAGTGCATCCGGCGTGTTGTGTGACCGCCGTATGCCACTGAAGCTCAAGGGAAAATTTTATAGGATGGCAATAAGGCCGGCGATGCTGTATGGCACAGAATGTTGGGCGGTGAAGCATCAACACGTACACAAAATGGGTGTAGCGGAGATGAGGATGCTTCGTTGGATGTGTGGGCACACGAGAAAGGATAAGATTAGGAATGAGGATATCCGGGGTAAAGTAGGAGTAGCCGAAATTGAAGGAAAGATGAGAGAAAATCGGTTACGGTGGTTTGGACATGTGCAAAGAAGGCCTACTGACGTTCCGATTAGAAGATGCGACTATGGGACAGAGGTTCAAGGCCGAAGGGGTAGAGGAAGACCCAGGAAAACTTTGAGAGAGACCCTAAGAAAAGACTTAGAGTACTTGGATCTAACGGAGGACATGACACAGGACAGAACACAATGGCGTTCTAAGATTCATATAGCCGATCCCACTCAGTGACTTGGATTTTCCAAGTCTCCAACCGAGAAGTTGTCCTCGCTCGGGAAATTAAGGGAACACTACCTCAACCTACATGCTCCACTCACAAAGCTCCAACATACAAGCTTCAACAAAAGAAAATTCAAAGAACTTAGCGAAGAAGGCTTTGGTGATTTAACACAATACATTGAAATGAAGGAAAACTTATTTATTGATATCCCCGATAAATTACAAATATGTACATATACTTGAGTCAAAATAAACAAACAAGAGGGAGCCTTCACAAAGGTTGCTTAGGAGAAGTCTCAGCAGTCGGTAGAGCCCCAGAAAGAGAAGGCACCGAAGGGGGATCATTCGGAGCCTCAGTACTGGACAGAACCCTAGAAGGAGGAGGCATCAGAGGTTGATCATTTGGAGCTTCATTACGCGGTACAGCCCCAGAAGACGAAGGCAATAAATGCCTTTGGAACAAACCCACAAATCTCTGATGATCAAGTAAAACCTGACCATCAGATTCCTTCATCTGGTCAAGCTTCCTCTTCATGTTTGTAGCATAGTCATGTGCGAGCCGGTGCAACTGTTTATTCTCATGCTTGAGCCCTCTAATCTCCTGTTTGAGACTCATCACTTCAGCCGCCAATGATTCAACTTGGCGGGTTCGAGCAAATAGGCGTTGGGCCATATTAGACACAGAACCTGCACACTGAACACTGAGAGCCAGAGAATCCTTAACAGCCAACTCATCAGACCGTTTGGAAAGTAGTCTGTTATCTTTGGGAGTGAGAAGGTTCCTGGCCACTACCGCAGTGGTCATATCATTCTTCATCACGGGATCCCCAACGGTAAGAGGACCAGTAGGGGAGACGAAGGATGGGCGCCATTTGTTGTCTGGAGAAGGCGGGGCTGCCTCTTCAACAAGGTTCAAGTCAAAACGACGGTCGGAGGGGCCAGACATTTTCAAAGGTGTAGAAGAGAGAAGAGGTCAGACAAATCAAGATCTTAGAAGTGCAAGAATGGAGCTTCTACTGGTGGATATTCAAGTGTGCTTTGGAACTTAATGTCAGCCTCTATAAAAATCTGCACTCGACGAAGCTTCAGAAATCGAAGAGGCGTTTGCTTTCTCAAAAGCTGGGCTGCTCAGAGACCACGAGGGTCGATCTCAGAAATCGAAGAGGCGTTTGCTTTCTCAAAAGCTGGGCTGCTCAAAGACCACGAAGGCCGATCTCAGAAATCGAAGAGGTTTGCTTTCTCAAAAGCTGGGCTGCTCAGAGACCACGAGGGCCGATCTCAGAAATCGAAGAGGTTTGCTTTCTCAAAAGCTGGGCTGCTCAGAGACCACGAGGGCCGATCTCAGAAATCGAAGAGGTTTGCTTTCTCAAAAGCTGGGCTGTTCAGAGACCACGAGGGTCGATCTTAGAAATCGAAGAGGCACCTACTTTTCCAGCCTTGTCAGCACCTGTCACACGCACACTCAGCTTTGCGGAAATTATGGGCATTCTGTCGAAGATTTCGGGCGAAGTAGAAAGCACATGAATCGTACTGTTCAATCACCCACTTCCCACACGCAACAGTAGCTCATGGGTACCACATATAACTTTGCCAAAGTTCTCTGACAAAGTTGAGACTACTTTTCCAGCCTTGTCAGCACCTGTCACACGCACACTCAGCTTTGCGGAAATTATGGGCATTCTGTCGAAGATTTCTGGCGAAGTAGAAAGCACATGAATCGTACTGTTCAATCACCCACTTCCCACACGCAACAGTAGCTCATGGGTACCACATATAACTTTGCCAAAGTTCTCTGACAAAGTTGAGACTACTTTTCCAGCCTTGTCAGCACCTGTCACACGCACACTCAGCTTTGCGGAAATTATGGGCATTCTGTCGAAGATTTCTGGCGAAGTAGAAAGCACATGAATCGTACTGTTCAATCACCCACTTCCCACACGCAACAGTAGCTCATGGGTACCACATATAACTTTGCCAAAGTTCTCTGACAAAGTCGAGACACGTGAAGCTTGCAACTCTCACTACATCGCTCTGACCAAGAAGGGTAAAAGAATAGCAAAGAAACAACACTAACAAAGTTTAGACACATAAATTTTGACGGCCTAGCTACCATATTATTACCCACAAGGGTAAAGGAACAGTACCACTGCTGGATAATTGGAAAGTCCCGGTGTGTCAACCTCTGTGCTTCATGGCAAGGTAGACTAGCAAACATGCCCAACCTTTACTCACATTCGAGAAAACACTCCCAACAAGATTGCTTGCCCCAAAATCGAAGAGGCATCGCCCTCCGATTCTCGAGAGCCAGACTTCCAACATGATTACTTTCTCAAAAATCGAAGAGAGGGTAAAGGAACAGTACCACTGCTGGATAATTTGAAAGTCCCTGTGTGTCATCCTCTGTGCTTCGTGGCAAGGTAGACTAGCAAACATGCCCAACCTTTACTCACATTCGAGAAAACACCCCCAACAAGATTGCTTGCTCCAAAATCGAAGAGGCACCGCCCTCCGAATCTCGAGAGCCAGACTCCTAACATGATTACTTTCTCAAAAATCGAAGAGAGGGTAAAGGAACAGTACCACTGCTGGATAATTGGAAAGTCCCTGTGTGTCAACCTCTGTGCTTCGTGGCAAGGTAGACTAGCAAACATGCCCAACCTTTACTCATATTCGAGAAAACACTCCCAACTCCCAACATGATTACTTTCTCAAAAATCGAAGACACCGCTCTCCGAATCTCGAGAGCCAGACCCCCAGCATGATTGCTTTCTCAAAAAATCGAAGAAGCATCGTTCTCCGAATCTCGAAAGCCAGATCCCCGACAGGATTGCTTGTTCGAAAACCGAAGAGGCACCACTTTCCCAACTTCAAGAGCCGGATCTCCTTGGATAAAGCTTGTCTGTAATCTTCACACGCAACATCAGCTTTCCAGATACCACAGACCACTTTTTCAAAGTGCTCTGACAGAGTTAAAACTTGTGAAGCTGGCAGCTCCCACTACCGTGCTATGACCAAGCAGGGTAAAGGAATAGCATTATTACTTGATGTTAGGGAGACTCCTATATATGTCGACCTCCATCCCCAACGGACAGGCAAACCTGCAAAAATGCTCAACCCTTCCTCTTATCTGAGAGGGCACTCCCAACGAAGCCTTTCGAAATATTCAGCTTTCTTTCCCCCCGATAATACCTCTGTAAACAAGCTATACTAGAGCAAGAATATCTCATATCATCAGGGTTAAAAGCAAGAGTATCCCATATCATGCTTTTTCCCTGTCTTTTCCTTTGGCCTTGTTCTTACCTGCAAGACAAGGAGAAAGAGAGCAATCAGTCAGCACTTGGAATCAAGCTTCCAGCCAGGAACTGACTGCCTGGAACCCCTTACCCTGGCATTGCTCTCGAGTACTCATCTTCAACATCTTATGCTTCCAGGGAAGATACCGCATCTGCCTGAGGAACAGATAAAGCAAGTGAGAAGGATACAAGGAAGCATGTGGAGACAAGCGTAACAGCACACGTGCCGATACATCCACTACTCTGTCAAAAGCAAAAGTATCCCATATCAGCAGGGTCGAACGTACTCTAGATTTGATGGACTTGTTTTGACCCTCAAATTCTTCAGTCGGCCTTATACTTTGGAGGAAACCAGAAAACCCTCCAGCCCAATTCAAGAATAAGCCTGTGGAAAGTTACTTCTTCAAAAGCAAAAGTATCCCATATCATCTCTTCTCATTTTTCTTCTCTTTATCCTTCATGCTGCCTGCAAGATAGGGAGAATGTGAACAATCAGCCGGAGCTCTGATTGCTTACCTTGTCTGTTACCTCTTTCAGCAGATCCCCTAGCTCGGCGACTTGGGGGACTCCTACTACATGGTTTGTATCGCGCTTGACCAAGCCTGAAACTACAAGTAAGCTTCAAGTGACATTGATACATTACCTTGTGCATCTCCACCAGTTACAGATACCACCCCTGGATGGAGGAAGAGTACTTCCAGAGAAGATTCCACATCTACCTATGAGACAGATAAGGAAAGTCAAGCCGATACCACACTCCGGGACTTAGAAGTTTCGTGGTTACGGGATCATTCTCCCACAATATTTCATAATGTCATTTGTACTAAATCATTCACTTGTACTCCCTAAAGGAGAGCTTGAACCTATGTACTTGTGTAAACCCTTCACAATTAATGAGAACTCCTCTATTCCGTGGACGTAGCCAATCTGGGTGAATCACGTACATCTTGTGTTTGCTTTCCTATCTCTATCCATTTATATACTTATCCACACTAATGACCGGAGCAATCTAGCGAAGATCACAAAAAGTGACCGTTTTCGCTACCTAGGATCTATCTTGCAAGAGAACGGAGAATTAGATGGAGATCTCAACCATAGAATACAAGCTGGATGGATGAAGTGTAAGAGTGTATCCGGCGTGTTATGTGATCGTCGTAGGCCACTGAAGCTCAAGGGAAAATTTTATAGGACGGCAATAAGGCCAACGATGTTGTATGGCACAGAATGTTGGGTGGTGAAGCATCAACACGTACACAAAATGGGTGTAGCGGAGATGAGGATGCTTCGTGGGATGTATGGGCACACGAGAAAGGATAAGATTGGGAATGAGGATATCCAATGTAAAGTAGGAGTAGCCAAAATTGAAGGAAATATGAGAGAAAATCGGTTCCGGTGGTTTGGACATGTGCAAAGAAGGCCTACTGACGCTCCGGTTCGAAAATGTGACTACGGGACAGAAGTTCAGGGCCGAAGGGGTAGAGGAAGACCTAGGAAAACTTTGGAAGAGACCCTAAGAAAAGACTTGATTACTTGGATCTAACGGAGGACATGACACAAAACCGAGCGCAATGGCGTTCTAGGATTCATATAGCCGACCCCACTTAGTGGGAAAAGGCTTTGTTGTTGTTGTTGTTGTTGAGGTGAAGCTTTGGGGTTGAAGCTTGATAGGTGAAGCTTTGGTGTTGAAGCTTTATAGGTGAAGCTTTGATGTTGAAGCTTTATAAGTGAAGCTTTGGTGTTGAAGCTTTATAGGTGAAGCTTTGGTGTTGAAGGGTTGAAGCTTTATAGGTGAAGCTTTGGTGTTGAAGCTTTATAGGTGAAGTTTTGGGGTTGAAGCTTTATAGGTGAAACTTTTGTTGGCACCATAAATTGATTTTGCTTCACACTATCTTGATGAAGATAGTGCAAAGCTTTTGAGATTGATATTTGTCCTCCATTGATGAAGCTTTTGTTGGCACCATAAATTGATTTTGCTTCACACTATCTTGATGAAGATAGTGCAAAGCTTTTGAGGATTGTAGTTGTGTTCCATTGATGAAGCTTTGTTGAATTTCCCAATTTCCAATTTCCTCTTTTTTTTTTTTTTTTTTGTTTTTTTTTTGTTTTTTTTTTTTTGTTTTTTTTTTGTTTTTGTTTTTTTTTTTGGGAAAACTAGAAATTTGAAAATGTGGGAGAGACAACGTATACAAATTTTACTTCGATACTGTTAAGCGAGAGATTGTGATGCAAGCCACATCTTGTAGTAGTCGAAGGTTTGGATGAACCACATAAATTGAATTTGCTTCGAACATTCTTGATTAAGAGCGTTTGAAGCTTTCTATGAGTTGTAATGTTTGCATTGTTACAGAGGAGAAATGTCTGAAGCAGATGCAAGAGGGTTGAAGAGCTTGATCTTCGTATACCATGCACTGAAGCCATTGTTGGCTTGCAATAAGACTTTGTTGGTGACTATAGCTCTTGTTAGGCATAAGTGCTCCCCTAGTTGAGTTGTAAAGCTTGATGGTTTTTTATTATTTGTGAATGCTAGGAGTTCACATGTACAAGTTGTACCACTCGTCTTCTGGTTAATGGAATGAATGGTAGGTTGCTTTCATCACTTGGTTGGTGGTACGAATGTGAATTCCTTAATCACCTTTCATCATATTTCATCACCTGGTTGGTGACATGAAGGAGAGTACGCGTTGTACATTTCATCACCTGGTTGGTGGCATCATCACCTGGTTGGTGGCATGAAGGAAAGTACGCGTTGTACATTTCATCACCTGGTTGGTGGCATGAAGATGAGTTCTTTCTTCACCTGATTGGTGATAAGGGTGGCAAGTTTCCAAATAATATTAGAGTACGGGTTGTACATTTCATCACCTAGTTGGTGGTACGAAGGTGAGTCCCTTCATCACCTAGTTTGTGAGAATAAGGGCAAGGTGTTGAGGCACATTGTGGCAATTGTCGAATGACACAAAGTGTGTTGAACCCTTTCGAAGCACAGTTGGCTTATGTATGGATGTGTTGGAATGTATGATGTTTATGCATGAATGTGTTGGAATGTATGATGTTTATGTATGAATGTATTGGAATGTATGATGTTTATGTATGAATGTGTTGGAATGTATGATGTTTATGTATGAATGTGTTGGAATGTATGATGTAGATCCTTTGTATAGTCTTGTTGACACATACTTAGATTTTGTTTTGTATTGGAAACATTTGCGTTGAAGCTTCAACACTTGAGTGTTTCATTGCTCAGAATGGAAAAGAGTTTATGGCCGAGTTGGCTAAATCACCTCTTTATTGAATTCATACCAAATGGTATTTGTTACATAGGATGCCGAACAGCTGTAGCTTAACACTTGTACAATGTGAGTCTATTTGTAATAGTACTTCAAGTGGTCAGCATTCCATGGATGGCCAAGGGTCTTGCCGTCGGAGTTTCTGAGCTTGTAGGAGCCAGGACGGCTGATGCTGACGACCTCGAACGGTCCGTCCCAGTTAGGACTGAGTGTTCCTTCACTCGGGACCCTATCACAGAGTAATCTTTTCTTCAGTACCCAGTCTTCCACTTTGAAAGAGCGAGGTTTGACCCTTGAGTCGTAGTAGTTGGAAATGCGCTGCTTGTTGGCGACATTCCTCGGGTGAGCCTGATTTCTGTGTTCCTCGACTAGATCCAGGTTGAGGGTGAGTTGTTTGTCGTTCTCACTCTGCATGTAATTCTGGATTCGGTATGTTGCTTGCTCAAGCTCAACCGGGACAACTGCTTCTGTACCAAAAGCAAGTGAGAATGGAGTTTCTCCTGTGGAAGTCCGATATGAAGTGCGGTATGACCAAAGAACTTGGGGTACGAATTCTGGCCAACAACCTTTAGCTTTGTCCAAGCTAGTTTTCAGAGTGCGGTTGATTATTTTGTTAACGGCCTCGACTTGTCCATTAGACTGGGGATGGGCTGGAGAGGCAAAACATAAGTTGATGTTGAACTTAGAGCAGAACATCTTGAACTTCTTGTTGTCGAACTGCCGCCCATTGTCCATGACTATCGCATTGGGAATGCCGAATCTACAGAGGATGTTCTTCCATACGAAGTCTTCTATTTTTCCCTCAGTAATGGTTGCCAAAGGTTCTACTTCAGCCCACTTTGTGAAGTAGTCAACTGCAACGATTGTATAGCGGACCTTGCCCTTTCCTGCAGGCATTGGGCCGATCAAATCAAGTCCCCATTGGGCGAAGGGCCAAGGGCTGATCATAGAAGTGAGCGGCTTGGGAGGGGAGTGAGGGATAGTTGCGTAGCGTTGACACTTATCACATGAGCGAGATATTCTGATGGCATCTTGGTGGAGTGTTGGCCAATAGTATCCTTGGCGAAAAGTCTTGTGTGCTAGGGATCGAGACCCAGCATGATCTCCGCAGACTCCTTCATGTATTTCCCGAAGGACATTTTCCGCCTCCGCAGGTGTAAGGCATCTTAGGTAGGGCAGGGTAAAACCGCGCTTGTAGAGTTGGTCATTAATGATCAGGTAGCGAGCAGACTTGTATCAAATCTGTTTAGCTTGGACTTTGTCATTTGGGAGGGTGTCATGGGCAAGGAATTTATAAAATGGGGTGATCCAACTATCTCCTTGTTGTAAATTGCACACTTCCGCGACCATGGTGCTTGGTGCTGCCAACAATTCGACATGAATTTTTCTCCCAATCTTGTCTTCCACTGCCGAGGCGAGGCGGGCCAAAGCGTCTGCATGACTGTTTGCCGCTCGAGGAACTTGGGTGATCTGGTAGTGGAAGTGCTTGAGCAAAAGTCGTGTTTGCACAAGATATGCTGCCATGGAGCTATCCTTAGCATCAAAGTTGTTCGTGACTTGGTTGACCACTAATTGGGAGTCACTGAAGATATCAATTTGTTTAACTCCAAGATGCTTGGCCAAACGTAAGCCTGCTAGAAGGGCTTCGTATTCGGCCTCGTTGTTCGATGCCTTGAATTTGAAACGAATAGCGTATTCTATCGCAACTTTGTCAGGGGTAGTGAGGACTAATCCTGCTCCGCAGCCCTGTTGGTTGGATGAGCCATCAACATACAGACTTCATGCTGGGGTTGTTGATTCTATCTTCTGAGCTTCCGATGGTAATGAAGCTATTGCTTCAGGTGTAGAAGCAATGTCAACAGGATATGTGAAGTCGGCGATGAAATCTGCTACTACTTGACCCTTTTCGGCTGGTTTTGGTTGGTAGGAGATGTCAAACTCACCCAATGCTATCGCCCATTTGATCATTCGCCCAGACGTGTCAGGACTCTGGAGTATCTGTCGAAGAAGGTGATTGGTAAGCACGATGATGGCGTGTGCTTGGAAATAAGGGCGAAGTTTTCGAGCAGACATGACCAATGCTAGAGCTAATTTCTCAATGTTGAAGTATCGTGTCTCCGCATCTTGTAGGGCCTTGCTAGCATAGTAGACTGGCCGTTCGACACCACTGTCATTTCGAATAAGAACAGAACTGACTGCTAAAGCCGAAACCGATAGATAGATAATGAGAGTGTCACCAACTTCTGGTTTGGAGAGCAGAGGGGCTTTACTCATGTACTATTTGAGGTTCCTGAATGCCTTGGCACATTCCTCCGTCCATGTAATGTACTTCTTATTTCCCTTGAGTGCTTTGAAGAAAGGAGCACATCTGTCTGTGGCCTTAGAGATGAATCTGGTTAAGGCTGCCACCTTGCCAGTAAGGCTTTGGATGTCTTTTGAAGTTACTGGCTCTTTCATGTTGAGGATTGCTTTGATCTTTTCGGGGTTAGCTTCAATGCCTCGTTGGCTAATCATGAAGCCTAAGAATTTGCCAGAGCCCACGCCGAAGGCACATTTGTTGGGGTTCAACCTCATTCGATACCTCTTTAGAATGGTGAAAGTTTCAGATAGGTTGGTGATGTGTTGGTCAGCATGTTTGCTCTTGACTAACATATCATCAACGTAAACTTCCATGCTCTTCCCAATCTGTTCGGCGAACATTGAATTGACCAGTCTCTGATAAGTTGCTCCTGCATTCTTTAGACCAAAGGGCATGACTTTGTAGCAATATAGTCCCCTGTCAGTAGTGAAGGCTGTGTGTTCTTGGTCTGAGGGGTTCATGAGGATTTGGTTGTATCCTGAATAAGCGTCCATGAAGCTCAAGAGCTCACACCCTGCCGTAGAGTCTATAAGTCTATCAATGAGAGGAAGGGGGAAACTATCCTTCGGGCATCCTTTGTTTAGGTCGGTGTAGTCGACACACATTCTCCACAAGACCTTTTGAAGCAGGAGACTTTCCTTGGTCGGATTTTTCTTAACAAGGACAACATTTGCTACCCATGTTGGGTAATTGACTTCATGGACGAAGCCTATGTCCTTGAGTTTTTCAACTTCTGCTTCATCGCCTCGTATCGTTCAACATCATAAGATCTTCGCTTCTGTTTTACTAGTTTGGTCTTGGGATCAATACTCAAGTGGTGACAGATGATATCAGGAGAGATGCCCGACATATCTTTATATGACCAAGCGAAGACCTCGGCGTTCTCTTGCAAAAAGGAGATCAGTGACAACCGAAGGGGTGGTGACAAAGTGGTGCCAATCTTCACCATGCGATCTGGATGGTCTTTAGAGATAGAGACATTCTCTAACTCTTCAGCGGGTTGTGCTTGCTGGGTGAATGAGTCATCTCGAGGGTCGTCGGGTTGACTGTTGCCATCATGAAGATCCGAGTTGGCTTCATCTGGACTGGTCTTTACTACCTGGTTATGTATAGAGAGGGTCTCCTTGGGGACAGGCAGGTGTTGTTGTTTAACTGAAGTGTTGTAACATGATCGAGCACTAAGTTGATCTCCCCTGATGTATCCATTACCGAAAGGGGTTGGAAACTTCATCAACAACATATGTGTGGATACCATGGCCTTGAGATTATTGATGCCTGTGCGCCCAAAGATGACATTGTATGCCGTCGGGCAATTGACCACTAGGAAGTTAGTGGTAATAGTAGTTGTGTAGGGGCCTGTACCAATGGTGAAGGGTAAGTGTATACTCCCTAAAGGTTGCACGATATCGCTAGAGAAGCTTATCAGAGGAGAAATCGAGCTATCGAGCAAGTGTTCAGCTACATTAAGTGCCTTGAAAGCTTCAGCAAACATGATATTGACTGAAGCACCTATGTCTATCAGGATTCGTTTCACATCAAAATTTGCTATGTGAGCCTCCACGATCAGCGGGTCGTTGTGAGGGTAGATGATACCTCTTTCTTCCTCAGGGTAGAAACATATTGGATCCCAGTTAGGCTTTTGATACTTGCCTCCCCTGATGTCTTCCACGTGAAACACTTGATGGCCAGGTCTCAAAGTTCATTCACTGTTTTTCATGGCCCTATTGGAAGATTCAGACATAGGTGTGCCGCCGCTTATAGAATATATCACATTCACCTGGCGTTGGTTACGGTTATCCTTTGGAGGGTGAAGGAGGAACTGATCAATTTTTCCTTCACGTGCCAAAGCTTCAATATGATCACGGAAGATGACGCACTCCTCGCCATCATGGCCATTATACTCGTGGTAGTAGCAAAACATGCCCGTGTTTTTCGTGGACTTGTAATCTGGCTGTCTTGGCTTTGGCTTTGGTATCAGATGAGCTATACTGTGGTAGATGGCCGCGCATGTAGCGTTCAAAGGTGTGTATGTCTCATACCTCGGGGTAGGGCCTGTCTTGACACGTGATTGGCCCACTGCATTGACTGCCTGGGGACGAGCGTTATTGTGACGATATCATGAGTTATCGCGATAGTGCCCCTTATTCTTTTTATTAAAATGAGATTGGTGAGGATGGAAATCTTTCCTTTTGCCCTGGGATTGATATGTCCGCTGACTTGGCGAAGCATTAAATGAGGCAGGGGGGTGGGCTGCTACCGTTTGGAAGGTTGAGGTCTTCTCATTCGGTTGGATCTAGCCTCCACTCCCTACTTGCTAATAAGGGGTGACTGTAGGGGGTTTCCCTTGATATGTCCTTGCCTCGGCGGAGGCATGGTTGTAAGCTTGTGCCATCACCTCAGAGTAAGTCTTCCAAGTGTTGGCATTGATCATGTACTTGAAGAAACAGTCACGTAAGCCTGCCGTGAAAGCCTTGAGGGCGGTCTTGTCATCTGCCTCAGTGCAACGAGAATACTCATGGCTGAAGCGGCCAGCATACTTTCGTAATGACTCGTCTGGCTTCTGGCAAATAGTGTACAAGTCATCTGCGGAATGCAAGCGATCGGTCTGGAAGATGTGTTGAGAGACAAACAGCTTCCTCAACTCTTCAAATGAGTCTACTGTCTCAGGCGGAAGACGGCAATACCAGTTTAAAGCTCCGCCAGAGAGGGTGGAGGGGAAGAGAAGGCACCATTCTTCGTCGGTGTGTCTCCGGTATACCATGGTGGACTCAAAGAGGTTAAGGTGTTCAATCGGGTCTTCCTTTCCAATATAGAGTTGTAAGCCAAGCTTCTGCTTTGTCTTTGCTTGGAGGGGGTGTTGAGGATCCTTCTTGTGAGGGGCCCAGGCCTGGGTTGGTTCCAGTCAGGTATCTCGGCTTGACGTTCAGCCTTCAACTTGTTTACTTCATTCAGGAGCTGTAGGACAAGGGGGTCCTGAGTGGAGTCGTGCACCACTGAAGGTTTCTTCCGTAAGTCCCCATCGCCTCTTGTAAGTAGGAAAGTTTGATCAAGATAGCGTGATTTTTCCTTGGACTCGTCACACTGACTCCTAGAGTGAGTATGTCGGAACATTTTCGAGTCCCCTGTACCTTCATGTTCTTCTGGAACTTGTTGCCCATTCCCTAGATTAACTGCTGGCTGGGTCGTGGGAGAGGACCGAGTCTTTCAGAAACTCTTGGGTCATTGATCTTCGAGCTTATGTGGATGGGATTCTCTCGACGTTGCTTTATGAAGTCTCGACAATCGCGATAGACGGCTTTTGATCCTTCCACTCCTTCTGTGAGGAGGTGCTTTCCTCTACTCCTTCTGCTTTGGGTTGAAGCAGCTGGGTTGAGAGAAGTCTCATGTTGATTATCACATTGATGTGTAGCTCGATCCTTATCAGGGATGTCCGTGTTGGATATCGGTGATCCTCCGTGTTGGGGGGGCATTCAGATGATTGTTGACCTCAGCAGGGGCGACGAGCTTGTGTGCTTGAGCATGCCTAGCCTCGTGAAGCATCTCGAAAAGTTTTTCATACTGCTCTTGGAGAACCTCGTTCCTCATCACTATCTTGTTGTTCTGAGCTTCTAACTCATTGACTTTAGCTTGAAGAGTAACTCTATCTCCTTCCTGTTTTCGTTGCTTCATACTAGGTCCAATGGGGGTGTCATTCTGTGTGCTATGGCTTCTTTCGCTCCCCATGTCGGAGAGAGATGCTTGGCCAAAAGAGAGTGTACGAGCAGTGGAAACCAGCTTGACAAAGCTGAAGAGAGTGGGAATAAGTGTCAGTTCCCACAGACGGCGCCAAATGTTGATGCACAAAATCAGCGAGGACTTTGGTACAACAGAAAGTGTCAGGTTTGTGACCTTCACTTGGTTGCTTCGATCACTAGTGAAGATAAGTACGTAAATGAATAAGGACAGGGAAGCAAACACAAGATGTACGTGGTTCACCCAGATCGGCTACGTCCACGGAGTAGAGGAGTTCTCATTAATTGTGAAGGGTTTACACAAATACATAGGTTCAAGCTCTCATTTTGTGAGTTCTAATGAATAGTTTAGTACAAAATGACATTAGAGATTATTGTGGGAGAATGATCCCTATTTATAGAGGAGAGTTTCTAGTTTTGTTCTAACATTGACACGTGTCGTGTTGTGATTGGCTTCTGATGTTGACACGTGTCGAGCTGTGATTGGCTTCTGATGTCGACACGTGTCGCATTGTGATTGGCCTCCTGGTTGAAGGGAAGCTCTTCTGGGTCCTTGATGGTATAACGTTGACCGGTGCTCAGTAGTTTCGGGATTGGTCAAGTATGGTACAAACAATAGCGTCTTTGAGTTTGCTTTATCGGTCACATTCCAGGCTTGACTGCAAGACGATGCACAACAATGGTAGGGTCAAGGCAAGGCATTTCTTTGTAAGTTTAAGCAAAAACGTCTTTATACTCCAAGAGCAGTTAGTAGTACTCCTCAACCTCGTCCATGTTTAGAAGTGCGCTTACGAAGATAAGCTTTGGCTCCCTGTTTGTGCCTAAGTTGAGCTCCTTGAGGACATCGACCATGGCTTGCCCCTCGTCTTCGAGTTGAGATAGCGCAGCAGTGACATCTTCCTCGGGGACTTCGTCTTCTTCGTCCTATTGGATCGTGATGTGGAAGACATCCTGGACCTCCTCTTCAGTGTCGTCCATTTAGGCTTGTTGGCGTGAAGATTAACCAATATGGATGATGGTGCACCTCCTTACCTTTAGTGGTCATTTTGTGTCCATCTTCAGGGTTGCTTGGTGTTTCATCCTTAAAGGAATCGAGCTTCAAACATTGTCTTTTTTTGGTAAACCGTCGAGCTTTTCTTCCTTTGGCATTGTCTTCTTTTTGTTGGAAGTATGCCCACAAAGCCACTCATTTGATGTAATAGCTTTTGGAATACTTAATGTATTAAACTTTTATATGTTTAATGAAAGGCAAAGCTTATTGTTAATCACTATTTATTGTATATTGTGTTTAAGCAATAAGGGAATCCAAGGAATGTATTTGATCTAAGAGATAAGTGATTTAAGTAAGTTAGATTAACGAGACCTTTCTCTTATGTTCATTCCTAAAACGTTCCTAGCCATAGGATTGCCAATTGGGCATTGACAATCCGCTAAGGTTAGTATGTGTTATGTCGACTCAAGCGCGAGTATGACAAGTCTCAAGTCATTTAGTGTTGGACACTAAGACAAACACATAGGTGCTCAAAAGAGTAATCAAGTACACTGAACAACGATCAAAGGAGAGTTCAAACATACATGTCATGTAAGAACTCGATAGTTGCAATATGCAAAGTAGTCATTTGACCTGAGGCATCATAGATGTCTAATGGTTAAGTCCTTGATCTTTGATCATGTTAAATGGCATTCCATTGGAGTGTCCACGGCATTGTTGGGATCAAGCTATCTAGTCATGTAGGCATATGAATGTACAACAAGGGATCTCTAACCTTCCATGGTGGAAGGAGAATACTCTAAGATATGATTCGGGAGTCTTTGGCCAAAGCATATGAATATGACTTAGGAAGTTTGTTCCAAATCATGTTCAATTGAATCATATAGAGAAGTATCACATTGGATAGTAGACATGAAACAAACTATCACTTAAACAATGTGATTAAGAGTATTGTATTAGAGAATGACCGTATTGCATTGTAGTTGTAACTGGATAGGTTCTCCAACCAATTCTACTTAGCTTGGGTAACAATGACATACTGCTAGGTGTCACTTATGGTTTGTGGAAGCCCTAATGATTAGCAAACACTAATTTTAAGGGAGAATTGAAATGTGGTTTCAATTCACAATCGATCGTTAAGAGTAACAATCGCCCACTACCTCGCTGAATGGAACCTAATGGATCGTACATCGAGTAAGGATGATAGTGAAGAAATAAATAAGATGGATATGCAATTAAATTGTTTAATTGAAAAATGGTCAAGATTAATTAATTAGTTAATTAATTATACGAAATGTTCGTATTAGGCTTTTAAGTTGGTTTTGGGCTTCGGGGCCCAAAAGCGTTTTGGTCCACAAGGCCCATTATGTTTAAGTTGTATGACAACTAAAACAAAATGGGCAAATTAGCCCAATAACAAGGTAAGGCCGGCCATAGGGTGAGGGGTTGCAAATTTGGATTAATTACAAGTTTGCCACTCACTTGAAATGAAGTATAAAATCAACTTTATAGCTTTATTTCTTATTAGGGTTTTTCTTGGTGAAATGAGGTGAAACACTTTCTCTCATTTTCTCTAAAGAGGCCGGCCACTTAGAGGGGATTTAGCTAGCAATCTTTTCTTCTCTAAGTCATCCATTTTCATCTTCACACTTCATCCTTGGTGTGGAGACTTAGAGACATCAAGCTTTTGATGTTTTGGAGAACTAATCCTCAAATCCTCAAAGAAGAAAATGAGCACTAAAAGGAGGAAAATCACAAGGAAGATCCAAGGAGCATGGAGGTGACTTGAAGGCCCTCCACTTAGGTGAATCCCTTGTGTAAACAAGGATGAGCTTCAAGGGTAAAGAATCTCAAAATTCTTCATTCTCTTTAATGTTGTTAAAGAGTCTTTTGGTTCACCATATACTAGGCTTTGAAAGTCATGGGTTTTATGAATTGTTTTTTAATGCATGCCTTCTTTAATGTGTTAATAGTTTGCATGTGTATTCAAATGTTCTTACTTGTTCTTAGCTAGGACAAAAATTTTCCTTCACTTTTTTCTAGAAAGCTTCTTGGTTTCTTCAAGTCTTTCCAAAGCCGACCGTCATGAAGGAGAGCTAGCCATGTTGCTTTGTTTCTTAGGTTTTGACGACCTTTCGAAAACAGAGCTTTGGGTGTTGGCGTGTTAAGCCTTTTGAAGATAGAGGTTCGGTCTTGTCCCATAATACGATCAAGTGCCGAAACCCTAAGTTTTGAACTGTTTAGTCGATTGAAGACTGATGTTCGAAGGGCGAGTTTAGGCTTCTCTTGATTTTGTTCAATGCTCACATTGATGTATTGAGCGCTAGCTTTCTTTGATTTTCTTGAGATATTCACAAGTGTAATTGGTGTGAAGCCAAGTCCAGCTTTGTTGTTGTCAACTCTATAACCATGCTCCTTCAACTTCTTTTTAATCTCGGTAAAGTTACGTTCTTTGTTATTGATGGTGTTTGCGTTCTTCTTTCCAAGATTTGAAAAGGAGGCAAAATCGTACCCAGCCTTGACATGAGTTTGTAGGCGTTTGGGTCGAAACCTTCTTCGGTCCTCTTGGTTGGAAGAAAGCTTGGTTTCGCCCTTTTTGGCAGGGGTTTTCTGAAACCTTGTAATGGTTTTGAAACTTTAGCGTCGCCTAGCTGTGTCAAAGGTAACATTGCATTTGTCTTGAGCAACTTTACATCGTCTTTGTGCGGCTGTGTTTCGGCTTTGCTTGCTCTAGTTTCGAATGAGGATTACCCATTCTTTCTTCTTAACATCGGGATGTATCGGAAGACGGGTGTGTTTGACCCTTCTGTCACACTCCCTTTGGTTATTGCGGGCTTAGCAGGCCCATCGTCGTCTTTGCTTGAAGATGGCACATCTTCCCTTTCTTGTTCTTTGGGCACAGCTTGCCATTCATTCCTTTTGGAAGAGCTTCAGGCACCATTTCTTCATCCATATAGAACTTGGCGTCTGCAAAGTGTGATTCAGCTTCGGTAAATAGTTTGGTGTCACCTTGTATCACCTTTACCCTTTCTCGGTAAAACTTTAGGCATTGGTGAAGGGTAGACGGTACTACTTCATTCTCGTGGATCCAAGGCCTTCCAAGAATAAGTTGTAGAAAGTTCTTGCATCAATCACGTGGAATAATGTGCTTGACTTGAGTTCGCCAATGGTCATTTCGACTCAGACCATGCACATCACTCTTTGTCCTCCTTGGTTAAAACCTTGGATTAAAAGATGGCTTCAGAATAATTCATCTTCCTTTATGGCCGAACCTTCATCCACAAGCATGCGGTTGATTTTATGTTCCCTCACATACCCAGAGATGAAAAGATGATGGTAGTGAGACTTTGATCCCAGCATCAAGTCTTCGTCAATGAAGTTGATGCGTCATGGGCGGCACAGCATGTGGCATATTCATGTGGTCAAAGCTTCAAGCCTTTATCCTTGCTTTCTTACTCTTCGTGAACATCGGGGCTCGCCAAGACCACTATTAGTGCTCTTCACATCTCTTTGGGCAATCGCATCGTCTCCTTGATACTAAAGTATGATGCTAGGCTTTCTTCAGGCGTATGAGTTTTCTCTACCTCGATGATGATAGCTTTGTATTTTGAGGGCTCTTCTATCTCTACTTCAACCATGTGACAGGCAACGGTAGTGCACTTTTGAAAAAAATTATTTAGGAAGTACTCGTGCATGGAGACGGGAATGCACAGCTTTTACTTCATAAGTTCGCCATCGTACGTTGGCTTAGCAGCTCTTACATTTCTCTTGGGCTTCCTATTATTGCGGCGGCGGTGCTTTCTCGCTTGTTCCACATTTGGCTTTGCGGCTTGTGGTCTTGGCTTCCTTGTCTTTTTGTTGGTCACCAGTGTCCACCCTTCTTCATTATCGGTAAATGCATTTTGGTCACTTACCTCCAGTGATGGTTGTGTAAGAGGTGCCGTGCAGCTTGAGTAAGGATGAGAATGGGCATGCATCATTTAGAAAGGCACGGGATCGAAGGATTCAAACACAATCGCAGTAGTGTGAATTGCAGCCGTGTCTTCAAGGTCAAGCTCGATTTGCCCTTTTGTGCCAACTTCATGATAAACTCTTTGAGGACGAAACACTTGTCAACAAGATGGCTCATGATACGATGGTACTTATAGTACCTAGGATCGTTAACTCGATTCATCTCTTTAGGGTGCTTGCATTCCGGCAACTTGTTCACTTTCTTCTCTAGCAGGTCGTTTAGCATTGTGGCCACGTCAGAGTCTGGAAAATGGTAGGTCTTCTGCTCCAGCTCCCTCAAGGTGTTTTTGTACCTATCTTGGGTGCAAGAAGGCTCACCTTTCATTATCTCATTCGCTTTGCTCTTGGAAGAGATCTTGATAGGTGCAGGGGAGGTCTTGATAGGGGTAGTATTAACGGTAAAAACTTCATTGACGAGCTTCTTCCCAGTTTTGTCTACATTCGGAGCAAACACCTTGTCCTTCTTGAAGTCGGTGATTGGCTCATTCTTCCCATGATTAGCGATGCTCAGCTCCATGTCATGGGAACGAGTCGCCAATTCCTCAAATGTCATTGGTTTTATGCCTTGAAGGATGTAGTTTAGCCCCTAATGCATGCCTTGAACGCACATCTCAATGCCGAGGTTTTAGAAAGCCAATCCTTGCAATCTAGACTTAATGAACACCATCTGTTGATGTAGTCGACGACCGATTCATCATTCCATTGCTTCGTACTCATCAACTCCAGCAAGCTTACAGTGCGGCGAGTACTATAGAAGCAATTAAGGAATTCCTTTTCAAGCGGGTCCCAACTGTTGATGGATTCGGGCTCGAGGTCTGTGTATCAGTCAAATGCATTACCTTTTACTGAGTGCACAAACTACTTGACGAGGTAGTCTCCCTCTGTCCCAGCGTTGTTGCAAGTTTCTATGAAATGGGCAATATGTTGTTTAGGATTGCCCTTTCCATCGAATTGCATGAACTTTGGTGGCTGATAACCCCTTGGCATCCTCAAGGCGTCAATCTTCTTGGAGTAGGGCTTTGAGTATAGTACGAAGTCATGTGAGCTTCCTTGGTACTGCGCCTTAATGGTGCTAGTGATCATCTCCTGCAGCTGCTGGATAGAGAGAGATCCCATGAGCGATGTTGCTTGGTCCAGCTTCTCCTCCGCTTTCTCCACTAGAGGCTCTTCCTTTTCGTCGGTTTCCTCCTTTGGTGGATCAACCTTCAAGTCAACTTTGTCGTCGTGCTACGCCTCCAAACGATTGACGAGCGTAGCAATTTACAAGTCCTTCTCCTCCATAATCCTTGTTAGCTTTGTAATTGCTTCATTCATTTGAGCCAACTGCTCCTCGATGGAAGTCGTGCTAGTAGTCATGACTTGCATGGCTACAGGACACGAGCTGTTGGAGTAGGTGTCAGAAGTCAAAGACTTAAAGTACCTCATCGGACGTTCTTCCCTTGGCACCTTTAGACTCAGAATACCTCATTGGACTTTCTTCCCTTGGCATCAGAAGTCAAAGACTTAGACACGAGCTGCTTGAGGGACTTTCTTCAAGTTTTGAGCTTGAAAACAACGTGTAGATGATCTTCAAGGGTGCGGCAAAGGTAGTGTTTGATGTGAGATTTCGTTGCTTCAAGGGTCTTGGCAACTTGATCTTGAAATGAACGTTGCTATAAATTTATAAGCTTGCAACAAAGTCTTGAAAGAATTGGCACGAGCGCTTGTTGATTCTTTAAGAGAGTGCTTTGGCTTTGGTTGAGAGAAAGCTTCGGCTTTGGTTGAATGTTCTTCGAAAGAGCTTTGGTAGCATATTAGTCTTCAAAAGTTTGGCACAAGATCTTTTGTGTAAAGATTTTCCGACCTTTATGCTTGTGGGAGGACCTTGCCAAATTTAAGAAGGATTCTCCCTTGTTTGCCAAGTTTTTTGGGGAAGTTTTCTACTTCCTTTACTTGATTCATATGTCACGTGGAGCTTTGTGATACATCATTTGTATGCAACAAAATTTACATGTCTACAGTTGCATAAGCCATTAAGGAGGAAAATGAAAAGAATACAACCAAAGTTCCAAATTGTAGCTTTATTTGGCTAGCTAATCTACAACACTGTTCATTTCATTGAAAATATGCTTTAGCTCACAATGCTCAATTATTCTCATCAAATCCCTACAACTCTTCAAAAGGGTAGCAAAGGGGTGAAAGGTATCTTACACCTTCTAGTTCAACAGTAATACAGCAGAGAAAGAGTCCATCTTAGTGAATAACTTATATATGCCTTTTTTAATAGCAAGCTGAAGTCCAAAATACAAACCTGAAACTTCAGCTTCTATAATCTGCCCTTGCTCTATATTAATAGAGAAACCTCCCAAGAAATCACCATTGTGGTCACGGAGAATTCCTCCAGCAACGATGTTGCTCGAAACCATTTTTCTAGAGCCATCCACATTCAACTTGTGCCAACCAAAAATAGAAGGCACCAACTTCAACACAACAGGTATCTAAGAAGGTGATTTATCAATTTTTAGAAGGGAATCCATCCATTTAGATGCAACTCTAACAATAACCTTTCTAGGATCATTAGGAAGGGAGAAATCCACATCAAAAATCTGGTGGTTCCTCCATTTCCAGATATACTAGCAAGTAAAGACAAACAAACAATTCCATGCTATTTTGTCAAACCACATTATCTTGGACGTCACGTTAGCCATCAACTAGGCTTTCAAGTCCAAATTAAAAGTATTGTGCAATTGAGAAGGAATTCGTAGAATATCCCAAATGTATTCAGCTCTGCTACATTCCCTTAGAATATCCACAATGGTCTCCAAAGGCCAAGAACAAAGGTTGCAAGAGGAATCCACAATTAAGTTTCTTTTGGTTCCTTGCTCATTAGTAAGTAACTTACCTTGACCAATGAACCAAAGGAATAATTTAAGTTTGGGGGGATTTTGAGAGTCCAAATCCCAAACCAATAAAAAAACAAGCATTCTTTCACAATCATATAACACATTATAGGCCGTCTTTACGGTGAAAGTTCCATTTGAAGTGCATCTCCATATAAGTTTGTCTTCTCCAGCACTAATAGTCCCAGCAGGCTAACTGATTATTCTTTGGACCAAGTTTTCTGAAAGAGCAGATCTTAGCTTACAGACGTCTTACCAACCATCCCGAAGAAAAGAAGAGATTGGAAAGTCATCTTCTGGAAGAGTAGATTTTAGCTTACAGACGTCTGACCAACTGTCGCCTCCATAATTTTCTTAATTATTTTTGGCTCCACAAATGCCCACACACTTGTTAGGGTTCTTGTAGGAAAGGGCAGCAGATGTAGGGATCTTCTCTTGTTTTAGGAAACAGATGATTACTTCCTATTTTGATGTAGATTCCCTCTTTAATTGGAGATTAGATCCTTCTAGGAAGGGAAATAAATTACTTCCAAAGTCTATTTAAGTCTACCTTAAGTAGATTATTAAATCAACTTCAGAGAACAATTTATTCTACCCTACAAGAGGAGAAAGCTAGAGGATATTTATTCCCCATCCCCTAGCAATCTTCTACACTTGCCCGTGCAAAGGACCGTCTTTCGTTGCTTTCTTCGTCTTGACGCCGCACCAAGGTAAGAAAAAGTTGATTTTCCTTGTCTTCTTAAGTTACAGACTATAGTTCCAAAATAAAATAAGTTCCAAACCAAAACCAAAAGCATAAATTTGGTTGCTTTACTCACTGAGATCTTTATTTCTGTGAAATTTGGTAATTTTTGGAAATAATTGAATTTTCTGGCAAGTCGGGGCGGCCGACCTCCACCTGCGGCGGCGCTTGGGCCGATATGTCCCCTGACCTTCCTAGGTTAAGTTTGAATACCTTGATACCATTTGTAAGGTCCAATTAACAAATTTTCATCAGTTAAACCTAGTTTCATTAAGGTCCGCCACCTGATTATTATAGCAGTCGACGATCCGACTGTTGGATCGTCACTAAACTTTGATATGTTGTAATATATAATATTTGAGGATTTTATGAACTTACGGATCGAGAATCCGACATACGGAACTTCCCAAATAGGATATGTAAGTTAAGTGTTTTATTGACAAGAATTATGAGATATGGTTTGATAATTGTTCTAGGCACCGATTGTTCGTGACGCCTCGATGTTTGTACTAGGAAGTTGTAGCGCAGACTTCAGGTGAGGAGGCTTTTGATTTTCTATTTATACGTATATATGCTTTACGTTTTCCCATAAATTGTTTTAAATGGATTTACGATTTTAGATGCCATGTCAATTACATTACATTTTAGAACATGCATTAGTATAGTTATGCATATTGTTGTTTGACGTTGTGGACGCTTAGGTAAGCTTCAGGTGAGATGCATTTAGAGCTCATTATCCTGCACCCCGGGGCTAGTGCTCCTGCCCGTGTCAGGGCACAGTCCTTCACGTGATGTTCACCTCTCGTACCGCACCCTCACCTTGGATCCAAGTTTGGTGCACAGTCTTGTCGTACAGACCACAATAGGTGGTTCCGACTCGTAGGCACAACCTTCACGTGATCGTAGCAGTTGAGCGTACTTATTTGCACTCAGCCCTATCGTACAGACCACCTAGGTGGTTCCGACTCGTGTGCAGGATTAGAGTGATGAGCTATAGGTTCAGTCGTACAGGTCACATTAGGTGACTCCGGCTGACATATCATTTTACATTTATTTACTTTACCTGGCTTACTTATTCTCATACTAAGATACTTGACATGACATATACTTGGTTTTCACTACTCTCAAGCATAATTTCTATATACGTATGTATTAGTATTTTCTGGGAAATTATACGGGTTTTACTACGAGAGATTATTATTTTTGGAAAGAGAAATGGTTTTTGAAAAGCTTTGTTTTTGCCCACTCACGTTTTCTTGTTTTGCGCCCATCCATATTCTAGTAGCAAGTTTCTGTATCGAAGAGGATTATTGGCATATCCAAGTACAAGTGGCTTCCTATGATGGTATAATTCTTATCTTACCTTACTGTAAATTACTTATGTTCTAGCATCGTGTGTGAAATGGGTCCATACCCGCTCACTGGGCACTCATGTACTTAGGCACTTTTAGGTTTAAATTTATTCACATTTTCCATATCACTACACTTTATAGCTTCGTTACCTTCCAGGTGTCGGCCAGCACAGCTCGATTCGGAGTCCTAATGAACTTTCTGGGTTGGGGTGTGTCAATATATGTCATACAAAATATATGTGAGACTCACTTTTTTTTTTCAATTTTTTAAGTCTTGATGACCATTTGATAATATTTCGTTTTCATTCACTTTTTTGTTTTCACTCTTTTGAATACTAAAAACTACTTTTTGAGTTTTCAAATACAGCCTTGAGTTTTCTTTTTTTTTTTTTTTTTTTTTTTTGGTTTTGAAATTGAACATTGAAAGTATTTAACAAAGAAAAACAAAAATGAAATAGCCCGTTAGTAAACGCATTTTATTCCTTTGTAACTAAATATGTATACATCCAGACCTTAGATGTTGCGCTATTTGGGTCTTTGGGGTTTGGGCGGGCTTTAGTCTTTGTTTAGCAATTATTTTTGTAGGCCGTGCATTTTGTTGGACATTGTGAAAGAGGGAATGGACGGCTGCGATTGATTGCCACCAGGGTGGTAGCAAAGGGTTGGTATTGACATTTACATGCAAACTAGCCTTTATGCATGCGCTCACATGTGTGCAAAATACATTTTTTGAATCACCGCATGCTACGCGCGACTTACATGTTTTAAATGTATTTATATGTGTGAATTAACAAAAAGAAAGTCAAATATTTGAAGTAAATGAATAATCTTAGATCATGCTATAAAAAACCCCTCACAAACCAATCAAAGCACCTAAATTCACATAATAAAATCGGTCTTTCAATTTTCATCTACATTCTATTGAATTTACATTAATAATAGAGAAAATAATATTTAATAAACAAATGATTGAATCACATTATTGTTAGCCCATTATGAGGCTAAGCACACCCCATTTCCCTTAGTGTAGATAATACCGTTTGTTCATAAAATAAAAAAACAAGGGTAAACGATTGTTTACTACCCTCATGTTTTATGGTTTTCAACATTTAGTACATCAAGTTTTTTTCGTCTCAGATTCATACCTAAAATGTAAATTTTGGAACAGTCTCATACATTCGTTAGTCAAACTGTTAAGTCTCCCGTTAACTGTGACGTGGCACACTGACTGGGCGCCACGTATCATCCACGTTTTTTTTTTCTTTCTTTTCTTTTCTTCTTCTTCTTCCTTAGACCGCAACTTTTTTTTTCCTTCCTCCTTCTCCTTCTTCCTTCCTCCTTCTTCCTTCTTCTTCCTCCTTCTTCCTTCTTCTTCTTCTTCTTCTTCTTCTTCTTCCTCCGATTGCAACTTTTTTTTTTCTTCCTCCTTCTTCTTCTTCTTCTTCTTCCTCCGATTGCAACTTTTTTTTTCTTCCTCCTTCTTCTCCTTCTTCCTTCCCCTTCTTCCTCCTCCTTCCTTCCTCCTTCTTCTTCTTCCTCAAAAAAAAAAAAAAAACTTTCATCTTCCCCCAGATTCGGAGGAAGAAGAAGAAGAACGAAGAAGGGGAAGGAAGAAGGAGGAAGGAAGAAGGAGAAGAAGGAGAAGGAGGAAGAAAAAAAAAACTGAATCTGGGCAAATTCGAAAGAAGAAGAAGAAGAAAGAAGAAAAAAAAAAGAAAAAAAAATAAACTGAATCTGGGTAGATTCGGAGGAAGAAGAAGAAGAAGAAGAAGGAAGAAGGAGGAAAGAGAAGAAGAAGAAGAAGAAGAAGGAAGAAGGAAGAAGGAGGAAAGAGAAGGAAAAAAAAAAAAAAACTTCCCCAGATTCGGAGGAAGAAGAAGGAGAATGAGAAGGAAGAAGAAGGAAGAAGGAGAAGAAAGGGAAGGAAGGAGGAAGGAAGGAAGAAGGAGAAGGAGGAAGAAAAAAAAACAAAAAAGAAAGTTGCAGTCGGAGGAAGAAGAAGAAGAAGAAGGAAGAAGAAAAGAAAAGAAAGAAAAAAGAAAAAAAAATGTGGATGACACGTGGCGCTCATTCAGTGCGCCACGTCACAGTTAACGGGAGACTTAACAGTTTGACTAACGGATGTGTGAGACTGTCCCAAAATTTATACTTTAGGTATGAATCTGAGACGAAAAAAACTTGATGTACTAAATGTTGAAAACCACGAAACATGAGGGTAGTAAACAGTCTTTTACCCAAAAAACAATCATTTGACCACTAATTTAATCACATTATTATGCGCGTGCGAAAGACCTTTTTATAACCGGCATTACACACATCTTAAAATGTTTTGAATGTGTTTAAAAATAGACAAAATAATATTTAATGAACAACTGATTGAATCATATTATTACTAACCTATTGTAAGGTACTAATTAAAAAAACCGTACATAAATAATTAATTATTAAAAAAACTATTAAAATGATGAAAATACCCTTGCATTTTGTTTTGGGGGCATTTTTGTCCAAATTTTTTTGGTGAGGCTTGTAACCCTAAAAGGGGTTGTTGGCTTTATATATAAAGAAGATGCTAAGAATATAACACGTGGGGTGATTCGTCCCCATCCTTTTGGTTTTCTAGTCACTTTTTGGAGATTTTTAGTTTGCTGCACTAGATTCAAATTAGTCCCAAAATTATCTCTAATCCCTAACCTAATAGCCACATAAGTGCTCTTCTTTACCCTCCCACTCCTCCGTCTAGAAATCCTCCATTTTTGTGCTAGATGCTTGCTTTCGATTGAGAAGCCTCTTCTAGACATTGTGTTTGCTACCCACCTCAAGAGTAAGGCATCACTCACTAAGATGAAGGTGTGCAAAACTGCTTTTTGCAGATGGTTTGGGTCTCTACGCCGCCTCCTTTTGCAACTATGATGGTATTCTGTCTTCTTGCTTTGTTGGCATCAGAAGTTTTCCTTTACTGGTCTTCGAGTGGTCGATATGGATACTAGTGTTGCTACTTACTTCGTTTGTTAAGTATCTTAGAGGTAAATTTATATATTATGTGTCCATCCTTGTTGTTGTGAATTAGGGATTAGATTTGTTCTTCATTTCAGACTTATTTGCATCAGTGGCTTTGTTTTATAGCCCTTGTATTTTGTTTGTGTTGACTGTGTATCGGCTAACCCGAACGACAAATTAGTGAGGTACATGGTTGCTGTGGAAAAGACAACTTGTGTCAACTGATGTAGTCTAATTAGGTCATTATGTGTTTTGTTTGGATTTCTTTGTGCAGCCTACCAGCGGCTTTTCTTTAAATTTATCTCATATAATATTTGGGAAATTTGGAAAAATAGCCAAATTTTAGACCCCATATAGAATTATAACCACTTTTTTAATTTTATGATAATTATAACAAAACCTTGATGTAAAAATATTAATATACCCTTAATACTAGGGTTTCTCATAACAACCACAACACAACCTTTAAACTATCTTAAATTGCTAAAGATTACTGCAAGTTGAGGCCACTGAATTATAGAGGCATAGACATATTGCTATTAGCTTTCTCCTTAATTAGCAGGACAAGGTATGAGAATGTTCTCAAGAAGGTACTAATTCCATGGCTAATTATTATTATTTTTTATTTAGATACTTGGATTTGGTGTTTCACTGACTAAATTGCATATATTCCAATATATTTTTGCAGTGGATGAAGAAAGAATACGAAATTGCATATGCAAAGTGAATAGTGAAAACAAAAAAGTGATGAAGATTAATTTCTCATTTTAAGATGGAAACTATTATTAGCACTCCAAAAATCTCATTCTACACTTCTTACAAATGTATTTTTCTTTCTAATTGTAGAAAGTTTGGAGTGTGAAATGAGATTTTTGGAGTACTAATAACAATTCCCTTTAAGATAGTTTAAAAGTTTGTTTTGGTTGTTATGAAAAATCCTATCATTAAGGGTATATAAGTACTTTTACATTAAGTTTTGGTTATAATTATCATAAAATTAAAATGGTGGCTATAATTCCATATCGGGTCTAAAATTTGGTTATTTTTCCAAATTTCCCATAATATTTTCACCTATGAATGAAGCTTATGTTTTTTTTTCGGATAAATACATAACGCGTGTTAAATTGCGAACAAATGCTTAAAAACTAAAAAGGACTGGCAATCCTGGTTCGGTCCAGCACCAGATTCACCAGTCACCACCACCAACTCGCTGCTCTTAAATTGCGAAACAAAGGCTTAAGATTACTTTTGCTTTCCCTTAATCTCGTTGAATTTGATTGACGTTGAACCGCCTTTTTTCAAGGTAAAAGGCCACCTAAAACTGAATCACATTTCCCAACCGTCAAATAAAATCACGTTTATTAGTCCTAAAACGTTGCGTTTCTTTGCTTTTCTTCATCGTGGTTATTGTCAAACGTTCGAATTAAAAGGAATTAATTGGACTGATTGAATTCATGATTTGCAATGGCTGTTAAAGTATCTTTTATATTAGATTAATCTTATACATTTGGTTTGAGTTGATTATTAGAGAACGGTCTCTTGCACGGTTATGGCGGGTGGTAAACACGGTTATTTACTCATAATCGTTTAAGTTCTTACTCGCATAATTATTTACATATAAACGGATATCTATACTCATAACCGTTTATAAACAGTTACATGTACTCATAATCGTGTTCTCATTTAACCATAATCACATACCCGTTTACCCATTTCTAGGTCTTTAAACAAGTTGAAAATTAAAATAAAAATGAAACTTTGCCATAATTTTGTATTTTTGACGATTAAACGTAGTTATATGTACGTTTATGCATTAACTTTATCAAAACTATATGCACCATGTTTAGCATACCCATCACCAATTATATATTGGACTCCTTTTCTTAGTCTTCAATACAGGACATATTCTACCATGTGCACATAAAGATGAAGTATCAATATTGGAGCACGAAGCTAGCCTAGTTTTACAATGGTTACACACAACTTCCAACTCCCCACGAAACCTTTTTTCCTTAAAATGTTGCTAAGCAATTGAGGTTCTTTTTTTTCTTCCTACTAGAATCATCATCCAGCCTGATTAACTTTAGTCCAAATCTTGATAAAGATTAAACTGTTCATTATTTTGGTTCCCGCTTTAAGTCTCCACTACTCCAAACAACCACACAAATTATACATGTATATATTATCGGTAGCCAATAATTACGTTGCGGGAAATAAACCAATTATTTTGCTGCAGGAATGATTAGTTTAATTAAGATTCTGCTGATAAAAAATAAAAGTCAAACCTTACGTCAGTGTCAAGGTTTTCAATGTTGTCGTTGATTGAGAGGAAAGAAAACACAAAAGCAAAACAGAGTTACATCGGTACTCGTCATATCCCAGCCCAAGCCCTCACCACATTTCGAACTCGACTCTATCGTAGCATGGTATTGTTCGTTTTGGGCCCCAACCACGCCCTCACGGTTTTGTTTTTGGGAACTCACGCGAGCAGAATTTCCCAGTGGGTCACTCATCCTGGGAATGCTCTCATGCGAACTCGCTTAACTTCGAAGTTTCGATGGAACCCGAAGCCATTGAGCTCCCAAAAAACCTCGTGCTAGGTAGAGGTGGGAATATACATATAATGCTTACATGATCCACTTCCCTAGACGATGTGGGATGTTACAATCCACCCTCCTTAGGGACCCAACGTCCTCGTCGGCACACTTCCGACCAAATTGTCACATCCTGACCCAGGCCCCCCAACACATCCGGGGCTTGACTCCACAGTAGCACGATATTGTCCGTTTTGGGCCCCAACCACGCCCTCACAGTTTTGTTTCTAGGAACTCATGCGAGCAGAACTTCCCAATGTGTCACCCATCTTGGGAATGCTCTCGCACGTACTCACTTAACTTCGGAGTTCCGATGAAACCCGAAGCCATTGAGCTCCCAAAAGGCCTCGTGCTAGGTAGAGATTGGAATATACATATAAGGTTTACATGATCCATTCCCATGGGCGATATGGGATGTTACAACTCATTTGTAAATAAAAAGAACGGTTAAATGGGTACCCGTTTGTACCCCCAAGTAATACTCATAATCACTCATATATATTCACAAGTAAATTGTTATACTCATAATCGTGTATTTATTTAAACGGTTATTCATAACCATAATTGTAAGTGTAAATGGGTGAATAATTGTGATTATCCATATCCACGGATATTTTGCACATTCGTACCTGCTATACATATTTGGCTGGTGAATCATGCAAATTTCGTGTTGGTAATACTTATTAAAGTTGGTGTGACAATTGAATTGGGTAATACTTGGATCTCCTGTGGGGAATGCACACACCCATTGCGAATGAAGATCTTCACCATGTAAATTTTATTATCGAAATCAGTCAATTACTTAATTTTTGTTTTGTTAATGCACAAAACCGGAGGTCTTGGAACAACGTAAATCCGACCGTGAATCTGCAAGAAATGTAAATAACACAAGATGTATCGTGGTTCACCCTAAGGTTTGGGCTACGTCCACACTGATTGTATTTCTCTGAGAGTATTTGTGAGGGAGAGAGTGTGAGAGCTTTACTCTAGTTAGGAGAGACTTTGAGATGGGGTGAGAGGGCCTAGGATTGGCCTTTTCTAATTGTGAGGGTGAGGAGTACTTTTATAGAATAAAGACTCCTCACTTATTACATATTTGCCCCTTCCTTTATCACATAATTACATTTAAGTCCCCTGAGTATTTGTACGAGATCTAAATACGGAGGCCCTAAATATGGTATAAACAGTAGTCCCCCAAGTCTTCAGTCAAGAGAGTCTTTTGGCTGAAGACTTAAAATTCAGTCCATGTGTGGGCCGAAGTAACTAGATGTTGTCTTGAACTAATGCTCGATATGAGGCAGTGCTCAATCTGAAATGATGCTCAACTAAATGTAGCACATGCTGCGATGCTCCTCAGCTCGTGGCTTATGTTGCCTTGGTTGGCTCAGCTTATGGCGTTGAAGGTGAGGGAGTCCCTTTTATAGAATAAGGGATCGCTCCTCAATACATAAATGATGAGCTAGAGTTGATGCTCGCGGTAAGGCGGTTACTCAGTAGGCGGCGATACTTTTTAATGGTGGTGAGGGAGTCCCTTTTATAGAATAAGGGCTCGCTCATCAATACATAAGTGATGGGTTAGGAGTGATGCTCGCGGCGAGGCGGTTGCTCAGCTGGCGGCGTTGCTTTCTAATGAAGGTGATGGAGTCCCTTTTATAGAATAAGGGCTTGCTCCTCAATACATAAGTGATGGGCTAAGAGTGATGCTCGCGGCGATGCGGTTGCTCAGCTGGCGGCGTTGCTATTTAATGAAGGTGAGAGAGTCCTTTTTATAAAATAAGGGTTCGCTCCTCAGTACATGAATAATGGGTGCTCTCTAATGAAAGTGAAGGAGTCCCTTTTATAGAATAAGGGCTCGCTCCTTAATACATAAATAGTGGGCCAAGTCCCCCAAGTATTTTTCATGAGGCCCAGTTGAGGCCCAATATATGGTACATAATGTAGTCCCCCAAGTTTTCGGTCAATAGAGTCTGTTGGCTGGAGACTTCAAGTTGAATCCATGTATGGACCGAAGTGGCGGTTGTTCGGAGGCAGTATTTGTATACCCTGCACTGAAGCTTTGTAGGTGAAGCTTTACAAGTGAAGCTTTGAAGCTAGAGCTCTGCAAATGAAGCTTTCGAAGCTGGAGCCTTTGTAAATGAAGCTTTTGAAGCTACAGCTCTGTAAATGAAGCTTTTGAAGCTGATTGACCTGAGTGATGCTTATGAATGTTTATGTTGATTGACATGAGTGATGCTCATGGATGTTGTCATGAGTGATGCTCATGAATGTTAACATGAGTGATGCTCATGAATGTTGACATGAATGATAGTCATGAATGTTTATGTATGATTGTCATGAGTGATGCTCATGAATGTTTATGTATGAATGACATAAGTAATGCTCATGTATAATTTGGAGTACTGGACGTACTTTTGATCACCTGGTTGGTGGCATGAAGGAGAGTACGGGTTGTACATTTCATCACCTGGTTAGTGGTAATAGCGGCAGGTTGCCGAATAATTTTGGAGTACTGGGCGTACTTTTGATCACCTGGTTAGTGGTAATAACGGCAGGTTGCTGAATAATTTTGGAGTACTGGGCGTACTTTTGATCACCTGGTTGGTGGTAATAGTGGCAGGTTGCCAAATAATTTTGGAGTACTGGGCGTACTTTTGATCACCTGGTTAGTGGTAATAGTGGCAGGTTGTCAAATAATTGTGGATTACTGGGCGTACTGTTGATCGCCTGGTTGGAGCTATTTTGGGCTTATGGGCCTTCGCCCTCTACACAACATTTCAGCCCATTTATTTTAGGCTTTGCCCTTTTTTTTTAATTTTTTAATTTTAATTTTTAATTTTTTTAATTTTTTTAATTTTTTTTATTACCCTCTGATGGAGTTTATATAAATATCTTCGAAAGATACAAAAAATATATTACATCATTAAAAAATAAATAAAGTAAATTACATCATTTTGGTGAGATGTTTATTCCTTGCTTTTGTTTTTCTGCTTTGCTTTTGCTTTTCCCACTCAATTTCTTTCTCTTTTTCTCTTTTCCTTTTGCTTTCAATTGCGTCTTTGTCTCTGTCTCTTGGCGAAACTGGAGGGCTAACTCTACTTGCTTTTCTTAGACAGCTGGTTCTGAGTCGGACCCTTTGACCCGGCGTTGCAGTAGATTTGCATCGAAAACAGAAGGTCTCACCTGCCTGCTTGTACGCCATATAATTGCATGTTGTTTGGATATGGGCACATGCAAGCTTTGTATAGTTGCAGCAGATAATTGCAGTGGAGATAATATATATAACAGGTGAGTGCATGGTTGGAGTTCGTGGAGGACCTGTTGGTAGTACCCGTGCCATTGCTAGTGGATGATTGCTTTTGCCTGTTTTTTTTTTTTTTTTTTTTTGATGATGGTGTCTCTTTCTTTTTGAGTTGGTGGTCGACACATTAATTCGCCAGATAAAAAAAATCTTATCTTCTTTTATCAGTTTCTCTGTCCACCACGACATTGAACTTCAGCTCCATGATATGGGTCCATCTGAAAAGCAACTTGGGATTGATTGTAACCACTCCTTCTACCCCAGTCACCAACCGCCAAAAAGCTGAGTGATTTTGTCCAGCAACTGAGCTCCTTGAGTTCTAACTTGTTTTAGAAGCAGCTTGCTTGAAGGCAACAGTGGGAGCTATTCTGCAACTCCTCCTCTGATGCTCGAGCACCAGTTCTCCGGCAAACCAATCGAGATTCTCGAAATTGCTCTGCTCGCCGATCCTCTTACAGCCAAAGAGCATCGATTCAACATTCTTCTGTTTTAGCAAGTGCATGGCGGTGGCGGACCCCGTTAAACCCGAACCTGAACCAGAACCTCGAATGAGGCGACGCAAAAAATCAGGGGAGGAAGTGGAGGTGGAAGAGCGGTTATTGTTCAACAAGCTCTTCCCGTGATCAGAGATGAAGTGCCATGTGTCGTCGGCCTTGAAAATCGGCCGGGTTTGGAGTCGAGAACCGACGTGGGGGACGGAGAGACCTGTTTGGGAACCCAGAGCTTCTGATCGTCGTAGCCAAACAGGAACTTGCTCTCAAATATCAAGAATATCTCGTAGCTCAGCTTATCCGTGTCAATGCTCGGCTCCTGCATTTCGATTCGAGTTGAATTCATCATCGCTGCCGTCGTCCTCTTCAAAAAAAAAAATTGATCAAAATTTCGCCAGCCAAAAATCTCGATTTAAAATTTTCTATATTGATCAGACAAAAGGAATGAATTTCACTGCCATTTTATTCAAGTCTCCGAGAAGGAAAATAAGAAGGAAAGAAAAGGACGAAACGAGGTCGTTTGAGGACGAAAGAAGGGAAAGAAGGCACGCAACAAAGCAGCATGAAAAGCTCAACCAAAGCAAAAACCAGAAAAGCCAACGAGTTGCAGGTAGTGGTAAGTAGTCTTTGTCTCATCCACCTTCTCTGCCAATTCCTCTTTTTCTTGCCAACATTGTCCAAGCCCATAAATAGCAGTCATATGTCTCCCCTTGACCCCATCACGATGTTTTTTTTCCATTGCCCAGCTTGCATTGTGTCACGGTCTCAGATCCTTTTTGTTTTGGTTTCTGTGTGCAACTGACTGAGAGAAGAGAGAGAAAGAAGGAATGTGACTGTGTTTCCATCGATGCCATAGTGACCGGGAACTGAAGCGAAAGACCTGGGTTTTGCAGTGACTATGCAGGTGTTTGGTTCTTGGGTTTCTACAGGTTCACGGTGGTGAGATGAAAAAATGAAAGAGAACCGACATAGCTTTTCGTGTCGGTTCCCACAGACGGCGTCAAATGTTGATGCACAAAACCGGAGGTCTTGGAACAACGTAAATCTGACCGTGAATCTGCAAGAAATGTAAATAACACAAGATGTATCATGGTTCACCACAAGGTTTGGGCTACGTCTACACTGATTGTATTTCTTTGAGAGTATTTGTGAGGGAGAGAGTGTGAGAGCTTTGCTCTAGCTAAGAGAGACTTTGAGAGAGGGTGAGAGGGCCTAGGAATTGGCCTCCTCTAATTGTGAGGGTGAGGAGTCCTTTTATAGAATAAGGGCTCATCACTTATTACATATTTGCCCCTTCCTTTATCACATAATTACATTTAAGTTCCCTGAGTATTTGTACGAGATCTAAATACGGAGGCCCTAAATATGGTATAAACATGTTTAAAAAACATCCGTAAAAAAATCATTCAAATGTATAAAACAAAATTCTAGTCCACTAATATTCTTTAATTATCTCCAAATCATAGGCTAAAATAAGCCCTGAGGAGAAAATACATCTCTTGGTTATATTCCCTCTAGGATTTAAGCCTAGCTTAAATTATTCTAGACCCACCAAACTGTCATATTTCAAAATTTTTTTTTTTTGTTTTTCACTTATAATCTAACGGCTATGATCAAATGAGATCAAATCTAATGGTAAAAAAATTTGACTGTCCAAAATTAATTGCTAACATCTAAAATTATTTAAGAAAATTATTTAAATCAAATTTAACTTAAAACTTTATAAATACCTATGTATTGTATGATTTTTAATTACTTATTGAAATTTAAATATTTTTATATTATAATGTTCATGAAAATAAATAAGGATAATCTATATAAATTTTATTTTCAAAAAAGTTACCAAAAAAAATTAAGTTAGGCTAAAATCATTGTTTAATAATCTTGGACTAAAATTTTAAGCCATAAGGATTGGAGAAAAAAAAAAACAGTTTCTAGGTTATGGCTTAAAATTTTCTAACTTAAATTTTTAAACTTTATCCCTAAGGATTGGAGATGGTCTTAAGCTAGATGCTTGACATGTTGTACATATAGATATATGACATGCAATATTGTCATACTACTTGTGGATGCAAATTTCTGCCTTCTCCTTCTTGGACAAAATTACACCTACAAAACAATTAACACCTTAGGTCAAGGCCAAGAGTCTCACGTGCCCATAATGAATTTGGGGGGGGGGGGGCTTTGGCCTGAAGAACCTCTGATGCCAAAGTTAGAATTTTGAGTGAAAAGTGTTTGGAGAATTTAGAGAATTTTGCAAGAGAGTTGGAATTGAGTTTTGGAGAGAATGATGTAGTATTTATAGGGGTGTGGCCAGCCCCTTTAGGAGGAGGAGGGCCGACCACTTGGTTGGTATTTTGGATGAGGTTCATGATTTGTAGCTAATTAGGAATAATTGAATAATAAATCAATTAATTAGCTAATTAATAGAATAATTTTCTAATTGATTAACTAATTAATATAATAAAAGAGGAATGATTTGGGAGTTACCTTGTGGAGATGATTTGATGAGGATTGATGAAATAGGTTTTGAATTATTACCTATTTTGGGCACTTTTGACTTGGTTGAGGGATGATTGCCCATTGTTCGTGCGTAGAAATCCCAGTGTGCCTTGAGGGTAATTTTGTCCTTTTAACCCTAGAATTCATGTGTCGCCTCTATATTTTTCTTGATTATTTTTTGCTCCACACTACTAATTCGCATCATATGCAATAAGCATGAATGTATCCTAAACCCTAATAATATTTTTCCCACTTAATAACAGTAAGGCTATATGAAATTTCGTACAATTAATGAGATTATTTTGGCATGCGGTATTATTACATGCATTGTTATTTTTTGTTACTATGGTAGTTTGCCAAGACAAAAAAGCTCCTTTTTTTTTCTCTTGGAATGAAGAATTGATTAAACTTTTTGATACAATGATATATTTAGACTAAAGAGTGAATGAATAAATTGGTTGCAAACTCGTCATTTAAGAGATTTAAACTTAAAACTTTTCAATTACAAATAAAAAAGAATACCAATAAATAATAGTACTAAATATTCAAGGTCAACTAAACTTTAATGGTACGAATTTGTAGTTATCGGGTTTTAAAACTTCACAAATTGATGTTACATTTGTTGGAAATCTCATGCCAACAGATAATGACTATTATTATATAGGGAATTTTAACGAAAAACTCAAAGTTTTGAAGCCCTTTTCATTAGTTTTCCTATTATTATAAGCTAAAGCGTTAGTACTTCAAAGTAGTCTTCTGCATTTAACTTTAAAAAATGCATAAAAATGTTTTAGAGCGAAAAAAATACCTCTTATTAATTATAAAATAACAACTTAACTGGCTCTATTTTGATCGAATTTTGACCTTGAATGGTGGCCACATGTCATGCGTCCTTCCTGGTTTTTGGTTCTTATACCACTTCTTCGAGGCTATATCATGTTTTTTCTCAGTCCCCTAATTTGGACCAGTATTGTGCTTAGGAGTTTGTTTCATCCTTAAGCATCTCCTATCAAAAATCCCGGACGCTATATACATCACTATTTGATGTTGGAGCTTGGACAATAGTTTCTGGTCCATGCAATTCAAACTATGACTTGAATACTTAAGGTGAGAAGTTGGAAGAGAACAAATCTTATACATTTCCAGCTTCCTTTCCTTCTCCTTTTTCTTCCCTCCACTTCTTGAAGGATGGTCAATTTCCATCCCCTTTATTTTGAAATTCACAAAACTCATAGCTTTGGTTCATACAATTCATAAGACTCAAGGGTGTTGGGATATTTATAATTTGATGAGAATAACAAACACGAAAATTGACAAAATTCATAGAGGTAATGTTCACCAACCACCATGGGGTGGTTCAGGGGTTGGGGACGAAATTTATGTCCGTATTGTATATGATACATTATAGGTTTGATTCCTGGCGCTAGTGAATCACACGATGGTGGCCAGAATGAAGTTGAAATGCCTATGTGAGTTTATTATTTGAGTAAATGTCTCGGAATTCTTAGCCGAAAGTTTGGACAATTTTCAAAGCTTCGTAACTCAATCATTTATTAACCAAATTCGACCCATAATATATCAAAATGAAGATAGGAAAGTGTAGAATACGATTATACCATTTCAAAGCCCAATGGTTGCCGGAGATGGCCGGAAAATAGCCTCAAAGTTGACTGGTCCGAGTGAAAACTTGAAAACTCACCGGAAACTTGGTAACTTTAAACGTTCATAACTTCATTAATACTGAACGAAATCAAGTGATTCAAAAACGAAAATCACACTTCTCGACAAGACAAAGAGAATCATACCTTTTTTGATAGCCAACTCGCAGTGGTTTGGCCAGAAAATGGTTCGAAAGTGGCCATCATTCATAAATTGAATGAAATCGTTTTCCATTAATTTTGTTTGTTTGTTTGTTTGGGTGGGGAAGGAAGGTGAATAATATTTCTAATCTTAAATGATGAAGAGAAGGAGAAGATGAAAAGATGAACAAGGCAGCAAGGGGAGAGAGATAATGAAATGAACCAAAGAGAAGGAGAAGTGAGACTTGTATTGAGTGTTCACGTCGGCAGCCGAGTTGGAGTAGGTAAAAGACGAAAATGTCCTCTTTTTTTACCACCTGGTGCCACGTCAGCAACATGAACGAAAAAATATTAGAGGGCAAGCTAACACAAAATAAGTTTCAGAGGTAAAGTAAAACTCAAAAACACTTCATAGTGCACATCAGTAATTAGTGCTCTTAGGTACCGTTTGGTACGTGGGACGGGATGGGACGGAACGGGACGAGCTGTTTTATCTCACGTTTGATGCGCCTAAGAACTGTGGAACGGATTGTCCCATGAGACGAAATTTGGCTGATTTTTTGTTCCACCTCTTTCCCCTGGAACGACCCGTTTCACATCCGTGGAACACAAATTTATAACATTTTATGACAAAATTTCTCCTTATCTTTTTCAATATTTACATCATCCGTTCTGTCCTGTTCCGTCCTGTCCTGTCCCGTTCCGTCCCGTCTGCGTACCAAACGGTACCTTAGGTAGCGTTTGGTACGCAGATGAGACAGAACAGAGGTTCGATGTTATGTTTGGTACGCGCAGGATGGAACGAGACGGTTGTTCTGTTCTGCGTTTGGTATGGCAAATGGAACCAAAAGATAAATGACTAACTTACCCACGTGCATAAAAAAAATAAAATACAAAAACTCAGACTCTCATTCCAAACCCACTTAACCCCTATTTTCAACATTTCAGATCAAAACCCAATTTCCCAATTCGGATCAACCCACGCCATCATCTTCTTCTTCACCCAGATCAACCATTTCTACCGCAGATTCTTCTTAGTCGTTGACAACTTAGCCACCATCTCCATCCTGTCTTCCTCTCCTCCGAACCCAACTCACTCAAAGTACCCATTTTCCAATTCCTCCCTCAACGTCCCCCAGCCCACCAAAAATTCCAACTCCCTCAAATTCGTTTTAATCAATTTATGCAGTGTCATCATCGTCCTCCCTAGGCTTACAATAACGGCCTGGCTATGGTGGCGGCGTCGGAGAAGAAGGTGGAGTGCGGAGGGATTGAACAAGCGGCGGTGGAGGAGCTTCGACATCATCAAAGACAACCTTGGTCTCCTCTTCGCGCTTTTTGCTGCTGAGACGATGACGATGGCGGCGGTGGTGGTGGTGCTTGTGGCGCTTGGACGACTTTTCGATGGCCTCATCATTGTCGGAAAAGGCTAGGCGGTGCTTGCTATGCAAGTCTTGGGCATCGCTAGCGACAATCTCGTCGTGGGACAAGCAAGGATGAGGGAGGCGGCTGGAGGAAGGTAGGGTTGGGTTCGGATGGGTTTGTTAGGTTTGTGGTGGAGGAGGAGGAGGCTACTGGAGAGATGGAGGGTGGCTAGTGGAATTAATGAAAACGAGAAGGGTATTGTTGTCTAAAACTTTATAATTTTGTGTTCCATGGCTGGAACAAGTCTCGTTCCTAGGAGGAAGGTGGAACAAACAAAATGATTAAAAATCATTTCACGGGACAACGTGTCCCAGACAATTTGGTGCACCAAATATGGGACGAGTGCGTTCTGTTCCATTGCGTTCCATTCCATCCTACGTACCAAACGGTACCTTAAATCTTAAGGCTTCTTCATTGGTTCAACTACTAAAAAACTTTGAAGAATTTGTGGCATCTACTAAAGAAGAAGACAATAACGACAAAAGACTAAATGACATTTAGCCCATTAAGAGGGACTGCTACGATACATGCATTTACGTTATACGTTTGGCATCTAACGGTCAAATATGTAATAAAAAGATGAGAAAATATCAAATATCACCGTTAGATGATGAATGTATTAAATAAATGCATGTACCCTAGCCAAGTTCTTATTTTTTGCTTGTAACTTTTGGCACCCAACCATTCATATTTCTAATAATGGTCGGCCAAGTGAGTGGTTGTTAATCATATTTTAGAGTCATGAATTGGTGTGGGAAGTAATATGAATCATAATCAATGGGGTATAAGATAAACAAGCCTTCCCCCAGTTAATTTCCCATATTTACCTTCTAAGCATGCCATATCCAAAATTATTGTGAACCCACCTTTAAAAAAAGGAGATTTTTAACGAAAAATTCCACGTACTGTTCATTTTAACAAAAAATCACATTTTTAGACTAAAATGTCAATCTTGGTACTATTCATTTTATCATTTATTTTGTCCTTATTGTTAAAACTCAAAATTGTTAAACTCTTTCCATTAGTTTTCCTTTAAAAGAAATTATTAATTGTTGAAATAATTAATGGATGAAAATAATACCCTTTTCTTGCAATCATTTTTTTTTTCAGGGACACATGTCCTTCACACTTTAAGAAACTCAATTATAACTATAGCGGACAAACTCTTGTGCGTCAAGAGATTTTTTTAGTGGGTTGGAAATAGGTCTGGTTCACACAATGTTATAATACAAGTAGTTTATTTATTTTTTATTTTTTATTTTTTTGTATTCAACCATTTTTATTGTGACAATTGATGTACGAGGTCATAATCTTGACAAACTGAAAATTTTCTCGTGTGTGCGAGCTATTGTGCTTAGCAGTCGCATAAATTTAGGGAAATGCTAAGGAGATCAAATTTAGAGTTAAAATTTACAAACTGAATGATATGTGATCAATATGAAAGAGCACGTTTATCAATGCTTAACGTTTTAACCAATCATCAACTTTCATATATTTTAATTTTTAAAATTTTATCTACCAATTTAGATTATGTAGCATTAGGGATGGGCAAATATCCATTGGTTATGGGTAACCACGGTTACCCGCCTATTTAAATTAAACGATTACGGTTATGGGTAACCGTTTAGATAAATAAACGGTTATGAATATAACTGTTTACCTACAAAATTTAAATGGGTGGTTATGGGTATTAACCGCGGTTATAAACGGGTAACCGTTTACCCATTTATTTTATATATGTAAAACTAACACAAACCATGTTCTTGATCCAATAATACTTAGCACCCAATAAATTAGCAAGGAATTCATCGATCCTTCTCTCAATAACACTGCTACAAGAATGATGATTCTCATCATCAAGGAATTCGCCAAATTAATTTAAATTCTTTGTGGGTAACCGAGAAATTGACAGAAATGCTTTGACAGAAATGTCTTCTAAACTATTTTTGTAACTCAATAATACTTAGCAAATATTATATTTACCTTCATTGGTAATAGTTAAAAATATCGTCCATAAACTATTATTTCAATTATTGGAATGGTATAAGAACTTAAAAAATTAAAATACGAAAATGTATAATGAATGTACCTATAACGGTGTTTAATTGTCAAAAAAAAAAGAAAATTATGACAATTTTTTTTTTAATTTTCAAGTTCTTAAAAAACATGCAGACGGGTGAAAAAGGGGTAATGGTAAAAAAAAAAGATAAACGAGTTAAAAAGGGTAAATGGGTAAACGGGTATTAAACGATTACAGTTAAATGAGTATGCGGTTATGGGTATGGTTAACCGTTTATAAACGGTTATGGGTATGGGTAAAACCATTTAAGCAATTACCTAACGGGTAAACAGTTATACGTGTATGAGCATAAACGGTTATGAGTAAATAACCGCGGTTACCCGTCTGCCATAACCGTTGTCTATCCCTACGGTAGCATTAGCCATAAGTATATGGGTATGGTCGCATTTTCCTTGTTGGGAAAGTATAATAAATAGGCGGCCCATACCTTCGTTCAGCAGCCATGACCAAATCCGGCGGCCCATACTGAGACGCTGCAGAATTCCAATTTCCAATTACAAATTTAAGAGAATTTTAGTCATTTGAAAGTCACAATGGCATTTAAGTTAATTCCCTTAAAATCTGGGGCATATGTACTATCAAAATTCATGTAAATCCATGAATCACGCCCCTTGTCTCTCCCCCCATCCTCTTTATAATCCCCAATCATCCATTTTCCTCCCTTTCTTTTCTGTGTTCTCAAACGCCGCATCCGCCCATTCCCCGTCGTATTCCGGCGGCCCCTCCTCTCACTCCCCCGTACATGCAATCTGATCCGTCGCCCCGATTCGATTCGGGTAACAGCTATCCAGATCCGCTTTCACCTGTCCAGCTTCAACCTCTAGCCTACCCCCCCCCCCCAAAAAAAAAATCCCAACCCCCTCCTTTCGTTTCGTAATTTACCATTTTTATTTATTATTTATCTTTTTTTTAATCTGAATTTTCCTTTTCTGTCTTTAAAACTCTTTTTTGTGAAATTACATTTCTACCATTACAATTCCCCACCCCGACGTTTCCAAAAGGAGCCCAGTACCCTGGTTTTTGCCTTTTGCCCCCGACAATAAATTTCCAATTGCCGGTTTTATCCGCTGGAGGTTTTTCCATTTCGAAATTCGTTTGCTGACGTGGCATGGAGTTTTGAAAATAATGCTTAGACGATGAATTTCCAGCAAAACCACAGCCGTAGGATTCTGCCACCTGTCCCGCCCAGAAAGCGAAAGGAGAGCTCATCGAACGGCTTTAAACAACCGGCTCCGAAGGCTCCAAAGGCTCCAAGCACAACGACGTTTCCAAGGGCTCCGAGCAAATCTTCGGCTCGAAAGGCTTCGAGCAAAACGACATCTTCGGCGCCGTCGTCCAATCGACTTCTGGCCGGCTACATGGCGTACGAGTATTTAACCAAGGGCACACTGTTTGGTCAGAAGTTCGACCCGGCTGGAGATGAGGCAGTTCCGCTGGCGGGGAAGCCGATCGAATCCGGACAAGGAGCTGGTACGGGCGCAGCGCAGGAGAGTTACTCTGAGGTAGCGAGCTTACTGAAGACGGATGAGGCCCACATTCCGGGGATTGTAAACCCGACGCAACTGGCGAAATGGATTCAGATGGGACAGTGCTTGTGGTAGGACTAGGATCCGGTAGGGCGTAGGGTGTTTGCGTGGGGTGGAGACGTGGCACAGCAAGATTGGATGGATGCCGGTTTCGATCAACGTCAGCTACTGTAGTAGTTGGTAGTAAAAAGAAGTTGGGAGTTCTCGAAGCAAAAGTGCATGATTCGTGAATATTGAGCGAGTGAGTCTGAAGGTGGCGAGTGAGGATCGAAACCAAATCACGCGACCGTGACTCTTTCTCTCTCTAGATCTCTCTCTCTCTCTAGAATCTGTTGGTGGTGATAATATTATCTCTGTGTTTTGTTTTGTTGTTTTTATTTGTAGGATGACGATGATGATCAAGCAATTTAGAGAGAACACCGAAATGGAGTCCGCCCCTTCGAATTTCGATGCTTTGTTGTTAGTTAACTTGTTTAATCTCATCTAGTTATGATTTTGCATATATATTTTTCCTTCATTGTTATTTTTATTTGGGTTTGTTTTATGTTTTGACTTCATAATATTGTAGGATGAATGCCTGCATATATCCTCGCATGCATCATGCACGTGTGATTTGGGCACGTTACGTACAAATATATACACACATATATACAGTGGCGAAGCCAGAAATTGTCAGGAGAGGGGGGGTTTAAAAGAGAAAGGTTCCAAACTAAATGTGGACAACCAAATTCTTTTATATAGTAGACAACATTAAATTTGTTCATATATTTATCAAGACAAACAAGTTACAATTGTTGCCAACGAGACTTTATGCCGTAAATTTGCTGCTCATTGATAGCTTTAAATGAAGGGGGCATTGCAGTGATGCCCATCTCTTTGATCATAATATTATATGGCCTCATTTGGTTTAGAGGATTGAATTTACATGTTTGTCCATTCAAATCCAATCCTAGGATCTAAAAGAAGCCTATATTTGATACAAGGAACTCTAGTGTGATATGCCAAAAGTGAAAACAGTGAACCTTGTTAACTTTTTATTTCAAGATAAAAAAGTGCAACTTTAACCAATAGTTGATGCGTCAACCCCCTTCAAGCATCAAATTTTAACAAAATTTGAACTCTTTCGAATAATGGTAGCTAAATTTTGCCTAAAAATCTACGATTTTGAGGACCAATCTGACTCCCATAGTGAAATTAGCAGCAAAAACGAAGGATTTGGTGAAAAGCTAGTCTCAATCGAAGATCAAATTGCAAAAAGAAATCATGTAAAAATATGCATCAAGATTCAATTCTTTAAATTCCAAGCAAGAACTAACATATCCACTTATTCATCAATAATCAATGATTCATATCAATAATTAATATGTATATTACACTGTAATTCTTATAAAGAATGTTAATTAAGCAAATGGTTATGTTAAATTACGAATTAATAATTTAAATTAAAATAAGGCAGAAGGCATGAAAGTGGGGTGGGAAGTAGGGAAGTGAATTGTGAGAGTTAATTTGGGGGGGGGGGGGATGAGTGGTCCCCCTTTTGTGTGTTTTTTTGATATTTTTAATGCCCACTCCTCACCCTCAAGTGGCTTCGCCACTGCATATATATATATGTATGTATGTATGTATGTATGTATGTATGTACATATGTACGTATATGCACTTGGCTTGGCATTGGATTATTGTGGATGCAAATTTCTACCTTCTCTTCTTGGACGAAAATGCACTTGCAAAAGAATTCACACCTTAGGTCAATGCCAAAAGCCTCATGAGCCCACGATGAATTGGGGGGGGGGGGGGTTTGGCCGAAAAACATTTGATCTCAAAGTTAGAATTTTTGAGGGAAAATTGTTTAGAGAAATTTGGAGAATTTAGTAAGAGAGTTGAAATTAGGTTTTTGGGATAAATGAGAGCTATTTATAGGGTGTGGCCGGCCCCTATTTGGAGAAAAGGGGTCCGGCCACTTATGGTGGTTTTTGGGTGTAATTGCAAGATATTATGTCAAAATAATATCTTGAAATCAATTAGGAAATTAATTAATTAATTAAGAAATTAATCAATTAATTTAGGTAATTAACCTTATTTTGAATGAATAATTGAAGGTTGCCTTGTGGGGATGATTTGATGAGGATGGATGAAATAGGTTTTGAATAAATACCTATTTTGATCACTTTTGACCTTGATTGAGTTGTGATTGTGCGCTACTTGTGTGTAGGAATTCTGGTATGCCTCAAGGATAATTTTATCTTTTTTACCCAAGAATTCACATGTCGCCTCCATATTTTTCTAGATTATTTTTTGCTCCACAATTATTACAGGTATTGTATGAAAAAACATTAAAAGGGTTGGACGTTGTTGGTTTAACTTGTAGCTGGTTGTGATTGATTAGAGCGTGAGCAACATATATGCTTGCTGTCTTTTGCATGTTCAATATATAGTTTCCGGCCCTTGAACTCGAATAATAACTTAAATACTCATCATTCAATAAGATATATGACACACCCCGACCTAGGAAGGTCGAAGTATGTTGGCCATCACCATAAGGTGACGTAACTATAAGGGTAAGTGATGTAAAAAAGTGAATAAATTTAAACCTAAAAGTACCTAAAACAAAAGAGTGCGCAGGTGAGCGGGATTGCACCCATTTCACAAGTGATGGTAGAGCATAAGAACAGTACAGTAATTAGGGTGAGGGTTATACCACTAAGGTACCCATCTACTAAGATCTTGCTAGAGCCCTCGTTTACACGCAAGCACAGCTACTAAACCTGGAGGGGCAAAAAAGAAAGTTGAGTGGGTCAGTAAAACAACGTTTTGTAAAAACCTTTATTTCCGAATATACTAACCCCTCGTCGTAAAATAAGTATAGTTTCTTTAAAACATACTACGTAGGTATGTAAACAATAAATCAACAGCTTTATAATAGTATTATAACTAGAAATATGCCAAGTCATGATGTATCAAATGCCACAATAATATAATCATGTGATAACCAAGTATAACTAAGTGCTCATCCATCTAGGCTGACACACGAGTTTGAACAGATAATTTCTGACACGAACAGGACTGGGTGTAATCAATATGCTCTAGTACTACTATCACGTGAAGGCTGGTGCAGGAGCACGGTCACATACAAGTCGGATTGCCTAATGTAATCTACTCGACATGACTGGTACCTAACTTGGATCCAAGGAGAGCGAACAATGCGATGTGAACATACACGTAAAGGACTGGCCCTGGCCCTGGCCCTGGGGTGAGTACTAACACCGATGCAGCAAGATGAGCATGTACAAATATGTATGAATGTCATGATAGTAATATCTCAACCATATAGCATCATTTATCACAATTATATCGCAGTTATCAATTACTTGGCAATATATACATAAAGTGATGTATTTATGCAATTTTGGAAACTATAAATACATATAGATATAAAAATAAACTGCTCACTCACTTGGAGTTCGTGCTATAACTCCCTAGCACGAATATCAAGACGTCACGAACAAACGTCGCCTAGAATAAATATCAAATCACAACTCAGGATTCTTATCGATAAAACACACAATTGACATAAAACACATCCCCAAGGGCATTCTAGAATGATTGAAAACTCATTGACCAAAAGTCAACCGTCGGTCAAAGGTCAACGGTAGGGTCCACAACCCTACATAACTCAATCTGGAAGATCCGCACCTCGGATTTCCAATCCGTAACTTCCAAAGATTTACATTATGCTTCTAGAACAATATTCTAAAGTTTCAGAACAATCCAATGGTTAGATCTCCGCCAATTGCCAAAATTAAGTGGAGGTCAACACTTTATTTTGTGAACTAACAAATTCAATTCGGGAAGATCCGTACGTCAGTTTCCCTATCCGTAAGTTCCTATGATCCTCAAATATTACATACTATAAGATACTAAGGTTTGGTGACGATCCAACGATTGGATCGTCAATTCATGCAAGAACCCCATGAAAACACATGAAAACATCGTAATTTCACTAAACGGATGAAAAATATGGAATCGGGGCTTCAAAATTAGCCTAAGGTGGTCAGATGGGGTCTCGGCCCAGGCGTCGCCACATGCACCGCTGCTTGTGGTGGCTGGCTACCACGGTTCGCTGGAAAATTTCACTATTTCTAAAAATTCTCAAATTTTACAGAAAGTGGTCAATTTTGCTCACAAAGTCGGCGGTGCCTAAAACTTCCCGGTGTCGATTCGTCGTTTACGGTGGACCAACGGGGTCAAGGTTGGTTGGGATTTGCTCCTGGGATGATGGGCTACAAAGCCCAAGTGATGGCATCGGCCATCGTTTTGCTGATTTGCCGAAAATTTGAAAAAAGTGGCCGTATACTGTTTTGATGGGTCGGATTTCGTGGCTTCACCCCGCCACATGTGGTGGTTTCTAAAGGTCGTTCTTGGTTTGGTTTTGTAGAGGGGAGTGAGAGCTTCAAGATGGTGGTGGCGGCATCGAAAAAATCCACCGAAGTTGGCTGGAATTGGCCTTGGAAAATCGGTGGTCACGAGTAGGTCGACGCGGAAAGCTGGGAGCTTTCTCCCTTTTTTTTGTTTTTTTGTTTTTTTGATCTGATTTCTGAAGGCTTTCCTTCATTTTATGTGATTGGTCCCCCTTATTTAAGCCTAAAATCTGATTGAGCTTCTTTCCCATAAGGTGGGAATTCAATTAACTTATAAACCAAAATATAAATAACCAAATTCAAATGTCTGTAACTATATCGTTATAATCCGGACTCGCAAACGGCTTTCGCCTATGCGTTCGTAATGACGAGTATTATGAGGGTACGCTAAAATAATAAGTCCTATGTCTCTCAAACAGACGGTTAACAGAAGTCAAAGTCCTTGCCTCTAGGGCATTTTGGTAAATTCATGCTTTTAAAATTAATAAAAATGTACAATTAGGGACGGGTTGTCACAATATACGCATGGATATATACACCTGCTTCATACAAGTTTCTGTTGGACTCCTTAACGAACCACCTGTCGATGCAAATTTCCGCCGTTTCTAACTTTGACGAAAAATGCACCTGCAAAACAATCAACACATTAGGCCAATGGATCTCCAATGCCTAAGTTAGTTTTTCTGGGAAGAGTAAAGTGTTTAGGGCTTTTTAGGGTAACAAAAGCTTACCGAAATTTGGTAGAATAAAGGGTATATATAGGAGGAGAGGGGTGGCCATAGTGTTAGGGTTTTACCCTACACATGACAACATCCTATTGACCAAGGTTTATGGAGGAATATTCTCAAAATATTAAATAGGAGATAATATCTTGAGATAATGGAGTAATTATTCCTAATTGAATTAAATCGGGATTACTTACTTGAATGGAGTTAATCTTTAATTGAGAATGTATTAAAGATGAGATTTGGGTAATTACTCCTTATCTTTAATGCTTTGACTTTTTCTTGCCAATGACGGGTGACCTATGGACAGTCGTATTCAGTTGCAGGGACCTTTAGGATGTGAGCTGCGTGTGGGAGTATGTGACAAGCCTGCCCATTTAATGAGGGCAATCTTATCTTTCTCAGGCAAAAGTCTACGTGTTCATGTGTGTGTGTAATGAACACACACCAGTTCATGTGTGTGTGTAATGAACACACACCAAGGCACGACGTGGCTTTTCCGTTGATCTGCCATCAAATGTTTTGTGTTTTTTTTAGTTTATACAACTATGCTTGCAGACACGCGAAAATCTATAGTTTCTGCCGATTGTACGTTTAATAAACATATATTGAGTCTCTGAACTCTGATAATGGATTACATACACCTGGATTAATAGAGATAGGAACACGGGGTATATTCAACGCGCTACATGCACGTTTTTCCTATTGAAAACCTCAACGAGCATCCGTCCATTTTTTTGTGTACTCAACACACCAAGGCACTATGTGGAGCTCTTGCTCGTTGATATGCAATTAAATTTCTGCAAATCGATCTTTTCTATTACGACTACTGCTTGCATAGTTGCATACATGCGAAGTTCTACCGTAGCTACTAGTTTTCGATCTATGTGTGGAAGATTTAATGACTTGGAGGATTGAGTTACCTAAGTTACGGTTGTTAATCTACACAGGTTGTTTCTTCATTGAATTTAAAACATGATTGACAACTTTAGCTTTCTAATTAAACTAATTAATTAAAACAGTGTGTTTATATGTTAAAATTACACCACCCTGTTAGCCACATGTATACCAGCCTACCAGGCTGTCAATGACTCTAGTTCCGTATTATTTATATCTTGGCCATCTATATTGGAATGCAGTATTGTTCTTTTCCTATTTGCTGATTTGTATATGTTGAGCAAATGCTGAACAAAAACTGATTAGGAGCACTGTCATGGCCTGGAGGCTCTCATCAAACGTATTGTATGCGTATATGTCAAATGTTTCGTTTTTAATCGTCCAGTTTTGACAATGAGATGTTCTAAATCACAGTAATGTCGGGAAGAGAATTCAAACTTAAGTCAAAGGAGCCGGTGGACAAACTATTTTAATCAGCTTGACTAATGAATACACATTTGTTGTTTAGGAGACTGTCGAGATTAAATATATGTTCACCAAAAACTTTCCTCTAAAAGGAAGGTGTCTTGTCAGAAAGCACATTTATTGAAGTTAAATGAGATAATGGTGCCAAAGTTTATGATTTATCTAGAACAAATCTTGTCTGAAGAAGCCCTAGCCTATACAGTTTAACGTTTTCTTGAGGAAAAGGCATGAGAAATTTCTCCCGCCGAATCCAAGAACTCGATTATCTTTCTTGTAAGTTCAACGAAGCGTCCCCCTTAGTCGGTCTTAATCCAGTATGCTATTTGTGACAGTTTCTATATGTATGATCCGCTTTCGACTGCCTCAACCACCTATGAACCCTAGTCTCATATTCAACCCTCACATGTTAGTTATGTGACCAATCTTTAAGAGAGGAAAGTCGTATACTGCTCAATAATTTCTCCGTATTCAACCTATTCCCGTAAATGGTAGAGCTTGTCGATATTTTTGTTGAACAGAGTGTATGGAAACGATGTTTATATTGTCATACCAAGCCTTAAGCATTTTCATTTGCGAATTGAGTTAGATATTGCAATAGCCATGTTCTTTGGTTTATTCATACATATCGTTACAGTTAGCATTCCAAATGAGGGGGAATTTTATGTTTGAATTTGTAGTCCCAAATAACTCATCATGGTCACCAATGTCTACCAGCTGTCTTCTTGCTCTTTTCATTAATAGCTCGCAAATTATTTCGACCATACTTCATTATTTGTACGTTGCATACTAATTGTATATATTGTTACTGATTAGGAGAACACTAGAATCATATAATTTAACAATATAAACGTCATTAAAAAAAGTTAATCAGAAATAACAATTTCATTCCCACAGACTGATCTTTTGTTTTCAACTGTTTTGAGACTAAAAATAATAATAAATAGAGGCTGAGGTAAAAACTTGTGTTGTCATCCGACAACTATTAGTTGAATCAAAGATATGACAGTTTAATTTGTGTTGTTGTTGAACTTAGAAATTACAAAGTATATGTAGCACGTAGATCAAATAATTATGAGCTAACTACATCCTTCTTGTGAATGCGAGCATGCCAACTCATAACCAAGCTCTGTTGGACGAGTAGAATAGATGTGGTGGTGGTGTTGAATGTGCTGCCGACTTCTGCACTCAAGCAATTACGGCTGAGGAAGGAATGCGTCTTGGCCTTGGGGATTCTAGAACCCGAAGACAAGGTTAATTATCCTAATTGAAGGTGCTTCTGAATCACCTGGTTCCACGGCTTCAGTGCTGTTAATCCAAACTAACGATGTTCTTGGATGTCAACACAGTGTTGTTCACTTGTCCAAACTAAAGATGTGTTGATGGGAGGGTTGGATAGTTAGTGTTTTTCTCATGGATGTGAGAAGGCTTCGCATAGAGTGTTTTTGGTATCGTTTATTGAGTTGAAATGGCTTTTACAGTTGTAGAGCTTCCTCTATTTAGAGGCGAGGCTTCCATGATAAACAAGCCTAGCGATATAGAGTCTTGACGGGATTGTGTTTGCTTCATATTTGCTTCAATATTCCCTTTATCCTTTCCTAGCCAATACTTCATCTTCATCGAGTCTCGGCTTCTTTGATTCCAACTATGAATTAGAACCTAATCTCATTATGAGATTCATTCATCTTTATCCAATGACGTAGGCACTCTAATCCTCGGGATAATTCAAATTTATCCAAGACTTATTTTGAGCTTTGGCAATTTTAATTTGTGTAGGACTTGATCGGATCATATTTATATATATTTTTACTTCAAATTCACTCGTCTTTTCTTAGTTAGTTTCTTATATTTTTGAGCTATTTACGTTATTTTTGTGTTTATAGGATTTGTTTATGCAAAGAAAATAAAAATAGAACAAGTGAAGTTTTATGTAATAAATTCGTCAAAACTGTCTGTGTAGATCAGCTTTTAAATTAAATAAAAAAAAGAGATAATGATGAGTCATGATGATGTTTGAAACATCATCATGATTCATGTTGTGAAGGGAGAAGAAAATGCACGGCAAGACTAATGGAAAGAAAAGAAAGAATTTGATGGGAAGACATGGACTAGTGGAAGAATAAAAGAAATAAAAGAAATGACAAAGGGATAGACACGGGAATAAGAGGCGAGAGAGCAGTGAGGGAAGGGAGGTCAGAGAGAGAAGCAGCAAAGCTGCCTTTGGCAGCTGGAAAGAAGGCGGAAAGGAAGGAGTCCAGGTGGCGCAAAGAATAGCAAAGGGAGACAGACGCAAGCAAGGGGAGTCCGCGAGGAGAGGCTGCCTTGGCAGCAGAAGAAAAGTCAGAGAAGAGAGGAGTGAGAGGCAGCGGGAGGGAGATGAGAAGCACAGCAGAAGAAGCATCAGAGCACAGAGAGCAGAAGGCTTCAATCTATTTTCTCGGTTAACTCTTTCCAAACTTCTATTTTATTTTTGTTTTAATAATGTGTAATTAAATTTATTTTGGCTAGAGGTTAATTCGAAACCATGAATATATTTGTAATATGAATTGATTACCTTCAGTTGTGATTTCATAAGTTGTGATTTCAATTTACTTATCCGTTCGTATAAAAACTGATTTGTGTATGTTGGTTGAGAGTGCACGCTTAATTTACATGCATGAATTTGATGCTAGAATATAAGTGAATTTCACCTAATCGTTATGAACTTATTTTCACAAGTAGTAAAGGTTGCTAGTCACAATCACGTTAAGTAAATTCTTGGCAAGAGTATCATGCTTTTCATAGTTACGAATGCCTCGTCAATGCTTATAGTTTTCACAAAGTTTAATGATCTTTGATTGTATCGCTATTGTGCTTTTCACGTAGGGGACTTTTGAAGAATGTTTTGAATTGTTGTATGCGTTTTTCCGTCCAATTCAATAACTTAAGGAAAACTTGAAGATTAAAAAAGTGCTATTCACGGTTAATCTGGAGTATTGAGATTCAAAATTTATTAAATGAACAACTGGAAATCATTTTGTATGCAAGTATAACATGTGTGGAGAAGAACCCTCTAGCTAGTCCGTCATTTATCATTTTACCTTAATTTTATGTTTTTGTCAATTCTGTAATTTAATTAAGTTTAATTTACTTTTCATCAAAACCAAACACCCATCCATTATTAAATTATATTATTTATTTAGTTTTCTTTATTGTTAGTCTTTTAATTTAATTTCCATCCATTGCAGTTCCTAGTGTCTAATTTGATTGTTTTCATTATTTTGAGTTATCCTAAGTGTGTTTCGAGTTATTAGAGTTTTTAGCCTAGTTTTGTGTCCTTGAGTCTTATTTAATATTTTTAAATTAATTTAGAATAGATTAGCAATCCCTCCTAATCCCCGGCCTAGAACGATACCCTACTTACATCTATACTACAATTGTCAAAAAGAGGGTTTAATTTTGTGTGTTAACTTATTTTACGCATCAAATTTTGGCGCCGTTGCCGGGGATTAGTAACTTTGCTAATCCTTTTATTTTTGTTTTTGTTTATGTTTATATTGGTGTTTGTGTATTTTACTTTTGATATTTGATTTATTTTTCTTTCTTTGATTTTAGGCACAAATGGAGCTGAGGGAAATTTAAAGGAAAGATGCGTCCGGCTAAAGACGTTAAATCAAGCGCTTCTTGGGAGGCAACCCAAGCATTCAACGAAGGGAGACTTTGGAATCGCTAACCCAATCAGCTTTGCATTCTTCCACCCTTATCTTTACTGCTTTCATTTTGTTTTGTTTAGTTAGTTGTGTTATTTGGTTGATTTCTGTCAGTTTGTATTATTTAGTTTAAGTATGGGGGAAGGTTAACCAAAGTCTCTTTACATTAATTTACATATATAAAAAAAAAAAAAAAAAAAAAAGATAAAATTTAAAATTAGTGATAAAAAAAAAAAAAAAAAAAGTACAAATATTTTACAATGATGTAAACTAATAGTATTCATTGGTCGGGTAGTGCTTCAGTAGTAGGCGGGGCTTCAGCAGTCGGCGGGGCCACAGAAGGAGGAGGCGGCAGAGGTTGATCAGTTGGAGCTTCACTACGCGGTGCCGCCCCAGAAGACGAAGGCAGATGCGGTTGGAACAAACCCACAAACCTCCGATGATCAAGTAAAATTTGACCATCGGTGTCCTGCATCTGGTCAATCTTCCTCTTCATGCTGGTGGCATAGCTGTGTGCGAGCTTGTGCAATTCCTTATTCTCATGCTTGAGCCCTTTAATCTCTTGCTTGAGACTCTGTATTTCAGCCACCAAGGATTCAACGTGACGGGTTCGGGCATATAGGCGTTGGGCCATGTTGGATACGGAACCCGCACACTGCACACTGAGAGCCAGAGACTCCTTGACCGCCAATTCATCAGACCGCCTTGCGAGCAGTCTGTTATCTCTGGGAGTGACAAGGTTTCGGGCCACCACCGCAGCGGTCATGTCATTTTTCATCATCGAATCCCCCACGGTAAGGGGACCGGTAGGGGATATGAAGGATGGCCGCCATATGTTGTCTGGTGAAGGCGGAGCTGCCTCTTCACCAATGTTCAAGTCAAAACGACGATCAGAAGGGCCAGACATTTTTCAGAGGTGGTAAAGAATGAAGAGAGTTGGACTGATCAAGATTAAACAAGTGCAAGAAGGGAGTGTTTACAGGAGGGAGCTCAAGTGTGTTGTGGAACAAGCTTAACGTCTCTATAAAAAGGAAGAAATCAAAGAGGCGCTCCTCAGAGAAGCGTCCTCTCGCAAATCGAAGAGTCGGGGCTCCGTTCTCAAACGTCTGATTCTTTTCTCAAAAGAGGAGTTTCCTTTCTCAAAAGCCGGATTCTTTTCTCAAAAGAGGCGTTTCATTTCTTAAAGGCTGGGTTTGCTCAGAAACCACGAGCCGAACCCCGGATTTCAAAAGATCAATTTGTCCAGACGTGTCGTCACTTGTCACACGCAAATTGCTTTGCGGAAATCTCGGGCAATTTGTCGAAGCACCAATTCAGAAATCGAAGAGGGAAATTCAACAGTCAAAGACACGCTAGCTTTCTCAAAAGCTGGGCTTCAACCCACGGGAAAATCTTCTTTTCCAGATTTATCCGCACGTGTCACATGCTACCTCTACAATCGACGATGCTCAGAGCTCGAAGCGCCGATTACAGATATCAATGAGGAATCAGCTTTGCGGAAATTACGGGCAGCTTTGTCAGAAAGCGCGTAATTTGTATTCTTCACCCATCCACCGGCTGCCGACACTAAGTGAGAGAACAGTTCCGGTTGTGAAGACAAGTCCTATAAGTTTCTACCTTCGCCTTCCACAGCAAAAGCACACTCTCTCAGCACACCCTTTCAACACTTCTTCATATCCGAAAATGCATTCCCAAAGAATCCTCTCGAGTCACTCTATGTTCCTCATTCCTTGGGATACTCCTGCGAACAACCCATTCAAAGCAAAAGTATTTCATATCATAAAGGTTGAAAGCAAGAGTATCTCATATCATGCTTTCTCCATGTCCTTCTCCTTGTCTTTGTTTTCCGACAAGGAGAAAGAGAGCAATCAGCCAGCATTTGGTATCAATCTTCCGATCTGGAGCCAACTGCCTGGAACCCCTTCCTGATTGCTTACCTAGCCTTGCTCTCGAGTACTCATCTTCATCATTTTATGCTTTCTCTTCGTCTACCACATCTGCCTGGGGGACAGTAAGGGAAGTGAAAATGATACCTCGAAGCATGTGGAGACAATTCAGCTAGGGACAAGGAGAAAGAAAGCAAGAGGTGGGCACTTGGAAAGATTGAAGAAAGAAATAAGGACCAACACCTTTCCCTCGTGCCTGCCCGTTGTGCAGAAGAAACAAGCAGAGAAGAATGCAGCTTGCACAATCATCCCAGCGGAAGGAGTCCGAACTGAGGAACTAGAGAAGCTGCCACATCTGCTTGGAGAACAAATAAGGAACTGCAACATAACCAAAGAGCAAAGCTTCGCCGTACAATATCATAAAATCATCACTTGCAAGTGAAAAGCTAAGTGTCACCCTGTTCAAGAGGAAAGCTGTGGAAAGTCAACAAGCACGACCAATGATTACTTATTAGTTTTATTCATTATCTTTTATCGTAATTTTCAATTTTTCGTTTGCAATTTTTTTTTAATTAATTTTCTTGCGTACTTAACTGAATTATTTCTTTTCTTTGCAGGAACTTTTGGTTATTTCCACCCTTGAAGTTGATTGCAGAATTTTAGCTTGGGGGTCATCGCTTGATTTTACTGCAAATTAGGGAAGTTTTCAGTCCAATTGCTTTATTTTTTTTTTTATTATTTTGTTTATTTTATTTATTTTTGCATTATAGTGTTTTCTGACATTGGGGACAATGTCAAGTTTAAGTGTGGGGGTAGAAATCTCCAGAATTTCATTTGTCTCTGTGTTGTTTTTTTTTTTTGTGTTCTTAATTAGTTTTGTTTTCTTTAAAAAAAAAAAAAAATTAAAAAAAAATTTCGGAAAATTTAAAAATCCAAAAATATTGTCTTGTTTCCCTTATTGTTTTGAATTAGATTTTTGTTAGTTTCCCGACCCAATGATATAATTAGATCAAATTTGAATCACGATTATCAAGAACTTAGTTAACATGTGTTTTATGAAATTCCTAATTCTCTTGTTAGTTTTGTACATGTTTGATCATCTTTGAAAAACCAAATGCACATAGCCTTGTTGATGTGAAACTAAAGTATGACTTAAAGCTTCATATGTGAATTTAGTGACCATATACATCCTATGTGAGTTTTTGAGCCGATTGAAAGTGTGTGCATTTTTCATACACTCCTATTCTTTCATGTGTGATGAACTTATGTGAGATACATCTCTAGAACTTGCGTAACGATCTTTCGAAATGTTTGTCATTGATTGCATGAACTTGGAAATGATAGAGGCATTAGGTTTACCACCATGGCCCAAATAACCATGTTTCCCAAAGAAAAATGATATCATTAGATTGCCAATTTGAGCCGTGTATGTTGAGCCTTTTATTTCTTATCACCAGATATGTCTACCCTTATACCTGAAACATTTTTCCTTACCCTTTCCAAGCGAGCAATGCGAAATTGTCTTATGAGAAACGTTTGTGAAGTACTTTGAAGGTGTTTGGCAAAAGAATAAGTGTGGGGGTATTTCATGTTTGTATAAAAAAAAAAAAAAAAAAGGGAAAAAAGAGAAGAAAAGAAAAAGAAAAAGAAAAATTGTACACAAAGAAAATAAAAAGTTGTTCAAGTTTCAGTTTAAGGGTATGGTTGGAGGTGCTAGAAGAATTGTTGGAGAGCTTGAGTTCTTATAAATCTAAAGAGAAAAATTGCTTGCAATGTAGCTTGGAATTTGTGTTTCCTATTCTTTCGTTTCAATAACCCTATCCCTAAGCCTCATTACATCCAATAAAAGTCCTCTTGATTTAAGTTTTGCAATTATGACTGTGGAGAAGTGATCTTTATGCAAGCTTATGGTAGAAATTTCACATTTGTTTCTTTGAGCGAAACACACTAAAACTAAACACATATGTGATTGAGTGTATATCCCGTGAGAAGGTTACTAGTTTGCATATGATGATTTTAAAAATAAAAACTTGAAATTGCATTAGCATGGCTATCTCACACACTACACTTCAAGGATGATTCAAAGATTACTGCTAATATTTGAATAAGGAAAATGAACTTGGATTAGTTTGTTTGGTGCTAGCTATGGTTCTTGATGATTTGTTTTCTTGAATGAAATTCTATGAGGGTCACATAGAGGGAAGCTAATGTTTTTCATGTTAGTACTTTTTCATGTTTTCTTTGTTTTGCTCGAGGACTAGCAAAAGCTAAGTATGGGGGTATTTGATCGGATCATATTTATATATATTTTTACTTCAAATTCACTCGTCTTTTCTTAGTTAGTTTCTTATATTTTTGAGCTATTTACGTTATTTTTGTGTTTATAGGATTTGTTTATGCAAAGAAAATAAAAATAGAACAAGTGAAGTTTTATGTAATAAATTCGTCAAAACTGTCTGTGTAGATCAGCTTTTAAATTAAATAAAAAAAAGAGATAATGATGAGTCATGATGATGTTTGAAACATCATCATGATTCATGTTGTGAAGGGAGAAGAAAATGCACGGCAAGACTAATGGAAAGAAAAGAAAGAATTTGATGGGAAGACATGGACTAGTGGAAGAATAAAAGAAATAAAAGAAATGACAAAGGGATAGACACGGGAATAAGAGGCGAGAGAGCAGTGAGGGAAGGGAGGTCAGAGAGAGAAGCAGCAAAGCTGCCTTTGGCAGCTGGAAAGAAGGCGGAAAGGAAGGAGTCCAGGTGGCGCAAAGAATAGCAAAGGGAGACAGACGCAAGCAAGGGGAGTCCGCGAGGAGAGGCTGCCTTGGCAGCAGAAGAAAAGTCAGAGAAGAGAGGAGTGAGAGGCAGCGGGAGGGAGATGAGAAGCACAGCAGAAGAAGCATCAGAGCACAGAGAGCAGAAGGCTTCAATCTATTTTCTCGGTTAACTCTTTCCAAACTTCTATTTTATTTTTGTTTTAATAATGTGTAATTAAATTTATTTTGGCTAGAGGTTAATTCGAAACCATGAATATATTTGTAATATGAATTGATTACCTTCAGTTGTGATTTCATAAGTTGTGATTTCAATTTACTTATCCGTTCGTATAAAAACTGATTTGTGTATGTTGGTTGAGAGTGCACGCTTAATTTACATGCATGAATTTGATGCTAGAATATAAGTGAATTTCACCTAATCGTTATGAACTTATTTTCACAAGTAGTAAAGGTTGCTAGTCACAATCACGTTAAGTAAATTCTTGGCAAGAGTATCATGCTTTTCATAGTTACGAATGCCTCGTCAATGCTTATAGTTTTCACAAAGTTTAATGATCTTTGATTGTATCGCTATTGTGCTTTTCACGTAGGGGACTTTTGAAGAATGTTTTGAATTGTTGTATGCGTTTTTCCGTCCAATTCAATAACTTAAGGAAAACTTGAAGATTAAAAAAGTGCTATTCACGGTTAATCTGGAGTATTGAGATTCAAAATTTATTAAATGAACAACTGGAAATCATTTTGTATGCAAGTATAACATGTGTGGAGAAGAACCCTCTAGCTAGTCCGTCATTTATCATTTTACCTTAATTTTATGTTTTTGTCAATTCTGTAATTTAATTAAGTTTAATTTACTTTTCATCAAAACCAAACACCCATCCATTATTAAATTATATTATTTATTTAGTTTTCTTTATTGTTAGTCTTTTAATTTAATTTCCATCCATTGCAGTTCCTAGTGTCTAATTTGATTGTTTTCATTATTTTGAGTTATCCTAAGTGTGTTTCGAGTTATTAGAGTTTTTAGCCTAGTTTTGTGTCCTTGAGTCTTATTTAATATTTTTAAATTAATTTAGAATAGATTAGCAATCCCTCCTAATCCCCGGCCTAGAACGATACCCTACTTACATCTATACTACAATTGTCAAAAAGAGGGTTTAATTTGTGTGTCAAGAAATTCTCACATCAGGACTCGACCGAGCCATCCCATCCTTAATCTCTTTATAGTTCTACCTTCATGAGGATTCGGTCGAACTAATCCTATTAGTGAGCTAAAAGCCCACTGGCCTGAAGGATATTTATTGGACCGTGAATCATTATTCTCGGGTTAACCCTTCTCGACCCAAGTTGTCATTTTAGGCCCAAAGATATTAACAACCATGTTTCAAATTTCAATTTGTATTGTCACACTGAATGTACAAAAAGGTTAAGTAGAGTGGACATTAAGAGACAGATAAAGATGTGAGAGAATTGTGGTAAGCCTTGTTAACTGATGAGATAATTGCAGAAAGTAAGGGATTTGCATAATCTGAGTCCAAATAATTAAGAGTCATGTCATTTAGTACTACGGTCTAGTGATATTCCTTTTTACTTGTAAGTGAGAGTCTTAAGTTCGGTTCTCGCCAAATGCAAATTTGAACCATATTATTGCTAGCCTATTGTGAGGCTTAACTTACTCCCACATCCCCTTAGTGTAAATAATGCCATTTGTTAAAATAATAATAGGGTTAAACTCTGTTTACTACCCTCATGTTTCGTGGTTTTTAACATTTAGTACATCAAGTTTTTTTCGTCCCAGAGTCATACCTAAAGTGTTAATTTTGGGACAATCTCATACATCCGTTAGTCAAACTGTTAAGTCTGCTGTTAACTGATGACGTGGTGCCTATGTGGACAATGACTGGGCGCCACGTGTCATTAAGGGATCCACGTGGAAATTAAAAAAATTTAAAAATTCAAAAAATTAAAATAATTAATTTTAAAAAAACAAAAACAAAACAAACAAAACCCAGAACCTCTTCGTCTTCCCCACCCCTACCCGACATCCCTCCATCCCCTCCACCCCCTCCACCCCTTGCCCACCCGAGCCACCCCTTCTCCCGTCACCAACCCCATCCCCCAATTTTTCCCCCAGACCATCACCTCATCCTCTCTTTCCGCTGCAACATCTCATCCGTCGGCAGAACCCCAAACCCCAAAAAATCCAATCCCAGGCTCGCGTCACCTTGCTGATGGTGGCTCCCAGATGCACGGGGTTGTTCAACTTCGAAATCGAAAGGAGGTGGTGAGGGGGCCCAAAACCCAATGAGATTCATAGGGAAATCTTAAAGAATCGTCGAGATTTGTTCGGGAAATCTTCGAAACGATTTTCTTGTAACTACCTTCCGGAAAACATGGTGGATGCAGGCGTTGCAGACGCATGGTGTGACACACCGGGGGGGGGGGTAGCAACACAGAGGTGAGATGGATGCTACACCTCTTAGAAATGGGAGCCGTGAAGAACATCTGGAACGCATGATGGTCGGCAAAAAATTCAGCAAAAAAAAAAAAAAAAAAAGGAGAAATGGGAGCTGTGAATAACATATGGAATGCCATGGAAGTAGCTGAGCAAGCTTCTGATTGCTCCACCTCTCAGATCCATTCTTCTTCCCTCTCCATCGACCCCTCCCTCCCTCTCTCTGTCATCTCGCCTCTCATCATGTTAGTCTTTCTCTCTTCATTTTCTGCAACCTGCTTTTAGCTTAGATGAATTATTTGATTTTTGTATTTGAAATTTATAACCTTTTTAAAAAATTCAGTTTGGTGGATGATAAATTGCAGGAAACGAGACAAATGTGAAAAAAAAATAATTTGATTTTGTTATTTTTGTGTATTTTTGCGTTTGCTTATATTTTATTGGAAGTGAAATTTTGAATTTTGATGTTTATATGCCGACGGAGGAGATGTTGCAGCGGGAAGACAGGAGGAAGTGATGGTCTGGGGGAAAAATTGGGGGATGGGGTTGGTGACGGGAGAAGGGGTGGCTCGGGTGGGCAAGGGGGTGGAGGGGGTGGTAGAGATGTCGGGTGGGGGTGGGGAAGACGAAGGGGTTTTGGGATTTTGTTTTTTTTTTTCTTTAAATTAATTTTTAAAATTTTTAAAATTTAAAAATTTTTTTTTTTGAATTTTTAATTTTCACGTGGACCCTTAATGACACGTGGCGCCCAGTCATTGTCTACATAGGCGCCACGTCATCAGTTAACGGCAGACTTTACAGTTTGACTAACGGATGTATGAGACTGTCCCAAAATTAACACTTTAGGTATGACTCTGAGACGAAAAAAACTTGATGTACTAAATGTTGAAAACCACGAAACATGAGAGTAGTAAACAGAGTTTAACCCATAATAATAATAATAATAATAATAATATTTAAGAGTCCTAAACGATTCCCACCAAACCATGCCCAAATATACGATGTTGAAAGCCGAAAAAGAGATTTAAAGTATGTTGATGCACAAAACCGGAGGTCTTGGAACAACGTAAATCCGATCGTGAATCTGCAAGAAATGTAAATAACACAAGATGTATCGTGGTTCACCCCAAGGTTTGGGCTACGTCCACACTGATTATGTATTTATCTGAGGGAGAGAGAGCTCTGAGAGTGAGAGCTTTGAGAGGGGGGAGAGCGCCTAGGAATTGGCCTTAGAAATGGCTTCCCTTAATTGTGAGGGTGAGGGGTCCTTTTATAGAATAAGGACTCCTCACTTATTACATATTTGCCCCTTCCTTTATCACATATTTACATTTAAGTCCCTCGAGTATTTGTACGAGATCTAAATACGAGGCCCTAAATATGGTATAAACAGTAGTCCCCTAAGTCTTCAGTCAAGAGAGTCTTTTGGCTGGAGACTTGAAATTTAGTCCATGTGTAGGCCGAAGTAACTAAATGTTATCTTGAACTAACGTTCGATATGAGGCAGTGCTCAGTCTGAAATGATGCTCTACTAGAAGTAGCACACGCTGCGAGGCTGCTCGGCTCGTGGCTTATGTTGCCTTGGTTGGTTTGGCTGGTGGCGTTTGAAGGTGAAGGAGTCCCTTTTATAGAATAAGGGCTCGCTCCTCAATACATGAATGATGGGCTAGAGTTGATGCTCGCGGCGAGGCGGTTGCGCAGTAGGCGACGATGCTCTCTAATGATTGTGAGGGGGTCTCTTTTATAGAACAAGGGCTCGCTCCTCAATACATAAATATGGGCTAGAGTCCCCCAAGTATTTTTCATGAGGCCCAGTTGAGGCCTAATATATGGTGTATAATGTGTGTATAATGTAGTCCCCCAAGTCTTCGATCAATAGAGTCTGTTGGTTGGAGACTTCAAATTGAATCCATGTATGGGCTGAAGTGGCGGTTGTTCGGAGGTGGTATTTGTATACCCTGCGCTGAAGCTTTTAGGTGAAGCTTTGCAAGTGAAGCTTTGAAGCTAGAGCTTTGTAAATGAAGCTTTCGAAGCTGGAGCTTTTATAAATGAAGCTTTTGAAGCTAGAACTCTGTAAATAAAGCTTTTGAAGCTGATTGACATGAGTGATGCTTATGGATGTTGTCATGAGTGATGCTCATGAATGTTGTCATAAGTGATGCACATGAATGTTGATATGAATAATGGTCATGAATGTTTATGTATGATTGTCATGAGTGATGCTCATGAATGTTTATGTATGAATGACATGAGTAATGCTCATGTATATTTTGGAGTATTGGGCGTACTTTTGATCACTTGGTTGGTGGCATGAAAGAAAGTACGGGTTGTACATTTCATCACCTGGTTGGTGGCATGAATGGCTAGTTGCCAAATGATATTTGGAGTACGGGTTGTACTTTTCATCACCTGGTTGGTGGCATGAATGGCTAGTTGCCAAATGATATTAAAGTACGGGTTGTACATTTCATCACCTAGTTGGTGGTAATAGCAGCAGGTTGCCGGATAATTTTGGAGTACTGAGCGTACTTTTGATCACCTGGTTGGTGGTAATAGCGGCAGGTTGCCAAATAATTTTGAAGTACTGAGCGTACTTTTGATCACCTGGTTGGTGGTAATAGTGGCAGGTTGTTGAATAATTGTGGAGTACTGGGCGTACTTTTGATCACCTGGTTGGAGCTATTTTGGGCTTATGGGCCTTCGACCTTCACACAACATTCTAGCCTATTTATTTTGGGCTTTGCCTTTTTTTATTTTTTATTTTTTATTTTTTTTACCCTCTGATGGGGTTTATACATATTACCCTCTGATGGGGTTTATACAAATGTTTCCGAAAGATAAGAAAAATAAATTACATCATTCAAAAAATGTCTCAAAAAAACTGCTCGGGTCCGAAGCTTTAGCATGCTGCCTTCTTTGACTTGAGTGAGCCTCCCTAGGTCGTGTAAGCTGTCATCATTATTAGCACTGTGCCAAATGGGCATGGGATTCGAAGCTTTCCCGAGATATTGGGTCAGAGGTGATGCTCGTTGTTGCTTTTATTGTTGCTTTCCCGATATATGAGCAGATTCATCTCACATGACTGCACCAACAACAATCCCAGAGACCAAGAAAGTTTGGTCAAAATATTGTTGAGTATACCGAACTTATCACATGATTGCTGGGTAAAGCTCCGGATGACAGCTCAAAGCAACAAAGCAGTGAGTTCGTGGATCGATGCTTAACCTTTGTTGCTATGTGCACAACTGTATTTCCCTTCTTGTCACGTTCATTCAGTATGGGACTGTCAGTGTCCAATATCTCCTCTACAATTGGAGTACAATGGCCTTTTACAACAATATGGAGTGCAGTTTGACCATTTTTATCCTTTATGCATACTATTCCTGGACCCCATTCTATAAATGCTTTCGCAATATCGAGCAAGCCATACCTTCCAGTTGTATGTAATGCAGTTTTACCATTTTTCTTTACTATCCTCGCTGAGCTGATGTCAGCATCCAAGATGGCGTTGACCATGAAGCAGTAATCTACCTAATTGGAGAATCTGATGCCGAAACCGAGCAACATACGACCGAGGATCAACATCCAGATAGCTTTAGCAGCGGCATTGATGATAGCACCGGAGCAAAATAGCAGACTGCCAAACAACATGGACAGTTTCTGGTCGAATTTTCTCGTCACGGTGGCGGCCACGATTGAGGATACGAGGGTAGCCAAGTATAGCGACGATGTGAACATGGTTAACATTTGACTATCATACTGACAGTACTGGTTGTTTGTCTTGTCTTTCTCCTTCTTGTGGTACATAGACAGAAAGAACTTCTTCAGGAACGAATCCATGGACGTTACACCACCAGAAATTCCGATATCGTAGCTGAAAATCAGACCACCCATGGCTGCAATGATACATGTGACAAGAACGTAGAGAGTGAGATTTCCGACATAGGCCTTGCCGTTCCCACCGGTGGCGATACCAACAGCAGGCATTGTTAGGGTTTCTTGAGCGCTGGAAGGTCTCGTGGTCGATGTTGAGGTGGTGGTTGAGACGGTGAATCGAGCTGGGCGAAGTGGGTTGTGGAGACGGCGAGAGGAAGCTTGCTGAGTTCAATTCAACTTGTCCGACAACAATCCAAACCGCGACACCGTCGAACTGACAAAAAATTCGCCGGAAGGTCAGTCCCAACTCTGGGATCACCGATGATAACAGAGACCAACACCCCATACCATCACATCTGAGCTTCTCGCAAGCCGAGCAACCTTTAACGACGGCATCCACGGTGGAGAACCCATTATCCACAGCCCTCCATGCTGCTCCCATAGCCTCTACGAAGGGCCATATGCTCACCACCACATGGTACTGCCCTGAATCCGACGCTTCGTGGCCTTCTGGTTTGAGGAAGACCAACAGTGGGTGCATAGCCATTGAACTTGTCGGATTGGAGGGCATCGACTACAGCTTCCTGCGAAACATGCGTCGTGTGGAAGCAAGAAAAAGCAGTCGGGTCGCCCATGCCCAAAGAAATCAGCCGTCTGCCGTCGTTTTCATCGGCATTCTGCAGCAGCAAGCTGAGGATGCCTTTGATGGTGATTGTCGTAGAAGTGGTGTCAACTGGTGCAACTTGGAAGTCTGAGGTGCGGTTTTCCATGGAGGATTTGATGGGTTGTCTGGGGGAGGAGCCTTTTGTTTGAGCTTGGGGAAGCGGGGTTTTTTTGCAGATTTCACAGTGGACAGTGGTGAGGTTGTGAAGGTTTCACGGTGGTGAGATGAAAAATTGAAAGAGAACCAACATAGCTTTTTGTGTCGTTTCCCACAGACGGCGCCAAATGTTGATGCACAAAACCGAAGGTTTTGGAACAATGTAAATCCGACCGTGAATCTGCAAGAAATGTAAATAACACAAGATGTATTGTGGTTCACCCCAAGGTTTGGGCTACGTCCACACTGATTATGTATTTATCTGAGGGAGAGAGAGCTCTGAGAGTGAGAGCTTTGAGAGGGGGGAGAGCGCCTAGGAATTGGCCTCAGAAATGGCCTCCCCTACTTGTGAGGGTGAGGGGTCATTTTATAGAATAAGGACTCCTCACTTATTACATATTTGCCCCTTCCTTTATCACATAATTACATTTAAGTCCCTCGAGTATTTGTACAAGATCTAAATACGAGGCCCTAAATATGGTATAAACAAAGTAAATATTGTGACGGTGGTGATTTGTAACTATTCTTATGAATTAAATCAAACACACAACAAGCGTACTGAATCCAAAATCCTTATCCACAATTTGTATATGAACTCAAATGTCTGTGCAGCAGTTTTTGAGTCTCGAAAAATTTCCAGAGACGGTCTTTTTAGTCTTGAGTAGAGCTTCCTGTGTAAAAGTAAGTTTCTCTACTTTCAACCTATCCGGAGTTTGGACATGGAAATCTTTTTCTAGTTTATTTTTTGAGTTTTCATATAACCATTTATAATAGTTATGCATGTCTGATGTAGTACTTCTAAGGAATGAATATATTTTACTCCTTGGTTCTTTAATTTTCTTGGGTGCTACTTTTTTCCTTTACAAACGATAAGATAGTTACACAATAAATTCATCTAAATTAAGGGGATGGAGTCTCCTCTTGTCTATGCACTTGTCTTAGTGCAAGTCTGGATTTAGTCCATCTAATATTGTTTTTTGGTTCAATAAGGGGGATGGTGAATGCAGACAAGTGTATAGACTAGTTGATGAGGACAACATTAATTTGTATAGATTTTATTTGAGTTATGTACTAATGTGTAAAACCCTTAAGGATCGTGCATGAATTCGTTAAATTCTTAATAGCTTAGTGCCTTTTTTTGTAGTCAATATCCTAACAAAAATTGTGTATTTGAATAATTATAAAAGCCTCAAGTATTTTAATTTGTTTCTACTGCTTTAAAATTATTGTCACTTTATTTGCAGAACTGAATACATGATGGATGTGGAGAAGGAGAAGGAAAATTGTTTGACCGGGACTCAAGGTTGGGGAATTTTGGTCTATATTCTCTTCGCAGGTTCTACGTGCTTAGGATTTTATCTAGTTGAGATCATGATTAACGACCAAGATCACAAATTATCATCGGCATCGGCTCTTTACTTGGCCGTTGTTCGCTTGATTCTGGCCATCTTTTTCTTCGCGATTGCTACGACGTTTTGTCTTCAATTGGTGTTTGAACTCACAGATAGACACAGAGGTTGATGATCTTGCCTCAACTACGGAGGCAGGGAAGGACTGTAAATCCATCGTTTAGTATTGAAGCCCACATACAACGTGACAATGTGTTGTGTATGCTCGAACTTGCATGTATTAATCTCTCAGCACACGCTTATGAACTCTTTGCCGCACAGATTTTGGAATACAATAGTTATAAATTAGATGTTTTAAGATCATCCGAAACAATGTGACCTTCTGGAAATTGAACTGGATTTAGGAATCCATTTTCACAATATTTCTCACATTTCCAATCAAAGAGAAAACGGGAAGAAGAAACGATTATGTTTTCTACGCCTACTTGATTACCGTCCTTCTAGCCTTCAGATTAAGAAAGATTGCTCTGAAATTAACAAAGGTAAGAGTGAAAAGTTTTTCCTAGCAATTTTTTAAACTGTAAGGACACAAGAAGTTAAAACTGATTAATTAGCTAAATTTTAACTGATTAATTCGCTAATATCTTCAGATCTCCTACACAAACTTCAAGAGTGTCATGGCTATAGAGGTCATTGGGCTCTGGCCCAATTCATGGCCTTAAAACGCCCATCATCAGTCTTCTATTTTCATGATATTTCGTTCACACTCTAGTTTTATGTAGTGAGGTTTATCAGATAACACAAACAGAGGAATTTGAGGATAATTTCTGTCTGATTATTCATTGTATATATACTTGGAACTTCCTCCATCTATAATTTCTGCAACACGGCCGAAGGTGAGGCATGGGAGAAGGCATATCATGAAAACCTACACCATGATAATTAGATGAACAGACCTGGGAAATTGGTTTCAGCGTGTAACAAAGAAAAAGTACATAAAATATAGAAAGGTGTCAAATTTTCAAAAGAAATTTTTCAGTGTACCAGGAACATAGCTGTTAATGCTCAAAATTTTAAGGTTAACAAACTTAATAAGTAACATAAGATGGGCTAGTAAGATGGGTTGAATTTAAATGCACTAAAAAATGTAAGTGGTTCACTCCTTAAAACTGGGCTACATCCATTGTGTTGCTCTCAATATATTCATTTCAAGACTAAATAACACTCAGCTTAATACATTCACTATATTCACTCTGATTTGTTTGACACCCATAATAGAGGTCTCTACACCTTTGTATAGGTCTCGCCTTCTTGAAGCCTCTCAAAACGACATTTAATGTGCCAAACCACTTGTACTAGCTTACTGACAACTTTTCTCCTCCTTGCCCTGGCCTTTGTCGACAAAGTGAGATCTTAGCAGTCGGATGACACGCCTTTAAGGCCCAGGTGGCCGGAGCATCCCGCTCGGACCTCGGTTACTCTGTTTTGCCTTGTCGAGCACTACCCTAACTGCCTTTATGTCCCATCTTAGGCCTCTGTTGTTGTATGCACATTGTTGAGTAGTCCAAGTTCCACTTGAGGATTCCTATTCTTAGAGGCTTGTGCCATAAAGCTATTAGCGAGCCCACGTGTTCCTCTTAGTCGAGTAGCCCTTCTTTCTCCTTGGCCGGCCCTTTCTGAACTCTTTGGGCCTTGGGCTTCCTGGCCTATCCTTGGGCCTAGATGAGCCCAACATTAACAACAGTTCGGTAAACCAAATGTCATAAAAAGTGGTTGGAATTTTTTAAAGCTAAATCTTTGCCTGCTAGACAAGAGAATATTAAGTTACAAATTATGTCCCCTCCCGTGTGGCTACGTGGGGGCGTAAAAAAGGAAAGAAAGATATGCGGTTTCTCTCACTTTTGGTATAGCGGACCCCAGCGAGAGGCTCACATGTCGGGTTGATAATTGCGTCAATGTGCCTCGACTATGAGGGTTCTCAACCAGATGGATAGTTCAATGTCCTCATCAGCGTCTGACCCCTAGTTTGTATTTTTTTTTTCATGTATCCAACTACTTGTATCACGACACTTGATGTACCAGACTGTGTTTCCAGTACCATAAAGAATTTCTCAATTTGAGAAGTTCATGATTACTTTTATCATCTCATCTGTAGTATAGATATAATGCATGCAAGAAAGATATGTACTTGCATGTGCTGATAGCATTCCCACAACCTAAAAGGCCAGCAGATAATTCGAGCGAGCGCGAGCCTTTTAAAAAAATCATGTGTAATTAACATGCTAATCAAGAAGAAAAGTGGTAATTGAGATCCAACTGTATTGAAAAGGATTCATCATATCATCGGATAATATTTGTCTTTGGGAAGTTTGATTATTGTTGTTCTGTATTCTTAGCAAAATAAGCTGGATATATTGGTGATATTCCTTCTAGGCTTCTACATTAACAAGCAGGCCATTGAACTACTCGCCATTTCCTTATAGCTAACCGTGGATTATCGTACTTAATTGTGTTGTAACAATGTCAAACTCTCACATTGGAAACATGAATAATTAAAATATAATATGAAAAGAATGAATCGACCATTAAGGACACCAAGACTTTTAGAAAAACTCTACATCACCAGCTGAATTGTTTAAGTTGAAGACAGTATCGATGTTTGACTTTTTAATCCTCCTTCAATAGATATAGGAAATTGTGTCTGACACAACATGAGAGGGACTTGTATTTTAATGAGATGATTAAATAAGAGAAAAAGGGTCATCCCGCTGCACAGAGCACTTGTAAATTGTAAAAACTGGTTCATCTTTGGAGGAGCATTTTGTCACAAGATGGGAGGGACTTTGATCAGTCCTCCCCTTGATTTGTTCCACTTATTTGACAAATAAATCACAACATCTTACTCAATATTCATTGCATTTCTTTCAACAAATACACGATAAAAAACAATTTAAAAAAGATAATGTGAAGAAAATGACAAATAATACACTCCGAAATAAATATTGAAGATTTACTTTCTAAAATGGAAAATATCATTGGAGCAGCATATAGTCGGCCAGCCCAACCTACATTAATCGTTGTTGAACTTTGGTCTATTGGGAGTTTTGATCGTTGAACCAAAAACTCATGAGTATTTGTCCCTCAAGAAGTTATAAAGTAGAGCAATGGTTCTTTTGATTAGCCTTATTACAACTTCCATTCCACAAAAAAAAAAAAAGAAAAAGAAAAAACAGGAGCAAAAATGGATAAAACTTCTAACGGAGTTAGCCAAAAGAACCATTGCTATAACAAGTTAAAGAATCAATATTCACGAATTTTATTTGTACTAAACCATTCCTCTATGTTAATTCATTTACCTCTCTGCGTTATTGTTGACCCTAAAAACTACCAAGCCTATGTTGTGCGCAGGCCGAGTAACTAATGAGCTAACTACGTCATTCGGTTGAATGCGGGGTGTGCCAACTCGATGACCAAGCTCGGTTGGTGAGTACATAAATGTGGTGGTGGTGTTGTCGAACGTGCAGCTCACTTCTGTGTCTTGTGATTGCAATCGAGGAAGGAACTCGTCTTGGCCTTGTGGGTTCTAGAGCCTGAAGACAAGGTTGCTAGTTTCTTCGAAGTTCACGAATCGTCAGTGCCTAGTTCGGTTTCTGTAATTATATTGTACAAATATAAGTATGTCGAACTGATACCAGGCTATACGGACGTAAATACTCAAAAGAGATATGCGTCTTTAGTGGCGAAGCCACGTGGGGGCGAGGAGTGGTGACCGCCACTCCCCTCGCCGGAAAACACGACTGGAGTGCGGTTCAGCCCCTCCCCTCGTAGCTCGCCGGAAACCTAACTGGTTCTGCTGCTGCGTAGTAGAGCTAAGTTATATTTTTTTTTTTGTAAATTCCAGGCCAAAACGACGTCGTTTTGGTCCTGGTTTAAAAAAAAAATTAAAATAAAACGAAACAGTGCCGTTTAGTTAATGTTGGAAAAAAAATATAAAAGGGGGGACCGCGTGTCCCCTTTTGCGTTCCCTTTCAATCTCTCTCTATCATCTGCGACCTTTTCAACCGCCAATCAGATTATTAGAGCAAAGGTCACTGCCCCCTAATTCCCAGCAGCAAACGGATCCCAGTTCCCTTCAGCCTTTTGTTGCCGCGCCAGCCGCCAGCCACATCAGCCACTCTCTAGTCTCCAACAGCTGGCTTTTAGCCTTCAAAGCCCCTATTTAGTTAAAATTTTTAATTCCCAAATTTTTAATCCCTAGCCCTAATTAATTATTTAAAATGGATTTTGTTTAATTGGTATAGAAGAATCATTGATATGGTTATTGGTTATTGGTTATTGATTATTGATATGAAATTATGAAATTATTTTTTAGGGTAAAAATTAAAATTTGAATTCTTGATTCTTGATTATTGATTAATTAATTGAATTATTACATAATGTATACAATTATTCATATGATTAGTTGAATTGAATTTTTATTTATTGAATAATTTGTATGCTTATTGGTATTGATTAATTGAATAGTTGGTTGAATTAGTTATTATGCATATTAGTATAGTCTACTTTAGGATAAAGAGTCTAATTTTTTTTTTCTTTCTATTTTACAATTACGTAATAGAACGATACTATAAGAAACAATGCTAAATCTTTCAGGTGTCCTTCTCCTTCAAATATTCCAAGTAGTCATCCTCCTCCTTTAAATGTGATTTCGTTCAAATGGGTAGCATTGGAAGTAATGTCTTCATTGAGAAAAGGTTTACAAATTGGAAGAAAGGACCCGAAAATCTTCGCCCCTCCCCCCCATCAATTCCTAGCTTCACCACTGTGCGTCTAGATTGTAAATGTGGTTTGGCCGTCCGAATCCCGAACTCTAAAATGCACTTACGAGTATTGAATCATAAAATAAACTCGGCTTTCAATGTGGCGAGCCTGGTAACTCCTCACTTTGTTGAGAAAGCTAATGAAGTGACCTCTTTCAATAAGGACTCAAAGACTCCTTATTGGCTGAGACTTGGATAATAACTAGCCAAACTCTAAGCAGTTGGATAAATATCAACAATCTGTGACAAATTTATATATGCTAATAATAATGCAAATAAATATTTTACATAATATAAACAAAATGCAATAATAATTAAGCAGATAAACAGAAGATCAAGGCTTGCGTACCGCAATGTCCTTGAAACAAAGATTTCGTCCCTACTTAGTACTTATAGTTCTACAGACGTCTGCTTCACTAGAATTCAACGATCAAGTTAAAATTCCAGCACCGGAAAACTTAACTTCTGGCAAATTTCTTTATGGTTCTCTCAGTAAGAATGCTTTGGATTGTAGAAGGAGAACTATGTTTTTTTGTGTTCTAAATGCCATGGTGTGACAACCCGTCCCTAATTTTACGCTTTTATTTATTTTAAAAATGTGATTTTACAAAAATGCCTTAGAGGTGAGGGTATTGACTTTCGTTGACCAACATATAGTGAGACGTATAAAATATTCTTTTAGTGTATTCTTGAAGTATTAAATGATACGAACTTGTAGGCACAAATGGAATCGAAATTAGATCTACAGTTAAAGTTTTACGAAGCTACAAATCCGAAAGTATTTTGAAGGAATCACTATTTTAATTATATTATACTATTTTATACTACTAAATTATTATGCCACATGTGTGTGGCTGAGAGGGGAAAAGAAAGAAATCGGGGAGGAGAAGAAACAGAGGAGAAGGGATTGGGCAGAGCTGCCCAATTGGAGGAAAAGAGAGAGAGAGAGATGAGGAACGAATCAGGAGATGAGGGAGGAGAGTCTAACCAATCAGGCGAAGGGGAAAGTTTGACCAATCAGGTGAAGGGTCAGGAGGGAAAGGAGAGAGTGGGAGACGCAGCCAACCCAGATCAACCTTGACCCGTTTCCCGTGCGAGACCCCGCTGTCTTCCACCATGTTTTTTGACGCCCTTCTGGGCGGTTTCTCCGGCGATTCACAACCACCACTACCTGGAAGTCACTCAACATCAACACCTCTTCCATTTCCAACCAAAACCCAGTTCCTTTAACCCCTGATTTTAGGAGAACGAAACCATCGAACCTGTGGGGGTTCCGAAGGAGTCACGGCGAAAACCACCATTTGTTAAACGATTCCCTCCAATTGCCACCACCATTAGACTTCCCTTGAGGCCTAGAACAAAGCCCAAACAAATTTGGAGGCAGCGGAGCATCAGAGAAGTCAAATTGAAAGCCACCAATTTCTAAAGTTTTGGCCGGTTCGTGTCGATTTAAAGCTTTTCCCGGCTAAATTGGACTTGGCCAACTTACCCTACTCATTGAGATCTTCATTCCTGTAAAATTTGAGAATTTTAGAAATAGTTGATTTTTTCGGCGATCGGGGCGGCCAATTGCTGTGTGTGGCGCTGCGTGGGCCAAGGCACCCCCTGACCTTCCTAGGATAAATTTGATACCTCAATTCTATATGTGAAGTCCGATTGATGAAATCTCATCGTTTAAACACAGTTTTGACAGAGACCGCCACTTGATCCTTATATGAATTAACGATTCGACCATAATATTAGAGATCACTAAACTATACATTATAGTAAGTAATATTAGAAACTTATAAATTGGGAATCCGACGTACGGATCTTCCCGAATTGGATTGGTAAGTTCGTAAAATAAAATGTTGACCGCCACTTCGATTTGCACTACCACAAAAGGGGATATTACTGTCTGAGTAAAAACGACAAGAAACACTACTTACTGTCTGATTATTGGAAAAAATCCGACATTAAATTGTGCAATGTTAGATAGAGGAACCGACACCAATGCTACTGCCACAAAAAGGGTATTGACGTCACTTAGGCCCCTTAATCCGCCATCATGAAGCAAAATATTATAAAATAAAAAGGAACAAAGGCATTGCTGATAAGCTCATATTTATATATATTTTACATAAAATTCACTTGTCTTTTCTTAGTTAGTTCCTTATATTTTTGAGCTATGTACTATGTTTTTGTGTTTTGTGTGATTTATCAAGCAAAGAAAAGAAAAGTAGCACTAGTGAGATATTAAGTAACAAATTCGTCAAAACTGCCTGTGCAGATTAGCTGACTTTGGAAGCATGTTACGAACAACTCAGAATGAATGAGAGAATGAGCCTTATATGCTTGGAAAGCTATGGATGTCTATTTTTTGGAGAAATTTACAGATTGTTAATATCATTTTTCTAGAAGAAGTTATGGGCATTATAACATTGAAAGGTTCAGAAAAGGGCTAAGCAGATTTGGCTAATAAAATGAGAAAGTAAAGGCACTTGTTTTGTGTTTTGCTTTGTCATCAACACTCAGCAGCAAATGGGGTTATGATTGCACTCATTTGGCTTTGGAGTAAGTGGAAATGCACAGCTAGAAAGAGAAGGCACGACACATGCAAAAGAGAAACATGGATAGCTACACACATGCAAACTGCACAGGTTGGAGGGCATACACACACTCTACATGGACAGCACACACACAACAAGAAAGGCACGGCATGGGCAGAAAATGGGTGGATTGTTGGCTGAAATAATGAAGAACATGTGTGTGCAAATGCAAAGGAAAAACACACACACATGGGCAAAGGAAACACACACACATGGACAAAGGAAAGACACACACATGGGCAGAAAATGGGTTGATTTGTGGCTGAAATGATGAAGAACATGTGTGTAAATGTAAAGGAGAAACATGGCAGAAAATGTGTTTGTTTTGTGGCTGAAATGATGGAGGTCATGTGTGTGCAAATGTAAAGGGAAACATGGACATCACACACCCATACAAACTACACATGCAAGGAATTGAAGTGGTCCTCTCCTTAGCCTATAAATACATCCACCATTCCCCTTCCTAAGGAAACCATCTTGATCCATAAAAAAAGAGCTTCATTCACAAACACAAGTCCCTTGCCGAGAGCTCCATTCCATTTCATCCATACATTCAAACACATCTCCATACACTTCCATTTTCCATGCCATGAGATCCATTCCATCCATACACCCATAAATCCCACATTTCACAAACACAAATACATTTTCCTTCCCTTGGCCGAGACATTCACCAATCCTAAATACATTCCTAACCTTTCCATATATCCATACACATCCTAGACACTTGTGCCGCAACAAAGAGAAGAAGGAGGACCCTTGGATGTGTTTGCCATTCAAGTTGGATTGTTGGAGTGTTTTTAGGTGTTTTCATTCTTTTATTTTCAATATCTAAATTTGTTTATCTTTGCGTTGTGAGTATGAGGAACTAAACCCCCATTAGCTAGGAGGGAATTCGAAACCATGTTCATGCTTGCAATATGATTTGATTACTTTCAGTTGTGATTCATAAGTTGTGAATTCAATTTACTTATCCATTTAAATTAAAACTGATTTGTGTATGTTGGTTGAGAGTGCACGCTTAATTTTCATGCATAAATCTAATGCTAGGATATAAGGGAGTTTCACCTAATCGTTATGAACTTACATTCACAAGTAGTGAAGGTTGCTCGTCACAACGGTGTTAAGTAAATTCTTGGCATAAGTTTCATGCAATTCATAGTTACAAGTGTTTCGTCAATGCTTATGATTTTCATAGAACTTAATGATTCTTGCTTGTATCTCTATTATGCAATTCATGTAGGGAACTTGTGGGGAATGCTTTGGGTTGTTGTACGCAATCATCCAATTCAATGAAATTAGGAAAATATGAGGGTTAATTAGTGCAATTCACAGTTAATCTGGGGCGTTGAGAATTCGTAGTTTTTTTGAAAAGCAACTGGAAATCGTTTTGTTTGCAAGTGTGTCATGTGTGGAGAAGAACCTCCTAGCTAGCCTTCCATCCATTCAATTTACTCAAATTTGTGCAGATTTCATTAGTTCTTTAATTTACTTGTTTTGTTTTCAAATTCATCGAAACCAAAACCCCCTTTACCTTGTTGAGTCATATTAGTTAGAAACTGATTTAGTTTGTGCTTTTAAGTATTTCGAACCAAGTTGAAACCAAAATTTGTCCAAAAGTATGTTTAGAGTCCAAATCTGCCCAGTTTGTGTTTTTAGGCAGATTTGAGTGTTTTTAGCTTGTTTTGAGTTCTTTGAGTTTGTTTTGAATTCTTTGAGTCTAGTTTAGTGTTTTTAACTTTGTTTATATATTTTTAAGTCAGTTTAAAGGTTATTAGCAAGCCCTCATAATCCCCGGTCCAGAACGATCCCTACTTGCATTTATACTACAATTTGACAACAAGAGGGTTTAATTTGAGTGCTTAACTTTCATCGCATCAAATTTTGGTGCCATTGCCGGGGATTAGCAGTTTTGCTAATCCCTTGTTATTTCTTTTTGTTTATTTTCATGTGTTTTTGTTCCTAGTTGATGACTTTACTTGTTTTCTTGTTTTAGGTGGTTTATGACTCGAAGTTCTCAACCTATTCATAAGCACATCCGTTACTTTGACGACGATTTTGAACGAACTTTGAGACGAGCAAGGAATTAACAAGAACCCCAACCATCTCAACCTGCACTAGATCTTGGAGAAGACAAAGTAGAAGAGTAAGAGGAGCCCACGACACAGGTTGTAGAGGAAGATCCCAACATGGCAGCAGACAATCGAACAATCAAGGAGCTTTCCGCTTCAGGATTGGACAATGCCGCTCCCCTATGCATCCAATACCCCATGGCTGCCCTAGGGAAGACGGACGAGTTTGAATTGAAATCAAGTTTGTTGCATCATATTCCTAAGTTCCACGGGATGTCCATGGAAGATCCTAATAAACACTTGAAGGAGTTTGAGGTTGCTTGCTCGAGCATGACCCCTGTGAACGTTGATGGGAGCATTCTGAAAATGAAGGCTTTTCCCTTTTCTCTCTTAAAAAAGGCTAAAGATTGGTTGTATGAGCTAGCCCTCGGAACTGTCACATCATGGGAGAGTATGAAAAGGGCATTTTTGGAGAAGTTTTTCCTAACCTCTTGAGTCATTCTACTACGCAAAAAGATTAGTGGAATTCAGCAAAACCAAGGTGAATCCTTTCCCACTTACTATGAGCGTTTTAAAGCCCTTGTTGCTTCATGTCCACAACACCAGATGAAGGAGGAGCTTCTTCTTCAATATTTCTACGAAGGGCTTCTACCAATTGAACGCCAAATGCTAGACGCCTCAGCGGGAGGAGCTTTGGTGGACAAAACACTCATGGCTGCCAATACCTTAATTGCTAACCGAGCATTGAATGCTCAACAATATGAAGGCGTTGGTCAAAGGGACACCCCACGGCAGCAAGTGAATGAGGTAAGTTTCACATCCGACATTCAATCGCAATTAGCTAATCTTACTTCCATTGTGTCTCAGATGGCCGAAGGAATGAGGATGAAAGAACCAAGTGTATGTGGTGTGTGTTCTATCCAAGGACATGCCTCTAAAAAGTGTCCGCAATCGATTGAAAATGGTGGATGGGAAAGTGCCAGTGCAATTGAATTTCAAGGCCAAAACCAGCCAAGGAACGATCCATATTATAATACGTACAATCCAGGTTGGAGAGACCATCCAACAACCCCAACAACAAGAAGGCTTTAGGCAGCAACCTCCGGGCTTCTATACCAAGCAATACACACCAACACAAGCCCCACAACAACCTGCCTAAAATACCTCAGGTACATCTTTAGATAATGAGACAATTTTTAAGTTACTAACCAATTTGTCTCAGGGGCAAGAAAATCAAGCCAAAGCAATGCAAAACCAAGAAAAAAGGGTGGACCAAATGGAGAAGCAAATTGGGCAGATTGCGGAGTTTATAGGACAGTTCAGAGAGCAAGGTAAGTTGCCTAGTTCAACCATTGTCAACCCGAAGGGAGGATTCGAATCTGCAAAAGCCATAAGTTTACGAAGTGGAAAACAAGTTGGATCTGATCCCTACTCGTCCAATTTATGTTCTAATGAGGTTGAAGACTTGATAATTGAAGAGGAGGAGCAAAGCACCCCCACGGAAAGGGTGGAAACACCTTTGTCGCAGGCCCCAAAAGCTCCTAAACCATCCAATTCGGCCAACAAAGGTAAGGAAGTTCCAATTTTGATTAATTATAACGTTGTTCCTCCAAATGTACCCTTTCCTCGTAGGTTTATGCAGTCAAAGAAGGAGGAGGCTGAAAAGGATATTTTGGAAACGTTTAGAAAAGTTCAAGTTAATATACCACTTTTGGATGCAATTAAGCAAGTTCCAAGGTATGCCAAGTTTTTAAAAGAACTTTGCACAACTAGGAAGAGAATTTTGAGCAAGGAGGTTGTCAAGGTAAGTGAAAATGTATCAGCTGTTTTACAACGTAAACTTCCCACTAAATGCAAAGATCCGGGAAGTTTTACCATTCCTTGTGTAATTGGTAATACTCGTTTTGAATCGGCCATGTTAGACTTAGGTGCATCTATAAATATCATGCCTTATTCAATCTATGCATCTATGCACTTAGGCGAATTGAAAAATGATGGTGTGATTATACAATTGGCTGATCGTTCTAATGCCTATCCAAAGGGAGTTTTGGAAGATGTTTTAGTGCAGGTCAATCACTTAATCTTTCCGGCGGATTTCTACGTGCTTGAAATGGACGAGTCGGACCACTCCCCTACATTGCCCATCCTCCTTGGACGGCCATTCATGAAAACGGCTCAAACCAAGATTGATGTAGCTAAACGATCAGTAACTATGGCATTTGGTGGTGATATGATTAGCTTTAATATTCCCGAATCTGTTGAGAATACTAATGATGTTCGTTTTTGTTATGCCATTGATGTGATTGAAAATATAGGGCATAAACATTCAACACTAATAAAAAAGAAAGTACCTCGAACCACCATCGAGGAGGAAATTGGAGTGAACAACAAGGAGTGCACGACCACACCTCTCAAAACCCCAATTCTGACCGAGAGCAATCCTTGTGCATTTGTTGATAGTGTTACCACTTCATTGCAGCATATTGGTACGTCACCTAACCCAATTTCAATTCCCATTTCAACTAATAGGTTGTTACCTTCTATGGTGCAGGTACCTAATCGAATGCAAGGTAGTAGGGAATGTTACATCGATTGTTGGAAGCAATACACCAAAATCAAGAAGGACTACTATCCCGTTCCGTTCAAGGATTCAATGTGTGAGCACTTTGAGGAGCATGTCGTGGAGAATGTACCCCTCCATGCCGTGGGCCCTGTACAAGCTTAAATGGAGGTATCGTCCGGCTGGAAGACGTTAAAACAAGCGCTTCTTGGGAGGCAACCCATGTATTCAAATAAGAAAGATTTTTGAATTGCTCCACAATCAGTTTTGCGTTTCTAAAAACCTTCTCTTTTCTGTAGTTTTGTTTTGCCATAATTGTCATTTTTATTTGTTGCTTGTTTAATTGTTTTTGGTGTGGGTTTATTTTTGAAACACTGACAGTTATGCAAGGTATTTTTACATTCATAAAAAAAAGGAACATTAAGCAGATAAATACAAGAGGGAGCCTTCACAAAGGCTGCTTAGGAGAAGTCTCAGTAGTCGGCGGAGCCTCAGCAGTCGGCGAAGCCCCAGAAGGAGGAGGCATCGGAGGTTGATCATTTGGAGCTTCATTACGCGGTACAGCCCCAGAAGACGAAGGCAAATGCTGTTGGAACAAACCCACAAACCTCTGATGATCAAGTAAAATTTGACCATCAGATTCCTGTATCTGGTCAATTTTCCTCTTCATGTTTATGGCATAGTTGTGTACGAGCTTGTGCAACTGTTTATTCTCATGCTTGAGCCCTCTAATCTCCTGTTTGAGACTCATCACTTCAGCCGCCAACGATTCAACTTGACGGGTTCGAGCAAATAAGCGTTGGGCCATATTGGACACAGAATCGGCACACTGCACACTGAGAGCCAGAGAATCCTAAACAGCCAGCTCATCAGACCGTTTGGAAAGCAGTCTGTTATCTTTAGGAGTGACAAGGTTCCGGGCTACCACCGTAGCAGTCATGTCATTCTTCATCACCGAATCCTTAACGGTAAGAGGACCAGTAGGGGATATGAAGGATGGGCGCCATATGTTGTCTGGAGAAGGCATGGTAGCCTCTTCACCAAGGTTCAAGTCAAAACGACGGTCGGAAGGGCTAGACATTTTCAAAGGTGTTGAAGAAAGAAGAGGTCGGACAAGTCAACATATTAGAAGTGCAAGAAGGGAGTTTCTACAAGCGTAAATTCAAGTGTGCTTTGAAATGAACTTCGTGCCTCTATAAAAATTAACACTCAACGGGATTTCAGATATTGAAGAGGCGAGCTTAGAATTCAAAGAGGCCAATTCAAAAATCGAAGAGGCGTTAGCTTTCTCAAAAGTTGGGCTTGCTCAGAAGCCACGGGCCATCCTCTGTTCCAGATTTGGCCGCACTCGTAACATGCAACCTCTGCACTCGATGGAGCTCAGAACTCGAAGAGGCAAGCTCAGAACTCGAAGAGGCAAGCTTAGAAATCGAAGAGCCATCTGCTTTTCCAGACATGTCAGCATCTCAAGCGCTAGCTTTCTCAAAAGTTGGGCTTGTTCAGAAACCACGGGCCATCCTCTGTTCCAGATTTGTCCGCACTCGTAACATGCAACCTCTGCACTCGATAGAGCTCAGAACTCGAAGAGGCAAGCTTAGAAATCGAAGAGCCATCTGCTTTTCCAGACATGTCAGCATCTCTCACATGCACGCTTAGCTTTACGGAAATCACGGGCAGTTTGTTGAAGCGTCGATTCCAGATATCGAAGAGGCATCTGCTTTATCCAGGCGTGTCAGCATCTGTCACATGCACACTCAGCTTTGTAGAAATCACGAGCAATCTGTCGAAGATTTCTGGTGAAGTAGAAAGCACGTGAAGTTTACTGTTCAATCATCCAACGGTTGCCGACAAGAGTGAAAGAATAGTACAGGTTATTATTTCCTATAAATGTCGACCTTCACCCTCCATAGCAAGGCAGACATACATAACCTTCCGTCATCTCCGAGAATGCCTTCCCAACGAAGCCTCTCGAGTCACTCAGTGTTCCTTTTTCCTTAGGGTACCTCTGCAAACAACTCATCCAAAGCAAAAGTATTTCATATCATGAAGGTTGCAAGCAAGAGTATCTCATATCATGCTTTCTCCCTGTCCTTCTCATTGTCATTGTTTTCATCTGCGGGACAAGGAGAAAGAGAGCAATCAGCCAGCACTTGATATCAATCTTCCGATCTGGAACCGACTGCATGAAACCCCTTCCTGATTGCTTACCTAGCCTTGCTCTCGAGTACTCATCTTCAACATCTTATGCTTCCGCTTCGTCTACCACATCTGCCTGGGGAACAGATAAGGGAAGTGAAAATGATACCTCGAAGCATGTGGAGACAAGGTACTAATTCATCCTCAGCTAGGGACAAGGAGAAAGAAAGCAAGAGGTGGGCACTTGGAAAGATTGAAGAAAGAAACAAACCATCACCTCTACCTCATGCCTGCCTGCCGTGCAGAAGAAATAAGCAGAGAAGAATGTAGATTGCACAATCAAATCAACCCGGCAGAAGGAGTCTGGTTTGAAACCAAGGAACTCTCGCTCAGAATTCCGAACCAGTTTGAGATCAAAGCTGTGGAAAGACAACAAGATCACCTATCTCCAAAACCAGATTTGCATTCTTAAACTCTACTTTGTCTGGTTTTTACTTTGCTATACTTGTCATGTTTATTCGTTGTTTGTTTGGTTGCTTGGTTTTGTGTGAGTTTATGCTTGAAACATTGAGGACAATGTTTGATCTAAGTGTGGGGGGGGGGGGTAACCATTGTTTTGCATGAAATTCGTAGGAGTTTATCACCCATTACTTCTAGTGTTGTTCCTTGCTATTTTAAGTGTTTTAAGCTGTTTTTGAGTGTTTTAGTGTGTTTTGACATAAAAATATGAAAATCTCATAAAAAATTGAAAAATTGTTTTGAAAAAAAAACCCAAAAAGAGTTGTTTTTGTATGTTTATTTGTGTCTTAGGGTACCTTCCAACACAATGATGAGAATTTGGTTTTTAATTGCATGACTGTTAAAGAGAGTTATAAACATGGATGAAAATTTGATTTACTCTTTGGTGTATGCTTGGTTGTGGTTATAATTTATGAATTCACATGCAATCATAAAGGAAAAATCAGTTTTGTAACATGCTTGGAAGAAGGAACTCAAATGTACGCTACAACCTTGTGAGACTTGAGCCTAAACGTTTATTTGGAGAGTTAATAATCTGTGCATCATTGTTTTCTAAAGTCATTGCATGATCTCATTATTCTTTGCTTGGTTGTTACTTAAAAGGCGTTTGATCAGTTAGTTCCAAATGCTAGAACTCATGCCTATTTCATTCAAAGCATGTTATTGATTTGCATAATACATATTCAAGATGAAGTTGTGTAGTGACCACCACAGCCAAATTGCCGTGCCTTATTTCATTATGTGTTTAAGTTTAAACCCGTTGAGCCTTGTGTAGCCTATGTTCTTTGTTAACCCACACTATCCTCACCTAGCCTAGATTAGGACCATCCATACCCTTGTTCTTGAAGCATAGTAAAACATAATTTAGAAGGAATTCCTTTTGTTGAACTTTTGCAGAAAAACAAGTGTGGGGGAAGTGATTCTTGTGTGTGTGTGTGTGCCAAAGTCCTTAATAAGGCACGGGTAGAAAAGAAAAAGAAAAAAAAAACATTCGTGGAAAATAGAATGAAAAGAAGAAAAGTTGTGAAAAAGAGCCCTAAGTGTTGCATGAATCTTCCCTTTGTATTTAAAAGTTGATTCTGCATTCTAAAGTGAATTCCAAAGTGTCTATTTCATTGGTTTGCTTGCTGTCGCTTTAAGAACATTTGTTATTCCTATCCTTTCTTTATTAGCCAATACCCCAAGCCCCGTTACAACCATTGACTTCTATCTTGAGTTTTATGTGTTTCAATTTGTGGAGTTTGAATTTGGTATGAGCACATGGTGTCACTGGTTCTCGCATCTAAGTAGTAGCATTCCATTCATGAGATCATATCTAAACATGCTTATTAATACCAGAAAATGCATTCATGAGATCATATCTAAACATGCTTATTAATACCAGAAAATGCTTTCTTGTTATACATATATGTGAGTACTAGTTTTCATGTTTACATCAATCTTCTCACATGTACCTAGTGTAGGGTGTGTAGTCAGAAAATCTGAGTGAAAATTGAGTGCATATCTTGTAAGGAATTGAGCAAATTCTCTAAGGCATGTCACTACATTCAAAATATCGTTTTAATTGGTTAAATGTGAACTAGTAAGTGGTGACTGTGATTAAGTATGTGCTCAAGTGTTAAGTTGACTAAAATTTGTGGGAATGATGATTTTTAAATTGTCATGGGCGTTGGAAATCCCTGGGGCAAACGTTGGAAGGTTTAGGTTGTGTTTTGTTTCCTTTATTTTGCTCGAGGACTAGCAAAAGTTAAGTGTTTAATGTTTTTAACTTTGTTTATATATTTTTAAGTCAGTTTAGAGGTTATTAGCAAGCCCTCCTAATCCCCGGTCCAGAACGATCCCCACTTGCATTTATACTACAATTTGACAACAAGAGGGTTTAATTTGAGTGCTTAACTTTCATCGCATCAATCGCTTAAAACTTACATAGGTACCGACATTGCTTATAAGCGACATAGAAAAGAACAAAGGCGTCGCTCCAAATCGACATTAACTAACAAATAAACAATTAAAATATCACAGTTACTGTCGCTTTCCAATCGACATTACTTGAGTTAAATAAATAAAATACTCAAGCTGTTGTCGCTTATAACCGACATTACCTAACATCTCGATAAAACTGACATAGGTGTTGATGTCGCCCATAAGCGATACTAGATATATTAAAAATAAGAAAAATAATAAATCTTCCTCAGGGTCTGCCATCCGTTTAGCATTAACTTCATCCTTCCTTCTCAATTCATTGTTCTGAGTCATCAACACTGCTACTGAACTCTTGGATGATCTTCTGGAAGAATTAGAACTATAAGCTGAAGAAGATGCATACGACACCATATCCGGAGTCACTCCATGTCCATACCCTCGTACTCTATTATGATGCTCAGGACCCATCGTCTCCACATAAACTCGGGTCCTAAGCTCATCACTATCTTCTTGCCCAGACTCAATCATAGTTTGAATATTCCCCTCCGTTTTTGCCTTGCAGTAAAATTTTTAAAAATAAGAATTCAACTATAGATAATAAAATTTAATAATAATGATAAACTACCATGAAAAAGTCAATTAGCCCAGTGCGCTCCGATGTTTCATCAATCCAAGTGCTATCTTTTCGAGTATGACAGTGACGATAAAATGAAACAGGATCCGCCTCATTCCCATGCTTTTTCGCTATAATTATAAGTCAATAAAAAAAACAATTTTCACCAACCATCAAATTAAAAATAAATTTCTACCAATTATATATTAAATTTAAAATTATCTACAATTCTTGAAAATGTACAACCCTTACAAGTTGTGCCCTAACTCTTGCAAAAGATTTTGCACCAGTTGTGTGGTTCATTGTTTTCAACCGTCTATTATGCTTATTTTTTTGCAGCAATCTCCTGGAAAAAAAAAAGAATTTATTACACAAATTTCAAGTTATAATAAAATAAATAATCAAAAGTTGACCTTCGTTTTTTCTTTATTCCAATAGGACACCAAATCAGCCCGCTGTCGATGATCCATATTAGGAGGTGTGTTCTCATGCTCCTCGACCGGTTTATCAGTATAATGTTTTTTTTTCGCCATATCATCTTCTTGAAAAATAATAGTTTCCTATACTCATAAAAAAAAATCAAAAAACAAAAAATGGACCATAAGAAACTGAAACTAATTAGACTACAAAACAAAAAACTGAAACTAATAACCATAAGAAATAAAAAATGGACCACCTTCGACTTCTTCCTCTTCGAATTGGATTTCGTCAACATGCTCATCTTCAAAATGATCCATAGCAAAAAAATCTGCAAGAAGAAGTACAAAAACTAAAAAGTGAAAAGGGAGATGAAATGGAAGTACGGATGAAATTGGGAAGGAGAAGGAGAGACTGAAATTAGGGAAAAAAAATGAAAGCACGGATGAAATGTGGGAAAAAGGAGTGTAAATATAAATGCTGAGTTGGCGTTGGTTGAAATCGACATTAAGTCCCTAACGTCGTATTAAAACCCACTGGCGTCGCAATAAGTGAGGCTTAGTGTCGGTTGAAACCGCCACCCAATTCTGATATGCATTACGTCAAATTAAATCCACCCACTTTCTGACAACATTTATTGGACCAAATGTGGCGTCGGTTTAGTTAAACTTGGTGTCGGTTTAAAACCGACACCGCCACTAACACATTTTACTGATACATTAAATCAAACATACACTTTCTGACATAGTTTTTTTAAAATTCACATGGCGTTGCTTTAGTTAACCGTGGTGTTGATTAAAACCGACACCATAGTCTGACAAGCTTTAATGAACTGCACGTTGCGTTGGTTTAAATGCATTTGGCGTCGGTTTAAAACGACACTATATCAGAACAAGCGGGAAAGTTCCCGCCTAGTGTATTTCAAATTATCTGACCAATGCCGTCGCCTAAAAGCGACATGAAGATAGTTTTTTTTTTTAAAAAAAAAAAAGCCCCCATACAAAAAAAATAACTAGTTTTTTTTTTTTTTTTTGTTACCTCATATAACATTTTAAGATTTTATTAAATAAAATACATAATAAAACACATAAAACAATTAATATACTTATTCCATGTCATCATCCGTTTTGTCGTCGTCGGCATTGGCATAACTAGCGAACTGGGTAGACAACGGTAACGATTCATGAAAAGGAGTCTCTTCCACACCAACCCTTGTATGGAAATTTTCATGGTCAAGTATCTGATCATCCAAATTTGGTATGGCATAATCATCAATTGCATCGTTATCCTCTAATACGTCAAACATTTAGAGATTAAGTAACGGCACAAAACTTTTCGACAGTTATAAACGAAAAATCACGATTTAACGGTTATTTTAACTCCGATTTTGATGATTTTTTTACAGCTACACTCCTTGATCCTATATGAATACAATGAATTAATTTGATCGTCAATTTAAAATATTTACACAAGTGGATACTACAAAATCTTATCTCATAGTTAATGAAAGTATGAATAAACTCTTAAGTGTTAGTGAATCTATTGTTTTGATGGGATATGCAATCTACAAAACTAGTTTCAACCATCCAACCGTCAAACATGTTTGCATATACTTCAAGATCGTATACGCCAAAAATTGCAAAAAACAAACATTCAGAGATCAAGTAATGAGACAAAATTTTTCGACAGTTATAAACGAAAAATCACGATTTAACGGTTATTTTAACTCCAATTTTGATGACTTTTTACAGCTACACTCCTTGACCTTGTATGAATACAGTGAATGAATTCGGTCTTCAATTTTAAAATATTTACACTAGTGGATACCACAAAATCTTATGTCATAGTTAATGAAAGTATGAATAAACTCTTAAGTGTTAGTGAATCTATTGTTTTGATGAGATACGCATTGTACGAAACTAATTTCAATGATTCAACTGTCAAACATGTTTGTATATACTTCGAGATCGTATAAAATTGCAAAAAATAAACATTCAGAGATCAAGTAACGGGACAAAACTTTCCGAAGGTTATAAAATGAAAAATCACGATTTAACGGTTATTTTAACTCCGATTTTGATTATTTTTTTTAGCTACACTCCTTGATCCTATATGAATACAATGAATGAATTCGTTCTTCAATTTAAAATATTTACACTAGTGGATACCACAAAATCTTATGTTATACTTAATGAAAGTATAAATAAACTCTAAGTGTTTGTGGATCTATTGTTTTAATGGGATACGCACTCTACAAAACTAATTTCAACAACCCAACTGTCAAACTTGTTTGTATATGCTTCGAGATTGCATATGCCAAAAATCGCAAAAAATAAACATTCACAGATCAAGTATCAAGACAAAACTTTCTGACAGTTATCAACGAAAAATCACGATTTAACGGTTATTTTAACTCCGATTTTGATGATTTTTTACAGCTACACTCCTTGATCCTATATGAATACAATGAACTAATTTGATCGTCAATTTAAAATATTTACACAAGTGGATACTACAAAATCTTATGTCATAGTTAATGAAAGTATGAATAAACTCTTAAGTGTTAGTGAATCTATTGTTTTGATGGCATACGCATTCTACGAAACTAGTTTCAATGATCCAACCGTCAAATATGTTTGTATATAATTCGAGATCGTATACACCAAAAATTGCAAAAAAAAAAAACATTCAAAGATCAAGTAACGGGACAAAATATTTTGACGGTTATAAACAAAAAATCACGATTTAACGGTTATTTTAACTCCAATTTTGATGATTTGTTTACAGCTACACTCCTTGATCCTATATTAATACAATGAACTAATTTGAGTATCAATTTAAAATATTTACACAAGTGGATACGACAAAATCTTATGTCACGATGATCAATGAAAATTGAGGATTTTGTAAAAGGAATAACATGCAAGCTTTGAGTTCCATTGGCAAGGTTTAAACTTTTGAGAAAGACTTCACAACCTTGAAAACAAAAACTCTTTCATTCTGCATATCCTTGCACATTTAATATTTTGTAATAGACTAGTAGTGTATGAATGTTTGTTTATTAGGCTCTTATTTTCGAGTGTAGATGTAATACTTAAATGACAAATGTGTTTTACTGTTTTGAAGTAATATTTATGTGGCAATGTGTGGTAGTGCAAATTTAAGAATTTTTTTTAACGGGTCATAACGGGTCGGGTCACTTTACCCTTTGGGTAACAGGTGTTACATGAAAATAACATGAACACGACTGACACGACCCATTTGCCAGGCTTATTCTAGAGCGTATATAAAGGCCACCAATCTGTCGCCTACAACTGCACCGAGTTTCAAAATATTTAAAAAATGTTTAAAATCTATGTCAGCTACAAGCGACACAGGCTTTGAAAATATTTAAAAACTTTCTCTAGTTTCGGGTATAAGCGACACCAGTCTTCTTTTAACCGACGTTAACTTTATGTTGATTACAAGCGACATAGGGTTTCAAAATATTTAATAAAAATTAAAACTCATGTCGGTTACAACCGACACTAGCTTTGAAAATATTTAAAAACTATCATTAATGTTGAAAAAAAAGCGACACTAGTATTAAAAAAATTAAAATCTATGTCGGTTATAAGCGACATTAACAGTTTATGTCGGTTATAAGCAACAGTAATTCCGACACCATGTAAAGTAGGTGTCGTAATGTCTTAAGCGCCACTATGTTTTATAAAATCGACCCCAACCACCGGCATAATAAGACCCTTTTGTAGTAGTGTTGCAATTGGTGGAGATCCAACCGTTGGATCGTAATGAAACTTTAGTATGATGTTCTAGAAGCATAATGTGGATCTTTGGAAGTTACGAATTGGAAATCCAAGCTGCGGATCTTCCAGATTGAGTTACGTAGGGTTATGGACCCTACCGCCAACCTTTAATCGACGATTGGCTTTTGGTCAATGAGTTTTAAACCCTTCTAGAATGTCCTTGGGGATGTGTTTATGTAAGTTACGTATTCTATCGATAAGAATTCTAAGATGTGATTTGATAATTGTTCTAAGCGCCGATCGTTCATGACGCATCAATATCCGTGCTAAGGAATTGTAGCGATATATATGATTGATAGTTTCCATAAATGCTTTTGAATTGATTTATGCACTTCATGCTGTGATTAAATTATGTTATGAGAAATGTTGCACTGTTGTGAAATACCAAGATGATCTTACGGGATGTGCAGGTAAGTTCAAGTCAGTTTATTATGTTGAATGGAGTTATTGCATCATTCTGGCATGCTTATACTCTTATAGTTCGTTCATCATTATTGCACCCCGGTGTTAGTGCTTCCACCCTAGGCTAGGGCCAGCCTTCACGTGATTGTTCACCTCCCGCATCGCACGCTCTCCTTGGATCCAAGTTAGGTGCTAGCCTGTCGTACATGTAGCATTAGGAGACTCTGACTCATAGGTGATCTACGCATAACGCTAGCCTTCATGTGATCGTAACACTAGAGCATATATTATTACACCTAGTCCTATCGTACAGGTCACATTAGGTGACTCCGACTCATGTGTTAGCATAGATGGACGAGCAATAGGTGTTGTGGATGCAAAATTCTTCCTCCTTGATCTTCGACAAAATTGGACCTTTAGTTAAGATCAAAAGCCTCACGCGCCTACAATGAATTGGGGGGTGGGGGGGGATTTGGCCGAAAAACCTCCGATGCCAAAAGTTAGAATATAGAGAGAAAGTGTTTGAGAATTTTAGAGAATTTCAGCAAGAGAGTTGGAAGTGGTTTTTGTAGAAAGTGGAGAACTATTTATAGGGATATGGCCGACCCTATTAGGAGGATAGGGACCAGCCATTTGGGGTATTTTTTTGGTGTAATTTGTAGCTAATTAGCCATTAATAGATTAATTAGGTAATAAATCCATTAATTGACTAATTAACATAATTTGAAAGAAATAATTTGGGAGTTATGGAATAATTATCTAATCAATTAGCCAATTAATAAAATAATTAGCTAATTGATTAGCTAAAGAAGGGAAAATGAGGTAGAAAGTATATGGAATGAAATAGGTTTTGGGAGTTACCTTGTAGAAGGGATTTGATGAGGATGAATGAGATAGGTTTTGAATTGTTACCTATTTTGGGCACTTTTGACTTGGTTGAAGGATGATTGTCCGCTGCTCATGCGTAGGAATCCCGATATGCCTCAAGGGTATTTTTATGCTCTTTTATCCAAAAAAACCCACGTGTCGATTTGTGATTATTTTTAGCTCCATAAATGCTCCCACACTTGTTGGGCTACTTGCAGGAAAATGCAGTAGGTGTAGAGATCTCCAACTTTGATGCAGATTTTCTCTTGGACTTGGAATTATATTCTTCTAGGAAAGGGAAATAAATCATCTCCAAAGCCTATTTAAGCCTACCTTAAGTAGGGGATTAAATTAACTTCGGAGGGCAATTATTTATCCCTACGAGAAAGAGAGATAGCTAGAGGATATTTGTTCCCCTTCCCCTAGCACTCTTCTTTGCTTGCACGTGCAAAGAACCGTCTTCCATTGATTTCTTTGTCTTCTTTACGCCGCACCGATATAAGAAAAACTTAATTCTCCTTATCTTCTTCTTGAGAGGTGCTACCATGGGGCAGTCGTCGGGGTGGTGCGACACGTCGGCTGGCCGGGGCCAGGAGTTAGCTTGGCATGGCCCAAGGAAGTGGTGTGGCAGGGGCCATTGCTTATGCTACTCATCTTGATTGAAGCCAAGGATTGGCTTGGCCTGGGTTGTGGAAGTGGCATGGCATGGGCAATGGTTTGGGTTGCCATGTTTGGGCTGCTTGAAAAAAATGAGGAAATTGCTTGAGTTTGATTTCTCAGCTTCCGTAGATAAAGTAGTCAAGGATAGAGTTGCCAAGATCGGAGCTGCTAAAGATGAAGTGTCAGATGAGAGAACTGTTAAGTGCAAAAGTCGCTGCTGCCTCATGGCCATTTGCTGCCTAGTTGATCTTCAAGCATTCGATCTTTTAAGCTATGTGGCATTCTCGCACTGAAGAGCTTATCTAGATGGGTGTTGGGCAATTAGTTTACCCTTTAGTTTACCTTCTCGCACTGGAGAGCAATTAGTTTATCCTCTCACACTGAAAAGCAAACCCTTATGGGTGTCGGGACATTAGTTTACCCTCTCACACTAGAGAGCAATTAGTTTATCTTCTCATACTGGAGAGCAGACCTATATGGGTGTCAGGGAATTGATTTACCCTATCGCACTGGAAAACAATTAGTTTATCCTCTCACACTGGATAGCAAACCCATATGGGTGTCGGGGAATTGGTTTACCTTATCGCACTGGAGAGCAATTAGTTTATCATCTCGTACTGGAGAGCAGACGCATAAAGAGTTTTGAGCAGTTGTTGTAGACAGCAGTTGAGCCAGGGTTACAAATAACTTCTTGAATCTTCATTGAGAATAAAGAAATAAATAAACTGTGTTGGAAGGTAGAAACTGCATAACAAACTGGATAATCTTCGACTTGTGAAACATTGTTCGTCGAGCTGCTTGAGACTTCGAACTTATTAGGAAAAACCAAACGAGGTTCAGGGGGTGATGGAGACTTCCCCTGCTTGTGTAGGCCGTTTCGTTGACCTGTCAAGATACTCGTTGTATCGGTCCTTATTTGTCAGCTTCTCAAGGTACTTCTTCCACTTTAGGCAGTCGTTGGTAGTGTGGCCCGATCCTTGATAAAATGCGCAATACTTTGCACTCCAGCCTGGTAAGATCGCCTTTCATGGGTGGCAGCAATTCAAACCAAAGTTTGTTCTTGAGATTACGGAGAATTTGGCAGATTGGAACTGCGAACTTGGTGAATGTTTCAGGCGCTTAGTGTTCTCTAGTCAGGGAACATTCCATGTGCTTCTTTTCTGACTCGTTTTTGTTAGACTGCTTGGCCTCGTCCCATAGTGCAAGTGTTTTTTCCAAAGCATACGAAGCTGCTAGGGTTAGTTCTTCTCCCATGATCAGCTTTCCGAATAAAGGATGTTTGGTGGGAAGCGCTTTTCTGAATGGTGCAGTTACTATGTCCTCAGTGCAACCAATAACCTTGGCCTTCTTTGCTTTGAACATCTTGACATAGTCGCGAATTGTCTCCCAAGGGTCTTTTACGATGCTGAAGAGATGGTCGGGTGCCTTTTTGATCGAGCGGTTAGACGAGTACTCCTTAATGAAAACAAAGGAAAGTTTGTTGAAACTCCAGATCGCCTGCGGCAGCAGAGTGTGAAACCAATCTTGCGATTCACCTTGTAGAGTTGTGGCAAAAAGTTTGCACATAAGCGCATCGTTGTTCCTGTAGAGGATCATGGTACTGTAGTAGTGCTTGAGATGTCGATCAAGATCTTCGTCTCCCTTGTACGGAGTGAAGTGAGGCATAGTGAACTCGCGAGGTGGATCTATCCGTTCGATTTCATTCGTGAATGGTGGCATGCTTATGTTGGTCATGTCTCATTGAAGCACATTATTCAGTTAGGAACCTCTCAACTTCTTCTTAAATTTTCCTTTGCTGGGGCAGTGGAACTTTCGGCTACCCCCAGTCGTGACCCATGGGTTTGGGTCGCTCTTCCATATGCTCGACTCGTCTATGTTGCGATTGTGGTGCATGTAGCATGTTCCTGGCAGGTGAACGGGCTGCTCGCAGGTTGCCGATTGAACTTGAGTCGGATTGAGTGACTATTTCTTTTCGTCTACCGTGCTGCCTACTCCAATGTGAGGTAGAGAATACTATTTGCGAGCTTAGTTGTGAATGAGCACTTCGCTTGGAAGGTTGTCCATGCTGATAATCGGAGTGTGACTTCAACCGTGAACGTATGCCTATCCATGGGCTTGATCAGGAATGCACGCTCATCCATGCGCTAACACGAGAATATACGCTATCCCAAGGACCCAGGCGAGAGCGTAAACTACTAGAACGCTCGAATCGTGGCTGGTTGATGGGCTGCTTGTCGGGATGCTGGTGGAGAGGTTTATCTGCCCTTGTCCTACTTCGGGACACCTCGTTCGGGGCACGTTGGATCTCGGTGTGTTGCAAGAGTTGATTTACCAAGGTTGTCTGTTGTGCAAGGACGCTCGTCAACTCTACGACTTATCGAGACAAGTGTTGTTCGCCATTTAGATTGGAAGAGCTTGGAAGGAATGTGCCTCATTGAGCAGTGGAAGTGTGGTAGGCTCTGGGCGCGAGATTTGAATTGGGAAATGTCAAATCTGTGGATAAATGTGATGAAAATCCCCTCGTTCCATCGTAGGCCCATAAATTTGAAGCCGAGATAGTTGAACTAATCTTGGACTGATTTGGGCTACTTGGAATACCACGGGAGTAGGCTGGGTTGCTGAAGCAGGTTGGGCTACAGCAGCAGGCTGGGCCACGGGAGCAGGTTAGGCCGCGACCTTGGTGCTGTGAGCCTTGGATGGTATGGCTCGGGCCGTGGTGGTAATACCATGGACCTTGCTGCAGGTGGCTACCGTGGTGGCCATTATGGTGGTTTTCGTGGTGGAGATTTGTGGTGGTGGTGCCGCTTCACTTATTGTCACATTTAGCCATGTGGATCGCCGCGGTCCCATCTCTTGAATGTTGAAATTTTCATTTGTTGAATTTTCTAAATTTCTAGCCATTGTACTTCTCTTTTACATTTTATCAAAGAATTTTTGCAAATAAAAAATTCTAATACTAAGAACGTCGAAAAATCTACAAATGGACAAGAAAATAGAAAACATTGGATGCGAGAGTCTTCTACGAGTGTGAGACTCAACTCTCAATGAAAGCACCAATTTGTGGATACAAATTTCTTCATCCTTGATGTTGGACAAAATTGCACCTACAAAACAATTAACACCTTTGGTTAAGGCCAAAAGCCTCACGAGCCTACGATGAATTTTGGGGGGGGGGCCTTTGGCCGAAGAACCTCTGCTGCCAAAGTTAGAATTTAGAAAGAAAGTGTTTGAGAATTTTAGAAAATTTTAGCAAGAGAGTTGGAAGTGGTTTTTGGAGAGAATTGAGAGCTATTTATAGGGATATGGCCAGCCCTATTAGGAGAATAGGGACCAGCCATTTGGGGTATTTTTTGGGTGTAATTTGTAGCTAATTAGCCATTAATAGATTAATTAGGTAATAAATCCATTAATTGACTAATTAACATAATTTGAAAGAAATAATTTGGGAGTTATGAAATAATTATCTAATCAATTAGCTAATTAATAAAATAATTAGCTAATTGATTAGCTAAAAAAGGGAAAATGAGGTAGAAAATATATGGAATGAAATAGGTTTTGGGAGTTACCTTGTAGAGGGATTTGATGAGGATGAATGAGATAGGTTTTGAATTGTTACCTATTTTGGGCATTTTTGACTTGGTTGAGGGATGATTGCCCGCTGCTTGGGCGTAGGAATCCCGATATGCCTCAAGGGTATTTTTGTCCACTTTCATCCAAAAAATCCACGTGTCGCCTTGTGATTATTTTTGGCTCCATAGGGGCAGTCGTACATATCACATTAGGTGACTTCGACTTGCATGCTAGTATAGATTATTGAGCACATAATTATATTCAAACTGCCTTTGAGATATTTTGCCGTGGCATATTTCTGGATTTATTGTTGGCATGCATTTGATTTCATACTTATACGTAGTATGATTTTTGGGAAACTATACTTGTTTTATGGCGAGGGGTTATAATATTTTCAAAAAGGTTTTTATAAAACTTTATTTTCAGGCTCACTCACCCTTATTTTTCGTCCTTCCAGGTTTTTGTAGCTGAGCTTTCTTAACGAAGAAGATTCTTGGCAAATCTCAGTATAGATGGCTACCTTTGAGGTTATAATCCTTATTTTATCTTACTGTACTTTACTTATGCTCTGACATCACGTGTGAAATGAGTTCATTCTCGATCCCAGCGCTCTCTTGTATTTAGGCACTTTTAGGTTTAAATTTATTCACATTTTCCACATCACTACACTTTATGGCTTCGTCACCTTCCAAGTTTCGGCCAGCACAGCTCGATTCAGAGTCTTAGTGGACATTTCGAATTAGGGTGTGTCACATGCAGATGGATGTATATATAATATGATTATGCCTGTTCGCAACAGGTATGGAGAAGGGATGCATCTGTTGGGAGACATCTTCTTAGAGGGGTGTTTGCTCTCTATGTTCTTTCACCGCACTTCAGACTTTATCTGAAAGGATGAGTTTGTTGGTAAAAAAATAAATAATTAAATTCAAAAATAATTAAAAATAATTAATTAAATATGAAAATAATTAATTAAATAATTTAATTATTAGTGCCTGAGCCCATCTTTTGATAATTAATTAGTACACCCCAAAGCCCAACCCCAAGGGTGAGCCCAATTTTATTCTGCAAGGTCCATCACTCCAATCACTCTCTATAAGGGACAAAGCCTTATAAAGTGAGGAAACCTTTTGGTAGTGACCAATGTCGGACAATGAAATTTCTACTCAAAATTTCCAACAATACCCCAAATTTGAGTTGAAATTAAATTCAAACACCACCAATTTACTTATAACACCCCACATTTGAATGCACATGTATGACTAGGCTACCTAAAACTGAGAGAAGAGATATGATATACATTGGGTGAAGTGTCTTTTGGACTTGAACCTACCTTAGCGAAAACACATCGGGTTTACTTGGTGACGCAATGGATGTGGAAGATCTTGAACTATTCACCGCAATAGTAAACCGAGACAATATGCTACACACATATCATGTTTGCCACACGTCAATTCATATGGTTGTGTTCATTTTGGCCCTGAATAGATCTCGGATTTTGTAGGAGCTTTAGAGAATGTAACCATTTCAATTCTCATAAATGCGGCCCCATTTACTCCTATATAGGTGACATTAATTAAGAATAGTCTGCCATATTCCTTTTGATAACAAGATATTAATGTCATTAAATGTATAAAACATAACCCCTCGAACTTCAACAGACAACACACATTTTATCATAGGAATGAGTAATTTTTGTGTTCAACTTTTGAATCAAACTCAACCAGTTTGCCTATTGAACCTAGACCATGGGATCTCCAATCAGCTAGGTTAGGTTTATGTCCAATCTGATTCATTGAATTGGCTTAAAACCCATTCCCCTCGATGTAAATAATATTTGCTATCTTGGTAGGCCTTTTGTCAAAGGATCAGCTATATTTTCCTTTGACTTTACATAATCAATGGATATTATTCCATTGGTGATGCGAAATATATAAGCATACAAATTAAACCCTCTTTTTATCAATTGTAGCAAAGTATGTAAGTAGGGATCGTTCTAGGCCGGAGATTAGGAGGGATTGCTAAATCACTTAAAACTGACTCAAAAACGTAAAAACAAAGTTTAAAACACTAAACTAGACTCAAAGAATGCAAAACTAAACTCTAAAACACTAAAACAAACCAAAAGACTCAAAACAGCCCAGAAACACTCAAAACAGCCTTAAAATCACAATTTGGGCAGTTCGAACACCTATCACTAATCTGGACGAAATTGGGTTATAACTTGACTCAAGACACTTAAAAACACAAACTAAATTGACTTCTAACTAAGATGACTCAACAAGATAAAGGGGGATTGATTTTAGACGAATTTAAAAACAAAACAGAAACTTTATAACTTGAACAGATTTTAAAACGAATTTGGCTAAAGTTAATGGATGGAAAACTAGCTAAAGGGTTCTTCTCCACACATGTCACACTTGCATACGAAACGATTTCCAATTACTTCTCAATAAACCATGAATTCCCAACGCCCCAGATTAACCGTGAATTGCACTAATTAACCCTCAGATTTTCCTAAAGTTATCGAATTGGATGAATTGCATACGACAACCCAAAGCATTCCTCACAAGTTCCCTGCATGAATTGCATAACAAAGATACAAGCAAAGATCATTAAGTTCTATGAAAATCATAAGCATTGGCGAGGCACTTGTTACTATGAATTGCATGAAACTTATGCCAAGAATTTACTTAACACGATTGTGATCAACAACCTTTACTACCTGTGAATATAAGTTCATGACGATTAGGTGAAACTCCCTTATACTCTAGCATCAAATTCATGCATGCAAATTAAGTGTCGACCCTCAACCAACATACACAAATCAGTTTTAATTCTTGTAGATAAGTAAATTGAATTCACAACTTATGAAACGCAATTAGAAGTAATCAAATCATATAGCAAGCATAAACATGGTTTTGAATCCCCCCTAGCCTAGGGGGGTTTAGTTCCTCATACTCGCAAAGCAAAGATACATAAATTTAGAAATTAAAATCCAAAGAAAGAAAACACCTAGAACGCTCCAACTTGGCAGCAAGCGCATCAACGATTTCTCCTTCCTCCTTGCCGCGGCAGAGAAGTTTAGAACAGGTTTTGGGTGGTATTTATGGTGTAGAATGGATGGGGAATGGTATGGAAAGGTTTAGGGTTGATGGGTGGTGCGGCAAGGGATGATTTCTGGCTGGAATTAGAGAGAATGGTGGTGGAAAGCTGCGGCAAAGCACAAGGGTGGATTTCTGGAGTGTAGAATGAATATGGGAGGTGGTAATTCGGCCAAGGGGTTATAATGAGTATATATAGGCACTTAAAACCCTAGGTAAATCAGATATGGACTTGAATAACCCAAATCCATAATGAAATAGGCTTAGAAATCAGAATCCACAAGAGAAAAGGTCCACAAAGGTGCGGCAGGTTTAGATGATATGGATAGGGCTTCTAGAATGCCTTGCAAGGCAAGGAAAACAAGTTCTAGAAAGGGGATAGGTGCGGCAGGTTTAGGGGATGTAGATAGGGCTTCTAGAAAGCCCAAAACCAAGAGAAAATAAGGCCCAACCCACGGCAAGGATGAGAAAATGTTCTAGAACCCTTCTTTGTGCCTTCTAACTTTCCAATCCATGCTCACTTTTGCTCCAAAAGCTCCAAATTGCATCATTTTAGGTAATATGCCCTTTAAACCTGAAAACACATGAAAGTAGCTTAAACGTCTATTTTAACTTAGAAAACATAACAAAAATGCATAAGAACTAGCTAACTAAGGCGCATAAATATGCTTCTATCAATTGGAGAGCAACTTCTTAAGAGTATTATGTCGACGCCTGATGTGTCACGACTTTCCATTGTATACATAACTTTTGGCCCTTGATTGCACGGCCATACTGTCACAATGTATACATATAGCAGTTACAGGCTTTGGCCACACTGGAATATCCTCCAGAAAACGTTTGAGTCACTCGGCTTCTTTTCCAGCCAAGTCTAAAGCTATAAACTCTGACTCCATGATGGAACGAGCTATACATTTATGTTTAGAGGATTTCCAAGATATTGTTGCTCCTCCAAAGGTAAAAGCATATCCACTTGTCGATTTGGATTCTGTAGTGTCAGAAATCCAATTAGCATCACTGAAGCCTTCTACAACAGGTGGATATTTTGTGTAGTGTAATTCGTAGTCAAGTGTATTTTTCAAATACTTTAACCCTCTTACTAAAGCATCCCAATGCTCTTGTGCTGGATTACTTGTATATCTACTAAGCCTACTTACCGCATAAGCTAAGTCAGGCCTAGTTGAATTCATCAAGTACATTAGACTTTTAATTACTTGAGAATATTCAAGTTGAGATATGACATTGCCTTTATTTTTCTCCAACTTGCATCCAACATCAAAAGGAGTTGCAGCAGGTTTGCAGTCAAATTGACCAAACCTTTGTAATATTTTTTCTGCATAATGGGACTGCATAAGGACATATCTTTCACTATTTCTCTTAATTTGAATTCCTAGAATGACATCAGCTTGACCAACAAAACTTGAATTCAACATTTTCTTTGTTTTGTTTATTACATCCTTATCAGTTCCCATTATGAGCATATCATCCTCATACAAACAGACAATAACACAAGTTTTATCATTACTCTTAATGTAGACACATTTATCAAATTCATTTATTTTGAACCCATGTGTCGACAAAGTTTGATCAAATTTCTTGTGCCATTGTTTTGATGCTTGTTTAAGTCCATATAATGACTTAACTAATTTGCACACTTTGTTTTCTTGTCCTTTAAGCACGAACCCTTCATGTTGTTCCATGTATATTTCTTCATCTAGTTCTCCATTTAAAAATGTTGTTTTTACATCCATCTGATGTATATCAAAGTTGTATACAACCACAATCACTATTAACGTCCTAATTGACGTTATGCGAGAAACTGGAGAATAGGTGCCGAAATAATCCAACCCTTCCTTTTGGCGATAACCTTTGGCTACTAAACGTGCCTTGAACTTATCAATGGTTCCATCCGCCTTAAGTTTCTTCTTGAAAATTCATTTATGACCAATTGGTTTAATACCGGGATGTAAATCAACCAATTCCCATGTGTTATTTTCCATAATGGATTCCATTTCACTTTTAATTGTTTTCTTCCAAAAAGGAGCCTCGGAAGAAGACATTGCTTCTTTAAAAGTTCTAGGTTCATTCTCGGACAAGAAAGCTATGAAATCTGGTCCAAAATTTTTAGAAACTTTGATTCTTTTTCCTCTTCTTGGTTCCACATCATTTTCATGGACACCAGAAGAAGAGGCCTCATCATGACTATGATCATGAATCCTCTTTGTATTAGAACCAGATTCTTTTTCTTTGTAAGGAAATATATCCTCAAAGAATTATGCATCTGTCGAATCTAATATAGTGTTAACACGAATATCAGAAATCTAAGATTTTACAACAAGGAACCTATAACCAGCAATATTATTTGCATATCCAATGAATACATAATCAATAATTTTAGCTCCTAGTTTTGTTCTTTTTGGTAACAGAACTTGCACTTTCGCTAAGCAACCCCACACTTTTAGAGTTTTATAAGTGGGTTTATGTCATTTCCATAGTTCATAAGGTGACTTGTCCATCTTCTTTTGAGGAACCTTATTTAATATGGCATTTGCAGTAAGTAAAGATTCACCCCACAAACTGTGTGGAAGCCCAGAACTATTTAACATAGAATTAATTATATCCTTGAATTTATATTTTTTCTTTCGGCAACACCATTTTGTTGTGGTGTGTATGGAGCCGTTGTTTGATGTATAATTCGATGTTGTGCACAAAAATATGAGAAGGCAGTAGACTCATACTTTCCTCCTCTATCAGATCTAAGTGCTTTGATTTTTCTCTCAAGTTAATTTTCAACTTTAGCTTTATATGTCTTAAACATATTCAAAGTTTCGTCCTTGCTATGAATCAAATAAAAATAGCAAAACTTACTACAATCATCAATAAAAGTGACATAATAATTCTTTCCTCCACGAGTTGGTGTGGATTTAAAGTCACAAAGATCACTATAAATTAATCCAAGTAATTCATTTGATCTTTCCAAACTTGACTTTCTCGTTTGCCTAGCAAATTTCAATTCAGTATATGTTTCACACTTATGATTAAAATCAATTTCGAATTTAGGTAATAATTCTAATTTAACCATTCTTTGCATAAAATGAAAATTAACATTTCCTAATCTAGCATGCCAAATATTAGAAGACTTAACAATATAAGTAGAAGCATTTATTTTATTAGCATCATCAACTGCAATTACATTGAGTTTTACAAGGCCATCAGCCACATAACCCCTTCCAACAAACATCCCACCCTTGGTAAGTACAAATTTGTTGGATTCAAATACAAGTTTAAAGCCCTTAGCAATCATAATAGGTCCAGAAACCAAGTTCTTCCTTATTTCAGGAACATGCAACACATTCAGCAAGGTGAGACTCTTTCTAAGTGTGAATTTAAGTACCACTTTGCCTTTCCCCTCCACCGCAAATGAAGTAGAATTGCCCATATACAGCTTTTCTCCAGGGGCAGCATGATGGTATTCAGTGAACAGATTTCTGTCAGCGTAGATGTGCTTGGTAACACCAGTATCCATCAGCCATTCATTCATATTCGAGACCATGTTAACCTCGGACACAACATTAGCCAACTCTTAATCGGTGATTGCCATGTTAGCATGGTTGTTGTTGTTTTCGTTGGCATGATTTACATCCTTGCGATGATAACAATCTTGTGCCTTGTGACCAGATTTGCCACACACATAGCAGGCACCCTTAATCTTCTTCAAGTTTTTTCCTTTAGGAGCAAGGGCAGATTGTACAAACTGCTTGGTTTTCGGAGCCTTATTCTTCTTCGACTTGGCCTTGGAGTTTCCTCCCTCAACATAATTCGCATTGGCTTCAAGGGCAGCAAACCCACCAGAACGGTCTGCCTTTTTGTGGTCTTCTTCCACTCTTAGCCTCAGAACCAAATCCTCCTTATTCATCTTACGACGCTTGTGCTTGAGATAAATTTTGTAGTCATTCCAGGAAGTTGGTAATTTTTCAATTATCGCCCCAACTTGGAAATGCTCATTGATCTTGCATCCTTCGGAATGCAGTTCATAGATCAATTTTTGGATTTCTTCGACCTGAGAAACAGTAGATTTCGAATCCACCAAAGTATATTTGAGGAACTTACCGATAACAAATTTCTTTGAACCAGCATCATCAATCTTATACTTTTCTCCAGGGATTCCCACAACTCCTTTGTAGTCTTGCACAAAGAATAAATGTTGTACAAATTGTCATCTAAACTATTCAGAATATAGTTCCTGCAACAAAACTCTAAATGATTCCAAGCTTCCATTGCCATGACAGTCTCTTCTGTCATTGGATTCTCATTAGACTTCGGAGCTTCTTCCTTGAAAACAAGAGCGAGATTCATAGTCGTCAGGAAAAACAACAACTTTTGTTGCCATGTCTTGAAATCCAACCCTTTGAATTTCTCAGTCTTTTCAAAGTATTTCGGTACAGTGCCATTCACAGTAATTGATTGTTGATCCATTTATGTTTCAAGATTGTTGGATCATATCAACAATATGTGACAAATTTATATATGCTAATAATAAATGCGAATAAATATTTTACAGAATATAATAATAATTAAGCAGATAAACAAAAGATCGAGGCTTGCGTCCCTCAATATCCTTGAAACAGAAATTTCGTCCCTACTCAGTGCTTGTAGTTCTACGGACGTCTGCTTCACAAGGATTCAACGATCAAGTTAAAATTCCAACTTAACTTCTGGTGAAGTGGTTCTCTCAGTAAGAATGCTTTGGATTGTAGAAGGAGAATTATATTTTTCTGTGTTCTAAATGCCAAACAGATGGATGTATATATAATATGATTATGCATGTTCGCAACATGTATGGAGAAGGGATGCATCTATTAGGAGACATCTTCTCAAAGAGGTGTTTGCTCTTTACGTTTTTTCACCACACTTCAGACTTCATCTGAAAAGATGAGTTTGTTGGTAAAAAATAAATAATTAATTAAAAATAATTAATTGAATCCAAAAATAATTAATTAAATAATTTAATTATTAGAGCCTAAGCCCATCTTTTGATAATTAATTATATATTAATTATCAATTAATTAATACACCCCAAAGCCCAACCTTAAGGGTGAGCCCAATTTTATTCTCCAAAGTTCATCACTCCAATCACTTTTTATAAATGACAAAACCTTATAAAGTGAGGAAACCTTTTGGTATTGACCAATGTGGAACAATGAAATTTCTACTCAAAATTTCCAATAGTAGTGTACCTGAAGGTGCTTCTCGGACGCCTAATTCTACGACTCTAGTACTATTAAGACTAACTGAAGGTGTTGCCGTTTATCAACCATAGTGCTATTAAGACTAAGTGAAGGTGTGCTCAACAAGGTTAGAATCGTTAGTGTTTTCTATAGAGAGATTTCGCGTAAAGCGAGGGATTGTACAAGATAGATTTGTTTGTGTGTTTAGAGAGAGCGTTGAACGTTGTACGTCCTCTCTTATTTATGGTAATAACCAAGGTGGAAACCTTCCAAGACTAAAACTCAACGATAATACTTTTCACACCAGGATAAGGCTTCGAACACTTCTTCTAACTCTGGGATTATGATTACATACGAACTCCTAACCCTTGATACGTTCAAAAAACATATCCTTTTCTACCAAGGAATTCCAACAAATTTTATCTTTTATCCATAAGAACTAGAATCCTTGATCATATTGGACTCTGCCAAGCTACCTCGAACTGGGCCGAGACTTCACATTGAATCTAGATCCTTCTATGCGCCAAGAATTCCACCATGGACCAATAATCTATCATGGGTCGATCAAAGAACTAACTCGGCCCAAACCCATTAATTTGGTCCTAAACAGTTACATACTAATAACGGAACTCACGATAGACTTTTAATATCAGCGTAAATAAAAAGATATTTTCTCCATTTTTTGTTGTTGGCTACTGAGTCATTACACTGCTTTTAGTTGGTTGCTGTTGAAGACTGAATAATGATACTAGGATTACCTCATTTCATGTGGAGATTAAACAATTCTTTATAGAGTAAAAAATTTAGGTAGGATTTGCCTTTAGTAAATTGTGTAGTGATAATAAAACCACCCAGTACACTTTCTGGGTCAGTTCGTTTGTTTGGGTTTTTGTTTTATGTGTAGGTGGGCCAAAACCCACAATCAAATTACATTAAGAAGCGTTGGTTGGTTTGTTTCAGTTTTTCCTTTTCATTTCTCTTCTAATGTTTTAAAAATGTTTAATAATTTTTTTTAAGATTAAGTACCTAAAATCTCCTAATTTTTTTGTATCATTCCAAATTAATCTCAACTTTTTCCAAACAAGTACACCACCTATTGAAAAATGTTATATTCGTTAAGCCCCAATTAGATTTATGTTAAATTAAATAGGCTTACTTTATCTCCAACATCAATAGAAGGTCATGAAACCATGACTTCCACCAGGTACTGGTCACCATCACCTATTTAGACCATCACCTCCAAACTCAACGTACAAACAAAAACTCCACCTTACAACTCAACCCGCCAACAACAAGAAGGTGGTCATGGAGGTTGCTGAAATTGTGTGAACTGCTATGATGCGGCCCCACTATCTTAACTGTCCACAAAGAAGAACTAGACACTTTACCAGCAGAAAATCAGTGATTGAGAAATCACATAAGTGGAAACAAGCTCCTTGAAACCTTATCTGAGTTCTTAACCCTCTTCTTTGTTAGGAGATTTCACGATCTTCATTTTTGTTTTCTATTTTATTTGTGAATTTGTTTATTTATTTTTATTTTTTCATCTTCATGCCTTTTCTGAAGTTTTTAAATTATTATTTTAGTGGTCAAGTAAGCAAATAAGTGGGACCTATTGTTGCCACATGTACATTTAACGGAAAAATATGTGATAAATTCAAAATGTTGGGTACTTATTTGAAATGTTAAAAAATGTTGAGATAAATTTGAAATGACACTAAGGTGTCAAAAGTATTTGAAGGGTACACTCGGATATTAAGGTGTCTAAGGCATTTGTTGAATTAGTTGGGAAGTGTTCTAAATATATTAATAATGTCTCAAAATTATACTGCTTAATATTATTTGCAGAAGCTATTTTGTACTATGCTCTAGTGATATACATTTTTACTTGTATGTGAGAGTGTTAGGTTCGAATATTGGATATGACAAGATTGTGACTAATTTATTCCCCTCTTTCTTAGTGTAAACCGTCGTTTTAAAAAAATTATTTGAACAAGAAAACACGGTACACACTTTACATTTTCCTCCTACATTATATTATATATTTGATTCATGACATCCTAGATTAAGAGCACACACAATTTGTGAACATCCATGATTCATAGAACACAAACCATTGAACCATCCTCTGCCAAGCGTTGGAGATCATTTGAACATGGAAGGAGGCACCTGTGGAGCAACGGTTGGTGGCCCAGTCCAACCTACAAACAAATGAAAAGAAAAATTATTACAGCTCCGAAAACAATCTCCAAAAATGATGTTTGATAGTTGATAAATTTAAGGTAATATATAACTACTTTTATATGCTTCGCGATGAGATATATATGTATCTAGGATTAGAGAAACGAACCTTTGGAGGGGTCGAACCCTCTATGTTTGAGCTCAGCATGTTCTTGGCAAAGAGCACATGCGTAGAACCAGAAATGAACACAGCAATCAGAACAAGGCTCCTCCGGCAAACCAAATTTTTGGCGTAATTTCTCTCTATATAGCCACGAGTAGAACCAATGGCACTGAATCGTGAACAACAACCCGTACACTGTGCTTTGGTTTACGCAAGCTAAAATCATAAAATGCAACCCACAATCATGAATTAGTAACATTGATATATACACGCAAACTAATTAAATATGAGATATTTACACACAAACTAAATATGAGATATCTCTCATATGACCAAAAGAAAAAATGAATTGGTCTCTCATAGTGTCATATATACACGCAAACTAAATATGAGATATCGATCATATACAATGGTTTCAAAGTGAAATTAAATCATGGGTATTTAGGAATTTTTTGGGCTCTTGTGACACTTACAGCTTCGTCCTTCATCCACAGTTTCAGCAATTTGGCCGAAGGTGATGCATGGGAGAAAGCATGTTATGTAACCTACACCACAAGATCGATTAATAACAATTCGGTTTGCTGTGTGTATAAAAAATGAGAAAAACCATCTTCACTATTGGGGGTGAGGGTAAATATCATCTAACAAAAAAAAAAAAAAACTAGTCAATTATCACCCCAACTCATGTTTTAGTGTGAATGTACCACCTTTATTGATTTTCGTTAAAATTTTAATAAATTTATCATCTACAGCATATGTGGTGAGTTTCCTTTTAAGGGTATTTTAGCTACTTAAGATACTTGTATGACTAAGGGTAAAAAATCAGTTGACTAAAGCTCGTGAGACATATTTCTTGTCTACAGAATTCATCCCCTATGTTGTCTATGGGTCTTGGAGTGGTGAAATATGCATGAAAAAGTTATAACTTCCACAACATAGGTCTTGATGTAATTATTAATGAAGATTGACAAAGGTAGTACATCTGCACTAAAGATTAGAGTATGGATGCTGAACTTGCAAGATTTTTTCTTCAACACTACAATATCAAAACATTACCAGCAGGCACTAGCTTTGGTGGCACATAATGAAGTTGCTAATCCACTATCAGTGCTTCAGTTCCAATAGTTAACAACTAAGAAGTTGTAGTAGTATAATTAGAAATGGAAAAATATTTTCCCAGGTGAGCAAACAGATGCCAAATGAGTGGTGAAAGAGTACTTTGGTGCCTATCTACAAGAATAAGGGCGACGTACAAAATTGCATGAACTATAGGGGTATTAAACGAATGAGTCATACAATGAAACTCTGGGAGAGAGTAATTGTGCATAGATTGAGGCAAGAGACACGGGTTTCGGACAACCAATTCAGGTTCATGTCAGGGCGCTCAACCATGGACGCAATCTATCTCTTACAAAGATTGATGGAAAGATATAGAGATAGGAAAATGGATTTACACATGGTCTTTATAGATTTGGAAAAAGCGTATGATAGGGTCCCAAGAGACATTTTTTGGAGGATTTTAGAGAAGAAAGGAGCATGAGTAACATATATCCAAGCTATAAAGGATATGTATGATGGAGTAAAGACTGCCTTAAGAACTCATGAAGGACAAACCGAAAGCTTCCCCATAATTGTAGGGTTACATCAAGGCTCATCCTTAAGTCCTTACCTTTTTGCATTGGTAATGAATGAGTTAACGGGACATATTCAAGATAATATTCTTTGGTGTATGCTTTTCGCAGACGATATAGTGTTGATAGATGAAACTCATGTAGGGGTAAATGCAAAGCTTAACCTTTGGAGAGAAGTGTTGGAATCTAAAGGTCTTCGCCTCAGCCGATCAAAGACAGAATATATGGAGTGCAAGTTCAGTGCAAATGAAGGCCCAAATGAGTTAGGGGTGAGGATCGAAGATCAGGAAGTACCAAAGAGCGACCGCTTTTGCTACCTAGGATCTATCTTGCAAAAGAACGGAGAATTAGATAGAGACCTCAATCACATAATACAAGTTGGATGAATGAAGTAGAAGAGTGCATCCGGCATGTTGTGTGACCGTCGTATGCCATTGAAGCTCAAGGGAAAATTTTATAAGACAACAATAAGGCCGGCGATGCTGTATGGCACAAAATGTTGGGCGGTGAGGCATCAACACGTACATAAAATGGGTGTAGCGGAGATGAGGATACTTCGTTGGATGTGTGGGCACACGAGAAATGATAAGATTAGGAAAGAGGATATCCGAGGTAAAGTAGGAGTAGCCGAAATTGAAGGAAATATGAGAGAAAATCGGTTATGATGGTTTAGACATGTGCAATGAAGGCCTACTGATGCTCCGGTTAGAAGATGCGACTATGAGACAGAGGTCCGGGGCTAAAGAGGTAGAGGAAGACCTAAGAAAACTTTGGAAGAGACTCTAAGAAAAGACATAGAGTACTTGGATCTAACGGAGGACATGACACAGAACCGAGTGTAATGACATTCTAGGATTCATATAGCCGACCCCACTTAGTAAGAAAAAGGCTTTGTTGTTGTTGTTCTAGGTGAGCAAACAATTGAATCTTGCTATATAATAAACGAAATTAATTTGTGCCATACAAAGAGAGTAACTATCTTACATGCAGTAACATCTTCTCCACCGTGACAAAGGCCTCTGGACCACTGGACTGCTGAGGTTGGTCGCGATAATCAACATTCATTTCCGAAAGTAATGCAGGAAGCTTAAGATTTCGTTTTATCAAACTTGCTAAAACAATGCAGAGCAAATGAAAGGAAAGTTAATGTGGTTTAGTGATGTTGGTTACAAGGTTTCTAACGTTTGTAATAATTTATACTCTCCGATATCGAGCTCCAGTTCAACTTACAACAGACATTTGTCTCTGCTAAGTTCGCCTTTGAATTGATTAATTGTATGTATGCTTTCTTCTCCTGGTAGTGCAGGCCATATATTATTACTTGAGGCTGTTTTCGTCAACTTATTACTTTAGTCCTCTCCCAGAAAAGATACCAGCACATGTCCGCAGAGAAGAACAATAATGCAAAAGGATCCTGAAGGTAAAAACAAGGGGAATGCGCTAAATTGCACTGGCGGTTAAATGGAATTTATTGTAAGATTCTTAGAGCGATCGACCAAGTGACAATTAGAATTGGTCAACACGGATTGCTTTGTTTGCTTTCGTTATTGGATCGCATTGCTCATCGCGTGGAATCACAACCTTTCGATTTTACAAGTATTCCTCTATAACTTAAGTGATGGGTTTGTAAATAAGTAAATGAAACGTTATCCAATTCCATCATGAACAAAATATCTAGTTTAAGCACCCATAAGTACTTTACAGTTTATTAACACACAATACAAATTGAACGGGTAATTTGTATATTGATTATAATTCTAGGGGAATGATTTCAACACGCACTCCTGTCTCCTTTTGCACCACTTTCACAAATTATCATTTGCTTGACGAAAGTAACTTTACCTGACAGAATAAAATATTTTGTCGGGCAAAAGGGGTCAATGTTTTGACTTTAGGCGATGAAAAATGGCATTTATTATGCCACCTTTTGCCCAACGGAAAACAAGTTTGTCGGTGGGGGTAACTTTGCCCAACGAAAGTTCATTGGCTAAAGTGAAAATATTCGTCGGGCAAAGACAAATTTTACGATTTAGGATTTAGATTTTGGGGTTCACAATTCGTCGGGCAAAGGTGAGGGACATTTTCCCATATTCGATTCCTTCATGATTTTCGCAGTTTGCGAAATTAATTTCAGCAATCAAACCATCAATGTAGTTGGTATATACTCTGAGATGGCACAAGCCAAAAATACCCAAATGCAACTTTCTAGATTAAGTAACAAGACGAAATCCTTAGACAGTTAGAAACATATCATCACAATTAACGATTATTTTACCTTTGATTTTGATGATTTTTTACAATTACACTCCTTAAGCCTAAAAGAATACATCCAATCATCAATTTAAAATATTTATACTAGTGGTTACCACAAAATCTTACGTTCTACTTAATAGAAGTATAAAATAAACTCTAAGTTCTATTGTTTTAACAGGGTATGCAGTTTACGAAATTAATTTCCACAATCCAACCGTCAAACTTGTTTGAATATATTATGAGATCGCATACGCCAAAAATCACCAAAAACAAACTTTCAGGGATTAGGTAATGGAACAAAAGGTTCGACGATTCCAAATGTATGATTTAAAACCACTTCAAATTTAATTTCTTTTATATTAGAAATTTTATACTACAAAATTGTTTTGATTTATATGTGAAGTGGTGTTAATATTTGTGAATTTGTACGGAGTAGGAGGGTGGATGGGTTAGTTAAGGTGGGTAATGGGGAGGAGGGGTAAGGTGGGTTAGGGTTTAGGCAGGGGGAGAGGCAGTGGCGTAATTAGAATTTTTAAATAATGAGATCATAATATCAACCAAAAAAGTTTTATTGGGCCATTTCGTCGAGCATCTAGTAGGTACATTTAAATTCTTGTCAACATATGACGATGCCGATAGATGTCGACATTAATTTGTAGAGGCTTGTCGAAAGGTGGATTCAGGATATGTGAAGTAATGTTAAAGACTGCCAAGACTTTTTAACCAAAATATTTCATACAAAAAGAGAGAAAAGGAAGACAAATGTGATACAAGAAAATAGAAATAGGAGGAGATTGTAATTTAGTTTGCCTTAAATGTTTATAAGGGGTCAAATACAATATACAAACAAATATACATGGAATTTTTGAAGTTGTTGGGGTCAAGGACAACCAATGACCCCATACTGGCTCCGTCACTAGGGAGAGGGCTTGGGTTTTGGGGAAGGGGAAAGGTAGACTGGAAAATTTCTTACACAACACGTAAACGACATGAAAATAACGGGTTTTGAGTCAACACGATAACTAATCGGGTCGTTATTAGGTCACACGATAAGAATCTGTTAATAATGGGTCCTTAACAGGTTTACACAAGTGACACACCCCGTCCCGAAGGAGGGCATGCTGGCCGTCACGTGAGAGTGACGTAACCATTTTCACAGTTCGGAAGCTTTAAAGATACAATTACTAAGATATAATGCCCGATGGTGAATTCTACATTTGTGAATTCTGTCAGAACACCGTTGAATTCCTCGTGGCCACCAAAGCTCTGCTATCTTGAACCTGGAGGGGCGTAAAACAAAATTGAGTGGGTCAGTAAAACAAAGTTTTTCGAAAACATTTCATTTAAAACATTTCTAACCCCTCGCTGTAAAACCTGTATACTTTCCCAGAAAATAGCATAATAGCATATACTTTTCATTTATCTCAAATTGTCAATCTTTCTTGAAAACCAGAAAGTATGCCATGCTATAATGTCAAAAACAGAATATGGATGCATCAATATAACAGGTGAAATAAGGAATCAACCGGAGACCCTGCAGTTGGTCCTGTACGGTTAATTCTATAGCTCAATATCCAATCCAACCGGAGTCACCTCGGTGACCTGTACGGCACTACACCGCAGATAAGCCGGAACTACCTGAAGTAGTCTGTACGACATGAATGGTGTAATAATACGCTCTAGTGCTTCTCTCATCAATCATCTGTGTACACAATCTAAGGTCACCTATCAGTCGGAACCCTCTCATGGTCTATACGACATGTCGGAACCCTCACATGGTCTGTACGACATGCACCTACTTGGATCCAAGGTGAGCATGCGGTGCGAGGTGAATAATATAAGCACTAACACCATGATTGCAGGTTATGAGCTATCAACAATATACACATCAACAATGCACATGAATAACATAAAACTCACTTGATACTTACCTGTGCGTCCACAGCACCAATTCACGTATATATATGCATCAATTATCAATTCATATAATTCATATCATGCATGCATGGCATTTTAGAAACATACTTTCATTAAAACTCAATTTCTGGGAATTTCAATAGCATATAGGTATAAACAGAAAATACTGCCCACTCACCTGGAGTTCGCCCTACAACTCCCTAGCACAACACATCAAGACGTCATGATGATCGGCGCCTAGAACAATAATCAAATCCAATCTCAGAATCATATCGATAGAATATAACTTATATAAAACACGTCACTACGCAGTTCGATCCGGAAGATCTGCAACTCAGATTTCCAATCCATAACTTCCAGAGGTCCACAATATATCCCTAGAACAACATCCTAAAATTTCCTTACCATCCAACGGTCGGATCTCCGTCAATTATCAAAACCAAGTGACGGTTAACATTCTATATTATGGACTTACAACTCCAATTCTGGAAAATCCGTAAATCGGATTCCCCATCCGTAAGTCCATATAATCCTCAAATATTACGTATTACAACGCATCAAAGTTTGGTGATGATCCAACGGTCAGATCGTCAATTCACATTTTCACCTATAAGCGAAATAACTATAAAACGTTATTTAAAGCACCTAACCAACAATTCTTAATAACTTCTCATACGGTGCTCAAATTGGGTATATGAATATACCACAGTGACCTACTCGACGTCACGAACGTCGACAAATTTTTAGAAATAATTTTGGGCTTGTCACGCGCCCCCACGCGCCAAGAAGGGCACGGGTACACGCGCCCTCCACGCGCGCGTGTCCTACCTCGGCTCGCCGGATTGGGTTTTCCAGTGGCCGGATTCTGGGCATTTTTCAAACGCCTTGTTCTCCTTCGTTTCTCAAACATTTTCTACGCATTTTATATCAAAATGAAGCCCTAAGCATGTAGAATCACGTTACACTACTTTAAGGCTTTAAAAACTACGAAATCTCACCGGAGAAATCTCAAGAAAACCGGCCAACTTCATGTACCGTGATCCCGACGTCCAAAACCTTCAAACGTACGTCCCCGAGTTTCCTTAGAGCCTCACTAAGCTCACTATGAGCTTGGATTATCCTAAAAACGAACCAACACAAAGTTTATGAACAGTGCCAAAATCGGTGCTTGTGATTTGGATGTGAAATTGAAAGATTTCTTACCTGAAATGGGTGTGGTTGAGTTCGTAGAGTCCTCACGAGCACGATGGTACCTTCACAACCTTCGATCCACAAAGTTTCAGGGTTTTATGGTGTCGTCCGTACGTTTTAGAGAGGGAGAGAGTGAGAGAGAACGGTGAGGGAAGAGAGAGAGAGGGCACGGGGGAATGGAGGGTTATCCCGTGTGTGTGGGTGTGTGGTCTATCCAAACCATCCAATTCCAATCCTTTAATCCCTAACCACACAAAATATAAACCCATTTTAAATCATATCCAAACTTTCCAAAACTTTAGGAATGTACTTGGACTAATAATATGCCACACATACGTACCTTAGTAACCTTCGAGGGTACTTTCGTCATTTCACAACCTCGATAAATAAAATCTCGGGACGGGCTGTGGCAACAAGAGTACACGCAAGTAACCTATTTCGACACGATAAGGAAAAAGTTATTTTGATGATTTTAATTTTTTGAACAACTAAAAAAACTTACTATAAAATACAATAGATATAGTGGATATGTATATATTGTTTATTAATTATTATTGTATTATTATTTTATACAAATTTTAAAATTTAAGCTTTATTTATTTATTTATTTTTATGGTATACTATAGGCAAAGAGTGAGATTAAAAAAAAATTATAAAACACATTAAAAATAAAAATATCAAGTAATTTAAAAATACTAAAAACATTAAAAAATTAAAATAATTAATTTATAAGTGAGAAAAATGTGAAAAATATGCAAATGCTTGTAATCGCATGTTCTACGCTTTGGGATGTGTACGTCATCATTTGAATTTTTAAAACCATGCAAACCTTCATGAATAGTATTTTTCAGGGAGTTCATAATAAATGAAATTCATAATCATTAATGTATAAGACTAAAAATTGTGAAAGCAAATATAAATGCTCGTGATTGCATCCTCTATGCTTAGACGATGGTTACATGGTCGTTTAGATTTTTAAAATCCTCCAAATCTCATGAATAGTGTTTTTATTTGAGTGTAAAATTAATAATAATTAATGTAGAAATGTGAAAAATGTAAAAAAAAAAAAAAATATTACAATCACTCGTAATGACAAGCTTTACAACTTTCATGAAGGGGTCAACTCCGAAATCTGACACCATAGTCCATGAACCTTAGATTTAAATTTAACCGTCCATTATCATTTACACTTTATTCTACTCACCGAATTTTATTTTTTAGATTTTCTTTTTTGAAAGTGATCTTTTAGCGGATGTAGAAAAATGAACAGTTTGGATCGTTGACATGACATTCTGATATTTACGATTAACTAAAATATGAGTTGATGTTATATAGTTTCTAGAGACTTTATAAACTTCGAACTATATTTTCACTAATGGTATAACTCTGAACATCATATCAACGATCCAATCCGTTCATCTTCCTGCATCCTCTAAGAGATCATGTTTTCAAAAAAGAAAATCCAAAAAAAAAAAAAAAATTTGGTGAGAAGAACGGAGCGTAAATATAAACGATAATCAACGGTTAAATTAAAATTTATAGTTTATGGATTATGGAAAACCTTAGTGAAAACATCGTCAACATAACCCTTGAAGACAATATATTAAGCCTAAGTTTCAATACCATTTCCCTTGGTGATTGATGAAAATTGAAGGGTTATATTGTCAAAAACGTGCAAAGTTCCTCAACCTTGAAACGCAACTTTCTTCATTTTGCATATCTTTGAACATTTGTATTTTGTAGTATGCACTAATGTTTTTTCATTAGGCTATTATTCTGAGGTATGTAAACTTGAAAGACAAATGTTTTTATTTTTATTATTTTATTATTTTTTATTTTTTTATGTTTTGAAGTAATATTTATGTGACAATATGGTATGTATATACTAATTTAGTATTATGTTTTACATTTTTTTGGGGTCAAATTGTGTTTTTCATTATTTGTTGATTTAAATATATTTTTCTTAATGGGTAACGGATCGGATTATGTTATCTGATAATATTAATGGGTTCATTTCGGATCGGGTCATAGTATTCGTTTATTGTAACGTGTGTTACATGACAAGATTCGTTCAACTATTGGGTATGATACGAAAATGATACGAATACAAGAAACATGACATGAATGCCAAGTCTAGAGAAGAGAAAGGGGTTGGCTGTGGCGGTGCGATCGGGGTTGCAGGGTGGGGTGGGCTTAGGTGGGTGAGATGGTTGGGGTTCGTGCGTGGGCTGGGCTTGGGTGGGGCTGATCTGCAGTTTTTTTGTTTTTTTTGTTTTTTTGGTAGTGCACACTTTTGTTTATTCCCGTTTCTTAATATATATTTTTTATTTGTTTAATATAAAAACTAAAAATTAGCAGAGTATGCAAGACGAGAAAAACAGTGTGTAGAAAACAGTCCCCAGAATTATATTCCATCAAACGGTTGAAACTTAAGCCCTACCACCTCGCTCAAATGATCAGTTTTGTATATATTCATCTCCAAATGCGTTCGTTCTATTGAGCTTTTGACTTCTTTGTCACTACAGATATTTTCATTCAATTCACCACAAGCTCTATAGGATCTAATTTTTTCCATAGTGCGTACACTGTTAAACTCCATAACGGGGTTCCTGCATAATACATGTTTCAATCATGATCAGAATTTTTAATATATTATTTTACCAAATTCTGTATGACGTCAGTACATCTAACTTTCCAGCCACAGACCAATGCAATGGAGGACGATGCAGATTTTGGCATTATTTTAAATCTGATCTGTGCTCAGCTCTTATTGAATAAGTTGACAAACCATTCATTTCCGTGGCCCTTCTTCTGTTTGATTGGCTCGACGGTAGTGTTTAATTCGTGTCTCCTTTTCTCATCACCATATTCCATACACCCTCCTCCCACTAACACCAGTAAGCTTAAGTGGTTTTCACTTTTTTTTTGTTAGTCTTAATACATTATGCATCTCATTGTTTCCCACTTAAACGTGAGAGGACCCCCGACCCTCTTTGTACATGGTAGTCCTCAAATTTCTTACATACTATTAAAGTCTTAAAAGCTATACCCACTTCCTATCATTTTTATCCACCCATTTTTTTGTGGATCGTATATGCAGGATGTTGATGCACAAAACCGGAGGTCTTGGACCAACGTAAATCCGACCGTGAATCACACAAACGCACAAGAACACAAAGAACACAAAGAACACAAAGATGTATCGTGGTTCACCCCAATGTTTGGGCTACGTCCACACTGATGTTGATTGTATTTCTCTGTATAAATGTATGGATTACAAGTGTGAGAGGGAGTCCCCCCCAGAGAAAGAGAGAGTTTGAGAGAGTTTCTCTGTTTGTGAGCTTTGTGGCTTCTGTATGTGAGGATGAGACCTCCTTTTTGTGAGGGGGAGGAGTCCCCTTTTATAGAATAAGGGGTTCTTCCTTTTACATATATCATGGGCTTAATGTACCGAGGCCCAAGTAACGAGGCCCAATATAATATGGTACCAACAGTAGTCCCCCAAGTCTTCAGTCAAGAGAGTCTTTTGGCTGGAGACTTCAAATCCAGTCCATATGTGGGCCGAAGTGACTAGATGTTGTCCTGGCGATCGCTCGGCTGAAGGCGGTGCTCGTTGTAAGGCTGCTTGGCTAGAGTCAATGCTCGTGGATAAGGGTGGAGAGTCCCTTTTATAGAATAAGGGCTCTCTCCCCTCTTACATAAAATGTGGGCTTAGTGTCCCGAGGCCCAATAACGAGGCCCAAATAGGGTACCAACAGTGTAGTCCCCCAAGTCTTCAATCAAGAGAGTCTTTTGGCTAGAGACTTCAAATCCAGTCCATGTGTGGGCCGAAGTGAAAATAAGGGTAAGGTGTCGTGGCGCATTGTACCAAGTGCCAAATGATACGGAATATGTTGAACCCTTTCGAAGCTCAGTTGGCTTATGTATGAATGTGTTGAAATATATGATGTTTATGTTGATTGACATGAGTGATGCTCATGAATGTGTTGAAATGTATGATGTTTATGTTGATTGACATGAGTGATGCTCATGAATGTTTTGTTATGTATGAATGAGTATAAATGTGTGTTCCTTCTTCACCTAGTTGGTGATAAAAGTGGCAAGTTGCCAAATGATATTGGAGTACGGGTTGTACATTTCTTCACCTGGTTGGTGGCATGAAGGTGCATTCCTTCTTCACCTAGTTGGTGATAAGAGTGGCAAGTTGCCAAATGATATTTACAGTACGGGTTGTACATTTCTTCACCTGATTGGTGGCATGAAGGTGTGTTCCTTCTTCACCTGGTTGGTGATAAGGGTGGCAAGTTGCCAAATGATATTTAGAGTACGGGTTGTACATTTCTTCAACTGGTTGGTGGCATGAAGGTGTGTTCCTTCTTCACCTGGTTGGTGATAAGGGTGACAAGTTGCCAAATGATATAAGCATGTGGCCCGTCAGTCTACAAGTTGTCAGACTTCTTTAATCGGCGACAATGTAGATCAGTAGAGCTGGTTGCTCAATAATTCTTGACAATAAATGACAGTATAAGTATGACTGAATAAATCAAATTGTTATGTGCCTTTTATGAATAAATGATTTATTCTGTTGTGTGATAAATGACATGTTGCATAAATCAATAATATATTAGGTATTGCCTAAATGTGTGTGTATATATATATAATCATGAATAAATGATTTATTCAATTGTTTGATAAATGACAGGTTGCATAAATCAATAATATATTAGGCACATAATATATATATATATATATATATATATATATATATAATGATGTTTGATTAATGAAAGTCAGGTGGTCAGATATATATATATATATATGGCAGACAGCTTAAAGTGGAAGACAAAGTCCTCATAATTCCTTATCTTTTTCGTTGGATGCCATCGAATTTGCTGTCAAGTGGGCGTGATCCTTTTCAGAAGTTGGTGGGTATCTTCTTTCTATCTGCGACAAACGGAGTGATCTAATCTCATTCAAGGACCAAAAAATCCAGCTGGGACCAAACCATCGATGAGGGAGAAGGCTGATGCTGCTACTGGATGCATTCAGTTGCTGCGGTTTATGGGAGTAAGGATTGCGTGCTTGATCCAAGCCTATTTCATGAAGTCTGTTTGGACGTCCCCTCCAATTATATGAACTTCAACACCTCAGATGGTTTCAGATCGATTCTCGGGGAGATGATGCCAAATATTGCAGTCCCCCATGTCGCCAAAACAGCCATAGCGGCAGATCCGTGTCAGTACGACCTTGGCTTCAGCCAAGGGATCTTGGGGATTGACACCTTGTCATTAGTGTCGCCGTCATCCACTTCTAGTCCACCGCCGTCCTTAAAGATAAAACACTTCATCTTCGTTCTGGGTGAACAAAACAGCGCCATTTCGGGATAAGAAAATTTGCAGTTGGAGATATGGCGTCTTCAACCTCCTGAGGGCTCTGGGGTTGCTGTGACCTGCTGGACGCAGGTGCTGATTTCTGCTTAGCTAGGTTTTTCGACGACGGCTTCAGAGACTTAGCCAGTTTTTCTGACGACAGCTCTGATTTAGGCGACTTGGTTGAAAACACCGAAATGGGCGAGCCGTACTCCGACCGGTTAAGCTCGTCGGAAAGCGACGAAAAACTCGACTGCTATGACAGCAACGACTTTGACGTCGAAACTTTCGTTTCTAGAACGTCCCACAAAATCCAGTTCTGGGTTGATGACGTGGTGGGGTCGTCGTGAGTGAGCGAGTTTCGCCAAGGCGGAGGCCCACCATTGGCGCACAAGTACGTGCTGCACCACGTTCGCAGCTTGACCTGGAACCCGTTGCGTATGGGCTCCCACTCGGACTTCCAATCGACGAGCTTGTCTAGCTCCGCCTGGTTGACTTCATTAAGTAAAAGGAGGTCGGTGGCGGTGAGGTAGAGCCCGTGGTAGCTCTTGAGGTGGACGACGTAGGATTTGTTCTCGACGAGCTCGACCGTCTATCGGGCCTTTCGGGAGGTGCCGTTGCGGCTCTGGCGGACGGACACTTTGTTGTCGTCGGCGACGTGGTACTTGTCGAGGTGGCTCCGCAGCTTCACCGCCCTGGCGGTGTTAAGGAAGCAGTAGCAATTTAGAACCACAGAGAGAGAATGAGCCGCTTCCCAGCTTCCTCAATAGATTCCTGGAAGAGGAAGCAAGGAACATGGGCTGGGCTTTCTTGGGTTTTTTGCAGATTCACGGTGGAGATTGTGATATGAAAAAAATGAAAAGAGAACCGACGTAATTTTTTGTGTCGTTTCCCACAGACGGCGCCAAATGTTGATGCACAAAACCGGAGGTCTTGGACCAACGTAAATCCGACTGTGAATCACACAAACGCATAAGAACACAAAGAACACAAAGATGTATCGTGGTTCACCCCAATGTTTGGGCTACGTCCACACTAATGTTGATTGTATTTCTCTGTATGAATGTATGGATTACAAGTGTGAGAGGGAGTCCCCCCCAGAGAAAGAGAGAGTTTGAGAGAGTTTCTCTGTTTGTGAGCTTTGTGGCTTCTGTATGTGAGGATGAGACCTCCTTTTTTGTGAGGGGGAGGAGTCCCCTTTTATAGAATAAGGGGCTCATCCTTTTACATATATCGTGGGCTTAATGTACCGAGGCCCAAGTAACGAGGCCCAATATAATATGGTACCAACACAGGACATAGTTTACTTATATATAATGTATGTGCCTTCGTCTCGACTCTCGTTTTTCTATAAAATTAGTTTGTAGAATAGGGGACCGGTGTTGCCCATGAAAAATACGTGTATTATTCGACAAATTTCTAATAGAATATAAGGAAAATTTCTACCATTATTTAAAATTTTAGAATTTTAATTCAAATATCTAATTTATTTTAGTTTTCAATAGTTAAATGTTAAAATATGTGTACTATATGTGAATTATACATGTATTATTAAAATCATACAACTCAGGTGATCCATGAGCAAACACAAGATATTCTTAAACTCTACGAAAATTAATGTGTATTAAACATGAAAAGTACATATACGTGTATAATAAACATACAATACATTTTATTTTAAGAAACTTGTACATTAATTAGCAAATCATTAAGTGTATGAAAATACAAAATTAATACGAATATACATGTATAATACGCAAATTATTACCAGACACATTTTATTTTTATATTATATTTTCACTTAATTGCAAAGTTGACTTTTAAAAAACACCTGTTTTGGCCAATCATCAGAGTTGTATGGAAAACAAAATTATTTTAAAAGACATATATACACATAAATCCATAATACGCAAATACATATATAGATGAATAAAGAAAAACTTGTTTGGATCTACTTCACTTGGTGTTGTGGAGTCGTGGTGGTGATTAGGTGTGTTGATGCACAAAATCAGTAGGGACTTTGGTACAACAGAAAGTGTCAAGTTTGTGACCTTCACTAGATTGCTCCAATCACTAGTGTGGATAAGTATACAAATGGATAGAGACAGAGAAGCAAACACAAGATGTACGTGGTTCACCCAGATTGGCTACGTCCACGGAGAAGAGGAGTTCTCATTAATTGTGAAGGGTTTACACAAGTACATAGGTTCAAGCTCTCCTTTAGTGAGTACTAGTGAATGATTTAGTACAAATGATATTAGGAAATATTGTGAGAGAATGATCTCTATTTATAGAAGAGAGTTTCTAGTTTCATTCTAACATTGACACGTGTCATGTTGTGATTGGCTTCTGATGTTGACACGTGACGCGCTATGATTGGCTTCTGATGTCGACACGTGTCGCGTTGTGATTGGTCTCCTGGTTGGAGGGAAACTCTTTTGGGTCCTTGACAGTATAACTTTGACTGGTGCTCAGTAGTTTCGGGATTGGTCAAGTATGGTATAAACAATGCTCCCCTAAGTTCTCGAGTGAGGGAAGCTCCTCGATTAGGGACTTGCAAGATCTAAGCCGCTGAGTAATCACGAAACTTCTAAGTACCGAAGTGTGGTATCATCTTCACTTGCCTTATCTGTCTCATAGGTAGATGTGGCATCTTCTCTGGAAGTACTCTTCCTCCATCCAGGGATGGTATCTTTAACCAGTGGAGATGCACAAGGTAATGTATCAATTTCACTTGAAGCTTACTTGTAGTTTCAGGCTTGGTTAAACGCGATACAAACCATGTAGTAGGAGTCCCCCAAATCGTCAAGCTAGGAGATCTGCCGAATGAGGTAACAAACAAGGTAAGCAATCAGACTTCTAAGCAAGCAACCTGGATCGGAGGTTCAACTTCGGCTTCCGGTTGATTGTTTTCCTTTTCCTTATGTCGTAAACAGCAACAAGGATAAGGAGAAGCAAATGGAGAAGAGATGATATGAGATACTTTTTCTTTTGAAGAAGTAACTTTCCACAACCTTATTCTTGAACTAGGCTTGAGGGTTTTCTGGTTTCCTCCAGAGTATAAGGCCGACTTAAGAATTTGAGGGTCAAAACAAGTCCATCAAATCTAGAGTACGTTCGACCCTGATAATATGAGATACTTTTGCTGTTGACAAAGTAGTGGATGTATTGGCACGTGTTTTGTTACTCTTGTCTCCACATGCTTCCTTGTATCCTTCTCACTTGCTCTATCTGTTCCTCAGGCAGATGTGGTATCTTCTCTGGAAGCATAAGATGTTGAAGTTGAGTACTCGAGAGCAATGCCAAGTAAGTAATCAGGCAAGAGGTTCCAGGCAGTCAGTTCCTGACTAGAAGCTTGATTCCAAGTGCTGACTGATTGCTCTCTTTCTCCTTGTTTTACAGGTAGGAACAAGGCCAAAGGAAAAGACAGGGTAAAAGCATGATATGGGATACTCTTGCTTTTAACCCTGATGATATGAGATATTTTTGCTCTGGTGTGGCTTGTTTGCAGAGGTATTATCGGGGGAAAAGAAGCTGAGTATTTCAAGAAACTCTGTTGAGAATGCCCTCTCGGATGTGAAGAGAAGTTGAGCATTTTTTTTTATTTGCAGGTTTGCCTGACTGTGGAGGATGGAGGTCGACATATATATGAGTCTCCCTAACAACAAGTAGTAGTGTTATTCCTTTACCCTTCTTGGTCATAGCAATGTAGTGGGAGTTGCAAGCTTCACATGTTTTAACTTTGTTAGAGCACTTTAAAAAAGTGGTCTGTGGTATATGGAAAGCTGATGTTGCGTGTGAAGATTGCAGACAAGCTTTATCCAAGGAAATCTGGCTCTTGAAGTTTGGAGAGCGGTGCCTCTTCGATTTTTGAACAAGCAATCCTGTCGGGGATCTAGCTCTCGAGATTCAGAGAACGGTGCCTCTTTGATTTTTGAGAAAGCAATCTTGTTGGGAGTCTGACTCTTGAGATTCGGAGAGCAGTGTCTCTTCGATTTTTGAGAAAGTAATCCTGTTAGGAGTCTGGCTCTCGAGATTCGGAGGGCGGTGCCTCTTCAATTTTTGAACACGTAATCCTGTTGGGAGTCTGGCTCTAGAGATTCAGAGAGCGGTGCCTCTTTGATTTTTTAGCAAGCAATCTTGTTGGTAGTGTTTTCTCGAATGTGAGTAAAGGTTGGGCATTTTTGCCAGTCTGCCTTGCCACGGAGCACGGAGGTTGACACACATTGGGACTTTCTAGTTATCAAGCAGTGGTGCTGTTTCTTTACCTTTGTGGGTAATAATAGGGTAGCTGGACCTTCAAAATTTATGTGTCTAAACTTTGTGAGAGATCTTTGGCAAAGTTAACTGTGGTACCCGAGGAGCTGATGTTGCATGTGGAAAGTGGTGCCTCTTCGAAATCCAGATAGTGGTGCCTCTTCGATTTTCGAACCAACGGTTCTGTTGCCCTTTCTTTTATAAGGGCACCAATTGTGTGCAAGAAGTACATTCAGAGAGTTATTGCTTGTAGGAATTTCCCCCTTACTTCTGAGATTTATTGCACCTCATTTCTCTTTCATCATTTCTGAGAATATCTAGCCCATCCGACCGTCGTTTTGACCTGAACTTTGGTGACGAGGTAGCCGTGCATTCTCAAGACAACATATGGCGCCTATCCTTCTTATCCCCTACTGGTCATCTTACCGTTGGTGACTCTGTGATGAAGAATGATATGACCGCTGCGGTGGTGGCCAGGAACCTTCTCATTCTTAAAGATAACAGACTATTTTCCAAACGGTCTGATGAGTTGGCTGTTAAGGATTCTTTGGCTCTCAGTGTTCAGTGTGTAGGTTATGTGTCTAATATGGCCCAACGCCTATTTGCTCGAACCCGCCAAGTTGAATCATTGACAGCTAAAGTGATAAGTCTTAAACAGGAGATCAGAAGGCTCAAGCTAGAGAATAAACAGTTGCACAGGCTCGCACATGACTATGCTACAAACATGAAGAGGAAGCTCGACCAGCTGCAGGAATCTGATGGTAAGATTTTACTTGATCATCAGAGGTTTGTAGGTTTGTTCCAAAGGCATTTATTGTCTTCGTCTTCTGAAGCTATACGACATAATGAAGCTCCAAATGATCAATCTTCGGTGCTTCCTCCTTCTGGGGTTCTGCCTAATACTGAGGCTCCAAATAATCACCCTCCAGTGCCTCCTCTTTCTGAGGCTCTGCAGACTGCTAAGACTTCTTCTAAACAACCTTTGTGAAGGCTCCCTCTTGTTTGTTTATTTTGATTCATGTATATGTACATATTTCTAACTTAGCAAAGATATCAATAAACAAGATTTGCTTCATTTCAACGTATTGTGTTAAATACACCAAGGCCTTCTTCACTAAGTTCTTTGAGTTTTTTCTTTTGTTGAAGCTTGTATGTTGAAGCTTTGTGAGTGAAGCATGTATGTTGAGGTAGTGCTCCTTTAATTTCCCGAGTGAGGAAAATTTCTCAGTTGGAGACTTGAAAAATCCAATTCACTAAGTGGTCGTGAAACTTCCGAGTATCAAGACGTAGTAGCATATGTTAGGAGTCCCCCAAATCTCCGATCGAGGGAGTTGACGAATAAGGTGTCTTGCTAGTAGCCAAGTTTCCAAAGTAACAAAACTTCACCATTTTCCTTTCTAAGTGGTAGCCCAAAACTCCTCATTCATATATATTTGTTATGAAAGTTGTTAGGCCCAAAGAAGAGGAGGCCTAGGCAATTTTTTTTTTGAATTTTCGATTTTTTTGAATTTTGAATTTTCAAATTTTCGAATTTCTAAATTTTTTAATTTTCGAATTTTCGAAAAAATATATATATATATATATATTAAGCTTTATAGGTGAAGCTTTGTAGGTGAAGCTTTGAGGTTGAAGCCTTTGTTGGGTACCATGAATTGATTTTGCTTCACACTATCTTGATCAAGATAGTGTGAAGCTTTTGTAGGTGAAGCTCTTGTGTTGAAGCTTTGTAGGTGAAGCTTTTGTGGTGGGTGAAGCTTTTGTTGATGAAGCTTTTGTGGGTGAAGCCTTTGTGATGGGGGAAGCTTTTGTGGGGGTAGCTTTTGTGGGTGAAGCTTTTGTGGTGGGGGAAGCTTTTGTGGGTGAAGCTTTTGTTGGTGAAGCTTTTATGGTGGGTGAAACTTTGGAGTTGAAGTTTTGTAGGTGAAGCTTTGGAGTTGAATCTTTTGTTGGGTACCATGAATTGATTTTGCTTCACACTATCTTAATCAAGATAGTGTGAAGAGTTTGAGAATTTGTAGTTGTCCTCCATTGATGAAGCTTCGTTGAATTTCCTTTTTTTTTTTGGAAAACTAGAAATTTGTTGAATTTCCCAATTTCCTTTTTTTTTTTTGTTTTTTTTTTTGTTTTGGGAAACTAGAAATTTGAAAATGTGGGAGAGACAACATATACAAATTTTTCTTTCATATTGTTGAGCAAGAGATTGTGATGCAAGGCACACCTTGTAGTAGTCGAAGGTTTGGATGAACCATATAAATTAAATTTGCTTCGAACAGTCTTGAATTTCCTTCGAAGGTTTGAGAATTCTAGTTGCCCTCCATTGATGAAGCTTTTGTTGGCATCATAAATTGGTTTTGCTTCACACTGTCTTGATCAAGAGTGTGTGAAGCTTTTAAGAATTGTGGTTGCCCTCCATTGATGAAGCTCTTGTTGGCACCATAAATTGGTTTTGCTTCACACTGTCTTGATCAAGAGTGTGTGAAGCTTTTGAGAATTATGGTTGAACTCCTTTGATGAAGCTCTTGTTGGCACCATAAATTGGTTTTGCTTCACACTGTCTTGATCAAGAGTGTGTGAAGCTTTCTACGAGTTGTAGTGTTTGCATTGTTACAGAGGAGAAATGTCTGGAGCAGATGCAAAAAGGCTGAATAGCTTGATCTTCGTATGCCATGCATTGAAGTTGTTGTTGGCTTGCAATAAGACTTTGTTGGTGACTATAACTCTTGTTGGGCTTGAGTTGTCATGCTTGAGGGTTTTTGATTATTTGTGAATGCTAGGAGTTCACATGTACAAGTTGTACCACTCGCCTTCTGGTAGGTGGAATGAATGGTGAGTTGCTTTCATCACTTGGTTAGTGGTACGAATGTGGGTTCCTTCATCACCTTTCATCACATTTCATCACCTGGTTGGTGGCACGAGGATGAGTTCCTTCTTTACCTGGTTGGTTGCATGAATGGCAAGTTACCAAATGATATTAGAGTACAGCTTGTACATTTCATCACCTGGTTGATGGCATGAAAGAGAGTACGGGTTGTACATTTCATCACCTGGTTGGTGGCATGAAGATGAGTTCCTTCTTCACATTTCATCACTTGGTTAGTGAGAATAAGGGCAAGGTGTTGAGGCACATTGTTGCAAGTGTCGAATGACACAAAGTATGCTGAACCCTTTCGAAGCATAGTTGGCTTATGTATGAATGTGTTGGAATATATGATTGAACGAATATACTGTGAAGCTGTTCGTTTATTTGTATAGTCTTGTTGACATATACTTAGACTTTGTTTCATGTTGGAAGCATTCATGTTGAAGCTTTGAACCCGAGTGTTTCAATGCTAGGAATGTAAGAGGATTAGGACCGAGTTGTCTACATGACCTATTTATTTAATTCATCCCAAATAGTCTTTGTTACATAGGATGTCGAATGGCTGAAGCTTAACACTTGTACAATGTGAGTTTACTTGTAATAGTACTTCAAGTGATCAGCGTTCTATGGATGGCCAAGGGTCTTGCCATCGGAGCTTCTAAGCTTATGGGAGCCAGGGCGACTGATGCAAACAACTTTAAATGGTCCATCCCAGTTTGGACTAAGTGTTCCTTCACTCGAGACTCTGTCGCAGAGTAATCTTTTCTTCAATACCCAGTCCCCCACTTTGAATGAACGAGGTTTGACCCTTGAGTTATAGTAGTTGAAGATGCGCTGCTTGTAGGCGACATTCCTCAAGTGAGCCTGATTTTGTGTTCCTTGACTAGATCTAAGTTGAGGGTAAGTTGTTTGTCATTTTCGCTTTACACGTAGTTCTGGACTCGGAACATCGCTTGCTCAAGCTCAACTGGGACAATTGCCTCTGTACCAAAGGCAAGTGAGAATGGGGTTTCTCCTGTTGATGTCCGATATGAAGTGTAGTATGACCAAAGAACTTGGGGTACAAATTCTGGCCAACAACCTTTAGCTTTGTCCAAGCTGGTTTTCAAAGTTCGCTTGATTATTTTGTTGATAGCTTCGACTTGTCCATTAGATTAGGGATGAGCTGAGGAGGAAAAACATAAATTGATGTTGAACTTAGAGCAGAACATCTTGAACTTATTGTTGTTGAACTGTTGCCCGTTGTCAGTGACTATCGCATTGAGAATGCCAAATCTGTAAAGGATGTTCTTCCATACAAAGTCTTATATTTTTGCCTCAGTAATGGTTGCCAAAGGTTCTACTTCAGCCCACTATGTGAAGTAGTCAATTGCAATGATTGCATAGCAAACCTTACCCTTCCCTGCAGGCATTGGCCGATCAAATCAAGTCCTCATTGGGCGAAGGGCCAAAGGCTGATAATAAGAGTGAGTGGCTCAGGAAGGGAATGAGGAATAGTTGCGTAGCGTTGACACTTATCATATAAGCATATTTTGATGGCATCTTGGTGGAGTGTTGACCAGTAATATCCTTGGCGAAAAGCCTTGTGTGCTAAGGATCGAGATCCAGCATGATCTCTGCAGACTCCTTCATGTATTTCCCGAAGGATAATTTTTGCCTCTGCGGGCGTAAGGCATCTTAAGTATGGTAGGTTAAAACCCCGCTTATAGAGTTGGTCATTAATGATCAAGTAACGGGTAGCCTTGTATTGAATTTACTTAGCTTGGACTTTGTCATTTGGAAGGGTGCCATGAGCAAGGAATCTATAAATCGGGGTAATCCAACTATCCCCATGTTGTAAGTTACACGCTTCCGTAGCCGTGGTGCTTAGTGCTGCCAACAATTCGACCTGAAATTTTCTCTCAATCTTGTCTTCCACCGCTGAGGCGAGGCCAGCCAAAGCATCTGCATGACTGTTTGCCGCTCGAGGAATTTGGGTGATCTGGTAGTGGAAGTGCTTGAGTAACAATTATGTTTGTGCCAGATATGATGCCATAGAGCTATCATTAGTGTCAAAGTTGTTGGTGACCTGGTTAACCACCAATTGGGAGTCACTGAAGATATCAATTCGTTTAACCTCAAGGTGTTTGGCCAAACGTAAGCCTGCTAGGAGGATTTCATATTCGGCTTCAATGTTCGACGCCTTGAATTTGAAACAAAGAGCATACTCCATCACCACTTTGTCAGGGGTCATAAGGACTAGTCCTGCTCTATAACCATGTTGGTTGGACAAGCCATCAACATATAGACTCCATGATGCGGCTGTTAGTTCTATTTTCTGAGCTTCCGAGGGTAATGAAATCACCTTTTTAGGCGTAAAACAATGTCAACATGATATGTGAAGTTGACGATGAAGTCTGCCACTGTTTGGCCCTTCTCAGCTGGCTTTGGTTGGTAGGAGATTTCAAACTCACCCAATGCTATCGCCCATTTGATCATTCACACAGAAGTGTCAGGACTTTGGAGTATCTGTTGGAGATGATGATTGGTAAGCACGATGATGGAGTGTGCTTGGAAGTAAGGGCGAAGTTTTCGAGCAGAAATGACTAATGCTAGAGCCAATTTCTCGATGTTGGAGTATCGTGTCTCCACATCTTGTAAGGCCTTGCTAGCGTAGTAGACAGGCCATTCGACATTACCATTCTTTCGAATGAGAACGGAACTTACTGCTGAAGCTGATACCAACAGATAGATAATGAAAGTGTCATCAACCTCAGGTTTGGAGAGCAGATGGGCTTTACTCATGTAGTCTTTGAGGTTCTTGAATGCCTCGGCGCATTCATCAGTCCATGTAATGTACTTCTTACTTCCCTTAAGTGCTTTGAAGAAATGAGCACATCTGTCTGTGGCTTTAGAGATGAACCTAGTTAAGGCTGCCACCTTGCCAGTAAGGCTTTGGATGTTTTTTGAAGTTACCGATTTCTTGATGTCGATGATCGCTTTGATCTTCTTGGGATTAGCCTCAATGCCTCGTTGGCTTATCATGAAGCCTAAGAATTTGCCAGAGCCTATGCCGAAGACATATTTGTTGGGGTTCAACCTCATTCGATACCTCTTCAGAATGGTGAAAGTTTCAGATGGGTTGGTGATGTGTTGGTCAGCATGTTTACTCTTGACTAGCATATCATCAACGTAAACTTCCATGCTCTTCTCAATTTGTTCGGCGAACATTTAATTGACCAGTCTCTGATAAGTCGTTCCTGCATTCTTTAGGTCGAAGGGCATGACTTTATAGCAATATAGTCCTCTGTCAGTAGTGAAGGCTGTGTGTTATTGGTCTAGAGGGTTCATGAGGATTTGGTTGTATCTTGAGTAAGCATCTATGAAGCTCAAGAGTTCACACCCTGCCGTAGAGTCTATAAGTCTGTCTATGAGAAGAAGATGAGAGCTATCCCTCGGGCATCCTTTATTTAGGTCGGTGTAATCGACACACATTCTCCACAAGACCTTTTGGAGCAGGAGAATTTCTTTGGTCGGATTTTTCTTAACAAGGACCACATTTGCTACCCATGTTGGGTAATTGACTTCGCGGACGAAACCTATACCTTTGAGTTTTTCAATTTCTGCCTTCATTGCTTCGTATCGTTCAGTGTCATAAAATATTCGCTTCTGTCTCACCGGCTTGGTCTTAGGGTCAATACTCAAGTGATGACATATAATATCAGGAGAGATGCCTGGCATGTCCTTGTATGACTAGGCGAAAACATCAATGTTCTCTTACAAAAAAGAGATCAATGCCAACCGAATAGATGGTGACAAGGTGGTGCCAATCTTCACCATGCGATATGGATAATCTTTTGAGATAGAAACCTTCTCCAACTCTTCAGCGGGTTGTGCTTGCTGGGTGAAAGAGTCGTCTCGAAGATCGTCAGGTTAACTGTTGCTACCGTGAGGATCAAAGTTGGCTTCGCTCGGGCTGGTCTTTATGACTTGGTCATGTATAGAAAGGGTTTCCTTGGGCACATGCAGGTGTTGTTGCTTGACCGAAGTGTTGTAACATGACCGTGCACTAAGTTGATCTCCTCTGATGTAACCATTGCCATAGGGGGTTGGAAATTTCATCAACAACATATGTGTGGATACCATGGCCTTAAGATCATTGATGCTTGTGCGTCCGAATATGACATTGTATGCTGTTGGGCAATCCACCACCAGGAAGTTAGTGGTAATGGTAGCTGTGTAAGGGCCTATACCAATGGTGAAAGGTAAGTGTATACTCCCCAAAGGTTGCACGATATCATCGGAGAAACTTATCAGAGGAGAAATCGAGCGATCGAGCAAGTGTTCAGCTACATTAAGTGCCCTGAAAGCTTCAGCAAACATGATATTGACCGAAGCCCCTGTGTCTACCAGGATTTGTCGTACTTCAAAGTTGGCTATGTGAGCTTCCACGATCAGTGGGTCGTTGTGAGGGTAGATGATACCTCTTTCTTCCTCAGGGTAAAAACATATTGGATCCCAGTTAGGCTTTTGATACTTGCCTCCCCTGATGTCTTCCACGTGAAACATTTGGTGGCCATACCTTAAAGCTCGTTCACTATTTTTCATGGCCCTGTTGGAAGATTTAGATATGGGTGTGCCACCACTTATGGAATATATCACATTCACCTGGCATTGGTTACAGTTACCCCTTAGAGGGTGAAGGAGAAATTGATTAATTTTCCTTCACGTGTCAAAGCTTCAATATGATCACGAAGGGTGATACACTTCTCGCCGTCATGGCCGTTATGCTCGTGGTAGCAGTAAAATGTGCTCGTGTTCTTCGTGGGCTTGTAACCTGACTGCCTCAACATTGGCTTCGGTATCAGGTGTGTTATGCTGGGGTAAATGGCCACACATGTGGCGTTTAAAGGTGTGTATGTCTCATACCTCGGGGTAGGGCCTGTCCTAACATGTGCTTGGCCAATTGTGTTGACTGTCTGGGGACGGGCATTATCGTGGCGATACCCTTGGTTATCGCGATAATGTCCTTTACTCCTTTTACTAAAATGAGACTGGTGAGGATGTAAATCTTTCTTTTTGCCCTGAGATTAATATGTCTGTTGACTTGGCGAAGTATTAAGTAAGGTAGGGGGAGGCACCACTGCCGTTTAGAATGTCGAGGTCTTCTCATTTGATTGGATCTGGCTTCCACTCCCTACTTGCTGATAAGGGGTGGCTGTAGGGGGTTTCCCTTGGTATGTCCTTGCTTCGGCGGATGCATGGTTATAAGCCTGGGCCATCACCTCAGAGTAAGTCTTCCAAGTGTTGGCATTGATCATGTACTTAAAGAAACAGTCATGTAGGCTTGCCGTGAAGGCTTTGAGGGCAGTCTTGTCGTCTGCCTCGGCACAACGGGAATACGCATGGCTGAAGCGGCCAGTATACATACGTAATGACTCATTTGGCTTCTAGCGAATAGTGTACAAGTCATCCGTATAGTGCAAGCGATCGATCTGGAAAATGTGTTGAGAAACAAACAGTTTCCTCAATTCCTCAAATGAGTCTACCGTCTTAGGTGGAAGAAGGCAATACTAGTTTAAAGCTCCACCAGAGAGGGTAGAGGGGAAGAGAAGACATCGCTTTTCGTCGGTGTGCATCCGGTATGCCATGGTGGACTAAAAAAGATTAAGGTGTTCAATCGGGTCCTCCTTTCTAGTATAGAGTTGCAAGCCAAGCTTCTGCTTTGTCTTTTCTTGGAGAAGGGTGTCGAGGATCCTTCTTGTAAGAGGGACATGCCTAGGTTGGTTCTAATCAGGTATCTCAGCTTGTCATTCGACCTTCAACTTGTTTACTTCCTCAAGAAGTTGTAGGACAAGAGGGTTCTGAGTGGAGTCATGTACCACTGGAGCTTTCTTTCGTAAATCTCCATCTCCTCTTGGAAGTATGAAGGTTTGATCAAGAGCATGTAATTTTTCCCTGGACTCGCCATACTGACTTCCAAGGTATGTCTGTCGGAACATCTCTGAGTCCCCTATACCTTCGTGTTTCTCTAGGACTTGTTACCCCTTCCCCAAATTGGTAGTCGACCTAGGACATGGGAAAGGACCGAGTCTTTCAGAGACCCTTGGATCATTGATCTTCGAGCTTACATGGATGGGATTGTCTCGACGTTGCTTTAGGAAATCTCGATAGTCGCGAAAGACGGCTTTCGATCTTTCCACTCCTTCTGTAAGGAAATGTCTTCCTCCACTTCTCCTACTTCAGGTCGAAGCAGCTGGGTTGAGAGAAGTTTTATGTTGATCAATATTTTGATGATTAGCTCGCTCCTCATCAGGGATACCCAGATGATGGTTGATGTCCACAGGGGTAATGATCTCGCGTGTTTGAGTACACCTAGTTTCGTGGAACGTCTCAAAGAGCTTCTCATATTTCTCCTGGAGGACGTCATTCTTCATTGCTATCTTATTGTTCTGAGATTTTAGTTCATCAACTTTAGCTTGAAGAGCAACCCTCTTTCCTTCCTTCTTTCATTGCTTCGTACCAAGTGCAAGAGAGGTGTCATTCTGCGTGTGATGTGAAAATTTTGTTGACACTCAAATTAACCCTCTTTTTATCAATTGTAGCAAGTATGTAAGTAGGGATCGTTCTAGGCCGGGGATTAGGAGGGATTGCAAAATCACTTGAAAACTGACTCAAATACGTAAAAACAAGTTTAAAACACTAACTAGACTCCAAGAATGTAAAACTAAATTTTAAAACACTAAAACAAACCAAAAGACTCAAAACAGCAAATAAACACTCAAAACTGCGTTAAAACCACTTTCTGGGCAGTTTTGACACTCAGGAAGAATTTGGATGAAAATTGATTATAACTTGACTCAAGACACTTAAAAACACAAACTAAATTGATTTCTAACTAGTATGACTCAACAAAGAAAAGGGGGATTGATTTTGGACGAATTTAAAAACAAAACAAAACTTTGTAAACTAAAACAGATTTTAAAACGAATTTGGATGATTTGAATGGATGGAAGGCTAGCTAAGGGGTTCATCTCCACACATGTCACACTTGCATATAAAACGATCTCTAATTGCTTTTCAATAAACCATGAATTCCCAACGCCCCAAGTTAATTAGGTCCGCTTAAATTAACCTTCAGATTTTCCTAATGTTATTGAATTGGATGATTGCATACGACAACCCAAAGCATTCCCCACAAGTCCCCTACATGATTGCATAATAGAGATACAAGCAAGAATCATTAAGTTCTATGAAAACCATAAGCATTGACGAAGCACTTGTTACTATGATTGCATGAAACTTATGCCAAGAATTTACTTAACACGATTGTGATCAACAACCTTTACTACTTGTGAATATAAGTTCATAACGATTAGGTGAAATTCCCTTATATCCTAGCATCAAATTCATGCATGCAAACTAAGTGTCGACCCTCAATCAACATACAAGAATAAGTTTTAATTCACATAGATAAGCAAATTGAAATCACAACTTATGAAACGCAATTAGAAGTAATCAAATCATATAGCAAGCATAATCATGGTTTCGAATCCCCCCCTAGCCAAGGGGGTTTAGTTCCTCATACTCGCAAATAAACAAAGATAAATAAATTTAAACATTAAAACAAAGATAGAAAACACCTAGAAACGCTCCACAATCCAAGCTCCTTGAATGGCATGCACGGCTCCAAGAGTTCTTCCTTCTTCTCCTTTGCAAACTCACGGCACAAGAGGTATATTTGGGTGAATGGTGTAGTGAAAATATGGTAGAGGATGGTGACTAAATGGTGCAGCAAAGGATGGTATTTATAGGCTGAAATTCGCAGCCCCTATGTAGCAAAGGAAAAGGATTTAAAAGCCTAATTTGTATAGGATAATAACACACAATCCTTGAAGGAAAAGGCTAAGGCTTTTAGAAACCAAGGGGGAAAGGAATAATCAGGTTTCTAGAAGTTCTAGAAAGGTTGTTTTGTGGCTGATTTCTAGAAAAAACAAGGGATAAGGTGTGGCACCTTTGTAGGAGTGGATAAGGGCTTCTAGAAACCAATTTTAATGTGTCCTAATATGAAAATAAATCCCCCATGCAGCTGGAATTAAATTAGGATAGGATTAGGATAGGATAAGATAAGATAGGATTGGATAGGATAGGGTTTGGATAATGTTTTGGATAAGGTTTCTTCACTTGAGCTGATTCTTTGGCTTCAACTTCCCTTCTTCAAGTAGGAAACCTTGTTTGAGTAGGAAACTTCAATCTTCTAGGAATCCATTTTCAACTAGGATTTCATCTTCAATTAAGCACTTTCTCACTTCAATTAGGAATCTTTGTATCTTCAATTCTTCAACTTCAAAACACATTCCTAGCTTCATCAATCCTTCAAATTCGTCCATCCCTTGTGCTTCATGTGCATGAACTCCATTGTAGCCCAATTTTGCTCCAAAATGCTCCAAATTGCATCCTTTTGCTCACTTTGTCTCTAAAACCTGAAAACACATGAAAATAGCTTAAAAGACTACTTTAACTAAGAAAACACAACATAAATGCATAAGAACTAGCTAACTAAGGTGCATAAATATGCTCCTATCAAATTCCCCCACACTTAGCTTTTGCTAGTCCTCGAGCAAAACAACGAAACAAAACATGACCTAAACCTTCCAACAATCGCCTCAGGGATTTCCAATGGTACATGACATGCCAAAGATCACTACTCACATAGATTTTAGCCATCTTTACATGACATACTGAATCATAGTCATCACTTACTAGCTCACAGTTAATCAATTAAAACAATGTTTTGAATGTAGTAACATGCCTTAGAGAATCCCTCAATTCCTCACTAGATATACACTCATTTTTCACTTTTGATTTTCTGACTACACACCCTACACTAGTTATATGTGAGAAGATTGATGTAAATATGAAAACTAATGCTCACATATGGTATGACAATAAAAGCAATTTCTGGAATTATGAATGTATGTATATGATCTCATGAATGGAATGCTACTACTTAGATGCGAGAACCAGGGATATCATATGCTCATACCAATTCCAAACTCCACATATTGAAACACATAACAATCAAGATAGAAGCAAAGGGTTGTAACGGGGCTAAGGTATTGGCTAACAAAGGAAGGTAAGGATAAACAAACATTCTTAAAGAATAATAAGCAAAGTAATGAAATTGACACTTAGAATTCACTTTTGCATGCAAAAATCAATGTTTAAACCCAAGGGGAATACTCATGCAATACTTAGGGTCTAATTCAACTTTTTGGACCCTTGCTTCAACAACCAATAACTTAGAGCTCATTTTATGCTCTTTCAACTCCTTTTCATACTTTTCTCACTTTTCTCTTTTTTTCTTTCTTTTTCTACGAATTTTCTTTCTTTTTTTTTTCTTTTTCTTTTGCTAACCCGTGCCCTCCTTACTTCTTTTGGCACACAACTTTCCTTTCCCCCACACTTAGTTTTCTGCACAACATTGATAAAAAAGAATTCCCTCTAAGTCATGCTTTATTATCCTTTAAGAACAAGGGTATGGATAGTCCTAATCTAGGCTAGGTAAGGATAATGTGGCTAACAACAAAAATAGGCTAAACAAGGCTCAAAGGGGTTAATCCTACAAAACAATATGCATGGGTTGACGGCTTTTTGGCTCTGGTGATAACTACTAAACAACTTCATCTTGTTATATGTTATGCACTCAATTTTAAGTTTTGAATGAAATGGGTATGAGTTCTAATATTTGGATCTATAATGATGAAACGCCTTCTAAGTAGCAACCAAGCAAAGAATGATGAGATCATGCAACGACTTTAGAAAACAACAAATTCACAGATTATTAACTCTCCAAAGAATGTTTAGGCTCAAGTCTCACAAGGTTGTAGCGTTAGTTTGAGTTACTTCCTTCAAGCATGTTACAAAAACTGATTTTTACTTTGTGATTACATGTGAATTCGTAAACAACAACGATGACCAAGCATAAACAAAATAGCATATCAACTTCCATCCATGTTTATAACTCTCTTTAACAGTCATGCAATTAAAAACCGAATCCTCGTCATTGTGTTGGAAGGTACTCTAAGACACAAACACACAAAAACAACTTTAAAACAACTCTTTTTTGGGTTTTTTCAAAACTTTTTCTATTTTTTTTTCTTGAATTTTCGGATTTTTTGGTAAAGCCACATAAAAACACATCAAAACTTTCTAAAAACACTTAAAAACAATGAAAAACAACCTTTGAAATGTTAGGTGGTAAAATCCTACGAATTTTGACACAAAAAATACTTTGTTTACCCCCCCACACTTAAACCAAACATTGTCCTCAATGTTTCAAACATAGACTCACACAAAAGCACGCAAATAACACAACTAGCAAACATGACAAATATGGCAAAGTAAACGCAATAAAGAGTAGGGTTTAGAAACGCAAATCTGGTTGTGATGCCGGAGCTTCCTAGGTTTTCTTTATTCGCATGGGTTGCCTCCCACGAAGCGCTTGCTTTAACGTCTTCCAGCCGGACGATACTTCCATTCAAACTCCCCTAGGTCCCACGGCATGGAATTGATCTTTAAATGGGAGATGGTACTTGAAATGATCCGGCACTGGTTTAAATTCAAGAGTGGGTGCCTGAATCATTAACAACATATTAGTATAAACCAAAATTGAAATTCGGGGAAGTGGCTTACCTGTGTGCTCTGACATGAACTCAATGACAAATACCACTTCTTTGAAAGTTTTAGGGACTTTGAATTTGGCTAGATTTACTACGATGGTTGTGATTTGTCCCGTGTCATCAAATTCAACGTCTTTAGGCTTCGTTGTCTCAAATACGTCCTCTTTGATGAATTCTTGATATTCTCGAGCCCCTACTTTCTCTTGAATCATTCTTCTTGGTGTACAAAGTCCCTTGAACAATTCAACACAATCTAGAACTTGCTTTGTTGCACCAAGAATTGGAAAATCATTTTGCACCTTTGGAAGAGCTTCCACAATTTCTTTTTCCCTCTCTTCTTGCTTGGGAATCAAAAACCTGTGAGGAAAAGGGACATTGGGTGGAATGGGGTTAGAATTAATTGAATTTGGAACCACCTTACCTGAGTTGGATGGCATAGGGACTCTAGGAGGCTGCGGCCATGGTTGTTCTACCCTTGCCGTGGGTGTGTCTTCTTCCTCCTCCTCAATTAGCAGCTGTTCGTCCTCCTCTTGGCTTGATTTGGACGTTTTTGGACTTGTTCCAACCTCCATGCTACTTTCCAAAATGATAGCATCATGGATTTCAAAATCTTCCTTCAAATTTTCAATAGTTGAGTTGGAGGGTTCACTTTGCTCTTGAATTTGTGCCATGCACTCCATAATCTCTCCAATTTGATTCTTCAATTTACCCAACTTCTTGTCTTGATTTTGTTGGTCCTGCGCCAAAGAGGTTAGTAATTGAAGAATTTGATCACTATCCATGGACATACTTGAATTTGATTGGAATTGTTGTGGAGAATGTTGTGGTGGCTGCATAGGTCTTGAATAGAACTCCTCATATGGATGCCAATATGCTTCGTGTTGAACTTGTTGAGCTTCCCACCACATAGAGTTTGAATGATCACTCCAATTCGAATTGTAAGTGTTGGGAAACATGTTGTTGCTCGGTTGATCATAGCCTTGATAACCCCAAGCATCTCCGTTTGCAGTGAATTGAGGACGTTGATGAGTTGGATATCCGTGCCCATAGGACACACCACATGTAGGGACACTTTTCATTGTGGTCCTTTCGATATATTGCGTTAACTGAGAAGTAAGATTCGTTATTTGAACTTGAAGATTAGCAATTGCCATGTCTTACTTCTCTAGTACCTAAAATCAAAGAAAGAAAACTAAATCAAATATCAAAAGTAAAAGACATGAACAGAAACAAAGGGGGATTAGCAATTTTGCTAATCCCCGGCAACGGCGCCAAAATTTGATGTGAAATTTTGTTGACACTCAAATTAACCCTCTTTTTATCAATTGTAGCAAGTATGTAAGTAGGGATCGTTCTAGGCCGGGGATTAGGAGGGATTGCAAAATCACTTGAAAACTGACTCAAATACGTAAAAACAAGTTTAAAACACTAACTAGACTCCAAGAATGTAAAACTAAATTTTAAAACACTAAAACAAACCAACAGACTCAAAACAACAAATAAACACTCAAAACTGCCTTAAAACCACTTTCTGGGCAGTTTTGACACTCAGGAAGAATTTGGACGAAAATTGATTATAACTTGACTCAAGACACTTAAAAATACAAACTAAATTGATTTCTAACTAGTATGACTCAACAAAGAAAAGGGGGATTGATTTTGGACGAATTTAAAAACAAAACAAAACTTTGTAAACTAAAACAGATTTTAAAACGAATTTGGATGATTTGAATGGATGGAAGGCTAGCTAAGGGGTTCATCTCCACACATGTCACACTTGCATATAAAACGATCTCTAATTGCTTTTCAATAAACCATGAATTCCCAACGCCCCAAGTTAATTAGGTCTGCTTAAATTAACCTTCAGATTTTCCTAATGTTATTGAATTGGATGATTGCATACGACAACCCAAAGCATTCCCCACAAGTCCCCTACATGATTGCATAATAGAGATACAAGCAAGAATCATTAAGTTCTATGAAAACCATAAGCATTGACGAAGCACTTGTTACTATGATTGCATGAAACTTATGCCAAGAATTTACTTAACACAATTGTGATCAACAACCTTTACTACTTGTGAATATAAGTTCATAACGATTAGGTGAAATTCCCTTATATCCTAGCATCAAATTCATGCATGCAAACTAAGTGTCGACCCTCAATCAACATACAAGAATAAGTTTTAATTCACCTAGATAAGCAAATTGAAATCACAACTTATGAAACGCAATTAGAAGTAATCAAATCATATAGCAAGCATAATCATGGTTTCGAATCCCCCCCTAGCCAAGGGGGTTTAGTTCCTCATACTCGCAAATAAACAAAGATAAATAAATTTAAACATTAAAACAAAGATAGAAAACACCTAGAAACGCTCCACAATCCAAGCTCCTTGAATGGCATGCACGGCTCCAAGAGTTCTTCCTTCTTCTCCTTTGCAAACTCACGGCACAAGAGGTATATTTGGGTGAATGGTGTAGTGAAAATATGGTAGAGGATGGTGACTAAATGGTGCAGCAAAGGATGGTATTTATAGGCTGAAATTCGTAGCCCCTATGTAGCAAAGGAAAAGGATTTAAAAGCCTAATTTGTATAGGATAATAACACACAATCCTTGAAGGAAAAGGCTAAGGCTTTTAGAAACCAAGGGGGAAAGGAATAATCAGGTTTCTAGAAGTTCTAGAAAGGTTTGGGGCGTCACTTTTGTAGGACAAGGGATAAGGCCTTCTAGAAAGGTTGTTTTGTGGCTGATTTCTAGAAAAAACAAGGGATAAGGTGTGGCACCTTTGTAGGAGTGGATAAGGGCTTCTAGAAACCAATTTTAATGTGTCCTAATCTGAAAATAAATCCCCCATGCAGCTGGAATTAAATTAGGATAGGATTAGGATAGGATAAGATAAGATAGGATTGGATAGGATAGGGTTTGGATAATGTTTTGGATAAGGTTTCTTCACTTGAGCTGATTCTTTGGCTTCAACTTCCCTTCTTCAAGTAGGAAACCTTGTTTGAGTAGGAAACTTCAATCTTCTAGGAATCCATCTTCAACTAGGATTTCATCTTCAATTAAGCACTTTCTCACTTCAATTAGGAATCTTTGTATCTTCAATTCTTCAACTTCAAAACACATTCCTAGCTTCATCAATCTTTCAAATTCGTCCATCCCTTGTGCTTCATGTGCATGAACTCCATTCTAGCCCAATTTTGCTCCAAAATGCTCCAAATTGCATCCTTTTGCTCACTTTGTCTCTAAAACCTGAAAACACATGAAAATAGCTTAAAAGACTACTTTAACTAAGAAAACACAACATAAATGCATAAGAACTAGCTAACTAAGGTGCATAAATATGCTCCTATCAGCGTGTTGTGGCTTCCTTCACTCCCCATGTTGGAGAAGGATGTCTGGTCAAAAGAGAGTGTATGAATGGTGGAAACCAGCTTAACAAAGCTGAAGAGAGTGAGAATAAGTGTCGTTCCTACAGACGGTGCCAAGTGTTGATGCACAAAATCAGTGGGGACTTTGGTAAATATTGTGAGAGAATGATCTCTATTTATAGAAGAGAGTTTCTAGTTTCATTCTAGCATTGACACGTGTCGTGTTGTGATTGGCTTCTAATATTGACACGTGTCGCGCTATGATTGGCTTTTGATGTCGACACGTGTTGTGTTGTGATTGGCCTCCTGGTTGGAGGGAAACTCTTCTGGGTCCTTGACAGTATAACGTTGACCGATGCTCATTAATTTCGGAATTAGTCAAGTATGGTACAAACAAGGTGATACGATTAGGCCTATGCACATCTTAATTTCAATCTCAATAAAACTTGAGAGTTTTTGTCCTCACATGATCTCCACGTAGGACGAGATTTAGTGATTCCACTATCCTTATAATCTCACAGTTCCGGTGGCTTTCAACAAAGTGCTTGAAGTCTACATTGTTGGAAAATATTAGTATTTTGGTTTATTTGAATGTTTAGTTTTCTGGGCTTCGCCTGTTAGAATTAGGTTTTGTTAGAGATTAGGGTTAGTTTATTATAAATAGGGTGCTTTGTTCTTCATTAGAAAAAAAAAAGCTAGTCACGATGTAGTCTCTTACGGTTTTGTAGCCGTTCCGACATTCTTCTCTATTAATAATATTCTTATTATTCTTGTTAGTCTTGTTCGTTGCGCACTCTAATATTCAACTTGGTATCAGAGCAAGTTTGAACCTTTAGGTTTAATCTGCTTCTGCTTTGTTCATGTCAGTTTGTTGGTCTCCGTTTGTATGTCTCGGTTCCTCTCTGGTTTGTTCTGAACCGCTACTAGATCCTAGATCCACAACCATACCCACACCAATTTCCGCTTGCTACTGCCATCCTCGACTCCAGATGCTTTGTTCCCTGACTTGCTGCTGCACATCTGCCGCTATGCCTGTAACACCCCACCCCACCCCAAATAAATTCTTAAACTCAGGAAATAATGTTATTATTTTTTATAGGCCCAACCTAAAAATCATGTTTAGTTGATTACCATTAATTGTTTATTTTCTATTATATTCAATTCATTAATAATTACCTTAAATTCAAAACCGACTAAAAAAAAAAACATAAGGTAAAAACTCAAATTATTTACTAAATTCCTTCCTTTAATTCTATGTCTCGTTTCCGACCTTGATTCATAATTAAAAAAATTTAAACACCAAACGTACAAATTTATTCTCATCTTGTCTCTATTTCCTTTTATAACACACTTCTCATTCTAAGAAATATTTCTCAAGTTATTTAAGGCTGCATCTAACACTGTTAGACTGCCTACGTACCCTGGAGTGGGATCAAGCCTTTCGTAGTTCACATATTCCAAAATTAAACAAAATTCGTATATATTCAGTTAATACAACCTATACCAAAAACGTATTAATATTCAAAACACAGCAATTTGATCTCAAAAACATAATTAGAATAACAAAATTCGCATAAAGAACAATTGTCGGCTCCCTGGCCGTGCGCCACCGCACCCACCGCCGCAGGTGGCTGTCCGCTGTCCCGACTCGCCGAAAAATTCAATTATTTCTTAAAAATTCTCAAAAATTACAAAAATGAAGATCTTAAAGAGTAGAGAAAACTTTATACTTGTGACGAAGTCCAATTTGGTCTAGAAAGGCTCCAATTTGGTGGAATTCAAGCAAGGAAGGTCGCGGCACCCTCGGGCGTGTTCTTCCCAATTTCAAGACTAAATTTCATGAGTTTTGTGGTGTAATAGGGAGAGGGAAGGTCGTGGACTCCAATTTGGTGGAATTCAAGCAAGGAAGGTCGCGGCACCCTTGGGTGTGTTCTTCCCAATTTCAAGACTAAATTTCATGAGTTTTGGGGTGTAATAGGGAGAGGGAAGGTCGTGGAGGGGTTTCCAAATGGTTAATTTGCTGGAAAAAGGGCTAAAAGTCGTCAGAAATGATGAGAAAACCCGACCGGGTCGGGTCGGGTCCTCAGGTCGCGGGATCCCCCGCTCCCCCCATTCTCTTCTTTTTCCTCCTTTCTTTCTTTCCCCATTGGTCCTCCCCCCTCTCCTTTTCCTCCTTTCTCTCTTTTTTCTCTTCTTTCCTTTTCATCCCAGCCATCCATCTGTCATTTCTTTTATCTTTTCTTTCATCTCAGCCACCCACGTGGCACCATCAAGTTTTGCTCCAAAAATCTGGAGTCTTCTAAAAATAATTAATTGACCATTTAGTCCCTAACTTTGTTCGTTAATAACGTCTTCGTTATATCTTCAAATTGCGTTATGTTTGCGCCTACGCGTTCGTGAGATCGAGCTTTATTCAATAACATAAATTTTGACCTTGAAAGGTCTACATATTTTCAATAATTAATATCAAAACTTTAAACCTCATAACTAGTTTAATTTAAAAATAAAATTTTATAAATTAATATAAATTCACAATTCTTTTTACATATTCATAATTATGAATACCCAATTCCTATATTTACATTTTCCAGGGTATTACATTCACCCCCTGTTAAAATAAATCTAGTCCTCGAGATTTCAACCGTTGAATTACGAAAAGAATTTAAAACCATTTCCTTTAATGATGAATAGAATTGTATTCTCAGTCTACAATCTATTGAGGCTCCAAAAATAAATAATTTAATGAAGCAATCATCTGTACTCAAATTTCCTACCACCCTCAGTGGTAGAAATAAGTATTAGCAAATTCAAACCATACTCATTTGCATAGATAATATCCAACATTAGACCATAGTTCTCATTAGCTAAATAAATACCAAAACTAACAAGCCACACACATTGGCAAAATACATATAAGAAATTCCAGCTAAAATCCTTGGATCTTCTAATCATCATCAAAATACAATAAGCCTTCACAAAGCATATCGAATTCAATGAGACAACCAGTTTGGCTTTGGTAAATGACTTTGTTTTGCTCTAAGTGAAGGGAACTGTCTTCCATATTCCAATGTAAAGTCAGAACAAATATAACTTGCTCACAAAAATTTAAGAACCACATCAGTGGCAAGTGTGATATGTAGACTTTCAACGTTTGTACAACTATCAATTATTGATTGAGCTATTTGGTTTCAATCTCTAAAATCAACTTTTCTTAATAGGTTTTAAATGAAGAATCTCCATGCTCCTTCCATCATTCACTCTATAGTGGACAATCAAATAGCAAAAATTTTAACCAAAATCATTGGAATTTCAAACATAATTACTCACCATTAAATTAAGGGTAAATTACATAGTAGCCCCTTAGGTTTGAGGTCTATTACAACCCCATACAACATCTTTAAAACATTTCACTTTCATACCTCAAGTACTATTTTATTTCAAAATAATATAGCCGTTACATTTTTCATCCATTGATCCGTTAAGCGCTGACGTGGCTGCCATATGTGTGCCACGTGGTTGCCAAATGTGTTCCACGTGGCAAAAAAATAAATTTTTATTTAAAAAAAAAACCTAAATCTTTTAAATAAAAATTCAAAAAAAAAAAAAAAGCCTAAACCTAAACCCAGTTCGTCTCCCCCCTCTTCCATCTTCTCCTCCTCCCCCATCTTCATCTTCCCCTCATCTTCATCTTCTTCCCCCTGCAACCCAAAAAATAAAAATAAAAAAAAAACCCTTCAGTTTGTCTTCCCCCCTCCTCCCATCTTTTCTCCCCCATCTTCATCTTCTTCCCCTAATTCCCCTACCTGCAACCCGGAAAAAAAAAAAAAGATCCAGATCCTGTCTACGCCGCCATCACTAGGTTCATGAGGTGAAAATGGGAGGAATGGGTGTGGATTTATGGAGTGGGGTGTGTAGAGGAGGGAAGATGGTGGATGCGGGAGGGATGGTAGGTGCGGGTCCGAGGGTGGTGAAATTATGGGACATTCCATAAGCTTAGGGACAACAACCACCATACCTTGAAGCTTTGCGGGAGGAGGCTCTGCAGCTCTGCAGGAGCTTGTCGGAGTTGGCTCTGCGGGCGGGTCATGCGGGGAGGGTGTGGGTTTGCCGCATGAGGGGGGGAAAAGGTTTTTAGGGGGGGGGAGGTGCTGGGAAGGGCTCGGGGGGAGGTCTGGGAAGGATAAGGAAGGGAGGTGCTGGAGTGCGGGTGCGGGGGCGTGGGGGGTGGGGGGTGGGTAGAGGAAATGGGTTTGCTGGGTTGCGGGTTTCTGCATTTGTTTTGGGTTTTTTTTAATAGAAGATTTATGTTTTTAAAAAAAATAAAAAAATTATTTTTTTGCCACGTGGCACACATTTGGCAGTCACGTCCACACTTAACGGATCAATGGATGGAAAATGTAACGGTTGTATTATTTTGAAATAAAATAGTACTTGAGGTATGAAAGTGAAATTTTTTAAAGATGTTGTATGGGGTTGTAATAGACCTCAAAACCTGAGGGGCTACTATGTAATTTACCCTTAAATTAAATTAAAGGTCTACAATTTTGTTACCATGGAATGAAACTCTCCAAATGAACTCATCTGGAAAACGTTTATATTAAATGAACTCAGGATCTCATTTCATATTTTCATTCATGTTCATCCATTACTACAACATATAGTCTTATTTCTATTCGATAAATTGTCATGACTTAATGAATGCCAAATTTCCAACCACAATTATTATTTGCCAAACATTTTAATTTTCTAGCCACACTTATCATTGTCAACACAAGGATTCCACCACCATTTTCTTTTATTTCCAACAGTGACTAGTAGGCTCGAAAAGATTGTAACATACCTGACCAATACACATCACACTTTCTTTTCGTTTTCTTCTTTTCTTTCTTCTTTTTTTTTTCCACATATCCACGGGCCTTTTTGCCCAATTCACACATCCACGGGTCATTGTGCCCGATACACATCCACTGGGCCATTGTGCCCAATTCAATTCACATTCACAGGTCATTGTGCCCACAACAATATTTCTCACTGGCACATGTATAATACAATTCTCCCATATACTTGTCACCATTCCACCATCATTTTAACACTCAATTCCATTCAAAGCATAATTTACAACATATGCATTTCACATAATTTCCGTCATACTCATAGAACTTATGAAATAATGCAATATCAATACAATTCATAATTCACACTCACAACTCAACAATGTCTCATAATACATAACATAATGTCAATCCAATTCATTTCACTTCTTAACGTAAATCACAATTCCCATTAACGAAACTTCCATATTGACCAAGGAAATTGCACCACAATCATAATACGATTTATATATGTATTTCACATATGAAACGTGTATGCCACCTTTTTCCTAAAAATGTGAATTAATGCAACCCCAATGCATGCCATAATTCACACCAACACTCAAGAATAGTGCATCTCATATAGTAGGATCATTTGCTCTGATACCATTTGTCACATCCCAGCCCGGGTCCACCACATCCTGGACCCATTTCACCACTATAGCACGATATTGTCTGCTTTGGGCTTACCATTCCCTCACAGTTTTGTTTTTGGGAACTCACGAGCAACTTCCCAGTGGGTCACCCATTCTGAGAGTGCTCTGTCATTCTTCTCGCTTAACTTCGGAGTTCCTACGGAACGCAAAGCCAATGAACTCCCAAAAGGCCTCGTGCTAGGTAGGGATGGGAATATACATTTAAGGATCACTCCCCTAGGCGATGTGGGATGTCACAATAATACCATTTGTCCCATCCCGGCTCGGGTCCACCATATCCCGGGCCTGTTCCACCACCGTAGCACGATATTGTCCGCTTTGGGCTTACCATTCCCTCACGGTTTTATTTTTGGGAACTCACAAGCAACTTCCCAGTGGGTCACCCATCCTAGGAGTGCTCTGGCCTCCTTCTCGCTTAACTTCGGAGTTCCTACGAAACGCAAAGCCAGTGAGCTCCCAAAAGGCCTCGTGCTAGGTAGGGATGGGAATATACATTTAAGGATCACTCCCCTGGGCAATGTGGGATGTCACAATCCACCCCCCTTAGGGGCCCGACGTCCTCGTCGGCATACTTCCGACCAGGGATTGGCTCTGATACCATTTGTAACACCCCGCCCCAAATAAATTCTTTAATTTGGGAAATAATGTTATTACTTTTGATAGGCCCAACCTAAAAATTATGTTTAGTTGATTACCATTAATTGCTTATTTTCTACTATATTCAATTCACTAATCCTTACCTTAAATTCAAAACCGACTAAAAAAAACATAAGGTAAAAACTCAAATTATTTACTAAATTCCTTCCTTTAATTCTATGTCTGACCTTGATTCATAATTAAAAAAATTTAAACACCAAACGTACAAATTTATTCTCATCTTGTCTCTATTTCCTTTTATAACACACTTCTCGTTCTAAGAATTATTTCTCGAGTTATTTAAGGTTGCATCTAATATTGTTAGATTGCCTATGTACCCTAGAGTGGGATCAAGCCTTTCGTAGTTCACATATTCCAAAATTAAACAAAATCCGAATATATTCAGTTAATACAACCTATACCAAAAACGTATTTATATTCAAACCACAGCAATTTGATCTCAAAAACATAATTAGATAACGAAATTTGCATAAAGAATAATTGTTGGCTCCCTGGCCGTGCGCCGCCGCACCCGCCGCCGCGGATGGCGGTCAGCCGCCCTGACTCACCGAAAAATTCTCAAAAATTACAGAAATGAAGATCTTAAAGAGTAGAGAAAAATTTATACCTGTGACCAAGTCTAATTTGGTCTCGAAATGCTCTAATTTGGCCCAAACCCGCCAGAACCCTAGAAATGGTTATCCTTGATTCGACTCCAAACAAACTCCGACACCTCAACCATTGCTTAGGCTTTGTTCCTGGGGTTAAGAAGAGTCTATTAGTAGTGGTAATTTAATAAAATCATTTCAGATTTGGTGGAATTCAAGCAAGGAAGGTCGCAGCACCCTCGGGTGTGTTCTTCCCAATTTCAAGACCAAATTTCATGAGTTTTTGGGTGTAATAGGGAGAGGGAAGGTCGTGCATGGGTTTCCAAATGGTTAATTTGATGTAATTCGCCGGAAAAAGGGCTTAAGTCGTCGAAAATGGCGAGAAAACCTGACCGGGTCCGTTCCGGTCCTCGGGTCACGGGATCCCCCACTCCCCTCTTCTCTCATTTTTCCTCCTTTCTCTCCTTCCCCATTGGTCCTCCCCCTTTTCCGTTTCCTTCTTTCTCTCCTTTTTCTCTTCTTTTCTTTTCATCCCAGCCATCCATTTGTCATTTCTTTTTTCTTTTCTTTCATCTTAGCCACCCATGCGGCACCATCAGGTTTTGCTCCAAAAATCTGGAGTCTTCTAAAAATAATTAATTGACCATTTAGTCCTTAACTTTGTTCGTTAATAACTTCTTCGTTATATCTCCAAATTGCATTCTGTTTGCACCTACGCGTTTGTGAGATCGAGCTTTATTCAAAAACATAAATTTTGACCTTGAAAGGTCTACATATTTTCAATAATTAATATCCAAACTTTAAACCTCGTAACTGGTTTAATTTAAAACTAAAATTTTATGAATTAATATAAATTGCCAATTCTTTTTACATATTCATAATTATGAATACCCAATTCCTATATTTACATTTTTCAGGGTATTACAATGTCCACCAGCCACCAGCCTTCATACAAGTATACCAAGTATGTCCCCGTCGTCCGTATGTTTCACAGCACCACTCGCCTGCCGCACCCACCATCACCTACATTATCTACCCCGCCGCTGCAACAACTCGCATCCCCGCATCACTACCATGCCGCTTGATCAACCCTTACATGTACCTGACTTGCCACTTTTGCTTTGCATCCATGATTTACCTAATGTAACCGGGCAGAACCATCGAAGTTGCACCTTGGTCGTACTGTCTTTACAAGTCTAGATTCCACCAAGTTTGTATCCGCTAGTCTACAAATAAAAAAGGAGAGAAAAGAAAAAGCAAAAAATAAAAAAAAAAAAAAAAAAAAAAAAAAGAAAACAAGTGAAAAGAAAAGAGAGAAAAAAAAAGCGTTGGGTTATAGGAATCTCATCCGTTTAGTGACAAGGTCCATGCTCAAACGAAATCTGTCTGTTCTCTGCCATCTGAATCTATATCCATCTGCTATATGCCTGTCTGTCCACGTTGCGGAGCCTGCTTGTCTGTCTGTCCAGCTAACGGAGCCAGTCCGCATCTGCTTGTTTGCAAACCCATGTCGTTACCGCCATGAGTTTGACGGGGGGTGTTGGAAAATATTAGTATTTTGGTTTATTTGAATGTTTGGTTTTCTGGGCTTAGCCTGTTAGAATTAGGTTTTGTTAGAGATTAGGGTTAGTTTATTATAAATAGGGTGCTTTGTTATTCATTAGAAAAAAAAGCTAGTCACAATGTAGTCTCTTAGGGTTTTGTAGCCGTTCCGGCATTCTTCTCTATTAATAATATTCTTATTATTCTTGTTAGTCTTATTCGTTGCGAACTCTAATATTCAACTTACATATTGCTTTGCAATTGGTCATGATTATTGTAATATTTTTAGGTCTAGTTTGCAAGAAATCTTTTAGGGTTGAATTGTTCATAAATATGTCTCTGCAATGAATTTTTTCTAATGAATGAAATATGTATTTAAAAAAATAAAAACAATTCGTATGCATGCATGATTGTGATGGGAATAGCTTTATAGGGACTGTCGGAGGGATAATGAATGTCTGTATCGAAGGAAAGAAGTTATGACCTCTTCATCTGATCTAATTCTATACAGGGATCTTGAGTGAAGGCATCTTGCAGGATAACTTGTGTTAAGTTATAGAGGGGATCTATGAGGAGATTTATCTCGGTTGTCATTTATATCAGATTAATCTATTAATTCGAAGAACATGCAAGGTAAACAAAAAGTATACATATTGCTTATTAATTAAACTCTAGCACGTGAATATAAGTATCCAATAAGGTATATAGTCCTAGTAATTTGGGCTTAAGTTAATCGATAATGTTCTTAACTAAATCACTTAACAGAGTCTAACATGTGTGATGTATTGTACGAAGGACTTCAAACTATTAGCAGTGGAAGCCGTTTATAACAAGTATGAATAGTGCTTGTAAAGGATGACGAAACAAGAATTGGACAAAGTACTTGAATTTGGGAAAACATTTTTGGACTCAATCAATATATGGTAGGGTCCTCCAAGAAAAGCGTCACAAACAGTTAAAAATGTGACAACTTTTTTTTTTATTTTATCACGCTTTTGGCAATAGCAATGCCAACAACAATCACACTTGCTCCGTTGTTGTTGCTCCTTATTCCCGTAATGCTATTATGATTAGTAATTCACACGTCACTTACGATGTATAAGACCAAAATGGAGGAAAATTTTTTATGGACAAAAGTTATAATTAAGAAAACAACACAATTCAAACTTAAAAAGAAGAATGCAAAGATGAGAAAACAAGCGTTGAAGAACCATATACATTTTGCGCAAGAAAAGACCAGAAGTTAGTTATAGATATATTCGGGTGGCTCAAGTAAGCTTCAAGAAACGAGAGGTTCTGTGCTTAAATTTGAAGAAAACTTGGTTTTTCAAAATTTTGTGTTTTCTTTTCCCATAAGGGGATGGTTTTACTTTTCTTCGTTGGTTAGGATTTCCGTCATGCTTTATTTTTCTCAACAAATTTTCACTTCCTTGTATAATTCGGATTTGACGCCTAGTGTTGTAATTTCATTCTTTTTAATGGTTCTACATAACTTATAAGACTTTTTACAACTTGGAGAAATGCTACACTAATATGCTGTTTAAAGTCCCCTTTTTAACATTATGGTTGTGAAAGAAGCTACATAAATGGTTTGATTTGGTTTCCAAATGGTCCCTTAATCTTCTTATGTCCATTATAAACTTAATCTTCATGTATCATAAACTTCGTAATTAATATGACATTAGCTTTCTTTTCTTTTCTTTTTGACAAAACGATAGCAGTTTATTTATTAAGAATTGAGACAAATATCAAAGAGGACATTCGAGATAACATTCAAGAGCTCCTCAATCCAATTTTTTTTTAACAAACCACAAAAGGACCATTTGGCCAAACTAATTGTCACCTTACCGGTGGATTTGAGGGTGCAAAGGAACGCATCAAAGTCTTAAATCATCAACACGGAAACTCAAAGGACTGAGATGACACTCCAAAACCAGAGAAAATTCATTCCTGATGAAAAGGTTAAACACTTCGCAAATTAGCATTTGAGAACTTCTATGCATAAAGCCTTGAATATAACGAACATGAGGACACTCTTTGACAACGAGCAGTGCCAACTATGAAGAGGAATTGACAACAAACTAACAAGTGTCTAGACCAACATGAAGTTTGTGCGCAGTAGCATCCGTGAAGATACAAATCCAACAAAGTAGACACAGGAGGAGCTGATAACACACTAACACAAAATTAAAATACTCACGAAGAAATACCCACAAAACAACATACGAGGATGAAAAATAGACAAGCAACAATCCATAAGCAGATAAAGGAGGGAGGCTAGAAAATAAGGAGAGCATTGCCACCGGCCCCAAGTGAGAGCAAGGGACAACGGCTGTAGAGTTTGTAAATTTAGGGTTTGAATGACAAATGATGTTAGCCTTATAGTTCACATAAGGCTGAATATGACATCAGCCTTATGTTAACAGTAAAGGTTCTATCTTATTTCTTTAAAGGAACTATATAACATTGCAGAGTATGAAATGCCCATTTAGAAATGAGAGGTTAACCATAAAGGTTCAGCTGGAGTTAGCGAATGTGCTTGAGTACAGACCCACTTGATCAAGAACTGGGCCAAGAACTGTGTCACGTCCACTATTTTTCTTTCTTCTTTTTCTCACTTAGCGTAGTTGCTCTAGTGCTGCTCTATTAGTGTCTTTGTCAAAATTGAACATACACAATATTGGTCCTCTTATCGTCTGTTCATTGTTCATATTTTATCACACTAAGTTGAGTAGTTGTATCTTCATATATGCTTAGCTATTACCGACGTCTGCAATCGTAATGACAAACTTTTAAAGGATATTTTAGGTTTTGGGTTCTAAACCCTCAAATGTAACAAAAAGAAAATTCTATGTCTAGTTGAGAATATTAATTCCACATTGGGAAAAAGGTGTTGTAATTTTATGTGCAAGCAGAAGTGAATTCTGACAAAGTACCAAGTATCAACGTCATAGGCGAATGTGAAGAAACAAACAATATCAAAGTAAGAACACAAGAGATTAACGTGGTTTGGCATAAAACCTACGTCCATAGGTAAAGCTCGACAAGGAAGTTCACTAAACAAATGGAGATAACAAAAAGACCGCTAAAGTCTCACAACCCACATCTCACAAATTACAGACTCTAAACCAAATAAGTAGAGAGCCAAAGACAAACGAAGGAGATTCTCCAAAGTTGATTTCTAACTGTCGAACTCACAAGTTAACTCTCATAAATTTGCCAGTCAAATAACCCACAAATTTTCCACAGACTCATGACTGCAAACGGTGACCTCCCCCCTAAACTAGAAGAGAGAAAACTCTCTATACTAATGATAACAACACACAAAATAAACTAAAGGTTCTATATATAGTGCATAGGACTTAGATTACAATGAGAATTCTAATCCTTATTGAAAGTAAACCCAAAATCCAAATAGGCAAGGAAACCAAATCCTTATTCTAATCAAATAAGTAAATTATCAAAACTTCAACCCCCCCCCCAAAAAAAACAAAAGCAAAGAATCCAACCAAAAAGTGCGAAACCCAGCCCATATAAGAGACAAAAACTAAATAGGAAATGCGGAGGATTTATTTGCCCAAATCTGATCGATCCCCAAGAACTCTTCAAGAACGCTTCTTATAAGTAATTGGGTTTTTCACGTGTGAAGTACAATGGCCACATGGCCACACTTGCTCCATATCTTCCGACTTGTGTTGTCCACATGCTAGGCCTAAAAATTCCTATACATGAGGTGCCGTTGAGAGTATTAATCCCACATTGGGGAAAGAAAAAACCTTATATGCGCTTATTAGTAATTTAGTTAGTCTCATATTGCCAATTAGTTTTATGGTGAAAACTCAACTTTCCTCAATTTTGGCCCCTTTAAAGTTCTGAACCCGCTAGCAAAATAATAATATGGATATGTACAAAGAATTGTTGAGAATGAATCTCACATTGATGGAGTTGGGACTTTGCATGTGCTTATAAGCAATTGAGTTACTCCACATATTGATAATTGGTTTTATAGTAGAACCTCAACTTTCTTCAAGGTATCAGAGCATGTTGTCCCACGTGTAAAGCCTAACGGTGAGAGAGAGAAATGACCTTGTATGTATTTATAAATAATTAAGTTACTTATAAGTAATTAGATTATTTCTCATATTGTCAATTAATTTTATAATGAAATCTAAACTTTCTTCAAGACTAAACGACAAAAAAATTTCCAAAGGGTAACAATGGCTTGATAAGGATTTTTGCAGGTTTTTGATTGAATATGTCACCATGATACTTGGACAAGTTGACCGAATGAAATTATGCCCCAAAGAATCAAAGTACTGGCGTACGTGAATGCTTCGGATATCAATCAGGACTGCAAGTCTCTGCACTATTGTTGGTTCATGATCAGTATATAACAAATGTCTTTATCAAATGACTCATAATTGTGCCAATAGGAGCACCCAAGAGAGAAGGAGAGAAGGTATGTCTAGTTCTATTCTATTACCATCTCCAACCGAATGGTCCAGAGGGTCAGAGAGTCGAAAAACACCTAAAAATCATCTCCAATCGAGGGCTAGCCCAGAGGGCTCGTGGGCCCCACAGAATCTGAAAGGGCCAAACGGCTAGCCCAAATGAGCCAGCCAGCCAGCCAACCCCGGGCTGGGCTAGAAAACTCACAAATCCTGTTGGATATAAACGACAGGAATTCTAGGCCAAAATTCAAATGCAAAGGCTAGCTGATGTCAGCTAGCCGTTATTATTATTATTATTATTATTATTATTATTATTATTATGTTTTACAGTTTTAATTTTTATGCTTTGTTTTTTACAAATGTTTTTCCTATAACTTTATTTTTTAAATTCTATTTTTTTTTCTATAACTTCTATTTCACAACATTTGTTTCATATATTTTTTTTTAAATTCTATTTTTTTCTATAACTTCTATTTCACAACATTTGTTTAATATATTTTTTTTTTAAATTCTATTTTTTCCTATAACTTCTATTTTACAAAATTTGTTTCATATTTTTTTTCCTATAACTTCCTAAGCCATTATACAACATAAAATTAAATTAAGTAACATGAAACAACATTAAACAATATGAAACAACATTAAATAACATTAACCAACATAAAAATTATGCAACATAAAAAAAACATTTAACAACATGAAACTTAAACAACATTTAAAAAAAAATTTAACAACATAAAACTTAAACGCCTACTCCATGCTTCTTTTGAACCAAAGATGTGCAACAAGATCCTGTTGTAGGTACTTGTTTGTGGCACGAGAACGTATCATCTTATAGCTCATCATGTACTCATTTATAAAGATACTACCAGTTCTTGGATTGAAAGGCAAATTAGATTGAATTCAAAGGTGTGTGAATTATAGCCCAATATCCAACCTATTTATAGCGAAAAAAAATATCAAATCCAAAGGCTAGCTGACGTCAGCATGACATCAACTAGCCGTTGGATTTGAATTTGAATTTTTTGGGCCAAAATTTGTATAAAAATGTTTAAAAATTCTAATTTTTTTCCTACAAATTTAAGTTGTAGTTTTTAAATTTAAGCTATAGCTTTTAAACATAAGTTTGTAGTTTTTAAATTTAAGTTGTTGTAGTTTTTAAATTTAAATAATAAATTATGTATGGCCCTATGACCTTTTGGCCCTTGGTTGGAGGCGATTTTTTGTGGTAGGGCTAAAACGAGCCCTATGACCATTTGGTTCTCGATTGAAGATGGAGGCAAATATGACCATGTACTGTTCATTAAAATATTAATATCTTGGAGGACCAAAGAGCTAAAACGAGCCCTCTGACCCTCGTTCGGTTGGAGATGGTTTAATTAATAGTACTGACTCGACGCCCATCAATTACGGAAGGCTGCTAGTTGCTCTTTTCCAACTTATTTGGTTTAAGATCAGGAGGAATCTGCCCTTCTCTTTTTTCCTTTTGGGATTTTCTCGGATATATTCAGGTCGTTTACCTTTTTCTCGTCTGGGAAAAAATAGGAAGGATTATTCCAATCAAGGATTCTGAGTTATTTATTAGGGTGTTCGGTGCAAGTAATGTTGAGTGACAATTACTGCCTAGAGATGATAACAATGACAATACAATTTCAATGACCATTTAGTTAAAATAATTTCAAATAATGACTCGGTGTTGATATCATCCAAGAAGACCAATGCTCAAATCATTTACACTTCGTCGGAGTTTACCAATGTGATTTATCAAACAAGAATTTTCTTTTCTTTTCTTTTCTGAAACTAACGTAATTATGAAGTTTAAAACATAATTAAGATGATAAACTCATAGGTACCTCTCAAGTGTAAAATGTGTAACCAACGTAGATTTAATGGTAAAGTATTCGTAAATAGTAGCATGATCACGAGACATATGCATGAGACCTCATGTTTCTCTTATGTATAATGCTTTTAAGGTCGGTAAATGAAAACAAAACAAGCAATGCATGCAAAACGTGTCACTCCTGATATTAATGTTTCCTCTGCTATTCTAAATCACAGATGGTTCTAATTTTATTTAAGCAAAACAAAACACGGTTCTAATGCACATTCAAAAAAGTTTTTAGTCTTCTCTATAAAGTGGCATTTACAAAAGAACAACATATATAAGGCTAACTCAAGACGGGAATAAAAATCGGGTGATGCTATCTACACACTTTTTTTTTACTTCTCACACATATTTCTCAGCTTCCGGCCGTCGAGTTGATTAAATTGAAGAAGATCAAATAACAGAAATTAATAAAAGGTGTGTAACAAATAAAAATAGATGTGTGGGTAGATAGACAAAACCAAAGCTCATGCAATATCCAAAGTTAAATGGATACCAGGAATAGAAAAAGAAAAGATAGTGGTGGGGTCAAATTGTAACTTAGTTTCACCAATACTTGCTTACCATTTGATCTCCTTGCAAAAGCATTCTTAGTGCTGCATTCACTTAATTAACGCGTGTAACACTTATTGGCATGGCATTGACTCATTGGGAACACGGCAAACTCTTGGCCAGAAAATATACAGCATAATTATGACGGACATGAATCAAACTAATTCATTAATTTATACTATTAAGAATACTATCGCAAAGGTTTATAGTTTAAGTTACTAATTATTTTTATTTCTTGGCCAATATAGCATAATTACGATGGACATGAATCAAACTATTTATACTATTAAGAATATTGCCGCAAAAGTTTGTAGTTTAAGTGGCTAAATATTTTTTTTTCTTTGTATCTGAGATTATGTATTTTATTATATGTCTTCATATCAGTTGTTTCTTTATATAAAGAAAAGAAAAGCACTATTATATTTTCTATATAACTCGTCATGTAATAGTATATAACCATGTCATGGGATAAATGCTGTAAAAACATAGTACTATCCGGTTGTAATATTGAATCTTCCAAAATTCATATTTGTGCAAGAACAATACGTATAGGTTTCACATTTTTGAATCTGAGATTTAGATGCCCCGTCTAAACCATTTTCTGCAAGCGAAGTCAAGGACAAATCCGGAACGCTTCCGTGTGGAGCTTCGGTTGTTAACCATTATGTTTGCTTTAATCCTTAACTTCTCGATGCAAAACATAATGGATTACGCACTATGCTGTGACACCGTATAGTCTACCTAAACAGTACTACGCAGCCAAGGATTAAAGCAAACAGAAAAAGCTAAAACGAGAGAAAGAAAGTGAGCCACCACCTAAACTGAAAAAAAAAAAAAGGGAAGTTCATATGCGTCAGTGGGGGGTGCATTAAGTTCTTGGTTTATATTAATAAAAGTACATTTCAAATGGAAAGGTGACTTAGAAAGGCCTTGGTGTGGTTACCAAATTGATATTGGTCTCTCCTGTCCTCTCCTCTCCCCTCCTCTCCTGGAAAGTGGACACTCAACCAGAACAACTATAATTTTTTAATTATATGTCACGCATTTAGTTGCGAAGCTAACGAGCAATAGCAAAAAAACAAAACAAAAAAAAAAAAAAAGGTTAACATTTTTATCAAGATTAGGTTAATCTACCCCGAGGAAATTGAGCAGCCCTAAGCCTAGGTCCTGAATTCTCCTAATTATACTATAGACCCTTATCCACATAGGTAATTAACTTCCAACAAGGGATTACAAGTGGGCCAGAATTGTTCTGATGGTTAGGGTCTTATTCTTCAACTCACTGCGTCAAGTTTAAACCCCTCGCTCTCTTTATGTAGATTAGTGTAGAATATCGATTGCTCTAAAAAAACTCCCAATAAGAAATTCTTCTCGTAAGGAAACAAAAAGTGCATACATCTTAGTGCCATCTAATCGGGTAATGCTATTCATACCATGTTTTTATACCACATTTTCATACCACCTTAGGTGACATCTGATGTGGATAGCCATATCATTTGAAAAATTTGCAAAACCCAAAGAAAGAAAGGAGAAAGACTCCTCGTATACCACAATCATCATTTAATTAACTAATTTTTCTTAATTATTTGTTTATTAAATAATGAACTAAATTTAAAAATATGATTAATTCAAATGATGTGGTTGTCCACGTCAAATGCCACCTAAGATGGTATGAAAATGTGGTACAAAAACATGGTATGAATAGCATACTCGCATCTAATCCGATCCGGCTATATTTAGTTTCAATTATGGACCATCTTTATCCAAATTAGGCCGACTAGAAACCACTTGGCCATGTAATTGTGATTAATAGGTAGACGAATTATATACATTTGGATAAATATTGAAACCATAATTTGGATAATCAAAATGTTATGTTGAAGGAAAATTTTTATGGTGATCAGGGTAGAGAGGGTCAATAAGAGAGAGACAAAAGAGAGAGCTCAGTGGTTGTGGATTGCATATTCTCTCTTATGGCCTTATGCCTTTGTTTATACTACTTAGGTGTTATTTTCTTGTCTAACAAGTAATACAAGTTATAAAGAGATTAGGTATTCAAAATTCTATTGGAATCTACTTCTAGACTTACACAATCACATTCCTAAACAATATTAACTATAACACTCCCCCTGAGTGCTTGTGTAAAGCTTAAGAAGCAGTAGCATCAAGTCTTCTTGGATGATTGTTAAAGTCTTCGTTGGGCATAGACAGTTACACATGCGAATCTAAATTAACGTTGCATTAAAGAAACAACAACTCACAAAAACTTGACAACGGTAAAACACAAATTGGGACAAAACCCAAAGTCTCAGAGAAAATGTGAGAAGTGAAAATTTGATGCTTGCAAAAAACAAGTGCTGATTAACGCTCACATCAGGGTATGACCAGACCAAGGTAGGTGCCTCATTAAAACCTTGTCATGTTAGGAAAACCCAGTGGGACAAATGCTCATTGTGGAGCCAAAAATAATCGCAAGACGACACGTGGATATTTTGGCAAAAGAGGACCAAACTACCCCTGAGGTACATCGGGATTTCTACGCGCGAGTAGCAGACAATCATCCTTCAACAAAGTAAAAAATGCTCCAAAAAAGAGGTAAACAATTCAAAGTCTATCTAATCAAATCCCTTTTTGCAAGGTAACCTCCAAAATAATGTTAATTGGTTAATTAATGGATTAATTACCCAATTAATCCATTAAATCTCAATTAAATCATCCAATTAACAACCAAAATATATCCCATTCAACCCTAAAAATAGGCAATGGCCAGCCACCTCCCTTTCTTCCTAACCTTTTTCATTTTTCTCCATTTTATTACCCCATACAAATAATCAATTTTGTAACCACCAACTTAATCTTTATGGTTTAATTAGCCAATAAATTGACTAATTAAACCAAATCATAACCACAAAATCCCTTCAAGGCTGGCCACACCTTGAGGGAAAAGAGACAAGCCTAATCCTATAAATAGGCTCCTATTTTCACCAAAAATTCATTTCAATTCTCTTACAAAAAATCCCAAATGCTCTAAACACTCTTTCTCTCTAAAATTCTAACTTTGGCATTGGAGGTTCTTTGGGCAAAGCCCCCCCCCCAATTCATCGTGGGCGCGTGAGGCTTTTGGCCTTAACCTAAGGTGCTAGTTGTTTTGTAGGTTCAAAATCGTCCAAGATCGAGGAGGAGAAAATTTGCATCCACGCTCATGAACTAAAGAAAAAAAGTACATGAAGGTCAATTTGGTGTCTACTAGATACTCCACCTGAGTTCGACAAAATTCCATAATTAGACTTTTTTTTTTAAACAGAAATTGGGATTAACCAGGGCACAATGGCCATCAAGAACAACGAAAGCCGACGGAGGCTGATAAAGAGATAGTACAAGCATCGACAACATGGGATTACACACAGACGCAGTCACAAATGGCAAAAACGTCATCCCATAAGACAAGACAAAAGCTACACAACCAGGGGGCAAGAAAGACCATCATTGTTCAAAATTCTCACAAAAGAAGATGGGGGCCTTTCAGCCCAAGCCAAGTCACGCATCTCCGGTGTGAAGTTTGAATCAATGAAGTCTGCCACAGCAATTGCTGATCTTAGAACCGAAGACCAAGAGCAGGATTGGAAAGTTTTCCCCACCACATGAATTTGACTGAGGATTGGGAAGATTCCTAAGCACAACTCAATGAGCAATTTTTCAAACAAGTGATGACATTCTTCGAATCCAACTTAATCACCACTTGAGCAAGATTCAATTCTTGTGCCAAGCGGCACCCTTCCAAAATTGCCAAGGATTCGGCAATAGTTGTATCAGAAGCCAAAACCTACGCTCTTTTAACCGCTATACACCTGGAACCAAAGTCCTGCACAACTAAACCTACCCAAGCCACAGACGAACCAATCTTCCAGCTGGCATCTACATTGTTCTTTGTCACGGGATTGGGAGGGGGAGACCACAGGGTCAACCGATCAGGAATGGAAGGGCTCAGAAGGCTGCCCGTTCTATCCATAAATGTAGCAGCAAAAAATGCATCCCATGCATAAAACAAAACATGTATGGTTTAAGAAGATGAGGGATCCCTACATTTAAACATAGCATTACATCTAGCCTTCTAAATAAACAAAGAAGAGAAGGCCACCAATGATAGAAACCGGGATTTACTCTACTTTGAACCCAAGTTCAGCTTAAAGAGGGAAGACATCCACATATCCAATGTTATAACATATTCTCGGTCTATACGAAGACTGAGAGGCCCACCAAACCAAACAAGTTGAACCCACAGGTAGATAAGAAGAAGATGTTCGACTGTTTCATCCTGTTAGCGACAAATTGGGTAGCGGGGGGAAACAGTGCAGTTCCTTCTAAACAAATTAGCTTTTGTTGTGATAGCCCCCTTTAAACACCTCCAAACAAAATTCTTAATTTTGGGGGGAACCATTAAACCCCACAGTTCACTCTACACCACATTTTCAACAGTGCGAGATGAGGAAGGACGACTAAACCTCCCCCTTGGGTATGGTCTATGAACCCATATGTACCCAGGTTTAACTGAATAAATGCCATTTTTTGCTGCGGGCCAAATAAGCCTATCCGGCTCTTGCGAGTCCCCTACCAGAAGCATGCCCATGACATTCGCCCTCCCCAGCTTGACATTAAGGAATGATTCATAAGGGAAATACCGGTCTTTCAGCACTCTTGCCCATAAAGAATATGGTTCATGGATTAGACGCCAACACTGCTTGGCAAGAAGTGCAGTGTTAAAATCCATCAACTTCAAAAAGCCCATCCCACCATCAGTTTTTGCATAACCCATGTCTTCCCAATTCACCCAGCGAATGCCCATCTTTTTATTTATGTTTCCCCACCAAAACTTAGCAAGGACAACGTCAATCTCTCTACAAAGACGAATCGGCAGCCGAAAAACATTCATCGGGTATGTTGGAATTGCTTGAGCAACAGCCTGGATAAGCACTTCGTAGCCAGCCTAAGAAAGAAACTGTTGCTTCCACCCCATTACCTTTGCTAAAACCCTCTCCTTTATATATGCAAGAGTATCACACTTCGACCGACCCCAAATCGTAGGAATGCCCAAATATACCCTTGGATCATCAATCTGTGGCATATCAAGAATATCACAAAGCATGAGCAAGCATCGTAAGAGTATTGGCAGTAAAATAAACAATAGACTTCTGCAAGCTGACTTGTTGAAGCATGGCAATAAGCCCTTAGCAGGTTCGAAATATTCCGACAGTTGTCCGGTGTAGCTTTTAGGAACACGAGTGTATCATCGGCAAATAACAAATGGGTAAGCATAGGCCCGTTCATACTCAATTGAATGCCATCTAGGAACCCAAGATCAGCAGCCTTTTTAATCATTCGAGAAAGCACCTTACTAACAATCAAGAAAAGGTAAGGTGACAAGGGATCCTTGTGTCACAATCCTCTAGAAGTCTTAAAGCTTCTCCTATGCTGCCTATTTATAAGCACTGAAAATTGAATAGAGGACATGTATCGCATCACGACTTTCACCCACTCCTCACAAAAACTCATCTTCCTCAATACAGTTTCCAGAAAGTCCCATTCAACGCGGTCATATGCCTTATTCATATCCAGCTTGATAGCAAGTTCAAACCGATGCTTAGCTTTCCGAAGTTTTAGGAAATGGAAAACCTCATGCGCCAAATTAATATTGTCTTGTATTTTCCGGCCATAGACGAAGGCATTATGACTAGGAGAAATAAGCTCCGACATAAATGATTTGAGGCAGTTGACTAGAATTTTAGAGAGAACCTTGTAAGCATAATTGCAAAGACTTATAGGTCGATATTGATTTACAAACTCTAGGTTTGGGACTTTGGGGATTAAGGCAATGTACGTTTCATTTATCTGCTCCGGACAACCACCATCACATAGACATTTAGCCACAAGCTCCCTAATTTATGGAGCTATGATCTCCTAGAAATTTTGGTAGAACACCCCTTAGAAACCATCAGGACCAGTCGCATTCAATCCTCCCATCTGATAGACAGCATCCATGATCTCATTGTCATTAACAGGCTGCCTTAGCACATCATTCATTTCCGAGGTGACAATCGGATCCAGGCAATCCAGAATATTACCCTACTGCCAGTTCCCCATTTGTCGAGAACAGCTGAACGAAATGATCATCCACCAACTGCCTAATTCCACAAGGCTCATTCATCTAATTACCACTGATACTTTATAGTCTAACAATCTGATTTTTTCATCAGCGTTGCACCGTTGATTGATGAAAGAACGCGATATTTGCATCCCTAGACCCATGGTCTGTCCATGGGCTCTAGTTCATTCGAAATATACCTCTAGAATTCTTTTTTTTTTGACCTGTAAGGATTGCCATAGATCTAGGAAGCCATACAACAATTAGCCTCGTGCGCTCCCGCATCTTAGTTTGAATAAGGTTTTTCAATGAACTAAGAACATTAATTTCCATGCTATCATTCCACCAGAAGCTCAATCCACCTGTTGTTCCTGCCATTCCACTATGAGGAACATCAAAACCCATTTGATATCCCATCTGTCTTCTCACCCCTTCAATTCTGTGATTTTTCATTTTAGTCTCCGATAGGAAAATCACAGAGGGTCTATACTGTCTAATCAGCCCATGCAGGGCCCAAACTACCGAGTCTGACCCAAGACCACAACAGTTCTAGAGCAAGTAGGTCATGGCTGACTTGCGGCTGTTTCAGGCCAGCCGCCACCACCACATGTTTTAGAGCCTGCTTTTCTTATCTCATATTCTTCCATTTCTTCCTGTGTACTACCAGCCACATAATTCCAACCATCATCTCTCTGAATTGGCACCTCCAAAAGATCCTTCTTCGCCAATAGAACATGCTACCTCTGAGAACTTCTGGCTGTGGTACTAGTACCACCAAACATATTTCTCCGTCCTCTCATCCTTCCCAGTGCCGCACTCTTTGCTCATTTTTTTGCCTTTTTGTAGGTAGTTTGCTCCTTATTCCTTCCATCCTCAACAACTCTCTTCATCCCCAGTTTCTCAAGGACCTCTCCAAGGTGTAGTTCTTTCGTATTTCTAGTAAGTAACACAGGAGTGAGTTGTTGTGGCAACAATCTCGCCGAAATTGGAGCAGTGAAAATCGGGCAGTTTATGCATTCAATTCCTCATATAAACTTTTAAAAATTGGAATTTGGCAATGACTTGGTAAAAAAATCGGCTAGATTGTCTTGGGAACAAATTGGCTTGATTTCGATCTTGTGATATTCTAGTTGCTTATGAAAAAAGAAGAACTTCGTCCCAATGTGCTTGGTATAGTCTCCTTTGATGTATCCTTTCTAAACTTAGTCTATACATGTAGAATTATCCTTAAATATTGTTATTGGGATGTCAACAACAGACGACAATCCACAAGTGCCTAACATATGCTCCATAACGGCTCTTAGCCATGTACACTCACCAGCAGCCTTAATTATAGAGGGCGAGTATCTTAGCATTGTTCGAAGACTTAGCAACTAAAGTTTTCTTAGTAGACCTTTAAGATCTTACGGTCCCACCAACGGTAAAGACATAAACCGTTTGGAATCTTACCCTGTATAGGCTAGATAAATACCTAGCATCAGCATAACCAACAAGGAAAGAATCAACTCGTGGACTGAAGGGGTTGTTGGCTACACTTGAAGCAACACTTTATCCTCATTAAAGAGAGAGCTCAATGGTTATGAATTGCACACTCTCACTTGTAGCCTTATGCCTTTATTTATATTAGTTGGGAATGGCTTTTCTTGTCTCACAAGTAATACAAGTCATAAAGGGATTAGCCATCCCAAATCCTATTGGCATCTACTTCTAGATTTACATAATCACATTCGTAAACAATATTAGCTACTACATGTTAAACATTACTCTATTTGACTATTTTTGATTGAACGATAATGGTACTGGATTAGATTGCAAGGTAACTTCTAGTCAAATGGTATCTTTCCTTTCATCTTGAGAATTAGATCTCTCTAATTAAGGATACCTCATTATAACTTATTCAAAAGGCTAGAGAGTGGTATACACTCACGAGACCAGGGGCACCTAAAGATAGGCACCAAATTATTCTGGCTAAATATTTCTCAACAAATATAAACAGGTTTCTTAAGGAAAAAAAATATAGATACTTCTCAAGAGCAGTCCTCTAAAGAACCTGACACTAACCGAATCCTTTGGGGCAGTTGACTTCATGTGTCATCCGAATTCCAGGACAGCCCTTAAAAATCTATTTATCTTTCCCTTGATCTAAAGGGTAGACCCCGCACTATCGATATATGCCCCATGCCCCAAATGATGGGCAATCTTTGGCTTAAATTACGTACTTTTTCAGCAAAAGCCTAACCTACACAATTCATTATTATAGTAGAATTATGGTTGCTAGCTCGTCATAGTGGGGGAACACAGAAAGGATAAAAATGTATGTTCCGACTATTGAACTAAACATGGTAAATACCAATATTAAACTAAACATGGTAAATACCAAAAAATATATGATAATATTTGGGAATTTCTTATATATTCATTAATCTCCAAAGTGGAGTATATATAGGAGTTACAATTGGTATTACATATGTACTTCACCAATGTGGGACAATAAACTACTATTTACATTTTAACTAATGTATAACTCGCAACACCCCCCCTCAAGTTGGTGCAAAGATGTCACGCATGCCCAACTTGTCAAGCGAGTCGGAAAACGCAATATTAGACACAGCCTTAGTAAGAGCATCAGCCAGTTGATCTTCAGATCTCACAAACGGAAACATAATAATTCCAGCATCCAATTTTTCCTTAATGAAATGTCGATCAATCTCCACATGTTTTGTTCGATCATGTTGCACTGGATTATGAGCAATCTCAATAGCAGCCTTGTTATCACAATGAAGTTTCATAGCACCATTGTGTTTAAACCCAAGATCTCTCAACAATTTTTCCAACCACAACAACTCACATACACCATGAGACATACCACGAAACTCAGCTTCTGCACTTGACCTAGCCACCACTTTTTGTTTCTTGCTTCTCCAAGTAACTAAATTACCACCAACAAACATAAAGTATCCAGATGTAGATAGCCGATCAGTGATAGAACCAGCCCAATCTGCATCTGTATACCCTTCGACATTCAAATGATCATTCTTGGAGAAAACCAGGCCTCTGCCAGGAGCCATCTTCAAGTACCTCAAAATACGAGTTACTGCATCCATATGAGCTTCACTAGGTGAGTGCATAAACTGACTTACTGTTGGAAGTATGCCCACAAAGCCACTCATTTGATGTAATAGCTTTTTGGAATACTTATTATGTTAAACTTTTATATGTTTAATGGAGGGCAAATCTTATTGTTAATCACTGTTTATTGTATCATGTGTTTAAGCAATAAGTGAATCCAAGGAATGTATTTGTTCTAAGAGATAAGTGATCTAAGTGAGTTAGATTATCGAGACCTTTCTCTTATGTTCATTCCTAAAACGTTCCTAGCCATAGGATTGCCAATTGGGCATTGACAATCCGCTAAGGTTAGTATGTGTTATGTTGACTCAAGCGTGAGTATGACTAGTCTCAAGTGATTTGGTGTTGGACACTAAGACAGACACATAGGTGCTCGAAAGAGTAATCGAGTACACTGAACTACGATCAAATCAGAGTTCGAACATACATGTCATGTAAGAACTCTAAGGTTGCAATATGCAAAGTAGTCCTTTGACCTGAGGCATCATAGATGTCTAATGGTTAGGTCCTTGATCTTTGATCCTGTCAATGGCATTCCCTCGGAGTGTCCACGGCATTGTTGGGGTCAAGCTATCTAGTCATGTAGGCATATGAATGTACAACAAGGGATCTCTAACCTTCCATGGTGGAGGGAGAATACTCTAAGATATGATTCTAAAGTCTTTGGCCAAAGCAAATGAATATGACTAAAGGAAGGATGTTCCAAATCATATTCAAGGGAATCATATAAGAAAGTATCACATTGGATAGTAGACATGAAACAAACTATCACTTAAACTATGTGATTAAGAGTATTGTATTAGAGAAGGACCGTATTGCATTGTAGTTGTAACTGGATAGGTTCTCCAACCAATTCTACTTAGCTTGGGTAACCATGACATGCTGCTAGGCGTCAACCATGGTTTGTGGAAGCCCTAATGGTTAGCAAACACTAATCAATGAAAGGGAGAATTGTAATGTGGTTTCAATTCATAATCGATAGTTAAGAGTAACATCGCCCACTGCCTCGCTAATTAGAACCTAATGGATCGTACACCGAGTAAGGATGTATGTGAAGAAATCAAATGAAATGGATAAGCAATTAAATGGTTTAATTTAAGAATGGTCAAGATTAATTAATTAGTTAATTAATTATACGAAAGGTTCGTATTGGGCTTATATGTTGGTTTTGGGTTTCGGGGCCCAAAAGCGTTTTGGTCCAAAAGGCCCATTATGTTTAAGTTGTATGACAACTAAAACAAAATGGGCAAATAGCCCAATAACACCAAGGAGGCCGGCCATTAGGGTTGGATGGGCAAAGTTTGCTTAATTGCAAGCTTGCCACTCACCAAAGAAATGAAGTATAAATTCAACTTTATAGCTTTAGGGTTTGGTAAGTTGAAATTGGGTGAGACATTTTCTCTCTATTTCTTCTTAGAGGCCGGCCATTAAAGGAAGAAACATCTAGCAATCTCTTCTTCTTTTAATCATCCATATTATCTTCACAAGATACAACCTTGGTGAAGAGACTTAGAGACATCAAGCTTTTGGTGTTTTGGAGAACAAATCCTTTTTCCTCAAATCATCAAAGGAGCACTAAAGGGAGAAAAACACAAGAAGGATTCAAGGAGCTTGGAGGTGACTTGAAGGCCCTCCACTTGGGTGAATCCCTTGTGTAAACAAGGATGAGCTTCAAGGGTAAAGAATCACTAAATTCTTCTTTCTCTTTAATGTTGTTAAAGAGTTTATTTTGGTTCACCATATACTAGGCTTTGAAAGTCATGGGTTTTATTGAATTGTTTTTGGATGCATGCCTATATTAATGAGTTAATAGTATGCATATGTATTCAAATGTTCATACTTGTTCTTAGCTAGGACAAAATTTTTCCTTCAAGTGGTATCAGAGCCTAGGCCTAGTTTATGGTGAATCCTTTTGGGTTTTGTGACTTTCATATTTTGTGATTTAAATGTTGTAAATGTTACAAGCTTTGTTCTTGCTTTTGAATTTATAAATTTTGCTAGAAAATTTAGCATCTCAAATGTTGTAGATGTATTTCATTTAAGCATGAATATTGGAACTAAAATTTGGTGCCATGTGTTTTGGGAAATTCGGCCAAATCCAAAGGGTGATTTTTTGGGTTCATGTTTGTCTTGTTAAAATGGTTTTAAAGTGACTTTTGGAACCCCTAAGTACCCTAGGATGTTAGCCCTCTTTTGAATGGTGAAAATTTGAGTTTTGGTAAGTGAAAACATTCATGGAGCTATTATGAGTTTTCATGAGTGTTCTTCAATGTTCTTGAAGTTCTTGCCAAGAACATAAAGTTTTGAAGTTTTGATTCAAAAGTTTTATGTTTTTTTCATAAAGTTTTGGTTTAAATTTTGATGATTGAGGTTATTGGTGAGATGTGATGAAATGATTTTAATATTTGTCATAATTAGTCATAGACTTTATTTTTTCAAACAAATCATCACTTTTATCCTTTTCCTCACCCACCAAAAACCACTAGCAAAATTTTTTAGATTTTTTTTCAAATTTTTCCCAAATGGCCGGCCACCCCAAGTAGGGTTATTTTTGGGGCCTTTTGTGCAATTACATAAAGTTTTAGATACTTTTGTGTATTTGCATTTTAGCCCAAAAGGTTTACGTTTTTACGTTGTGGCCCAAATGTTGTGGTCATAGTTTCCTTTTGGCCCAAAAGAATGAGAACAAAATTGTTTTGTCTCTTTAAATGAGAATTGGATTTTCATTTCATTTAGTTCCATTTAAATCAATTCTATGGATCCAAAAACCAATTGTTTAAAGTTGTTTTCTTAGTTAATTTGATTGATTAAGAAAAGGGTGATTATGAACCAAAGGCCACTATAATTGAGCTATGTGATTGGCCGATTAACATTATGAATGTTTGGGTTTTAGTAGAATAGATTTGAATGTAATTTGATTAATTCAAGTTGTTGTAAATGGACATAAGTCCATCATTTGATTTATGTTGTAAAAGGGCATAAGCCCTTCTTATTATTTCATGTATTCTTTTTGTTTATATGCATGCAAAATGGAATAGTTGGGTCCAATGCCCAATAGGAAATAACGGTTTAATTGGATTAAACGCGTAACTAAAATCAACAACTACCTACCTTAGACCCAAGGTCCAACACAAGGCTCGTGTTGGATCAAATTGAACGGTTCATAATCATCTTTAAACCTAATATGACTATAGAGTCCATATGAGGATGCAATGCATTCGTTAGTAGTTCTATATAGTCTCGCTTGTTTCTTCGAAATAGTGGGAGTATTATAAACTACTAATTCATATTAACTTGGACCAATGGTTGTGATAGGCCCAAGTTCTTTTAATATGATTAAAATGTTTTGATGTAGCCCAAAACTAATCCCTCAAAACGAATATTAAGTTGATAAGCGAAAGATGCTTTGAACATCTCTTCGTAGGCCTTCCACCGTGGTGGGCTTCAATCGTTTGTGACTCATACACCGTATTCGTCCAGTTCTGGGGTATGCAAAGTATGTGCTTACATTCAGGAGAAGCCCATAAACATATGATGAAGTGAAAGTAGGCAACGAGTATGGCCAATATGGAGTTCTTCTGAGGTCAGTCTTGAACCCCTACTTGAACTAGCATGGTGGGAATAACTTAACTAAGTGCAATGGTACCAATATGGAGTTCTTCTGAGGCATCATTCTCTAGAGGCCAAACACGATGGGTAATTACAAAAGTTGTAAATGAATAATGCGTTATTCTCTCATCATTATTTTTGCTAGCCAATATGGAGTTCTTCTGAGGTGGGCTTGGTAATGGTGAGTCTCCCATAACCCGCTAAGAGTTCAATATAACTCTCGAATTCTATTGAGGGATGTGGAATTTGCCAAAAATAGTGGGTGGTACTATTTGATTCAAAGACCCAATCAAATAGTTTTAAACAACAATCTAATACGATTTCTGTTATGTTATGTAGTGAACGACATGCCTAAAATTATACCCACCATTATACTTGACAAAAGGGGCCTTAAGGGCCAACGTTTCCTTGCTTGGTATCGCCACATTGAGAATGTCTCAAAGGTGAAAGACATATTGTATGTGCTTAAGCAATCCCCTCCTCATGTACCTCCTACGAAACTAGCTTCAAAGGAGAAGTGTCAAAATTATGTTAGACACTATGAGGATGACTTACAAGCCAAATGCTTAATCCTTACTTCACTTAGTGAGGAGCTTATGAAGCTACATAAGCACATGGACACTTCTTGTGCCATGGTTGAAAGTTTGCATAAGATGCATGACATTGAGACTTGTAATGTACGATTCTCAAATGTTTGTAGTCTAATGAATGCCAAGATGGCAAAAGGGACATCAGTCCATAAACATGGACAAAAGATGGAAAAGATATTTAAAGATCTTAAAAGTTTAGGAACTTCCATCGATGGGAAAATGGCCCAGGACTTTTTCCTTGCATCTCTCTCGGATGATTTCACTAAGTTTATTGTAAACTATAAAGTGAATAGATTCGATCATTCTTTGAAAGAGATGATCGACATGTGCTGTAAATTTGAAAAAGGTTTCAAAAGGGACAGTGGGAGTGAGAATGCAATGATAAGGAAAAGGTTGCATAAGAAGAAGGCAAACAAAGGAACATGCTTTTATTGTGGAAAGGATGAACGTTGGAAGAAGAAATACAGGGTGCGCATTGCGAGCCATATGACAAGAACTTTTGAAGAGACTATTTCTGTCATAGAGAGTGCTCTTACAGTGAGCTCCAGTTCCTGGATATTTGATTCAGGCGCTAGTCAACATATCTGTAATACGATGCAGAGACTAATGGGGAGCAGATCACTGAGCAATGGGGAGATAGTTGTGCGCGTTGGGAACGGCACTAAAATCTCTGCAAAAGCAATAGGCACCTACATGCTTAACCTACCCTCTGGGGAAGTCCTGGAACTTAAAAATTGTTTATATTTTCCTTCATGTATAAAGAATTTGATTTCCATCTCTAAGCTTTTACGAGATGGGCACTCAGTATTGTTTGACAAAATGAGTTGCACTTTATACTTGAACGGTCGTATTATCTCTCATGGTAATATGATAGAGGGACTTTTTCACCTAGAGACGAATAGTGGGTTGCACTGTATTGAAAGCGGGAATACCTCAAAACCCAAAAGGGCTAGAGAAGAAGTTAACCAAGAAAAGATGTGGCATCTTAAACTTGGACATGTCAACCTTGATAAGATTCGCAAGATGTCGAAAGACGGATATATCCGCTCATTAGGTAATGACCAGATGGGTACTTGTGAATGTTGCTTGAAAGGGAAGATGACCAAATCTCCATTTACTGGAAAAGGAGAGCGTGCCACTGAAATTCTAGGGTTAATCCACACTGACGTATGTGGACCTATGTCTATTACGTCGAGAGGAGGCTTCTCATACTATATCACATTCACCGACGATCACTCTCGGTTTGGCTATGTGTATCTTATGAAGTACAAGTCAGAATCCTTTGAAATGTTCAAAGAATTCAAGAATGAAGTTGAGAAGCAAACTGGGAAACAGATAAAGACCCTAAGATCGGATCGAGGGGGTGAATATCTGAGTAACGAGTTCCTAGATTATCTCAAAGAGTGTGGAATTGTATCACAGTGGACTCCACCAGGAACTCCTCAGCATAACGGAGTTTCTGAACGGAGAAATCGAACCTTGATGAACATGGTTCGTTCTATGATGAGTTCTGCTAATCTACCAGTATCATTCTGGGGATACGCTCTATATACAGCAGCTTACTTGCTTAATAGAGTACCTTCCAAGTCAGTTTCACAAACGCCATATGAGATATGGCATGGTAAAAGCACAAATCTTAATCATATTAGGATTTGGGGTTGTCCGGCTTACGTTAAAAGGCTTGAAGCTGACAAGCTTGAAGCAAGATCTATTAAGTGCTACTTTGTGGGGTATTCCAAACAGACTTTGGGATACGAATTCTATAACCCTGACGACAAGAAAGTCTTTGTCGCCAGAACTGCTATGTTCCTTGAGGACGAATTCGTTCTCAATGGAAGTAGCGAGAAAACGATAGAATTGAAGGAAATTAATGAGATTAATGATGAACCACAAACAAGCACTCAACAAGATGACAACCCTGTTCCTGAACCCCTAGCTCCACGTAGATCTGAACGGGTTAATAAGCCACCTAAGAGGTATGGCTTAGACAATGACTTTGATGAATTGTACCTTCTAGGTGACAATGAAACAAAGGAGGACCCTAGGGACTACACTGAAGCAATGTCCGACATTGATTCAAAGAGATGGCAAGAGGCCATGAAATCCGAGATGGATTCCATGTATCAAAATCAGGTCTGGACTCTTGTAGACCCTCCAGAAGGTATTGTACCTGTTGGAAACAAATGGGTCTTCAAGAGGAAGATAGGCGTTGATGGGAACGTGGAGACTTATAAGGCTAGACTCGTAGCCAAGGGTTACAGGCAACGAGAAGGGATTGACTATGAAGAAACCTTCTCTCCTGTAGCCATGATTAAGTCCATTCGGATTTTGCTTGCTATAGCTGCGTACCATGATTATGAGATATGGCAAATGGACGTGAAGACAGCCTTTTTGAATGGCTACCTAGAGGAAGAGCTCTATATGACTCAACCCGAGGGTTTCGTGTCCAAGTCTGAAAAGCCTAAGGTATGCAAGCTTCAAAGGTCCATTTATGGACTTAAGCAAGCCTCCAGGAGCTGGAATATTCGTTTCGACACTGAAATCAAAACGTTTGGTTTTGCTCAAAACGAAGACGACAATTGTGTTTATCAAAAGGTCGTTGGGGAAGCAGTAGTATTCCTAGTGTTATATGTAGATGACATATTACTATTCGGGAATGACACTGCAGTACATTCTTCTGTAAAAGTGTGGTTGTCCAAAACCTTCCACATGAAAGATTTAGGAGATGCATCTTATGTACTTGGGATAAAGCTCTATCGTGATAGATCCAGAAAATTAATTGGATTATCCCAATCTATGTACATTGATAAGGTGTTAAATAGGTTCCAGATGGAACAATCTAAGAAAGGTTTTCTTCCTGTTGGACATGGAATTCATCTTTCTAAATCCATGGAACCTAAGACTCCTGAAGAGATACGGCAAATGAGTTGTATTCCTTATGCTTCTGCCATAGGGAGTCTCATGTATGCCATGATATGCACAAGGCCTGATATCGCATATGCTGTGAGCATTACTAGTCGATATCAATCTAACCCAGGATCAGAACACTGGACAGCTGTCAAGACGGTCCTTAAGTACTTAAGAAGAACAAAGGACATGTTCCTCGTATATGGAGGAGCATCAGAGTTGCGAGTGGAAGGCTATACAGACGCAGATTTCCAATCTGACGTCGATGATAGAAGTTCCAACTCTGGATATGTATTCACTCTGAATGGTGGGGCTGTCAGTTGGAAAAGCAAGAAGCAAAGTGTAATTGCTGATTCCACGACAGAGGCTGAATATGTCGCTGCAGCTGAAGCCGGCAAAGAAGCGTTCTGGATGATGAAGTTCATCACTGAACTTGGAGTGGTTCCAACCATTACATCACCAGTAACTTTGTACTGTGATAATAATGGGGCGATAGCTCAAGCCAAGGAACCCAGGGCACATCAAAAGAACAAGCATATTGACAGACGCTTTAATATCATTAGAAGATATGCTGCCGATGGGAAAATAAACATCCTCAAAATTGCTTCAGCCGATAACGTAGCAGATCCACTGACAAAGCCAATGTCTCAAATCCAGCTTGACCGTCATATGGAAAAGATGGGTATAAGATACATGGGAAGGTGGCTTTGAGTGCAAGTGGGAGATTGTTGGAAGTATGCCCACAAAGCCACTCATTTGATGTAATAGCTTTTTGGAATACTTATTATGTTAAACTTTTATATGTTTAATGGAGGGCAAATCTTATTGTTAATCACTGTTTATTGTATCATGTGTTTAAGCAATAAGTGAATCCAAGGAATGTATTTGTTCTAAGAGATAAGTGATCTAAGTGAGTTAGATTATCGAGACCTTTCTCTTATGTTCATTCCTAAAACGTTCCTAGCCATAGGATTGCCAATTGGGCATTGACAATCCGCTAAGGTTAGTATGTGTTATGTTGACTCAAGCGTGAGTATGACTAGTCTCAAGTGATTTGGTGTTGGACACTAAGACAGACACATAGGTGCTCGAAAGAGTAATCGAGTACACTGAACTACGATCAAATCAGAGTTCGAACATACATGTCATGTAAGAACTCTAAGGTTGCAATATGCAAAGTAGTCCTTTGACCTGAGGCATCATAGATGTCTAATGGTTAGGTCCTTGATCTTTGATCCTGTCAATGGCATTCCCTCGGAGTGTCCACGGCATTGTTGGGGTCAAGCTATCTAGTCATGTAGGCATATGAATGTACAACAAGGGATCTCTAACCTTCCATGGTGGAGGGAGAATACTCTAAGATATGATTCTAAAGTCTTTGGCCAAAGCAAATGAATATGACTAAAGGAAGGATGTTCCAAATCATATTCAAGGGAATCATATAAGAAAGTATCACATTGGATAGTAGACATGAAACAAACTATCACTTAAACTATGTGATTAAGAGTATTGTATTAGAGAATGACCGTATTGCATTGTAGTTGTAACTGGATAGGTTCTCCAACCAATTCTACTTAGCTTGGGTAACCATGACATGCTGCTAGGCGTCAACCATGGTTTGTGGAAGCCCTAATGGTTAGCAAACACTAATCAATGAAAGGGAGAATTGTAATGTGGTTTCAATTCATAATCGATAGTTAAGAGTAACATCGCCCACTGCCTCGCTAATTAGAACCTAATGGATCGTACAACGAGTAAGGATGTATGTGAAGAAATCAAATGAAATGGATAAGCAATTAAATGGTTTAATTTAAGAATGGTCAAGATTAATTAATTAGTTAATTAATTATACGAAAGGTTCGTATTGGGCTTATATGTTGGTTTTGGGTTTCGGGGCCCAAAAGCGTTTTGGTCCAAAAGGCCCATTATGTTTAAGTTGTATGACAACTAAAACAAAATGGGCAAATAGCCCAATAACACCAAGGAGGCCGGCCATTAGGGTTGGATGGGCAAAGTTTGCTTAATTGCAAGCTTGCCACTCACCAAAGAAATGAAGTATAAATTCAACTTTATAGCTTTAGGGTTTGGTAAGTTGAAATTGGGTGAGACATTTTCTCTCTATTTCTTCTTAGAGGCCGGCCATTAAAGGAAGAAACATCTAGCAATCTCTTCTTCTTTTAATCATCCATATTATCTTCACAAGATACAACCTTGGTGAAGAGACTTAGAGACATCAAGCTTTTGGTGTTTTGGAGAACAAATCCTTTTTCCTCAAATCATCAAAGGAGCACTAAAGGGAGAAAAACACAAGAAGGATTCAAGGAGCTTGGAGGTGACTTGAAGGCCCTCCACTTGGGTGAATCCCTTGTGTAAACAAGGATGAGCTTCAAGGGTAAAGAATCACTAAATTCTTCTTTCTCTTTAATGTTGTTAAAGAGTTTATTTTGGTTCACCATATACTAGGCTTTGAAAGTCATGGGTTTTATTGAATTGTTTTTGGATGCATGCCTATATTAATGAGTTAATAGTATGCATATGTATTCAAATGTTCATACTTGTTCTTAGCTAGGACAAAATTTTTCCTTCACTTACCACACTAACTGCATAAGCAATGTCAGGGCGAGTGTGAGACAAATAAATTAATCTCCCCACAAGCCTCTGATACCGTTCCTTATGAGTTGGAACTTGATCTGGAAATAAGCCCAGACGATGATTCTGCTCAATCGGAGTATCAACAGGTTTGCAATCTAACATACCTGTTTCAGCTAACAAATCAAGAACATACTTCCTTTGAGATAGAAAAATACCATGCTTGGATCGTGCAACCTCGATTCCAAGAAAATACTTCAATTCACCCAATTCTTTCATCTCAAACTCAGTAGCTAGGTACTTTTGAAGGTGCTGTATCTCATTTTGATCATCACCAGTCACTATCATGTCATCAACATAAATAATCAATGTAGTTAGCTTACCATTTTGTCGCTTTAGAAACAAAGTATGATCTGAATGACTCTGGATATACCCAAACTTCTTCATTGAACTTGTAAACCTCCCAAACCATGCTCTAGGAGATTGTTTCAAACCATACAAGGCCTTTCGTAACCTGCATACAATACCTTTTCCAGGAGATGTTCCAATACCAGGTGGGAGATCCATATACACTTCCTCATTAAGATCACCATGAAGGAAAGCATTCTTAACATCAAACTGCAACAGAGGCCAATCCTGGTTTGCTACCAAGGACAGAAGAACACGCACAGTATTAAGTTTGGCAACAGGAGCAAAGGTCTCCTGATAGTCCACCCCATAGGTTTGAGTATAACCCTTAGCAACTAATCTGGCTTTATACCGATCAATAGAACCATCTGCTTTGTGCTTAATAGTAAACACCCATCTACATCCAACGGCTTTCTTCCCGTTTGGTAACGGAACCAAATCCCAAGTAGAATTCTTTTCCAAAGCTTCCATCTCAACTTTCATAGCATTAACCCACTTAGGGTCAGACAAAGCATCTTGCAATTTTGTTGGAATTGATACACTAGATAGCTGACATATGTAAGATGCATATAGTTGGGACAAACGATGAGAAGACACATAATTGTTGATAGGATATTTGGCTTTGGCATGCATATCAGGCTCATATTGTACTTTAGGTTTTCCACGATTAGCTCGTGGAGGCAACTGATAAGTAGAAGAATCGTCAGAATTTACCTCATGTATGCCACCATCTTGTACCAAACAGTTAGAAGAATCATCACTGGACGAACCATCATCAGGCAACTCGTTAGACATATCAGCAGCAGGCAACCGATCATCATCTGTAGCCGACTGATTAGTATCACGCAAAATAATAGGTTCTGTTCCCAACTCTGTCTGTAACACATCATCCATATCATCTCTTCGAATCTGCACTTCACTCCCCCTCTCCCCCTGAAGTGGAGAGTCGGAAGAGGGTTTCACAAAATACGAAACTTCCTCATGGAAGGTGACATCCATGGTAATATAAGTTTTTTGAGTCGGAGGATGATAACACTTATAGCCTTTTTTATTGTTAGCATACCCAATAAAGACACACTGGAAAGCACATGCATCAAGTTTACTCCGCTGATGAGAGTAGATATGCACATACGCAATACACCCAAACACTTTCGGAGGAAGCTTTGAGACAGAAACAAGAGAAACATGTTTTTGTAACACATCAAACGGTGTCTGAAAATCAAGAACCCGACTTGGAGCACGATTGATCAAATACACAGCAGCCAAAACAGCATGACCCCACAAATGATTAGGAACACATTTATCTAACATCAAGGAGCGAGCAACCTCCATTATTTGACGATTCTTCCGTTCGGACACACCATTTTGTTGGGGTGTAAACGGAGTAGTCGTCTGGTGAATAATACCATGATCACGGAAAAAACATGCCAAAGTGTGATTCACATATTCTCCTCCGTTATCAGACCTGAAGACCTTAACTTTGGTCTGAAACTGAGTAGATACCATTGTACAAAATTCTTGAAGAAGTAACGGAACATCACTCTTATTTTTCATCAAGAACACCCAAGTTACCCGAGTACAATCATCAATAAAAGTAACAAACCAACGGAATCCATTAGAAGTAACTTTTGCAGGACCCCACACATCAGAATGTATCAAATCAAATGGTAAAGTAGCTTTAGAATCACTTACAGGAAAGGAAGCGCGATGACTCTTAGCCATGACACATGTTTCACACTTGAACTCTGAATCACTACAAGTGCGAAACAAAGAAGGAAATAGATGCTTCATATAACTGAATGATGGATGTCCCAATCGTCGATGCCACAACCAAATTTGATGTCTGTTATCCACTTTAGCACTTAAAACTTGATGATTATTTGAACCGGAAACAACAGTATCCTCCATAGTCAAGATGTACAAACCCCCTATCCTTTTACCATAACCAATTATCTTCTGAGTTTGAATATCTTGAAAATAACAATACGTAGGATAGAAGTGAGCAGAACAATATAAAGTATCAAGAAGTTTTCCTACCGACAAAAGATTGCACTTAACATCAGGAACAAGTAAAGCACGGACCAGTGATAAGGTTGGAGTCAAAGAGATAGTGCCTTCACCCTTCACAGGGGAAAGTGCTCCATTTGCACTAGTAATATACGGATCACGAACATAATCACATAACTCATCAAACACTCTAGGGTCACTCGTCACATGATCAGTGGCCCCAGTATCAATTATCCATTTATTTGTTCCACCAAGATGCATAACAACACTATGATTATATTGAGCCATTGAACAAAATCATGAACAATAAAGGCACAAAAGATACGCAGCGGAATGAAAACAATTTACCAGACTGTAGCAATCACTGTTTACGGCACTGTAGCAAATACTATTCACAGCACTGTAGCAATCAATGTTCACGCACTGTAGAAGACCACTGTTCACGGCACTGTAGCACGACACTTTTTTTTTTTTTTCACACGGAGGAAATCACGAAAAATGTGGGCACAAAATTTAAAGCACATAGGTCACCAAGAGCGAACTGCTCTGATGCCATATTGAACTAAACATGGTAAATACCAATATTAAACTAAACATGGTAAATACCAAAAAATATATGATAATATTTGGGAATTTCTTATATATTCATTAATCTCCAAAGTGGAGTATATATAGGAGTTACAATTGGTATTACATATGTACTTCACCAATGTGGGACAATAAACTACTATTTACATTTTAACTAATGTATAACTCGCAACACCGACGTCATCTACACCCGGGAAAATTAAGTGTTGAGCAAAATGGTTCTGCACCCCTTGATCAGGAAACCCCACTAAACCAGTCTTTGTCACGTCCACTGTAGAAAACAACTTGCCAATAGTCTCAATCCTGATTTGAGTTCCTCGGTTACTAGCTAGTTGGCAGAGTGAGTGTGTATGGAATCTATATATGTATACGTACACATGCTCCAATGGCCCAGAAGAGCCACCATACTACGTACTCTGGTGTTCGACAATGGAAGGTGATTAAGAGGATGATTAATTTATGAACCCCTAATGATGCTTAATCAAATGTGAAGATCTTGCTATGATCTGTATTGACGTCATTACATGCAAAGCTTTACTTAATGCAAAGTTGATGCCATCCCACTAGCATTGTATTTGTATATCTTATTACTACTAACATTAACCTACAGCAACCGGCCATATTTGCACCACATATACTTATAGCATAGGAAGTAACTCATGGATTTACAAAAGATAGCACAAAATGTCTAAGTCGTTCACTGATTCGAACCCGGAATGCATGTATAGAAACTCAACACCTTATCCATTAAGATATTGGACCACCTATAAAATAACAACTATTTAATTAAATTCCCTACAAATAATAATCACTATTACATGTTGACTGGTGAATGAAAGACCTACCAATTTATCATACAGTAAGAACACGCAGTATGTCAAAGAATTACAACCACACGCACGTACACAATTAGAGATGGATACCTTCGGTTGGTGTCTAAATTTCTATAACCGATCATCATTTTGGGAACAACGTCTAAAGAAAATATTCTCTTAACATGGGATGTTTATATTGATAGATTGTAATTATAAATCTTTGATCAAGTGCCAAATTTCCGTTTGACGATATAAACTTTTTATTAGTAACAGAAGTAAATCATTTATGTTATCATCAAACCGTCAACTTAAATCACTCATTTGGATGAGAATTTAACAATCACTAAGAAAACATATCATTACATCTGCCAATTCCTATCTAACAAGGTGGTAGCTATACCAATGATTCCCAAGACCTACTCAGAACCATGAATCTGGGCGTATATGTTTGCAGAGGATAAGTCAGCAATAATGAAACTTGCTAGCTAATAATAATGGAGAACATGGAAGATCCAGGTTCCACATATTTAACTGATTGAGGTTGTGTTATAAGTGCTTTCTCGTACCCCAATTATGCTTCACCAATATATTTCTTTACATGGGAATATTCTCAAAATAGATACTTTGCACTAAAGCATTATAAACAATTTGGGTCTCCACTAAGAAAGGAAAAAGGTGACGATTTTAGGTATTGATCTAGAAATAGAATGCTTCCAAATTGCGTCCCACAAACTTTGAGGCCTCGTTTGGTAGCTGGTATAAGAGATCGGATAGGATAGTTAATACGGTTCCAGGTGTTTCGTGCAATTCTGTACTAAATAGTACCCGTATTACTTATACTGGGCCCACACATTTATCCGGTGTATGCCCGTTTATTTATCCTTCCAAAAACCTTCGTATAATTAGTCGGTTCCATCAGTCTTGCTCCATCGCTCACACTCTCTCAGATCGTTCTGCTAGGTCGCTGCCGTTGCCATCGCCAATCCCGGATTTGTCTTCCTTATTTTCTTCTCCTTCGTCTTCTATCTCTCCTCGTCGTGGTACCCGCATGAGTTCGCATGTCACCGGTCCTGGGAATTTTTTGGTTGCAGAACTTTTGTTCTGCGATTTGTAATTTGGGGATTTTTTGTCAAAGTAATTTGGGAAATTTACATTAGCATAGTTTTTGTTAACCATTTGTTGTCATAATGCTTTGTTAAAGGGTTGAAGGAAAGATTTCATAATGCTTTGTTGTCATAATGCTTTGGCAGAAGAAACCCAGGTGAAAGAGGCTCCGGTAACAGAGGTTCTGGAACGGGTTCTGGGCATGGTGGAGTCGAGAAAGGACCGGAGCTCGGTGTCGCTGGTGTGCAAGGGTATGGTGGAAGAACAGCTGAGTACCCGCTGCTGGAGGAGCTCCGGCTGAAGAGGATGAGAGTCTGGAGATGTTGGGTGTTTGTTCTGGTGGGTTCAAAGCTCTTTCGCTTGTCAGCTGTGATGGGTTCAATACTGATGGAAATTGTTTTTCATAAAAATAATAACAATACAATTTATCCGGTATAATACCAAACACAATATTAAATAGTCGGTCTTTAATCCGATATTACACCAAACGCCCGACTAATTTAGTCAGTACTATCCGGTGACTATTTATCCTATCCGATTGAAATAGTCAGTACAGTCCGAGCTGCCAAACGAGGCCTGAGTGGATAAGGATTGTCTGTCCTCTCACTTTCGGTGTCCTTCCGTGCCCTCCTGTTTTATGTGGTCATGGTTAAACCACGTCAATATTTTATATTGTATTTTTATAGAGATAATAAGACAAAAATGAATAGTAATATAAAATGTTGATGTGGCTTAACCGTGACCACACAAACAGGAGGGCACGGAAGGGCACCAGAAGTGGGAGGGTAGACAATCCTTATCCAACTTTGAGTGGTGTCATTTTTTAACTCAATCAGTAGGATTAATATAATAACTTGCGGGCATAATCATTTGCCAATTTTTTACTACCTTGGAATGGAAATGACCACTGGATGACCTGTGTGTTGCTCTGTTGACGCTGGGAGCAATACTGTTTTTGAGTAAATTATAGGCGTTTCGATTAGGAAAACAGACAACTCAATGTGGTATATCGATTTTATTGACACGATCTTGGCTTTGTTGAGGTAGTTAATTAAGTTTGTGTTAAGTCTGAGTGTGATCCACTGAGTAAGACTTTTCTTAATTAAATTAATTGAAATCCTCATTTTGGTTCTAGAAATCTCCATAACCCGTATGATCCAAAAATTGAAAGTTTCGGATCATAAGATGACGTTGCAGAGTAGATCTAAATGAGTGGTTATTTTTGTATCAACTTACCACTGATTAGCACTTGAGTTCTCATGTATATAATAACGCCCAAGTGCGAAGTAGGTAGTAAGCGAATACGGCTGTCCACTCGATCGAGGCCGTTCTACAATTTATATTAATGATCTAAGTTATTCATTTTTCAAATCTTCAATTAAATTTTATTCTTGCAAAAATACACACAGATCAGATATTGTTTAGCCATTGGCTTGTTGTCGAGAACATTTAATGATAACCCAACATTATTTGTTTATTTATATCATCATTATTGGATAACCAAACACTTCCTTTTACGTGAATTTTTGCAAGGAAGTCGAGGTTAGAGATGTGTTAGCTTACTAACTGGTTGAAATTTGAGATTCTACCGTAAAATGAATTGGCAATATAGTCACTACCAGAAATTACCATTTGTCTGACGAAGTTTTGCCCAACGAAAGACAATTCGTCAGGCAATTGTCTTTCGTCTGGCAAATAGTCTTTACCCGACGTAAAACCTATGTTCATCGGGGTGAAAATGATTAACGCTTTGGTTTCTTCAAAAGCTTTTGTACGACAAACATAATTCGACGGGCAAAGCTACAATCGTCATGTAATGGTTTTGTGCCAAGGGAAAACCTTGGTGCCAAAAATGGCAATTAACGCGACGAACCATCCAAGTTTTGTCGCACAAAGGTGCAAATTAGTGTTTACGGTTTTTATTTTATCGGGTCAAGTGGAAATATTTGTCGAGGTCAAGTGGAAATATTTGCTGGATAAAGTGAGAGACATGGTTGGCACATTTAATCTTTTGAGGATTTTCACAATCTGCAAAAAAAAAAATTCAATAATCCAACTATCAAACTTGTTTGTATATACTCCAAGATCGCATACGCCAAAAATCACCAAAAATAAACTTTTGAGGATTAGGTAACGGGACAAAATCCTTTGACGGTTAGAAACGAAGATTCATGATTTAACTGTCATTTTAGCTCCGATTTTGATAATTTTTTTTTCAACTACACTCTTCGACCCTAGAATAATACAATGAATGAACCTACTCACCAATTTAAAATATTTACATTAGTGAATACCACAAAAGCTTACATTATACTTAATGGAACTATAGAATAAACTCTAAGTGTTTGTTGAATCTATTATCTTGGTGGGATACGCATTCTACGAAACTAGTTTTAACGATCCAACCATGACACTTGTTTGTAGATACTCCGAGATTGCATACACCAAAAATCACCAAAAACAAACACTTGGATATTAGGTAAGGGGACGAAATCCTTCGACGGTAAAAAACGAAACAACCATTTTACACTAGTAAATGCCAGTCCTTGACCCTGGAAGAATACCATAAACTACAAGTGTTTTGTTGAATCTATTGTTTTGACGGGATACGCATTCTACAAAACTAGTTTCAACAATCCAACCATCAATTTTTGTTTATATATACTTCGAGATCGCATACGCCAAAAATATCAAAAACAAATGTTCGAAGATTAGGTCATTTGGGACGAAATCCTTTGACGGTTAGAAATGATAAATTATGATATAACAATCATTGTAGATTATTTTTTACAACTACACATATCGACCCTAGATGAATACAATGAACACACGATCATCAATTTAAAATATTTACAATAGTGTGTGTTGATGCACAAAATCAATGAGGACTTTGGTACAACAGAAAGTGTTAAGTTTGTGACCTTCGCTAGATTGCTCTGGTCACAAGATGTACGTGGTTCACCCAGATTGGCTACGTCCACGGAGTAGAGGAGTTCTCATTAATTGTGAAGGGTTTACACAAGTACATAGGTTCAAGCTCTCCTTTAGTGAGTACTAGTGAATGATTTAGTACAAATGACAATAGGAAATATTGTGAGAGAATGATCTCTATTTATAGAAAAGAGTTTCTAGTTTCATTGTGACATTGACACGTGTCGTGTTGTGATTGGCTTCTGATGTTGACACGTGTCGCACTATGATTGGCTTCTAATGTCGACACGTGTTGCGCTGTGATTAGCGTCCTGGTTGGAGGGAAACTCTTCTGGGTCCTTAACGGTATAATGTTGACCGGTGCTCAGTAGTTTCGGGATTGGTCAAGTATGGTACAAACAGTGCTCCCCTAAGTTCTCGAGTGAGGGAAGTTCCTCGATTGGGGACTTGCAAGATCCAAGTCATTGAGTAATCACGAAACTTCTAAGTACCGAAGTGTGATATCCTTTTCACTTGCCTTATCTGTCTCATATGTAGATGTGGCATCATCTCTGGAAGTACTTCTCCTTCATCCAGGGGTGGTATCTTTAACCGATGAAGATGCACAAGGTAATGTATCAATTTCACTTGAAGCTTACTTGTAGTTTCGGGCTTGGTCAAGTGCGATACAAACCCTATAGTAAGAGTCCCCCAAGTCGCCGAGTTAGGAGATTTGCTGAAAGAGGTAACAGACAAGGTAAGCAATCAGAATTCCAAGCAAGCAACCTGGATCGGAGGTTCGACTTCGGCTTCTGGTTGATTGTTCTCATTCTCCATGTGTCGTAAACAGCAACAAGGATAAGGAGAAGCAAATGGAGAAGAGATGATATGAGATACTTTTACTTTTGAAGAAGTAACTTTCCACAGGCTTATTCTTGAACTGGGCTGGAGGGTTTTCTGGTTTCCTCCAAAGTATAAGGCCAACTCAAGAATTTGAGGGTCAAAACAAGTTCATTCTATTACACTTGTCTCCACATGCTTCCTTGTATCCTTCTCACTTGCCCTATCTGTTCCTCAGGCAGATGTGGTATCTTCTCTAGAAGCATAAGATGTTGAAGATGAGTACTCGAGAACAATGCCAGATAAGTAATCAGGCAAGGGGTTCCAGGCAGTCAGTTCCTAACTAGAAGCTTGATTCCAAGTGCTGACTGATTGCTCTCTTTCTCCTTATCTTGCAAGTAGGAACAAGGCCAAAGGAAAAGACAGGGAAAAAGCATGATATGGGATACTCTTGCTTTTAACCCTGATGATATAAGATACTCTTGCTCTGGTGTGGCTTGTTTACAGAGGTATTATCGGGGGGAAAAGAAGTTGAGTATTTTGAGAAACTCTGCTAAGAGTGCCCTCTCGGATGTGAAGAAAAGTTGAGCATTTTTTTTATTTGCAGGTATGCCTGGCTGTGGAGGATGGAGGTCAACATATATAGAAGTCTACTTAACAACAAGTAGTAGTGCTATTCCTTTACCCTTCTTAGTCATAGCAATGTAGTAGGAGCTGCAAGCTTCACGTGTTTTAACTTTGTCAGAGCACTTTGAAAAAGTGGTCTGTGGTATCTGGAAAGCTGATGTTGCATGTGAAGATTGCAGACAAGCTTTATCCAAGGAAATCTGGCTCTCGAAGTTTGGAGAGCGGTGCCTCTTCGGTATTCGAACAAGCAATCCTGTTGGGGATCTGGCTCTCGAGATTCAGAGAACGGTGCCTCTTTGATTTTTGAGAAAGCAATCCTGTTGGGAGTCTGACTCTTGAGATTCGGAGAGCAGTGTCTCTTCGATTTTTGAGAAAGTAATCTTATTGGGAGTTTGGCTCTCAAGATTCGGAGGGCGATGCCTCTTCGATTTTTTAGCACGTAATCCTGTTGGGATTCTGGCTCTCGAGATTCCGAGTGCAGTGTCTCTTCGGTTTTTGAGAAAGTAATCCTGTTGGGAGTCTAGCTCTCAAGAATCGGAGGGCGGTGCCTCTTCGATTTTTTAGCACGTAATCTTGTTGGGAGTCTGACTCTTGAGATTCGGAGAGCGGTGCCTTTTCAATTTTTGAGCAAGCAATCTTCTTGGGAGTGTTTTCTCGAATGTGAGTAAAGGTTGGGCATTTTTGCCAGTCTGCCTTGCTACGGAGCACGGAGGTTGACACACATTAGGACTTTCTAGTTATTAAGCAGTGGTGATGTTCCTTTACCCTTGTGGGTAATAGTAGGGTAGCTGGACCTTCAAAATTTATGTGTCTAAACTTTGTCGGAGATTTTTGGCAAAGTTATCTGTGGTACCTGAGGAGCTGATGTTGCATGTGGAAAGTGGTGCCTCTTCGAAATCCGGAGAGTGGTGCCTCTTCGATTTTTAAACCAACGGCCCTGTTGCCTTTTCTTTTATAAGGGCACCAATTGTGTGCAAGAAGTACATTCAGAGAGTTATTGCTTGTAGGAATTTTCCCCTTACTTCAGAGATTTATTGCACTTCATTTCTCCTTCATCATTTGTGAGAATGTCTAGCCCATTTGACTGTCGTTTTGACTTGAACTTTGGTGAAGAGGCAGCTATGCCTTCTCAAGACAGCATATGGCGCCCATCCTTCTTATCCCTTACTGGTCATCTTGCCATTGGGGACTCTATGATGAAGAATGATATGACCACTGCGGTGGTGGCCAGGAACCTTCTCACTCCCAAAGATAACAGACTACTTTCCAAACAGTCTGATGAGTTGGCTGTTAAGGATTCTCTGGCTCTTAGTGTTTAGTGTGCAGACTTTGTGTCTAATATGGCCCAATGCCTATTTTCTCAAACCCGCCAAGTTGAATCATTGGCGGCTGAAGTGATAAGTCTCAAATATAAGATGAGAGGGCTCAAGCATGAGGATAAACAGTTGAACAGGCTCACATATGACTATGCTACAAACATGAAGAGGAAGCTTAACCAGCTGCAGGAATTTGATGGTCAGATTTTACTTGATCATTAGAGGTTTGTGGGTTTGTTCCAAAGACATTTATTGCCTTCGTCTTCTGGGGCTGTACCGTGTAATGAAGCTTCGAATGATCAACCTTCGGTGCCTCCTCCTTCTGGGGCTCTGCCGACTGCTGAGACTTCTCTTGAGCAACCTTTGTGAAGGTTCCCTCTTGTTTGTTTATTTTGATTCATGTATATGTACATATTTGTAACTTATCGGAGATATCAATAAACAAGCTTTGCTTCCTTTCAATGTATTGTGTTAAATACACCAAGGCCTTCTTCACTAAGTTCTTTGAATTTTTCCTTTTGTTGAAGCTTTATGAGTGAAGCATGTAGGTTGAGGTAGTGCTCCCTTAATTTCCCGAGTGAGGGAAATTTCTCGTTGGAGACTTGAAAAATCCAAGTCACTGAGTGGTCGTGAGACTTTCGAGTATCAAGGTGCAGTAGCATATGGTAGGAGTCCCCCAAGTCTCCAGTCGAGAGAGCTGACGAATAAGGCATTTCCTTTCTAAGTGGTAGCCCAAAACTCCTTCTTCATATATATTTGTTATGAAAGTTGTTAGGCCCAAAGAAGAGGAGGCCTAGGCAATTTTTATTTTTATTTTTTGAAATATTTTTTTCGAATTTTTGAATTTTCGAATTTCCGAAAAAAAAAATATATATTTTTTTTAAAGCTTTGTAGGTGAAGCTTTGAGGTTGAAGCTTTGTTGGGTACCATGAATTGATTTTGCTTCACACTATCTTAATCAAGATAGTGTGAAGCTTTTGTAGGTGAAGCTTTTGTGTTGAAGCTTTGTAGGTGAAGCTTTTGTGGGTGAAGCTTTTGTGGTAGGTGAAGCTTTTGTGGGTGAAGCTTTTGTGGTGAAGCTTTTATGGGTGAAGCTTTTGTGGTGGGTGAAGCTTTTGTGGGTGAAGCTTTTGTTGGTGAAGCTTTTATGGGTGAGACTTTTGGGTGAAACTTTTGTAGGTGAAGCTTTTATGGTGGGTGAAGCTTTTGTAGGTGAAGCTTTTGTTGGTGAAGCTTTTATGGGTGAAACTTTTGTAGGTGAGGCTTTTGTAGTTGAAGCTTTGTAGGTGAAGCTTTGAAGTTGAAGCTTTTGTTGGGTACCATAAATTTATTTTGCTTCACACTATCTTGATCAAGATAGTGTGAAGCTTTTGAGAATTTGTAGTTGTCCTCCATTGATGAAGCTTTTGTTGGTGAAGCTTTTGTGGTGAAGTTTTGTTGGGTACCACAAATTGATTTTGCTTCACACTATCTTGATCAAGATAGTGTGAAGCTTTTGAGAATTTGTAGTTGTCCTCCATTGATGAAGCTTTTGTTAGTGAAGCTTTGGAGTTGAAGCTTTTGTTGAGTACCATGAATTGATTTTGCTTCACACTATCTTGATCAAGATAGTGTGAAGCTTTTGAGAATTTGTAGCTGTTCTCCATTGATAAAACTTTTGTTGGTGAAGCTTTTGTGGTGAAGCTTTGTTGGGTACCACGAATTGATTTTGCTTCACACTATCTTGATCAAGATAGTGTGAAGCTTTTGAGAATTTGTAGTTGTCCTCCATTGATGAAGTTTTTATTGGTGAAGCTTTGGAGTTGAAGTTTTTGTTGGGTACCATGAATTGATTTTTCTTCACACTTGTTTTGGTTTACAATCTATTTGTTTTGTTTTCAAATTCGTCAAAATCAAATCCCCCTTTACTTTAAAGTGTTTTATTAGTCAAAATCTGTTTTGATTTGTGTTTTTAAGTGTCTTGAGTCAAGTTAGAGCCTAATTTCATCCAGAACCATCCCTAGAGTCGGTTTAGAGTCTAATTCATTGTTTTAAGCTGTTTTGAGTCTTTTAAACTAGTTTTGAGTCTTTTTAGTTTGTATTGCATCTTTTGAGTCTAGTTTGGTGTTTTAAACTTAATTTTATTTTTTTAAGTCAATTTAGAGGTTATTAGCAAGCCCTCCTAATCTCCGGTCCAGAACGATCCCTACTTACATTCTTTACTATAATTGATACAAGAGGGTTTAATTTGTGTGTTAAATAATTTTCGCATCAAATTTTTGGCGCCGTTGCCGGGGATTAGCATCTTTGCTAATCCCTTGTTGTTTCTTTTTGTATATTTTTGTGTCTTTTGTTTTTAGTTACTAACTTTGTTTCTGTTTGTGTTTTTTTTTTTTTTTTTTGTTTTACTTTTGATATTTCATTTAGTTTTGTTTCCTTGATTTCAGGTACTAGAGAAGTAAGACACGGATTTTGCTACCATTCAAGCTCAACTGGCGAAACTTACTTCTCAATTGTCACCATATCCCGAAAAGACCACAATGCAAAGTATCCCTACATATGGTGTGTCTTATGGGCAAGGATATCCAACTCATCAATGTTCTCAATTCGCTACGAATGAAGATGCTTGGGGTTATCAGCCAATCATGGGACAACATGTTTTCCAACGCTTACAATTCGGATTGGAGAGATTATTCAGATTACATGTGGGGAGAACCTCAACAATTCCAACAAGATAGATATTGGCAGCAAGAAGATGAGTTCTATTAAAGACCTATGCAGCCACCACAACCTTCTCCACAATAATTCCAATCAAATTCAAGTATGCCTATGAGTTATGATGAAATTCTTGATGTACTAACCTCGTTGACGCAAGGCTCACAACAAGAAGAATATTTGCCACCATCGGATGAGTTCTATCACTGGCCATATGAACCATCACAGCCACCACATCAATATGCCCAATTCAATTCAGGTACGTCTTTGGATAATGATATGTTTAATAAGTTACTCACCTCTTTGAACAAGGAAGTAAAAAATCGAAACAAAGAGATGCAAAATCAAACCAAGAAGACGGGTGAATTGGAGAAGCAAATTGGGCAGATTATGAAGTTCATGGTACAAATTCAAGAGCAAAGTGAACTCTCCAACTCAACTATTGAAAATTTGAAGGAAGATTTTGAAATCCATGATGCTATCACTTTGGGAAGTGCTATGGAGGTTGGAGGTGAACCTAAGACATCCAAGCCAAAACATGGATGAACAACTGCTGCTCGAAGAAGAAGAGAATAACAAGGCCACGGCAAGGGAAGAACCACCCTTGCCACAGCCCCATATGCCCTCTATGCCATCCACTATAACCAAGGTAAGCCTAAATTCAATTTGTCCTAACCCCGTTTCACCAAATGTCTTTATTCCTTGCAGGATCATGCAATCCAAGGAAGAAGAGGGTGAGAAAGGCATCTTCGAAACCCTTCTAAAGAATCAAGAGCAAGAAGTGGATGGGGAATGTCTAGAATTCATCAAAGAAGATACACTTGAGACGAAAATTCCCAAAGAAGTTGGATTTCATGACACGGGAAAAGTCATAAGTCTCAAAACATCAAATCTGGCCAAGTCCCATATCCCTGATGTGGTGTTCATAATTGAGTTTGTGTTGGAGCAAGCAAGTAAGCCATCTTCTCCAACTTCGATTTTATTATATACTAACTTGCTGATTTTGATGATTCAGGCACCTACGCTAGAATTTAAACCATTGCCGGATCACGTCAAGTATGACTTTCCATTCAAGGATCAATTCCATGCTATGGGCCCTATCCAAGTTTAGAAGGAAGTTTCGTCCGGCTAGAAGACGTTAAAGCAAGCGCTTCTTGGGAGGCAACCTATGTATTCAAATAAGGAAGATTTTTGAATTGCTCCACGATTGGTTTTGTGTTCTTAAAAACCTTCCCTTTTCTGCAATTTTATTTTGCCATGATTGTCATTTTTATTTGTTGCTTGTTTAAATTGTTTTTGGTGTGGGTTTATTTTTGAAACATTGACAGATATGCAAGGTATTTTACATTCATTTTCATAAAAAAAAAGGGAACATTAAGCAGAAAAATACAAGAGAGAGCCTTCATAAAGGCTACTTAGGAGAAGTGTCAGTAGTCGGCTGAGCCTCAGAAGGATGAGGCATCGGAGGTTGATCATTTGAAGCTTCATTACGCGGTACAACCCCAGAAGACGAAGGCAAATGCTGTTGGAACAAACCCACAAACCTCTGATGATCAAGTAAAATCTGACCATCAGATTCCTGCATCTGGTCAATCTTCCTCTTCATGTTTGTAGCATAGTTATGTGCGAGCCTGTGCAACTGTTTATTCTCATGCTTGAGCCCTCTAATCTCCTATTTGAGACTCATCACTTCAGCCACCAATGATTCAACTTGACGGGTTCGAGCAAATAGGCGTTGGGCCATATTAGACACAGAACTTGCACACTGCACACTGAGAACCAAAGAATCCTTAACAGCCAACTTATCAGATCGTTTGGAAAGTAGTCTGTTATCTTTGGGAGTGACAAGGTTCCGGGCCACCACCGCAGCTGTCATATCATTCTTCATTACCGAATCCCCAACGGTAAGAGGACCAGTAAGGGATATGAAGGATGGGCGCCATATGTTGTTTGGAGAAGGCATTGATGCCTTTTCACCAAGGTTCAAGTCAAAATGACGGTCGGAAAAGCCAGACATTTTCAAAGGTGTTGAAGAAAGAAGAGGTCGGACAAGTCAAGATCGTAGAAGTGCAAGAAGGGAGTTTCTACAAGCAGAAATTCAAGTGTGCTTTGAAACGTACTGCATACCTCTATAAAAATCAGCATTCGATGGGATTTCAGAGATCGAATAGGCGAGCTTAGAAATCAAAGAGGCCAATTCAAAAATCGAAGAGGCGTTAGCTTTCTCAAAAACTGGGCTTACACAGAAACCACGAGCCAATCTTCTTTTCCAGATTTGTCCGCACTTGTCACATGCAACCTCTACACTCGACGGAGCTTAGAACTCGAAGAGGCGAGCTCAGAACTTGAAGAGGCAAGCTCACAAATCGGAGAGGCATCTGCTTTTCCAGACGTGTCAGCGCCTGTCACATACACACTCAGCTTTGCGGAAATCATGGGCAGTTTGTCGAAGCGTCGATTCCAGATATCGAAAAGGCATCAGCTTTATCTAGACGTGTCAGCATCTGTCACATACAAACTCAGCCTTGCGGAAATTACGAGCAATCTATCGAAGATTTCTGGTGAAGTAGAAAGCACGTGAAGTTTATTGTTCAATCATCCAACGGTTGCCGACAAGAGTCAAAGAATAGTACCGGTTATTATTTCCTATAAATGTCGACCTTCACCCTCCATAGAAAGGTAGACATACATAATCTTCCGTCATCTCCAAGAATGCCTTCCCAACGAGGCTTCTCGAGTCACTCAATGTTCCTTATTCCTTAGGGTACCTCTGCAAACAACTCATCCAAAGCAAAAGTATTTCATATCATGAAGGTTGAAAGCAAGAGTATCTCATATCATGCTTTCTCCCTGTCCTTCTCTTTGTCGTTGTTTTCATTTGCGGGACAAGGAGAAAGAGAGCAATCAACCAGCACTTGGTATCAATCTTCCGATCTGGAACCGACTGCCTGGAACCCCTTCCTGATTGCTTACCTAGCCCTGCTCTCGAGTACTCATCTTCAACATCTTATGCTTCCTCTTCATTTACCACATCTGCCTAGGGAACAGATAAGGGAAGTGAAAATGATACCTCGAAGCATGTGGAGACAATGTGCTAATTCATCTTCAACTAGGGACAAGGAGAAAGAAAGTAAGAGGTGGGCACTTAGAAAGATTAAAGAAAGAAATAGACCATCACCTCTACCTCGTGCCTGCCTACCGTGCAGAAGAAACAAGCAGAGAAGAATGCAGATTGCACAATCAAATCAACCCAGCAGAAAGAGTCTGATTTGAAACCAAGGAACTCTCGCTCAGAATTCCGTGCCAGTTCGAGATCAAAGTTGTGGAAAGATAACAAGATCATCTATCTCCAAAACCAGATTTGCATTCTTAAACTCTACTCTGTCTAATTTTTACTTTGCCATACTTGTCATGTTTATTTGTTGTTTGTTTGATTGTTTGCTTATGTTTGTGTGAGTTTATGCTTGAAACATTGAGGACAATGTTCGATTTAAGTGTGGGGGGGTAACCAAGTTGTTTTGCATGAAATTCGTGGGAGTTTATCACCCATTACTTCTAGTGTTGTTCCTTGCTGTTTTAAGTGTTTTTATGCTGTTTTGGAGTGTTTTAGTGTGTTTTGACATAAAAATCCGAAAATCTCATAAAAATTTGAAAAATTGTTTTGAAAACCCCAAAAAGAGTTGTTTTTATGTGTTTGTTTGTGTCTTAGGGTACCTTCTAACACAATGATGAGGATTTGGTTTTTTATTACATGACTGTTAAAGAGAGTTATAAACATGGATGAAAATTTGATTTACTCTTTGGTGTATGCTTGGTTGTGGTTATAATTTATGAATTCACATGCAATCATAAAGGAAAAAATCAGTTTTTGTAACATGCTTGAAAGAAGGAACTCAAATGAACGCTACAACCTTGTGAGACTTGAGCCTAAACGTTTATTTGGAGAGTTAATAATATGTGCATCATTGTTTTCTAAAGTCGTTGCATGATCTCATTATTCTTTGCTTGGTTGCTACTTAGAAGGCGTTTCATCATTTAGTTCCAAATGCTAGAACTCATGCCTATTTCATTCAAAGCATGCTATTGATTTGCATAACACATATTCAAGATGAAGTTGTGTAATGACCACCAAAGCCAAATTTCCGTGCCCCTATTTCATTATGTGTTTAAGTTTAACCCTGTTGAGCCTTGTTAAGCCTATGTTCTTTGTTAACCCACACTATCCTTATCTAGCCTAGTGTTAGGACCATCCATACCCTTGTCCTTGAAGCATAGTAAAGCATGACTTAAAATGAACTCCTTTTTTATCAATGTATTGCAGAAATCAAGTGTGGGGGAAGTGATTCTTGTGTGTGTGTGTGTGCCAAAGTCCTTAATAAGGCACGGGTAGAAAAGAAAAAAAAAAGAATTGAAAAAAAAAGTATGAAAAAGAGCTCTAAAGTGTTGTTTGTTAAAGAAAGGGTTCAAAACATTGAATTCAGACCTAAGTGTTGCATAAATCTTCCCTTTGTAATTAAAAGTTGATTATGCATTCTAAAGTGATTTCCAAGTGTCTATTTCATTGCTTTGCTTGCTATCGCTTTAAGAACGTTTGTTATCCCTATCCTTTCTTTGTTAGCCATTACCCCCAAGCCCTGTTACAACCCTTGACTTCAATCTTGAGTGTTGTGTGTTTCAATTTGTGGAGTTCGAAATTGGTATGAGCATATGGTGTCACTGGTTCTCGCATCTAAGTAGTAGCATTCCATTCATGAGATCATATCTAAACATGCTTAATAACTCTTGAAAATTGCTTTCTTTGTTATAACATATGTGAGTCCTAATCTTTCGTGTTTACATCAATCTTCTCACATGTACTAGTGTAGGGTGTGTAGTCAGAAAATGTGTGTGAAAATAGAGAGTATCTTGTAAGGAATTGAGCAAATTCTCTAAGGCATGTTACTACATTCAAAACATCGTTTTAATTGGTTAATTGTGAACTAGTAAGTGGTGACTGTGATTAAGTATGTGCTCAAGTGTAAGGGTGACCAAAATCTGTGGGAATGATGATTTTTAACACGTGATGTTTCATTAAAAATCCCTAAGGCAATTGTTGGAAGGTCTAGGTTGTGTTTTGTTTTGTTTTGTTTTATTTGTTTTGTTTTGCTCGAGGACTAGCAAAAGCTAAGTGTGGTGGAATTTGATAGGAGTATATTTATGCGACTTAGTTAGCTTGTTTCTTGGCATTTATGTTGTTAGTTCGTAGTTATTTTAGTATTTTAAGCTATTTTCGTGTGTTTGTAGGTCCAAAGGGTTAATGTGGCAAAGAAGTGCATTTTGGAGCATTTTTGGGCATGGAATGGATAGCATATGCTTGGAGCAAAAGGAATGGACGGAATTTGAAGTTTGTGCATCATCATCTCCCTATAAATAACCATTTTAGCACACTCATTTCACCCAACACATCCACTCATTACAACCACCCAACACATTCACCTACCACTACATCCACTCATTTCACCCAACACATCCATTCACCTACCACTACATCCACTCATTTCACCCAACACATCCACTCATTACAACCACCCAACACATTCACCTACCACTACATCCACTCATTTCACCCAACACATCCATTCACCTACCACTACATCCACTCATTTCACCCAACACATCCACTCATTTCACCCAACACATCCACTCATTACAACCACCCAACACATTCACCTACCACTACATCCACTCATTTCACCCAACACATCCATTAACCTACCTCTACATCCACTCATTTCACCCAACACATCCACTCATTTCAACCACCCAACACATTCACCTACCACTACATCCACTCATTACCACCACCCACTACATCCTCTCCCTAGCCTATAAATATATCCATCCAAAGACACATTCGGGGGGACAGTTTAGGGAGAAGGGAGGAAGACACATTCTGCCGCAAGGCAGAGTCGTTTCTTCTTAACCATTCTACACATTCCCACAACAAAAACACAATTCCATGCACCTTCATTTCCCTTTCCTTGCCATGACCTCCATCCAACCTAAACACATTCAGCCATTCCCTTCCATATGTCCAGGAGGACCCTTGGACATGCTTGTCATTCAAGTTGGATTGTTGGAGCGTTTTTAGGTGTTTTCATTCTTTTGTTTTTAATGTCTAAATTTGTTTATCTTTGCTTTGTGAGTATGAGGAACTAAACCCCCTTTAGCTAGGGGGGAATTCAAAGCCATGAACATACTTGCAATATGAATTGATTACCTTCAGTTGTGATTTCATAAGTTGTGAATTCAATTTGTTTAACTGCTTGATTGATAACTTATTCGTGTATGTTTATTAAGATTGCACACTTAGTTTGCATGCATGAATATGATGCTAAAGTATAAGGGAGTTTCACCTAATAGTTACAAACTTATATTCACAAGTAGTGGAGGTCGCTTATAAATGATCGCGTTAAATGAATTCTTAGCAGGAGTTTCATGCTCATCATAGTAACGAATGCCTCGTCAATACTTATAGTTTTCATAATGCTTAATGATCTTTGATTGTATCTTTATTGTGTTGTTCACAAAAAGGACTTTTGAAGAATGCTTGAATTGTTGTATGCGTTTTCCCATCCAATTCAATAACTTAAGGAGAACTTGAAGGTTAATTTAAGCGGACTTAATTAACCTGGGGTGTTGAGTTTCATGATTTATCGAAATAACAACTGAAAATTGGTTTATGTGCAAATGTCTCATGTGTGGAGAAGAACCCTCTAGCTAGCCCATCATCCATAGTTTACCCAAATTCGTCCAAAATCTGTTTTAGTTTACAATCTGTTTGTTTTGTTTTCAAATTCGTCAAAATCAAATCCCTCTTTACTTTAAAGTGTTTTATTAGTCAAAATCTGTTTTGATTTGTGTTTTTAAGTGTCTTGAGTCAAGTTAGAACCTAATTTCGTCCAAAACCATCCCTAGAGTCAGTTTAGAGTCTAATTCATTGTTTTAAGCTGTTTTGAGTCTTTTAAACTAGTTTTGAGTCTTTTTAGTTTGTATTGCATCTTTTGAGTCTAGGTTGGTGTTTTAAATTTAATTTTATGTTTTTAAGTCAATTTAGAGGTTATTAGCAAGCCCTCCTAATCCCCGGTCCAGAACGATCCCTACTTACATTCTTTACTACAATTGATACAAGAGGGTTTAATTTGTGTGTTAAGTAATTTTCGCATCACAAACATACAATGATTCGTTGGTCAACACTTCTAAATTCGTCAGGCAAACCTAAAAATTTGCCCCTAATTTTAACCAAAAAAATAATATGCCACCGAAATAAAAGGTTGCTCCACGAAATACCAAATTTCATTGGGCAAACTTTATTTCCCACCAATTTTTTCGTCAAAATTAAACAAATCTAGACAACCTTTGCTCAACGAACCCTTGAAGTTTACCTGACAAAATTTTAGGATTTTTACACTTGTTAGTATTTTCTAATCCAACTAGAGATCGCACTGGTTTCCTATATTCTTGGAGATTCCTACAATCTAGGTGCACCGCAAGTAATTACACTTCGAAGGGGAAACAATATCTAATCTAAGATATTCTCGATCTTAGATTCTCCTGGTTCAATACGGAGTCTATATCCTAAAAGGTCTCTCTTTCAACTAATATAAATACCCTCATCTAGGGCATATCTCTAGTAACAAAATTCTTTCACGTAACACAATTCACTAGTAAAACGCGTATTGTTTGCTTATTCTCTCACCCATTGCTTGAGTCTTAATATTGCTTACTAACTTAACTATCGGAGAGCCTTTGGTTGGTACCACATCGGTACCTAAGCTCTGATTACGGTTGTTTACTTTCTTATAGGTGGCTGAACTGGCGTAGCTCCTCCGTCCGTGGCGGTGCACCAATTTGGTTCCAACTTCCAACATAGATGATCATCAAATGACAATTGAAAATTTAAGCTGTTCCAATTACGAAATTTGTAGATTGAAAATACGTAAGTTGCTGATGTGAGAATTACTTGACACACAAATTAAACCCTCTTTTTGACAATTGTAGTATAGATGTAAGTAGGGTATCGTTCTAGGCCGGGGATTAGGAGGGATTGCTAATCTATTCTAAATTAATTTAAAAATATTAAACAAGACTCAAGGACACAAAACTAGGCTAAAAACTCTAATAACTCGAAACACACTTAGAATGACTCAACATAATGAAAACAATCAATTTAGACACTAGGAACTGAAATGGACGGAAATTGAATTAAAAGACTAACAACAATGAAAACTAACTAAATAATATAATTTAATAATGGGGGGGTTTGGTTTTGACGAGAAGTAAATTAAACTTAAATAAATTACAGAATTGACAAAAGCATGAAATTAAGGTGAAAGGATAGGTGACGGACTAGCTAGAGGGTTCTTCTCCACACATGACACATATGCAACCTAAATTGATTTTCAGTTGTTCTTTCAATAAATTGTGAATGACAATGTTCCAAGTTAATTAGGTTCGCTTAAATTAACTCTTAGATTTCCCTAGATTCATTGGATTGAATGGAATACGCATTACAACCAAATTATTCCTCATCAAAGTCCCTAACTATGGAATACGCATGATAGAGACATTCAACAAAGATCATTAAGTTCAACGGAAATCATAAACATTGACTAGGCATTCATAACTATGGAATACGCATGTTAATCCAGCCTAGAATTCACTTAACACGATTGTGGATAACAACCTTCACTACTTGTGAATATAAGTTCATAACGATTAGGTGAAATTCACTTATATTCTAGCATCAAATTCATGCATGTAAATTAAGTATGCATTCTTAATCGACATACAAAAATAAGTTATCAATCAAGCAGTTAAGCAAATTAAATCACAACTCAGAAATCACAACTGAAGGTAATCAATTCATATTACAAATATATTCATGGCTTTGAATTAACCTCTAGCCAAAATAAATTTAGTTACACATTATTATCAAATTAAACCAAAAGTAAAACATGGGTTTGAGAAGATAAAACCAAGAAAACTAGAGTGAAGCTCCTTCTCTGTCTCTCTGTGCTCCCCGTGTCTCTGCGCTTCGTTTCTCTGCGCTCCCCCTCTCCCCTCTATTTTTCTGCTTGTTTTTGTTTTTGCCAATCCGAGTCCTCTCTCCCTGCGTCAGTCTTCCATTCCGCGCCTACCTTCTCTGTCTCTCCGTTCTTCTTCTACAAAACATGAATCATGATGATGTTTCAAACATCATCATGACTTATCATTATTATTATATTTATTAATTTTATTTAAAAGATGATCTACACAGACAATTTTGACGAATTTATTACATAAAATTTAACTTGTTCTCTTTTTATTTTCTTTGCTAGACAACTCCTATAATACGCAAAAACAAAGTGAATAGCTCAAAAATATAAGGAATTAACCAAGAAAAGACGAGTGAATTCGAAGTAAAAATATATATAAATATGATCCGATCAGTTGCAAAGGGTGGACAAGGTAGTTCGGTCTCATGTCTGTTGTCCCCAATTACATGTGTCATTCATGTCTCCTCTCCGTTTGATTGACATGTGTCATTCTACTTAACGGAGGTTTTGACTGTGTTAAGTCTTATTATTTTGTTTTATAGAATAAATTAATAATAGGATATGAATTGATAAAAGAATAAACCACTAGATGATAGTATGGGAGAACAAGACTGTGATGACACGCCAATGAATAAGCTACCCACAAATCTAGCCGATTGCTGCAACAAGAACCCCACCTTGTCGTCCAAATCAGTTGCTTTAGTAATTATCGGTCAATCAATCAAATCAAATTGGAGACGATGAATCAAATCGGACACGAGTCTATGATTCATATATAGTCGAGAGTTGGAATCCTATTTAGCCAAAATTGTTCTATTTCCGTTGACAAGGTTGAAGAGACAAATAGAGAGGGAGAATGAGGTTTATAGGTGGTGATAGGGGTGGGCAAACGGGCCCTTGGCCTGTGGGTAGGGGCGAGTATTGGCGGTTCGGGGCGAGTAGGTCGCGGGTCCATATTATTTTACATACAAAATAGGGTGGGGCGAGGTAGGCCCAAGTAAACATAGGGGCGGGGCGGATCCAGTTTTCTAAATACACAGGCCCCGCAGTCTCAAAGCTCAATCTCTCCTCCTAACTCCACCCCGTTTTCGAATCGTTCTCTAATCCCCCCACATTTCCATTGAGCCAAACATCCTCCATCCGCTCCAGAGACCCACACAGAAGACAAAACCATGTCATTGTTCTTGTACACCTCGAATTCAACCCCACTAATGAACCTTACACTGTCAGTGCTGAAGTATGTCACCTATGAAGCCTCCTTATCGACCCGATCGCGGCGGAGCATGAGCGAGGCCGAGTCCAATGCCGAAACTAGGTCCCGTTGATTTCAAGCGATACCCTAATCTTGCGTCAGAGGTGGCAGAGCATGAGGTGGTCGAGAACACTCCCAATCATCTTCTTCATCTGACTCAGACCCATACTTGCAGCGCACGACTCTGCTCATTGTCCTCTTCAGTTTTAAGATATTATGTTTTAAGGATTTAGGATTGAAAATTAAATTAGGGTTTTCTAGATTTAGGGATTTTTTGGGTTCTTGAACCTTGACCTCTATTATGTTCCAATTTCAAATCTTTTATTGAATTGAATTTGAATTGACTGAGTTTGAAACTTCTATTGAATTAAATTGAATTTGAATGGATTGTGTGCGTGAGTATACGTATATGTATGTGTGTGTGCATATATATATATGTAAGAATTGTTGTACTGAATATATATATATATATATATGTGTGTGTGTGTGTGTGTGTGTAAGAATTGATGTGCAATGCAAACTTAGTTTTAAAAAATAGCTCCTGTAATTTTCAAATTTGTTGTTCAATTCGATTGTTATAATTTGGATTTGTTAATCTATCACAACCCTACATGACTACTCTCTTCTTTCTGACATCTACTGGAACGATCATGATTCGAGAAAGCTAAAGAAGAAGAGAAGAGAAAAAGAAAAAGGACCCGTGGACCCAGCCTGAACCGGCCCGTTTGAAATTGGCCTTGTTAGGTCTGGTTCCTATATTAGAATTTGTTGGACCTGACCCGTTTCTTTTAAACCTGGGTCCGGTTCGATCCCTTCAAAATTGGGCTCGGCCCATGCCCAGCCCTTGGTGGTGATGATGGGTGGTGGTTGCGGCTATGTTACAAGGGATTTTTGGCTATGTCATTTCTCTGATTATTTTACAACACAAAAAAAATAAGACTTAATACGATTAAAAACTCCGTTAAGTAGGAGGACACGTGTCTATCAAACTGAAAGAAGACATGATTAAGATACCAAGTTGGGGACATCAGAACTGCGGCCAGGTAGTTCACCCTATAGAGTGAATCTAATATTTTTCAAGTAATAAAATATGGAGGAGGATTCTCTATCCTCCTAATCTCTCTACCCTTCCATGCCCTCTTAGTTGAACGGTCATGGTTAAGTCACGTCAACATCTTATATTGATTTTTTTTATAGAGATAATAAGACAAAAAACAATGTGTGAGAGGAGGGGAGGGAAGGGGATGGTAATAGGAGGGTAAAGAATCATCCTCCATAAAATATACTTAGTATCGTATGACAATGTGTTAGCGCATCTCCAATCATGCTCTTTATTTTATAGCAAAGTTTTAACTAAAACTATCAAAACATTATTTTAATAGCTCTCTAAAAAAGTTGTACTCTAACCATATTCCCTACTTTCAAGAATCATACTGGGTCAATAATTATCTAATAAGTATGAATTATTTATTTAAAATAATATTAAAACAATTAGCCATTAAGTATATAGAGCCATTGAGAACTCCTTTCTCCCTTCCTAATTTAAAATAACATTCAAACTATTAGCATTAATTATAAAAAGCCACTAGGAGCTTCTTTCTCCCTTCCTACTACTAAGAGCCTCCTAGATGACTCCTTATCTTATGAGTTGGATATGAAGTATGATTAGAGTTGATTTTTATTAAATCATCCCTAAATTTAAGTTAGAAGCTCATTTAGGGAGCTTATTGAAGATACTCCTAATAAGGTAACATATGACATGTATGGAGTGAATATTAGTTGGGCATCATTATATTTTTTTTTGTTCAATAATTATGCATCATAATCAAATGACCAAATCGGATAAATGGTCTATGTGGTTATAAACTATTCGGAAGGTAGCCTCCAGGGTAAAAAAAATTGGATTTAAACTTCTTTGGTGTAAAGCAAATTTAGTCTAAAAGTGATTTTTCCGTTGAATGCCTGCTAAATGCATGGACAATATTTTAGTAGCAATTATATACATTTTTATTCCAATTCATCCATCATTTTTATTGTGGAGGGTTTTAGTTTTATTTGTTGATTATACTGAAATTCAAAAGAAGAAAAATAATCTAGCTTTGAGGAGGAGGAATAGATGCTGCTTCCTTAATCTTTGTTGGATTGTTGCCATTCTATGGGAATAACTGATCGTTCACTACCAGATCAAATGGACAAATTAGGTCCTGGATTTCTGAAGGATCAAGGGATTCGCAGGTTTTGTCTGTGAAAGTTTGATATGCCCAGTAACGGTTGCAAGATGTGTTGCGATTGCATTACAAATAAGGTATTAAATATCGATGATATCGGATATATCGGTAGTCCAAAAACACGGAAATTTCGATGGAAATATCGGGATATTATCGATATCGATAAAAATTGAATAAAAACTAGGGAAATTGTAAGAAAAACTTAGAAATTTTTATTGAAACTTTGCAGGATGTTTATTTAGTCAATTATCTATTAGTTTATCACAAAAAATTGAAAGGAAATACATTGCATGATAGATATAACTGATTTAAGTTAATTATATAGTGAGCTGGCAAACATTGTGAGTGTAGAAAATATGTAGTAATTAATGAAAGAAATTTAAACACACCATAATCATTTATATATAATGAATTTGTACAATATTTTACACTTTATACATTGCATGGTAAGATACATGAGTGACTTAGCAAGGTCTAAAATGTCGATGATATCGGAAATATCGGTAGTCCAAAAACACGGAAATTTCGATGGAAATATCGAAATATTATGGATATTTTAGATCATGATTACAAACACCACCGGTATTGGTCCTAGATATCACTGCCCAGCTGTGGCAGATGGATTTGTGGAAAGTGTATTTAGGGCTCTGAGTGGGATGGCATCGAGATCAGTGATGAAGTTGAAAAGAAATTACAGACCTTCTTCTTATCCATACTTCACAGGCATGGCTTTGTGAAAATACACAGTACAGAGAAAGCATGAGGAAGAAGGTTATGAAAATACAATTTTATCCATGTATTTAACGGACATTTAACTGAACAAATATTTTTGGACTAAATTTGCTAACAGACTATACCACAAGGTTTTGAATCCGAAATTTTTATCACATGAGCTATCTTCCAAATATCTCCGATTTGACCTTATCAAACACATGGAAATGATGATCGAATTCACTAACAACTTAAAATATGTACTTAACGTTAATCAATTAAGAGATGAAAAAGGAGCATCAACTATTTGGAGGATGATTGGAGCAAAAGAAAAAGAGAGGATATTATCACTTTACACTTTGTTATGCGTTGTCCATACAAAGAAGAAGAAACTGTCAATTGCACATAGATCTCACAATAGTGGTGCACGTGAATATTAAGCACCCGGTGAAAGCTCTTTAGTTCTATTAACAAAAGAAACGAAAGCTCCACGAGAGTCCCTCTAGGTTCCATGAATCCATTGTAACGAAAAAGAGCAAGCTTTAAAGCTATTACAGCCCAAAGTAGTGAAACAGGGCGAGGCAATAGTTTATTTTTGTTATGTTATATGCAAGCTTTAGGAGATGAAGAAATAAAATTAGTAAATAAGAGTGAATATTTTTAACTAACTGTGCTATAAGTCTTTAAATAAAGTCAGGTAATAGCAGTTAGAATATGATACATTTGTGGCTTGATTTATTTTGAAAGAAGAAAAAATTCTTGTTTTGCATTTTGCATGTAACAAATGATGGTGATTATCAACTACAGGACATATTTTCTTGACAAGCGAGGGATATTTTTTTACCCAAAACACAACGATGGGATGTATTTTGCTTTTGCATGGCTATAAAGGAGAAGCAATTCCAGCATTCATTGCACTTGGTACATGGCAAATAAGCGTAAGAGCATTTCCACCCATGGTTTTTTCCATGGCTAAATCATAGATACAATCCAAAATCACCTCCACCTATTTCTTTAAGCATGGCTGCATGAGCCTTGGCAGTAGACTTGACAACCCCAAGCCCCAAAACAAGGCGCTGACATCATCAATGTTTTTTATTTTTTGTGTGTCGAGCGTGTGCTCTATCAGCACTCGATAGGAAGAGTGGCGCGATAGAAACTTGCACCTAGGGCCCGCCACAAAAGTCGATTAATTGGGCTTCCAATAGGAGATGGATTGTCTGCCCTCCTCTCCCAATATCCTCCTGTTTTGCGCAGTCACGGTTAAGCCACGTCAACATTTTCTTTTTATCTTATTATTTTTATAAAAAAAAAATTTAAATAAAATGTTGACGTAGCTTAACCGTGACCGCATAAAACAGCAGGACATGAAGAAGGTATGGGAAGGGAAGGGCAGACAATCCATCTCTGCTTCCAATATGTCTATTACAGGTGGTGCAATTCTGATTGTTCATTTTACATTCTGATTGTCCATTTTAAATTTTGACTTTAATCCATTCTATTGTTTTTTTTAATAATTAATTTTTAAAAATGTAAAAAATCCGAAAAAAATCAAAAAATTCTAACGACTCTTTTGAAGTATTTTCTATAAATACCAATCATATTCTTCAATTCTCACACCAAAACTCTATACAATCTTTCGTACCCTTATTTTCTACATTTTCGTTGGTTGCAGATCTGTTGTCCCCTTTTACATGTCTCATTTGTGTCTGGTTTACTAATATTTCGACACATGTTCTCTAACTTAACTAAGAAATAACTCTGTTAAGTTATTTATTTATTTTTTATTTAATATTCAATGCGCCCAATTGAGCACAAGGCGAAAGCAACCCAACAATCGTAAACCCATCAAGACCCATTATACATCTTCAATGACTCATGGTGAATACCCTTTTGAGAGTAACACAAGATCATAGAATTCCAAGATCAAATCTCTCTCAGACATATTATCAAACACCTTCTGCACTCTCAATCAACCCATCTCGCCCATTAAAAATCAATCGCATTTCCCTTCCTCTTTCTTTCCGTTTCCGTTTCAACCGAATTCAATTTTTCGCCGTCTTCGTTTTCACTCTCATTAACTCGGCCTATCAGGGTTTGAGAAGAAAAATATGAGTTTCGCATATGGCATCCAAGTGGATCTTCGTTTTCTCTCTCAGTAACTCGGCCTATCATCGTCTTCGTTGTGTCGCATGGGTTTTGGTTATGGATTTTGATCTGGGGGTTTTGGTTAGGGATTTTGACCTGTGGGTGTTGATTTATGGATTTTGATCTGAAGGAACTCAAAAATCTGCAGAAGGATCCTCCTGTGTTTGATTTTGTTTTTAAATTTTAAATGTCAAATAAAAACTTAACAGTGTTATCTCTCAGTTAAGTTAGAGGATATGTGTCAAAACATTAGTAAACGAGACACAAAGGAGACACGGAAAAGGGGACGGTGAATCTGCAGCCATTTTTGTTTGTGCTTACAAAAGTGGCATCTTTCGTTTGGCATAGTCGAAGCCGGACATGTGGTATAAACATAACAACTTATGCTAAATTAATTTCATCAGTTGAATAATTATTAAATAATTATACATAATAATAAAATAAATTATTATGAGTAATAATTGCCACAAGTGTACTCTTAGAACCAAATCCACCAAAATGGGTGGAAATACTTTATAGGTGTTGTAGGCCTATTTGATTGAACTAAACTAGGGGATTAGAGAGAGGGGGGGCTGGTGGCAATTAGAGAGAAGAGATAGTGATTTAATTGTGAGGTGTGTTTGAGTCACCCTATTGTGCCTTTATTTATAGTAGCACTACTACAAAATTATCTATAACAGGCGGTCCAAAAATCGACAAAAAACGTATAATACTGTCGAATTGTGCTTAAAATCTGACAAAAAATAGATGCAGTGGCGGATATAATAAGCGACAGAATTGCTAGCGCCAGGAAATGAATTTTCCGATAGAAAATACTCTAAAACAGACATAAATTGTGTCGGATATAATCGACAGAGAATATATTAATAATGAATAAATAAGAGCATTTCTCTCGGCTAAAATCGACAGAAAATACTAAAATCAACAGAACTTCTATCGGATATATCCGACAGAGAATTTATTAATAAGAATAAATAAATGCATTCTTGTCGGATAAAACCAACAGAAAATATATTAATAATTAAAAAATATATATAAACAATCACTTTCTGCATTTTCCATATCCCCTGCATTCACTGCAGTTTCCATATTCACATCAAGATCAGAAATTCACATATCACACAATCACAACATCATTTGTTTCTACCTGCATACATTCACATTCCATTAGAATCACTCAATCACAGCAAGCATTGCTCATTCAATTGAATCTCTCCCCGAAATCGAATGAAAATCGAAATACTTACAATGTTGATGAGATCTATGATAATAGAGAGCTCCTGGTGCGCCAGCTGCAAGTTCTCCACCATGCTTTGCCTTTGCTGTGAAATCAAATAATTAAACCCTAAAAAGTACCATTGCAAATAGCATAAGAAAATTGAAATTAACCCTAAAGAAATTGGGAGAGAAGATATGAAAAGGGAATATCTTTCGGCCCTTTGAGTTATTGGTAAAAAAAGCCAATAGAGCAAAAGCCTCTAACTCCAAAGACTGTTGCGGGATTTGGAAGAGAGCGAGAAAGAGAGAAAATATCAAAAGAAATGAAGCAAAAGGGGGGAACCAAAAGGGGGAAGAAGAAGAAGAAGAAGAAGCAGCAAAAGCAAAGAAGAGGAAGAAGAAATAAGGGAAAAAAGGATGATAGAAATTAATGCATTAAACGACGATTGAATCGAGAGTTATGGAAGAAATTTGTACTTCACTGACATGTAGAAAAGCTCGGATCTTTGAAGCGAAACAAAGACGATGAGTGGGTTGCGGTAAAGGCCGAGCTGCCTCAAAGCAGATTCATCGTCGTTGACACGCCCCGATCCCGATATTCTTTAAATACCAGGATAGGCACGTGCTGGCCGACACCCGAGGGTGACGAAAACCATTTATTGAATGCAAATGCTAAGAATAAGGAATAAATAAGACTTATAAGTATAAAAAAAATAAATAAAGAATATGCATTTAAGGAACGTGTTCAGAGCACACATCTAATCTAGAATACTAAAAGAATTAATGTAAAATTTAATGAACAAAGGAGTAGATCCTGCACCAAGAGGACTCAAAGATGCCACTGCGGAAGTGCCTTGATGCCGGGATTGTATGCCTCGATTCTAAGTCCTGCATGGGGGCGCAAAACAAAGATGAGTGAACCAAGTTTATATATACAATAATAATAAAACAGTTATCAAGATACTAACCCCCACAGTTTATATAAAGAAAACTACTAGTATAATAAGTGATAGCTTTACTGAAAATCCTAGCATGCCAAAAATATCTCAACATATCGCGTGTATCGTCTTGTAGATCGTCTCGTAAGCGCGGTGTGCTGTTAGTAAGATCACTGAATAAATATAACTCCCGGCCCTATGCCAGCATCGTGGTTTCTGCGCCCGTAACCAGAGATTACCAACTCCCAGCCCAATGCTTGCTCCGTGTCCCTCAGCCCGTAGCTAGGGATTATTTCTCCCGGCCTATCTGCCAACACCAGATGCTCGCCCCAGGCGGCATAGTGTCTACTAGGTACTCACAAATAGTTACACCTCTCGTAAATAACCACTTCATAGTATAAAGTCATCCATCGTCTATACTATAAAGAGGGGTTTCTAAAACATGTTCTAGCATCCTATCGCCATCCATCAGATAGTCTACCAATTCATGGTTTTTATAGAAAATATGATATATTAAAATATAGTTCAATATAGGCTAATAATTAATTCCTTACAAAATAACAAGACGATAATCAACATTTCAATAAACATGCTTAACATAAAATCAGTTCATAAACTCGTAAAGCATGCGTTTCATTTATGCAAATAAACTATAAAATTATGTCAATTTTAGAAGGGGTCCACTCACAGATACTCCGTAGCAGCAGAGTTATGCGGAAAAGGATTAAGGAAATCCCCACTAGCAACTTCACCTAAGCACAAAAATGTACAATTTATCAAACTACCTAACTATAGAATTTCAAGAATTGGAAATGGGTCTTGGATTTGGATCCGGATTAGGGTTTAGGTTTAGGTTAAATAAGGTTAGGACCTATTAGGTTTTGGTTTTGGATAGGTTTAGGAACAAAAAGGGTGGTTTGGGCTTAAGCCCAAACCCACACACAATACACACCAGCACACTCACATGCGTGCACAACACACATGTACACATGCACCACATAACACACACACACACACACACACGTGCGCGCGCACACACACACACACACCATGCAGACACACGGACACACACACACGCACAACACTTACAATCAGCCCAACACACACACAAACACAATCCTCAGCCCAAAGCAACGCACGGCCCACACACACACTCACTCACTAAGCCCAAAACACACACACTCAGTCCATGCATGACACGGCCCGTAGGCCAAATAACCAAAAGGGAACTGGGCTGGTCCAAGTAAGGGCTAAAGACCCTGGGTGCTTTGAGAATCTTGGTGGCTTGTGGGGTGTCGGGGAAGGACACCGGATAGTATGATCGAAATTCGTCCCGATTCCAATTTGCACCCAAAACTAAGTAAAAATAGGAAGTTAAAACATAAAAATGATGCTGAGAGAGAAGGGAAGCAAGATTTTACCAAGAAATAGACTCAATTAGGGTCGAGATTGGTCGAGCTTAGTCCCAGAGCTCGCCAAATTTTCATGCCGGGTTCTGGAAGAACAAAATTATATGCATGCCAGGTTTAAAATACAAAATCACACTCCAACTTTATCTCAGGTTAACCATAACCAACACCAAACAAAGGAGACAATCTAAACATACCTGAGATAGCAAATTTCGAGATAGCTCAAACTCTCGAGTCCACTGGTCACTGCACTCGCGGTGCACCGATGGTGCATGTAAGACCGTCATTAGGTTCCCTGAGTCTCAATGATCTCAAAAATGTTGGTTTGGAGTTTGATTTGTGAAGAAATTTGGGTGGAAGTGAGGGTTCTCTCCCTCGATGTTATGGAGAGAGTGAGTTGGAGAGTTTCAGGAAATGGGAGGGAAGGGAGGGGAGTAAGGGACCGAGGGACAAAGGTTATAAGGTGGGCCCTATGTGACTTACCAATTTAAGTCCCAAAAATATTTTTTTTAATTAAAAATCAACTATTTTTGAAATTAGGGGGTGGGGTGTTACAGTCATAGTCCTCCCTAACTTGCGAAGTGCTTAAATGTCATGGCGGCAATGGCAGTTCGGCTTTCAGAAGGAGTTTCATCGTGTGTGGAGAGAAGAGAAGAGAAGGAAATGCGGAGAGGAGAGAAGAGAAGAGAAGGAAATGCGGATAGGAGAAAAGAGGGAAGGAAGGGGTAAGGGACAAGGCACCGATGCAAGGAAAAGATGGAGGGGTATTATGTTGGAAAATTTTCATTACTGTCAGTTAAAACCGACCTAAACATTTTTTAAAAATATAAACCAACAGAAAATTTTCATTCCTGTCGGTTATAACTATAAAATCCCACATTGCCTAGGGGAGAGGATCCTGTAAGCTTTATATGTATATTCCCATCTCTACCTAGCATGAGGTCTTTTAGGAGCTCACTGGCTTCGGGTTCCATCGGAACTCCGAAGTTAAGCAAGTTCACGCGAGAGCGATCCCATGATGGGTGACCCACTAGAAAGTTCTTGTGTGGGTTCCCAGAAACAAAACCGTGAGGGCGTGGTTGGGGCCTAAAGCGGACAATATCGTGTTACAGTGGAGTCGTGCTCAGGAAGTGGTGGAGGCCCAGGGCGAGATGTGACAATTTGGTATCAGAGCCTATCCCAGGCCGAATATGTGCCGACGAGGACGTCAGGCCCCTAAGGGGGGTGGATTGTAAAATCCCACATTACCCAAGGGAGAGGATCCTGTAAGTCTTATATGTATATTCCTATCTTTACCTAGCACAAGGCCTTTTGGGAGCTCACTGGCTTCGGGTTCCATCGGAATCCGAAGTTAAGCGAGTTCACGCGAGAGCAATCTCACAATGGGTGACCCACTGGGAAGTTCTTGTGTGAGTTCCCAAAAACAAAACTGTGAAGGCGTGGTCGGTGCCCAAAGCAGACAATATCGTGCTACGGTGGAGTCGAGCCCGGGATGTGGTGAGGGCTAGGGCCAAGATGTGATAATAACCGATAGAAAAAAATGGCGGAAAAAATCCCCCCAAGATTTTGTTACAATTTAAAAAAATAAAATAATAATTGTTTGTTTTAATAAATAAGTAATATGTACTTAAATAGAATACGTTTTTAAAAATTAAATAAATAATTGTTTTTTTTTTTTGTCAAAAATAAATATTTGTTTGGTTTAATAGATAATAACCCATGTAAAATATGCAATAAAGAAAAGAAAAAAAAAGATAATTGTACAATGAAAATGTCATCACACAAACTAAATATTGTCTAATCAATACTTGAAAAACATAAATAAAAATTTAGAACAAATTACCTTTCACACTTCAAAATTTAGGCAAATTTAACGGAGATATACATTCTACGAAACTAGTTTCAATGATCTAACCGTCAAACTTGTTTGTAGATACTACAAGATCGCAAACGTAAAAAATCGCAAAAAGAAAAACATTCAGAGATTAGGTAACGGAACAAAAAATTTTGATAGTTATAAACGAAAAATCACAATTTAACGGTTATTTTAGCTTTGATTTTGATAATTTTTTTACAGCTACACTCCTCGACCCTATAAGAATACAATGAACGAATTCGATTTTCAATTTAAAATATCTACACTAGTGGATACCACAAAATCTTATTTTATACTTAATGGAAGTATAACATTAGCTCTAAGTGTTTGTTTAATCTACTGTTTTGACGCAATATGCATTATACGAAACTTTTTTCAATGATTCAACGATCAAACTTATTTTTACACACTCCAACATTGCATACGTAAAAAATTGTAAAAAACAAACATTCAAAGATTATGTAACGAAACAAAAGTTTTTTACGGTTATAAACAAAAAATCACAATTAACGGTTATTTTAGCTCCGATTTTAATGATTTTTTTACAGCTACACTCTTCGACCCTATAAGAATGCAATGAATAGATTTGATCTTCAATTTAAAATATTTACACTAGTGGATACCTCAAAATATTATTGTATACTTAATGGAAGTATAACATTAACTCTTAAGTGTTTATTTAATCTACTGTTTTGACGCGATACACATTCTACGAAACTTTTTTCAATGATTTAACTGTCTAACTTGTTTGTACACACTTCGAGATCACATATGTAAAAAATCACAAAAAACAAACGTTCAGAGATTAGGTAATAAAACAAAAGTTTTCGACGATTATAAAAGAAAAATCAAAATTTAACGGTTATTTGAGCTCCGATTTTGATGATTTTTTACAGCTACATTCCTGGACCCTATAAGAATGCATTCAATGAATTCGATCTTCAATTTAAAATATTTACACTAGTGGATACCACAAAATCTTATTTTATACTTGATGGGGAAGTATAACATTAACTCTGAGTGTTGGTTTAATCTACCGTTTTGATGTGATACGCATTCTACGAAACGTTTTTCAATGATCCAACCGTCAAACTTGTTTGTACACACTCCAAGATCGCATGCATAAAAAATCGTAAAAAAAAAACATTCAAAGATTAGGTAACAGAACAAAAGTTTTCGATGGTTATAAACAAAAATCATAATTTAACGATTATTTTAGCTATGATTTTGATGATTTTTTGCAACTACACTCCTCAATTCTATAAGAATGAAATTCGATCTTCAATTTAAAATATTTACACTAGTTTTATACTTAATGGAAGTATAACATTAACTCTTAAGTGTTTGTTAAATCTATCAATTAGATAGGATATGCATTCTACGAAACTAGTTTCAACAATCCAACTGTCAAATATGTTTGTATATACTCCGAGATAGCATGTGTAAAAAATCGGAAAATAAAAAAAAAACATTCAGAGATTATTCTGGCGGCCGTCCAAAATTTTGCTTTGTTCGTGCCGGTTATATCCAACAGGGCCATGAGTGAAAAACAAAAAAAATTTAAACATGTATTTATTTATTTTTAATCATTATAATATTTTAAAATAATAAATAGAGTACACTAGATGTTCATGTGTGTTTATGTGCCAAACAATATGCTTTGTTTGGCACAATAAAAAAAAACATTCAGAGATTATTCTGGCGACCGTCCAAAATTTTGCTTTGTTCGTGTCCGTTATATCCAACAGGGCCATGAGTGAAAAAAAAAATTTAAACATGTATTTATTTATTTTTAATCATTATAATATTTTAAAATAATAAATAGAGTACACTAGATGTTCATGTGTGTTTATGTGCCACACAATGTGCTTTGTGACGCATTGAAAAAAATTGTTTGAATTTCTTTGTATCTTGTTGCTTGCCTGGGAGGGAGCATAATCCTTATCACAAAAATGATAGAGCTTTAGATTGCAGTTTGTTGTTATTATTCTCTCAAAAAATTTATGGCTTGTGGGAATTGGGTTTATTAGACTTTAGGGTCATGAGTGAAAAAAAAAAATATTTAAAAATATGTGTTTATTTATTATCAATATAACATTTTAAAATAATAAAATTTTTATTTTTATCGGTTATAACTGCCAGAACACTAAAATAATAACCGCCAGAAAGTAAAATAATAAAATAGTCAATTTTTGTCGGTTATAACCGCCACCATTAACTTAAAAACCGCTAGAATCTGTCAAAAATGTTTAATAAGAAAGGATTCAAAAATACTGTCAGTTATAACCGACAGGATTTTTTTGATATCCGCCACTAAATATCTGCCAGGAATTTATGTCGGATATAACCCACATGATTTTTCTAATATCCGCCACTAATTAAATGATATGTCGGATATAATTTATCCAACATGATTTTTCTAATATCCGCCACCATCATCCGCCACCTAAAGCTAATATTGTAGTAGTGTAGTAGGATAGGCAAAAACCTATCCCTTTAGGATTACAACTCTTAATAGGTAATCAACACCTAATAGGAATATAAGATACATTCCTATATCTACTAGGATTTACAGAATCACATACTTATTCTAAATATGACTGCAATACTCCCCCTTGAGTGTGTAAATACTCAACAAACCATTGCATCAGATCTTCAGCAGAAAAGGTAGAATAGTTGATGAAGTCATCGGCACAACGAGTGAACGCGAGTCTCAAATTTAAGAAAAGTATGCATTTGTAGTAAAACTCACAAAACCTCATTATGGTAAAACCCAAGGGTATAGGGAAAACCCATAGACTAAGGAGAAAAGTGAGAAGTATGCGTAATGCCTAAAACAAACGTCAAACAGGATGAAAGGTAGTGAACTCAACGGAGTATGATCATCCCAAGATGGGTGCCTTATCAAAACCTCGTTAGGTAGCAAAAACCCAGTGGAAATATGCTCTTAATCGTAGGAAAAAGAGCACATTAAGATCAAGTGAGTATGCTTCAGGATACTCCCCCTAAGTTAAACATAACTTCTACATAAGAGAACTACAAGGAATTCAACTCAAACAATTTACGCATACGGATTCCTTGGATGAGTTTCTGAAAAGTAGACTTGGGCAATAACTTGGTGATGAGATCGGCCATGTTGTCCTAGGAACTAATTTGCTTGACTTCAATGTTCTGATGTTGCTACTACTGGTGTGAGTAAAAGAACTTCGGTGTTATGTGCTTGGTGTTGTCGCCCTTGATGTATCCCTTCTTTAACTGCTTCATACATGCTGCATTGTTGTCAAAGATTGGCGTAGGAAGGTCAACGACTGATGTAAGACCACTAGTGCTTCGAATATGTTCCATAACTGCTCTCAGCCACAAGCACTCATGCAATGCTTCAAGCAGGGAGAGAATCTCAGCATGGTTCGAAGAAGTCGCAACTAGCATTTGCATGGTAGACCTCCAAGATATAGCGGTGTCTCTAATGGTAAAGACATAACCTGTTTGAGAACGTTCCCTATGTGGGTCAGACAGATATCCAGCATCTGCGTAACCAATATGGCGAGAATTAATCCGAGGACCATAGGGGCGACAACAAACAAAGATTCGCGGGTATAAAACAAGCCCAAATTTGTAGTACCCTTGAGGTAGTGAAAATGTCTTAAACACCATTCCAGTGCCTGTGTATGGGTGCATTGTTGTATCTTGCCAAAAGATTAACAGCGAAGGAAACGTTGGTTCTAGTGCATTGAGCCAAGTACAGTAAAGCCCTAATTGCACTTAGGTAAGGAACTTTGGGTTCCAAAATCTCTTCCTCATCATCCTTTGGATGGCAGGGAAGGGATCTCGTTTAGCATTTAGAGTCCGAACGACCATAGGTGTACTCGAAGGCTTCGCTTTATCCTCATTAAAACGTCACAACACCTTTTGGTTGTAGTTCGATTAATGTACTAGGATTTCATCTGAACAATGCTTGATTTCATGGCCGGGACAGTATCGAGTTTTCCCAAGATCCTTCATCTCAAATTTCGATTTCAAGTGTGCATCAATTTCCTCAAGCTCTGCGGGAGTTCTAATGAGGTTCATGTCATCGACATAAACTGCAACAATTGCAAATCCGGAATGTGACTTCTTTATGAACATGCATGGGCATAATTCATTGTTCACATAACCCTGACTTATCAAATATTCACTTAGACGGTTATACCACATTCGCCTGAATTGTTTCAATTCGTAGAGTGACCTCCTCAACCTAATTGAGAGAGTGTTTCGTAGTCTAGAACTATTTGAACCGGTCAATGTAAGTTCTTTTGGAACTTTTATGTATATTTCCGTATCTAGATCCCCATAGAGATACGCGGTTACCACGTCCATAAGCTGCATGTTCAATTTTTTGAAAACTACCAAACTGATTGGGTAGCGAAACGTTATAACGTCCATTACGGGGGAATACGTCTCCTTGTAATCAATCCAAGACGCTGAGAGAAGCCTTATGCTATGAGGCATGCTTTGTTTCGCACTATTTCATTCTTCTCATTACGCTTCCTCACGAAAACCCAATTGTAGCTAACAGGTTTCACGCATGGTAGTGTAGGAATGATAGGTCCAAACACTTTACGTTTCGCGAGCAAATTGAGTTCAACTTGGATTGCTTGTTTCCAGTTTGACCAATCGGTTCTACGTCGACATTCATCGACAGAACGTGGTTCAATGTCATTGATAAGCATGATGTTAATAGCTACTAAGTACGCAAATACATCGTCGACGATCATCTCATTCCTATTCCAAACCTCATCTAAAATTGCGTAGTGGATCGAAATCTCACCATTCTCGGGAGGCTGGCATGTTTCGTCTGAAGCATCACCATAATCTAAAATAACCTCATACGTTGGAACGGATGAGTAAGCAATGGTCAGATTCAAACTAGGGTCATTAGTTCGTGCCATTTTCCTCTTTTGGGGTTGCGAATCCTTTGAACCAATGGGTCTGCCACACTTCAAGGTCGGAGTAGATGATTGGCTAGTTTTCAATGTACCTTGCCGCATGGAAGGTGCGGCCTTCTCACCTTCAGGGACGGTCCAGCCTTCCTAAGCAGGTTGTTGACGTATCGGGGGACATCTATCCTTGCATGTGCGTTTGCAGCAGGTATATGTGATTTTGTCACATTTGCTAAACCATTAAAAGCATCCAGCATGCTTTGACCAATGCTCTGAAGATCTATAATTCGTCGCACCTCAGTTTTAGACTGGGCAATGTGAGACATAGTGGGAGCATACCATGACAATTCGCGGCGTTCTTCAAGAACATTTGCATGCTTATCTCCCCTTAACAATGGGAAGACTGTCCCATCAAAGAAACAATTTGCAAAACGTGCAGTAAAAAGATCATCTATCAAGAGTTCTAAATAGCGAACAATTGATGGTGAATCATAACCGACATAGATTCCTATTTTTGTCTGATGACTCAGTTTGGTATGTAGTGGCGGCGCTATTGGCACATAAATAGCACCCAAACACCTGTAAATGCAAGACGTCAGGCTCGTATCCAGTGACCAATTGTAACAGTGAATGTGGTTGGGTAACGATGAGCCTCAAGTGGACCAATGTAGCTATGTGCAATATTGCATAGCCCTAGGCAGATATCGGCAGTTTGGTTCTCATAACCGAAGTCCAAGCTATCAATTGAAGGCGCTTTATGAAAGCTTCTACCAGGCTGTTTTAGGTATGAACATAGGGTATAAGATGTTTCACATTAATCCCTACTGACATGCAATAATTGTCAAAAGTCTATGATGTAAACTCTCTAGTGTTATCCAGTCGAATCGACTTAATTGGATAATCAGGGTGGTGATCCCTTAGCTTAATGATTTGTGCTAAGAGTTTAGCAAACGTAGCGTTGCATGTGGACAACAGGTAAACATGTGACCATTGTGTTGATACATCAACCAACACCATAAAGTATCTAAATGGTCCGCATGTTGGTTCAATAGATCTACAAATATACCCTTGAATCCTCTGAAAAAACTTAGGGGGGTCGTGAATGATCTTTGTATGTGAGGGTTGACTATTCAACTTCCCTAAAGAACACATTTTACATGGCGGGAGTCCAACATAGGGAGGTAACCAATGCCCATGAGAAGATTTGAGGATATGGCACATCATGTCACGTCCAAGATATCCCAAACGGTTATGCCAAAGCAACAAAGTGTCCTGGAACTCTGGCATAGGGTCGGCCACATTGTGGGCTTCTATGCCACGAATGGTTGTGATGTACAACCCACTCGGCAGATGTTCCAACTTCTCGTGAATATACGTCTGGCCATATTAGTACGAAGTGATACAAAGAAATTCAAAACCATTATCTTCAGTGGTTTCAATATGATATTGATTATCTCAAATATCTCTAAAACTCAGCAACGTTCTTCCAAAAGATGGAAAATATAGTGCCTCCTTAATGGTTAAGATAATACCATTGGACAACATGATACAGGCATTTTCGTATCCTTCAATCAGGTTGGATGGGCCTGAAGAAGTTGTCAAATGAGCTTTCTTGGGTATTAAGTTAGTAAAATAGTGTCGTTAACGCAAGATGGTGTGCGTGGTTGCAAAATCTGCTAGACAACTAACTTCCCCACTAGACATACCTAGAAATAAATTGATTGAATTGGTCACATGTATAAATATAAGTCCATTCATTCAATTAAGCAATTCGAGAAATAATATCCATAACATAATAATCCATTTTTCGAAATACTTAGAAAAATTGTTCAAAATTAAACCATAAACCTAGAAAAATAGGGGAGAGGGGCCGGCCACTCCTAGGGATAAACACCCTAAAAACATGTCTAATTTATTCGTCCATAGAAGTTGACGCCTCCTGAAAATCTGATATCTCCATTGTTGTAGTAGCATCTTCCAGATGATCCACATGTGCAAAGTTAGACTCACGACATGAATGATACTTGGCAATAGCTTTAGGAGAAGTTCGGCATACGCATAACCAATGATCATTTGATCCATAACAGTAGCACATGTCCAATTCAATAGAAGTAAGCAGAACGAGAGCTTTGTCTTTGTTCTTAAAGTTTGGGGCCTTAGGGGCAAGTGGTGAACACTGCTGGGTCACATTTCCTCCCTTAGGTACAACACTCTATTGACCTTGGGCCCGTGGTTGGGCTTGCCACCCATTGCCACGACCATGATGGTTCTTTTGTTGTTTATGGCTGCTAAAATTGGTCGTATGCGCTTCAGGTGCGGCGTTAGAGCCAATGGGTCGAGCTTGATGATTCTTCATCAAAAACTGGTTTTGATTTTCAATGAGAAGTAGTACAGAGATCAAATCCAAAAACTTGGTGAATTTCTCTGCCCTATATTGTTGCTGCAGGACAATATTGGTGGTATAGAAGGTCGAATAGGTCTTCTCCAAGTGATCTGGTTTGGTTAGTTCCACTTTATAGAATTTCAGCAATGATTGAATTCTACAAACTTCAGAGTTGTATTCATTCATGGACTTAAAGTCTTGGAAGCTAAGATGCTGCCAGTCGTGCCTTGCTTTAGGCAAGTATATGTCTTTCTGGTCATCGAAACGGTCTACCAAAGCAAGCCAGAGGGTGCGTAGGTCCTCCTCAGTGAGGTACTCAGTCTACAGAGAATCATGGATGTGTCTTCAAATGAAGATCATTGCATTAGCCTTTTGAGCTTTGTCAACAGGTTTGTCATCGGTAGGTGCCTCGATGGTGGCTTTAATACCCTTTGTAGTGAGATGGAGTTTCATGTCTTGAACCCACTTCAAATAGTTTCTTCCGTACACTTCTAGAGCGGTGAAATCGAGTTTGTTCAAGTTTGACATGTCCCTAAAACGGAGGGAAAAAACGTGATTAGTCATATGGTAAGCTATAAACATATATCGTATAACATACAGGTTCTATAGACATGTATTGGTTTAATTTTATGCATGAAAACTATAGGTTTCATGTGGTATGTTTTGAATAAAAACTTCAGATTTCAAAGGCACTAAATATGAAACTACAGGTTCAATTTTGTTTTTATGAACAATTAGTTCATAAGGAGAGGTTCCTGCAAGAAACACAGAATGCAATATACGAATTTAAGTGTAATGGGTTTGAGTTTCTTCGGGTACTCAAGTGTGAGAACTTTGTTACTACGAAAGTATGTCAACGATTCAAAGTATAAAAATAAATTATTAAATCGTTAATGTCCAAAAATGATCTTCAGGTCAATAATTTTGGATTCATTATCAGATTAATGGACTGCATGTCACTTTTAATTAATTCAATAGATCGAGACAAAACAGGGTAGATCATGGAAGTAAAATAATGCTAAAATAATAGTGTTGGGTCGAAAATACCATAGCCCAAAAATTGGGCTAGGTGTCGTGTTCAAAAGGCTCGGGTGTGGCTGCAATAGCAGCCCACGAGGTGGCTTCATGCCACAGGCCGAGTATTCAGAGTAAGCCCAGTAGCCAAGGCTGCTGATATTAGGCCAAGGGGGCGCACGGGGACAAACCCAACTGAAGCTGGCTTATGGGCTAGCACATAGAAGGCTCGGTCGAAGCTGGAGCCTTGTCTTTGGGCTGGGGGAAGAAACCCAGCCAACTGGGCTAGTTAATAGGCTACAGGCCGGGGCAAAAACAAAGCCCAACAAGCGTAGAGCCTTGCTAACGAGTTGGGCCGAACTATAGGTGGGCTTGGGGCTACAGGCCTGTCGAAACTAACCCCAGGCCGAAGCCTGGTTGTTGCGTGCAGGAGTAGGAAGCCTAAAGGGCTGCTGCGGTGGTCCATGCAGCTAGGCTTTAGGCCACACCATGTCCAATTATTTCCCTTTTTTTTTCGAAATTTCTAGGGTTTCAAAACCCTAACATGCTTCTAATTTATTTTATATACATTGACTCACAAATTTAACATAGCATTTTAATAGCGTAATGCATGAAACAAATATATATATATATATATATATATATGTGTATATATATATATATATTGACAAATATATGAACATATACAATATATATATCGTAAGGAAAATATAAACATAAAGGGGTTCATGTATCATGGGGAATGTTTTCATGCTTCATGGACTTTTCAAATATCTTCCTTTATTTTAAGTGTACCTGATTGGCAGAAAACAAAGAGAAGCCTTTGAATTTTGTGGAAGATAGCCTCCTTCTACAATCCGTCAATTCCTCATCTTCTAGCAAGAGCGTGCTGATAACATGTTGTAAGCCTATTTGATCGAACTAATCTAGGGGATTAGAGAGAGAGGGGGTCGGGCAATTAGAGAGAAGAGAGAGTGATTTAATTGTGAGGTGTGTTTGAGTCACCCCATTGTGCCTTTATTTATAGTAGTAGGATAGGCAAAAACCTTTCCCTTTAGGATTACAACTCTTAATAGGTAATCAACTCCTAATAGGAATATAAGATACATTCCTATATCTACTAGGATTTACACAATCACATTCCTATTCTAAATATGACTGCAACAAAGGGCACATAGGATAGTATTATTCATACACCCATTTTTAACTCCCACACACCCTTGTTAATTTTTTGCCATTGATCTTCTTCAATTCATTCGATCTGGCGGCCAAAAACTAAGAACAATGTGTAAGAAGAAAAAATAGGTGTATAAATAACTACCAAAGCACATATTATTTGTAGTTTTATTGAGCACTTATCTCAATTAAAACCCAAGATTCTAATGAGTTAAACATGCCACATATGACAAAGATTTTCTATCTTTACCAAAAAAAAAAAAAAAAAAAAAAAAAAGCTTTACCCTATGGGGCCACAATCATTTAATTCAACGGTATGTGATAAAAAAAAGTTAGACACTATTGTTGGAACGACAAGTCTTGTAGCGTGTGTTTGTAACTAAATATGACATATAAATGATTGATTGTATGAAGGTTAAGTAAAGTAAATGATAGGTTTGTTATAACTTCATGCTGATAATGCTCAAAATTGTCGAGTTAACAAATACCAGTGCGGTCAGCCCTTGATGCTTTATGCGCTCAGGATCAACACTTCAAGTAAAAGACAACAAGATATAAGTGGTTCACCTCTAAAAGCTAGGTTACGTAACTGTAGTGCTCGTATATATTGTATATGAGTTACAAGAGGCACTCGGTATTAGTCTAATCTCTCTTCTCTTGTGTCTCCGACCATTTAATTACAAAGGGTACTCGTCCCCCTTTTATAGGCCTTCAAGAAGACCCAAAAGTCCTAGGCTCTCAAGTACCTCACCGCTGAGCATTAATATAAACCAAATGTGTTGACAAGACTTGCTCGCTACTCCTTCGTTCTTTGGTCGACACATGGAGATGAATTGAAATTCGTTCAAAGTTGACTGCATGTTTTCCTGGGCCAACACATACCGAGCGCCTTGTTCAAACATGGGTTTAAGGAAACCCATGCCCAAGCGCTTGGTCTGACAACCTTTATGTCCCTCCATAGGCTGCTGCCCTTGCTGATGGCCAACATGTGGCTTAGAGTTTGTGTCTGGGTAGGCTGTCCTTAGGTCTTTGTGCTATAATGTTGTTAGTTTGCCTATTTGCTTCAAACGGTCGGAAAGTACTTTATGAGAAGGTGTTCGTCTTACTTGCTAATAGTCAAACAAACTATCAAGTGGTTGTGTATAGCGCTCAGAGCTACTTCCTCTAGTTCTATTGGGCTTGTTTATGGGCCCCTTGTCCCAGTCTTTTGTTCCTTCATTGGGCCTTCTGTGGGCCTTTTCAGACTTGTATTATTTTCAAGGATCGAAAGGACCCTGCGTTAACACATGTTAAGGTTAAATTAAGCACACCCTATATCTTCAAACTAGTTGGAATGACCACATCCTTAACGGCCAGGTAGTAAAAGTCACAGTTGAAGACATTAATACTAAGGGTTTAGGGTTTAAGCAACTTTTAATTATTCCTTTTTTTTTAACAAGCAATATTATAAATGTTGAACACAAAACATTTAGTGCAGAAGGGAACTCTTATTGAAAGCACCTTGAACACATAACCTTAAGTGCAAGGAAACCCTCTTATAGAAGGTAGACTTGAACACACAACCTTAAGCACAAGATGGACTCTCATTTTGTTACAGGAGCTACAAGTCTCTACATTTTTTTTTTTAAATAAACGATATTATCTACACTAAGGGGAGGGGGTGGGTTTAGCCTTATAATGGGCTAGTAATAATGTGGTTCAAATTCGCCTTTTACTAGAATCGAACCTAAAACATCTCACTTACAAATTAAGAGGAATACTAATAGACAATAGTACTAGGTGACTCTACATTTTTAAATTTGAAAGAAAATGAATGGCTTTTCATATATAACTAATAAAACGAGAGCAGTACTGTGTTTATAACTTTTTATACAAACTGCCAGTGAATTGTGTGTTAGGTACTAATCTCTCTCTCTCTCTCTCTCTCTCTCTCTCTCTCTCTCTTTCTCTCCTGCCTCTCTATATAAACCTCTTTCATTTCTCTCTAATACTTCTTAATAAGCTCCTCTCTTCTCCTCCTCTTCCTTGACACACGCACAGCAAAAATGGTGAAGTTCTCAAAGGAGCTTGAAGCACAGCTTATACCAGAATGGAAGGATGCTTTCGTCAACTACTGGCTGCTCAAGAAACAAGTAAAGAAGATCAAGCTTTCAACAGTCCCCAAACAACCCCCAGAAGCAGCTGGAGATTTCGGTGTCTCCATTTTTGATCCGGTTCGCTTTGTCACTAAAAAAATTAGTGACAAGTTTTTCAATTTCGATAACAAAACGGACATAATTCAGGTAATCAATTAATGCACACATAGAGAACATGTCAATAGTTATATATGTATTAGCTTATCAATTTTCAATGAGCTATTGTTTTTGAGGTTTATAGGTGGTTGCTAGGAAGGGTCTTGCTTACTTTGGATTTTAAGGCGAGTTTCAAGAAATTGTTAACAAGTTTACAAATCTAAAAGGAACCGAGAATATTTTCCCAACACTCGGTTAACTTAACTTTCTTTCTTTCCTCCCTTCTTTTCATTAGTTTTTCCCCAATAAAAATAAAGTGGTGTATTTTGGATTTTGTCTTTTTTTGGTGGGTTGTGTTCAGACCTGCAAAATACTCGAGTGATCACGTCATTTTCAGGCAAAAGGTTTTGGGCTGAGTTTCCTAGATGTTGATTCGTAAACTGATACTCCGATACCTCTGCTTAAAATATTCTTCAGCCTCTCTCTCTCTCTCTCTCTCTCTCTCTCTCTCTCTCTACGTGTGTGTAAAAGTTACGTCCATGTAGTACTCTATCAGCCATAACATCCACTTTATTGACAGAAGCACCAAAGCTTTGCTTTATTGCTGGTGCCGTGAATGCAAGACGAAGCCAGAGATCTGCATGGATGGGGGCATTTTCAAGCAACAAAATCATAAATTAAAAAGTTCAAGAATATACTAAACAAAACACTTATATATTAGTCCATAAGATTTGTCATACAATATATTACAATATCCATCGATGTGTGTTTATGTTTTGAAAGCGTTGCATAACAATCTCATTATCAATAACATCAAACATCACTCTCTACAAAAATAACCATGTTATCATTTATCCATTAGTCTCTCATACAATTTCACTATCGATCTTCATAAATTTTATGGCCGAAAATGCTCTTTCAACAATAAAAATAGCACATAAAAGGGTTAATACTAATGCCACAAACAACTATAAAGAGTACCTTTTTTTTTCACACACAAAAATAAGTGGGGGCATCCGCCCTCTCTGAGCCTAAGGTGGCTCCGTCCGTGAATGGGTGCATGGCGCAAACATTGCACTTCAACTAGTGTGGCGGATATATCTAGCTACCTAGCCTTTTTTCAAAGACCCTTTTACAAAAGGAAAGTGATTTTTAAACGCCATTTTCAACTTCTCACCCCTATCTTTTTATTAACCATTGAATTGAATAAATCAACGACTAGGATTAAATAAAAGTGTGTAAAATGGTGACTAAGATTAAATAAAAGTGTGTAAAAGGATGACTAAGATTAAATAAAAGTGTGTAAAAGGATGACTAAGATTAAATAAAAGTGTGTAAAAGGATATAGGCTAAAAAGAGCGTGTGTTTATCATTTTTCTCACGAAACCAACACCAAAAGCTTTTTCTTAAAGCAGAAAAAAAGGAAAAACAACAATATTAGTAACACTATACAAGATTTGGTACATAATTGTCATCGATATTTTTAAATAATAAGACAATATTCTGCAAATTGATATATAGTACCAAACAATAATTTCTCTTAATAAAAAGAGGTTTTTTCCAATGAACATTTGCTATTGGGCTGCCGAGATCGGGGATGACTTATAGCGGCTTCTGTAATCTTTTTCACATCAATACATGCTCTTTTGCTTTTCCATGAACGTACATTAAAATTTGTTAAAAACGAACGTTAATAAAGTGGCCGGAACAGAGTCCTGCAAGTATAGTGCCCTTTTGGTCTGGTTACACACTTTTTTGAGGGTTTCGATCTTCTCACGAAAGCAAATTATGGAACGGTTGTAGTAGTAGACATACTCATATCACGTAACCATCGTGACCATGAGATAGTAAATCCAAAACCAACATGAAAAGGACACTAAAAACAAAGACAGCAGTCCCATAAATTAATATGGATCTTTTTTCTGTTGCACAGGTGAAGAGTAAAATCATGGAGGATGGTGAGGAGGAAGAAATTTTCGAGACCGAGCTCGCTCAGTTGTTTTCTTCGGAGGATGAGGTAATGAAAAATATTGGTACAAATTTTACACCTAAATAATTAACCAATCCAAAGTAATTAGGGTGACTAACCTTAGTTAATATTTTAATTATAGAAGCCTTTTAATTAGGGAAATATTTAATGTACTGGGTCGGTGTTCATATAGGTCAGGGTGTTTTTTGAGGCACTAGATGAAGAACTTAATAAAGTGAACCAATTTTACAAGACCAAAGAGACTGAGTTTCTTGAGAGAGGAGAGATTTTGAACAAACAGCTACAGATTCTACTGGACCTCAAGCAAATTCTCAATGACCGGCGGTGGAAGAATTCTGGAACAAAATCGAACATGCCGAGTGTTCCCAGCTCATGGTCTTCTTCTCCTCGGAACTCCGACTTCAGTACCGGTAAGCCTCTTGTTTCGAAATAGGGCATCTGCTTACGTTTTATGTGCTGATATTTTACTTCCGGCCAAATTAAGAGTTGTGCTTACATATACTTCCACATGATAGGTTACTGGAAACATATGGAAATTTCGAGACTGTTTAGTAGCTTTCAAGGTAGCTAAGATTTGCAAAATAAGACTAATACAGAAAATAAACCATTTATGTTGCTTTTTAGATTATGACAAGGCCGTGGACCACCTAATAATATGCCCAGAAAGGGAAAAAACTTGGGTCGTTTTACAATTTCAATCAAACCAAAATAAATTCCGTCACCACTCTTCAGGGTGTTATGGCTTCTTTAAGCCAGTGCCCTATTAATTAATTTCAGTTTTCAGTTTGTGGCTTAGTAAAAGAAAATTAGGGCTTACTTTAATAAGGTTAGTATTGCAAAAGAACTACTCAACTAACTAGAATAACAGAAAGTTCTAGCTAAGTTTTATCTTTTGCAATACTACACTTATTATTCTTTAATCCCAAAATCATTTTTTTCTTTATATGAAGTCACCGTTAACGAGGAAAACTGCTGCCACAAAATCATGTCCTATACCCAAATTTCTAGTAGTGCTATATGAGGTCACATTTCTCTAATTGCAAGTATCGCTTGCATTCTCAATCCTCTTTCACGTTTGCAAGTGCTAATCTGTCAACTTTGTAGGTTTAATGCATATACATGTGCAAATAAACCACTTTATATGGTATACTAAACGTATGGGAATGTTCATGGTCTTTATGGCACTTTGGCTTTCAAGTCGCAAGTCTAATCGTTAGTGCACCTATCTAATATCCATCTATCACAGCTGGAAAAAGATAAATTCTGGACAAATCCAAATCCTTAACGCTATTATCAGCAACTTTTCTCCTATTTGAGAAAGGCATAGAGAAATTCTTTCAAAATTTACCCTTTCTGTTGTGTCAAGTATTTTCCATGTTCCACTATAAACTAATTTGATACGAATTAACATAAGATTTAGGTAACAGTCCCTTTTTTTAATCAAATCAAAATTTATAAAGAACGAACAAGAATGTGCATAGGGCAAACATGCGAAACGTAACCAAAAGGTAACAGAATCCTTGCCTCCTATTTCACGTGAGAGAGTTTGAGAAATGAATTGGATTGTAAAGAATTTTTCGAAAAATCAAAATCAAAATCAAAATTGTGCTGGCATGCATTAATTACTAGCAATAGACCTTTATGCAGAGAGCTTGGCGGAATCGAAAACTATTCCTACAGAAACACAAACTAGTGAAGCAATTGCAGCATTAGAAAGAAATGGAGTTAACTTCATTAACACGGCAACTAGGGGTAAGACCATGAAAGGCAAACCTAAAATGGCCATGAGGATTGATATTCCAAACACAACACCAACAAGGACTATCACAGCTGTTACTTCAATGCTTTGGGAAGATTTAGTGAACAATCCTAAAAAGGAAGGCCCTGGAGAGTTCATCAATCGAAAGAAGATACAGTGTGCTGAAAAGATGATTAGAGGGGCATTTGTGGAGCTCTATAGAGGCCTTGGTTTGCTTAAAACTTACAGGTTCTCTCTCTTTCTTTTAATATAATTACTTTGATTTACCAGCTAGGGATAAAAAAGCTACATAGTGAAGTTGGTGTGATTGAGCTAAATTTACTTTTTCAGACTCAGTTAAAAGCAATCAAACCAATGGCTAAGACGTTTGGAGTATATTTTCTGATTCTGTTAACAACAGGAGAAATAAACCGTGTAATAAGATGGGTGTCGTGTAGATTAAAGGAATAGTCAGCAAGGTGGTCAGTAAATGTGGCTTAAATCTAGTTTGTTGGAAGCGAATGACGTCCAAATTAATTTGGACCACATATTCTGTCATTTGGAAGTGAATGACGTCCAAATTAATTTGGACCACATATTATGTCATTTGTATTTTGAAAGTACATATAATATTTGGTTTATTTACATGTTTAAGCACGCCGATGACACCTTTGCAGAATCCATCACCTTACTTATAAGAATATGAGTAAATATCTTCAAGTAGCAAAGCATTAGCAACAGTTTTCTGAAAGTTATATAACAAATGACTGTTTTATGATGCTGCTGATGTGGGCATAGGGTGATAACACATGGATATGAAAATTATCAAGGTGGTGATACTATTTACTAATGAATAATGCTCTTTCTAAAATAGAGAAGTGGAAGGAATCAAACACTGTCTTAACAGTGAAAGCTACTTATGCAGTGCAAGTGCACAAGTGCAACACTGCATCTACGCATCATTTAGCTTAATTAATGATTGTACCTTTGGAATATGTTTTCTTTAAGTAGTCGATTAACTATCTAATCAAATTTGCAATTTTTGCAGCTCACTGAATATGCTAGCCTTTACAAAGATCCTAAAGAAATTCGACAAGGTAAGATATTATTGATATTCTACCATTTTTCAGCCTCATCTAATTAGCAAATAAAAAATCTCAGCTTTATTTTTACCAAAAAAAAAATCTCAGCTTTATGAGACATGATATTTTTGGATATTACAACTTCCTTCACACACTTGTAAGTTATAATAACTTGGAGCAACCAAATTTTTTCATGTATAGGTATCAAACCAGCAAGCATCAGCAAGTTATTTGAAAGCAGTGAAGAGATCACATTTCATTAGTTCTGATAAGGTAACCAGTTAAATACCCTAGATGCAACCCTAATCTAGCTAAGAAAATTTTCTCCGCAATATATGATACGTGGATTTCTAAATCCTATTGTTTTTGTTCTTTAAACTAGTTTAGGAGAAGAGACACTTTGGATGCGGTCCTTAACTACCAATGTTCTTTGATGAAAACCTTTTTAACTTTTGATCGAAGTCCCTGACATTAATGTAATAATGTATTTTTATGTAGGTTATTATATTTTTAAATTAAAAATAAAATTTGTAGTTATTTATATTAATGAGATTTTAAATGAAACCCATATTTTATGGGATTAAAAATATTAAAGATGAATTATACTCTCCAATATATTGTGTGTGTGTGTGTGTATATGTAAATATGTGTGTGTGTGTGTGTGTGTGTACATGGGTACGTTTATCAAAACTAACCAAAAAATTATTGTACCAAAGCATGGGTACATTTTTCAAAAGCACAAAAAAAGCCTTAATAACATTATTAAATTTCTTATATTAAACTTGACATGGATACATTCTCAAATCAACGAAAATATAATGTATCCATATAAGTTTAAAAATGGATTAGAGAAAAGATTGAATGAAATTTTATATAAAAAATGGGTACATTTTAAATTAAAAAAGGGTACATTTTTAACAAATTGGTATATTTGAGAATGGATACATATAAGTTTAAAAAATTGAAAATTTTTTATAAAAATTTAATGGGTACAAACTTATTCTAATTTTATTTATTTTTATTTGGGAAATATTTGAATTGAAAATTAATTAGGAGTTTAATAAGGGTGTGAGTATTAAAACTCTAAATCAATTACTAATTTTTTTTTATAAAAATTATGTAACTTACATGTAATTCATTAATATATTAATGCTAGAAACTTTGATCAAAATCTAAAAACTGATAATGACTTAGTCAATGGACATTAGAAATTAGGGACCGGAAATTAACTTTTCCTTAGGAGAATGGGTTTTAATGGTTTTCTGATGGGGATTGTGTGCATTATTATATATGGTTTGAAAAGGTGGTGAGACTAATGGACGAAGTGGAGTCCCTATTCACAAAGCACTTCGCCAGTAATGACAAGAAAAAGGCAATGAAGTTTTTGAGGCCACAACAAAACAAAGATTCTCATATGGTCACATTTTTTGTTGGTAATCTCTCTCTCTCTCTCTCTAATATTTATGTACGTGTGTGTATAAATCATCATTTCATTTTTTGTTAAACTGTCTTTCATAATCCACTATATCTAATGACAAATAAATAATAAGAGCTGCTAGTCCAATGATTATTTAACTATATAAGTAATCCAATATAATGCATGATTAGTCTTGGGGCCAACATGAACCGCATTCCATTGTATCGTATAAAGCTTTGCTTGCCACTAATCCTGATGGTGGGATTGCTCAATATATAATTGAATGAACGGTGATCACAAATTTTCTTGGGGCCCCACAAAGTTGTATGAGTTTAGTTGTTTGGTCTGATTGTGGTCTCCCTCTATTAATAAAGTTTAATCTTTTTTGGTTATGTTGTTGCAGGTTTGTTTACAGGTTGTTTTGTATCATTGTTTTGTGTGTATGCAATCTTAGCGCACTTGTCTGGTATATTCTCTCCTAATACAGAAAGGGATTACATGGAAACTGTCTACCCTGTTTTCAGGTGCATTCTTTATCTCCAAATATTTTTTTATACAACGATATATTTATATTTAGAAGTTGAGATATAAATTGATATCAATTTTGCCATCTATAAGATTCGAACATATAACTTCTCATTTAAAATTGAAAAAAAAAAATATTACTAACCGTGGTACTATGTAGCTTTGATCCCAATAATAATTATATCATAGAATAGCAATCTATAGTTTCTATTACAACCTATCTCAAAGTAAACCATTTGGACTATTGCGAACCGTATTGTGGACAATATCACTAACAGATCAGCTAGACTCACTTGTAATATCGAAATTAACTTGGCTCCTCAATGAGAGGAGGGATTTCTCCTCAATTCACTACGTAGCCGATTTAAGGAACATTATGTTTATGATCAGAATTGTTCATATTATAAATTTACTATGTAAAGATCATCTCTGCAAAACAATCAATTAAATATAAGATCGTTTAGTCATAGAACTGTGTTAAAACATAAAAAGGATTCAGTAAATGAATTACGAAACATCTATTTATTTTCTATAATTGATTGACTATACAACCTTAGTTTTAATTGACTTTTTGTAAATATGATCTTTACTGAGTGATTTATAATACGAGAGGTTCCGATTATAAGCACGAAGTTCCGTGAATCAGTTACTAAGTAAATTGAATAGCCAAGCCTTTCTCGTATAAATCTAGCCATAACTTTATTAGTATTGTGGCGATGAAATATGCCTTGTCAGTCACTTGAATACATTAATTTAAGCGAAATATATCCTTAATATCTTGTTAACGGCTAGATAATGAAGTTTTTAAGCTTAACTACCCAGAATTTGTTGATTTATACATTTTAATGGAAACAAACTTGGCTAAAAGAAAACTACAGAGACTTTGTTAGCTTACTAGCTCATTCTCTAACGGTTTAAACTTTCGGGGTTCTGTGGTATTCTAATAAGGCATTAGAGCTTTAGGTGTATGAGGCCTTGGGTTCCAAACCTCTTTTCAGTTCCCAAACCTTTGTTGGTTTGCAAAGTTCCGATGGGGCTGCAGCTATGTATTTTCTATGTCTGCATTTCAATCCACCCCAAATCCTTATGATGAATGAAACATTTATCAGTGTGCTAACTTTGAAGGGTGTCAATTTGTGCAGCGTTTTTGCATTACTCAGCCTGCACTTGTTTATGTATGGATGCAACCTATTCATGTGGAAGAGTACAAGAATCAATTACAACTTCATATTTGAATTCCAACCAAGCACTGCCCTAAAGTATCGTGATGCCTTCCTCATATGCACAACCTTCATGACAGCAGTGGTTGCTGCCATGGTTGTGCACCTTATATTAAGGGCAAACAACTTCTTACCTAGCCAAGTTGATGATATTCCTGGACTTTTCCTTCTGGTTAGTTCCATTGCTTTCGTCAAGGTCTTGTTAGGCAGATTGCTTGGACTTGGACAACTTATATAAAACATAATATTCATTATTCAAGTTTAAAAGAAAGTAACTAAGAAATTGAGCCACATATCATGAAGCATTGTTGCTAATCCTCAACTCAATGTTCCAGTTTTCCATTGCACTGCTCGTGTGCCCGTTTGACATCTTCTATCGACCAACTCGTTACAGCTTCATCAAAGTAATTCGTAACATAGTCTGTTCCCCACTTTATAAGGTACATTTACTTCTTTTCTCATTATCCCATCAATTATGTAATTTGTTAACAATATTTTGAAATCAGTTAGCACAAAGAAGCTTTAATCTTCTTTTTTTCTCTTTAAATTGAAACATATGCAGGTTTTGATGGTAGATTTTTTTATGGCTGATCAACTTACTAGCCAGGTAATCATAGTAATATGCAGTGATAAAAAGATATTTCTAATGCCAAATTGCTCTAAAATTCATCTTTAATTTAATCAATGGCCTAATATACACCTCCCTGCTTGTAGATCCCATTGCTGAGACACATGGAATCCACAGCATGTTACTTTCTTGCTGGAAGTTTCAGATCACACCAATATGAAACCTGCCGAAGTGGAAGGCTATTTAGAGAGCTTCTTTATGTTATTTCGTTCTTGCCGTACTACTGGCGTGCCATGCAAGTAATGCAGATTCTACAATTATTTTTCTGTTCAGTGAAAAATCATAATTCTTTAGTCCCACTAACATGTGACCTATCAATGCAATGAACTTCTAGTGTGCAAGACGATGGTTTGATGAATCCGACGTTAACCATTTGGCTAACATGGGGAAGTATGTTTCCGCCATGGTGGCAGCCGGAGCAAGGATTACATACGCTAACAACCCGCACAGCCACCTATGGTTTTATATAGTAGTGATCACCTCTGTGGTGGCTACAGTTTACCAGTTGTACTGGGATTTTGTCAAGGACTGGGGGCTTTTCAACCCAAAATCCAAGAACCTATGGCTAAGAGATGAGCTCGTTCTCAAGAACAAAAACATCTACTATGCTTCTGTTGTAAGTTTTTCTTTAAATCTTTCTGAGGTTTATATGCATAAACCACATTCAATTTCTCAAACAATTAGTGTAAATTTTATGTAGGCCTTGAATGCGGTTTTGAGAGTTGCTTGGGTAGAAACAGTAATGGGATTTCACCGAATTCCGGATGTTGAGTCACGTTTGCTGGACTTTCTGTTAGCTTCGTTAGAGGTTATCCGGCGAGGGCATTGGAACTTTTACAGGTGCATAATTGTTTTCGAACAAAATATTTAATCCAATGAATAGGATAACTCCCGAGTCGTATCCTTGTCTACAAGCACCAGAAATAAAACCACAAGCTTCTCAACTTGCTGTATTTTTGTATCAAACAGGTTAGAGAATGAGCATCTAAACAATGTTGGCAAGTACAGGGCAGTGAAGACAGTTCCTTTACCATTCCGCGAGACAGATTCTGATGGCTGAGATGATCCGGTCTAATATGTATAGAAACCCCGAAGTGCTGATATGGGTAAAGCCAAGGCATAAGGAATCCACATTTTCTTATATCAATGTGTGAGATCCTGCCATCTAATCATCTCATATTACAATTCGGAATATGAATTGTGAGGCGCCAACTGTAATGACAAAAAGCACTTATCAAATGGAATAACATTTTTCTGCTGTAAATTTTGGCATATTAATTTGGATTTGCTTATGTACGTGTATTAAATATTTCTCAAGACACTTCCTTTTCGGATTTACTACAAAAATGTTCGAATCTGAAGATAATGATCTAATCTCAGATACAAGAAAAGAAAACTGGAGTAAGTGATCTGATTCCAATAGTTTGTCTTAATTTCACAGAATAAATTACACAATAAGAACAAATAACACAATTAGGGCTTACCATTTCTTTGCAAAGCTGGTCCGATATGAACCTTAAAATCTAAGTTTTGGGTTTGAAGTTCTGCATGAGAAACTTTACCGTGAGAATTAAGTAATGTATGCAATGCAGGAAACGTCACCTCTGTAGAGTCAGACCTGTAAGGTTTTATGGGGGCTAACAGAATACCTAAACTCAACCGTTAAACCTACAGGTCAACCATTAACACCCATTAGCATTTTTTACCGAATACCTAAACTCAACCGTTAAGCCTACAGGTCAACCATTAACACCCATTAGCATTTTTTTTCTTTTCAAGTTTTAAGAAAATATAAAGCCGAGCTGTAAATTTGCCATATGCAAGAGAGTTGGAGCTTAGCCAGCACTTATACAAAAGACTCGTTGGTGGTAATATATGATCACCATTGTTAGTTTGCTGATACAGAATGAAGCTGATATGGACCACACACCGACCCAGCCGGTAAAATTGTTGGGGCTTAAAAAGATTTTACTACTTTGGAGATGTTTATCTCACAAAGAAGAATGTAATGCAGCGGAATTGATAGGCAAGAGAAAGAAAGAACACTCAGAGTATTACACAAAATTTTTATTCTTACACAAACTAATACAAGAGGAAACACTCAAACAATCACACACTTCTTCACTCTTTTTCTCACTTCTTCTTGCTACTTGGTTGGTTTATTAACACACTTGCATACATATTTATAGGCAATGGTTGCCGACTTTAAAGTTGGCAAGAACATTCTAGTGCAATGATTATGTACTGCACCGACACACACTGCAAACCGCTTGGGCATTTCATCTTACTAGTTTTCTAGTTCTTTCTTTGGCTTAGATATTTAGGTGGATAACCAACTTAAATTGCTGGAATTTTCCAGCTACTTCTGTCAACAAAGATTGCTAGAATTTTCTAGCATTTGCACATTGGCTTTAGGTTTGATCACTTGTCTTGGGCCGAAGACAAGATTACCTTTTAACATCCCCCCTTAATCTTGTCTTGTGACGCCGATTGAGTTTCTCATTCTGAAAGAGTCTTCTTGTTAGAGTGGCTTAGTGAATATGTCTGCAACTTGATCTTGAGACTTCACGTATTCCACATGCACATCCTTTCTTGCAATACTCTCTTATGTAATGATAGCGGGTATCTATGTGTTTGCTCCTATCATGGAATACTGGATTCTTTGCTAGAGCTATTGCAGACTTGTTGTCAACATAGATCTCTGTTGGCTCTTCTTGTGGCATGCTTAATTCTTTCAGCAAGTTTCTCATCCAAATTGCATGACAGACACATGAGGTAGCAGCTACGTATTCAGCTTCGCAGGTAGAAAGAGTGACAACTGGTTGCTTCTTCGACATCCATTGCTTTCCTCCACTTAGTATCTTGCACTGCTTCTTGGAAGTCAATTGGTTCACAATCAGCAAAGAGACAGAAAAGTGTAGGATTATCGAGTCTTTCATCTACCTCATAAAGATCTCGTAGAATTCTTGTGCGTGGTACATCTCTTTCATTTAGACTCCCACTTCCTGATGCTGATGCTGGTGAATTGCCATGATTGGTTGATGTTGGTGAAGCAGGTAGAGTAGTGGATTCTTGTTGAACCTCTTTTACTTGCTCCATCATCCCTTGTTCATTCTCTTCTTCAAACTGAGGAAATAAGTGAAGATCACCTACATAAGAGCCAAAATCCCATTCTCCTTGTTCATCGAATGTCACGTCTCAACTGATCACCGTCTTCCCATTGTTTGGATCAAACAGCTTATAGCCTTTTGAATTTAAGTCATAGCCGATGAAGATGAACTTAACACTTTTTTCGTTGAGTTTGGTTCTCTTCTCGTCTAGTACATGTATATGGGCTATGCTTCCAAAAACTCTTAGATGGGAGATACTCGGCTTTCTTCCACTCCATGCTTCTTGCGGAGTCTTTCCCCACACACTTCTTGTTGGAGATCGATTGGATAGGTAGACAGCACATGTTATAGCTTCTGCCCACAACTCCTTAGGCAATCTCTTGCTTGTGAGCATGTTTCGAGCCATGTTGAGGATGGTTCGATTTTTTCTTTCCGCCACACCATTTGTTGAGGGGATCTTGGAACTGTCAAAGGTCGACGAATTCCATTAACTTCACAGAATTCTTGAAATTCCTTTTAAGTGAATTCTCCTCCTAGTTCAAATCTCATGGCTTTGATCTTGCAACCACTTTCTTTTTCTACGTCGGCGTTGAACTTCTTGAATGCTCCAAATACCTCTGATTTCTGCTTCAAGAAATACACTCAAGTTTTCCTTGAAAAACCATCAATGAAGAGAAAGAAATAATTATTTTTACCCAAAGAGCTTGGTTTTATTGGACCGCACACATCGGTGTGAATAAGCTCGAGTGGCTTATGGGCTCTTGTGGTCGACTCCTTTGGAAAGCTTTTCCTTAATTGTTTCCCAAGTAAACATCCTTTTCAAACTTGATCAGGATGACTGATGCACGGTAAGCCTCTCACCATCTCCTTCTTGGATAATAACTCCAGTCCCACAAAGTTAAGATGCCCAAAACGAAGATGCCAAAGCCAGGATGTGTCTTTGTAGCATGTTTTGAGGCACTTTGCAACATCATTTTGAATATTCATAGGAATCATCCTATTCTTTGACATTTTCAACTTGCCAATTAATCTTCCTTTGTCATCTCTAAGAAAAAGGCTATAATTTTTCATATGAATATCATAACCTTTTTATAAGAGTTGACCCAAGCTCAAAATGTTGCTTTTCATATTGGGCACGTAGTAGACATTTGAAATTAATTGGTGACTACCATATTTCAGGGGAATAAGGATGTTACCTTTTCCTTTTACGGGTATTTTGGATTCGTCTCCAAAAGAAATGTTGCCACTCACTGATTCATTGAGCTCTATGAACATGCTTCTTCTTCCGCACATGTGGTTGCTGGCACCGGTGTCAAGGTACCATGTATAGTCTTGGTCTTCATCATTGTTCTTGCATGCTAGTAGCACAGCACCATTATCTTCTTTCTCTTCTTTCACATAATTGACCTTTTCATCAAGCCTGTTGCTTGGAGCTCTACATTCCCAAGCATAATGCCCAAACTTTTGACAGTTGTAGCATTGAACTTGAGATTTTTCATACCTCAAGTTTGAGCGTCCTCTTCCATGACCTTTTGTTGAGCTTCCTCCTTTTTCGTAGTTGCTATGACTGTTGAAGTTCCAACCACGTCGACGTCCATGTCCACGTCAGCGACCTCGACCACGACTTCTTCTATACTGGCTTCTCTCGTTGTCGAAGCTTTCTTCTTTCTTCTTTAGCTGGATATGTGTCTTGAGGAGGTGCTCATCATTCCCTTGCCTCTTCTTATGTTTCTCTTCATATGTTTATAGCGAACCCATTAATTGCTCTATACTAATTTCTTCCAAGTTTTTAGTTTCTTCAATCGTCACGACAATGTGCTCAAACTTGGGGTCCAACAAGCGTAGTATCTTCTCCATAATTCTAACATCTTTTAACTTTTCTCCGTTTCTTTTTAATTGATTGGAAACGGCCAAGACTCTTTAGAAATAATCAGTGATTGATTCAGACCCTTTCATTTGTAGAGATTCGAACTCACCTCTTCATACTTGAAGACGAACCTTTTTCACTTGTTCGGCTCCTTTGTAAGAGGTTTGAAGCTTCTCCCATGCTTGCTTGGCAGAGGTTGCACTCGAGACCTTCTCAAAGCCATAGTCATCTAATGCTTGATAGATGAGGTAGAGAGCTTTCTTGTCTCTCTTTCTTGAATCTTTCAAATTCTCCTTCTAGGGTTGGGACAAAGTAGCTTCATCTTCTGGCTCAGTGTAGCCTTTCTCCATGACTTCCCATACATCGTGTGCTCCCAAAAGGTCTTTCATTTTGATACTCCAATTATCGAAGTTGTTGTTGTGGAGCATTGGAACTTGGAAGGCTGCCATAGCGTTGCTAGCCATAGCTCTGATACCACTTTTGTTGGGGCTTAAAAAGACTTCACTACTTTGGAGATGTTTATCTTACAAAGAAGAATGTAATGCAGCAGAATTGATAAAGAAGACTCAAAGTATTACACAAAATTTTTATTCTTACACAAACTAATACAAGAGGAAACACTCAAACACTCACAAACTTCTTCACTCTTTTTCTCACTTCTTACTCTCACTTCTTCTTGCTACTTGGTTGGTTTATTAACACACATGTATACATATTTATAGGCAATGGTTGTCGACTTTAAAGTTGGCTAAAACATTCTAGTGCAATGATTATACACTGCACCGACACACATTGCAAACTGACTTGGGCATTTCATCTTACTAGTTTTCTAGTTCTTTCTTTGGCTTAGATATTTAGGTGGATAACCAACTTAAATTGGTAGAATTTTCCAGCTACTTTTGCCGACAAAGATTGCTAGAATTTTCTAGCATTTGCACATTGGCTTTGGGTTGGATCACTTGTCTTGGGCCGAAGAAAAGATTACCTTTTAACCAAGGAAGAAAATATCGGTAATATCGGAAATATCGGTAGTCCGAAAACACGGAAATATCGATGGAAATATCGATAAAATATCGATATCGATAAAAATTACATGGAAACCACGGAAATTGTAAGAAAAACTTGGAAATTTTTCTTGAAACTTTGTAGGATGTTTATTTAGTCAATTATCTATTAGTTTATCACAAAAAATTGGAAAGAAATGCATTGCATGATGGATTTAACATTATCAAGTTGATTATATAGCGAGCTGACAAACATTGTGAGTGTAGAAAATATGTAGTAATTAATGAAAGAAGTCTAAACACACCATAATCATTTATATATAATGAATTAGTACAATATTTTACACTTTAGTACCACATAGAGTTTCTATGAGGTTCAAATTTTTCACTATCTTCATCATCTCTACGTGTAGAATGAGTGTATTGTGAAGAGTAGTTATCAAATGATAAATCCCCAAAATAGTTTTGCATGTAATTGTTAACATGCCACCCATATGGATCCGAGATTGGTTGAGGTTGTCCATAAGAAAAATCATTTGAAGATTGAGTCTGGGATTGTTTCCATGAGTCGCTCGATTCCATCCCAACAGGAATGGGATATGAAGGGTAGGGAAATGGTTGGTTATGAGTATAACCATAGTTACTACTTCCCAATCCAACAGAGTCTGAAGTTCTAGATAACGAGTCATCTTCTTGACTTGACAAAATCCCCTTGCCTCTTTCTCTGCGAGTATAGTCCTTCCCTATGGCACCAATTCCTGGTCCTGCCCGCCTACTGCCATGGTCATCATCATGTGTTGCATGCGTGAAGTTTGCCTCACCAGTGAAGGGGCTCATATATCCGGGAGGTGGTGGTCCATAATAGTTTCCATATCCACCACCACTACATCCAGCTCCACTACCTCCAGCTCCACTATGTCCTTCATCATTCCCACCTCCGGTGGTAGGTGAGTCTCCTGATCTTGTACTAGAGCTATCATTAGTATCAGCATGATGTTGTGGTTGTGTAGGATTGGAAGAAGGTGGAATTCCAGTGTTTCTTGGTCTTGGGCGTAAAAGTTCTTCCAAAGAGTCAGAGCTGCTAGATCCCACCTCCTCCTCTAATACTCTTTCTACATTTATCCCTTCATTACGTGCTTCTTCAGCAACTCTGGGAGCTGGGTTGCCTTCATCATCATCTAGATGAAGAGGTCTAATCCATTGAAAAAGTTGGTTACCCTCTGTATCATCATCTTCACCAACAATATCAAACACATCTAGTGGGTCCCCCCGGTCGACATGATCTATTTCTGCTTCCTTATCTCGAATTTGAAGCTTCATGTTGTAGTAGCAATAAACTAATTTTTCCAAGCTACTATGAGCCAACTCATTTCTTTGCTTTGTGTGTATGAGTGCAAATGTGCTCCAATTTCTTTCACAAGCAGATAAGGAAGCTGTTTGTGATAATACTTTGATTGCTAACTTTCTCACAGTTGGTGCATCGGTCCCATACATGATCCACCATTCAGCTACAATGAAAAACAATGTTGATAAGCCTAATAACTCCAACAAATTCTATTATAAACTTATAGTGAAATATGTTTATACTCACTAGGAGACATATTTGTTCGAGCAGCAACTGATGTTGGTTCTCCAAAAGTTCTTCTTGCATCTTTAAACCATGTTAGCTGAATTCAATAAATCGTGTTAGTTTAATCCAACAAAGTAATTATTATAATTTAAGTAATTGTCTACCTCATTTCCAAATTGGCCAACTGCTGGTGATGCAGGGTCTAATTTAGAGTATACATTATGTACAGCACGTATAAGGTTACCATCATCTCCAACACCGGGTCTGTATTGGTATCGGGGATTCAAATAATATGTTGTTCAAAGAAACACATACTCTAATAAGAGAAATAATACTTATGCAACTAAAGAAACGAATTGCAAAATTATGACATAATTTATACCTGCTGCATGCAAATCGTGGTATAATGTTTTATACCATCGGTCTTCAATTATCTTTATGACCCACCTTGCACCATGTTTTCTTTCCAATTCATCCTTCACTACACGCATCAACTCATATACTGCCCCCATAGTAGGATACACCTCTGTGTCAACGATCCGTAAAACTTTGTAAAGAGGCTCAAACACTTGGCACACATGTTCTGATAGAGTCCAAAAAGCATGATCAAGCACTATACTTTCCACCATACGACCTGTATTTGAGCGGCTCAAATTGTGGTTGGCCCAATCGTCACTAGTGAATAGTTGCTTCAACCCTGCTTTCTTCTTGAGTATGCTGTCTAATGCAATATAGTTGGTGGCGAATCGAGTGGTAGCTAGACGAATAATTTCTCCTTTGCAAAATTCATGCATCTTTGCCAACAACCAACCGTGATTGTAAATATAATTTGTGATCGTTCTAGCTCTTTTGACCACAGTAGCAACATTCTCTCTCTTCCCCATTGCCTCAAACATGAGATCAATACAATGTGCTGCACATGATGTCCACAACACATTATGGTCCTTCAGTAACTTTTTTCCAGCTTTGACAAATGCAGAACCATTGTCGGTCACGACTTGGACAACATTATGCTCTCCCACCTCCATGATTACATCCCTCAATAATTTGTAAATATACTTGTAATTCTTTATATGGTCTGAAGCATCAACAGACTTCAAAAAAATTGTCTTTCCCTTGGAGTATACCATGAAGTTGATGATAGACAATCTGGTCGGGCCGGTTCATCCGTCACACATGATTGTGCAACCATTAGTTTCCCACTTTGACCTCAACTTGTTAACATACTCGCCAATGTCTTTATACTCCATATCCAAATATTTGTTTCTTATCTCATAGGGAGTGGGAGGTTGTACTCCAACACCGGCCTGTTGACATCCCACTACCATATTTTTGAAATGATGTGATGATGCCTTCGCAGCAGGGACATTTTCATAGATAAAGAACTTGCTAATTAGACGCCCCATTCCCTCCTTCACATTACCTCTAGTGAAATAACTCCAAACACTCTTTTGACGTGCTTTGGATGACTTATATAAACTTGGGGCTATTGGTGGTGTTGGTTGTGATTCTCTAAGACTGCCTCCCCGTCTCATTTGTGCACCACCACTTGTCCCGGAACCTTGTCCTCTATTAGGAATTTTATGAAGGTGTTCTCTTTCCCATGCTAACTGTTTAGAGGCACGTAATGCTTGTTTCAAACTGCGTCGTTCTTCAGGTCCCATGTCATCATCACATTCGTCCTCATCGTCATCATCATCACTGTCAAGCTCTTGGCCATAGACTTCTCCCCGTAGCCCAGCTCGAATATTTTCCATTCCCTGTGTTATCTTTTCCTTCTTCTGTTTTTTATTTTTTAATAATGTGCTGATGAATGCCTTCACTTCTGGGGGGACATTATCGCATCGTTGGACATTTTTTGCTGGATCTAATCCACTATGATGGTACTTAAGTCGTGTCACTCCGCCACTCTTCATTACCCGACCACAATATTTGCAAATTGTGCCATGTTTGTTTCCGTCTATTGGGTATCCATGTTCCCAAGCTGGATCACGTTTAGTAGCTCCACTGGACATCGTATAAGTACCTACATTTATTTTTCATGAAAATTAGACAAATATTTTTTGGCCAAAAAATATAGTAGTGATGACGGTTATATAAGAGAACCTAAATAATAAAGTTATTCTACAGAAGAATTAAATATGAAGTAAAGAAAATGATTGTAAAAATTTAAGTAATTAAAAAATAATATGGAATAATAAAACCTAATATTAATGAATAATAATCCAATTTGATAAAAAAATAATCCTAATATAAATGATGAATAATATTCCTTTTTGATAATAATCCTAATATAAATAATCCTACTATAAATGATGATAATTATGTTTCATGAAAATAATCCTAATATAAAACATAGTGATGAATAATATTCCTTTTTGATAATAATCCAATTTAATAATAATCCACTTTAATAATAATCCAATTTAATGAATAATCCAATTTGATAATAAAAAAAACCTAATATTAATGAATAAAAATCCTATTTGATAAAAAAATAATCCTAATATAAAACATAGTGATGAATAATAATCCAATTTGATAATAATCCAATTTAATGAATAGTCCAATTTGATAATAAGCCAATTTAATGAATAATCCAATTTAATGAATAATAATCCAATTATCTTAAAAATAATCCTAATATAAAACATAGTGATGAATAATAATCCAAATTGATAATAATCCAATTTAATAATAATCCAATTTAATGAATAGTCCAATTTGATAATAAGCCAATTTAATGAATAATCCAATTTAATGAATAATAATCCAATTTGATAATAATCTAATTTAATGAATAATAATCCAATTTGATAATAAAAAAACCTAATATTAATGAATAATTATCCTATTTGATAATAAAACCTAATATTAATAAAATAATAAATAACATTAAACATATTAAAATTATCCTAGGGAATAATTATACAACATTACTTAATTACTTAAAAAAATTAACATGTAATTGTTAACATTACTGAACTACTTACAAAAATTAACATGCAAGTATTAATTACTTAAAAAAAAATAACATACGAGTCCACACAAATTTATTTGTTGTTGTATAAATTACAATAATATAAATATAAGGTTGTTGTATAAATTACAATAATATAAATATAAGGTTGTTGTATAAATTACAATAATATAAATATAAGTTTGTAAACTTACCTTAAATATGGAACCCTTTGTGTTCAAGCTTTGGAATGGAGCTGGAATGGCTTTGAAAATGGTAAGGGAAATAAAATAATAAATAACATTAAACATATTAAAATAATCCTAGGGAATAATTATACAACATTACTTAATTACTTAAAAAAAATTAACATGTAATTGTTAACATTAATTAATTACTTACAAAAACTAACATGCAAGTATTAATTACTTAAAAAAAATTAATATGTAATTGTTAACATTACTTAATTACTTACAAAAACTAACATGCAAGTATTAATTACTTAAAAAATTAACATGTAATTGTTAACATTACTTAATTACTTACAAAAACTAACATGCAAGTATTAATTACTTAAAAAAATTAACATACGAGTTCACACAAATTTTTTTGTTGTTGTATAAATTATAAGAATATAAATATAAGTTTGTAAACTTACTTTAAATATGGAACCCTTTGTGTTCAAGCTCTGGAATGGATCTGGAATGACTTTGAAAGGGGTAAGGGAAATAAAATAATCGAAAAGGCTCTGAATGGCTATGATACTCGACCTCTTGAAAGAATGCAGCTTTGAAAGAATATCACAATGGCTCTGATACTTCACCTTTTAAAACAATATCGACACACGGTTTTGAATGAAACCACCATCCATGGTCTGAAAAGAATACAAATTATAATTGTAAAAGTGAGTCTGTCAAATTGTCAAAATAATTGTAAAACTTGTCAGGAATACTGAGTGAGTCTGTCAAATTGTCAAAATAATTGTAAAACTTGTCAGGAATATTAAGTCAGTCATGTGTCCTCCTGACAGGAGGAACCCACACACACACACACAAATGACACTTGGCACGCAACCACACATGCACACAACGCACGCACACAAACATCACACACACAGACCACGACCTCAGTCTCTCTCTCTCTCGATCCTTCTCGATCTCTCTTCTCCCTTCTCTCTCCCACACACACACACACACACACAGATCTCCGATCTCTCTTCTCCCTTCTCCCAAACACACACACACACACAGAGATCTCTCGATCTCTCTTCTCCATTCTCCGATCTCTCTTCTCCCTTCTCCGATCTCTCTTCTCCCTTCTCCCACGCACACACACACACACATAGATCTCTCGATCTCTCTTCTCCCTTCCCCTACACACACACCACGGCCTTCTGCTCCTCAGTCCGACAATCTCGAATCCCTCTCGATATCTGGGTGTCGCCGCCGTTGATCGTGGCTCTGGCGAAGTCGGAGTTGGCTCAGTCGTCTGTGGCGGTGCGCCGCTGAACAAGTTTTCAGGTGAGATTCCATTGAAACCCTAAACCCTAAACCGACATCACATATGTTGAATCGTTTATTACCTCTTGCATGCGTGAAATTTGAAGTTTATATGTGAAATTGAAGTTAAAAATTGTGTTTTTGCAAGGTTTTTGGGACGAAATCAGCTCGGGAATAGGCACACCGTCTCCGGCGTTCTTCTCCGACGTTCGGCTCGGAGTCCGATTGCACCGTTCAAAAAAATGTCGCGATATTTCCAAAATATCGCGATATTATCGATATTATCGATAATATCGCGATATTTGGCCGAAAACCATTCGGATACCAATTAAAATATCCATGTCCCGAAAAACCGATAATATCGGCGATATTTCGCCGATATTATCGGCATTTTCTTCCATGCTTTTAACAAAAATTAGGTGACTACAAGTAGTTCCAATTTCCCAGTTCAACACCAAGCATCCAACATTGCAACAAAAATAGCAGTTTTCCCACTGTATTCTTTTGGAGTGACGGCAAAACCCTATTCAATCTCTAAATACAGTAACCCATAAAATGGAGCAAGAAAACCAATGGAGGAGTAATCGAGTAAGTGGACTGAGACTTACATCATCCTAAGTGTTGGTGCTTAAGCTTCTGCAGCTGCATTTGATCCAAGTTTCTTGTTTTTTCTTTCAATTTTGAAGTGTTTGTTCTTTGTTTGTAATGTAAGGCTGAGATTAAAACAAAGCTAATAGGCTAGATGTGTGCTACATGTCATAATAACTCACTTATAGGTGAGCATGTGTTGTGCACATGAGTGTGTAAGTTGGATGAGTGAGTGCACCTCCAACGACTATAACTCACCCTTCATTTCCATTTCTTGTAAGCATCAATTCAGTTACACCTGAATCGAATCCAAGAAGCTACGACTCTGAGTTTCTCACATCTCCATTCTTTCATGCTCTTCAAGTAGAGATCATCATCTCATTGATTTTCTGCTTCAACAAAAATAGCTCTGATACCTCCATTACCACACACACAGATCATAAAACACTAACATGGCCTCAGAGCCTGGTTGATCGCTTTAATCTGGGCATGAATATATGATTTCTATGTTCATCAGCGAATCGCTTTCGTGGAGCTTGATCGCTGTAAAATTGTGTTTTAAAAATCTATGAAAATCGAAGATCCAAGTCTAATTTGACTGGATTAACGAGTTTTGAGCTTCACACTCTTGTTTTCAATGGTGAAAACTATGAATCCTGGAGAATCAGAATGTGAATCATTCTTAAGTCTCATGGACTTTGGGAGCTGTAGAAACTGGGTTTACTATCCCATAATCATCTAAAGAAAGTGTTGTGGTAGTAGCCGATGAAAAGGAAGAGAAAGGTATGGCTATTGAAACTCCAACAAACTTTGGGAAATTTATAATGAAGGATGCTAAGGCTCTTGGTTGATCCAAGGAGCTGTGACCTTGAGACATCTTGCAACAAAAATTCATAGGTGACAAACAGGTAAGAAATGAGAAATTACAAAGGTTGCGCAAAGAATTTGAGTATAGTAGGATGAGAGATGATGATTCTTTATATGCATTCCATACTAAACTGTTTGACATTATGAATCAAATGAGAGGCTTCAGTGAAGAATTATCTAGGGAGAGAGTTGTCTAGAAATTGCTTCTAAGTTTGTCTAGAAGTTATGATTCAATTTGTGCTATGATTTAGCATTCAAAAGATATTGAAACTCTTGAAATCCAAGAAGTTGTAGCTTTTCTGAAGGGTTATGAACAAAGACTAGATATGCATGCTAAAAGCTTCACTAAGAAGGAATTTACCAGTCTAAATGTTGGTTCTAAATTTCCAAATGGGTTCTCTGGTAGTAAAAAATTGAGGGAATAATTGGAAGAACAAAGGGAAAAAGTGGGATAACAAACCCAATTTTTCTCCTAAGCAAAATAATACTCATGATTCAAACAAAACAACTTGCAAACATTGTGATAAGCTACACTATGGGAATTGCTGGTTTGAAGGAAAACCCAAATGCACAAATTGCAATAGCGTTGGTCATGAAGCCAAAAACTGTAGTGGAAACAAGATGGTGAAAAAGGCTAATTATGCAAATCAGGTTGATGAAATGGGAACTTTATTTTATGCTTGCAACTCTGTAACTTAGGTGAAGGTCAATAACACTTGGTATATTGAGAGTGGTTGTAGTAAACAGGTAATGAGAATTTGCTTGTGAATGTGAACAGAAATGTGAATGCAAGAGTGAAAATGGGAATTAGAGAAATTGTGAGTGTAGCAGGAAAGGGCACACTTTTCATAGAATCCAAGTTGGGTAGACAACACATACAAAAGGTGATGATGGTACCTGGTTTAGAGGAAAATCTTCTAAATGTAGGGCAAATGTTGAAACATGGTTACTACCTGTTATTTGGTGGTGATGTTGTTTGTAATTATGACATTTGTAACTTGAATGCCTTGGTTGCTAAGGTTCAAATGACAAGTAACAAATGTTTCACTCTAATTATGATGCCAGCTACATCATTGGCACTAAAAACTGGCATATCCCATTGCACTATCATTGGCACTAAAAACTGGCATATCCCATTGCACTCAGACTTGGCACAAGAGGCTAGGTCACCTAAACACAAGAAACCTGAAGTTACTTAAAGAGCAAGAAATGAAAGAAATAGTTCATGGACTACCACTCTTGGAAGATTCTGAGAATATTTTTGAAGAATGTTGTTGACCCTAAAAACTACCAAGCTTACATTGCGCGCAGGCCGAGTAATCTATGAGCTAACTACATCCTTCGGTTGAATGCGGGGCGTGCCAAGTCATCGGCCGAGGAGTAAAATGTGTTAATGCTGCGTTGGGTGCGTGGCTGACTTCTGTGTCTTACGATTGCAACCGAGGAAGGAACACGTCTCGGCCTCTTGGGTTCTCGAACCTGAAAACAAGGCTATTATTCTTACGAAGTTCACAAATCGTCGTCGTTGGATTCAATCACAGTGATGGTATACGTTAGAGTAAACTCACGCTGAATCGACACCAAAGTGTAAGGGCACAAATACTCAAAGCGGATATAAGTCTTAACAATAAACGTGGTTCAGCCGTCGAAGTGCCGAACTCTAAATCCCACTTGAGAGTATCCAATCATAAAATAACTCGGCGTGCAATGTGCCAAGCCCAATAAACTGTAACACCTCATTTCACCGAGAAGGCTAATGAAATGACCTCGACCAATAAGGATTCGGAAATCCTTCTCGACCGAGACTTGGATAGATAGCCAGTCGCCCTCGACGCACTGCTGTCTAAGTCGACTGAAGATGTTGTGAGACCGATTGATTCTACGGCGACAGTGCTGTTTATGCCAACTGAAGATATCACCGGTTGCCTTCACAGTGCTATTTATCCAAACTGAAGGTGTGTCGGTGAAACGAGAAAAGAAAAAATCTCAAGGTTGCTGAGAGAATTTGCGCATGGCAGTTGTGTGTTGAATTGGAGGGGGCTTTGTTTCGATGCCTTCCCTCCCTATTTATAGCAACCAACATGTATTGAATCCTAATCACTCCCGGATTAGAACTCCTTCTCATGTTCCAATTTTATCTCGACCAATCCTATTCCTATTAGGACTTTGAACATAACTCGTTATCAAACTGTATTCAATCTCAGCATCCTGATCCCGTCAAGACTCCTTCTCATAACAGGATTCGTCCACATTCCACTTTCCAATAGGATATGGCCAACTTCAATTGTGCGGCCCATGGGCTGAATAGCTTCTAACGACACCTGTTTATAACTTCTGGGCCGAGGATGAATCAAACCGAAAAGATCTAACTCAGCCCAAAACAATATTTTTAGGCCCAAACATTGCCCCCTCGCTTCTGAGGTCGTCGATCCATACTCCTTAGTTCGAGCCTCGACCTTGAAGAAGTGAAATCGACTCTCGGGAATTACCACCACGCGTACTTATGAGACGTGATCCCACAATCTCGATTTTCAAATCGTCCTGCCATGTGTCAACCCCCTGGTTACCCTAGCAGTCTTTAATCATGATCCTCGAAACCATGCGACCGCCGAAACGTCTCTCTTGCATTAAAACCACTGTAACACGCCATCGTGCATCCTCAATCTGCGAAAATCTCGATCCTTTCGCCTTGATTTTCTGATCATGTACAATGATTAGTATATCTCCCGCTTGATTTTTTAAACCAACCGTTTAGCCTTCCATTCCCAAATGCTTATAAATACCTGGATCTCTTCCATTCGTACCTTACGCTCTCTCAAGCCTTTGAAATTTTCTTGTCGTTCTGTTATTTTAAAACCTTTAAAAACCCAGGGATTCCGACACTTTCATCTCAGAAATTTCTAACCATTCTTCAATGGCCTCCTTTGTCTCACAACTTTCTTCTGAGTGCGACAAGTGCAAGGATTTCATCGATCAACACGCTATCAAGACTCTGCGTTTCAAGGGTGAATCAAACACTACCCACTAAGTTCTGGGCCCACTCTTCAAGGATATGGTGCCGTCATCCATCACCAACCTATTAAAAAAATATTGTTTAGCAGGTTTACTGCAAGGATTCGATTGGTCGAAGTGGTGCCAAACAAAACCCCAAGGATCCTGGCCTTCACCTAATGCAAACTGGGTGGCATGGGTAGTTCGAATGGAAAGGTTATTCGGCAAAGAGTGGAAAACTCTTGGTATTTATGACGCTATTAAATTCCTGACTATGGAGATTGCAATGGATAAAGAGCTCATCATGGCAACTCTTAGCCTTTGGTGCTCGGCCACCAACATTTTGGTCCTTCCATTTGGTCCTATGACTCCTACCATCCTCGACATCTCAGCTATCATTGGGACTTCTCCTTTCGGCATCCCGGTCGATGCTACCCTTATTGGATGCCCCTCTAACCTTGACCTCAAGGTGTTCTTTGACGATCGAGCCGTCGAGACGTTGAGCCAGGAAGGTCAAGAGCCTTCAAAAGTCAATGTTCCGAAATTGCACAAGAATTTTCTGAACTACAACACCCTTATCCTCCATTTTGCTGGTCGAGGAGAGGCGAGTCTTCGGAAGGGGGAACACGAGGCCTTCCTCTTCTACTGGTATAACAAATTCATTTGTTGTACCAAGTCAAATAAATGCTTAGTCAAGAACATGCCGGTAGCAGAAGCCCTGGCTAGTGGCCATTCTCTAGCGCTCAGCCCTGCCATTCTCGCCAACCTTCTTCGTTGCTTGGCCAAGACAACCCTTAACAAGATCGATCCGTACCAGAATTGACCCCTCTGGGTGTTCCAACTCTGGTTGCAGGTTTATTTTTCTACGCTTTGGCCAGAAGTCTCCGACCTCCAGTCTACTATAATGCTCGGCCTTCAGTTAGCCTCTCAACCAGTGCCACCTCACCAATCCGAAGAAGTCTACAAACATCTCTTCGCCCTGGATGTCCTTTCTGATGATGAATTTTTGATATGTCGTCGTCAAGAATATCCTTGCTCCGCCAGGCTTCCCACATCGACTTGGAGTGACAGTGAGGATGCCGGTTTTCATCAAAATTGGGGGTTGTTCGTGTTAACTCGCGACCTTCCCCTTGGTTGTGATGCTCATTCGGTGAGTTGGGAAGTTTACCACCCTTACTTTACCGCCCGGCAGCTCGGTTACCTCCAAGGTTGCCCACTGCCTTTACTTTCTTCTCGCTCCCTTCTGACCTGATTGCGCGTCTCTGGTTCTTCAGAAAGGGAGTCTAGAGACGCCGAGAAAGAGTTTCAGGAACGATGTAGTCAACAAAATTTTTGGTGACCGACCCAAGATACCCTCCGCCCCTCAATCTAAAGAGGCGACCCAAGGTATACCTCTGTCTCCACCTATATTTTTCTTTTAGACATTTGAGTAATTTTACTAACGGGACTTCGCTTTCTTAGGTGGTCGGGTACTAAAAAGGCAGATGTGGTCGCCTTGGTAACGGTCAAGAAAAAATTAGCCCATTCCTCCCAGACGACCAAAACCACCGCACAAAACCTACCAAGCAAACGCTTCACCCGATCACCGAGATGACAGGTGAAACTCCCCGTCCCCTGAAACGCATCAAGAAATTGGCGAAGAAATAAGCTCGGGAGATTCATGTTATCTCCAGCCACACTACTAGGACGACCGCCCCGAGTGCCTCTCATTCAGCTCCTGTTGCTCAGACTTCGATGAATAATCAGCCTTTTCCAGACAGCCCGGTAACCCAAGCTCAACCAACATCTGAGGTCCCCGGGGTAGTGGTTGAGCCGATTGCTGCACCCTCGGTTAACTTGCCTGCAGCTCCAGGGTCAGGAGTACCCGTTCTTGGGGGAATAACTCCTTCGATTGGAAAGGATCTCTCCAATAATCTGAAGCATTCGATGGTCATCTTAGAATAGGTATGATTACACTGTCAAATCCTTTTGCTTATTAAGTATCACACAATTATTAACACTTCTGCTTTAGGATGATGGGAGTGATGAGACTCCGTTGGCGAGTCGCTCTTGACCAATCCAAGCTCCTTCTGTTGATCCTCCCCCCGTGGTTAAGGTGGCCAATCAAGTTGATCCTCCAGCGGCCGATCGCAGAAAGAAGCCTATGGTTGAGCCTGAGGCGACGTCAGAAACTCCATTTCACCCATAGGACTAAGACCTCGGCATCCCTCCTCAAGAAGTGACCTCAACTTTTGTAAGGCTCAATTACTTTCTATTGTCAATTTGTTATAACATGTCTGAACCAAGAAAATATTAAATGTCAGGTGCCCAGTTATTCATTTCACCGAAAATTTTATGCACCGAAAGGTGTTATCTATATTTCCTGGCCATCTCAGTGGCCATCGAACGTAGATAACCTTCATCGGCCGCATGAATTAAGAAGCAGTCTAAAACATTAGGCTCAACCATTAAGTTTTTTAGGTTCAAGCAATAAACCCGAAGACAAGGCCGAAGTCTCCTCTCGGCATGTTTGAAACAAAAACCTTCTTGCTATATTCTTTTATGATTTTCCTTGTGCTTAAATAATTTTCATGTGCAACCTTCATGGGAAGTCGAGTTCGATGCTCTTCTTTCAAGCACTTCTAGGGCGGCTGGTCCTTCGGCAGCTACGACTGAACTTGCCGAATTAGTTATTCTTGTTCAATTGCAAGAAGTTTTATCTCTCTCAGCTTCATAAGTCCTTGAGCGTAAAGGTCTCGATTTGTTGGGTGCATGCCTAAACGACCTCAGAAATGATGGACTATTGAGTGTTGAAGCCATCGTTCAGGCGTCGTCCATCTTGGAGCAAGTCCGGGAATCCTTCAGTACTTTCGAGAACGCTCTTTGGGCCGACAATGAGTTGAAAGCTGCAATAGCCGTTCAAGATGCTATTCATCCGAACATCGACACTTTAAAGGCAAAAAATGAGGCCCTGGCCGACCTCGACCGTCAAATGGCTGAACTGGCAAAACAAAGGTCGGTTATTGCTTCTAATCTTGCGAAGGACTTTGAATCGGGTGGTAAATCTTGTTTAACCGAATACGCGACGAACGCAAAGAGAGTCGAGCAGCTGAAGATGGATAAGAAAAACTGGCAAGCCGAGGTCATAATGGGCGAGGTGAGGTTGTTGGAGTTGAAAGCCCTTCTTGGAACTCTTCTTCCTTCATCACCCTAGAATTATTTGACTGTAAACTGACTTATCAATGAAATGAAACAAGCTTCTATTCTGGCATCTCCCATGTGACTGGCTAGTATTTTTTTAACTTTCCATTGATTGGCAACTTGATAATAATACCGGTTTGATCTTTAAGATGATATGCCCCCTTACCAAGGACCTTATGGACAATGAACGGTCCTTCCCAATTCGGCGACCATTTACCGAACCTGGGGTCTTTAATTCCCACGGGTAGCACAGTCTGCCAGACTAACTCCCCATTGCCGAACGTTTTTTGTTTAACTCTTTGATTATAAGCTCACTTGGCAATTTTCTTTGTGCCACTAAAAGATTGTAAACGTCACTTAATAGAGTTTCTAAAAGGAGAAATCGGACCTTGATGAACATGGTTCGTTCTATGATGAGTTCCGCAGATCTACTAGTAACATTCAGGGGATACGCTCTATATACAGTAGCTTACTTGCTTAATAGAGTACCTTCCAAGTCAGTTTCACAGACGCCCTATGAGATATGGCATGGAAGAAAGCCAAGTCTTAATTAAGAATTGGGGTTGTGAAGCATATGTCAAGAAGCTTGAAGTTACTAAACTTGAAGCGAGATCAGTTAGGTGCTATTTTGTGGGATATCCTAGAGAAACTATAGGATATGAGTTCTACCATCCTGACGACCAAAAGGTTTTTGTCACCAGAACTGCTAAGTTTCTAGAAGACGAATTTGTTCTCAAAGGAACTATAAGTAAAACGATGGAAATTAATAAGATTAATGATGAACCACAAACAAGCACTCGACAAGTTGACAACCTTGTTCCTGAACCCCTAGCTCCACGTAGATCTGAAAGGGTTAGCAAGCCACCTAAGAGGTATGGCTTAGATAATAACTTTGGGGAATTGCACCTTCTAGGTGACAATGACACAAAGGAAGACCCTAGAGACTACACTAAAGCAATGTCCGACATTGATTCAAAGAGATGGCAAGAGGCCATGAAATCCGAGATGGATTCCATGTATCAAAATCAGGTATGGACTCTTGTAGACCCTCCAGAAGGTATAGTACCTATTGGAAACAAATGGGTCTTCAAGAGGAAGATAGGCGCTGAAGGGAACATGGAGACTTATAAGGCTAGACTCGTAGCCAAGGGTTACAAGCAAAGAGAAGGGATTGACTATGAAGAAACCTTATCTCCTGTAGCCATGATTAAGTCTATTCGGATTTTGCTTGTTATAGCTGCATACCATGATTATGAAATATGGCAAATGGACATGAAGACGGCCTTTCTGAACAGCTACCTAGAGGAAGAGCTCTATATGACTCAACCCGAAGGTTTTGTGTCCAAGTCTGAAAGGACTAAGGTATGCAAGCTTCAAAGGTCCATTTATGGACTTAAGCAAGCCTCTAGGAGCTGGAACATTCGTTTTGATACTGAAATCAAAACGTTTGGTTTTACTCAAAATGAAGACAACAATTGTGTTTATCAAAAGGTCGTTGGGGATGCAGTTGTATTCCTAGTGTTATATGTAGATGACATATTACTATTCGGGAATGACACTGCAGTACTTTCTTCTGTAAAAGTGTAGTTGTCCAAAACCTTCCACATGAAAGATTTGGGAGATCCATCTTATGTACTTGGGATAAAGCTCTATCGTGATAGATCCAGAAAATTAATTGGATTATCCCAAACTATGTACATAGATAAGGTGCTAAGTAGGTTCCAGATGGAACAATCTAAGAAAGGTCTTCTTCCTGTGAGACATGGAATTCACCTTTCTAAGTCCATGGGACCTAAGACTCCTGAAGAGATACGATAGATGAGTGCTATTCCTTATGCTTCTGCCATAGGAAGTCTCATGTATGCCATGATATGCACAAGGCCTGATATCGCATATGATGTGAGCATTACTAGTCGATATCAATCTAACCCAGGATCAGAACACTAGGCAGCTGTCAAGACAGTCCTTAAGTACTTAAGAAGAACTAAGGACATGTTCCTCGTTTATGAAGGAGCAACAGAGTTACAAGTGGAAGCCTATACAGACGCAGATTTCCAATCTGATGTCGATGATAGAAGTTCCAACTCCAAATATGTATTCAATCTGAATGGTGGGGCTGTTAGCTGGAAAAGCAAGAAATAAGATGTAATTGATGATTCCACGATGGAGGCAGAATATGTCGCTGCAGCTGAAGCCGCCAAAGAAGCGTTTTGGATGAAGAAGTTCATTACTGAACTTGGAGTGGTTCCAACCATTACATCACCAGTAACTTTGTACTGTGATAATAGTGGGGCGATAGCTCAAGCCAAGGAACCCAGGGCTCATCAAAAGAACAAGCATTTTGACAGGCGCTTTAATATCATTAGAAGATATGCTGCTGAGGGGAAAGTCAACATCCTCAAGGTTGCCTCAGCCGATAACGTAGCAGATCCACTGACAAAGCCAAATTCGAAAATCCAACTTGACCGCCATATGGAAAAGATGGGTATTAGATACATGGGAAGGTGGCTTTGAGTGCAAGTGGGAGATTGTTGGAAGTATGCCCACAAAGCCACTCATTTGATGTAATAGCTTTTGGAATACTTATTGTATTAAACTATTATATGTTTAATGAAGGGCAAAGCTTATTATTAATCACTATTTATTGTATCATGTGTTTAAGCAATAAGGGAATCCAAGGAATGTATTTGATCTAAGAGAGAAGTGATTTAAATAAGTTAGATTAACGAGACCTTTCTCTTATGTTCATTCCTAAAACGTTCCTAGCCATAGGATTGCCAATTGGGCATTGACAATCCGCTAAGGTTAGTATGTGTTATGTCAACTCAAGCGTGAGTATGACTAGTCTCAAGTCATTTAGTGTTGGACACTAAGACAAACACATAGGTGCTTGAAAGAGTAATCGAGTACACTGAACAACAATCAAAAGAGAGTTCGAACATACATGTCATGTAAGAACTCGTAAGTTGCAATATGCAAAGTAGTCCTTTGACCTGAGGCATCATAGATGTCTAATGGTTAGGTCCTTGATCTTTGATCATGTCAAAGGCATTCCATCGAGAGTGTCCACGGCATTGTTGGGGTCAAGCTATCTAGTCATGTAGGCATATGAATGAACAACAAGGAATCTCTAACCTTCCATGGTGGAAGGAGAATACTCTAATATATGATTCGGGAGTCTTTGGCCAAAGCATACGAATATGACTTAGGAAGTATGTTCCAAATCATATTCAATTGAATCATATAGAGAAGTATCACATTGGATAGTAGACATGATACAAACTATCACTCAAACAATGTGATTAAGAGTATTGTATTAGAGAATGACCGTATTGCATTGTAATTGTAACTGGATAGGTTCTCCAACCAATTCTATTTAGCTTGGGTAGCCATGACATGCTGCTAGGTGTCACTCATGGTTTGTGGAAGCCCTGAAGATTAGCAAACACTAATCTTAATCAAAGGGAGAATTGAAATGTAGTTTCAATTCACAATCGATCGTTAAGAGTAACAATCGCCCACTGCCTCGCTAATTGGAACCTAATGGATCGTACACCGAGTAAGGATGAAAGTGAAGAAATATAAATGAAATGGATAAGCAATTAAATGGTTTAATTGAAATATGGTCAAGGTTAATTAATTAGTTAATTAATTATACGAAAGGTTCGTATTGGGCTTTTAAGTTAGTTTTGGGCTTCGGGGTCCAAAAGGGTTTGGTCCACTAGGCCCATTATGTTTAAGTTGTATGACAACTAAAACAAATATGGGCAAATAGCCCAATCACTTAAAAGAGGCCGGCCATAGTGAGGGAGTGGTGAGTTTTGCTTAATTGCAAGTTTGCCACTCACCTAAGAAAAGAGATATAAAAGCATTTTTATAGCTTTTACCTCATTAGGGTTTTCTTGAGGCAAAGATGAGAAACATTTCCTCTCTTTTTCTCTAAAGGAGGCCGGCCACTTAGAGAAGATATAGCTAGCAATCTTTTCTTCTCTAAGTCATCCATTTCATCTTCACACCTCATCCTAGGTGTGGAGACTTAGAGACACCAAATCTTTGGTGTTTTTGGAGATCCTTTCCTCACATCCTCAAGGAGCAAAGGAGCATCAAAAGGAAGATCCAAGGAGCTAGGAGGTGACTTGAAGGTCCTCCACTTGGGTGAATCCCTTGTGTAAACAAGGATGAGCTTCAAGGGTAATGAATCTCTAAAACCTTCTTTCTCTTTAATGTTGTTAAAGAGTCTTGTGGTTCACCATTCACTAGGCTTTGAAAGTCATGGGTTTTAGAATTGTTTTTTAATGCATGCCTACTTTAATGTGTTAATAGTTTGCATATGTGTTCAAATATTCTCACATGTTCTTAGCTAGAACAAAATTTTTCCTTCAACTTGCCCCCCAGGAGTTGTGTTCCGGAGGCTATTTGGGCGACTTCGTCTACGACGGTGTTCCGAACACGGGAGATATGATTGAATGTGATACCGTCGAATGACTCAGCCAAGTAACTAGCTACCATGTGATAAGGCGCCAGAGTGCAACTCATGCACCGAAAAGTGCCATTGAGTTGGTTAATCACAAGCTCCGAATCACCGAAGACGAGGACACAAGCAGCGTGCAAATCATGAAGTACACTAAGGTCGATAACAAGGGCTTCATATTCGGCTTAATTGTTAGTACAATCGAAATCTAACTTGAGGGAAAAGAACCAACGGTGTTGGTATGGAGACTGGAGTACGATCCTCATGCCGGCCAATGTCGACGTACTAGAACCATCGAAATACATCGTCCAATAATTGTCACGTGCTTCCACCATTCCAATTTCAACGTCATTGCCCCTGAACCCATATAGAGAGGGGTGGTGGGCTAAGAAATCAACAAGCGCTTGTCCTTTGATGGCTTTTTATGGGACGTACTACAAGCTAAACTCAAATAATGCCAGTGTCCATTTCCCAATTCGGCCTTTGACTATTGGCCAAGTAAGCATATATCGAATGACATCGGTATGGGCGATGACCTGAGTAATGGATGGGAGCATATAGTGTCTGAGTTGGGATGCGGCGAAGAACAAAGCCAAGCAAAGCTTCTCAACGGGTGAATAATTGATCTCTGGGGTATTGAGGTTTCGGCTGAGATAGAAAATAGTTTATTCTCGCCCAGCATCAGTATCTTGCACGAGGAGGCAACCGATGGATTCTTCGGCCGCTGAAATGTAAAACTTAAGGGGTTTATCACGTCGAGGTGGTACGATGACGGGTGGAGTTGCAAGAACAACCTTAATTTACGTGAAAGTCACTCGATGTTCTTCACGCCACTCAAACTTATCTGAGTCCTTAAGTTTCAAAAGTGTTGAGAATGCCGTCATTTTGCTAGCGGAATTAGCTATGAAGCGGCGAAGAAAATTTATGCAAGGACTGGAGTTGTTTTTTTGTTGTCGGGGGTGGAGCGTCAATAATCGCACGAGCTTTGTTCGCGTCTACCTCGATGTCGCGATGGTGGACAAGAAAACCTAAGAAATTACCAGCCGACACACCAAATGCGCATTTGGCCGGGTTCATCTTAAGGTTATGTCGACACATGCGAAGGAAAGCTTGCCGAAGATCATCAATATGCGTTCGACAACTTTTTGATTTGACCACGATGTCATCCATATACACTTCTATGGTTGTGCCGATCAGGTCATGAAAAATAGTGTTCATCACGCGTTGATATGTAGCACCAGCATTTTTTAAACCGAATGGCATGACTACCCACTCGTAGGTTCCGAGTGCCCTCGGGCAACGGAAAGTAATTTTATGAACATCGACCTCGGCAATAAATATCTGGTTATAACCGGCATGTCCATCCATGAATGACAACATGTCATGATTAGCCGCAGCGTCGATTAGCAAATCTGAAATTGGCATGGGATATGCATCATTGGGTGTGGCCAAATTCAAATTTCGAAAATCAATGCAAATGCGTAGGGCCCCGTTTTTCATTAGCACCGGTACGATATTCACCAACCATTCGACGTATCGAGTAGTTCGGATAAACCCGGCATTTAACAGTCGAACAATTTCATCTTTTATGCTGAGCTGTACTTTGGTCGAGAATCGACGAGGAGGTTGTCGAAAAGGCTTGCAACCAGGTGTTATACATAATTCATGTTCAACAAAGGTCCGATCGAGACCTGGCATCTCATGATAACTCCAAGCAAAACAATCTTTAAACTCGTGAACTAATTGATGGAGTTCAACTTTCATGGCATGGGGTAATAATGCACTAATAAATAATGACCAAGGATCGTCGGCCGTTCCAACATTTATTTCCTCTAGAGGATCCTTAACTTGGGGTTCGCTGTTACCGAGCTCGGCCGGTGCGGCCTGAACTTTATCCAACAATAGTACCAGGCCGTTATCCTCTTCGGCCAAAAATTTGATTAAGTTGATGCCCGAATGTGGGTGCTTGGAAATAGCATACTAATGGGCCAGCAATCGTTCCATCGTGGATGAAATCGTGGCCTGACGCCTCTCACTTTTGATGTCAATCATTAATGGTAGGTAGTAAATGGGCCAAACCAAGTCTCACCGAATCCTGATGGACAGTCTTGGCGCCTACCTCGATGGCTTTCTGGACTGAGATCCGAGTCGACCGCCCATCTCCATTGAAACCCTATAGGGTAATATAGCTGACGTGATCATCATAATAACGGGCCTGAATCATGTTGGTTTCAAACGGCTGAGTATCAGCTGGGTGGACCACGATTGATTCACCATCCCAAAAAATGAGAACTTGATATAAAGAAGAAGGAATGCAATTCATTTGATGAATCCAATCCCTACCAAGCAGAGCATTATATTCGGTCTTGGAGTCGACCTGCAATGTTGACCTCTAGAGGGAATACTCCTTTTGTGTGAGACTTGTCACCAACAAAGCTACTCATGGTTATTCCTGAAGGAATGAGTTCGTCGTTGGACCGTTGTAATGCTTTCATGACGGATACAAGAATGATATTGACCGTTACTCCGCAATCGATGAAAATTTTAGAGATTGGGTAGCCTTCAATATGGGTCGTGACATACAACGATTTTAAATGTTGAAGATTAGTCGAGGAAGAATGGGGAAACAAGATGTCTAAAGCTGTTTTAAGTTTATCGTCACCGATTGTTGACTCGTCTTCAGTAGTAGTGATGAAATCAACTTGTGTTGCTTCCTCGGCGACCACATCACCATCCAAGGAACTTGGTTGGTGTGTAGTCAGCTGAAATTTGGCAGGTAAAACATGGACCATGCTGATTTCCATATTTTCAAGGACTGAAGAGCCCATTGGATCCTGGTCGTCATCTTTCGGGTTGGTAAGGACTACAGCATTGTGTGTTGGAGCATTCTCGGCCTGATCGCTGTGTGTCTCACCATATTCGTGTGTTTATGCCACACAATCCGACTCTGTGTCCTTTTGACTGTTATCGTCGGGTTTGCATGCATCTGGTGTCGAATTCTGCTCCTACCTCATTTTTTGAGCTTGTTCCTCATAGGCGATCCGGGCATTCCTTGTATCCAAGTAGGCGTCCAGACGTGCCACCTGATCTTTCTCATCGACCGTTAAACCGAATAAGGATACGGTCGAAAAAACTTCGAAGTGATATCTAAGGTGTTGAAGGTCTTCAAGAGAAAAAAAAAGAGTACGACTGTGTTAATGTCTGTGTATGGGTCGACCTCGAAGCCGAGAACCCTAGCCTCTCAAATGTGCTGGAATCTGGCTTTTATTACTGGATCAGTGGTTTTTTGGATGACTTGCTTAGCGTCGGGGCAAGTTAATGCCAGGTCAAGAGCTTCTTGGCATGCCTTGGCCAAACCATACAAATCGTTGGCGGAATATTTCTTGTGAAATTCTTTCATATATTCCAACGATTCACCAAGGAATAGAGGATGCAGATTCTGCCGAACTCTGATTAGCGGTTCTTTCAAAGGTAATGGGGGTAGTTGGCTTTCTGCCTCTTTCTTAAATTGCTCGAAACGAGCTTTCATCTCCCCAGACCGAAGAAGGAATTTGATGTGCTTCTCGGACTCTTCAATGGTAGTTTTGAAGTCACGATTGGTTTCCTTTTGCCCTTGTAATTCAGCCATGATTATTGGGGTTGGCCGATCATCTCCGCTTCCTACCGTCTCTTTTAGCAGCCATTTAGTGGCCAAAATAGGCTAGGCTGCTTGCCGTCGAGCCAAGCAATCTATACGCTAACGTCGACGTTTCTGAGATTTGGAAAGTGCGGTAATACATGCCAATGGGAGAATTGTAGATGTACCAACGTTGGTCACGTGGTTTAGGTGGCCGGAAGGTTTTTTTATTTGTTGATGAGCTCGAGCTACTGGAATTACGTGAATAATAATCTTCGTTATAAAACGGTGCGTCGAAATCAAGGCACCGTCTGACCGATGTAGGACCATCTGTCTGTTTCCTTGGGCCAAGCCTGTCGAATACTTTCTAGCGTTAGCCTTCACCAGGTTCCTTTGAAGGTTTCGACGTAATCGTCGATTGTTGGCGTGACGTCGGTATCTGCATCTGAGGTAGTTTCTTCTTGGGCTCGGTTAATACAACGCGTGCCTTACAATTGCTACACAAAACTATCGGCCCGCCATTTTCTTCTTCGCTGGAGTCTGACATGGATTCAACTATGGCCAGTCCTGAAGGCTTGGTAGGTGGCGCGTTGGAAAATAGGTCGATCTTGAGTCGAGGCTGGGAGCTTTGGTTTAGGATGTGTTGTACTGGGGCAAACTCGACCTTTTCTTTCCCTTTGTTCTTGGACAAACGGGTGTCTATCATGCCAACTGTTGTCGAAGAGAATGGATCCGTATCAACCATCATGCGTTTGTCAGGAAACTTTAACTTGCCTTTGTCGATCCAGCTCTGGATATCATCACGAAATATGACACAATTATTTGTGGCATGCTTGGTCGAGTTATGATATTTGCAATATGTCTTTCCTTTAAGTTCCTCGGCCTTGGGAATGTTATGCCCTGGCCGAAGTTTGATGATCTTTGCTGATAGCAATTGATCAAAAATTGTTTCGGCCTTTGTGATATCAAAGGTATAAACTTTTGATATCTTCGTTGTTTCTTCAGTGGCCAAGTGAGTTTTGACCTCCTTGGAATTAATTTGAGTCAATGCCTTACAAACGTATGGTTTATCTATTACTATCTCGGCCGCGTCCACGCTGACGTATTGAGATTCCTCACCTTCGGTCGATGCGTAACTAACCGTGGGATTTTTGTAAATTGTCCCTCGGGATGGGGATTTCGATATCTTCTCTTCCCGGAGCAAATAATCATACTCCTCGACATTCTAGGTTAATTCATACATATCCCGAAAGTTTGCCCGCAAGAATTTCTTTTTGTATTCTACATTGAGTCCATTCAAAGCCAGTCTAACAAACTCAACTTCAGGGAGAGGTACTCGGCACCAATTCCTAGCTGATTTAAATCTGGTAAGATAATCGATTGGTGACTCATCAGATGCTTGAGCCATCCTGGCCAATGAGGAAACTGACATTTCCATCCCTGGCCGATAAAATTGCTCGTGAAATTTCTTGACCAATTCCTCCCAGCTTTGGATGGAATTAGGTGGGAGGTTGATATACCAGGCAAATGCTGAGCCTGTCAATGAAAAATTGAACAACCGCAACTTGTGAAAATCACTGTTAACATCTCTGCATTGCGCTGTGAAACAAGCCATATGTTCTAACGAGGATAAAGATGATTCTCCAGCGAAAAGGCTAAAATCTGGAATTTGGAAACCTTTAAGATATTCGAACCTTTCCACGTAAGCTGGATATGGATGGATGAATTTAGGGAACTTCGGCTCCTTTTTCATGGCCAAATCAATCATCCGCTGGACCTCGGTCATATCGACGAATGTTGCTTCCACTCTCTGGTCGGATCCATCTGACCTGCTATTCGATCCTCCTCTTTTTTCTATGTCAATTGGCTTGAGCCAAGCGAGATTGGCTCGGCCTGTACTGGTAACAGATTATTTCACGGCGCTAAGGGGATTCTGTGTCTATGATACATTTTGTCTTATGTTCTGAATTGGCATATCGGTTGTTGATTTTCCCATAGTTGTTTTCTTTTTAACTGATCATGTCTCAATTGGCATGAACTTCGTAGTTTTAGCACTGGGTCCCGAGTTCGGCCGAGGAGTAAAATGTGTTGATGTTGCGTTGGGTGCGTTGCTGACTTTTGTGTCTTACGATTGCGACCGAGGAAGGAACACGTCTCGGCCTCTTGGGTTCTTAAACCTAAAGACAAGGCTACTATTCTTACGAAGTTCACAAATCGTCATCGTTGGATTCGGTCACAGTGCTGGTATTCGTTAGAGTAAACTCACGCCGAATTAACACCAAAGTGTAAGGGCACAAATACTCAAAGCGGATATAAGTCTTAACAATAAACGTGGTTCGGCCGTCGAAATGCCAAACTCTAAATCCCACTTGAGAGTATCCAATCATAAAATAACTCGGTGTGCAATGTACCGAGCCCAATAAACTGTAACACCTCACTTCGTCGAGAAGGCTGATGAAATGACCTCGACCAATAAGGATTCGGAAATCCTTCTCGACCGAGACTTGGATAGATAACCAGTCGCCCTCAACGCAGTGCTGTCTATGCCAACTGAAGATGCTGCGAGACCGGTTAATTCTACGATGACAGTGTTGTTTATGCCAACTGAAGATATCACCGGTTGCCTTCACAGTGCTGTTTATCTAAACTGAAGGTGTGTCGGCGAAAAGAAAAAAGAAAAAAGAAAAAATCTCAAGGTTGCTGAGAGAATTTACGCAGGGCAGTTGTGTGTTGAATTGGAAGGGGCTTTGTTTCGATGCCTTCCCTTCTTATTTATAGCAACCAACATGTATTGAATCCCAATCACTCCCGGATTAGAACTCATTCTCATGATCCAACTTTATCTCGACCAATCTTATTCCTACTAGGACTTTGAACATAACTCATTATCAGACAGTATTCAATTTCAACATCCTGATCCCGTCAAGACTCCCTCTCATAATAGGATTCGTCCACATTCCACTTTCCGATAGGATATGGCCAACTTCAACCGCACGGCCCATGGGCTGAATATCTTCTAACAACACCTATTTATAACTTCTAGGCCGATGATGAATCTAAACTCGGCCTATCCAACACTGGGCCGAAAAGATCTAACTCGACCCAAAACAATATTTTTGGGCCCAAACAAATGTATACTTGGCAAGCAACATAAAGATGAATTTTCCAGAGAACCAACCTGGAGAGCTAAATTCCCACTAGAATTGGTTCACCCAAACATTTGTGGTCCTGTGCAAATTGCTTCAAATGTTGGAAATAGATACTTCATTTTATTCACATATGATTGCACTAGTCATACGACGGGTTTTCGTCAATTGAACGTCACATAAGGAATTAGGGTATCTAAATTAGTCTAGAAAGGGCAGGTGGGGTCTCAGCCCACGTGCCGCCGCACGTTGCAGTCGGCCGCCTCGACTTGCTGGAAAATTCAACTATTTCCAAAAATTACCAAATTTTACAGGCAAGTAGATATCAATGAGGGGAGCAATTTTCATACATGTGGCCAAGTCCAATTTGGACGGGAAACACCTGAATTTGCCCACGAACCGCCGGAACCCTAGATTGTGGGTGTTCTTCAATTTGACCAATCCGCAACACCACCGCCCCTAAAAATGTTTGGGCTTTGTTCCTAGCCTCTAGATTAGGGGTGGTAATTGAAGGACATCGTTTATTTTCCGCGGCACCCATGGTGGGTTTTTCACCAAACTACAACTAAATTTCATATGATTTTGGGTGGGAATGGTAGAGGGGATGTTGTAAAAGAGGTTGCAGGTGTTGGTTGGTGGTGGTTTGACGAGAAAAATGGTGGAAACAGCCGGAATTAGAACCGGGTCAAAATTGGTTGGGTGGGTTGACCGGAAAGGGGTCTTTTTGCCTCCTTTCTTTTCGATTGGTCCTCCTCCCCCCTCCCCTTTTTTTTTTTTATTGGTTGCTGCCTAAACTATTTTAAAATCTGATTGGTCCCTTCCCTCTTCTAACTGATTAGTCCCTCAATCCAAATATCTGATTAGGCCTCTTTCCCATAGAGTGGGAGTTTAATAATTCCTAAAATCTATAGTATCACAACTTCAAACGTCTATAATTATACCGTTATAACCCGGACTCACAAACGGTTTTCGTTTATGTACTCATGGGTTCGAGATCTATTCGAAAACATTAATCGTGACCTCAAAAGGTCAACGAATTTTTAAAGATTAGCTATGAAAATTCAAACCCGATAACTAATCGATTTAATTCCTAAAATTAACGGAATTAAAATTAACTAAGGAAAATTTTGTAAACGTGAAATACGAATTTAAATAATGAGATGCATAATTAATAGTGAAAATCCAAGCACGAGATTTCACAGTTCTGTGGAGGGAGATTCTGCTGCTGCGGGAATTATTATATGAAATCATAGGGGTTTTCCGGCTATTGATGGATCCAGACACCTTGGTCAAAGCACAATTACCACTGTTGAGGCATTGGCTTTGAGGGATACCTTGCATCTTGCAAAAATTTATGGGCTCAGGAAGATCATCGTTGAAGGGGATTGTTGCAGGGAAATGTGATGTTCCTTGGAGAATTTGTGCAATTCTGGAAGATATGAGATGGCTCTCCACCTCATTTGATCTAATTCCGTGGAATCACATTTTTAGAGAAGCAAATTTTACTGCAGATGCCATCACCGCTGTTGGACATCACTGCAAAAACCCTTTCATTTGGGATGGTTGTATTCCTAAACAAGCTTCAAATGCTTTGTTGTTTGACTGTAGAGGCCTTGGGTGTCCTCGGGTTTCTCTTTATCTTAATTTAAAGTTTTATTTTGCCTATAAAAAAAAGTGGGACTCTCCTCGATTCTCTACCACCACATTTTTTTTACATAATATTTTATCATGTTGGCAGGGGAATTGATGTTAAACCGCAAGATGACAGAAATTATATGAAAAGTCTCACTTTTAGAGAGTCTCCTTAACATTTCTCAACATTTTTTTTCAAGCTCAAGCTGTTGGCGTGCCATGCGAGTTCCAAAAAATTATGGCTTGATATTGAGCTTAAATTGTTTCAAGTTATGCACTGAATATAGATAATATAACGCAAAATCTTCAAACATAATACTTGAAGATACTCGACATACTGACAATAAATTGTAGTGTGTTGATTCTCACATTCCTGTACTGTACACTTATAATTACTTTCATGGCTCGTTTACTAATTTGTAATCAAATAGAAGGAATTGAATTAAGGAGAAATGTAATTGATATGGAGTTGGAATAGAGATGAGTCAGAATTGGATTTTGTTGTAGTTGTTTAGTAAAACCTTTTCAAATTGGTATAGATTTTATATAAACTGTTTACTAATTCACCTGAATCAGAATGGAAATCAATATAATTACTAAATACCCTTGGTTTAAATAAATTATTTTATATACTATTTTTTTGGTTAAATTTTATATACTAATTAATAGAAAAAAAAATGTTAAATGTCTATATTCACCAAATACTAAACACACAAAAATTAATTTATTAATTTATTTTAATTATTGTTAAATTTCATATTAAACTAGCCAGTTGTTGGGTTAATGCAAATGGTAATTTTGAAATTTTAGAAATAAGTGAGGGTATAATGGGGAGGAAGAATCCATTCTGGATTTCCCCAACAACCCATAATTTAATTCCAACCTAGATGTAGGGAACTCATGTCACGCCTCGATCCTAAGATATGTCTAGGATCGACATGTGGCAGTTGAAACTAGTGGTACTATAATACATAGAGTTGGATGGGACTCATACATAATATACATAAGATATTCAGTGAAAACGAAATTACAATAAAGGGAACAAACCTACTCTCAAATGCACTACACACATCATCTATACCCCTTGAAACCTCTTCTCTAACCTTTACCTATTACTTTCCAATACGATCATAAGTCGTGGGAAGGGAGCATCAAGCAAAGTAAAATCCAGATAAGCTGCAAAGGTCGTGTGAGTGACAAACCATTTATGTGACTTAAAATCAATAGTTTGCAATCCTTTATATATATATATATATATATATAATAATCCTCACTCATAAATCTCATTTGACTCCACACATGCATCCAATCATCAATTTCATACATTTACTAAAATCATAGGGCTAGAACAACATCATCAAGTTTCGTGTTCCTGAACCTCTTATGGAATCGAACAACAAGGATACACAAAGTAGGGTTCCAGAACCTCTCTTGGAACCGAATATAAACTATGCACATGATTCCTAAACCTCTCATGAAATCCGACAAGATGTAGGTCCCATAATCACTCATGGAACAAGACAGATGTAGCATTCCAGAACCACTCATGGAACCTATTGAAAAAGAAAGCACGATTTCAAAACCACTCATGGAATCATAAAGAAAGGTAACATACTAGGGATTTAATATCCATATATGAAACGAGAAATGAAGTATACAAGGTATTAGTCCTCTACTAGCCCTCTAAGTTCACAAACATTTCAAATATATATACATATACATTTTATAAAGCATATCGATGACCGGGTAATAACCATTTGTAATTCCATGCTATGCACACAAAGTATATAACAAGAGAATTTCATATGCAAATACTTGTCACATAATCTTAAAATCAACTCACCTAGATCCAACACAATTGAATCGTCATGCAAAATGATGTGCACGTCACTAAGACATCATATGTCCCGATGAGCCAACAATGCTCCGATAGAAAACTTAATAAGAATGACACCAATTTTTTCATCTACCTCCAAAGGACACCAATTTAATACGCATGTAGAGCTCAACAAGTGGAACAACTTTTATAAAGACGGTCAATTTTGTTGATAAAGGTGATAAGTATTCGAAACTTTACAATGTCAATTCTTTGCCTACGGTGGTCCAATGACGTCGGAGTTGGTTTGGTTTTACTCATGGGATGACGTTGATCGCTGCTTTGCGGATTAGCCAAAAAATGGAAAAGAGTCGCTAAAATGTGTTGGTTTCGTGGCATCGAACCGCCATGTACAATGGTCAATGGGATGGTTCTTTGGTGGATTTTGTAGAGGGAAGTACGAGTTTCAAGATGGTGGTGGCGGCATGGTCTAGTTCATTCTAAGTTGGCTAGAATTTACATCGGAAAACATGAAGATCGCGCAGCTTGGTGGATCGATGGGGTGGGTTTTGGGTTAGTGGGGTTTTAGGCTGTATGGGTTCAGTTTCCAGAAATGGAATATGTCTAATTTTGGCAAATTATGTTTTGGAAACTTGTTATTTACAGTAAGTCTAAAAGTCCAAAATGCCTCTCACTTATAACGCTACTAACTTTTTCGTTTCAATTCCAATTCGCGAACAGGTTTTGCCTAAATGTTCATAGGTTCGAATTCTATCCATCTATTCTAAACCTACCTCCAAACACCAAAGCAAAATTTAAAATATGACCAAAAAGCCATTGAAATTTTTTTTTTTCCCAAAATGTAAATTAAATAAATAAACAAAATTTCAGGACGGGATATTAACAATTCAATTCCTCCAAAATTTGGAGTGGGATTCCAAAATTCGCGTGGATCCCACCAACTTTTTGATTTCCCAATATTTAGTAAACATTAGATAATCTTGTAATCATAATTCAATTTCACATTTTGATTCCGATTACCATTATGTAAACATGCCATTAAACCGTTGAAATATGGAGTATATTACATATTAGAATATGTGACAGAATGACTAGGATTCTCTCTCCTCCTCTTTCTATCCCTTTCTATCCCCTCCTATCATATTATCTTATTTTGTCTTTCTCTTGCTATAAAAAATTAATATAAGATGTTGACGTGATTTAACCATGACCGTTCAAATAAAAAGGGAAGGAATGAGAGGAAAAAAAAGGGAGAGAATCCTACTCTGTGACAAAAAGCTTCAAGGTAATCCCATCTAAGAGGGAGGTGGGGACCCATCTCAGAGAACCATAGTTTGGTTGTTGCTTCCTTTGTGTTAAGTATTTGGGTGCACAACACTAATCAGGTGGCTGGGACCTGGGTGCATATGGAGCCATCTATAATTTTTTTATTTGTTAAATTAGATATTAGATTAACCACCAATAGAATTCAAACCTACGTTTAACCTATAAAATTAAAGAAAAAAAATAATGAAAAGGATTTCAAAATTTTGAATTTTGACAAAAGACCACCTAATAACTTTATTTAATAGTTAGGAGAAAATCCAATATCCAACTAGCCCAATAAGATTGGTCCAAGCAAAATAACTGGACGATTTTCCAATTTTACCCCCTAATTGGAGCTTTAGCTCGTTTATTTACTCTGTTTTAGACTTGGCAGTTTTTGACACGACACGGTGACACGACACGAAAACGACACGAAAATAACGGGTTTCGGGTCAACACGATAACTTATCGGGTCACTATCGGGTGACCCGTTAAGAACCCGTTAATAACGGGTTCTTAACAGGTATACACGCGGGTAACACGTGGGTAACCCGTTTCGACCCGTTAAGAAAAAAATTATTTTAATAATTTTAAAGTTTAATTACTAAAAGATTTATTATAAAATACAATAGTCATATTAATATATGCAATATATTCTATATTAAATATATAGTTTTGTATTATCGTTCTATATAAATTATAAAAAAAAAAAAAAAGTTTTAGTCATTATTTATTTTTATTATGAGAGTTTCTTATTATCATTACTAGGATAAATTTTACATAACATATTCTTGTCCAAAATTAAAATATACTAGTATAGTATTTGTATATGCAAGAACTAAGAAGACATACATACAAGTATGAAAAATGTGAAAGAATATATAAACACTTGTGATTTATCATTATTCCTCTACGAATAGATAATTGTTACACTTATATTATCGTTTAGATTTTTAAAATCCTTCAAACCCTCATGAATAATGTTTTTTATTTGAGGGCAAAATTAATAAAATTAATAATAATTATTGTAGAAGTGTAAAAAATGTAAAAATATATATATACAATCACTCATATATAAAAAAATGTAAATGCTTTAAATTAAAGATCAAATTTATTCATTACATTCTTATAGGGTCGAAGAGTGTATATGTACAAAATCATCAAAATCGAAGCTAAAATAACCATTAAATTGTAATTTTTCGTTTATAACCGTCGAAAACTTTTGTTCCGTTACGTAATCTCTGAATGTTTGTTTTTTACGATTTTTTAAGTTTGCAATCTTGGAATGTGTACAAATAAGTTTGACGGTTAGATCATTGAAAAAAGTTTCGTAGAATGCATATTACGTCAAAACGGTATATTAAACAAACACTTAGAGTTAATATTATACTTCTATTAAGTATAAAATAAGTTTTTGTGGTATCCACTAGTGTAAATACTTTAAATTAAAGATCGAATTTATTCATTACATTCTTATAGGGTCGAGGAGTGTATCTGTAAAAAATCATCAAAATCAGAGCTAAAATAATCGTTAAATTATGATTTTTCGTTTATAATCGTCGAAAACTTTTGTTCCATTACGTAATCTCTGAATGTTTGTTTTTTACGATTTTTTACATATGCGATCTTGGAATGTGTACAAATAAGTTTGACGGTTGGATTGTTGAAATTTTTTTTGTAGAATCCATATTGCGTCAAAATGATAGATTAAACAAACACTTGGAGTTAATATTATACTTTTATTAAGTATAAAATAAGTTTTTGTGGTATCCACTAGTGTAAATACTTTAAATTAAAGATCAAATTTATTCATTACATTCTTATAGGGTCGAGGAGTGTATCTGTAAAAAATCATCAAAATCGGAGATAAAATAACCGTTAAATTGTGATTTTTCGTTTATAATAGATCATGTTTTCAAAAAGAAAATCTAAAAAAACGAAATTTGATGAGAACAACGAAGCATAAATGTAAACAACAATCAACGGTTAAATTTTGATCTATGAATTATATGATTATAGTGGCGAATTTCGAAGTTAAGCTCTTCATGAAAGTTATAAAGCTTGTCATTACGAGTGTTTATATATTTTTTTCTATATTTTTTTTACACTTCTACATTAATTAAAAAACTATTAAAGACTTTAGGTAAGCGAAAATATACTTAAAACAAAATTGTGTTTTTATGTTTTGGATGTGATAATATGGAATGTATATACTTATTTAGTATTATGTTTTTCATTTGATTATTTATTAGTTTAAAATATATTTTCCTTAACGGGTAACGGGTCGGGTCATATTACCTGTTAATATTATCGGGTCGATTTCGGGTCGGATCATTTTACCCATTTATTTTAACGGGTGTTACACGACACGACCCGTTAAGATATCAGGTATGACACGAAAACGACACGAACACGGAAAACACGACACGAATGCCAAGTCTACTCTGTTTCGCTCTAGATGAAGAGAGAGAAGGGCTTTTGGGAATCGTAGAATTTCTACCGCTCTCAGATCATTTCTATGGCTGCCAAGGCGTAGCCTCCTCGAGTAAAACCTCTGTTTTCTTCTCGGGCTGCCAAAAAGTAGCCTTCTGGCGTCTCATCCACCATTTACTGCTGTTGGAGGTGAGTTTTCCGAAATGAAACTGTTTTCTGTTCAAATCACGTTGTTGATGACTTTGTTATTGCTTATTTTTTGTGGATCTAAGTCTTGATTAAACCACAAGTGTGCAGAATGGCAGACATCATCTCATCCCTTGTTGATTAGGCGCACGCCTAATTGTTTGAAAGCAAAGCAATTTGTGTTTTTGAACTCGTTGATGAAGATATATCTGTGGATTTGCACATAAGATGATGAGTGCTCAAGGGATTAATTAATATATGCAGACTACCCAAAAGCAAAGGAGTTTAATTAATTACTGGCCTTGTACTACATATAAATGGATAAGATCCATGCATACTATGTAGAACTATATTGCATAAGATGAGATTTACAATTGTATTGCATTTTTCTTTTCTGAAATAAAATTTGGTGTAGTTAACAATCGCACAACCCTTTATGTTTGGTTGCACAAAACAGAATATATATTTGCAGGATCATGCCCTTCTTTTATCAAAGCGTCACTTTTTTGTAATTTACAATTGAATTATGAATTAATTGGATTTGAATAATTTCACTTTTATCAAAAGAAAAGATTAATCCTCTCCTCATGCGCTTTCTTTCCGTGCTTCTTCAAAATTGATACTTTCAAATTTGGTTCTACAAATGGTGTTAGTACTTAGTTTTAGAAATAGTGGCAATATTCAATTGTAAAAATAGTGGTAATGTCAATGTTCAGTTACATAAATAGTGTAGTATCAGTGATGAGTTCTAGAAATAGTCAGTGTTCAGTTTAAAAAATAGTGATAGTATTAGTATTCATTTTCAAAAACAGTGATAGTATTAGTATTCAGTTTCAGAAATAGTGATAATACCCGTTTTCAGTTTAAGAAATGCTTCGTGTTAAGTTTAAGTAATAGTGATAATAGCAGTGTTCAGTTTAAGAAATAATGACAATACACATGTTCAATTCTAGAAATAGTGTTTAGTTTAAAAATTAGTGATAATATCAATACTCAATTTAAGAAATAATGATAATATCATTGTTCAATTCGAAAAATAGTTAGTATTTAGCTTAAGAAATAATGATAATACAAGTTTTCAATTTAATAAATAGTCAGTTTTCAGTTCTAAAAAGAGTCAATGTTTAGTTTAAGAATAGTGACAATACCTGTGTTCAATTCTAAAAATAATTATTGTTCAACTTAAGAAATAATCAATATTCAGTTTAAGAAATAATAATAATATTAGTGTTAAATTCAAGAAATAGTGATAATACCCGTGTTTAGTATACAAAATAGTGAGTATTCAGTTTAAGAAATAGTGATAATACTCGTGTTCAGTTTACGAATAGTGAATGTTCAGTTTAAGAAATAGTGATAATACCAGTGCTCAGTTTAAGAAATAGTGAATGTTCAGTTTAAGAAATAGTGATAGTGCTAATGTTCGGTTTAAGAAATAATAATAGTACTAGTGTTCTATTTAAGAAATAGTATCAGTGCTCCTATCCAATTCGAGAAATAGTTAGTGTTAAATGTTTATAATTGATAATTTTTTTTACTTGGGGAAATATTGTAGCTATTTGATTTATTTATTTTTTATTTTTTACTTGAAGACGTAAAGTATGAAATTGTTAGTACGATATCAATGCATTTTTTGTTGATTTGTTTTCAGATTGTTGCTGGGACAGAACAAAGCTACGAACAACACTACCGGTAAAGGCAAATAACAAGGAGAATGTGGTGATGTTGAAAACACCCGAGCTGATGAAAATATCGTAGCTTTACGGGCAAATCTACAAGACCATTGTTTTATCCATCAAGAGTCGAGACCCCACTGGCAAATCTACAACGACTCACAAACAGAAAATGAAACTGGAATAATTTCCAATGGAAGTGGCTCCTGCATTCTAGGAAAGTGGGTTCTAAGTGGTAAGCAAAATTAAGGGTGGAAATTGATCAACAAAAGAATCTGAACCACCTAATTACAAATAAGTAAAAAAAGCAAAACCTGAATAGAGAAGGAACGGCCAAAAGAAAAAAGAAGGAGAGAAAGAACTGGTTGACATAATGACATACTTGTAAATAAAGGGAAGTTTATTTCTAACAGAATTGGCTGATAGAATAGCATTGCTGTTAGGGGCAAATGTGGAAAAACAAATCATTTCGTTTTGGGTTTTTAGTTCAGCCCATGTCTGTTAAATGTTTGTGGGTCTGATATAGATTAGTTTTGTTCGTATAATTAAATATGAAATCCTGTTAGCTGAATAATAGTATAGGATGATTTTTAGTTAGATTAAACTTACCTCAAGCCCTAAATTTAAAGCTCAGTACTATAAGGGGGCGTTTGTTTCACCTCCTTAGGAGGGACTGGACTGGACTGGACTACAGTCCCATGTTTGACATGGTCTTGGATTAGAGTTAATGGGACTCGCCTCAACTACGAGGCGCCCCGCACTTCACTAAACCTTAATATCTAGTCCCACCGTTTCACTTGGTATTAAGCAGGGCTAACAAAGAAACGAACCGACGACCTCAGCCCACCCTTTCTCCGCATGTGTCTCTCTCTCTCGTCACAAATCCATGTGATGCAGCCATTCCTCTACAGCCCCCAAAATTGATTCCCACCACTCTTGCGGTGCAGCCTTTCCTCCGCCGGTGGGAAACGGCGGTTACAATGCCATTTTTTTTCTTCTGGGAAGCGTTGTTGATGGTGCTGGGTGTGTGGCAGCTTACAAAACTGGGTATTTCTGGGTCTCTCTCTTTCGGGCCTGGTTATTTCTAGGTCGATTGGGTCTTCGAAAATCTGTTGTCGCAGACTAGTGAGTTGCTGCGGTAGGGAAGCAATTGAATCGCTTTAATAGATAAACAATTGAATTGGGATAGAACATCTGGGTATTTCTTTATTGTTGGTGTTGGAGAGTTGCTGCGATAGGAAATTAAAAAAAATTGCTGGTAATTGAATTGGTAGACGAAGCATCTGGGTCCTTCTTGGATAGGGAATAGAGAAGCAATTTAATTAGGTTTTTTAAATTTAAAATAACTACAAAATAACATTTTATAATATAAAATTTAATATTTTTTCATGTCTGCCTTATTAGTCTGGCGCCATACCAAACACTTCACTATTTTTAGTCCTGCTTAGTCTAAGTCAATCCAGTCCAACTTAATCCCTGAAGTTAGTCCAGTTCGAGGCCCAAACCGTAAAAGAGAAACTTGAGACTTCCGAAAACCCCAAAAATTTCAAAAACTCAAAATTAATTTCATTTTCCCGCTCAAATGCGAACCAGAGAGAAATCAAATCCAGTCGAAAGATCCCCATTCATTCCATCTTCCCAGTCTCTAAAAAACACTCATCTTCCAACCTTAACACCTTCGATTATCCATTTAATCGATTAATTTATTTACTGACAAAATACCATGTCGGCCACATCTGCTCGCCGCTTCAAAGACCGTGGCGGCGCCGGCGTGGCAGCATCCAAACCCGCCGCCACTCTCAAACCATCCAAGCCTCTAACGCCGATACCCTTTTCCGACAAGAGGTACGCCAGCGCCGGAAAGGAGAACCCTCTTCCTGGGACCGCTGCTTTCCGGGCTTCGGCCCAGAAGCCCACAATCCGGCCCGTTTCTCGCGTCGACAAGGCGGCTGTGTCTGCGGCAACCAGTGGCGCAGGTAGCGAAACGCGTTCGCGGTGGTCCATGTCATCGGCGCCGAGAGGTAGGAGCTCTAGCCCTTCTGAGTTTACGAGGGTAATTTCTCATACGGGTAAGGAGCGGAGGGTCTCGGTGGATCGGGTCAGACCGGGTTCGGGTCTGAGTTCGGTTGGGGAGAGGGATCGCGTAGTTTCGAGTGCAGGGAAGGTTAGAGGATCAGCTAGTGGGAAGCAGAGAACAGGGTTTAGGGATTTGGATGTGAAGAGGAGTGATGTGGGAGCGAATGGGATTAGGGTTTTGAGGGATATCAAAGAAAGTGGTAAAAGTGGTAAAATTGGTGTGAATTTAGAGAAAAAGAATGCAACTTCTGGAGAATTAGAAGTGAGAGCGGTGGAAATTGAGAAGAATTCGGATGGGGTTAGGGTTAGGGATCCGGGAAGTGGAGATGGAGAGGCTAATTTGAGCTCCGATCTGAAAAACCCTAGTGCGGTTGATAAAAAGGATCAAAATTTGGCGAGGGTGGATGATAAAGCTGTGAAAATTGGGAGTGGTGATGCTTTGGGACTGAAGGAGTCTGGTGAAAAATCTGTAAGTGATGCAAAGGTTTTGGAGGGTTTGAAAGAAAAGAGGTTGAATGAAGAAGGTAGTAGTGGCGGTCGTTCGGGTATCAAATATCCGAGTAAGCTTCACGAGAAGCTTGCTTTCTTGGAAGGGAAGGTTAAGAGGATTGCCTCGGATATTAAGAAGACCAAGGAGATTTTGGATATGAATAATCCAGATACGTCGAAGGTGATACTCTCTGATATTCAGGAAAAGATTTCTGGAATTGAGAAGGCCATGAGACATGTCAATGATTCAGGTGGTAAGATGGGGTTGCCGAAAAGTACTGAGCATAGTGACAGGGATGCAAAAGTAGTTGAGAAGGGCCATATTGAGCTGGTGTGTAATGCTAAGAGTTTGGTAAAAGGGTTGAACAGTGAGGACTTGGAAGCTAGGCTCTTTCCTCATCACAAGTTGCTTAAAAACTGTGTGGCGTTGAAAGAATCATTCGAAAGCTCTCAAAGTCATGGGTTCCAAGCTGTTGAAACTAGTTGTGAAGCAAAGGTTGAAGAGAAGTCATTGAGCCTTACAGATGATAACCCAATTGCGGTAGAGTTCTTGGCTTCCTTGGACCAAACTAAAGTTTCAACAAGGGATGACGGACGTGAAGGTTTGGAATGTTTTGAGGTTCAAGAAGTGGATGGTGTCACTGCTGCAGAAGTTGAAAAATCTTCAAAATTTGTCTCTGGAAAACAAAATTTGGAGCTCATTCTCACAACCGATGAAAAACTTGATGAGTTTGATGATCAGGAGAATAGACAGGAAATGTTCTTTGACGAGGAAAATGAGGATACTTGCAGTTACCAGCTGAACCAAATAGGCCAAAAAACCTCAACCGGAGGGTGGTTCATGTCTGAGGGAGAGTCGGTTCTTCTTGCTCACGATGATAGTTCGTGCACCTTCTATGATATTGTAAACTGTGAGGTATTTAACTTTTCTCTTCTATTGCCTGAGCTTCATTGCGTAGTTATGTTTATAGTAATTGAATTATCAAAGCAATTTCAGATCATGTGCACCTTCAGTATAAATTAGGCTTACTCAAATTAAGTTTGAATTTTTGGTGTGATTTACTTTTATTGCAAAATATTTTGATTTTCTTTCAATTATCCTATGTCAAATATTAACATTGAAAAAACCAAGGTAAAAGACATGCTTGTTTATACTGTAGTATGAACAAACGAACAATTGGGGAACATAAAATCGTAATTGCTGAATGTGAAATTTGCGTTATTGATTGATGGTTTATGGTCTCTTCAGGAGAAAGTTGTGTACAAGCCTCCTGCTGTAGTTTCACCTAATATGTGGAGAGACTGTTGGATTATCCGTGCTCCCAGTGCTGATGGTTGCTCAGGAAGGTATGTTGTGGCTGCATCAGCTGGCAATACAATGGATGCAGGATTTTGTTCATGGGATTTCTATGCCGAAGATGTGCGTGCTTTCCGGATTGAGGATGGTTCAGCCCCTTCAAGAACAGTGCTTGGCCGCTTGCCCAACAGCATCTCACATGGAAGAAATGCTTTGTCTGATCTTCTGGATCCAGAACCTAGACAATGGTGGTATAGACCTTGTGGACCTCTCATTGTCTCAACTGCTAGCTGTCAGAGAGTTGTGAGAATCTATGACATCCGTGATGGTGAGCAAGTTATGAAATGGGATGTATCAAAGCCTGTTATAGCAATGGATAATTCAAGCCCCTTGCAGTGGAGAAATAGAGGAAAAGTTGTTGTAGCTGAAGCTGAAACAATTTCCCTTTGGGATGTGAACTCTCTTAACCCTCAAGCTTTACTATCTGTTTCTTCTTCTGGTCGGAAAATTTCCGCTCTTCATGTGAATAACACTGATGCTGAGCTAGGTGGTGGTGTTCGACAAAGGTGGATGTCAACCTTTCATTTAGCTTTTACTTGTTTTCTATTCTATTTCTGGTTCATGCATTTTACCTGTTATGCATGCGTTTCTTGATGGACATGTCCTCTATCATGTCCTTGAATATGTCACTATGCTACTAGTTTTTTATGTGCGATTAATTTATTTTTTTCATCTGGTTTTCTTGCTTACTTTCTGGATATATCAGGTAGGAAATTAGTTCTAGCATGAGAATATACCAATTGAAGTAGAAATCTGCTGAGTATGCAAGATTCTAATAACACTTATGTGGTTGTTTGGTTTGCAGAGTAAGTTCTGTGGAAGCAGAAGGAAATGACGGAGTGTTCTGTACTCAAGATTCTATTAACATTATAGACTTTCGGCATCCAACTGGCGTTGGTCTTAAGATACCAAAACTCGGTGTAAATGTGCAATCAGTTTTCTCTCGTGGAGATTCTGTCTTCCTTGGCTGCACTAGTGCAAGATGGGGATGGAAAAAGCAGTCTTCTTCACAGGTGCAACAATTTTCAATCCGAAAACAAAGTCTATACAGCACCTACGCTTTGCCAGAATCAAATGCTCACAGTCATTACACAGCAATTACACAAGTTTGGGGGAATTCAAACTTTATCATGGGTGTTTGCGGATTGGGGCTGTTTGTATTTGATGCGTTGAAGGATGACGGAGTTCCATTGTTGACCAGTGATGACGGGAGTCAAAAAGCCAGAGAAACTGTTGGTCCAGATGACTTGTATGCACCTTCTTTTGATTACTTGGATTCTCGGGCACTTCTTATCTCAAGGGATCGCCCGGCACTGTGGAGGAACCTATTATAGGTCTGCAGAACGCTTGAAAATTCTTCTTACATTTATGATTATCTAGGAAAGAGGGTAGTCAGCAGCATAGGAATGTGATGCTGCAATGAGTTTTGTTATTTTGCTACGATGCTGCTGCTGTGGTGTGTAATGTTATGTATAATGAAGGCTTGCTGTTGAAGGCTTATTTATTAGATGGAATTAAACTTTTATTTTCTGTTATACTTGTATGTTTTTTGTCTTTCTTTGTGAGTAAAGCCTTTTTGGTAGTGTCTTAAACCTGCCCTCCATATTTAGGTCTTCTTTCGGCATCTTTGTTTATCTTGGTTTTTATGCTTGGATTATTGAAGAATCTGGGACAGTAGGGCGTTAGAACATACTTTCAGTATCCTGGTGAGGCATGTACGCTGACACCCAGAATTGCTCCCGAGTGGTTTAAAGGAAATCTGTTATATTGGCGCGTTTTGAACTACTTTAAAAAAAAACACTTATGCTCATAAGCCTTTTTAGTAAAAGCGCTTTCATTAGAAGCACAACAGAGTTTTTAATAAAATCCAAGTGCTCCTTGAAAAGAGCACACATGAAGTGCTTCTTTAATAAAGCCTTTCAAGTGTTTTTTTGAACCCAGAACCACTTTATAACTTTTTCTATTAAACATGATCAGAAACAAGTAAACTTTCCAAACTTTCCAAATATGTAGATTATTGTAAATTAATTTTATAAACATTTTAATCAAAAAAATTTTAAATTCCGATAAACATTTGGGATTTAGCCCGGGGGGAAAGCTGGAGGGTATTTGGCCCAGAAATAACATTTGGCATTTAGCCTAAAATTTTAACATGGGTTGGAGAGTGTTTGGGGGGGGGGGTAATTTAGCTTTTAGCCCAGGTTTGGAGATGGTCTTAGTGTTGAAGGTTGATGGCTCAAGCAGGCAAGGGAATGAGGGAAAAGCCATTGGAGGTTTCAAATGGCTTTAGTTGAAGTGAATTCTTCTCTTCTTGTTACCCTTGTCAAAGGCCCAGACAGACAGGACCGTTTTAGGGTTGGTTTCTTAATGTTTTTTTTAGTATATCGATATTTTTTTATACTAGGGAAAAAGGAATTTGGCTAAACCACATAATAGGCAGCCTAGTTTGGTATCAAATTCGCCGTCCACGAGATTCGAACATAAGACCTTTCATTTTTAAGCGAAGAGGAATACCACCAGACCGTATTACTAAATGGCAAGTTGGTTTCTTAATGCATAAGCCTCATTTCCCACATGCAATTTCGCTCAGCATCAGTTGCTCACAAGAATCAATGGTTAGAAACTGCACACACATGCGCGAGCGACTGACTGTATTGTGCTATTTTCCCCCAGTTCAGTAGAAGCGCACTCAGCTGATGGCCAAGCTAAACTTAGCCTCAACTTTGGTGTTTATAAGCTGTAAGACACCCCTACGTTCATTGTGTATTGTAAGATGAGTGGGCTAGGGTAACCTGTCCAAACTTGATTGTGGCTTTTGTTTTATTGGGCCACTGGCTCACTGCCACACATGGGGTGAAAAAATAACAGGAAAACTAATGAAAAGGGCTTGAAAACACTACTACAAAATTATTTATAACTGGCGGTTCAAAAACCGACAAAAAAAGTATATTACTGTCGGATTTTAAGCAAAATCCGACAGAAAATGGATGCAGTTGCGGATATATAAGCGACAGAATTGCCTGCGTCAGGAAATGAATTTTCGGACAGAAAATACTCTAAAACCGACAGAAATCCTGTCGGATATAACCGACATAATTTATATTTATAATAAATAAATAAGAGAATTTCTGTCGGATAAAACCAACAAAAAATCTAAAACCGCCAGGAGTTCTGTCGGCTATAACCGACAGAAAATTTATCAATAAGAATAAATAAAATCATTCTTGTCGGATGAAATAGACCGAAAATAAATTAATAATTAAAAAAATATAAATAATCTCTTCTTACGAACTAAAGAGGAGGAACCAAAACACACATACAAATCACATCTCTTGTGTATTCATTCTACATAATAATCTTTTCTTACGAATAAAACTAAGCTTGAGCAATGAGCTAATATACATTGAAAATGAGAACAACCAGTAGCATAATTTCACGTTTCAATTCAACAGACTGCAAAGAAATCAGTAGAATGTTACCTTCGACACACGGAGGCAGAAGCTCCCCGGTTTCAGTGCCCTCATCTCGTTGGATAATCGTGTTAACCGTGTCATGTGCTCTGTCCCATAGCGTGGAGAGATTCATGTACTCAGCCTTCAACAAAACAAAGCAAAAAATGACCGACGAAAAACCAAAAAGAGCGAATGCAAAACCGAAAAGGAAACGAGAAAAACCTCAGAATTGGCTTTGGAATACATAATTTCCTCTGCTCTTAAAACCACCAAAGGCAGCTTCTTTTGCCACTCCTTGTTCTTCTTCGTTACGGAGTTGTGAACCTCATTGACGACCCTAATCAAACAGGTGGTGGGCGGTCAGCAAAATGTGAAAAAGTAGACACATTTACCAAGAAATCCATGGAAACAAAGAGGACCCAATGCCGGAAAATCTGCTGAATGATGTAACCTCTCATGGGTTGGTGCCTATTGCTATGCCAAGCTTGCCGGACACACTCATACGGCCTCGGGCCCGGCCTAGGCATCTCGGCATTCGTCGCTGTGATGACATGCATGCACAGATTCAAAACAGAGATTAAACCCCAAAGATTTTCGCCATAATACTTATCATAGATAGATTAGAACCCACACAACCAAGAGGGGAAAATAATTCATACCTGAGATGGAGTTCGAGAGAGCTGAATCTCTCAGCATTAATGGCAGAGCACACGGTGATGCATCGATGATACATGCAACGCTGCAAGTTGATTCCCCATGTCCCAAGGGTTCGAGGTTCAGATTTTTGAAGGTTGATTTGGTCAGAATTGAGAGGAATGGTAGGGGTTCCTTCTCGGAGCTTAGAGAGAGACAGAGTGTCGAGAGTTAAAGTTAGGTTTCAGAAAAATGAAGGAAATGAGTGAGGGCCGGATGTGGGTATAAGAAAATGTTCATTACTCATTACTGTCGGTTAAAACTGACAGAAACATTTTTTAAAATATAAACCGACAAAAATTTTTCATTCCTGTCGGTTATAACCGACATAACAAAAATGGCGAAAATATTCACCCCCAAAATTCCCTCCCAAAATTTTAAATTCCCCCCAAAATTTTGTTATGATTTTCAAAAATAAAATAATAATTGTTTGGCTTAATAAATAAATAAATAATATGTATTTAAGTAGAATACATTTTTAAAAATTAAATAAATAAATTTTTTTTGGGTCGAAAATAAATAATTGTTTGGTTTAATAGATAATAACCTATGTAAAATATGCAATAAAGAAACAAAAAGATAATTGTACAATGAAAATGTCATAACACAAACTAAATATTGTCTAATCAATACTTGAAAAACATAAATAAGAATGCAATGAACGAATTTGATCTTCAATTTAAAATATTTACACTAGTGGATACCACAAAATCTTATTTTATACTTAATGGAAGTATAATATTAACTCTAAGTATTGGTTTAATCTACCGTTTTGATGTGATATGCATTATATGAAACGTTTTTCAACGATCCAACCGTCAAACTTGTTTGTACACACTCCGAGATCGCATACCTAAAAAATCACAAAAAACAAACATTCAGAGATTAGGTAACATAACAAAAGTTTTCAACGGTTATAAACAAAAAATCACAATTTAACGGTTATTTTAGCTCTGATTTTGATGATTTTTTACAGCTACACTCCTTGACCCTATAAGAATGCATTGAACTAAATCGATCTTCAATTTAAAATATTTACACTAGCTTAATGGAAGTATAATATTAACTCTATGTGTTTGTTTAATATACCGTTTTAACGTGATATGCATTCTACGAAACTTTTTTCAACGATTCAACCATCAAACTTATTTGTACACACTCTAAGATTGCATACGTAAAAAATCGTAAAAAACAAACATTCAGAGATTACGTAACGGAACAAAAGTTTTCGACAGTTATAAACGAAAAATCACAATTTAACGGTTTATTTTAGTTCCGATTTTAATGATTTTTACAGCTACACTCCTCGACCCTATAAGAATGCAATGAATAAATTTGATCTTCAATTTAAAATATTTACACTAGTATAATAGAAGTATAACATTAACTCTTAAGTGTTTATTTAATCTACCGTTTTGACGCGATACACATTCTATGAAACTTTTTTCAAGGATCTAACCGTCAAACTTGTTTGTACACACTCTGAGATCGCATACCTAAAAAATCACAAAAAACAAACATTCGGAGATTAGGTAACAGAACAAAAGTTTTCGACGGTTATAAACTATTATTTGAGCTTCGATTTTGATGATTTTTTACAAAAGTTTTCATAATTTAACAGAACAAAAGTTTTCATAATTTTTAAACTATCATTGAGATTAGGTAACAGAACAAAAGTTTTCATAATTTAACGATTATTTGAGCTTCGATTTTGATGATTTTTTACAGCTACACTCCTCGACCCTATTAGAATGCAATAAATGAATTTGATCTTCAATTTAAAATATTTACACTAGTGGATACCACAAAATCTTATTTTATACTTAATGGAAGTATAATATTAACTCTAAGTGTTGGTTTAATCTACCGTTTTGATGTGATACGCATTATATGAAACGTTTTTCAATGATCCAACCGTCAAATTTGTTTGTACACACTCCGAGATCGCATACCTAAAAAATCACAAAAAACAAACATTCAGAGATTAGGTAACATACCAAAAGTTTTCGACGGTTATAAACGAAAAATCACAATTTAACGGTTATTTTAGCTCTGATTTTGATGATTTTTTACAGCTACACTCCTCGACCCTATAAGAATGCATTGAACTAAATCGATCTTCAATTTAAAATATTTACACTAGTGGATACCACAAAATCTTATTTTATACTTAATGGAAGTATATTATTAACTCTAAGTGTTTGTTTAATCTACCATTTTGACGCGATATGCATTCTATGAAACTTTTTTGAACGATCCAACCGTCAAACTTATTTGTACACACTCTGAGATTGCATACGTAAAAAATCGTAAAAAACAAACATTTAGAGATTACGTAACGGAACAAAAGTTTTCGACGGTTATAAACGAAAAATCACAATTTAACGGTTTATTTTAGCTTCGATTTTAATGATTTTTTATAGCTACACTCCTCGACCCTATAAGAATGCAATGAATAAATTTGATCTTCAATTTAAAATATTTACACTAGTGGATACCACAAAATCTTATTTTATACTTAATGGAAGTATAACATTAACTCTTAAGTGTTTATTTAATCTACCGTTTTGATGCGATACACATTCTATGAAACTTTTTTCAATGATCTAACCGTCAAACTTGTTTGTACACACTCCGAGATCGCATACCTAAAAAATCACAAAAAACAAACATTCAGATATTAGATAACAGAACAAAAGTTTTCGACGGTTATAAATGAAAAATCACAATTTAACGGTTATTTTAGCTCCGATTTTGATAATTTTTTACAACTACACTCTTTGATCCTATAAGAATGCATTGAATGAATTCGATCTTCAATTTAATATATTTACACTAGTGGATAATTTTTTATACTTAATGAAAGTATAACATTAACTCTTAAGTGTTTGTTAAATCTATCAATTTGATAGGATATGCATTCTATGAAACTAGTTTCAACAATCCAACCGTCAAATATAGCATGTGTAAAAATCGGAAAAAAAAAAAAACATTCAGAGATTAGGTAACGGAACCGTGAGTGAAAAAAAAATATTTAAACCATTTGTTTATTTATTTATAATCAATATGAGACTTTAAAATAATAAAATAGTCAATTTCTGTCGGTTATAACCATCAGAATACTAAAATAATAACCGCCAGAAACTAAAATAATAAACTAGTCAATTTATGTCGGTTATAACCACCACCATTAACTTAGAAACCGTCAGAATATGTTAAAAATATTAAAAAAAAAGAATTAAAAAATAGTGAGGGTTATAATAATTTTATAGCGGTTAAATCTGCCAGGAATTTATATCGGATATATCCGACATAAATTAACTTTTATTCGACACTAAATAAATTATGTGTCGGATATCTTTTATCCGTCAGAATGGCTTAATAACCGCCACCATCGTCCAACACCTAAAGCTAATATCGTAGTAGTGAAACTTTGAGTTTTAACGATAAGGACAAATAAAGGGTAAAGTGAATAGTATCATGATTGACTTTTTAGTGTAAAAATATGGTTTTTCGTTAAATTGAACAGTATCGGGAGCTTTTCGTTAAAGTTCCCAAAAATAAATTGATTACGAACTCGTTATTCACGAGATTCCAACCTAAGATGCTAAAAGTGTGTTTGTTTGAGTTCACTAGCCTTTATTTGATTGGACTACACTAAAAATTAGTGTAGTCCCGTGTTTGTTAATGACAGGGACTAATTTTAGTGGGACTAAACGAGATTCGTCTCGACTAGAGACCTCGTTAGAGGTTCTTAGCGAAGCCCCCCAAAATGCAGCGGACTGCTATGCCTTTCCTTCGTTTGCTTCGTTTGTTCGCTGCCTCATCGTAATCAACGACCTCGATGTCAAATCGTTCACTCCTTCCCTGCATGGATCTTCGTCTCTCTCCCTGCTCTATCTCATTAAGACCCACCCCTAAATCCCAAAATCGGATTAGCACCCACCGATGTGTTGATTTGATCCGAGGCCCAGATCGATGCCGGGGCCACCCCACTCCTTTTCCCAAGGTCATCTCCCGCTCTCTTTGTCTAAGTCTCGACGATGGCTACCACCGTCGTAGCACCGCTTCAACTTGCTCAAAATGAGGCTGAATTTAAATGATGTTGGCTGCGAAGTCCATCTGGGCACGACAAACTGATATTTTCAAATGGAACGATGTAATGCCATATATCCTCAATCTTCCTCAGATTTGCTTATTTTTTGGTAATATAATATGAATTTCAGATTTTTGAATATGTTTCATTTGGTTTAATGGTGTTTGCAATGGTGGTTCTTTCTAATTTAAGCTGAAATTATAGAAAGCACCATTTTCTGGGTTTGTATATATATATGTGTGTGTGTGTGTGTGTACACACACATATACATACACGCACACATATATGTATGTATATATGTTTTTGCTAGATCTGATGTATGGCTTTTGTATTATTTGTTCTTGTTGGTATATTTCCTTATTCGCATAACCCACATTGATTCTTTTGTGTAAATTTGATTTTTTTGGGGAAAAGTTGTGATGGGTTGCTTTGTTGTGGATGGGTTTTTGTTTAAATGTGAAACAAATTATCAATTGTTGGAACTTGGTTCTGAAATCTCAAGAATTTTGCAATTTCTAATATGGTAAATGGCACTAGTGGCAATTGCCAGTAGAAGAAAGGAGGTTGGATTAAAGATGGTATTTGAGTGACACCAATATACTTTGAACATGGAGAAGATGAAATGTTTAACAGGAATAACAATATTTGGTTGAAATTGAAGTTGAAGCAAATAAAATATTTTGTAATATATCATGGGTTTTTTATTTTTATTTTTTATTATCCTGCTTCTTAATCCGAAATTGTACTAAACGCTTCACTAAGTTAGTTTAGCTTAGTTTAGTCTAAGGCAATCTAGCTTAGTCCTCGAAGTTAGTCCAATCCGAAATAGTTCGGTGCAACAAATGCATCCTAAAACTACTCACTTACAAGTGAAACACTAAATTGTAGTAGTAAATGACTTTATCATATCATTGTTATTACCTAAATAATTACAACATCACTTAATATGTGTCTTAATCAACATTACGATAGCTATATTAGGTCCCTTGAAAAAAGGATCCCTATTTTTACGATGCAAGAAGGTACTTGTGAGGTTTACATTACATTCTTTTATAATGATATAAATTGTCTATTTTTTAAATATCTATCCATGAATTATTTTTACAAAAAATTAATTCAATCAGATATTATTTACTTATTTCATAATCAGAATGAATTTTATTGTCAGTTAGGACAGTATTCACCAACTTCTTTGCAATTATAATCTATCAAATCAAACTCGAAAAAATAAACAATTCAACTCAATGAAATTTAGAACTCGTTTGGATGTGATTTTAAAATGACTGAAAGTGTTTTTAGTGAAAATGTTTTTGGAACCAATTCTCAGTAAAAATACAAGTAAATCCTGAAAAAGCATTTCAAGTACTTCCTGGCAAAATCATATAACTAGTGCTTCATGTAAAAAATACTTAAAGTGTTTTTGGAATCACTTTCAACCATTTTAAAAGTACATTTAAACAAACCCTTGATACAGAGTGGTAGACACCACTTAGAAAAATTATGAGGATCTCTTTTTTAAAGGAACCTCTGTCTGTGCGCATTTGACATGACATGACAGCTTTTGGGCCACATTGGACCATTCAGTGGCTGACTTGGCTGAGCCATGCAATTATAAGAGGTTGGTTGGTTGATGGATTTCATCATCGAGGGGTCAATCTAAATTAAGGAGATTTCATATTTCTAATTTCTGATATAATAACTTGGGTGTCGGCCAATAATATTATATGACTTATGTGGCACCTAACCTTCTTTCACAAATAAATGTGAGCGGAGGTGAGGGAAATGTCATATAACTTGGATGTCGGCTAATAATATTATATGACTCATGTGACACCTAACTTTTTTTCACAAATAAATGTGAGCGGAGGAAAGAGGAGGAGAAGGGCAATTATGTTCCTCAATGCCATATGAAGGTTGTTTCTTTGATTGATATGTACGAAAATAGAAAGAAAAACGTGCAAACTTCTCTCAAGATTGCCCAATATGTTGTGAGGGTAAGGATAAGGTCATTCTGAGAAACATGAGATTCTTATTTTCGATCTTTGATTATTTTATAAGGAAAATTAATGAAAAGGGCTTGAAAACTTTGAGTTTTAATGATAAGGACAAAATAAAGGGTAAAGTGAATAGTACCAGAATTGACTTTTTAGTGTAAAAATGTGGTTTTTCGTTAAAGTGAACAGTACCGGGTGCTTTTCGTTAAAATTCCCTATTTTATAAGGTCAATGCTTACATAAAGGAAGTTGTAATTTCTGTTTCTCAATTTTTTTGTAAAATTTATTTACTTATCCAAGAACTAATGTTTATGAAGAGCTAAGCCACACAATAAATAACTTAAAGAATGTGTAATTTCTTAATATTTTAGTTCAAATGACAACTTGAGCATGTCCTACATCATATTACTTGAAGAGCTAATTAACATAGCTTAATTTTTAATTTTTTTAGTACATCGATATATTTTTATATTAAGGAGAGAGAGTTCGGTTAAGCCACACAATGAGCAACCTAATTTGGTATCGAATTCGCCATTCACGAGATTTAAACTTAAGATCTCTCACTTTTAAGTGAAAAGGAATACCACTAGACCGTAGTACTGAGTGACCTTAATTTTCAATTTAAAATCATTACTTTAGGATATGTTTCATGGGGCATGGCATGAGGATTTAATTAAAGCTTAATATTGGTTTGGTAAATGGAAGTCATATTTCTCTAGAGGATTTTCCATTTCGAAATCATGAAACCACAACAACTGTGGCGAGTGGCAACTGACATAAACACACTCCTCATCGTCATCCCTGAATAATAGTTAATTATGAATTCAATAAAAAAGCTTGCGCAAGCCTAGCTCTTATTAAGGATATGGTACATTGGTACTCGGCTAAACCTAAATATTAGTTAGGATTAGATAAACGTTTCAAGAATAATGCTTGCATAATTGCACTGGCCACCACATGAATAGGTTAAGTGATCAGATGACCTGAAAAGATTGTACGCCCAAGGGGATGCTTTCGATATTTTGAGACTTTCAGTGACCTTTTTGTTCTACTCGATTTGCTTTTGATCTCATCGTCCTAATTCGTATGACTTTTCACTTCTTTAGATTTGAGAATGTCCTACATCGTTCTACTCTAAAGAATTAAAATCGTCTAATCTTTTGTTTTTAATGAGAAAAAAGTATTTGATCTGTTATATAAACGTACAAAAGATCGTCTAATAGTCCATTTCAATAGTATAAAAAGCTTCAAATTTAAGTAGTTCATTTAGGAGATGCTTCATGGGGGCGTTGGCACAAGGATTTGATTAAAGCTTCATATTGGTTGGGTTAAGGGAAGTCATGTTTCTCTAGAAGGATGTGCCCCTTCGAGATCATGAAACCATGACTCCAGTTGAGGCGAGTGGCAACCGGCAAGAAGACACTCCTCATCGTCGTCCCTGCATAATAGTTAACCTATAAGCGTATAGTTTGATCACCCAAGGAGTTTTATGCAAGAGTAATGCTAGGTAGACTAAAATTGTACACTAAATTTATAAACTGAATGATATGTCACAAATAAGAAATAAGCACGTGAATCATCACTTAAGTAATAATCTAATCATCAACTTCATGTCATTTAGTTTACAAAATATAGTCTACACATTTAGTCTTCATAGCATTGCCCTTTATGAAAAATGAAAAATGAAAGCGCAATAATTTATTTATTTTTCTTAAAAGGGGAACAACTGGTAGCAAGCCACGGTTATCCACCCATTCCGAGGGCCAGGAAGACTCACAGAGGTATTTCAGCCTCTCCTTGGCCACAAGTCTGGCTTTCACACCAATAGCGGGTTTCGAATCCAAGATCTCAAGTTTTTAATTTGAAGGAAGCTTCGCAATCCATCATTTACCACTGGACCACCAGCTTATGATTGAAAGTGCAGTAATTATCAAACGGTAACTTAGTTAATTTTTCAAGAGTGACTACAAAATAAAAAATTCCGGTCAACGTGTAATTAGAACAAAAAATGAAAGAGAATAAAGAAAAAAAAGGTTAAATAAAAAGATTACCAGCATTCCTAACATCTAAATAGGCCTTGCCAAGTTTTATTCTTAAAATAAAAACTCTTAAATTAATCCAAACTTTAAACTTGTCCAAATGCCAAAAACAAAAATCTTTAAACTCGTACTTGAGATCTTACTCAAATGACATTTGAACTTTGTACATGCAGAATTTGATCATATGTTATTCCCGATGAAGATTTGTGTAGGTAGATAAAGGTGTTTATTACTTATTAGATTGTATGCTTTACATAACAAAATCTCATAAAAATCTCAACTACTTCTTTATAAAGCACAAAAATTATTTATTGTTGCATTCCTATTAGATTAGGAATATGATTGTGTAAATCATAGTGTATCAAGGAATATATTTGAATATTTCTTTTAGTAGTTAATATCTTATTAGAGTTGTAATCCTAAAAAGGTAAGGAATTAACCTTCCATACTACTATAAATAAAGGTACAATGGGGTGAAATAAAACACACCTCACAATTACACATGTCTCTCTTCTCTCTCAATGTGCTGCACCCTTTCTCACTATGGCCTCCATAATTGTTCAGTAAATTATGCCTACAACACGTTATCAGCACGTTTTTGACGCTGTGCTAAAGAGAGTTTTGATCTTCAATCAAGGGAGTATTACGTTTTAATCATTCTTTTAATGATTAAATTATTATTTTATTGATCTACATGCTATTGATTCAATTTATTTTTTCTGTGTTGAATGTGATACAACGCATTAAAGATGCAATTCCGGCTTTCCAAGAAGGATCTTCTACAAATTCAAAGGCTTTTGTTGTTTTCTGCCAATCAGATACGCTTAAAATAAAGGAAGATATTTGAAACGACCATGAAACATAAAAACATTCTCCATAATGCATGAACCCCCTACGTTTATATGTACCTTCCGATGTATATATTATATATGTTTCATATATTTGTCGATATATCTATTCGTTTCATGCATTACACAATTATATTGCTATGTGGAATTTGTGAGTCAAAACACATAAATAAATTAGAAACAATTTGGGTTTTTCAAACCCTAGAAAATTCAAGAAAAATAAAAAAACAAAACTGGGATTTTTTTTATGCACCGCCGCACTACCATGACACCATGCCGGACCACCGCGCTGGCTTGAAGCCCAGACGCATGGGGAAACGGTGTCATATTAATACCTGGACAAGGCACCCAACTCTTTGGGCTTGCTGCCCTATTGGAAACCAACTAGGCTTTAGCCTGGGTTGTATAACCTATGAGCCTTAAGCCCCGGTTCAACCCCAAGCCCATAACCCACAAACCTTTGGCTTGTTGGGCTTGTTATCGCTCCAGCCTGCATGTATCACAGCTAGCCCTGTAGGCTGGGCTTGTCTCATGGCCCAAAAACCAAAGCCAGTCTGCGGCTGGGCTTCACACGCACATCCCTGGTCTAGCTCCCAAGTTGGGCCCATGTCCCCCACAACAGTTTTTGGCCTAAACACCAGTAGCCTTGCTGCTGGGCTGCCTAGTCTCTTAGACCGTGGCTTGCAGCCAATCCCGAGGCCCAAAAGCCTCTAGGGCTTTGCCCTACTCATGGCACCCAAGCCCAAATGCTATTGGGCTATGGTTTTTCGAATCCAATTCTCATTTTTGGCATTTTAAATAAGTTTAACCGAATGTTATTATTATTCTTGCTTCCACGATCGATCTCGCTTGGTCCCGATCTATTGAATTAATTAAAAATGACATGCAGTTTATTAATCTGATAATTAATCCAAAATTATTGACTTGAAGATCACTTTTGGACATTATTGATTCACTAATTTATTTTTATACTTTGAACCGTTGACATCCTTTCGTAGTTCTGAAGCGCTCATACTTGAGTTCTTGAAGCAACTCAAATCCACTACACTTAAATCAACATATTGTATTATGTGTTCTTGCAGGAATCTCTCTTTTATGAACTAAATGTTCATAAACCAAAATTGAACCTGTAGTTTCAAATTTGGTGCCTTTGAAACCCGAAGTTTTCTTAAAACAATACACCCATGAAAACCAGACGTTTTTCATGAAAGCCATGTCTTAGAACTCGAATGTTCTAACCTTAATGCTTATAGATGATTCATTCCCATAGCACCAATCACAATCTTGTTCCCTCCAATTCTGTGGATTGTCGAAACATGACAAGTTCGATTTCCTTTATTTGGACGTTTCTAATAGAAACCACTTTATGTGGGGTACAAGATGTGAACCTCCATTTGACTATCAAGAAGCTGAGAAACCATTGAAGCCAACAATGGTATGGAAGAGCTGAATAAACCTTCACCATGATCTTCATTCGAAGACTTATGCCCGAAACATTAACCACAGAAGTACCTCATGAATGAGGATTCCTTGGCTCTTTGGCTCGCTCCTACAGACTATCTAATCATGAAAGACATTGCCTAAAGCACACCATGATTACATCCATGAATGAGTACAATTTTGAAATTTATAACGCCGATCGAATTTTGACTAGAGAATACTTTTCTCGTCCTTCCATGTTTCTAACCCGCTCCTGAAGTAGTAGTGTAGAAAGCGTAAGTTTACCAAATTCTCAAATCTAATTACTACCATAAAAGTGAGAGAAAGGTATAGACCCAGCCTCGGTTGGAGTCTATTGAACGGTATAGATTCAGTTTGGCTGGAGTCTACCGAACGGTATAAACTCAGTTTAGCTGGAGTTTACCGAATGGCTTAACTTAGTTCGGTCAAAGCCTACTGAATGGTGGTGCCCTGCTTCGGCAGGGATGCACCGAAGGGCATGCTCTGCTTCGGTAGAGGTGTACCGAACGGTACTGCTTTGCTTCGGTAGAGGCTTATCAAACATACTCCTCTAGCTTCGGCTGTAGCCTACCGAATCTAATTTTGGGTTTGTCTCTCTCACAATCCAATTTCGAGTTTTTTTTACTACATATGGTAGAATCAGGGCCTGCCAAGATGTGGCATCATCCCCGAAGCATGCTTTTTGGCACCTAAGACTTCAAGAATAGGGAAAATATTCCCAAACCTTAACCTTGCAGAATCTACTTCCGTCTTGATGGAATAGATCATTGGTTATATGCACCTGTTCGTGTCTCTACCAATGTCGTTGAGGAGTACCATTCTCGTAGTTAATATGTGAAACTAATTTTGCTTAATCGGACATCGTTGGAAGAGCAAAATTTTGACATGGATGGCCTTGTTGCCCGAAGTCCCTCAGTAAACCATTTACTTTGTGAACATTTTTCCATGTTCTTGGATTCAAGTTTGTTGTTTGTTTTCGTTATGGATAATCTTATTGATATTGTCCTCGAATACGAGTTAATTGAATCATGTTTCTTAAAACATGTGACCGAATTCAATTAAACATGTGATTAGATAGGAATGTGGGAAAGTTAGTTGTCTAGATGAATGCAATACTACGCACACTAACTTTACACCTAAATCACATCTCTAGCAATGACTTCAGGTCTATCTAACCTGATTAAGAGTATTGGCATGCTCCTCGTTGTATAAATGGTACTACATTACCATTTAAGAGACCTTATACTCTATCCGTTCTGGAAGAACATTGTTGAGTTTTTTTTGAGGATATTCGAGAGAACAATGATCATTAATGAAACCACTGAAGAAAATAGAGTGAAATATCTTTGCACCACCTTAAAAAATGAGCCTGAAGCTTTCATTTGGGGCCAATGGGCAACCTCCCATTGGGAACACGCCACTTGTGGCCGGCTTGGAGCTTGGTGATTGAGTAGTTTACTTGCTTTGCCACAACCATTTGGGACACTTAGGTCGACCAATGATGCTACAACGTATCTCCTTACCTGAAGTGAGGATCTTGTGCCTACAAGCACACTTTACCAAGCCTGCTCATTAGGAAAATTGATTTTCTAAATCATCCCTCGCAAAGATATGAAACAACTCTCTTTTCACAGTGGATTCAAGGGAATATATGTGGACTAATCCAACCAAAATGCGGACCATATAAATACTTATGGTTTTGGTTGATGAATTAATAAACTGGTCACATGTTTGTCCACACACATTGCTACTAAACTCCTGGCCGATTTTAAGGGTTCATCACCCTACTTATCCCTTAAAGTTTGGGAGACTGGATAATGCTGGAGAATTTATATTGATGGTTTTCGATAAAGTATTGCATGTCTTTTGGGTTTATAATTGAACATCAAATTTCCATGTTTACCCTAAATAGCCTCGCATTGTGATCATAAAGTGCAATTTAAATGATCGCCCGTACCTTGGTGAATGTACGCATCTATGTTGGTCTCTACCAAGGGTTATGCAATCTTGTACGCATCTATGTTGGTCTGTCTTGAGGACCATTGCCACCTGACCTATTTGATGTTACAGTTGGTTACTGGGTACGAACATGACGCTTCGTATTTACGCATTTGGATGTGCATTCCAAGTGCCAAGTTGTGCTGCCGCAACGTACCAATATAGGTCATCAAAAGAAGGATGTGAATCTTTGTCGATTATGATTCTCCTTCACACTAACTCTCTTCGAGCCCTTGCATGTGATCTCTTTACCGTTCATTTATGGGTTGTCACTTAAATGAGACAGTCTTCCCACCGTTAGGGGGAGATAAGAACCTCAACGTTCTTGGAGAACGACATGAATTTGCGTGGATGTTTCCCACTATGTCTCATCTCGTTCCCTGTACCGTACAAGTGTGATAAGCAAGTGCGATGTATTCTAGCTTTCAAAATGTTGCTCCATACGTATTCCTCTAATCTAGCTAAAGTGACGAGATCATATACCAGCTATAAACATGCCTGCAAGGATAGATGTACTTAATGGATGTCGAGTCAACATCCCCGAAAGGTGTGCCACCTCTGTTAGACGGTTTAGATGCCTCTGTTAGACGGTTCGATACACAAGCGGATAGCCAATAAATCACTCGGTTATTAGGATTCACTTCCCTAAAAGAGGAAGACATGACACAATAATGAATCCATACTAATCGTTGTCTCAAATCATTTCCATCTCATGAGATTAATCCGGATTACTCTAGAGACTTGAAGTTCTTGGTCCAATATACTAGTTTGGATGAGTTAATAGAATTGAAATGAGATTACCATCGATGATGTTTTCACTTATATGGTAGTTACTGACATAAATGAAAAGTGATGATATCGAACCGTGTTCCGTTAATTAAGTGACAATGTAGAATTGATTAGACAACCAAAATTACAATCCAGGTTAAAATTCCTTACCAAAGTGTATTTTGGACATATTGTTCATACACTACCCAAGGAAACCCTGTTGTGTTTCAAGTGGGAAAGGAAGTGTAATGAGATGAGTGAAATAATACGATATGATGCACACCTTACGGTGGAAGGTTTCTCTCAAACGTCATGTGATTGATAACAACGTTATGAAATGTGGTTAGTGTTTTCTCCATAGGGATATAGATACAGAGATTTACATGTAAGTTCTCAAAGAATTACATGGATTGGTTCAAATAGTTCCAAACCACGGAACACCCTTTTAACTTGTTTGAGGCGTTCACTTACGGATTGAAACAATCCGACTGATGTGGTATGCCCATCCTAAGTGATTATTTGATCAGTCAGGGATATGAATGAATGCCCTTGCGTGTTAAACTATGAAGTTTTATTTTGAATTGCTAGAGTTACAGTTTATGTCGTTGACACGAATCTCACTAAAACTCTAGAAGAGCTTGAGAAAACTACCTCGCACCTGAGGATGAAATTTGAGATGAATGATATTGGGAAACTCTTTTATGCCTTGACCTGAAGCTGAAGCATTGTTCTAACGGTACTTTGGTCTATCAGTCGAACTACACCTCGAAGGTGTTACTTTTGAGTATATCTGTGTTCGTCCATACGTTATATGCAAATGAAACCCTTGAAGAGGTTATGGAATCCAAAATTCCATATCTAAGTTCAACTTTGTGATTCATTTTACTTAGCTCATTGGTTAGACAAGACATCTTCTTCGCTGTTGATCTATTGGTAAAGATACAGCACTGCATTTACACGCAACCACTTAATTAGTATTCAAGATATACCTTGAAGGTACTACAATTTTGGGCAAATCCCAATGCATCCTGAGTGGATCCGACCCCCTGATCCTCGGAGTGATGTTTGCCTTGTTGTTATGCTGACACTGGTTACTTATCAAACCCACACAAGGCAAAATCCCTGAATGTTTATGTCTTTACCGTTAAGGGATATCACAATATCTTAGAGGTCCACAATATGACCTTAGTTGCAAAATCTTCAAATCGTTCCAAGACTCACCTCACTTCACTACGCCACATGTGAGACATGGTTAGGAGTTCTTGCTGAGCATATTCGAAGTACTTGCTGTTTTCATCATCGTTGAGTCCTAACGACGATCCATGAAAATTATGCCGCATGTATCAACTTGACCAAGACATGATACATCAACAAAGTCAATGGCAAGACATATTGTGTCTACATCTACATCAGCAAAGCGTTAGGAGATTAAAGTCATGCAAGCTGATCCTAGACAACCTTGCCGACCTCTATATGACGTCACTGTCGAAGTCAACCTTCCAGAAGCTTGTTCAAGGAATTGGTATGCCTAACTATTCATATGAAATTCTTGTAGTTCTCATTTGGAAGTTTTGTCAAACTCAAGGGGAGTATCTAGAAGTATACTCACTTAATCTTAATGTACTCTTTTTTCCCACTGGGTTTTTGCTACCTAACTAGGTTTTGACGAGGTACCCATCCTGGGCTGATCATACCCTTGTGAGCTTTTCTACTTGCGTCCATAAGACGTATAGTTTTGACTTAATGCAACTTCTCACTTTTCTCCTTAATCTATGAGTTTTCTCTCACCTTGGGTTTTATTATAGCGAGGTTTTGTGAGTTTTGCCTTTTTATGCATTCTTCCATTGATCTGAGACTCGCATTCGCTAATTGTGCCGACTTTATCAAGTGTACTTAATTCATCGCTGAAGACCTGATGCACCATTTTGTTGAGTATTTACACACTCAAAGGGGAGTGTTGCAGTCCTATTAGATTAGGAATGTGATTGTTTAAATCCTATTGTATTTAGGAATATCTTTGAATATTTCCTTTAGTAGTTAATATCCTATTAGAGTTGTAATCCTCAAAGGATAAGGAATTAACCTTCCCTACTACTATAAATAAAGGCACAATGGGGTGGAATAGAACACACCTCACAATTACACATCTGTCTCTTCTCTCTTTATGTGCCGCACCTTCTCTTTACGGCCTCCATAATTGTTCAATAAATTATGCCCACAACATTTATCTATATTTATTTACTTATTTTAAACTTGGGTTTATTAATTTCAATGACACATGCATGCACTATCGTATAATACTCTCTGCAACTGTCGAAAACACCAACGAACACACCGGTGCCATTTTCACTGCTACCGATCAATGAAGTTCAAAATAGATTGCAACATTAGATCTTTTGTGTTGGAGTAAGACAGACAATGGCGACCTGTACGGGTGAGCTGGGGATTTGGGGTTTATGATTCTTACATGCTTTGTCCATGTATTTGTAAACACGAATTTTTTGTAGCACATGAAACAAGAATACGTGTACAAAATAATATTTGTATTAATGAATTTACAGAAGCCATGAGGTTTTGGCTCTTGGCAATGGAGGACAAGCGTTTGAAAATTTGGGAGTGTGGCAAAGAATGCAGAGAGCGTTTTGAATCTTCTAATTGTTTGAGAATTTGGGAGTTTGGGAGGTTTAGAGCTTCAACGTCTGGGTGTGGGAATGATTTTCTGGAACCCTTCTTTGTTTTGGAGCCTGTATTTATAGACTCTCCAAGCTTTGCCTGCATAAGAACCAAGACTTGATTTATGTCTTGGTTCGTGATTTATGATGTGACTCCATCAATTAACATTTGATTTAATCAAATAAAAATGAAATAAATCAATATTCTAAGTTTGGCATTTTCATTTGATTTACATTTAAATTAATTAATTTGTTTAATTTAAATTAAAATTAAATAATTCATTTTCGGCAAGTGTTGACACGTGTTCTCTTGATGACTCATTCAATTTTGATGAATCACAAGCCATGTGTACGATTTGTGAGACATATGGTACACGCTACTTAAACTCTCACATGTCAAAATTTAATGAGTTCGTGACTACTTATTTTCACCGAAATTTACATGTGTACAATAATATTTTGGGCGAGCTTTGTCCACGTACTGATCTATGAGCAATTACAATATTATATATATGTGTGTCATCATCATGTCTTGTTCTATCTAGAAATTCATTTATGATTCGTATCGTGCATAATAGTTTTGTGTAGTGCCATATCATTATTCTAAGTTTCCTACATATAAGAGACATTTTCTTGATTTTCTCAAAAAAATCAAGAAAATGTCTCTTATATGTAGGAAACTTTTCGAAATCAAATTGTTGCAAAGTTTGGAAATTCACATTGGCTCATAAATATTATAAAGTTAACAATCTGAATCCCAATTATTTGCTTGTTTTTACTTGACTTTTGAGAGTTATGTCAAGTGATTAAAATGAAGATGAAAACAACTTACCAACATATAGAACACCGTCCTTTAATCAGAAGATTAAATGCCATTTTTTTATCAAAGACAAAACAAATCACGAAGTTTGGTGCAGTCAAGATTTGTCATTCTGCACATGCTTTTAATGTTTAAATATTAAGTAACTCTCTTGTCATTTAGTATTATAGTTTAGTGATATTTTTATTCACTTGTAAGTGATATTCTAGCTCTTAGTATATAATGTATTACTTGTTGTAGCTAATACTGTTTAAGAAAGTGATTGTATAAATCTAGAAGTAGATTTTAATAGGAGTTGGGATATCAAATCCTTTTATCACTTGTATTATTTGTGAGGCAATAAAAACCCACCTGATTAATATAAATAAAAGCATAAGACCATAAATGAGCGTGTACAATTTACGATCACTGAACGCTTTCTCTTTCTCTCTCTTGCCATCCCTCTCTACCTTACCATGCAAGTTTTCCTTCAACATTACCATATTTTAAACCCCACAATTTTTCCATAAACTAAAAAAACCTTGGAGAAATTTTTGTTTTAGTCTAGTAGTTCTAGTATTGGTTAAGAAATTTAAAGCCTTCCCCTTGCTTGGCGGGATAGTCTAATAATGGCTAGGAGATATATGGCACATATGCACTAATAGCTGACAAGTGTCAAGCTTAGAGCTAACGAGTTAGTTAGTATTGTTGTGATAAGTAGAGATAGTTGAAGGGTATTTTTGTAATAGTACATAAGATGAGAATACTATATAACCTGAAATGTATTGCTCTAAGCTTCAGTGTGTTGTTAATAAAGAAATATAATAAGTCTTTCTCTATCTCTCTCTCTCTCTCTCTCTCTCTCTTTCGTCCTTTGATATCATCTCTCAGTTTCATAGATCTTCCATTGTTGCTAGTATTCTGTTTCCTCAGAGATTAATATGGTATCATCGCTGTATTTGGCTTTCTGCCGTAGTCGGTCCTGAAGGTTCTTCCGCTGCAATCATTGAAAGATCTGGTTCATCGATGCCTCAGAGGGTTGTTCGACGATTTATTTCTGGTCTCGGTTTTGCGAAGCGTCTTGGTGAATTTGCTATTCTCAGGTGATATCTAATTGGTTCTTGAGATAAATTTCTATTGCGATTTCTGTGATTGATTTGTGAGTAATTGGTTTGTTGAAGAAATATGATGTGTTTGATGATGATTGTATTCGTGATGAAGTTTGAGGATTTGTCTTCTGATGAATGAGTTCTATGTTCTAGATTGTACTTGTGTTCAATAATTTTGTTGAATCTTGTGTGTTCCAGAAAGTATCAGTCTTTCTTGGTAGAGTTTGTGTGATTTCAAGAAAGTATCAATCTTTCTTTGGTGTTGGGTGAATTCAAGAAAGTATCAGTCTTTCTTGTTCAAACAGAAAGTATCAGTCTTTCTTTCTTGTTGATAAAATTCGAAGAGTGTAAATTTCTTGGTAAACGGAAGAAATCGAAGAGTGTCAATCTCTTGGTGAAAGGCAGAATTATTTTTGTATAGAAAACAGTGTTACTTCGCTGGTTTGTAGTTAATCATGGCTTCACCGAAAGTGGATAGTCTTCTTGGTATGCTTACTAAGTTGAAAGATGACAATTTTGCAAAATGGTATTTTTAGTTTGTGTCAGTGCTTAAAGGTTACAAGCTCTTTGGTCATTTCGATGGCACAGATGTATGTCCTTGATAGGAGCATATTTATGCGACTTAGTTAGCTTGTTTCTTGGCATTTATGTTGTTAGTTCGTAGTTATTTTAGTATTTTAAGCTATTTTCGTATGTTTGTAGGTCCAAAGGGTTAATGTGGCAAAGAAGTGCATTTTAGAGCATTTTGGAGCATTTTTGGGCATGGAATGGATGACATATGCTTGGAGCAAAAGGAATGGACGAAATTTGAAGTTTGTGCATCATCCTCTCCCTATAAATAACCATTTTAGCACACTCATTTCACCCAACACATCCATTCACCTACCACTACATCCACTCATTTCACCCAACACATTCACCTACCACTACATCCACTCATTTCACCCAACACATCCATTCTCCAAACATCCACCCACTACACCCATTACATCCACTCATTACCAAACACTACTCATTACCAAACATTCATCCACTACACCCATTACATCCACTCATTACCAAACATCAACCCACTACACCCATTACATCCACTCATTACCAAACATCCACCCACTACACCCATTACATCCACCCACTACACCCATTACATCCACTCATTACCACAACCCACTACACCCATTACATCCACTCATTACCAAACATCCACCCACTACACCCATTACATCAACTCATTACCACAACACTCACCCACTACACCCATTACATTCACTCATTACAACTCCATACACTCCTCTCTGTAGCCTATAAAAACATCCACCCTTCACCATAATTTGGGGGGGGCCATCATCCAAAGACACTACATTTCACATCTCACAACTTCATTCACAAACACAATTTCCTTGCCGTGACCTCCATCCATTCATCTAGCCATACTACATCTCACCAATCCATACACTTTCATCTCTTAGCCGTGCAAATCCATTCCATCCATATATCCATACACATCCTAGACACTTGTGCTACAACAAGGTGGTGAAAACAAAGGTTCTTGACGTTTCAAGCTTGGAACTTTGGAGCGTTTTAGGTGTACTCCGTTCTTTCTTTCAATGTTTACTTTGTTATTTTCTAATTTTGTTGCAATTATGAGTGGCTAAACCCCTATTTAGTTAGGGGGAAGTTTGAAGCCATGAACATGCTTGAGATTTGAATTGATCTCTTCCAATTGTACAATTCAATTATCTATTTTATTCATAACTGATTCTTGTATGTTTATTAAGGATGCATACTTAGTTTTCATGCATGAATTAGATGCTAGAATATAAATGAGTTTCACCTAATCGTTACAAGTTTATATTCATGAGTAGTGAAGGTTGTCTATCATAATCGCGTTAATTGAATTCTTGGCAATTGTATCATGCATTCATAGTTATAATTGCCTCGTCAACACTTATGATTTTCATTGAACGTAATGATCTCTGATTGTATCTCTATTATGCATTCATATAGGGGACTTTTAGAGAATGATTTGGGTTGTCGCATGCATTCATCCAATTCAATGAGTAAAGGAAAATCTGAGGGTTAATTTGTGCATCACGGTTAATCTGGGGTGTTGAGTATCATAGTTTATTGAAAAGCAATTGGAAATCGATTCATGTACAAGTGTGTCATGTGTGAAGAACGGACCTCTAACTAATCCATCCATCATTTTATTTCTCAAATTCATTTTATAATCTACCTAGTTTTATAACTTGCTTGTTTATTTCGAATTCGTCAAAACCAAAATCCCCCTTTTACCTTGTTGTTTCAAAGTGTTAAATTTCTATTTCGTTAGTGTTTTTGAGTGTTTTGATTCAAACCAAAACACTAAATTCATCCAAAGTTGTGTTAGAGTCAAATCTGCCCAGTAAGTGTTTTTTGGCAATTTTGAGTGTATTTAAGTTGTTTTGCGTCTTTAGAATCTGTTTTGAGTCCCTTGAGTCTATTCAAACGTTTTTAACTTTGTTTTTATGTTTTTGAGTAAGTTTAGAGGTTTTAGCAAGCCCTCCTAATCCCCGGTTTAGAACGATCCCTACTTATACATATACTACAATTGTCAAAAGAGGGTTTAATTTGAGTGCTTAACTCTCATCGCATCAGTCCTCCTAAATTTGTCATTCCTACAGATTTAGGCATAACTAAGGAGGTTACACAGGCATTTATAGATTGGGAATCTACGGATATGACTTTACTTAGTCTTCTTTTGGCTACCTTATAGATGAAGCCGTGGAATATGTTCTTGGTTGTAAGATTGCTGCTGATGCTTGGACCAATATGGTAGATAAATTTGCTTCGGTGTCTAAGTCAAAGGTGAATCACCTAAAAACTGAGTTGCATACAATCCAAAAAGGGACAGATACGATTGATAAGTTTCTATTGAGGTTAAAGAATATTAAAGATCAGCTTAATGTAGCAGGGGAATTCATTTCAGATAATGATGTTATAATCGTTGGATTAGTTGGTTTGCCTAAAGAGTATGCTATTATTCGAACAGCCATCTTGGCTAGGGAATCTTCCATTACACTAAAAGAGTTTCGTGCTCAATTGCTTGGTGCTGAAAAAGAGATTGAAGGGGACACTACTATCTTGTCTCAAAATTTGTCTGCCTTGTATATGAATAGTTCTGGTTCTAGTTCTAATTCTGGGACTTTTGGGTCTACTATATCTGGTTTTACTTCAAATCCTCAGAATCATAGTCATATTCCAGCAACTACAACATGTGTCATTACTCAAGGTCCATACCTAGCTCCACAACAACTAGAATATCCTGTCCCACCTCCGTTTTATCCTTTGCCTCAACAACATGTTCCGTTTTATCCACCACAATTTGGTTATGGTTTTGCTGGTAATATGGGAGGTTTTCCACCTTCTGGATTTAACTCTTAGCAGTCTAGCATCAATGGAGGTCAGTATGGTTCTAAAAACTTTCAGGGTTCAAAAGGACAGTACAATAAAGAAATAATGGTGGGTTCAAGGGAAAGAATTTTAGATATAATGGCAACTCTACATGGTCTGGGAGCACAGATACAAGAACTAATGTGGTCATTGAGTGTCAAATTTGCAATAAAAGAGGGCATACAGCTACAAACTGCTATCACAGAAAGAACAACAATGTTTTTGCAACTAGGTTTCAGGTTGAATGTCAAATTTGTTGTAAGCAGGGTCATTCAGCTTTTGAGTGTTTTCATAGAGGAAACTATTCATTTCAGGGTCATCTTCCACCACCATCTTTCAATGCCATGAGTGCACAACAAACAACTCAATATGGACCTGCAGACTCTTGAGCATCTCATCATATGACGGCAGATATGATTGGATTGTCACAAGTCATGCCATTTGAGGGATCTGAAAAGATTACAATAGGAAATGGTATTGATTTATCAATTCAGAGTGTTGGTCATACTACTATAGAGACTAATAATCGTTCTCTTGTCCTCAAACATGTTTTACACATTCCTCAGATTGCTCGAAATTTATTGTCTGTCAAACAACTATGTGTAGATAATAAATCTTGGTTTATTTGTGATGAAACTAATTTCTTTGTGCAGGACAAGTGGACAAAGGAGATACTGTATCAAGGAAAAAGTAGGCTAAGAGAATTGTTTTAGATTCTAGTTTTTCAAAAGAGCAAGGGTTTACAATCTGCAGTTTCATTACTAGCAGCTTTAGTGGGTTAAGTAGTGAAGTGTCAGATTTGGCACCAAAGACTAGGTCATCCTGCCAATGACATATTGTTTTCTATGCTGAAACAATCTCAGGTTTGAGTTAGTATAGACCATAGTCAAAGTATATGTGTATCTTGTACTCAAGGAAATATGTCCAAATTACCATTTCCATCTAGGCCTAATAAATGTACCTCACCATTTGAAAAGATACATAGTGATTATGGGGTCCTTCACCTGTAAAGTCTCTAGATGGTTACAAGTATTATGTACTGTTTGTTGATGAATATACAAGATATGTTTGGATATTTCCTTTGGTGAATAAGTCAGATGTGTTCTCTGTCTTTATCAAATTTTATGCATTTGTACTAAATCAGTTTGGAATATCTGTTAAATGTTTGCAAACTGATGGAGGAGGAGAATATAAAAGTACACGGTTCAATAATTTTCTTGCTAAAAAAGGTATAATGCATATGGTGTCTTGTCCTTATACACCTCAGCAAAATGGGATTGCTGAGAGGAAACATAGACATATTGTAGAGATTGGAATTATTGCTTACACAAGCTAGATTACCATATGAGTTTTGGTATTTTGCATGTGCTCACTCAGTGTTTCTCATAAATAGGATGCCATGCAAGACTTTGAATATGGTATCTCCATTTTACCTATTATACAAGAAACTTCCAGACTTACAGAGTTTAAAAATCTTTGGCAGTGCAGATTATCCATGGATTAGACCCTACATTGCAAATAAACTTCAACCACGGTCTGTGATGTGTGTTTTCTTGGGATACTCAGGGGGGATATAAGAGCGCTATATGTTTTCATTTAAATATACGGAAGTGCATTATCACCAGGCGTGTGTTTCATGATGAGAGCACTTTTCCATATAAACTAGTTCTTCAAAATATACCTATACTTCAAGATAAATTAAATCAAGTGCAAACTTCTTCTGTGCTTATACCAGTACCTATTTCTGCACCTATGTCTCAATCATCTGATCAACAATTTGTGAGTTCATCTGAGGTATCTCCATTGGAATTTACACAGCCATCTCCTGTGAGAGACTACAGTAATGACATATTGCATCACAGTGATGGAAACATACAAGGAATGGATAGTGAAGGCTTGTCAGTTCATTCAACATCTTCAAGTCCTACTCTTTCTTCTTTAACTGAAACAACTCCTTTGCTCCCTGTCCTAGATCCTGCACAACTTCAGGTAATTTTACCTATTTCTCCAACATCACATCACTCTGGTGTACATGTATTACCTACAAACACTGGTATACAAACTAGGCTTCAAACTGGAGCAATTTCTAGGAAGAATTATGTTGCATATTATGCTGATTTGCCTAAATTACAGTCTCTGAATATTGACAATGATTTTTCTGGAGGTTTTTCATTCCTAGCTGATATAATAGATTATGAGGAATCTAAAACTTTTAAGCAAGCATCTGCTCATCAATGGTGGCAGATAGCCATGCAAGAGGAGTTCGATGCTTTGATAGCACAAGGCACTTGGAATCTGGTGCCCCCACCAAATGATAGAGGTGTTATTGGTAGAAAATGGGTGTATAAGGTTAAGAAGAATTCTGATGGGACTGTTTCACGATATAAAGCTCAGTTAGTAGCACAAGGCTTTACTCAAGAACTAGGTTTGGATTACTCAGAGACCTTTAGTCCTGTGGTTCGACATACAACTGTCAGATTAATTCTAACACTAGTTGCTTAATTTGGATGGTCACTAAGACAATTGGATGTTAAAAACGCTTTTTTTGCATGGTGATTTGGAAGAAGAGGTTTATATGAAACAACCTCAAGGGTTTGTTGATTCAAAGTATCCAAACTACGTTTGCAAATTATTCAAGTCTTTATATGGTCTCAAACAAGCTCCAAGAGCTTGGAATAGTTATTTGCCATCTTTGGGTTTCAAAACCTCTCTCTCTGATACAAGTTTGTTTGTGAGATTTGATAACAAAGACGTGGTTATACTTCTGTTATATGTGGATGATATAATCCTAACTGGTTCAAGTGAGGCACAAATTCAGCGAGTGGTTCAAGATCTTACAGAGGTATTTGATTTAAAAGATATGGGCAGATTTACCTACTTCTTAGGCTTGCAAATTCAGTATCAGGAAGATGGGTCTTTGTTTGTCAACCAATCTAAGTATGCAAGGGATTTGCTGCATAAAGCTGGTATGGAGAATTGCAGACCTACATCCACACCTTCTAAACCATATAAACAACTACTTATCATAGAAGGGGTGCCAATGACTGATCCTACTCAATAGAAGCACAGTAGGAGCACTGCAATACTTGACCTTTACTAGACCTGACATAGCTCATTCAGTTAATATGGTGTGCCAATACATGACTAATCCCACTGAGATGCATTTTCATTTAGTTAAACGAATTTTGAGGTATTTACAAGGCATAATTACATGTGGTTTGAGATACACAAACTGCACAGACTTCTCTATAAATGCATACTCGGATTCTGACTGGGCTGCAGACATCAACACAAGGCGATCTATCACAGGCTATATTGTTTTCCTAGGAAACAATCCAATATCATGGCAATCTAAGAAACAATCAACAGTTTCTCGAAGTTCAATAGAAGCAGAATATAAAGCACTAGCTCACTGTGCTGCAGATGTGTTTTGGATCAGGTCACTTCTCAAAGACATTCATCAGGTGTTATCATTTCTTCCTTGCCTACACTGTGATAACTTGTCTGTATTGGCAATCTGTTCAAATGCAGTGTTTCATTCAAAGATAAAATAATTAGACACGAATTATCATTTTGTTTGAGAGAAAGTTCAGAAGAAAGACATTACGGTTCAATATATTCCCACTGAGGATCAGGTTGCCGATGAATAAACAAAGGGTTTACACAGTCCTGTGTTCATCAAACATTGTCACACTTTGGCATTGGGTGCGTCGCGTACTGATGTATCACCTGCAAGTTCAGCAAGTTTGGCAAGTTTTGCTTCAACAATCTCAACAGCAACACTCACTGATCCTATCCACTCTGTGAACCACGAGAACAATCTCAGCTTACTAGTTCCTTGCTGAGTTTGAGGGGGGGAGTAATAGCTAACAAGTGTCAAGCTTAGAGCTAACGAGTTAGTTAGTATTGTTGTGATAAGTAGAGATAGTTGAAAGGTATTTTTGTAATAGTATAGAAGATGAGAATACTATATAACCTGAAATGTATTGCTCTAAGCTTCAGTGTGTTGTTAATAAATAAATATAATAAGTCTTTCTCTCTTTCTTTTCCGTCATTCGATATCATCTCTCAGTTTCATAAATCTTCCATTGTTGCTAGTATTCTGTTTCTTCAGACATTAATATTCACTTGCCACAAGACTTTATTTGATCTCGTAAGTGGACAATAGAAAAAGCGCCTATATATAGAAGTACAGAGAGAGAAAGAGAGACATGATATGGTTTCTACTTTCTAATCATATAAACTTTGGTAGGGCGTCTTCTATTTTTTCTATTTCTCTTCTGCTCTCATTAGATATGCAATTATTAAAACACAAAAAATAGCAAGCCAAGCTGTGTATTGATAAACAACACTTCAATTTACAGAGAGAGAGAGAGAGAGAGAGAGAGAGAGAGATGAGAAATGAGTGTCATCCTTTGTTGAATGGGGGAAGAGGATACGCATGAGATGATGGAAAATACAGTTATGGATTCTCTTCAGCTGAGATGCAGTCTTTGGCAAGTATCTGTGAGGCTTTATTACCTCATTTGTATGAAACTGATAAGGTGGAACAACCTACAACCAACAAGACTATTCAGTCCTTCTACAAGGCTTCTGCGGCTCAAACTCCCATCCCCGATGAGGTATATCTCTCTATACGGAGTTTTTATTTTCAACTGAAAATCGTTAAAAAGTAATTCTCGACGGATTCTAAAACTATACAAATCAAGTTTAATTCTAAAACTATACATATCAAATTTAACGTACAACAACAACAACAACAACAACAACAACAACAACAACAACAAAGCCTTTTCCCACTAAGTGGGGTCAACTATGTGAATCCTAGAACGCCATTGAGCTCGGTTTTGTGTCATGTCCTCTGTTAGATCCAAGTACTCTAAGTCTTTTCTTAGGGTATCTTCCAAAGTTTTCCTAGGTCTTCCTCTACCCCTTCGGCCCTGAACCTCTATCCCGTAGTCACACCTTCGAACTGGAGCGTCAGTAGGCCTTCTTTGTACATGTCCAACCCACTCATTCCTAATCTTATCCTTTCTCGTGAGCCCACACCTCCAATGAAGCATCCTCATCTCCGCTACACCCATTTTGTGTATGTTTTGATGCTTCACTGCCCAACATTCTATGCCATACAGCATCACTGACCTTATTGCCGTCCTATAAAATTTTCCCTTGAGTTTCAGTGGCATACGACGGTCACACAACACGCCGGATGCACTCTTCCACTTCATCCATCCCGCTTGTATTCCATATATTCTGTCTTTGATCGGCTTAGGCGAAGACGTTTAGATTCCAACACTTCTCTCCAAAAGTTAAGCTTCGCATTTACCCTTTCCTGAGTTTCATCTATCAACCCTATATCGTCTGCGAAAAGCATACACCAAGGAATAACATCTTGAATATGTCCTGTTAACTCATCCATTACCAATGCAAAAAGGTAAGGACTTAAGGATTGTTGATGCACAAAATCAGTGAGGACTTTGGTACAACAGAAAGTATTAAGTTTGTGACCTTCGCTAGATTGCTCCGGTCATTAGTGTGGATAAGTATGTAAAAGGATAGAGACAGGAGAGCAAACACAAGATGTACGTGGTTCACCCAGATTGGCTACATCCACGGAGTTGAGGAGTTCTCACTAATTGTGAAGGGTTTACACAAGTACATAGATTCAAGCTCTCATTTAGTGGGTACAAGTGAATGATTTAGTACAAATGGCATTAGGAAATATTTTGGGAGAATGATCTCCTTTTATAGAAGAGAGTTTCTAGCCTTGTTCTGACATTGACACGTGTCGTGCTGTGATTGGCTTCCGATGTAGACACGTGTCGCGCTATGATTGGCTTCTGATGTCAACACGTGTCGCTCTGTGATTGGCCTTCTGGTTTGAGGGGAAGCTCCTCGGTTTGGGACTTACAAGATCCAAGCCGCTGAGTAATCACGAAACTTCTAAGTACTGAAGTGTGGTATCATCTTCACTTGCCTTATCTGTCTCATAGGTAGATGTGGCATCTTCTCTGGAAGTACTCTTCCTCAGTCCAGGGGTGGTATCTTTAACTGGTGGAGATGCACAAGGTAATGTATCAATTTCACTTGAAGCTTACTTGTAGTTTCAAGCTTGGTCAAGCGCGATACAAACCATGTAGTAGGAGTCCCCCAAGTCGTCGAGCTAGGGGATCTGCTGAAAGAGGTGACAGATAAGGTAAGCAATCAGAGCTCCAAGCAATCAGTCATAGATCAGAAGTTTAATTCCGAGTTCCGGCTGATTGTTCTCATTCTCTTTATCTTGCAGGCAGCATGAAGGATAAAGAGAAGAAAATGAGAAGAGATGATATGAGATACTTTTGCTTTTGAAGAAGTAACTTTCCACAAGCTTATTCTTAAACTGGGCTGGAGGGTTTTCTGGTTACCTCCAGAGTATAAGGCCGACTGAAGAATTTGAGGGTCAAAACAAGTTCATCAAATCTAGAGTACGTTCGACCCTGCTGATATGGGATACTTTTGTGTTGACAAAGTAGTGGAAGTATCGGCATGTGTTCTGTTATGCTTGTCTCCACATGCTTCCTTGTATCATTCTCACTTGCCCTATCTGTTCCTCAGGCAGATGTGGTATCTTCTCTGGGAGCATAAGATGTTGAAGATGAGTACTCGAGAGCAATGCCAGGTAAGTAATCAGGTAAGGGGTTCCAGGCAGTCAGTTCCTGACTAGAAGCTTGATTCCAAGTGCTAACTGATTGCTCTCTTTCTCCTTGTCTTGTAGGTAAGAACAAGGCCAAAGGAAAAGACAGGGAAAAAGCATGATATGGGATACTCTTGCTTTTAACCCTGATGATATGAGATATTCTTGCTCTGGTGTAGCTTGTTTGCAGAGGTATTATCAGGGGGAAAGAAAGCTGAGTATTTCGAGAGGCTTCGTTGGGAGTGCCCTTTCAGAAATGAGGAAGGGTTGAGCATTTTTGCAGGTCTGCCTATCCGTTGAGGATGAAGGTCGACATATATAGGAGTCTCCCTAACAACAAGTAGTAATGCTATTCCTTTACCCTTCTTGGTCATAGCACTGTAGTGGGAGCTACCAACTTCACATGTTTTAACTCAGTCAGAGCACTTTGAAAAAGTGGTCTATGGTACCTGGAAAGCTGATGTTGCGTGTGAAGATTACAGACAAGCTTTATCCAAGGAGATATGGCTCTTGAAGTTGAGAAAACGATGCCTCTTCGGTTTTCGAACAAGCAATCTTGTTGGGGATCTGGCTCTCGAGATTCGGAGAACGGTGCCTCTTCGATTTTTGAGAAAGCAATCCTGCTGGGAGTCTGGCTCTTGAAATTCGGAGAGCGGTGTCTCTTCAATTTTTGAGAAAGTAATCCTGTGGGGAGTTTGGCTCTCGAGATTCGGAGGGCAGTGCCTCTTCGATTTTGGAGCAAGCAATCTTGTTGGGAGTGTTTTCTCAAACAAAATTCACGTGCATTTGAACAGTAAGAAAAAATAATTGGATAAGTGGATGGCTGAACAGTAAGATTCACGTGCTTTCTACTTCACCAGAAATCTTCGACAGATTGCCCGTAATTTCCGCAAAGCTGAGTGTGCAAGTGACAGGTGCTGACAAGGCTGAGAAAGCAGGTGCCTCTTCGATTTATGAGATCGGCCCTCGTGGTCTCTGAGCAGCCCAGCTTTTGAGAAAGTAAGCGCCTCTTCGATTTTTGAGATCGGCCCTCGTGGTATTTGAGCAGCCTAGCTTTTGAGAAAGCAAAGACCTCTTTGATCTCTGAGATCGGCCCTCGTGGTCTCTGAGCAGCCCAGCTTTTGAGAAAGCAAACGCCTCTTCGATTTCTGAAGCTCCGTTGAGTGCAGATTTTTATAGAAGCTCCCTTCTTGCACTTCTATGATCTTGATTTATCCGACCTCTTATCTCTTCAACACCTTTGAAATTGTATGGCCCTTTCGACCGTCGTTTTGACTTGAACCTTGGTGAAGAGGCAGCCGCGCCTTCTCCAGACAACATATGGCGCCCATCCTTCCTATCCCCTAATGGTCCTCTTACCGTTGGAGATTCCGTGATGAAGAATGATATGATCGCTGCGGTGGTGGCCAGGAACATTCTCACTCCCAAAGATAACAGACTTCTTTCTAAACGGTCTGATGAGTTGGCTATTAAGGATTCTCTGGCTCTCAGTGTTCAGTGTGCAGGTTCTGTGTCGAATATGGCCTAACGCCTATTTGCTCGAACCCGCCAAGTTGAATCATTGGCGGCTGAAGTGATGAGTCTCAAGCAGGAGATTAGAAGGCTTAAGCATGGGAATAAACAGTTGCACAGGCTCGCACATGACTATGCTACAAACATAAAGAGGAAGCTTAACCAGGTGAAGGAATCTGATGGTCAGATTTTACTTGATCATTAGAGGTTTGTGGGTTTGTTCCAAAGGCATTTTTTACCTTCGTCTTCTAGGGCTATACCGCGTAATGAAGCTCCAAATGATCAGCCTCCGATGCCTCTTCCTTCTAGGGTTATGTCCAGTACTGAGGCTCCGAGTGATCACCTTCTGGTGCCTTCTCTTTCTGGGGCTCTATTGACTGCTGAGACTTCTCCTAAGCAACCTTTGTGAATGCCCCCTCTTGTTTGTTTATTTTGACTCATGTATATGTACATATTTGTAACTTATCAGAGATATCAATAAATAAGCTTTGCTTCATTTCAATGTATTGTGTTAAATACACCAAAGCCTTCTTCACTAAGTTCTTTGAATTTTTCTTTTGTTGAAGCTTGTATGTTGAAGCTTTGTGAGTGAAGCATGTAGGTTGAGGTAGTGTTCCCTTAATTTCTCGATTGAGGAAAACTTCTCGGTTGGAGACTTGAAAAATCCAAGTCACTGAGTGGGGTCGGCTATATGAATCTTAGAACGCCATTGTGCTCGGTCCTGTGTCATGTCCTCCGTTAGATCCAAGTACTCTAAGTCTTTTCTTAGAGTCTCTTACAAAGTTTTCCTTGGTCTTCCTTTACCCTTTCGGCCCTGAACCTCTATCCCGTAGTCGCATCTTCTAACCTGAGTGTCAGTAGGCATTCTTTGCACATGTCCAAACCACCATAACCGATTTTCTCTTAGCTTTCCTACAATTTCAGCTACTCCTACCTTACCTCGGATATCCTCATTCCTAATCTTATCCTTTCTCGTGTGCCCACACATCCAACAAAGCATCCTCATCTCCACTACACCCATTTTATGTAAGTGTTGATGTTTCACCGCCCAACATTCTATGCCATATAGCATCGCTGGCCTATAAAATTTTCTCTTGAGCTTCAGTGGCATACGGCGGTCACATTACACGCCGGATGCACTCTTCGACTTCATCTATCCAGCTTGTATTCTATGGTTGAGGTATCCATCTAATTCTCCGTTCTTTTGCAAGATAGATCCTAGGTAGTGAAAGCAGTCGCTCTTTGGTATTTCCTGATCTCCGATCCTCACCCCTAACTCATTTTGGCCTTCATTTGCACTGAACTTGCACTCCATATATTCTGTCTTTGATCGGCTTAGGCGAAGACCTTTAGATTCCAACACTTCTCTCCAAAGGTTAAGCTTCACATTTACCCCTTCCTGAGTTTCATCTATCAACACTATATCGTCTGCGAAAAGCATACACCAAGGAATATCATCTTGAATATGTCCTGTTAACTCATCCATTACCAACGCAAAAAGGTAAGGACTTAAGGGTGAGCCTTGATGTAATCCTACAGTTATGGGGAAGCTTTCGGTTTGTCCTTCATGAGTTCTTATGGCAGTCTTTGCTCCTTCATACATATCCTTTATAGCTTGGATATATGCTACTCGTACTCTTTTTTTCTCCAAAATCCTTCACAGAATGTCTCTTGGGACCCTATCATACGCTTTTTCCAAATCTATAAAAACCACGTGTAAATCCTTTTTCCCCTCTCTATGTCTTTCCATCAATCTTCGTAAGAGATAGATTGCCTCCATGGTTGAGCGCCCTGGCATGAACCCGAATTGGTTGTCCGAAACCCGTGTCTCGTGCCTCAATCTATGCTCAATGACTCTCTCCCAGAGCTTCATTGTATGACTCATTAGCTTAATACCCCTATAGTTCATGCAATTTTGTACGTCGCCCTTATTCTTGTAGATAGGCACCAAAGTGCTTTTTCGCCACTCATTTGGCATCTTCTTCATTTTCAAAATCCTATTGAAAAGGTCAGTGAGCCATGCTATACCTGTCTCTCCCAAGACTTTCCACACTTCGATCGGTATATCATCTGGGCCCACTGCTTTTCTATGCTTCATCTTCTTCAAAGCTACAACCACTTCTTCCTTCCTGATTCGACGATAAAAGGAGTAGTTTCTACACTCTTCTGAGTTACTCAACTCCCCTAAAGAGGTACTCATTTCATGTCCTTCATTGAAAAGATTATTAAAATAACCTCTCAATCTGTTTTTTACCGCGTTCTCTGTAGCAAGAACCTTTCCATCCTTATCCTTGATGCACCTCACTTGGTTTAGGTCCCTTGTCTTCTTTTCCCTTGCTCTAGCTAGTTTATAGATATCCAACTCTCCTTCTTTGGTATCTAGTCACTTATACATATCGTCATAAGCCACTAACTTAGCTTCTTTCACAGCTTTCTTCACCTCTTGCTTTGCTCTTCTATACCTTTCACCATTTTCATCGGTCCTATCTTTGTATAAGGCTTTACAACATTCCTTCTTAGCCTTCACCTTTGTTTGTACCTCCTCATTCCACCACCAAGATTCCTTTTGGTGTGGAGCAAATCCCTTGGTCTCTCCTAATACCTCTTTTGCTACTTTTCAGATACAACTAGCCATGGAATCCCACCTTTGGCTAACTTCCCCCTCTCTATCCCACACATACTGGGTGATTACTTTCTCTTTGAAAATGGCTTGTTTTTCTCCTTTTAGATTCCACCATCTAGTCCTTGGGCACTTCCAAGTCTTGTTCTTTTTTCTCACTCTTTTGATATGTACATCCATCACCAACAAACGATGTTGATTAGCCAAGCTCTCTCCCGGTATAACTTTGCAATCCTTACAAGTTATACGATCCCCTTTCCTCATTAGAAGAAAATCTATTTGTGTTTTTGACGACCCACTCTTATAGGTGATCACATGTTCTTCTCTCTTCTTAAAGAAGGTGTTGGCTAAGAAGAGATCATATGCCATTGCAAAATCCAAGATAGCTTCCCCATCCTCGTTTCTCTCCTCAAAACCATGGCCACCATGAAAACCTCCACAGTTGCCTGTCTCCTTGCCTACATGTCCATTTAAATTTCCTCCTATAAATAACTTCTTCGTCTGAGCAATTCCTTGCACCAAGTCTCCAAGGTCTTCCCAAAATTTCTCCTTCGAACTCGTATCCAACCCTACTTGAGGTGTGTACGCACTAATCACATTGATGAGTTCTTGTCCTATTACAATCTTGATTGCCATGATTCTATCTCCTACTCTCTTGACATCTACAACATCTTGTGTCAAGGTCTTGTCCACGATGATGCCAACACCATTTCTCATTCTATTTGTGCCCGAATACCAGAGTTTAAACCCTAAGTTTTCTAAATCCTTTGCCTTAAGACCAACCCACTTAGTTTCTTGTAGGCACATAATATTTATCCTTCTCCTCACCATAACTTCCACTACTTCCATAGATTTTCCCGTTAGGGTTCCTATATTCCACGTTCCTAAATGCATTCTACTCTCTTGAACTCTACCCTTCTGTCCTAGCTTCTTCAACCTCCTCCGTCTAATAGGATCAAAGTACTTCTTTTGTGTGTCCTGTGTAAAGTTGATAGGAGCATATGCTCCCAAACAACTTTGAGTGGAGTCGTTCGAAAAGAAGTTTCTATGGCCCCCTTGCTCATTTAACACTGCATCCGGGTGCCGATGGAGATACAGCGACCCTTGCTCACTTATCACTGTGCTCGGGCAACACAGCGCGCCACTTACAGGTGACGCCCTCCCCTCCTCCTTTATCTGGGCTTGGGACCGGCAATGTAAGATAAACTTACACAGGCGGAGTTATCAAATTTAACGTAGAAAAAAAAATATTTAGACTACATGAATGATCATAGTTATGAGTCTTATGACCTAAAGAAAGATTCGGAGCTATTATTTTTATAAGTTGATAATTTTTTTTTTAACAAAGTTAAATGAAAATGAATAATATTCAATCACAAGTTAGGTATGCAAGTGGTGGAAAAGTGTTGAACCCTTGCATGACGGCATGGGTTCAAACACCGTCGATGACTAATCTAACATCTAATTTAACAAAAATCTATCATTCAACAAAAAAAAAAAAAAAATCGCAAGTTAGGTGTGCTTGATAAAAATATAAAATTTTATAGGGTAGTTCTGGACTGACCGCACTAATATAAACTATTTCATTTGTCAAACTTATGACTCTGAAGTCCTGTTATGTAAGAATTTATGTGTAAAAGGTGGTGCTAAAGTGACAAATGCAAACAAGTATTACTGTAAGCTTGTATTCTTCAAATTAGGTCTTCATGTTTCTTGGATTTATTACATCACTTCGATATATTCGTGGGTTGCAAGTTGCACAGCTATTGATGAGAAGGGCCTTGATAGAGGCTGTGGTATTGGTTAGAGTGGTTTTGTGGGTACTGGGAACTAAGTTGGGAACCCTACTGCTTGGCTCTCTTTGTTTTGGTAATACATGGCCCTTCGTTCACAAATTTTCAAGTTTGTCGTTGGAGAAAAGAGAAAAGGTACTGCAGAAGTGGTTCAGGCACAGGTTTCTCACACCAATAAGGCTTGCCTTTACCTACATCAAGTTCCTTTGCCTCTACATTTTCTTCTCTCGGGTAATATTTCATTTTCTCTCTCTCTCTAAACTGCACATTTGTTATAAATAGGCAAAAGTAGAGAAATAACCTTTGCTAAGAGCGAGGACAAAGTGGTGCAAAATATCACATTGACAAAAGTATTGCAGATATTAGAAAATGAAGGATACTGAGAGTATTATATTTCTTCCTTTTCTCTTCTTTATATTCACTCACTTTGAACAATCAAAGTGCTCTATTTATAGAGCCACTTCAATGGAAAATTACAAAAGGATTACTATTCGGCTTGTGAGTTTATACTATACACATGTGGGCAAACATACCCATTTACAACACTCCCTCTTGGATGCCCACATATCAGTATCAGTTGCCTCATTAAAACCTTGCTTGGAAAAACCCAGTGGGAAAAAAAACCATAGCGAAGGAAAAAAAGTACAACTTTACCCGGGTGGTGTTGAGCATGCTTATGTTGCCTCGTTAAAACCTTGATAGGAAAAACCCAGTGGGAAAAATCCTAATCAAAGGAAAAAGAGTACAACATGCATATATCATGGATGCTCCCCCTGAATTGTATCTTCCCCTGATTCCGCATTCTTCAAATTTGTAAGCCGATGTAATCTAATTTCCTGCACTAACTTTTGAAATGTGCACTTTGGTAGAGATTTGGTGAACAAGTCTGCTAAATTTTCATTGGAACGGATTTGTCTGACTTTAATAACTTTACCCTTCTGAAACTCATGTGCACTGAAAAATCTTGGAGATATGTGTTTAGTCTTATCACCTTTGATGAATCCTTCCTTCATCTGGGTAACACAGGCTGCATTATCTTCATGGATGACAGTTGGAGTGTTTGTCTTTGAAGGTAGACCACATGAATTCCGGATGTGATGGATCATTGATCTTAACCAAGAACATTCATGACTTGCTTCATGTAAAGCAATTATTTCCGAGTGATTGGAAGATGTAGCAACTAGCGTTTGCTTCGTTGATCGCCATGAAATTGCAGTATCTCCATAAGTGAACACATATCCATTTTGTGAGCGGGCTTTATGCGGATCGGAGAGAAAACCAACATCTGCATATCTAACAAGGATTTGTTCATTTGTGGGCTTGTCTAAGTAGAAGAGACCCATATCTATTGTCCTACGAAGGTATCGTAGAATATCTTTGACTCCCTTCCAATGACGAATTGTTGGAGCAGAGCTATACCTGGCTAACAAGTTAACTGAAAAAGCTATATTTGGTCTAGTACATTGTGCTAAATACAATAAAGCACCTATTGCGCTCAAATATGGTACTTTTGGACCAAGGACCAGTTCATCATCTTCTTTTGAACGGAATGGATCTTTCTTAATGTCTAAAGAACGAACGACCATTGGGGTGCTAAGTGGATAAGCCTTGTCCATGCCAAATTGCTTCAGTATTTTTTCAATGTAAACTAATTGATGGGCCAAAATTCCATTAACACAATGCGATCTGCAGGTTGAGACAATATTTGGTTTTTCCAAGGTCTTTCATTTCAAATTCGCTTTTCAGATAGTCAGCAGTTTTGTTGAGCTCTTCAGGGGTTCCAACTAGGTTCATATCATCGACGTATACTGCCACTATAGCAAATCTAGTATTTGATTTCTTAATGAACACACAAGGGCAGATGGCATTGTTGGCATATCCTTCTTTAATCAAATACTCACTGAGACGATTATACCACATTCGTCCAGATTGTTTTAGCCCATATAGTGATCGCCTTAATTTGATTGAGAACATACCTCATGGTTTGTTAGTTGCTTCAGGCAACTTAAGTCTTTCTGGGACTTTCATATATATGTCTGTATCTAATTCTCCATATAGATACGGGGTGATGACATCCATAAGTCGCATGTCAAGTTTTTCTGAAATCACAAAACTTATTAAGTAACGGAACGTAATTGCGTCTATTATAGGAGAATATGTCTCTTCATAATCAATTCTAGGTCTGTGTGAAAATCCTTGTGCAAGGAGTCATGCTTTATATCTTGCAATCTCGTTTTTCTCGTTGCGTTTCCTTGTGAATACCCATTTGTAACCTACGGGGTTCACACCAGGCGGGGTTTGGACTACTGGTCCAAAAACACTTTATCTTTCCAAGGAATTTAATTCTGCCTAGATTGCATCTTTCCACTTAAGCCAATCTTGTCTCTGTATGCATTCATCAACAAAGCCGGGCTCAATATCATCACTTATTATAATTTCAGTGGCTATTGCAAATGCAAACATGTTGTCGATGATTATTTCATTTCGATCCCACAATTCATTAGTACATGCATAATTTATGGATATTTCTTTGCTTTCACGTACTTCTGTCTCTTCGGGGACATGTTTCTCATCAATGACATTTTCTTTTTCTGGAAGTACAGAATCATGAATTGTGGATTTATCATTCAATTTCTTTTCTTGAATGCTATCATTTGGGTTCAACTGTGCCCTTATCTTTCTCTTTCGAGGGGCCTCATTTTTGAACCTAGGGGTCTACCACGCTTCAGTCGTGTACTGGATGAATCATTCATTGCCACTTTATTTTGTCCAATAGGGACATCAATTCTTACACGTGCGTTTGCAGCTGGTATATGTGACTTTGTCACTTTCGAAGCATCATTAAATGCATCTGGCATTTGATTAGCAATACCTTGAAGATGAACGATCATTTTCACTTCATTTTCACATTGAGTGCTTCGAGGATCAAAATGAGATAAGGTGGGAACAACCCATGTCAGTTCTTGCCTGGAACGGTCTTTTCTCCCCCTAACGACAGGAAAACTATCTCATCAAAATGACAATCAGCAAAACGAGCTGTACACATATCACCAGTCAAAGGTTCCAAATATCTAATGATAGATGGTGAATCAAAACCCACATAAATTTCGAGTCTGCACTGAGGTCCCATTTTAGTTCATTATGGCGGTGCAATAGGCACATAAACAGCACAACCAAAAACTTGTAAATGTGAAATATTTGGCTAATGTCCAAACAAGAGTTGTATTGATGAGTATTGGTGGTTGGCTATGGGTCTCAGTTAAACCAATGATGCTGCGTGTAAGATGGCATGTCCCCATGTAGAGACTGGCAATTTCATTTTCATGAGTAGAGTGCGGGCTATTAATAGAAGCCGCTTGATAAATGCCTCTGCTAAACCATTTTGGTTATGGACATGAGGAATAGGATGTTCAACATCAATGCTCAGTGCCATGCAGTAATCATCAAAGGTTTGAGATGTAAATTCACCAGCGTTATCATGTCGAATGGACTTAATGGGATGATCTGGGAACTGTGCTCGCAACTTAATTATCTGAGCAAGAAGTCTCGCAAAAGCTACATTTCGAGTAGACAATAGGCAAACATGTGACCATCGGGTAGATGCATAAACCAAAACCATAAAATATCGAAATGGTCCATAAGGTGGTTGAATAGGTCCATAAATATCCCTTGAATTCTTTGCAAAAATGATGGGGATTCATCATCAACCTTTAGTTGTGATGGTCTAATTACCAATTTCCCTTGGGAATAAGCCTTGCAAGGGTTATCATTTGAGACATCAATGTGTGTGCTCAATAATGAATGTCCATTAGAGTTGGTAATGATTCTACGCATCATGGTAGATCCTAGATGACCTAGACGATCATGCCAAAACATGTAAACTTTTGAATCAATGAACTTCTGGTTCATGACAATATATGCCTCAACTGTCTTTATGTATGTATAATACAATCCACTCGATAAACCATGCAACTTCTCCAATATACGCTTCTGGGTATCATTGGAGGTAATGCATAAATATTCCACATTTTCTACACTTTTCATTTAATGTGGTATCCATTTAGACGTATGTTTTTAAAACTCAACAAATTTCGAATGGATCGAGTAACATATAATGCATTCTTTATGGATAATATTGTTCCATTTGGTAACATAATCTGGGCTTTTCCTGAGCCTTCAATTACATCTGATTGCCCTGATATTGTTGTTACCTTTACTTTTGCAAGTACCAAATTCGAGAAATACTTTCGATCTCGAAGTATTGAATGTGTGGTTGCGCTGTCTGCAAGACAAAAGTCTCCGCCATTGCTCTTGTTTTGAGAATAACCATAATTTTTATCCATGTTCTCTGAGCAAAGAAAAAGCAGTTTATTCATAGTGGAATACTGCTTTTATTGAATTGAAAATGCGAGCATTAAACCACAAGTACAAATAACAAGAGTACATTAAACATAAATAATTCAATCGGACCTATAAACTTCATTCCCTCTTTCATTAATAAAGTCTGTAGCATCTAGGTGGGTTGTGTTTAACTGTCCTGATAAATTGGTCACTGGATTAGGGGTTTCCATTGGTTGAGCCTGGTCGAAGAAATTGATCTCGACACCTTTCTCCTTAAATGAGGCTTGATATAGCTCCACCAGATACTTTGGGGTGCGACAAGTACGCGCCCCATGTCCGTTGCCACCACACCTATGGAAAACTCCTTCAAGATTTCTAAGAGTGTTCATATGAGCTTTTCCTTTATGGCGATTTGCATTTTTAAAGCTCAGACCTGGATTCTGCCTTGGAACCTGGTTGTGAAACTGGACACCATGGTTCTTGCTTTTCCCTTTCCACCGGCCTTGCTTGTGGCCACGTCCTCGTTTGTAATCATTGCCATGGGAGGATATGGTATTCCTTTCAAGGGAAGCAGCATTCACTTCTAGGAACGGTGCTGATCCAGTAGGTCGGGAATTATGGTTTTTCATCAGGAGCTCATTTTTCTGTTCAGCTACCAGGAGCATAGATATCAGCTGGTTGTATTCAGTGAAGCCTCGCGCTCTATACTATTGCTGCAGGAGCATGTTAGAGGCATGGAATGTGCTGAAAGTCTTTTCTAATAACATCTCCTCAGTAATAGTATCCCTACAAAGCTTCATCTGAGAGGTAGTTCTGAACAACACCGAATTGTACTCAGCCACTGACTTGAAATCCTGGATCCTTAGGTGAGTTTAGTCATAGCGAGCTCTTAGAAGAATCACCGTTGTCTGGTGATTGTATCTGTTTCTCAAAGCCTTCCAGAGGGCTAATGGATCTTCAACCGTTAAGTACTCGCTCTTTAGTGCCTCATCAAGATGGCGACGAATAAAAATCATGGCATTCGCCCGATCTTGAGAGGATGAGCTACTATCTTCCCTGATGGTATCTCCAAGATTTGCTGCTTTGAGATGGATCTTGGTATCCACTACCTAGGTAAGGTAATTCTTCCCAGTAATGTCCAGGGCAGCAAAATCAAGTTTTGCCAAGTTTGCCATTTTCTTTTCTGAAAGAAAAATGAGGTGTGTAAGAACTTGCAAAAATATGTGTTCTGGAAGAACGTTAGAACTTCTGGTTCTTACAAATTTTTGATCTTGAGGCCAAAATGATAAGTACTTGAAACTTCAGGCTCAAGATTTACATGATTAATGAGAAGGGCAATTGTACCGCACCATTCTCATCGAAACAAGTATAGGATGGGCGATTATTCCGCACTACTTTAAACAGCAGGAAAATTTAAATATGTAGAGCAAGGTGGACGATTATACCGCACCACCTAAAATTGCGATAAAATTTAAATATGCAAAGCAGGGTGGACGATTATACCGCACCACCGCACCACCTAAAATTGTGATAAAATTTAAATATGCAAAACAGGATGGACGATTATACCGCACCACCTAAAATTGCAATAAAATTTAAATATGCAAAGCAGGGTGGATGATTATACCGCACCACCTAAAATTGTGATAAAATTTAAATATGCAAGGTAGGGTAGACGATTATACCGCACCACCTGAAATTGCGATAAAATTTAAATATGCAGAGCAGAGTGGGTGATTATTCCACACCACCTAAAATTGCGATAAAATTAAATATCAGGTAAATTTAAATATGCAAGATAGGGTGGGCGATTATACCGCTCCACTTAAAATTTGCAGTAAAATTAGATCTACAGTCCAAAATAGGCGATGATATCGCACCATCTTGGATTGCATAAATAAACACTGGGTTAGTAGTCAAGAGTTACACCAAACAAAAAAGATATAAGTAACTGTTAGGTTGAGAACTAGAAGTAAAAATGGTCCAAACAGTTCTTCGGGAGGGTATATCTAGCAATTGAGGCAGATGAAGAAGAAGAACAGTAAAAACCTTAGAGGAAACATTTTTTTTTTCTTCTTTCGGTGAAGGGAAATGAGAAATGATTAGAGAGTCATGTTGATAACGTGTTATAAATAGGCAAAAGTAGAGAAATAACCTTTGCTAAGAGCGAGGACGATGTGGTGCAAAATATCACACTGACAAAAGTATTGCAGATATTAGAAAATGAGGGATGCTGAGAGTATTATATTTCTTTCTTTTCTCTTCTTTATATTCACTCACTTTGAACAATCAAAGTGCTCTATTTATAGAGTCACTTCAATGGAAAATTACAAAAGGATTACTATTTAGCTTGTGAGTTTATACTATACACATGTGGACAAACATACCCATTTACAACAACATTCACAATTAATGATTTTTTCTCTTCAAGTTTTTTCTTTCTATTTCTTATATACTAGCAGTACCACACATGTTTTGCATGTGAGACAATTTTTTTTTTAAGGTTTTTTAGATATAGACCATTGCAACTCTTATTTCCTAGACAAAAACCCACCTAGTTATAAACATCCAAATAAAACCCAAATTTAAAAATGATTGCCAAGTATATAAGTAATTGACCTATTATTACAAAATATTTACAATTTGTGCCACAATATTCAAAATAAAATCGATAAATGTTATTACTCACATATTATTACCCCTAACACACACATATATACGTTCAAATGTATATATTACTACCATAAGCTCAATATATATGTGTATATATATACATATATAGTTTACCTATATATATATATATATACATACATACATACACACACATACTATATATATATATATATATAGTACTACTATACGTTCACATATTTATATATATACATGCACAGTACTACATATATGATCAAACATATTATACTAATTAATCTACCTATATTTAAATTTATGATGAGCAAATAACATATATTTTGTAGGTAAATTAATATTGAATCAAATAACATTCTTTTATTTTGTAGGTAATTTATTTTCATGTATTATTACATATATTTGGCACATTTTATTATTATAAGATATACGTAAAAATAATAGGTAAATTAATCTTGACTAAAATAAAATTGCTTTATTTTGTAAGTAAATTAATTTTGAATCAAATAACATTTCTTCATTATGTAGGTATTTTATTTTGTATGTATCATCATATATATTGGGCACATTTTATTATTATATGTACAAACAATAGGTAAACTAGTATTGAATAAAATAATAACATTTTTATGTAGGTATATTATTTTGCATGAATTGTTTTTTGTATATCAAGCTTTTTTTTGGTATATATATATATATATATATGCGTGAAATAATTTACCTACATTTATATGTAAAATATAATTTTATTGACTTAACTAAGCATGTATTACTACATTTATTAGGCATGTTTTATTGTTATTATATATTAGGCAATGAATTTATTAATTTTTAATTTTTGTGAAAGCATTAATTCTCCCTTACAATTTGTATGGAATTAATTGTGTAAATCAAACATTCAAATAGGGGTGTTTTGGGCATTGAAAAATTTTAAATGTGTAAAGTCAAATATAATTAATGAATTTGCTGATGTGGAATCTAGTCAATGGGTTTTATTTGAATAAAAAACTTATGTCGGATTTTATGTGGAAAAAATTAAGTTTCAAGGGCTAAAGTCATATTTTCAGTTTTTTTAATAAAAAATGTAAGGCAGTTTTTGGGGAAAAAGTTGAGAGAAAATAGGAAAATGATACATATTTAAAATATTACAATTACATGACTTGGATGACATCACTTAATACAGTAGTCTAATGATATTGTAAGTTGTAATTTTTATTTTCGGCTTCTATAGATGGAGAGTTTGATGGAAATTATTATAACAAACCCTTTCGGTAGTTTAGTCTAAATCTTGTATTATAAAAAAAAAAAGATAGAGATAATAATTTTTGGGTTGACAAATAGAGTACTCATGTTATATCTCTATTTATTAATGAAACCCTCTTTGTCAACCAAAAGAGGGTTGAAAGACTACTTAGTCTTCTATTACACACAAAAAATGATGGGCAATAATGTAATTTCACAGGTCCAAATTTTATTGTTTTAGTCTTCTATCACACACAAAAAATGATGGGCAATAATGCAATTTCACAGGTCCAAATTTTACTTTTTTTATTGAAGCCTCGCCTACAGGTCCAATATTAAAAAAAAAAAAACCAAAAACAAAAACCTCCCACTCCCCCACGTTCTCTCTCTCTCCCTCTCTCCTTCTCATTTTCTAAAAAAATGTGTTCATACACACAAAGTGTGTAGGCAAATACTAGTATTATATATGACATGATCAAACAAATTAAGAAATTGAATTGCTAAGCGGTTCGTGCATACAGATAGCGAAAGGCTGTGTATTAGATCACTGCATGATAGTCATGAGACATCAAACCTTAAGAAGTTTAAAAATAACCAGTGGTTGAAATATCATCACCATCATGCGCCGGTGCAGTTTAATTGCTAATAATCAATGTTTCCATATATTTCTCTGATTTTTTAAATATTTCTACGGAGATATCGAACGTATCAAAGAAATATTATACACTAATAATAATAAGATGATTATGCCTTAACATACTGTATCTTAGGCATAAATCCAGTTACTACTTAGCCAATTATTCAATTAGGCATCAACAAAAGCCTAATCTTTCTTATCGGGCCACACCATGAGGTGACCAACCACTCCGATCATAATTAGAGAGCTACAAAGGAAGTTGTAGCTCTCCCCCAATATGAAAATTGAGCACATTTTGTTATCACGTCCCTACATACTTTTTGATGTGCAGAAAATTTTTAAGTTGAACACGGCAATAAGTTAAGAGGGTGAGGTGGAACAGATGTAATCGTTGAGGCTTCAGATGTTACTTAACTTGAATAACATGAACACTTAGAAAAAGTAAAAAAGGGGCTTTTAGATTCAGGTAAAAAAATATAGGTTATTTTTAGAATTCAGATATCTAATTACATGTTTTTAACTAGTTTGTCTTTTTAAATAAATTTTTTTATATTCATTAACTTTGTCATAAAGGTAGATTATAAAAAGAAAAAAAAATATGTAAAACAATTAATCTTTGTTATAGGTAAACTATGAACAAAAACCTAAGGTATATATAGATAAACAGCTAAATATATATTACACCTATGACCCAGTATTCTAAAAATCGGCCTAGGTGGCGTCTAAGGGTTAATCGGTCAATTAACCCTTAATCGATCACAAAATCGGTCAACATATTAAGCGGTCGCTGGGTAGGATTAGGTGGAGTTATGGAGGTCTAGGCGGGGCTGGGCGGAGGTTAGGCGGATATCTGTGAAGCCACCGGAATCTAGAAGCTTATGAATCTTAAAAAATTCGTGTCGTAGTCAATTCAAATATAGGAAAACTAATGAAAAGGGCTTGAAAACTTTTAGTTTCAACGATAAGGACAAAATAAAGGGTAAAGTGAATAATACAAGGTTTAACTTTTTAGTGTAAAAATATGGGTTTTCGTTAAAGTGAACAGTACCGCGAACTTTTCGTTAAAACTCCCTTCAAATATAGACATGTCCAACCCCATCTTTATTCTAATTACACGGTTCCTGATTCCTACTAACTTTTTTACTAATTTTTATATTTCTCTATTTCTTTTCTCTCTTAAATCCATCATTACTTTTATTTTTCTATCTTTTCATTTAATGTTTTATTATTCTTTTTCTTTTTAAGATCATATTATATTATTATGCACTTAAATCCTTTCTTCCAGTATATATATTGTTTTAAAAGTAAAAACATAATATTTATATACTCTATATAGTAATTTTAATTAATATTTATGATATATAATAAATTTATTCAAATCCATTTTGTCCACCTAGCCGCCTAGGCATTAGGCCACAGCCCGCCGTCAAACTAGCACCTACATATTTTAGAACCTTGCTATAAGCAAGATATGAAACCTAACTAAAAGATACAAAAACATAATATACCTACAAACAAGACACATTAATCAGTGACACATGTTGATTACAAAAATGAATCTTTCGTATAGATGGGTAAATACAATTAACCTGTGATATAGGTTGATTATAAAAATTAAAGAAATAATTAGGAAGAAATTAATTTTTATGGGAAATCTTATCAATAAATAAATAATTATTGATAATAAAATAATCCTAAACTTGGATTGGACTTATTTTAACAAATTGAACAATTTCGAATATTTGCTAAAAAAAATTGGACTTATATTAAGTTTTTCCAAAATAATACCTTATAATTTTTTGTCACTGTTTTCCCCGCAATAGTCAAAACCAAGTAGCCATTAGGGGGAGAGATTTTCAACGTGATTGAACATGGGGCGGAATATTATATATATATAGTGAGCATCTTAAAATGATGAAACATTTAAAATACCATAAATTGTCCTTTAAGAATTTCAAAAAATTACAAATGGAGGGATCTTATAGTTCAAGTGTCCCTCCACCTATTTATTGACATATGCATATGTGCTCCATGTTGCAGACATTTAAAAATCTCTCTATAAAGGAAGTGGCTCAACTCGTTATATGCCCTTACAATACATATATAATTTTTTAAGTAAGACCTGTATTTATATCCTTACAAGCTAGTATTAAGCCCTTAAACTTAGTTTGATATTAATTGTCTCCCTAAAACATATTATCTCGTGAGAAAGGGAGTTTCATGCGGGAACGATACCTAATCCCGGAATCAAGTATACCAATTAGTCTTCGGTCTATTGGTAATTTTCTCTAATCTGTAGGAGGAGGACTAACATGAATATATAGAGTATTTCAACGATCCAAACTGTCTACTTTGTTTGTACCATACTTGACCAATCCTGAAACTACTGAGCACCGGTCAACGTTATGCTATCAAGGACCCAGAAGAGTTTCCCTCCAACCAGGAGGCCAATCATAGCGCGACACGTGTCGACATCAAAAGCCAATCACAGCGCGACACGTGTCAACATCAGAGGCCAATCACAACACGACACGTGTCAATGTCAGAACAAAGCTAGAAACTCTCTTCTATAAAAGGAGATCATTCTCCCACAATAATCCCTAATGCCATTTGTACTAAATCATTCACTAGAACTCACTAAAGGAGAGCTTGAACCTATGTACTTGTGTAAACCCTTCACAATTAATGAGAACTCTTCTACTTCGTGGATGTAGCCAATCTGGGTGAACCACGTACATCTTGTGTTTGCTTCCCTGTCTTTATCCATTTACATACTTATCCACACTAGTGACCGGAGCAATCTAGCGAAGGTCACAAACTTGACAGTTGTATCAAAGTCCTCACTAATTTTGTGCATCATCATACTTTTTTTAGGGTTTTCCTCAAATCATGTCTACAAAAGTCATTCAAATCCGAAACAATACGACCGGTGAATTAGATGATAGTCTTTTAGTATTTCTTTGCATAACCGTATTCATCCATTTTCTTTATTGCAATTGGACGTCTAAATGTTTTCATTTGTCTAATTTTTGTAGGAATGATCTATGAATGAAGAATTGAAATACAGACAATTCAGATCATTGAAAAAAGTTACAGAATAGACCCTACAAAGTGTGCATAAAAATGGGTCTCCCAATCCTAACCCTATATATATAGGGCGGATCCGTGACACCAAATTTTTTTCACACAACTTTTGACACAAGTTTTTAGGTGGCCCACTCTGTAATTTATTTCAACGATCCTAATCGTCTATCTTTTAGGTCCTCCTTCAAAGATCATCTATACAAAAAATTACCAAATCTGAAATCATATGACTTTTGGATTAAGGGTTTAGGATTTCTTTTTAGAATCGTATTTGTCCATTTTCTTTACTACAAATGAATATCTTAATGGTTTTTTATTTGTCTAATTTTTAATGATCGATGAATGATTTTCTAAAAGATAGATGGTTCAGATCGTTAAAATACATTCCAGAGTGGACCCCACATAAACTTGTGTCAAAAGTTTGTGAAAAAAGTGGTGCCATGGATCCACCCATATATATATATATATATATATATTTGTATATATATTACCTTCATATTTTCATGTGTCATACATAAGACCTCCTCCAACTAAATGAAGACTTGTATTATAAAAAGAACTAGACTAACTGATCATGTGTGAGCTTGTAGAATTCTTGGATGGTTATTTATTGTTCTTTTTATTTCATGGAGGTCATGTGTAAGTTTGTATTTGAATCCTTATCCTCCTATCCCTACTCATGCCATGCCACTTGAGAAAAAGCATATGACCATTAATTGTTCTTGTGTATATAGTTTTTTCCTATAGGTGAGTTATATGAATGTTGACCTACTGATGTCAGAAAATAACAAAACTTTCCAGTAATTATGGATTTAAATCCCATGAGTTGTGCTAGGCAAAATCCCCATATTTAATTTTAGAGTAGTTTCAAAGCATTTGAGATAGCTTAAAACCATGTTTGGTATTCTTTTGGAATGAATATTATGTAGTTTAGTAACATTCATTATTCTTGAAAACTATAATTTAGTTTCAAACTGAATACCAAACAATCCCTAAACTTTTCAATCTTTAATCTCTTCTCACAGGTCAATGAAAATGCAGAAAACTCAATATGGCAAGCCATTGGATACCATGTAGAATCTGATGATCAGGGGGATCTTAAGAACCCTTCAAAAGTGCAAGAACAAGAGAGGCCTCTTCAGAATGGAATAATAGAAACAATGCTTGAAACTGATACCACTCTTTTGAATTCCCTTGAACAGAAAGGCCTCCAAGTCATATATAACTCCACAAAAAACATTTACAACATCAAACGTGATGTTGTAGTTGTTGGCTCTGGCTGTGGAGGATGTGTTGTAGCTGTTGTTCTTGCAAGCTCAGGCCACAAAGTCATCGTTCTCGAAAAAGGAAACTACTTCACTCATTTAGATTACTCTTCTTTGGAAGCTCCTTCCCATGATCAGCTGTATGAAGCAGGAGGCATTATTGTAACTGCTGATGGAAAAATTATACTTCAAGTCAGATCAACGGTTGGTGATGGCTCTGCTATTAATTGGTCAGCTTGTATTAAAACACCAGATTATGTGTTTCAGGAATGGAATTAGGATAATAAGATCAAGTTTTGCTGGGGACGGGAGTATCTTTCTGCAATGGATACCGTGTGTGAGAGAATTGGTGTTACTGAGAATTGTATAGAAGAAGGGTTTCAAAATCAAGTACTAAGAAAAGGGTGTGAGAATTTAGGCTTTGAAGTTGATATTGTGCCTCGAAATTCTTCAGAGAAGCATTATTGTGGATCTTGTGGTTATGGCTGCAAGAAAGGAGAGAAAAAGGGGACTGATTCTACATGGCTAGTGGATGCAGTGGATCATGGTGCAGTGATCTTAACTGGATGTAAAGCCGAGAAATTTGTATTGGAAACCGGCAAAAGTGAAAGTAAAAGGAAAAAGAAATGCTTAGAGGTAATGGCAAAAGCTTTGAGCAATATCATTACAAAGAGGCTGCAAATTGAGGCTAAAGTTACAGTCTCAGCTTGTGGAGCTCTTTTGACACCCCATTTAATGCTCTCTAGTGGATTGAAAAACAAGAATATTGGTCGAAATCTTCATCTCCACCCTGTTTTAATGGCCTGGGGGTACTTCCCCGACTTAAATTTAGAGTTCAAAGGTAAAAACTATGAGGATGGAATAATTACATCAGTGCATAAGGTGGTATCAGCAGACTCTAAGGCAAAAGCAATCATAGAAACACCGACATTAGGGCTGGGAACATTTTCTGCTTTGTGCCCTTGGGAGTTTGGGGAAGACATAAAGAATAGAATGCTGAAGTTTTCAAGAACTGTCCACTTGATTTCAATTATTAGAGATTGGGGTTCTAGGGTTGTTACGAAGGGGGGAAGAGTAAGCTATGAGTTTTCTACCTTAAACAGAGAGAACATGAAGGAAGGCCTAAGGTAGTCACTTAGGATTTTGATAGCAGTAGGAGCAATTGAAGTTGGCACACATCGTATTGATGGGCTGAGACTCAAATGTAAATGGATTGATACTGAGAAACTGGAGGATTTTTTTGACATGGTTACTGCAGATGAAAGGCCGCAATCATTAGTAGAGAATTGGACAACCTATTCCTCAGCACATCAGATGAGGAGCTGTAGAATGGGAATCAAAGCAAAAGAAGGTGTTGTTGATGAGAACGGGGAGAGCTAGGAAGCAGAAGGCCTATTCATTTGAAATGGTAGTGTTATTCCCATTGCTGTTGGTGTCAATCCCATCATTACCATCCAATCAATTGCTTACTGTCTCTCTAAGAAAATAGCCGATTCTCTAACAAATGAGGAGTTTTCCAAAGTTTGACTGAATCATTAGATTTATTTTTCTCCGTGCCCACACACACAAACACATACACATGCCAGATAAGACAGAACACCACCAACCAATTTCTTTTCAAATTGGCAGAAAATTCTAAATTTTTATCCTTGTTATAATAATGTTTTAGTAGGTGCTAACGAGTATTGGTAAAATGTGGACATTGTTGTATCATCATGAGAAAGATCATATACATGCACCTATGTTCAAATGTTTCTTCAAATTTATATTATTTGAGTGCAGATATCTATAAGTAGTGTCACACAATGTATTGATTATATTATATGAAAAATACGGTTGGTTTAAACCAGCAATGTATGTTATGCACATCCTTTAACATGTTAAAACATAAGGAAACAATATAAAGTGAATGTTCATGGTTTGAACATCAATTAACTTCTCAATGCCTCATGATTTGTGTAGGGAAAGAGGTGAATGTTTGTTAACCCGATTCAATTCACTCGTTAAAATGAGTGTTTGGGTGGTATAGCCATTAGAGGTGCACACACTCATCCAACTTACACACTCACGTGCACACCACATGCTCACCTATAATTAAGTTGTTGTTACATGTGGCACACATCTAGCCTATTAGCTTTGTTTTAATCTCAACCCTACATTACAAACTAAGAACAAACACTTCAAAATTGAAAGAAAAAACAAGAAACTTGGATTAAATGCAGTTGCAGAAGCTTAAGCACCAACACTCCCTTCTAAGCTGGCAGCTAATTTGACTCCTAACATTCCTCTGAAGTAGTTGAACTTTTCCTTTGGTAGTGCCTTGGTCAAGATATCAACCATTTGTTCTCCGGATTTCCAGTAAACAAGCTCAATTTCCTTCTCTTGAATTTCTTCCCTAATGAAGTGAAATTTCCTACTGGTGTCCCTTGTTAGTGAAATACTGGATTCTTGGCCATTGCTATTGCTGAAGTATTATTCCACATTATCAATGTAGGTTCAACTTCATCCTCAAAGTCTTCTAAAACAAACCTCAACCACTTAGCTGGTGAAGTTGCTTATGTTGCACTCACATATTCAGCCTCTACAGTGGATAGTGCAACTGTCCTTTACTTAATTGAAGCCTAAGAAAACACACCTGAACTCATATTAAAGGCATACCCTGATGTCATCATCACTGCCAACCCAATTACTATTACAATATCCAATAAGAAAAGCTGATTTTCCCTTCACATATTCAATGCCAAAATCCAAAATACCTTGAATGTATCTTAGTTCTTTTTTTGTTGTTCTCATGTATTTCTTGGTTGGATCATGCATGGATGTTGCCAAGAGATTAGCACCAAACATAATGTCTGGTCAATGACAGTAAGGTATAACAAACTTCCTACCAATTTTCTATACTCAAACTCATTTGTAGCCTCACTTCCATCATTCTTGAATAACCTGTCATTTGCTGCAAGTGATTCCAACAGATTTGCAGCCTTTTAGGCCAAATCTCTCTAACAGTTTCATTGCATACTTTTTCTGATGAATAAAAATGCTCTTCTTTGTTTGTATAACTCTCATACCAAGGAAATGGTGCAACTAGCCCAAATTTGTCATCTTATAATGTTGCATCATGTCATTTTTAACTCCTCAAGCATTGTAACACTACTTCCAATGTACACAATGTCATCAACATATAGAAAGATAATGAGAACTCTTGAGTTTTCAACCATGGTGTATAAGGTTGGCTTCACTTGGACTCTTTTGAAAACTAGCCTTAGTAAAATAGGAATCAATTTCATCGTACCAAGCCCTTAGAGTTTGCTTAAGGCCATATAATGCCTTATTCAACTTGTACACTTTATCCTTCTTGCCTTAAATGACAAATCACTGAAGTTGATCAACATAAACCTTTTTCTTGAGTACACCATTAAGAAAAATAGACTTTACATCCAATTGAAATAGTTGTCATTCCTTTTGAGCTGCAAGAGTTATCAATGTTGTTATGGTGTTTATCCTGGTAACTGGTGCAAAGATTTCATTAAAGTTAATACCTGGCTTCTGTGAATAACCTTTTGCAACCAATCTAGCTTTGTTCTTTTGTATTGTCTCATCTAGGTTCAACTTAGTCTTGTACACCCATTTCACACCTATGACAAGTTTGCTAGAGGGCCTATATACCAGCATCCATGTATGATTCTTTTCAATCCTATTTAGCTCAGCCTGCATAGCATTCTTCCAAGAATCATCCTAAGCTATAGTTTTGATAGAGACCGCCACTTGGACATTAAATGAATCGATGATCCGATCGTTGGATCATCACCAAACTTTACTACATTATAGTACATAATATTTGAGGATCATAGGAACTTACGGATCGGGAATCCAACGTACGGATCTTCTCGAATTGGATTTGTAAATTCGTAAAATAAAACATTAACCGCCACCGGAAATTGTGATTGGCAAAGATCCGACCGTCGGATCGTAGTGAGACTTTAGTATGATGTTCTATTAGCATAATGAGGATCTTAGGAAGTTACGAATTCGAAATCCGATGGGCGGATCTTTTGGATTAAATTAAGTAGAATTGTTGACTCTACCGTTGACCGAGAGTTGACTTTTGGTCAACATGTCTTGAAACGTTCTAGATACTATAATTGGTACTACCAGAGACTAAGTGAAGTCTAGTGGACCCACATTGGTTAGAGAGTGACTTGAATATATGGGATATGGTTATTACCTTAATTTCTTATATTAGTATCCTTTGTGAATATGAATTGGTTTTATAAATATGATTTCTATTGAAATGTTATTTTTATATATTTAGCCATAGACCTATGTTTATTAAACATGATTTGGCTTGTGTACTGATGATGGTTGTGATATATGTGGATTTAATTAACTTTTTAATAATGTGAATGATGTGTATGACTATTTTTATGACAATGTGAGCCTAGAATCTTATTAGAAGTATGATGTAGAACTTAGGCTAGTGTGACATATTTGTTGGTGGCCATGCGAAGTTGATGGTGTAGGTAACTACGTTGTAACTCATAGGGGTTAAGGTATGGGTAGATAGTTTGCTAAGCTGATTGCACCAAGTAATAGTGGTATACGCATTCTAGGAGTGATCATGCTTGGTATATCCGCAATGGGTGATCACTACCTAGAGCTACAGAATACAATCCTGTTTGGTATATCTGCAATGGTGGACTGTTATGGGTGATCATGCTTGGTATATCTACGATGGGTGATCACTGCCTATATTATTAGATTATGCATATGGTTCTGCATGGTATATCCGTGATAGGGGACCATATGTATTCAGGGGTGATCATGCTTGGTCTTGATGCACAAAATTAGTGAGGACTTTGGTACAACAGAAAGTGTCTAGTTTGTGACCTTCGCTAGATTGCTCCAGTCACTAGTGTGGATACGTATGTATATGGATAGAGACAAGGAAGCAAACACAAAATGTACGTGGTTCACCCAGATTGGCTACGTCCACGGAGTAGAGGAGTTCTCATTAATTGTGAAAGGTTTACATAAGTACATAGGTTCAAGCTCTCTTTTTGTGAGTACTAGTGACTGATTTAGTACAAATGACATTAGGAAATATTGTGAGAGAATGATCTCTATTTATAGAAGAGAGTTTCTAGTTTCATTCTGACATTGACATGTGTCGGGTTATGATTGGCTCCTGATGTTGACACATGTCGCGCTATGATTGGCTTCTGATGTCGACACGTGTCACGCTGTGATTGGCCTCCTGGTTGGAGGGAAACTCTTCTGGGTCATTGACGGTATAACGTTGACCGGTGCTCAGTAGTTTCAGGATTGGTCAAGTATGGTACAAACAGTGCTCTTCTAAGTTCCCGAGTGAGGGAAGCTCATCGATTGGGGACTTGCAAGATCCAAGTCATTGAGTAATCACGAAACTTCTAAGTACCGAAGTGTGGTATCGTCTTCACTTGGCTTATCTGTCTCATAGGTAGATGTGGCATATTCTTTAGAAGTAATTTTCCTCCATCCAAGGGTGGTATCTTTAACCGGTGGAGATGCACAGGGTAATGTATCAATTTCACTTGAAGCTTACTTGTAGTTTCATGCTTGGTCAAGCGCGATACAAATCATGTGGTAGGAGTCCCCCAAGTCGCCGAGCTAGGAGATTTACCGAATAAGGTAACAGACAAGGTAAGCAATTAGGCTTCCAAGCAAGCAACCTGGATCGGAGGTTCGACTTCTACTTCCGGTTGATTGTTCTCCTTCTCCTTGTGTCGTAAACAACAACAAGGATAAGGAGAAGCAAATAGGGAAGAAATGATATGAGATACTTTTGTTTTTGAAGAAGTAACTTTCCATAGGCTTATTCTTGAATTGGGCTGGAGGGTTTTTTGGTTTCCTCCAGAGTATAAAGCCAACTCAAGAATTTGAGGGTCAAAACAAGTCCATAAAAGCTAGAGTATGTTCGACCCTAATGATATGGGATACTTTTGCTGTTGACAAAGTAGTGGATGTATCGGCACATGTTTTATTACGCTTGTCTCCACATGCTTCCTTGTATCATTCTCACTTGCCCTATCTGTTCCTCAGGCAGATGTGGTATCTTCTCTGGAAGCATAAGATGTTGAAGATGAGTCTGGTTCTCGAGATTCGGATAGATGTGCCTTTTCGATTCGGATAGATGTGCCTCTTCGATTTTTGAGCAAGTAATCCTTTTGGGAGTCTGGCTCTCGAGATTCGGAGAGCTGTGCCTCTTCGATTTTTGAGAAAGCAATCTTGTTAGGAGTGTTTTCTCGAATGTAAGTAAAGGTTGGGCATTTTTGCCAGTTTGCCTTGCCACGAAGCACGGAGGTTGACACACATAGCGACTTTCCAGTTATCAAGCAGTGGTGTTGTTCCTTTACCCTTGTAGGTAATAGTAGGGTAGCTGGACCTTCAAAATTTATGTGTCTAAACTTTGTCAGAGATCTTTGGCAAAGTTATCTGTGGTACCCGATGAGCTGATGTTGCATGTGGAAAGTGGTGCCTCTTCGGAATCCGGAAAGTGGTGCCTTTTCGATTTTTGAACCAACGGCCCTGTTGCCCTTTCTTTTATAAGGCACCAATTGTGTGCAAAAAGTACATTCAGAGAGTTATTGCTTGTAGGAATTTTCCCCTTACTTCAGAGATTTATTGCACCTCATTTCTCCTTCATCATTTCTGAGAATGTCTGGCCCATCCGACCGTCGTTTTGACTTGAACTTTGGTGAAGAGGCAGCCATGCCTTCTCAAGACAACATATGGCGCCCATCCTTCTTATCCCTTACTAGTCCTCTTACCGTTGGGGACTCTGTGATGAATGATGATATGACCGCTACGGTGGTGGCCAGGAACCTTCTCACTCTCAAAGATAACAGACTACTTTCCAAACGGTTTGATAAGTTGGCTGTTAATGATTCTCTGGCTCTCAATGTTCAGTGTGCAGGTTCTGTGTCTAATATGGCCCAACGCCTATTTGCTCGAACCCACCAAGTTGAATTATTGGCGACTGAAGTGATAAGTCTCCAACAGGAGATCAGACGACTCAAGCATGAGAATAAACAATTGCACAAGCTCGCACATGACTATGTTACAAACATGAAGAGGAAGCTCGACCAGCTGCAGGAATCTGATGGTCAGATTTTACTTGATCATCAGAGGTTTTGTTCCAAAGGCATTTATTGCCTTCGTCTTCTGGGGCTGTACCGCGTAATGAAGCTCCAAATGATCAACCTCTGGTGCCTCCTCCTTCTGGGGTTCTGCCTAGTACTGAGGCTCCGAATAATCACCATCTGGTGCCTCATCTTTCTGGGGCTCTGCCGACTGCTGAGACTTCTCCTGAGCAACATTTGTGAACGCTCATTCTTGTTTGTTTATTTTGATTCATATATATGTACATATTTGTAACTTATCGGAGATATCAATAAACAAGCTTTGCTTCATTTCAACGTATTGTGTTAAATACACCAATGCCTTCTTCACTAAGTTCTTTGAATTTTTCCTTTTGTTGAAGCTTGTATGTTGAAGCTTTATGAGTGAAGCATGTAGGTTGAGGTAGTGCTCACCTAATTTCCTGAGTGAGGAAAACTTCTCGGTTGGAGACTTGAAAAAATCCAAGTCATTAAGTGGTCATGAGACTTCTGAGTATCAAGGTACAGCAGCATATGGTAGGAGTCTCCCAAGTCTCCTGTCGAGGGAGTTGATGAAGGAGGTGTCTTGCTAGTAGCCAAGTTTCCAAAGTAACAAAACTTCACCATTTTCCTTTCTAAGTGGTAGCCCAAAACTCCTCCTTCATATATATTTGTTATGAAAGTTGTTAGGCCCAAAGAAGAGGAGGCCTAGGCAATTTTTTTTTTTTAATTTTCAAATTTTCAAATTTTTGAATTTTTGAATTTTCGAATTTCCGAATTTTTGAATTTTTAAATTTCCGAAAATATATATATATATATATATTTTAAGCTTTATAGGTGAAGCTTTGAGGTTGAAGCTTTGTTGGGTACCATAAATTGATTTTGCTTCACACTATCTTGATCAAGATAGTGTGAAGCTTTTGTAGGTGAAGCTTTTGTGTTGAAGCTTTGTAGGTGAAACTTTTGTGATGGGGGAAGCTTTTGTGGGTGAAGCTTTTGTTGGTGAAGCTTTTGTTGGTGAAGCTTTTATGGGTGAAGCTTTTGTGGTGGGTGAAGCTTTTGTGGGTTAAGCTTTTATGGGTGACGCTTTTGTAGGTGAAGCATTGTGGGTAAAGCTTTTGCAGGTGAAGCTTTTGTGGTGGGTGAAACTTTTGTGGGTGAAGCTTTTGTGGTGGATGAAGCTTTTGTGGGTGAAGCTTTTGTTGGTGAAGCTTTTATGGGTGAAGCTATTGTGGGTGAAGCTTTTATGGGTGAAGCTTTGGAGTTGAAGCTTTTGTTGGGTACCATGAATTGATTTTGCTTCACACTATCTTGATCAAGATAGTGTGAAGCTTTTGAGAATTTGTAGTTGTCCTCCATTGATGAAGCTTTTGTTGGTGAAGCTTTTGTGGTGAAGCTTTGTTGGGTACCATGAATTGATTTTGCTTCACACTATCTTGATCAAGATAGTGTGAAGCTTTTGAGAATTTGTAATTGTCCTCCATTGATGAAGCTTTTGTGGTGAAGCTTTGTTGAATTTCCCAATTTCCTTTTTGTTTTTTTTTTTGGGAAAATTAGAAATTTGAAAATATGAGAGAGTCAACATATACAAATTTTGCTTCCACACTATTAAGAAAGAGATTGTGATGCAAGCCACACCTTGTAGTAGTCGAAGGTTTGGATTAACCATATAAATTGAATTTGATTCGAACAGTCTTGATCAAGAGTGTGTGAAGCTTTCTACGAGTTGTAATTGCCCTTCATTGATGAAGGTTTTGTTGGCACCATAAATTGGTTTTGCTTCACACTGTCTTGATCAAGAGTGTGTGAAGCTTTTGAGAAGTGTGGTTGCCCTCCTTTGATGAAGCTCTTGTTAGCACCATAAATTGGTTTTGCTTCACACTGTCTTGATCAAGAGTGTGTGAAGCTTTTGAGAATTGTGGTTGCCCCCCATTGATAAAGCTTTTGTTGGCACCATAAATTGGTTTTGCTTTACACTATCTTGATCAAGAGTGTGTGAAGCTTTTGAGAATTGTGGTTGCCCTCTATTGATGAAGCTCTTGTTAGCACCATAAATTGGTTTTGCTTCACACCGTCTTGATCAAGAGTGTGTGAAGCTTTTAAGAATTGTGATTACCCTCCATTGATGAAGCTCTTGTTAGCACCATAAATTGGTTTTGTTTCACACTGTCTTGATCAAGAGTGTGTGAAGCTTTTGAGAATTGTGGTTGCCCTCCATTGATGAAGCTCTTGTTGGCACCATAAATTGGTTTTGTTTCACACTGTCTTGATCAAGAGTGTGTGAAGCTTTCTACAAATTGTAGTGTTTGCATTGTTACAGAGGGGAAATGTCTGAAGCAGATGCAAGAGGGCTGAATAGCTTGATCTTCGTATGCCATGCACTGAAGTTACCGTTGGCTTGCAATAAGACTTTGTTAGTGACTATAACTCTTATTGGGTACAAGTGCTCCCCTAGTTGAGTTGTCAAGCTTAAGGGTTTTTGATTATTTGTGAATGCTAGGAGTTCACATGTACAAGTTGTAACACTCGTCTTCTAGTAGGTGGAATGAATGGTGAGTTGCTTTCATCACTTGGTTGGTGGTACGAAGGTGAGTTCCTTCATCACCTTTCATCACATTTCATGACCTGGTTGGTGGTAAGAAGATGAGTTCCTTCTTCACCTGGTTGGTGGCATGCATGGCAAGTTGCCAAATGATATTAAAGTACGAGTTGTACATTTCATCACCTAGTTTGTGGCATGAATGAGAGTACGGGTTGTACATTTCATCACCTGGTTGGTGGCATTAGTGGCAAGTTGCCAAATGATATTAGAGTACGGGTTGTACACTTCATCACCTGGTTGGTGGCATGAAGGAGAGTATGGGTTGTACATTTCATCACTTGGTTGGTGGCATGAATGGCAAGTTGCCAAATGATATTAGAGTACGGGTTGTACATTTCATCACCAGGTTGGTGGCATGAAAGAGAGTACGGGTTGTACATTTCATCACCTGGTTGGTGGCATGAAGATGAGTTCCTTCTTGTACATTTCATCACCTAGTTAATGACATGAAGATGAGTTCCTTATTTACATTTCATCACCTGGTTGGTAAGAATAAGGGCAAGGTATTTAGGCACATTGTAGCAAGTGTCGAATGACACAAAGTATGTTAAACCCTTTCGAATCACAGTTAGCTTATGTATGGATGTGTTGAAATGTATGATTTTTATGTATGAATGTGTTGGAATGTATGATGTTTATGTATGAATGTGTTGGAATGTATGATGTTTATGTTGATTGATATGAGTGATGCTTATGAATGTTTTGCTATGAATGAAGGGATCCATGCTTTTGATATGTGAACTATGTTGGTTGTAACACTTAGTATCACATACTTTGTGTCAAAGTACGCATGTTGAAGCTCTGAGTTGGAGTATAAGGGTAGGTCAGCGTAGACCAAATGTTCCAGTGCTAGGAACGCAAAAGACTCAGAAGAAGTTGTCAAAATTCCCTTTTCTTTAAATATTTTCCGAATGGCTGGTGTGATAAAAGATCTCAATGGTTGAGAGTCAAAACATTTGTAATGTGTATGCCTTCTTATAATAGCATTTTCTTCAGTACCTAGTCCTCCACTTTGAAAGAGTGAGGCTTGGCCCCATAGTCATAATAGTCGACGGTACGTTCACCTTTGGTTGTCTTGATACAAACTTTTATCCCTCTTGTTGTAATAGGCTTGCTGAGAGTAAAAATCATTCCTCTTACCAAGAGACAGATACGTTTGGTGACTTAGCGAGTAGCTAAATGAGGCAGGAGATGATGCAATGGGTGTCTGAAAGGCCAAGATCTCTTTACTTGGTAGAACTTGACTTCCACTTCCCACTTGTTGATAGGGGTTAACCATATGGGGGTTCCCTTGGTATGTCCTTGCTTCGGCGGAGGCGTGGTTGTAAGCTTGTGCCATCATCTCAGAGTAAGTCTTCCAAGTGTTGGCATTGATCATGTACTTGAAGAAACAATCACGTAGGCCTGCCGTGAAGGCCTTGAGGGCGGTCTTGTCATCTGCCTCAGTGCAGCGAGAATACTCATGGCTAAAGCGACCGGCATACTCTTGTAGTGACTCGTCCGGCTTCTGGCGAATAGTGTACAAGTCATCTGCAGAATGCAAGTGATCGGTTTGGAAGATGTGTTGAGAGAAAAACAGTTTCCTTAGTTCCTCAAATGAGTCTACTGTCTCAGGTGGAATATGGCAATACCTGTTTAGAGCTGCGCCAGAGAGGGTGGAGGGGAAGAGAAGACATCGTTCTTCATCAGTGTGCATCCAATATGCCATGGTGGACTCAAAGAGGTTAGGGTGTTCAATTGGGTCCTCCCTTCCAGTATAGAGTTGTAAACCAAGCTTTTGTTTTGTCTTCGCTTGAAGGGGGTGTCGAGGATCCTCCTTGTGAGAGGGCCAGGCCTGGGTTGGTTCCAATTAGGTATCTCGGCCTGACATTCGGCCTTCAACTTGTTTACTTCCTCAATGAGCTGTAGGACAAGGGAGTCCTGAGTGGAGTCATGTACCACTGGAATTTTTTTTCGTAAGTCTCTATCGCCTCTTGGAAGTAGGAAAGTGTGAGCAAGAGCGTGTGGTTTTTCCTTGGACTCGCCGTACTGACTTATAGGGTGAGTCTGTCGAAATACCTCAGAGTCCCTTGTACCTTCATGTTCCTCTAGGACCTGTCGTTCATTCTCTAGATTGGCAGCTGGCCTGGGTCATGGGATGGGACTGAGTCTTTCAGAAACCCTTGGGTCATTGATATTCGAGCATATGTGGAGTGGATTCTCTCGACGTTGCTTTAGGAAGCCTCGGCAGTCGCGATAAACGGCTTTCGATCTTTTCAACCCTTCTGCAAGGATGCGTCTTCCTTCACTTCTCCTACTTCAGGTCGAAGCATCTGGGTTGAGAGAAGTCTCATGTTGATCAATGTTTTGATGATTAGCTCACTCCTCAACAGGGATACCCATGTCGAAGGGGTCACTTCCATGTTGGGGAGCACCCAGATGATGGTTGATGTCCACAGGGGCAACGAGCTTGCGTGTTTGAGTACGCCTATTTTCGTGGAGCATCTCAAAGAGCTTCTCATACTGCTCCTGGAGGACCTCATTCTTCATTGCTATCTTGTTGTTCTAAGCTTCTAGCTCATCGACTTTAGCTTAAAGAGCAACCCTCTTTCCTTCCTTCTTTTATTGCCTCGCACCAAGTGCAAGAGGGGTGTCATTCTGCGTGCTGTGCCTTCCTTCGCTCCCCATGTTGGAGAGGGATGCCTGGTCAAAAGAGAGTGTACGAATGATGGAAACCAGCTTGACAAAGCTGAAGATAGTGGGAATAAGTGTCGTTCCCACAGATGGTGCCAAATGTTGATGCACAAAATCAGTGAGGACTTTGGTACAACAGAAAGTGTTCATTTTGTGACCTTCGCTAGATTGCTCCGATCATTAGTGTGGATAAGTATGTAAATGGATAGAGACAGGGAAGCAAACACAATATGTAAGTGGTTCACCCAGATTGGCTACGTCCACGGAGTAGAGGAGTTCTCATTAATTGTGAAGGGTTTACACAAGTACATAGGTTCCAACTCTCCTTTTGTTAGTACTAATGAATGATTTAGTACAAATGACATTAGAAAATATTGTGAGAGAATGATCTCTCTTTATAGAAGAGAGTTTCTAGTTTCATTCTGACATTGACACGTGTTGTGTTGTGATTGGCTTCTGATGTTGACACGTGTCGCGCTATGATTGGCTTCTGATGTCGACACGTGTCGCACTGTGATTAGCATTCTGGTTGGAGGGAAACTCTTCTAGATCATTGACGGTATAACGTTGACCGGTGCTCAGTAGTTTCGGAATTGGTCAAGTATGGTACAAACACTTTGTATATCTATGATGGGTGATCACTGCCTATATTATTAGATTATGCATATGGTTCTGGTATATCCGCAATACGAGACCATATGTATTCAGGGGTGATCATGCTTGGTATATTTGCGATGGATGATCACTGCCTATATTATTAGATTATGCATATGGTTCTGCATGGTATATCCGCAATAGAGGACCATATGTATTCAGGGGTGATCATGCTTGGTATATCTGCGATAGGTGATCACTGCCTGCATGAAGAGATTATGCCTATGGTTTTACTTGGTATATCCGCGATGGGGGACCATACGCATTTTAGAGATGAAGATGATTAGTTTTACTTGGTACATTTCGATAGGCGATCATAATTTAGTTTAGATTCCGTTAAGTGGTCCGGAATCGTATCCTGGATTGGATTCCATTAAGTGGTCCGGAATCCCTACTCTTGCTCATTTCCATAAGTTAGACTAGAACCTTGGATTTGAGTGAATGGGAATTACCCACAATAAACCTTGTGAATATAAATTAGAATTATCAAGTTATTACTTGGAATCTTGGTAGAGAATTATGTAGAATTCCTTTATTAAATTTTGTGCACTGATGTGTGATCTGGTTGACTGATTAACTTAATTAAATGTTAATATCGTGCCTCATTGATTCATGGAATGGGTTACTTAAGGTGATTGTGGAATGATGTTAAATGTGATTGTTATTAATACGATTAGATCAATGATCAATGCGACTAGAGGATACTATTGTGCTTTGTTGATTCTTTGAGGTATTACATGATATGAATTGTGATTTTATGTTGAAACATAATGATTTATATGATGGATGAAATAGAAACCTTGATTGTCATATGAGTTGTTATGTAGCTTGAATCGAATAATTCATGCTTGTCAAGTCCAAATATTCGATTGAGGAATGTTATGCCTTTTGGCTTGAACGGACTATGATATATGTCAAGTTGTAGCGAATGACGAACTACGAATGACTTGATCCTTGTTGAGGGTACGTAGGCAGTCTAACGAGGAGATTAGATGCAGCCATAAAGTATACGAAAAATTACTATGCGATTTGATTCTTGAGTTATGCTTCGTACATATCCCGGAGGCGAGATCTGTTGAGTATATGGTTACTTGGTGGTGTGAAAAGAACCATCAAAGTTGAGTTTATAGAAACCATCTGTAGGAGCAGTCCATTTGATAATGCTCTTCTGATTTGGGCACTTGCACTTTGTAGGCATCGAATTTGCTTTGTGGAAATTGTTTGCAACAGTGGAATCCATCATGATACAACGGGTTGGATGTAGATTTACTGATGAAAACAACATTATTTCTGTCATTCGACATTTACCAACAGAGCACAAGAATTTTACTAAGCTTAAAGAGCTCCTCCTTATCAACATGGGAAACATTATAAAGCCAATAATTTAAATTAGCAATAAAAAAAGGAGAAGAAATGTTACTACAAACTTTCCAAACCTCCTGAGCTTAAGGATGGTAAGCAAAACGATGCAGCTGATCTTCATCGGACCATCTCCAATCGAATGGTCCAGAGGGCCGAAAATAGCCTGAAAACCGTCTCAAACTGAGGGTCAGGCCAAATGGCTCATGGGCCCCACTGGACAAAAAAGGGCCAAAGGGCCAAAGGGCTAACCGGGCTGCCCACATGCTGATGTCATATTTGATTTTTTTTTTTAACATTAAGTAACATGAAACAATATTAAACAACATTAAATAAAATTAAGTAACATTAAACAACATAAAAAAAATTAACAACATGAAAATTATTGACAATCCATAACATAAAATTATTGAGGTAATTTAATTTAAGTAACCATAGTAATTCAATTAAAATAATAAATTATGTTTGGATCTCAGTTGGAGATGATTTTTTGTGACAGGGCTATGCTTGGCTTGACCTTCGGTTGGAGACGGTAAGAAATATGGCCCTGCACTATTTATTAAAATATTAATTTCTTGGAGGGCTAGATGGCTAAAACGAGCCATCTGACCCTCATTCGGTTGGAGATGATCTCAGAAGCATTACATGAAGGACATAATGAAACCCTACTAGAGCTGCATCTACTTAGTTTTAGGGGTAAAAGACTGTTTACTACCCTCATGTTTCGTGGTTTTCAACATTTAGTACATCAAGTTTTTTTCGTCTCAGATTCATACCTAAAGTGTAAATTTTGGGACAGTCTCATACATCCGTTAGTCAAATTGTTGAATCTGTCGTTAATTGTGACGTGGCGCCCATGTGGACAATGATTGGGCGCCACGTGTCATCCACGTTTTTTTTATTTCTTTCATGACTGGGCGCCACGTGTCATCCACGTTTTTTTTTCTTTCTTTCTTCTTCTTCTTCTTCTTCTTCTTCTTCTTCTTCTTCTTCTTCTTCTTCTTCTTCTTCTTCTTCTTCTTCTTCTTCTTCTTCTTCTTCTTCTTCTTCTTCCTGCAACTTTTTATTTTCTTCCTACTTCTTCCTTCCCCTTCTTCCTTCCCCTTCTTCCTTCTTCTTCCTTCTCCTTCTCCTTCTTCTTCCTCCGAATCTGCCCAGATTCAGTTTTTTTTTTTCTTTTTTCTTCTTTCTTTTTTCTTCTTCCTCCTTTTTCCTCCTTCTTCTTCCTTCTTCCTCCTTCTTCTTCCTCCAGCTGCAACTTTTTTTTTCTTCCTCCTTCTTCTCCTTCTTCCTTCCCCTTCTTCCTTTTTCTTCTTCTTCTTCCTCCGAATTTCGGGAAGATGAAGGTTTTTTTATTTTTTTTATTTTTTTTTTGAGGAAGATGAAGAAGAAGAAGAAGGAAGAAGGAAGAATGAGAAGAAGGGGAAGGAAGAAGGAAGAAGGAGAAGGAAGAAGGAGAAGAAGGAGGAAGAAAAAAAAAGTTGCAGTTGGAAGAAGAAGAAGAAAAAGAAGGAAGAAAAAGAAGGAAGAGGAAGAAGAAGAAAAAAGAAAAAAGAAAAAAAAAACTAAGTCTGGGCAGATTCGGAAGAAGAAGAAGAAGAAGAAGGCAGATTCGGAGGAAGAAGAAGGCAGATTCGGAGGAAGAAGAAAAAGAGGAAGAAGAAGAAGAAGAAGAAAAAGAAAAAGAAGAAAAAGAAGAAGAATAAGGCAGATTCGGAGGAAGAAGAAGAAGAAGAAGAAGAAGAAGAAGAAGAAGAAGAAGAAGAAGAAGAAGAAGAAGAAGAAGAAGAAGAAGAAGAAGAAGAAGAAGAAGAAGAAGAAGAAGAAGAAGAAGAAGAAGAAGAAGAAGAAGAAGAAGAAGAAGAAGAAGAAGAAGAAGAAGAAGAAGAAGAAGAAGAAGGAGGAAAAGAAAAAAAAAACTTCCCCAAATTCGGAGGAAGAAGAAGAAGAAGAAGGATAAGGATAAGGAAGAAGGAAGGAAGAAGGAGAAGGAGGAAGAAAAAAAAATTTGTAGGAAGAAGAAGAAGAAGAAGGAAAAAGGAAGAAAGAAGAAGAAAGAAAGAAAGAAAGAAAGAAAGAAAAAAAGAAAGAAAAAAAAACGTGGATGACACGTGGCAACCAGTCATTGTCCACATAGGCGTCACGTCACAATTAACGGCAGATTTAATAGTTTGACTAACGGATGTATGAGACTGTCCCAAAATTTACATTTTAGGCATGAATCTGAGACGAAAAAAACTTGATGTACTAAATGTTGAAAACCATGAAACATGAGGGTAGTAAACAATCTTTTACCCTAATTTTAGGTTTGTGGAATGGGAGAGTCTCTTTAACATTTTCAAAAAAATTATACAAACCAATCTTAATTAAAGTAATATTTATTCACAATCCTAAGGTGGAGGTACGAATTTGGAAGTTTGCATTCTTTCCATGAATGTTGGACGCAATGAGCAATTGGTTGGATTGCGCATAGAATTTCCCATCGTATATTCGATTTGACCAGGATTTTTTGTTTTGTGAAAAAAAAAACGATATTATCTAACATCAAGAGGGTGAGAGAGCATGATAAACTTTATAATTGGTAACAATAATGAAGTTCAAATTCCCATGATGAGAATCGAACCTAAAACCACTCACTTATGAGTGAAGAAAAAAAATCATTAGATCGCAATACCAAATGACGATTTGAAACCAGGGCATGATATTGTTATTTGGTCACAAAAGAAATTAACACTCTTAATTCATAGGCAATTGATTTTCAAATAAATCCAACCAAAAAATGTAAAATCAATTTGGACCGTTGAGATTTGCAATCGTAGGGTCAAATTTCATGAAGCTTCCAGTTCCATCCATTTTGCGTTGAATAATTTACTGGAAGACCGTACAAACGCGCGCACTCATACTAACCACGAATCCAATGGCGTCGTCTCAAAACAAACAATATAAACCCTCAAAGAGCCAAGACCTTTCCTTTCTACTTTCTAGCCATGGCCATGGCTTCTTTGAGCTCTCTCCCTCACTCTCTACATTCCTCGCCTTCTACTTCTTCTGCAAACTATGTTATTCCAAGCAAACCACCCTGCCCAAAACGCCTCCGTTTTGGTTCGTCAAATCGCCGTCACACCAAAAGCTTTGCTCCGAGAGCAGCTGTGGACGAGGTTTCTGTTCTCGAACCGCCGCCACCACAGCCGCCGTCTTCCGGAAGCAAAACCACGCCCAACCCTGAACTTGTAGCGTCTTTAAAGCTCAACCTATTGGTACGTTCTCAAGCTATTGGGCATTTTTCTTTAGCTTGCTCAATTTTTTTTTCCAGTTATGGATTTGATTGCATTTGGTACAGTAATTTTATACTATTTTGGAATTTGGATGCAAATCAAGTAGTTGGTAACTTGGTGGTGAAATCATTGTACTTTTGTGTAAATGTTATTGGTATCTCATTACAAATTCTCTGCAGCATGCTGTTATGTTGAAACATCCACATCGATCGTATCTATGTGAAAAGAAGTGTTTAAATATCCTAACTCCACTCCAACTAATACCAAGGCCTTTTGTGATAAAACCCCACACCTGACGGATTGTGCAGGTGCCAGGTGGTAATTACCAAGGGGACAATATTGGTGTTGTTGGGAGTGATGTCCTTCAACACAAGGATAACTCTATTTGGTATTGTTGGGTTCCTTTGTACTTCCCTATGATTATATGAGTTTTTCGCTTTGTGTCGAGTATTGGTTTTATGATCAGAGGACAACAGTAATCATGTTTGTGCTTAACAATTGTGAGTTAAATATTTTGGAATGAGTATATGAAGGCTGATATTACTAGTATAGGATTTCAATAGAGGCTCTTGAAAAGCCTTTTTAAATTTTTTGGTCACTTATGTTTGTAATTCAGTTTATTAACTCTTCTTAGAAAGTTGATTTTGCAACAAGGTTCTTGATATACGGATTCATCTGTAATTTCCTATCTGTGGAGCAAAATCAAATCATGTCCTCCAATTTACATCTCTTTTATATCACAGCTTCATCTTTAAAGTATGGCTTTAACTGTTGTCACATAAAATGGCAATGTGCACATGCGCTCTTGTGGTAGTCATGGTCCTTATTTATGTGAATTTAACTGTTTGTGCTTTCTACCATCATTTTTTCAATTTGTGTCTAACCCGATGCAGAGTGCTGTTTCTGGGCTAAATAGAGGTCTTGCAGCATCGGGAGAGGATCTACAAAAGGCAGAAGCTGCTGCCAAGGAGATTGAAGCTGCTGGAGGTCCAGTGGATCTCTCAACTGATCTTGATAAACTGCAAGGGAGATGGAAATTGATATATAGCAGTGCATTTTCTTCTCGTACTCTAGGTGGGAGCCGTCCTGGACCTCCCACCGGAAGGCTACTCCCAATTACCTTAGGCCAGGTACTCATCTACTATATTCCTGGACGCCATTGATATGCTTTCACCCATTTGCATGTTTGCTAACTATGAACACCAATTGAAATATTACACCAATATATGAACACCAAGTGACTTTACCTGATCCTTTTTAGAAACTCATACGCCCCAAAGCCCACAAAGTCTTTTAAGTTTTTAACCATTGAGTCTGCAAAACCATTCCAGATTCCATCATTAATTCGAATTTCCTTCACCATAGCTTTAGGAAGTTGATCATTTGTACTCTTTATTAGCGTGGATCTTTTTCCACTTACCTCCTTCCCGTATCCTGTTTGCAGTGCCCAGCAAGCATGAAAACTTTTTCTTTGGTAAGGAAGAAACCATGCAGGATAGAAAGCCATAGACTAATACAGAAACTTCACGCGGAAAAATACAGAGGCTCTACTCTCAGTAAACCATATTGTATAAATGTGCGGAGGATTACCTGAGGAATCCGTTTGAACCTGTCTTTCTTTTGTAGTTAAATTGTCCATTGTAGCTAACGAAGTTCTGAAGTAAAATTTTGGAATAGTTCGTTTGAAATATATTAAATTTGTTCGACCTCAACTTGGGCCTAGGATTTCAAATAGCAGCAGCATATGTCTATGTATCCCTTGATAATACGCGTGCCCGCACGCACAACATACGAACAGTTGGAAGGGGGAACGTCTAAGGTCTGCTATGTGAAGGTGTAGTAGATCATCTGGAACTTAAATTAACAGTTTTATGAATTAAGTAAACTCAGATTAACAACCTACGTTGTTAGATTTTAACTGGTTAAGATCTTCTGTCCGACCCTGTGTTGTTTAGTCCTTGTCATTGTTTTACATCATACCAAAATTTACCATGTATTGAATATTCGTTATTCGTTGATGATTTTGCTGTTCCGAAAGTAACATATGTTATGCAAATAGGTATTTCAACGGATTGACATCTTCAGCAAAGACTTTGATAACATAGTGGAGCTTGAACTAGGTGCTCCATGGCCCCTGCCACCCGTTGAAGCAACTGCCACTTTGGCCCACAAATTTGAACTCATAGGTACTTATGAACTCTCTTATTTGGTGTGTTTTGGTTTACGTAGCAACTTATGAATGTGACATAAACCAATGAATGACCTTTTAATAATTACAGGATCTTCCAGGGTTAAGATCATTTTTGAGAAAACTACTGTGAAGACTACTGGAAACTTATCGCAGCTTCCTCCATTAGAGTTACCTAAGTTACCGGAAGGACTACGACCTCCGTCTAACCCAGGAAGTGGTGAATTTGACGTTACCTACCTTGATGCTGATATCCGCATCACAAGAGGAGATAGAGACGAGCTAAGGGTTTTTGTTGTTTCATAGTTTCTTGTTAGTTTCTTTTCCTACTTCCAATGTATCTCCATCTGTTTTGCCTCGCGTCTTCTTGGTGTCGTTTGATCATATGTTGTTACTTCCAATTGTTGTATGCATGAACCGGTGGATGGAAGTTCCAGGAAATGTTTAACGAGGAACAACACTGTATACATGTAAATTTTGTAATCGATAAGGTGAATCGTCTTTGTCACTTGGATTGTATCTGCATTGCCTTTTCAAGTGATATCTATAGGAGTTTTAGGCACACTGGCATTCAGCAGTTTTGCTGCTGGTTTATCCAAATTTTAATGGTTGTGGCCCTTGTGGGGTGTTAGATATGAGTTTTAGCTGAATCTTGACGTGTTTAACACAACAAATAAAGACATTACTTTTATCAACATTTGAGGGGAGTATTGAATTGTGTTCTGTAGATGTGGTTGTTAAATTAGGCAACATTTTAAAGTGCATTGTTAAAATTTAAATCTAGTCTATGATGTAGTGGACCAAATATTTTTGGTGACGATTTTCGCATTGCTATTTTATTGAATTTTCTGCATTTGCGATTGAGGGTAATCAAAGTATAAAAACAAGATGTTGAGCTAGAAATGCCAAAATTAAAGTGTGAAAATCGTTATCCTGTTTTTTGTATCCTTATTAAGTGGGAAAACAATATATACTTACAAAGGTAGTTGAATTTGTGTGTGCAATGGACAACAAGTGCATTTAGAGTTAATTAATACTTTTTCCCAATGTGAAACGATTTGACCCACCACTCACAAGTCCATTTTGAAAAATAAAATAAATTAAAATAAAAAATAAAAGAAGAAAACTAGACGTTACAAATGACAACGGCTATATTTTTGTTTCAAAGTTTTGAGTAGAATTCCGAAAGCCCCTCATTTTCAAATTACATGCCCTTCCAAGACTCTTCCTTTTTCATCTCTCTTTCTCTACCTTCCTTTCTCTCTCCCACTCTCATCGTCTCTGTAAATCCAGATCAAATCTTGAATTCTTGAACCTTACAAATGGCTCCGACGCCGTCTTCTTCCAAATCAAACCACTCCCACACAACCCAGTTCAAGACTCCGCTATCCAAGCACCGCCTCCCCAAAGTGCACCCATCTCCGAACCCAAACTCCGCCGTAAAAGATCCACCAGCGGAGCACCCGGTCGAAGTTCTAGCCCGAATCCGTGACCACCCAGATCGAAAAGAACAACCCGCATCGGTTCTCCAGATCAATCCTCAGAGGCAGAGTATTCGTGTCCGGGCCGATTTTGGGTACCGGGATTTCACGCTCGATGGGGTTTCGTTATCGGAAGAAGACGATTTGGGGACGTTTTACAGCAAATTTGTCCAGTCCAGGATTGACAGTGTGAAATTGGGAGAAAAATGTACGATCATGATGTACGGCCCAACTGGGTCGGGCAAGAGTCACACCATGTTCGGGTGTTGCAAGCAGCCTGGGATCGTTTACAGGTCGTTGAAAGATGTTCTCGGGAATGGGGAAGATGACGGTGGCGCTGCGGTTGGGTCGTTTGTGCAGGTCACTGTTTTGGAGATTTACAATGAGGAGATTTATGATTTGTTGCCGAGCAACAGTGGCGGGGGATTCGGGTATGGATGGCCAAAGGGCAATGGCTCCAATTCTAAGGTGATAATTTTAGCTGAGTCTCCCTTTTTTTTATCGAGTTCTTGATGATTTATGAGTCTTCCATCAAATTTTCTCTCTCTGTAGATCTGTAAGTTTGGATTTGGAAATGGGTTTTCTGCAAGTTTGAATTTTAAGATTTGTTTGTGTTGGCTCACTGTAAATTTCATTAAATTGGTTGTGTTGGCTTAAATTAGAGAGAACTTGTTATATCACTCTTAAGACTGTCAATTTTTAAGGATAAATTATTGTGAACTCCGTGCAAATTTGGTTAAGCTGCTTGTTGGCTAAAATCAAAGGAAATTGCTCCAGTTCTAAGGTGATTTGATTTGGATTTCGAAATGAATTTTCCGTCGAACTTTGGATTTTTAGCTTTGATTGTGTTGGCTCACTGTAAGTTTGGCTAAGTTGGTTATGTTGGCTTAAATTATTGAGAACTCATCTACAAATCTTACAGGCTGTCCTTGTTTGAAGGTACATAGTTTTGCTGCAATTTTCTGTACTAATACTTGTGTCTGCAGGTTAGGCTTGAAGTTATGGGGAAGAAGGCAAAGAATGCAACCTACATTTCTGGAAATGAAGCTGGGAAAATTTCAAAAGAGATTCAGAAAGTGGAGAAAAGAAGGATTGTCAAGAGCACCCTTTGCAACGATAGAAGTTCTCGAAGCCATTGCATGGTAGATTCCCTTGAACTTTCAACTATATGGTAATTCTTTCCGAGTATTGTTATGTCACTAGTTGGATGTGACTTGCTTTCTATTTCTGCATAGATAATCCTTGATGTCCCAACAGTGGGAGGACGCTTGGTGCTCGTGGACATGGCTGGATCTGAAAATATTGAGCAAGCTGGCCAAATTGGGTTTGATGCAAAAATGCAGGTAATTTCTCGGTGGTGGTGGTTAATCCATGCTTGTATTGTTGCAACAATTTCTTTGGCATTGTAACGATTGCTTATTTTTGCTTACATTGAATCCACAGACTGCAAAGATCAACCAGGGAAACATAGCTCTGAAAAGGGTGGTTGAATCCATTGCCAATGGTGATTCTCATGTGCCCTTCAGGGACAGCAAACTGACCATGCTTCTACAGGTAACTTCTATTTGTTGGATAGTGGCCAAATTAGTGGCCAACTTGGCATTCACTTTCGGCTAGTAAATTAAACAAAGAAAAGTTTGGTGGACATCATCATGCGTAAAGACACAATGATTATGTTTGTTGAAAAGAAAAAGGAAGGTCATGATGATGTTTGTAAAGGAATGATTATTCCTTTACTTTGGATTTTTTATTGGTTGCTTTTGTATGGATAAAGGTTGCAGCCGAATGTGGGAGGGAAGTGGGGGAGCGGCAGATGAGAGAAACCAGGGAGAGCATTCGGCTCTCCCATTTGAATATGAGCTGCTCCTTCCCACCATTTGTAATAATCTCATTTTGTTAGTAATCACTCAATCAAAGATGTTGGTGCTACTTGTGTAGCTTTTGGGAGAGAAGGATTTTGATATGTGTTTCTTCTTCTCCATTTGTTTCTTAGTTTGAGTGAGAGCTATTGGTTGTATGTGGGATTTGGGTTTGAGAGTTAAAACTCTATTTGTAATCTCCTTTTGATATTAGTAGAATTTCCTCGCCGTCTCGGAACTGGATGTAGGCTTACGCCGAACCAGTATAAATCCTTGTGTCTTTTGGATTATTTGTCTTGTCATATTTTGCCGTTGTAACTTATTGGTTTCATATTTGACGCTTCCGCACAACACTATTCACACTGATGCCAGTTACTAAGGTTTATATGGTGCCTTTTAACCTTGTAAGAATATGTGGATGATGGTTCTTACGTTCTTTCTGTACAGGATTCTTTTGAGGACGACAAGACAAAAATCTTAATGGTCCTGTGTGCAAGTCCAGACCCAAAGGAGATACACAAGACAATCTCCACCCTTGAATATGGTGCAAAAGCAAAATGTATTGTCCGCGGACCTCATACGCCAATCAAGGACAAAACTGGGACCGAAGATTCATCTGCAGCTATTTTAGGATCAAGGATTGCTGCCATGGATGAATTTATCCTTAAACTGCAAGGGGAGAATAAGCTCAAAGAGAAAGAGCGGAATGAAGCACACAAGGAGCTAATGAATAAAGAAGAAGAGGTTGCTGCATTGAGATCTAAACTTGAGCTTGTGGAAGGGAAGGGATCAGGGGCAAAGGAGGAAGAAATCAACTTGAAGGTGAATGAAGTGGCCCAGACTCTGAAAAATGAGTTGGAAAAGAAGTTGGCAGAATGCCAGAGAATGGCGAATGAGTTTGTTGAACTCGAGAGAAGGAGAATGGAAGAAAGGATATTGCAACAGCAGCAGGAAGTTGAAATGCTGAGGCGGCGGTTGGAGGAAATTGAGCTTGAACTGTGCTGCTCAAGCGATGGAAATGGTAAGGAAAGCGGGTGGTCGAAGGAGCCTGATGGAACGCAGTTTGCCAAAAGGTTGTTAGGAATCTATGCCAGTGATGATGCAGGAGGAATGGTAAAGTCAATGGATTTAGACATGGATGATCAAGAAACGTATACTCGGGAGATCAAATATGTAGGAGTGGTACCTGGGGTTGCTTATCCATCTGACAGCAATAATGTAAACACTGCACACATTGATTCTTTTGAGCCAAAATATGCTGACAGGGTATGCCTGAGCACTGTTTTTGAGGAAGAAGAAATGGAAGAAGAGGAAGGAGCTAACAAAAATGTGGAGGCTGAAGAGGTTGAGAAAGAAGTTATAGAGGAAGAGAGAGTGTGTATGGTTGATGGATCTAGCTTCAGGAGTAATTATAATGTGGACTCCCTGACATCGTTACCTCAGGATTATCAAGATACACCAACTGTAAAGCAAAGCAGAAATCCAGAGGAAGAAGATAACAATGGAAAACCAGATGATAGGCTTGTCAGAATCTGCAACATATTTACACTCTGTGGAGATTACAGAGAGATCTCTCAGCATATCGCACGTCCAGCACCTACTGTTGCATCAGTTAAATCAGAAAATGAGCAGAAACTGGCAGAATCAGAGACAAACAAAAGCCGAGTGTGTGATGAGACAGCATTGGCCTCCAGGGAAAACTACGACCCTTCAAATGAGGGCACTGACTCGGATACTACTGAAGTGTATGTGAAATGGGAAGCTTCAAAAGAAAATCCAGGGAAGTTCATTACAACACTTAAGGTTGTAAAAGACGCAACCCTTGCTGACCTGCGAAAGTTGATTGAAATCTATGTCGGTGCAGAAAATCAAGCATTCACTTTTGTCATGCTTGGAGTTGGGGTAAGAGTCTCAAACCTCTTAACATGCTAGGCTACACAGTCTATTTTCTCTTACAATTGTATCCTGATAAATTTCCTATCATCCATAGAATGCAGCATGATAGGTTGCAACTTATGCGGTTCATTAGTATATTTTCTGTTTTCGATAGAATGCTCTCAAACATAGAATTCTTTAGCCCATTGAGGAACACGAAAAACTCCATCTAACTACTCTGTGGATACTTGATGCGCAGGACCCTAGTGGAGCATCGGTAGAGAAGGAGAAGGAAGCAGCAACTCAGACAACAAAGCTTCCCCTACACAACAATCAATCAAATAGGTACCTGGCCTGCTTGAGACCACTGAAAGGAATGCAAAGCCCAAGTAGGCTTCTCCCATTAAGTCCCCTCCCATTGAAATCGCTGGAAAACAGGCTACACTCCGACTTCCTGCTTCTCAGTCCATGGTAGTGATTGAACGACACCCGAAGTAGCACCAAACTTAGGTTCTACTCCATATGTTACTGTCAGATAGTACTCAGACAGTGCAACTTTTGTAATGAAAATGCACAATATTATATGAGTGTGTTTCTTTTGGTACATATTACTGTTCTGATTACATCATTTGACCAAAACTGTCGTGCCTAAGATTATGCGACCACGAAGGCGCCTCTCTCTGACCAAAATTGACCTATACACCGTAACTCGCTAAAACCATAAAACCTATTTTTCAATGAATTAAATTCATGAAAACATCATAAGAATGTACAACGGACAATTAGATGCAACAATTAAGGAGTTGGCACATCTCAACTTCTCTGCCACCTGCTGATCTATCCTATTGTGTCATGGACTCCAGCCAAGGTTCTCCGAAGACCAAGAATAGACGCAGGTTAGTTGCCATTCTTGTTCATTGTTGTCGTGGACGGTGGATCCCTCTCAAGTCTCGAGATGGCATCAACGTATTGCTGTATTATTCCGCTTTTATAGTCTAATCTAGTTGGTGTGAGTACATGTTTTCTGACGAGTGACAGAGAGAAATGAACTCCTTGAATCTTGACGGAATTAAAGACTGTTTGAATGGTGGGATAGAGGATCAAAAGCAACAAACAATTTTGCAGTCAACCAAAAGGCATTTAATTGCAAGCAAGCAATAGATTTGTAGCTTCGACAAGTCATATTTCTAAAGGAGAAATCAAGAAACAGAAGATTAAACATAAAAGTTGACCTACTTGACACGCCCCGATCCGGATATTTCCCCGAATACCAGGATAGGCACGAGCTGGCCGACACCCGAGGGTGACGAAAGCCATTTATTGAGTGCAAAGGCTGAAAATAAGGAATAATTAAGACTTAAAAATATAAAAAAATAAAGAATATGTATTTAAGGAATGTGTTCAGAGCATACAACTAACCAGAATACTATAAGAAATAATATAAAATTGAATGAACAAAGGAGTAGGTCCTACACCAAGAGGACTCGAAGATGCCGCTGCGGAAGTGCCTTGATGCCGGGATTATTTGCCTCGATTCTAAGTCTAGAATGGGGGCGGAAAACAAAGGTGAGTGGACCAAGTTCATATATACAATAATAATAAAACAGTTATTAACGTACTAACCCCTAGGTTTATATAAAGAAAACTACTAGCATAATAAGTGATAAATTTACTGAAAACCCTAGCATGCCAAAAACATCTCTAAAGACATATCGCGGAAAAACATCGTGGAAATCAAAACATCAAACGTCTCACAGATCGTCTCGTAAGCGCGGTGTGCTGCCAATAAGATCACTGAATAAATATATATCTCTCGACCCTATGCCAGCACCGTGGTCTCTGCGCTCGTAGCCAGAGATTACCAACTCTCGACCCAATGCCTGCTCCGTGTCCCTCAGCCCGTAGCTAGGGATTATTTCTCCCGGCCTATCTACCAACACCAGATCCTCACCCCAGACGGCATAATGTCCACTAGGTACGCACAAATAATTACGCCTCTCATAAATAACCACTTCTTAGTATAAAGTTATCCATCGTCTATACTATAAAAAGGGATTTCTAAACCATATTCTAGCATCCTATCATCATCTATCAGATAGTCTACCAGTTTATGGTTTTTTTATAGCAAATACGATTGTAGACATCGAAATTTCGGTAAATAAATATTGACCGATAAATCAAAGTTTCAAACGCTCATGTATTACATAAATTTTACACGTAGCGTATGTCTAAACAAAAAATCGAAATAAGTTGGAAAAGTCATCAAACATGACACGTGTCAACACCTGGCAGAAACGACTTATTTCATCTGGAATATTATATTCAAAATTAGGCCTTGGAAATTTCTATAAATAGAAGGCTAATTCATTCATTTCAAGGAACCAAAATCATTAGGCAAAATTCTGAAGCTCTGAAGCTCTGAAACTCCGAAGCTCTCAAGCATCCAGGTTCCCGAAGAATCAAGAAAGCCTTCTTCGTTCATCATTCATCCAAGATCAAGCCCCGACGGCCCTTGGATCAACAATCATCCACCTTCAAGATCAAGCCCCGACGGCCCTTGAAGAAAGTGTTCTTCGTTCTTCGTTCATCGTTCTTCCAAGATCAAACCCCGACGGCCCTTGTATTAACAATCACTAATTCAAGATCAAGCCCCGACGGCCCTTGAAGAAAGTGTTCTTCGTTCATCGTTCTTCCAAGATCAAGCCCCGACGGCCCTTGTATTAACAATCACTAATTCAAGATCAAGCCCCGACGGCCCTTGAAGAAAGTGTTCTTCATTCTTCGTTCATCGTTCTTCCAAGATCAAGCCCCGACGACCCTTGGATTAACAATCACCAATTCAAGATCAAGCCCCGACGGCCCTTGGATCAACAATCACCAACTCAAGATCAAGCCCTGACGGCTCTTGAAGAAAGTGTTCTTCGTTCTTCGTTCATCGTTCTTCCAAGATCAAGCCCCGACGGCCCTTGGATCAACAACATCAACAAATCCACACATCCAACCGTCATTCAAAGATCAAGCCCACGGCCCCTTGAATAAACTTCCAACAGTTCATCCAAGATCAAGCCTCGACGGCCCTTGGATCAACGAAACATCCACAAATCAATACCTTATGGAGATCGAATCAGAGGATCAAAATAGAGAGAGATTGTAACCCAAAATCATTAAATACAAATATTATTTTGTGCACGTTGTTCTTGTCTCTTTCGTTTCAGGAATTTTCTGTGTTCACAACGATATATTAAAATATAGCTCAATATAAGCCAACAATTAATTCCTTACAAAATAACGAGACGATATTCAACATTTCAATAAACATGCTTAACATAAAATCAGTTCATAAACTCGTAAGGCATGCTATTCATTTATGTGATTAAACTATGAAATCATGTAATTTTAGAAGGGGTCCACTCAACGAATTGCGAGCACGATCCTTAATAGGTGCCTAATTCTTTGTGTTGTGCCTCATAATATTTGCACCTATAAAAATATTAATTTAAGCATTCCCCAGAAATTATCCCAAATTCGAAGCAACGATCAAACCATTTCCAATCATCACTAAATTAAACTAAAATCTCATAGATGTGATTAGGAAAATTACCTAGATTTCAATTTAGGAGGATTTTGGACCCATTAATCTCGGATTCATCGAGATTCCACCAAGATGGCACTGGTGGTGCGTACCCATTTTCTGGAAAACAAGACAGAACATGCAGAGGTTGAAAACCTGGAATCTCACCTAGATTTTAATCCAGTATCACACGAAAGGATTAGAAGATTTACCTAAACACATATTTGGGCACCAGGTGGTCGAGTCTGTCACAAATTTGCGGGGAAAGACCAAGGAATGTCGCCGATTTCGTGAGTTTGTGCACAGTAAAATTCAGGGGGTTAAATCCTTGAATTTCACCTTAACTTTTCACTAGAATCACACTCAAAGGTTCAGATGACTTACCAGAATATGGAAATAGATGAATTCGAATCAAATCCCCTTGGATTTGACGAAGCTTTGTCGGACAACTTCACCAGAAAAATTGAAAAATTATGCAGAGGTTCCCTATAGTTAAAACCCAGAAGTTTCTCACTCAAATTCGACATATAAGGGTTTCAGGACATTACCTTAGATGATAAATTCCCTAGTTTGGGACGGGTTTGCTTCAGAACTCGTTGGAGTTCCGCTGGAGGGGACTGCCAGATGCTAAGGTTGAAAAACAGAAAATTACAAGGGTTTTAGACCTTAGATTTCAAGTCGAATCGAACATTCAGGTTTTGAGGATGATACCTTAAACATTATAGGGGAAATCTTGAGCCAAAGCAGGGACTAGAAGGTTGAGCTCCTCCCTGGATTCAGCGAGAACTATGAAGCTCTTTGTTCAGCTCCATTTCGTCCTCAAACTGGACATGCAGCACCACCATTCGATTTCCTAAGCCACATATATGCTTAATTTGAGGGTTTAGAGGTACGATTTAAATGGAGGTTTAGGATGGTGGTGGTATGTGGCCTTCGGTGCAGAGAATAGAGGTGAAGGAGAAAATGAGTGAGAGAGATAGAGAGGGAAAGTTACGGGAGAGGTGAGGGAGAGGAGAGAGGGAATTATGTGTGTGTGTGTGTGTTAGAAATCAGAAAAAGAGGGAAAAACCAGGGACACAAAAACAAGGTGGGCCCCTAGGCACACCTATTAAGGCCTTAAAACAATTTTTTTTTTAAAAAATAAAAACTCAAAATTACCTTTATAATTGGCGGTGGGGTTTTACACTAAGAGCAACTCCACCCTTTGAGCCATCCCCCAAGGCAATCCACTATTCAATTACCCTATAAATAGTAACTGCCATAATGAACAATAACTGTCTTTTGCATCTCTACCCTTGCACTTGAATAGCCCTGGCAATAGGCAATAAAATATTTATTAAATATTTTTTTTTTACAAAATAATACTAAATAATTTTTTTTTTGTAATTTCGGATAAGATATTTTAAATCATTCTCGTTGTGCCACGTTTCATTTACCCAAAACGACTATTATTGGTCATAGATTTCGATAAGATTTTTATCCAATGTCATCGTGCCACATGTCGTTATCTTTTCAGAATCTTTGAGGATAGATTTCGATTAGATTTTAAATCGTTCTCGTTGCGCCACGTGTCATTATCCGAAAAGATAATTATTGGTGATGGATTTCGATAAGATTTTTATCCAATGCCATCATGCCACGTGTCGTTATCTTTTCAGAATCTTTTAGGATAGATTTCGATCAGATTTTTAACGAATAACGACATGCCATGTGGCACTATCTACAACCTAATCATTTTAGAATCCTCTATATAATCCATCATCCATCCTTTTAAATCTCACACCAATTTTCTCAATATCTCTATCATTATTCATAGTTTCTGCTTCATTCTTCACAAAATCAAAATCTGTATCATTATTCATAGTTTCTACTTACAATGTCTTTTTCTTCAAGCATGATGTGGGAAATCGATCAAGAAGAGGAAGAATTGTTTCTGAAGGAATGTTCAATCTCCATATAGCCTAAAATGAGAAGGAAGAGGACGAGGAGAGGAGAAGGAGAGATGACGAAGCAAGAATGGCCAGAGACTCACATTCTCGTCAAGTCATCCAAGTTGTGGCTCAAATATGCATGCCCACCCGTTTCGGAAACCTTGATAGAAATAGGCAACAACGAGGTGATGAGCTGTTGGACGATTATTTTATCCATAATAGTGCATTTCCTGATACGTACTTCAGACGTCGTTTTAGAATGGAATGACATTTGTTCAACAAAATCATGATTGCTGTTTGCAACCATAATTCTTACTTTGTGTAAAAGAAGGATGCTTGTGGTGCTATGGGTCTCATTCCTGAGCAAAAAATTACTACTGCGCTGCGGATGCTTGCATATGGAGCAGTTGCAGACCAAGTGGATGAGATAGCGAGGATGGAGAAATCAACCATTCTTAAGTCCCTGATGAGGTTTTGCAGAGCAATCGAATCTATCTACACCGCAGAGTACCTCCGGAAACCTACTCACATGGACTTGGAAAGGCTTCTGAAGAAGGTCGAGATACGAGGTTTTCCTGGGATGATTGGGAGCATTGATTGTATGCATTGGACGTGGAAAACTGTCCAAGTGAATGGCAAGGCGCTTATGGAGACAGAAAATGAGCAAAAAGTATCATTTTGGAAGCGATGGCATCTTTTGATACATGGATTTGGCACACATTTTTCGGGGTTCCGGGAGCTCAAAATGACCCCAACGTCCTTACCCAATCCCCAGTGTTCAATGATATCCTGCAAGGAAGGGCACCAAAAGTCACGTATGAGGTCAGCGGACGTATGTACGATGGGCCATACTATCTAGCTGACGACATTTACCTAAGGTGGTCAACATTTGTCAAAACAGTGCCACGTCCACGAAGTGCAAAGGAAAAACACTTTGGAAGATGTCAAGAGGGGTGTAAGAAGGATGTGGAGCGTTGTTTCGGTATCCTCCAAGCTCACTGGGCTATCGTCAGGGGTGCTGCCAGATTGTTTGATGTAGAGTCGCTTCGATCCATCATGATGACGTGCATCATTCTTCATAACATGATGGTGGAAGATGAGTACGATTATGAAGCCGTTGATGAATATGAGCCAGACATGATGAACAATTCAAGAACACGTAAATATTGTGCTCATGACGCCACCGATGAGCCCGTGCAACATGAGCCATTAGAAGGGGATGGACGTTACAATGAAAGGGTAATTCAACGATATACTGCATTTCAAAGGTCAGACATGCACAATGCCAGGCAAAATGACTTGATAGAGCACCAGTGGGCATTGAAACAAGCTGTTCATGACAACTTCTGGACTGACAGACACAACTCTGAATTTAGGACAATCTTTGACAATATTCCAACATTCCCACCGGTTGAATGATTTATTTTTGCTTTTGGTTTTGGCAACATACCAAGCTTGTGCTTGAATTAGCTACACAATGGGGGAGAAGAAATAATTATAATCAAAGTAGGTAACAAATAAATAATACAAACAAATAAATATAATTAAAGTAGGTAACAAATAAATAATACAAACAAAAAATTATAATCAAAGTATGTAACAAATAAATAATACTAACAAATAATTATAATTAAAGTAGGTAACAAATAAATAATACAAACAAATAATTATAATTAAAGTATGTAACAAATAAATAATACAAACAAATCATTACAATGTAAATTTGGGTATAGTACAAACAAATAAATAATATATTGTTACCTGATCCGTGTAATTTTCCCCACTTCGAAAATTACTACTAGCTTGTGCCAAGGCGTCTCTCCAAATACTAAACGATTGGCTAAGTAATTTCCAACGACTAGATATCGATTCTTTGGTTCTACTCCCATCCATTTTTTCGAGATAATTGGTATCAATAAGACTCCACATTTCTCACAACTGCATCTCATTACCCGTACGCGAACTATGAGTAACTTCAACCCAGCTAGTACACAATGCAACATCTTCAAGAAGCGTCCAATTCGTACCTGCATCAGTAGTCATTTTGTTGAAAAAAATTGGATTGAAACTTTGAGAGAAAGATAGGAATATGATTGAAAGTAGTTGAGAAAATATGAAATTGTGGTGTAAAGTAGATGATAATGAGAAGGTATTTATAGAAAAGTAGAAACATTTATTTTAAAAATTTTCAGATATTTTTTCAGATATTTTTACAATTTTTAAATTTTTTTATTCAAATAATTAATCTCTGCCGTTGGATTTAAAAAAAAAAAAATTTGAATTCCAACACTACAGATTGTGCCACGTGTCATAACAGTAACTTTTCTTAATTTTAAAACTATTTTTTTATTTATAAAGTATATTAATATCAACCGTTGATCTCAGATCGAACGGTTGATATTAAATAAGATTTTTTTTTAATTTTTTTTACCTTTGAGATCCAACGGTCCAAATTAAAGAGCCGTTGAGATCGAACGGACCGTGAGAAGCCACATGGCTTCCCAACGGTAACTTTTCTGTTTGAAAAGTCGGCTGACTTTTTTGAAAAATGGTCGGGCGAGTGGGGTGCATGCACCTGATAGAAAAAAATAAAAAAAGGGTTAGACGCCAGGGCTGGCGTCACACCCACTCGGGCTCTCGGGCTGTCAACTCTTCACAGGCCCGGAGCTCGGGCCTCACCTCCGCTCGGGCTTCCTTCAACGCTGGAGCAAGTTCACAGGGCCTCGGACCCTTTCCTCTCCCCTGTCCCCCAAGCAATGTCCATGGGTGGACTTGCTCTAATACTAGAAAGATTATTACCAGACATTGGCATCACTTGATATTCGGACAGAATCAACCCTATGTGATTTTCAATTGAAGAGATGTGATGTCGATTTTTGTGGAAACACCAAGTGGAAAGATGGTTAAATTTGAGGTTAAGGTCTTGTAAACTGTCCGGGATGTCAAGGCAATTGTTGAGAGCTTTATAGAATGCCTGTTGCTGATTGCAGTATGATTTATGCAGGCAATGAGCTGTAGGATTGCAAGACCTTGGATTTCTACGACATCGAAGAAAGCTCCACTTTAGAAGTTTTGCTCTTCTGGTTTCAGATATTCATTAAGATGTGGAGTGGGAAAACCATTACACTTGACGTGACAGGAAAGAGCACTGTCAAAGAGGTGAAGGACAAGATATTTTGCAAGGTTAGAGTGCCAGTTCGTGTTCAGAGTATTGTAGTTGCCGGTAAACGCCTTGATGATGAATGCTGTCTTTCAAGTTACAACATTCAGAAAGGCTCCACTCTCCACATGGTTTTGGGTTGGCGAACCAAATTCCCTTATCATTCATCATTCACAAGAAATTCAAGATAGAGTTGAACTTCTGTCAGGCGCTATTCGAATCTTTTCTTTTGGTTTCGATGAAGATGTATAGTGTTTACCATTGAAACTTGAAAGTTGTAAATAAAATAATCTCCAACTCATCCTATATGTTTTGCAACAGATTTTACTGTTTATCTTTTCTCATATTTTCAGATTACAAAATTAGATTAGATAAAATCCATCCAGTCAGTTATCAGTCTAGAAATGTAGTGTTCAAATAGTAATTCATACGGTCGCATGTAAGAAAAACGATCTAATTTGAATGCTCTCACTTTCCGCAACACACAGGCTGTGTGCTGTACTTTTATCATTAATTATAAAAGCCTTCTGTTGTTGCTTACAAGGTTTAAGCACTTACATTTGGCTCTGGAGAAAAGGAGCTTGTCAAGTTGATCTACAACCGGCAGCGTGAGTATGCCTTGATTCACAAGGAACAAAATTTTGGAAACAATCTGAGTTCTCTAGAACGAATTTTCGTTAGAATGATTAACATTCAGATATTTGAAATAATTTATTCTTGATTCTTTCATGAAATCTTTTTTTACAAGAGGAGTTTTTACAAGAAGAGTTGCATAAAAATTATGCATAGCAGCACTCAAAGTCCTTCGGTGAATGAGATGAATGTCCGCCGGAGACTGGATCTGTCTTTGACATAAATTGGGGGCATGGATCCCCTCTTTTATTGTGGTGTTTTTGACCTCAATTGCTTCCTCTTGTCAAACTGAATATTGAGATGGCAGCAGAATAAAATCTTTAGGCTGGAGAAGAACCTCATACGCGAGTTTGGAAACAACATGAAGAACCAAGAAAAAATCCTCTGATAGAGTGAGAGAATCGAACACCGGGCGGGCTGTCGTAGACTCATTTGACTCCTCAAATTTGTTTTGACGTATTCTAGAGGCAGTAAGAGTGCATAAATTGGAAACCAAACTTCTCAAATCTCACTTGCAGCTTTGCAAGTCACAGCTATCAACATGACAAATGAAAAATAAAAAATGATCAATTAAGTAAGCAAGCAGAAGTCTCATACTTTTGGTTTCGAGGGTTTATGTTAAGACCTCAGTTTGTGCATTTAGTTCACGTTATTCCCGCCAGAAAACCCCTCAGAACTTTTCGCTTCTGCGAAAACGGGGTGGATTGGACTCTCGGTACTCTTGCATGATCCATGCTCTGAACCTTCCAATGAAATATCAGTCATAGAATTCTGGCCTTTTGATCTGTTTGCCCTTCTTGATGACCTCGATGACCCACCTTCAGATGACCCCTTTTTCCTCCTTTGCTTTGGTATTCCAGGACGGTCTTGTCCGGGTGATTCCGATCCAAGATTGTTAGAATTCCGGCTTTTTCTTGAATGACGGCTACTACCTTCTTTAGATTCATGAGATGGAGTATCCATTGCTCCTTCCTTGGAGCGATGGCGCCTAGAATGCTTCTTTGACCCATCAGAGCTCTTCTTGGTTGGGGAACCTTCAGATTCACCTGTGGAATGGTGCCTAGACCTTGGAATGTCATTTTGCTGCACCAATTCTTGGGCAGCAAGGCTTGTTTTATGCATATCTGCAAAAGACAGTGATCAATTTTAATGTCATGTCAAAATTTTGACATGCTATGTTGTCAGATTGTCAATCTGAATAGGCAAGGCTAATACTATGAGGTGGAAAAGATATGTAGTGTTAGAAAAACTGGCAAACCTTGGGAAGCCAATTCTTCAACAGTCAATTTCCCAGTGGATGGGACTTCCGGAGAAGCACCTTTGAAATCATTCATCTGCAAGATGAATGTCATATAGTCACAATTTTATGTAAAATGGAAAAAATGTGCATCAAATTAAGAATGATCAACTGGTGTGCTTGGATGTTTAAGATCAAGAGACAGGGAGAGAGAGAGCAACTTACCCAGCTCGGAGTACTTTTTGTAGACGGACCATCCCATCCAATGTGCGCAACATGCTTAACATCTGTGGGAAATCCAATTTGTATGTCATCATCTTTATCATCTGCAAAATTTGTACAACTTGGTCAATCCCTTTGCCCTTTCCTTTCAATTTCTGGTAAAAGATTATTTATATCACCCCTAAGAAATTAAGCAAAAACAAAAAAAATCCTCCAATATTTTATTTTGCACTGTTAATTCTTTCTGACGACAGGAACTGCAAGCTAATTTCACCAAGAACATCTGTTGAAATGAGACAATGCACAACTATATAACCAAAACTCATGAAAAGGACATAATATGACAAGAAACCAAATGAATTTAATTAATGTTCGAAAAATCAACGGAGATTGCACGTACCAAACATTTGCGAAATGTATCTGAGGCCCTTCAAGAGGCCCTTCACCTTGGTTCCCATTTTGTTGGTTCAAGTGCTTCAGGACATGCACTTCCGAGGAAACCTTCAGGCGGAACCTAAGTTGCGAGTGTAGTGCGCACGGACAGCAGCGCTTATTCTGAACTTCAAATGCAAAGAAAGCAACAATGTGTATGACAAGCTCCCTGATCATGAAAACCACAAAAAGGAGAAAAGAATCAATACTACCACAGCAAATTGGAAACTCCACTTCCCAAAGAACATTCATTAGTTGGTAGTTCCTACACCGTTTGCGAAAATTTCCAAATTGATCCCAATTAACGTGACACAACAACGTCGGATCCCACCTCCTCGTTGATCCAAAGATATGTAACACGAAAAATCCGAAACACAGAAAATATGTAGGGTTTGGTACCTTGAGAAGAAAGGCATTCAGCATGGTACAACAAGGTTTAGCAATGTGAAGCAGACATAATTATAAATGTTGCCAAGCCTACGCAAATAAACCAACTGGGCAAAGAGAGGTCTCATCTCTTCTCCATTTACAAATTCAGATTTGCAAATGTGGAATGTGGTGCCATGGGGCCTGAACTAATTTTTTCCGTGAGTCGGAAAATCCGAAAAGAATCAGAATTGAAATGAGAGCACAGGTTTTGTTGGATGATCCGGTGGCGATGCAGCGCTCGTTTCCGGTGGCAAGTTATCAAAACCTATAGCTCACCGGATTTTAGGCTGCGAAAGTGAGAGATAGAAGTAGAAATGGCCAGAACCATAGGCTAAATTTGGGCGAGAGGGGGCTTGTTAACGGTTTTTCAGTGAATGCGCGGCAAAAGCGGTTGGGAAAAACAATTGTGTGGCAGTTGTGGAATTCTACTAGTTGCTCACATCTCATTTATCCTCCTCTTCCTAATTTTTGGAGTATCTTTTAATTCATCCACAACAACTCACTACAATAAATCATTTGTATAATAAAAGAATGAAATTTGCAAATTACCATGTCTTCCTAGTTTTGTTTTTTTTGGGTACAATTGAAATTTTTTTATGACATGTTTACTTGTAAAGTCATGAATTGGGAAAGCTAAGAATATAGGAGATAATGAATTACGATTGAATTAAGAATAATGCTAGGGAGACTAAATTTGTAGACAAAATTTGCAAACTAAATTATGTATCACCAATAGAAATGAGCACGTTTATCAACGCTTCAGGAATAATCCAATCATCAACTTGCATTTCATTTAATTTGTAAATTTAATCTCCCTAGCATTACTTTTGAATTAAATATCTACCTTATTTAATCATGACCGAAAGATGTCAGGAATTTTAATACATTGTGCTCTTTTTCTTTAATCAACGGAGGCCAAAATTTGACTTGAGACCCATTCCGACCCATTGTACTCAAAAATTTTTGTTCGTGCCTTTATGAACTCTATTTGGCAGCTCCAAATTAGGGAAAGAGATCCTCTTCGGATCTTTTCCTCCAAAGCCCACGGATCAAATGATCTGGGTCCTTGAAATTTGATACAACAACAAAAAATTATTATAACTTTTTAAAGTTTTTACTAACTTCTCTGTTTTTGACCGTTTGATCAATTTCAAGGGCCCATATCACTTGATCCGTAGGCTTTAAAGGAAGAGATCTAGAGATGATCTCTTTCCCCAAATTAGGACACGATCAATTGCCACATTGGCATACTTAACTAGTTTCCTACACTAGTCGTGAGTGAGGATTCTTGCCGGATCCTCCAATCACATCCGTTCATTATATATCGTGCATCTAGTTTTCGTCAAGTACTGCTTATATACAATAATTTCTAATTGCACGATGTACGATGAACTGATGTGATCCTCACAAATGAGGTTCCAGCGAGGATCCTCACTCACTAGTCGCAAAATTTAATTAGAGAGTAGCTGTACAATTTAGGTTAACGACATAAGATTAAAAGATAAGATTAAAAGATGGATGAAAGAAAATAAAATAGGGTTGTAATACCTGTGAAGGAGAAATTTCATCTAGTATAAGTGGATTCTACTCTATTAGGTCTAGCGCACAACGTGGTTAGTAAAGTTCGTACAAATCTAAGTGTAACATGTCTATACAACCTATAAGAGTACGGAAAGGCGTTGTCAATGCCCTTTTACGAACTAGCTCATGTCTCATTTACGGGCTAGCCCAAATGGTGAGAGAACGTAGGAAGGCGAAGATAAGTCAAGTGTTCAATTCTTTATAGAAAAGAAATCCATACGCTAGGAAAGGATTTCGGGAAAGGGAACACCACTACCTGCATCATCCATCAGAGGATTATTCTTTAGTTTCATCCGATCTCTCATGTCAACCTAAGCATACAAGAAGAAAGCAGGATAATAACTCAAGGCACGAGCGGGCAACAAGCATATAAAACCACATAACAATCAGATACTGTGTAATAAACATCTATAAGTAAGATTTAACATTAAACATAAAATCAAATATCCAAGTGCAGTGTAGGAAAAAGTTGCATTATTTTTCATGTTTTAAGTTGAAGGATTAGGACATAATACGGACATGATCCATGGATACAAGCTTCCTCTCATCAGAAAACCTTCTCAATTACGAAGCCTTCAAATCATCCATGCCAACACTAGTCTGTTTAAACAGAGTAAAGTTCGTCAGCGTATATTAACATTTTGCGATGGCAAATCTGTTGATAATTGTCTTCCTTTCTCGTTGTTTCTAAATAGAAAATCAACGGAATTGCAACTCAAGGAAATTATGAAACTTCCCTTCCAACCGAAGGATAACATCTCAGAACGTTGAGTTTTGCTAATCTTACAAAACCTGAGTGACTTTTTAGTATGATGAGTTTCAAGGGCAACAGTTTGGGAAATTTTCAAAAATGAGCATTTTCCTAACTCAATCTTATGTGGCTAATTGATGGAATAGAGTTTCTTTTTTCCTTCAACTTCTCCATACACATCTATTTGTCATTCTAACCAATTATTTGGTCAATCTATGGCAACCTTCTCATAACTAAATGACAATGTTATAGAAAAAGGCTCTCACTCAATTCGGCAACAGAATAAAACATCTTACCAAAAACTTGTGATTCTCTTGAAGAAGAGGTGTAAAGGCATCACAGAATTTCTCTATATCACCCATGACATCGCCGTTGCCTCCTATCACCTCCATGAACTTCTTTCTGTCAGGAGCAAGCTTCATGGCAATCTATCATTATAGTGACTAATAAGTCCAAATTTGAAGAGGAAAATGTTCTCGTTCACAGGGCCCAAACAAATTAAAAAATTTAGGCAGTAAAACACTTAAAAAGGAAGCACTCAACTTGCAGAACATAATCGTCTTAATACTACTAAAAACATCAAAGGACTAAAAACAGTGGGAAAACTGGTAGTGCATCAAATAATCGAAGGGACATTGGAGACATTACACTGAAAGTTGAACTAGCAATCCATCCATGCCATTTTTTCAGGGTCTTGCCATAGGAATCTGTACAAGCCTCTGACATTGCCCAATCTTGATGCTCCAGTAAGTTCCGGAACAGCTCTACCAAGAAATCCATTGCTCTGAAAATGAACAAGAATAGTATCATACATATGAGGTATCACATTTCAACAAAGTGCAAAATCATAAAAGCAAAAAAGCAAACGTAATGATCATATCGATTACCTTGTCAACCAAAGAAGACCATTGGTGCAGCTGGATGACGCTTTTGCTGTTTTCGCTTCTATCTCAACTTGTACCAAACTGTACAAGAGGTTGAATGCGGCAGGATTGGATTCATATTTAGATTCCAATCTCTATACAAACAAAAAATTGTTGAGAGCGAAATTACAAATGGGCACTCAAAATCGATCAACTAAAAGATGATCTACTTGTTAACATACATAAAACCCAAAGGACGTTTCTATCGGAATGATGCATGAAAAATAGATCATTCAAGTTAGCCAACATAAAGCATAATTCTACTAAACTCACATAGCGCCAATGGTGAAAATACAAGTAAAAGAACATTCTTACCGTTATGTTACCTCCGATGTCTGATTTAACAAGGGTCATAGCAGCTCCAAACTTATCTAGCATCAGAATTTCGAATTGCAATTCATTAGCAGATAAGATCAAGCCCAGAACAAAATAACCAATCTCAAATTATAAAATTTTAACAAATGGGTAGCTAGCATTATGCTTAAAAACCATGTACAAACAACAATCGTGCCTTAAAGAAAGCGAAAACCCAGTTCAATTTCTGGGATCAGAGCAAAAGAGGGGGAGAAATGAACCTATAACAGGTAAAATCTGCTTGCAGACATCCAAGAAAGGCTTGGTCAGAATCTCTCCTTGTTCGGACTTGACAGCCTTGAATCCTTCCAAAGCGGGAGCAAACACAGTGCCCTCCATCTTCTTCCCACTTCACTGGGCAATTAATATCACCATTCAAATTCACAACACAACAAGAGGTAAAATTTATAAGCAAAGCTCAAATCTTTCAGTCACAATAGCTTAATCGAAGCAAGATCCAGATGAACAATAAATGGGTAACTGAGATAGAGTGAGAGGAAGATCGGAGCTTACATGAAAGTTGCTGGTGCGGTTCGATCTGAGTGAGGCTGCAGAAATGGTGAGGATCAAAATCGAAAATCAAAATGTGGGTTGCGTTGGATTCGATTATTCCTGAAATGGGAAAACTATGGGTGGAGAAATTGCAATGCGAGAATCGGATTCTTGTTCTGAGATTTGAATTGCTTTGGAAAGTGAATGTTTAAAAGAAGTGAAAGGGATTTGACAAATTGAGTGTTTGGGGGACTATCCGTGGATCAAATACGAATCCGTAGCGTCCGGGATTCGAAGACGTTGGATTGGCGAAAGGGGTAACCGCCAGCCGGCTCAAGCGGGTTCGTGGCCGTCACTTATTTTCTTTCAGTTTCAGCACCCCCCTCTTTTTTCTTGTCGTTGGATTAAAAAATTACAAAAATCAAGGGCGAGAATGGTGCAGAAGGTGAAAAATAGGGGACTAACTACAATATATGCATTTACTTTTTTTTAATACATTGATATTTTTATATTATGGGAAGATGAAATTTGGCTAAACCACATAATGAGCAGTCTAATTTGGTATGGAATTCACCATCCACGTGATTCAAACCTAAGACTTCTCACTTCCAAGTGAAGAGGTATACCTACAGACCGTAGTATTGAGTGACCAATATATGCATTTATTTAATATAGTAGTCTCTGGGCACATGTGTGAGGGACTAATTACATCATATGCATTTACTTAATACACTAGTCTCTTGTCACACAGGAGGGACTAAATGCAGCATATGCATTTACTTGATACACTAGTCTTGTGTCATATGCTCATATGCGTGGCAATTTGCTCTTTCATGTTTTATTCTTTACTTGTAATTTTATTTCTTTTTTTTAAATAATTTTTTTTATATTTTTCTTTTAAAATATTTTTTATAGTTTGGGTGATATTCAATCCAAAACAATGGTTGATAATCCTATCCCTCAACTTCTCGAGGAGGAAAAGAATATTTCTGAACAACTCATTCAATCTCTAAGGAGGGATGAGGAAATCATGTGGGCTCAATAGGCTAGAGCTAATTGGTTACAGTTAGGGGATAAGTATTTTAAAACTCATGCTACTATTAGAAAAAGGAGAAATGAAATACAAAGAGTCAGAGATGCTATTGATATTTTGTGGAATAAGGGTAAGGGTATGGAGGAGGTTCTTGTCCAGGATTTTAAACTGCGTTTTTCCTGCTCCCATACTCCCAATCCCAGTGATGTGAGTAGCTTTATTGACATTATTGATAGGAGCATATTTATGCGCCTTAGTTAGCTAGTTTTTATGCATTTTCGTTATGTTCTCTTCGTTAAAGTAGTCTTTTAAGCTACTTTCATGTGTTTTCAGGTTTAAAGGACATATTACATGAAATGATGCAATTTGGAGCTTTTTGGAGCAAAATTGAGCCGGAATGTTGTGTATGCTAATGGAGCACGAGGAATGGACGAGTTTGAAGGTCAAAGGAGCTTAAGAAATGAAGAAATAAAAGTGAAGAACAAAAAAGTCGGAATTGGCAACCAAAGTTTCTAAAGTTGGAAGTTCCTATTCTTGGAGGTTTCCATTTTCGTGAGTTTCTATTCTTGGCTTTGGGCTTTGAGATGACCTAAACCCTAATTCCTTGTGGATCCTAAGCCTATGCCGCACCCTAGGGCCTAATCATTTAATTTCTGCCAAGTTAAACCTTAATCTATCTCCCCTAGGGTTTGGGCCGCACCTTTCCCCTTCTAGAACACCTATTTCCTTGCCTTGCAAGGCTTTCTAGAAGCCCTAACCCTAGCCCACTTAATTGCCGCACCCTAGGCCCTTTTCTCATCAAATTTCTGATTGTTTAACCTATTTTTCTGGTGGATTTGGGTTTCTAGAAACCCTAATCTGATTTGTTAGGGTTTTTAAGTGCCTATATATATATTTCTACACCTAGCCGCACATAGCATCTCTACACACAATTCAGAAATTATTCCAACCTTATTTCCCCACCTTGCCGCAGCCACCATCATCCTTAGAACCCCTAGCCGCCACTCCTCCATCCAAACCAGCCACTCCCCACTCCTTGCCGCAACCAGTCTACACCTCCAGCCACCATTCTACACCTCCATACACCATCCATACCCCTTGCCGCACCACCATACCATCCTAACTCCCTTCTAAAACCAAAATCACATCCAAAAATACCCTAAACCCTCTCTGCCGCAGCAAGGAGAAGAAGAAAGAGGAGCTTGAAGTCAGAAATTCAAAGTGGAAATGTTGGGCGTTTTAGGTGTAATCTTTCTTATGTCTTCGATGTTTCAATTCAATAAATTTTGTGTTGTGAGTATGAGAAACTAAACCCCCTTAGTTGGGGGGTAATTCGAAACCATGTACATGCTTGCAATATGATTTGATTACATTCAGTTGTTATTTCATAAGTTGTGGATTCAATTCGTTCATCTATTTGATTGATAATTTATTTGTGTATGTTGATTGAGAGTGCACGCTTAGTTTTCATGCATGAATATGATGCTAGATTATGAGGGAGTTTCACCTAATAGTTACAATCTTATAATCACAAGTAGTGAAGGTCGCTTGAAAACTATCGCGTTGAATGAATTCTTAGCATAAGTTTCATGCAATTCATAGTAACAAATGCTTCCTCAATGCTTATGTTTTTCATAGAACGTAATGATTCGTGCTTGTATCTCTATTATGCAATTCATGTAGGGAACTTGTAGGGAATGTTTTGGGTTGTCGTATGCAATCATCCAACTCAATAACTTGTGGAAAAACTGAGGGTTAATTAGTGCAATTCACGGTTAATTTGGGGCGTTGAGTATTCATAATTTATTGGAAGAACAACTGAAAATCGTTTTGTTTGCAAGTGTGTCATGTGTGGAGAAGAACCTCCTAACTAGCCTTTTATCCATCATTTTCATCAAAAAACGTTTTTACAATCTGTTTGTTTTAAAGTTTCTGTTTTGTTTTCAATTTTCGTCCAAAACAAATCTCCCTTTATTTTGAAGTCTTAGATTAGTTAGTAGGTGTTTGATTTGTGTTTCTAAGTGTTTTGATTCAAGTTTTCACCCAAATTCGTCCAAGTTCTTGTTAGGTTCTCAAACTGCCCAGAAAGTGGTTTTTAGGCAGTTTGGAGTCATTAGGTTGCTGTTTTGAGTTTTATGTTTGTTTAAGTGTTTTAAACTTTAGTTTTGCATTCTTTGAGTCTAGTTTAGTGTTTTAAACTTTGTTTTTGAGTTTTTAAGTCAGTTTCCAAGTGTTTAGCAATCCCTCCTAATCCCCGGTCCAGAACGATCCCTACTTACATACTTTACTACGATTGTCAAAAGAGGGTTTAATTTGTGTGCTTATCTATTTTGCATCAAATTTTTGGCGCCGTTGCCGGGGATTAGCAATTTTGCTAATCCCTTGGATTGTTTTTGTTTCTTTTATTTCACTTTGTTTCTGACTTTGTTTAAGTTTCTGACCTAATTTTGTTTCTTGTTCTTAGGTACTAATGTATGACTAGAAGCTCTCAACCGATTAGTGCGAACATCTTGGATTTTGACGACGATTTTGAGAGGAAGTTGAGAAGAGCTAGAAACCAGCAAGAACACCATCCACCCAATTCCGAATCTGACCTTGAAGAAAACGTACAAGAAGAGGAGGAGGAAGCCACGGCAGGGATATTTGAAGAAGTCCAAGGCATGGCCATGGACAATCGTACACTCAAGGAGCTTTCCGCCTCGGGTTTGGATAATGCCGCACCATTGTGCATCTAATACCCCGTGGCTGCCCAAGGTAAGACAGACGAGTTTGAATTAAAGTCAAGTTTGCTTCATCATATTCCTAAATACCATGGCTTGTCCATGGAAGATCCTAACAAACATTTGAAAGAATTTGAAGTAGTTTGCTCTAGTATGACTCCCATCAATGTTGACGGAAGTATCTTGAAGATGAAGGCTTTTCCATTCTCTTTGATGGATAAAGCCAAGGATTGGTTATACGAGTTAGCTCCCGGCACTGTCACTTCTTGGGAGAGTATGAAGAGAGCGTTCTTGGAGAAGTTCTTTCCAACTTCTCGCATCATCCTCCTACGCAAAAAGTTAAGCGGAATTCAGCAAGAAGAAGGTGAGTCTTTTCCTACATATTATGAACGATTTAAATCACTTGTTGCTTCTTGTCCACAGCATCAGATGAAGGAGGAGTTGCTTTTACAATACTTCTACGAGGGTCTCCTACCTCTAGAACGTCAAATGCTTGATGCTTCGGTGGGGGGAGCATTGGTGGACAAAACACCCATGGCTGCCAAGGTCTTGATTGCTAATAGAGCGTTGAACGCTCAACAGTACGAGGGTGTAGGCCAAAGAGGACCCCCACGGCACCAAGTACATGAGGTAAGTTCAACTTCCGATCTTCATTCACAATTGGCTAATCTTACTTCTATTGTTTCACAGATGGCCGAGGGAATGAAGATGCAAGGACCTGTGATATGTGGTGTATGTTCTATCCAAGGACATGTCTCCGAAAAATGTCCTCAACTCATTGAGAATGGCGGATGGGAGAGTGCGAATGCCATTGGGTTTCAAAGCCAAAATCAGTCAAGACACGATCCATACTCCAACACATATAATCCGGGGTGGCGAGACCACCCAAATTTCAAGTGGAGGGATCCCCAACAACCTCAAAACCAAGGAGGCTTTAGGCAACAACCCCCGGGATTCTTTCCCAAAACCTACGGCCCACCCCAAAATCAAGCCCAATCCGGCCCAAGTGCCTCAGGTACGTCTCTTGACAATGATGCACTTCTTAAGATACTAACTAAGTTATCTAATGGGCAGGAAGATCAAGCTAAGGCTACGCAAAACCAAGATAAAAGGGTGGATCAACTTGAGAAACAAATTGGGCAGATTGTCGAGTTTGTAGGTAAGTTTCGAGATCCCGGACAACTCCCTAGTTCCACCATTCCAAATCCAAAAGGAGGGTTTGAATCAGCCAAAGCAATCACCCTAAGAAGTGGTAAGGAAGTTGGGGCAGGTCCTACATCAAAAACAGGTCATAACGAGGATGACATTTTGCAAATGGAAGAGGAGGAATCAAGGTTGCCCACGGCAAAGGTGGTTCCACCTTTGCCGCAAGTCCCTAAGGCCCCAAATCTGCCCAATTTGTCCCACAAAGGTAAGAATGTGTCAAATTCGGTTCATACTAATGTTTTCCCTTCAATTGTGCCTTTTCCTAGTAGGTTCATGCAAACGAAGAAAGAAGAGGCAGAAAAGGATATCTTTGAAACCTTTCGGAAAGTTCAAGTTAACATACCTTTGTTAGATGCAATCAAGCAAGTTCCAAGGTATGCTAAGTTCTTGAAAGAGTTGTGTACCACTAGGAAGAGGATGTCGACTAAGGAAGTGGTAAAGGTAGGTGAGAATGTGTCCGCCATCTTGCAACGCAAACTACCTCCCAAATGCAAAGATCCAGGTAGCTTTAGCATTCCTTGTGTCATTGGGAACACTAGATTTGAATATGCCATGCTTGATTTAGGTGCTTCTATAAATGTTATGCCATATTCCATTTATGCATCTATGAACTTAGGAGCGTTGAAAAATGATGGGGTAATAATACAATTGGCCGATAGATCTAACGCCTATCCAAAGGGAGTTTTGGAAGATGTTCTTGTGCAGGTTAATCATTTAGTTTTCCCGGCGGATTTCTATGTCCTCGAAATGGATGAATCGGACCATGCTCCTTCGCTGCCCATTCTACTTGGAAGGCCATTCATGAAGACGGCCTGGACAAATATTGACGTGTATAGTGGAACTTTGTCCATGGAATTCGATGGCGAAGTTGTTAATTTTAATCTTTCTGATTCCATTAAATACCCTAGTGAGGACCATTCATGTTTCTCTATTGATATAATTGACTCTTTGGCGCAGGGATATCTCGACGATTTGAATGACGATGCGCTTGAAAAAGTCATTACACGAGGCATGGAAATTACAACCAAGGGGGCAGATTCTAGTGTAACCCACGGCATACATGGACTAGGCCATGCCGTGCACCCTAATGAGGAAATAATTGAAGTTGTGGCTGCCCTTGAGTCCTCACCTAAGCTTGATGGTAAGTATACTACCCGTGAGTCCATTCCCATTTCGACTAACAAATTGTTTCCATCCATAATTCAGGCACCTATCCTTGAACTCAAGCCTTTGCCAAGCCATTTGAAGTACATTTTCTTGGGAGAAAATGAAACACTACCTGCCATTATTTCCTCCTCCCTCACGGCACAAGAGGAGGAGAAATTGCTTCGAGTTTTGAAGGAGTTCAAATCTGCCCTAGGTTGGACATTGGCCGATATTAAAGGTATAAGCCCTACAACTTGTATGCATCACATATTTCTTGAGGAGGGGGCCAAACCAACTAGAGAGGCTCAACGCCGTCTTAACCCTCCGATGATGGAAGTAGTGAAAAAGGAGATCATAAAGCTTCTAGATTGTGGGGTTATCTATCCAATCTCGGATAGTAAGTGGGTTTCGCCCGTTCAATGCGTGCCAAAGAAATCCGGAGTGACGGTGGTAGCTAATGCCGAGAATGAGCTTGTCCCTCAACGTATTCAAACCGGTTGGAGGGTGTGCATTGACTATAGGAAGCTAAACACCACCACGAGGAAGGACCACTTCCCATTGCCGTTCATTGACCAAATGCTTGAGAGGTTAGCGGGTTATGCTTTCTATTGTTTTCTTGATGGTTATTCTGGTTATAATCAAATTGTCATTTCACCCGAGGACCAAGAAAAAACCACTTTTACATGCCCGTTTGGTACATTTGCATATCGTCGCATGCCTTTGGTTTATGTAATGCACCTGCTACATTTCAAAGATGCATGATGAGCATATTTTCTGATTACGTAGAAAAGATAATTGAAGTGTTTATGGATGATTTTAGTGTATTTGGTGATTCGTTTGATAGTTGCTTGCATAATCTAAGTTTGATCCTAAAACGTTGTGTTGAAACTAACCTTGTACTTAATTGGGAAAAGTGTCATTTTATGGTTAAACAAGGTATCGTTTTAGGTCATATAATCTCTGAAAAGGGTATTGAGGTTGATAAGTCGAAAATAGATCTTGTACGTCACTTACCCTCTCCGACTTCGGTTAGAGAGGTTCGTTCGTTTCTTGGCCATGCAGGATTTTATCGTAGGTTTATCAAAGATTTCTCGAAGATAGCACAACCTCTTTGCCGACTCCTACAAAAAGAAGTGGCGTTTGAATTCACCAAGGAGTGCACGGCATCATTCAACCAACTCAAGGAGTTGTTGACCACGGCACCCATCATTGTTCCACCGGATTGGAGTCTACCTTTCGAGCTCATGTGTGATGCGTCCGACTATGCTTTAGGAGCTGTTTTAGGACAAAGAAAGGACAAGAGGCCGCATGTCGTTTACTACGCCTCACGGACGTTGAACGATGCACAATTGAACTACTCCACTACGGAAAAAGAACTCCTTGCCGTTGTCTTTGCTTTAGATAAATTTCGATCATATTTAATTGGAACTAAAGTAATTGTTTTCACTGATCATGCAGCTCTGAAGTACTTGCTCACCAAAAAGGAGGCCAAGCCACGGCTAATTCGATGGATATTGCTACTTCAAGAGTTCGACATAGAGATTCGGGACAAGAAGGGAAGTGAAAACGTGGTGGCTGACCACCTAAGCCGAATGGTGCATAATGAGGAGTCTTTGCCGATTTTGGAGACATTCCCCGATGAACAATTGCTGTCCATTAAGGTTAGTGCACCTTGGTATGCCGATATTGTTAATTATTTGGTGTCAAAACGTATTCCAAGTGAGTTCACTAGGCACCAACGTGATAAACTTAGGCATGATGCACGGTTTTATGTGTGGGATGATCCGTACTTATGGAAATTTTGCCCCGATCAGATTATACGTCGTTGTGTGCACGATTCTGAATGTTATTCAATTTTGAGTTTTTGTCACACATATGCATGTGGAGGGCACTTTGGCACACAACGCACAGCCCTTAAGGTGTTACAATGTGGATTTTATTGGCCTAGTATTTTCAAAGATGCTAAAACTTTTTGCTTAACATGTGATAAATGCCAACGAATGGGTGGTATTAGTGCTAGGGATCAAATGCCGCAGGTTTCTATCCTAAATGTTGAAATTTTTGATGTTTGGGGTATTGATTTTATGGGTCCTTTTCCTTCTTCGTATGGTTTTACATATATTTTGCTTGCGGTTGATTATGTGTCGAAGTGGGTGAAAGCAAAGGCCACCCGAACTAATGATTCTAAAGTGGTTGCAGATTTTATTAGAACTAACATTTTTGCAAGGTTCGGAATGCCACGAGTGATCATTAGTGACGGAGGGTCACACTTTTGCAATCGGACCATTGAAGCGTTATTGAGGAAATACAGTGTCACCCATAAGGTTTCTACACCTTACCATCCTCAAACTAATGGGCAAGCCGAGGTTTCCAACCGTGAGATCAAGCAAATCCTAGAGAAGACCGTTGGGCCAACGAGGAAGGATTGGAGTCTACGACTTGATGACGCACTTTGGGCGTATTGTACGGCGTACAAAACACCCATTGGGATGTCCCCCTTCCGACTTGTCTATGGCAAGGCGTGCCATCTTCCTGTTGAATTGGAGCACAAAGCACTTTGGGCCATCAAGAAGTTTAACATGAACCTCGAGGAAGCAGGAAGTCAAAGGAGATTGCAATTGAATGAGCTTGATGAGGTACGGCGCGAGGCGTACGATAATGCAAGCATTTACAAGCAAAAGACCAAAGCTTTCCATGACAACATGATCCGTGGGAAATCATTCTCAATTGGGCAGAAAGTGCTATTGTTCAATTCCCGTTTACGTTTGTTTCCCGGTAAGTTACGTTCTAAGTGGATTGGACCGTTTGTTATTACAAACATATCTTCTTATGGTGCCATCCAGATTCAAAGTCTCAAAACAGGTCATGAATTCCAAGTGAACGGACACCGTTTGAAGCCATATTATGAGAACTTTGTTAAACAAACCGTGGATGATATTTCTTTGGGTGCCGTGGGCTCCATTGAGGAGTGAATGGGCTTTTCGTCCGACTGTACGACGTTAAAGAAAGCGCTACTTGGGAGGCAACCCATGCAATACAACAAAGGAAGACCAAGGAATTACTCCAATTCCAGATTTGCGTTCCTAAACTCTTCACTTTGTTATTTATTTCGAATCTGCCTATTTAGTTGTTTTAGTTGCTGTTTGTGTGTTTCTTTTTGTTAGTGTGGTTTTATGCTTGAAACATTGAGGACAATGTTTGATTTAAGTGTGGGGGGGGGGTAACTAAGTGTTTTAGATGCAAATTCGTGGGATTTTATCACCCTTTACTTGGAGACTTGTGGTAACTAAGTGTTTTAGATGCAAATTCGTGGGATTTTATCACCCTTTACTTGGAGACTTGTTCCTTGCTGTTTTTAAGTGTTTTTGAGCAGTTTTGGTGTGTTTTAGTGTGTTTTGATGCAAGTTTTCACCCAAATTCGTCCAAGTTCTTGTTAGGTTCTCAAACTGCCCAGAAAGTGGTTTTTAGGCAGTTTGGAGTCATTAGGTTGCTGTTTTGAGTTTTATGTTTGTTTAAGTGTTTTAAACTTTAGTTTTGCATTCTTTGAGTCTAGTTTAGTGTTTTAAACTTTGTTTTTGAGTTTTTAAGTCAGTTTCCAAGTGTTTTTGAGCAGTTTTGGTGTGTTTTAGTGTGTTTTGATGCAAAAATCCGAAAATCACATAAAAATTTGAAAAATTTGTTTTAAAAACCCAAAAGGAGTTGTTTTTGTGTGTTTGCTTGTGTCTTAGGGTACCTTCCAACACAATGATGAGGATTCGGTTTGTAATTACATGGCTGTTAAAGAAGAGTGATTAACATGGATGAAAGTTTGATTTACTCTTTGTTTATGCTTGGTTGTGGGTATAACTTATGAATTCACATGCAATCATAAAAGAAAAAAATCAGTTTTTGTAACATGCTTGAAGGAAGGAACTCAAACTAACGCTACAACCTTGTGAGACTTGAGCCTAAATGTTTATTTGGAGAGTTAAAATCTGTGCATTCTTTGTTTTCTAAGTCGTTGCATGATCTCATTATTCTTTGCTTGGTTACTACTTAAAAGGCGTTTCATCATTTAGTTCCAAATGCTAGAACTCATGCCCATTTCATTCAAAGCATGTCATTGAATTGCATAACACATATTCAAGATGAAGTTGTGTAGTGACCACCACCTTAGCCAAAAAGCCGTGTGCCCTACTCCATTATATGTTTAAGTTTAACCCCGTTGAGCCTTGTTTAGCCTTTTCTTTGTTAACCCACATTACCCTCACCTAGCCTAGATTAGGACTATCCATACCCTTGTTCTTAAAGCATAGTAAAGCATGATTCGAATTGAATTCCTTTTGATCCATGTTAGCAGAAAATAAGTGTGGGGGAAGTGTTTTTCATGAGGAATTGTGTGCCATAGGCACGGCAAAGAAAAGAAAAAAAAAATTCGTGGAAAAAGAAAAATTGAAGAAAAAAATATGAAAAGTTTGAAAAAAAGAGTTGAAAAGTTGAGAAAAAGAGTTCCAAAGTATTGTTTGTTGAAGTAAGGGTCCAAAACAATGAATTCGGCCCTAAGGAGTTGTTTAAGTCTTCCCCTTGTGTTTTAAAGTTAATTTCTGCAATCTAAGTGAATTCTAAGTCTCAATTTCAGTGCTTTGCTTACTATTGCTTGAAGAACGTTTGTTTTCCCTATCCTTTCCTTGTTAACCAACACCCCAAGCCCCGTTACAACCTTTAAATTCTATCTTGAGTGTTATGTGTTTCAATTTGTGGAGTTTGAAGTTGGTATGAGCATATGGTGTCACTGGTTCTCGCATCTAAGTAGTAGCATTCCATTCATGAGATCATATCTAAACATGCTTCTTAACTCTAGAAATTGCATTCTTTGTGAAACATATATGTGAGCATTCGTTTTCATATCTGCATCAATCTTCTCACATATGACTAGTGTAGGGTGTGGAGTTAGAAAATCTGAGTGAAAATAGAGTGTATATCTTGTAAGGAATTGAGGGAATTCTCTAAGGCATGTTACTACATTCAAAGCATTGTTTTAATTGATTACTTGTGAACTAGTGAGTAGTGGCTTTAATTAAGTATGTGCTTGTGTAAAGATGACTCAAATCTGTGGGGATAACAATCTTTAATACGTCATGTGCATTGGAAATCTCTGAGGCAAACGTTGGAAGGTTTAGGTTGTGTTTTGTTTGTTTTGTTTCATTTTGTTTTTCTTTTGTTTCTTTGTTTTGCTCGAGGACTAGCAAAAGCTAAGTGTGGGGGAATTTGATAGGAGCATATTTATGCGCCTTAGTTAGCTAGTTTTTATGCATTTTCGTTATGTTCTCTTCGTTAAAGTAGTCTTTTAAGCTACTTTCATGTGTTTTCAGGTTTAAAGGACATATTACATGAAATGATGCAATTTGGAGCTTTTTGGAGCAAAATTGAGCCGGAATGTTGTGTATGCTAATGGAGCACGAGGAATGGACGAGTTTGAAGGTCAAAGGAGCTTAAGAAATGAATAAATAAAAGTGAAGAACAAAGAAGTCGGAATTGGCAACCAAAGTTTCTAAAGTTGGAAGTTCCTATTCTTGGAGGTTTCCATTTTCGTGAGTTTCTATTCTTGGCTTTGGGCTTTGAGATGACCTAAACCCTAATTCCTTGTGGATCCTAAGCCTATGCCGCACCCTAGGGCCTAATCATTTAATTTCTGCCAAGTTAAACCTTAATCTATCTCCCCTAGGGTTTGGGCCGCACCTTCCCCCTTCTAGAACACCTATTTCCTTGCCTTGCAAGGCTTTCTAGAAGCCCTAACCCTAGCCCACTTAATTGCCGCACCCTAGGCCCTTTTCTCATCAAATTTCTGATTGTTTAACCTATTTTTCTGGTGGATTTGGGTTTCTAGAAACCCTAATCTGATTTGTTAGGGTTTTTAAGTGCCTATATATATATTTCTACACCTAGCCGCACATAGCATCTCTACACACAATTCAGAAATTATTCCAACCTTATTTCCCCACCTTGCCGCAGCCACCATCATCCTTAGAACCCCTAGCCGCCACTCCTCCATCCAAACCAGCCACTCCCTACTCCTTGCCGCAACCAGTCTACACCTCCAGCCACCATTCTACACCTCCATACACCATCCATACCCCTTGCCGCACCACCATACCATCCTAACTCCCTTCTAAAACCAAAATCACATCCAAAAATACCCTAAACCCTCTCTGCCGCAGCAAGGAGAAGAAGAAAGAGGAGCTTGAAGTCAGAAATTCAAAGTGGAATTGTTGGGCGTTTTAGGTGTAATCTTTCTTATGTCTTCGATGTTTCAATTCAATAAATTTTGTGTTGTGAGTATGAGAAACTAAACCCCCTTAGTTGGGGGGTAATTCGAAACCATGTACATGCTTGCAATATGATTTGATTACATTCAGTTGTTATTTCATAAGTTGTGGATTCAATTCGTTCATCTATTTGATTGATAATTTATTTGTGTATGTTGATTGAGAGTGCACGCTTAGTTTTCATGCATGAATATGATGCTAGATTATGAGGGAGTTTCACCTAATAGTTACAATCTTATAATCACAAGTAGTGAAGGTCGCTTGAAAACGATCGCGTTGAATGAATTCTTAGCATAAGTTTCATGCAATTCATAGTAACAAATGCTTCCTCAATGCTTATGTTTTTCATAGAACGTAATGATTCGTGCTTGTATCTCTATTATGCAATTCATGTAGGGAACTTGTAGGGAATGTTTTGGGTTGTCGTATGCAATCATCCAACTCAATAACTTGTGGAAAAACTGAGGGTTAATTAGTGCAATTCACGGTTAATTTGGGGCGTTGAGTATTCATAATTTATTGGAAGAACAACTGAAAATCGTTTTGTTTGCAAGTGTGTCATGTGTGGAGAAGAACCTCCTAACTAGCCTTTTATCCATCATTTTCATCAAAAAACGTTTTTACAATCTGTTTGTTTTAAAGTTTCTGTTTTGTTTTCAATTTTCGTCCAAAACAAATCTCCCTTTATTTTGAAGTCTTAGATTAGTTAGTAGGTGTTTGATTTGTGTTTCTAAGTGTTTTGATTCAAGTTTTCACCCAAATTCGTCCAAGTTCTTGTTAGGTTCTCAAACTGCCCAGAAAGTGGTTTTTAGGCAGTTTGGAGTCATTAGGTTGCTGTTTTGAGTTTTATGTTTGTTTAAGTGTTTTAAACTTTAGTTTTGCATTCTTTGAGTCTAGTTTAGTGTTTTAAACTTTGTTTTTGAGTTTTTAAGTCAGTTTCCAAGTGTTTAGCAATCCCTCCTAATCCCCGGTCCAGAACGATCCCTACTTACATACTTTACTACGATTGTCAAAAGAGGGTTTAATTTGTGTGCTTATCTATTTCGCATCAATTATCAATTTGTGTATAACTGATTCACAAAATATCGATTTACTAAAGGAAGTCTCTGAAAATGAAATTTGGATGGCTGAAGCAACATTGGAAACTTGACGCTCCGAGACCATATGGGTTGCATGCTACATTTTTTCAGACTTGGATTGTCTGCCCTCCCATTTCGGTGCCCTCCTCGTGCCCTCCTGTTTGTATGGTCACGGTTAAGCCACGTCAACATTTTATATTACTATTTCTTTTTGTTTTATTATTTTTATAAAAAAAAAACAATATAAAATGTTGACGTGGCTTAACCGTGACCATACAAAACAAGAGGGCACGGGGAGGGCACCGAAATGGGAGGGCAGACAATCCAAGTCCCATTTTTTCAACATTGTCGGTCCACTGTTAAGCATTATGTTATTAAATTGGTTAGAGATTTCTTTGATAATTGCTCATGTCTTAAACTGATTAATCCTACTAATATCGTCCTAATTCCAAAAGTTGAGAGCCTTGAGACTATTAATCATTATAGGCCTATTAGCTTATGCAGTGTTATTTACAAAATTATCACTAAAATCATCATTTCTAGGCTCAAGCCTCTGCTTGCATAGTGTACTTCTGAAAATCAAGGGGCTTTTGCCCCAGGAAAATCATTACTAACAAAACTATCACTAACATTCTTATTGCTCATGAAATTCTTTTTGGATTTAAGAATAAAAAAGGCAGGTTGGGTTCCGGTGTGATAAGGAATCCTTTAAAAGATCTCATGAGACCCGCCCACTATTACTACGAAAAAAGTACTGCCCTTCGTTGCTAGGAGAGTTAGCAAACTTCTATTAGCATCGGTCCTTGAGTCGAATTGATCGTGTCATGTGGGCCATTAAGTTGGACCTTGAGAAAGCCTACAATATGCTAAGTTGGGACTATATTCGTATGGTGCTTAGTAATTTTGGTTTCCACTATAATTGGATTAAAGTCATGGAGTGCGTCACTTCAACCTCCTTCTCTATCTTGATTAATGGAGAAGCAAAGGGTTCTTTTTATCCTTCACCGGGAATCTGGCAGGGCGATCCTTTATCCCCTTACACCTTGATTTTATGAATGGAGCCATTGATTAGACAACTAAATTTGTTAGCTTGTAATTATTAAAATAAAGTTGGTATTCTTTTTTCTCCTTTAGGGTTCAAAATTTCTAACTTGGTTTTTGCAAATGATTGTTTAATTTTTAGTAAAGTTTCTTGTAAACAAGTGCAGAACACCTTGGTGATTGAAAACTATTATAGAGGTCATCATATTACTTGCAGGATCATTTTCTTCTATTTCTTGGACTTATGTCTTTTGGGAGGCGAATTTTCTTGTTGATGCCATTACTAGTGTAGGGCACTCTATTCATAAGCATGAGAAGGCTGGCAATGGTGAGTGGCAAGCCCAGGTTTGTGCCATCTTTAATAGGCTTTTGTTTATTTTTATTTATTTTTATGGAAACGAGCTTGTTTATTTATTTATTTCATTTTGAAAGGCACACCCAAAAATAAGATAATTTTTTCTTTCCAAAAGTTAAAAAATTATGGGAAATACCCCAAAATGGGACATTTTCTTAATCTTGGGACATGAATAGGACAAACGGGCCATGCATATCATGCACAAAACAGAAATTACTAAAAGCCCACATATAAATACAAAAACCCTTAGCTCATTTCATCATTTTTGTCATTTGGAAGAGAGGATGCAGAGAGAGCTATGTGAGCTCTGGGTTTCTAGGTTGAGCTCAAATTTTTGAGCTCCGATTTCCAAGAGAGAGAAGTCGAGAGTGAAGCTTCAAAGTGAGGGTTTCTCATTTGCATCAATGTTCCATCCTTAAAGACATGATTTTTGTACCAAATTTTGCGTTTTGGCTGGAAAGTTCCATTCTTTCTAGCCAGTGAAGCTTCGGCAACCATATTTCCACTGCCATCAGGTTTGTCTCTCTCTCTCTCTCATCTCTTTCTCTCTCTAACTCAGTCATTGTCTCCATTTTTGCAACTAATTACTTGTTTGTTCAATTAAGTATTTTGGATTTGCAGAGATGGGAAGTCAAACAAAAGAGGGATGGGGAAAAGAGGGCCTTAAATGTGTTCTGGAAATCTTTATGTGTTTATGGGTTTTGTTACTTTAGATTTATGGGTTTCAATCATAAGAGTTTTGCATTTAATTTTTGTTTAGGGTATTGAAGATTCATGGAGTTGTGTTTGTGGATTTGACTTTGTGTGCTTGTTACAGAAGGCTCAATATTTGTTAATTTTGTTATGAACTTGCAAATTTTTGTGAATTCGATATGGAATGGTTTTTTGTCTAAAAATGTTTGTGAATTACAAGTCTTAGTTCAATATGAAAGAAATTGTACACAATATGCACATTTGTCATCTCCATATGATTTGCCCTATGCTTGTATATTGGTATTAGTATATACAAGATGTTGGATTGTGAGTTTCAAAAGGTCATTCAGATGATGAGTTAAAACAATAACAATGGGTTTAAAAACAAAAACAAAAAAAATGTAAAAACCTCCACGTTTCGAACCCATGTCTTGTTGAAACTATGAATATATAGTCCCCACCATTACAAAATAGTTAGAAATGCCTGGACCAACCCATGCACAACATGATGTAGGAGGTGTGAGATTTGATAACACACTAGCCTTTATGTTGGAAATGAAGTAACAACATTTGGAAGCATTTTTCAAGTTGGGGGACAAAAAGATAATGGTGGGGTTCTTACAACTTTTGAAGGTCACATGCATCATATCCTCACCACATAAACACCTTCAACACATTCCCTCTTTTACACCACTGATTTCATCCTCATTATGGTAGACTTGTGTATAAATATGTTTCTCACACATAGACTTGTGTATAGCCAAAACAATTGAGAACACAAACATGTCCAAGTTCCCACATGAAACTAAGGGATATAACGCGGAGTTCCATGGCTGGTACAACATGAAACCTCCTCCACTTCCGGGGTTGTTGAAGGCAAATCCTACGTCATCGTTTAGCTCTGTGGACTCGGTGATGCTGCTGAAAAGTATAGATCAGGTCGCAAAAGACTCAACTATGAGATGGGCATCGCCGAGTATTAGAACCACAAGCTAATGAAGGCAAAAAAAAAGCTTGTGGACCTCAACGGTGAAGCCAACGAAGTGCTCTACTGTGTAAACAAGCAGAAAACAAAGGCTGACATGTCTGGAGAAATGATCACATTCCTAAATTTTGAATTGTTCCAAAAGCATCGGGGCCATATAGATTCGTACGAGCGTTCTCAGGATGGAAATGTTGAAATAGAGGAGGAACGCAACAAGGGCTTTGAGGATTCTCGTCGACTAGTGAAGGGAAATGAACCGCGTCAACCATAATGGAATTATATGACATTTTATTGTTGTTCAATGTATTAGCTAAGTATTTTATGATAATAAACATGCGTACAATGTATCATTGTTATATGTACATAACATGCACACATACCATGCACACAGAATGCACATTAAATGCACATAATATGCCATGCACACAAGACATGCACACCTTATGCACGTCGTATGCACTCATCAGGAAAAATTTGTAGCTGCAATTCTTGTAGATGGCATCAGGAAATGAACATTATTTTTGTGATATGTTAAATGGCTTTAATAGGGACTAAATTTGTTTCTTTTCCTTTACTTTTCTTCAGATTTAGTTGTCATGTAATTTTTGTTAGTAAATGGAAAAGGGAGAAGTTATTTTGGTATCATTAACAATGTTTGCTTTCTTAAATGAAAAGATGCACATCACAAAGCATGAACAAAGCATGCTTAAGTCTCCAAAGCCCGATGTCATAGGTTCAAATCTTATAGGATATGATTCTGTGTCCTTGTTCACTACATTACGTCAAAATTAGACTACAATAATTGAGCACAAACCCAAATTTGACCTCCTTTATGCCTCTCGTGTGCATACAGTGTATAGTTTTATGGAAAAATTGAAGCCCTAAGAAATATTTGACCCCAGCCATAGAACCCACGAACTCACAAAATACAGGTAAAGCCAAGAAACCCAGTAGCCATAAAACATACGAACCCAGAAATTAAAACTCATAAATATTGCACTTTGAAATCAAAACCCATAAACAAACCTTTAAAAAATTAAAAACTTTATTACCCAAATATCGTAAAGAAACCAACATCACTCGTACTGGGCTTTGACTCATGGTGATTCATCCAATCCCACCTATGACCTTCATGAGAGCTTTGGTGGATGAATTACTTTCCATTACACACCAAGCTTTTGGGATTGTGAGTTGGGAATTGTATTGCCACCTAAAAGTTAGATGCGATCTGAATCTTGGGTCACCAATTAAAAAACAGAGGACAGAGGGGACTGATGAAAAGATCATCGATGAGAGAGAAAGGGTTGCTGCCGCTGAGGTGGGTTATTAAAGGGTGATTGCATTGTTAGGGTTCTTCGCCAGAGAGAGAGAGAGAAAGAGTAGAGAGAGTAGAGAGAGAAATAAGAAAATGGGAGGAAATAACCCATTTATATACAAGGGCAATTAGGTCATTTCAAGGTGTAGGAGAATCTTATTTTTGTCCAGCGAATGTGCATGTGTGCATGTTCTATACATATTAAAAAAAAATCATATTTTTGTCTCAAGATTAAGAAAATGTCGCATTTTGTGGTATTTCCAAAAAATTATTGACATACCTGTTTTTCTTCAACAATGAGAGAAAAAAATGGTATCAAACTCGTTATGCATAAAATTTGAATTTTTGACCTTTAACATACAAGTAAAATGAATATCACTGAACTGTGGTATTAAGTGTCTGTATTGACAAACTTGTTGAATTATACATGATCTCCATCAGCCAATAAGAAAATAAGGAGAAATTAAATTAATTAGACATTCCACTCTAAATTCATTTAAACATTTTATTGAAAACTCTTAAGTTTCAAAGCTCATCCACTAGAAGAAAAAAGCTCATCTACCACGATGGATGCCCGTGATAAATTGCAATCTACCACGGGCATTGTGTCCGTTAGTATTCTGGATGTGATAGAAAGTCTTTGTTTTTACCACGGACTATGCACGTTGTCAAATGCAATGTAATCACGAATTGTGCCCGTAGTAGATTGAGATCTAACACCACATGTTATGGCTATTGTGGATTACAAATTGATCACGACTAATGCTCGTTGTAAAAAAATTTCCAAAAGTAAAAAAAATTAAAAATGATTTAATAATATATATATATAAGATATTTATATACAAAATTGAAAATTTAACTTTATTAAAATTCATATATTCAAATATTACACTAAAATTAACAACAAAATGAGTAGTTATATTAAGAAATATACCAAATCACCAAAATATGTAGAGACTTTGCTTCACACTCTAAAACAAAACTCAAGTCCTAGTTCCAACCTTGGTCCTCCAATGATATTCGTCTTCTCTGCAATCGTTTTTTTCAAGAAGACACACATCTCCTAAAGCCAATCGCACTTTAAATTTGCAGATGGCTATAAATGTAGTTGATATTTGAATTATAAACCCTCATGAATTAGAACCACCAACCACCTATGAGACAAACAAGGAAAAATATAAAGCTTAGAAATCAAAACTCATCACTTAGGGCCCATATATTGAAAAATTCAAATCCTCAAAGTCAATTACACAAAAAGCAAGCAATCTTGATGCAAGTGAATACATGATGCCTGTAAAAAAAATTGATCGCTATAATTCAAGGCTCTCCTTTTTTATTTTGAACCACCAGGCCATAGATTGAGTTTCTTACTAGAAGAGGATTGTGACATGAAAAATAATAGTCAAAAGGATAGAAGACCACTCCTATGTGAGAAATGCCTGAAGGGATAAGCAAGTAATATAAGCAAAGGAGAATGGTTAAGTAAACCAAACTTAAGCAAAACTAAAACTGACATAAAAACCTTTGGGTATCAGTGGAGAAGAGCTTGATTTCGAATTTCACAATGGAGCAATCGATTTTATTTCTCCGCTTCCACGAAACAGCTTTCTCACACGTTCACATTTTCCCTCCTTCGTTTACACGTCTACATATCGAGGTTTATCATGTTTGTAGATTAAAACTTCTACAAAAGAGCCTCTCTGTGTATGTATAATTAAGCAGAAATGAGAGTTGCAATACCAGGATGTGCTCCATGTAGATTGCAGAATGTAACCATGAACATCATGAAAAAGTAGGCGAAGCACAAATGTAACAAAAGTGCTTGATAGAATCCAATCAATATGTATATAGATGCAAAACATAGAAATACAAAAACTAAACAAAGTAGAATAAAAACAATCCATCGGTCTTAAATCATGACCGACTCAAAAATAGAAGAGGAACAACGAGCTTCACAATGCACTATTTGTGTTTTTGCTGGAGTCTAGTAACTGTTGGTAGCATCATAGAATGAAATTGAAAACAAAATTTCCTCAAACCATTCGAAGTAGCAGGAACAATGAAGCTTCTTCCCTCCTTCTCTAATGTTGGATTTGTAAATTACTTAATGTGGATTTGTGAGTTCTTGGGAGTTTATTCATCTTCTTAGTCAGTTTGCGGTAGTTTACTCTCGAGTCCTCCACGATTAGGTTTCCTTTTTGCACATTCAATTTCTTTTCTCTTTTGTTTCTATTTTATCTCAGTTTGTGGCAGTTTAGTTCGAGTCCTCCACGATTAGGTTTTTTTTCTTCCTTTTCTTCTTCTTTTGTTTATCTCTTTTAATTGTAATTTTTTTCTTACAAAACTACCCTTAGTAATAATTTCTTTTCAGTTAATGCGTTTTTTTGTTTCAGGGTTATTTTGGTCCAATAATTTTTGGTAAAGCCTTGAGACATCAAACTTGACTTCTGGCTTTCTAATATTAGAGATTAGAGATACTAGTTGATTAAAAAATAAAAAATTTAAATTACAAAGATAACAATTACAGTCTGTCATAAATTAAAAAGGTGATTTTGTTAAAACTTTTTGCAACCACGGGCTTTCCTCATGGTAATATTTAGCTAAATTATAACAGGCTTTAAACGCGCGTTGATACTTTAACCATTTCAACCACGGGTTTGTTTATACCCGTTGTTATAATAATTATTTACCACGAACTTCACATGTCCGTGGTTAAATTTGACCTTTTATAACGGACTTTATACATCCATGGTCAATTAGCCGTGGTAGATGCAGTGTTGTGGCATAGTGATCATCTTAATAAAAAAACAAATTTGAGAAATACAGAAATTATCATGTGTTCTAATAATTAAGGTAATTAATTTAGAAGAATTTGGGAGGGTATTTGATGGCATTCTTGACAATCTTTTTTGAGGCAGCATCAGCAAGATCAATGCCGCATATATCCGCCAACCTGATGAGGTAAAGAAGCACATCAGAAAGCTCTTCTCCCAGATGCTCTTTATCTGATTCCTTCCAATTTGGCAACCCTCTGTCCACCTCTCCCCTCCACTGGAAGATTTCTGATAGTTCTCCTACCTCTCCCACCTACACATGCAGCATCCATCGTGTATGTTATAGCAACCATGAAAATTATTTATTTGTTTTCAAATTCCATTTCTATATATTTTCAACCACTCATGCATGAATGGCTTAACTTATCTTTTTGCAATCAAAGTTTTCTAAAAATGTACACTTGGTAAAAAAAAAGAAGCTAAATGAAAGCTTTCCACATATTAGGGTATGAAATTTGCAACACCCAATATGCCGCCTTAGCCTACACCCCATCGACCCGCCTACTTGGGTCTTGTATGGATATGCAGGAAGGGGTCCTGATGTGAGTCAAAGAGAGTGTTACAGGCACTACACGTTGTTAGTTGTCCCCAGTGCGTGCCAGCTTCCCTAATCAGAATTCATCCCAATCTTTCTGAAGGAAGTGTTCAAGTGGGCAAAGTTGAAAGATAAACTTCAAAAAGTACGATCTGTCTATGGTATCCCACCCCAAATGTTTGCAAAAGAGTATTGCATGCATTATGAATGCAAAATTGGAGTAGGGATTTCATATTTCAGAAACTGCTAACCCCACTCATATTTGAATGAATAAGGTTTACTGGCGTTGGCCATTCATGAAAGATAGCTTATGTTAAAAAAAAAAAAATAGCAGATATAAATTGGGGCAGTTGACCAGAGCACGTCCATTTAAACCCTAGTTTGAATTCTCATTCCCGTAAATTAATAGTTTGTAATTATCAAATAAAGAAATACCAACAAATCAATGAAATGGACAGGTCATGCACGTGTTTAGGAAATATATGTTTGCATCTACAAAGAGATGTATGTATGTATGTGGCAAAGGAACAACATCTTCCAACATGTATGTACGTATATGTATATATACTTATATTCTTCAATCTGTGAACTTGAACCACACAATAAAAAAATAACCATCATAATTAATATAATCGAACCTCACAATACGAAAATATAAGCATCTTATGTCCTCAAACCATTTTCCAAAAGCAAAGAAGATTGCATGACCCAAGCGTAAAAACTAATGACAGAGAAAAGTAACACAGAAATGCGTGGTTAGGCAGAGAGAGACCAATGAACTTGTTAGACATGCATCATACATAGAAACATATACAGTGTCATGGTTACCAAAACAAATGATGATCGTAGAATTGTAATGGGAAAAGATTTAATTACCATAGCCAGGAGTAGGTTTCTGGGACTGTGGTATTTCTCCCAATCTCTAGCCTTGGCAAATTCCTCAAGCTTCTTAGAGAGGTCCTTGAGACTGATATTCTCTCTTTCTTCTTCTGCTGCATTAATCTCTTCTCCTTCTTCCATTTTTCACTCTCTCTTGGGTTTTTTTTTTGTAGAAGAGAGGGACTTTTTATAGCTTAAAAAAGGATGAAGGTGCAAATTTTATTTTTCTCTCTTTTTAAGGAATAAGTATCTTGTATGCTAAAAAAATCAAAATAAAAATAAAATAAATAAATAAATAAAAGAAGGAAAAGGATAAAAAGTCTAAAAATGCCGGCCCTCTGTCGTCCTCATGTTTATACAAGAGATTCCTCACTGTCCCTCCACTGTGCAAAATGGCCAACTTCAATGCATATAATTAGTAGAGAATATTCCATAATTACTTACCATGGATGTCATGTTTGATCAGCAACCGTTAGGAATGTTATTAGGGCCGGTCCTGAGAATTTTGGGGCCTTAGGCGAGCTTTTGAAGTAGGGCCCTAAAGTTTTTTGACCTCCGGTTCTTTGTACATTGATATGTATAAATTTTTTTCGCTAAATAGATAAAATATTCTATTTCTACATCTAATATCATTAAAAGTTAATATCAAAGGAATTATGATATTTCCTACTTTTTCTGTATTTTCATGTTATTTACAAGATATATAAATTTTTTGGGCCCCCCTCCCGAAGTGGGAGCCCTAGACAGGCACCTACATGGACTACCCTCAGAATTGGCCTTGGATGTTATGGCCGGTCCAGATCGTATGTACTTACGTGATGGTCATTCATTTAGTGATCTAACCCCTAGTTGGATTTAGGTACCTCATAAGGGATTTATTTCCCTCGATTCAAAATGCAGCAATTTTTTTTTTGTACATCGATATTTTTACACTAAGGGTTGCTGACGAACAATTTCATCGCACAAGAGGACTTCACGCAGGACTTCACGCGGCAACTACTAGTGTTCGTCGCGCAAGAAAAGGCAGGTAAATAAAATTTGGCGCCAAAAGTTTACGTGACGAGTTTTTTCTACATATTCATTCGCAAAGTGTTGCTAAAAACAGTCAGCCGCACATTAAACGCTCCTATTTATAGTGCGCATTCATCACACAAAGTGTGTCGGGTTTTACATAAACATTGTTTCAGAACCCTATTTTGCAAAGGTTTTGTTTCAAACGATGGCTGATGTTTTAGATTCAACGAAAAGTTAGGAGGGAGAAGGCTCTCGTGAAGGGAAAGGTAAAAAAAAAAATATTGTTGAATTAATTGTTTTACATTTGATATGGTTGAAATTATTGTTTTAATAGGCTATTACGTTTTAAATTTTTGTGGTAGGAAAAAAAATTAGGAAAGCTGTGTTGACAATAGAAAGGTACCGACGTAAGCGTTTGCCCTCGTTTGATGACAAAAGTTCGGCTAAAGCGTTCGTCGAACTTAGGTTTGATATAGGGGGATTGGTGCGGAAGCAGTGTTCTACCGAGTCTTGGAAAATGGTGCCTGTGTACTTGAAGAACTCCATGATGTAGGAGTTATCGATAAGTTTTATTAAAAATGTGTAATTGTTTTTGTTTAAAAATAATATTTTTGCAATAACTAATTTAATTTTATTGCCATTATAGGTTGTTTGGGATATTGATAAAACCTATGAGAAGTAGCGGAAGTATGTGGATGACCTTTTCAAGATGTAGTTCTGGCAGTGGAAGTTTGATGTACTGCGGGTTACTGCTGCTGTTGCCGATGCCCCTGCTGATGACCAAGAGGAAGAGTGAACTTAATTTGTTTTTTTTTTCTTTTTTTTTGTTTATGAAATAAGATTTATTTGAACGTTATGTTGGACTTTTTGTAAAAAAAATTTATGTTACATGGACTGCTAAAAGTTTACATTAGTTATAATATATATTTTTGATAATAAATTAATTTTAATAAAAATTTTAGTAATATATAATTTGGTTTGATAATTTTAATTGGATAAAAAAAAATTTACATTAGTTAGAAAGATAACGGAAAAAAAAAAGAAAAAAAATAATGCAACTTGCGCGACGAATGTAATGTTCGTTGTGCAAATAGTTTACATTATTAAATTATAAAGAAAACAAAAAAGAGAATTTTGCAAAAAAAAAATTGACACTTGCGCTACGAAGTTATATTTCGTCGCGCAAAAGTAACTTGCGCGACGAATTCTAACTTCGTCGCACAAAGTGATTCTTCCAAAAGTAATCTTTATAACATGACTTTAGCTACAGAGGTAGAAAACTGTAGATTTCGCCTCTGCACCTTCTTTCCCTTCGTTTTTCTTCAATTCGGGATCTGTCGTTCCCATTTTCTCTCAATTTCTTCCTCTAATACTTCGTCCATCTAAATCTCTATCTTCTATAGGTTGATTGAGCTATTTCGGTGTGTTTGGTAAGGTTTTTGTTATTTTCATTTAAAAGTATCAATGTCAATTCATACTAACACTGTAAGATTCGTTGTGTGTAGGGATATTGTGTGTGACTAGCCCTCGGTGGATAACGATTTGGAAGGTATTTTCTTCGTTTTATTTTTCAAAAATATAAATTAGTTAAATTATATTGAAATTATGTTGTTATGTTTATATTAAGTTGTTAAATTATATTTATTACACATTTTTTTATGTTGTAATTGTGTACAACGTTGAATTGTTTATGTACAAATTTGTACGTAACGTAAAAATTTGTGTTGTGATGTAAGAAGTTAATTGTAATTAACTTCGTATTTGTTTTTTTTAGTAAAACTTAGTTTCCCGTTTGAAGATTAGTTGGATGTTGCAAATGGATGCGAAAGCATGACTGCGGTCCAATTAATTCTTGAATTTTCCCATTATTTGGACAGTTTGAGAATGCAAAGTTATGACGTGTAGTTTACGATTAAAGGATTAGGTTTCAGTCATGGGGATTTCGGTGTCATCTTTGTACATTATTTGGGTGGCACATAAGTATTTCATATCTATGTCATGCACTTAAAGAACTGTACAAAGATGTTGCTGAAATTTCTCCACATCGAAATCTAATTTGAACTAGCCGTAAATTACGTGACATAATTTTGCATTCCCGAATGGGATAGGGCCCTTACCGAAGGCATAAGGTGACAAGATCATGTTGAAGTTGTTGTGATTGTTGTACTGTTATTGTGGTTGCAGGAATGATGGACAGAGCGTGGATGCAGAACCCGAACAGATGCGCCAACGAATACTTGAATGGAATCGAGGATTTTATTGACTTTGCACGTACACACAATATGAAAAACTATTAAAAAATGCCAACCAAGAGTTATACCCGTGATGTGAGGGATTTTCGATTCTCATAGTTGTTGTGGAACTAATGCACAAGAAAATAAAGTATCGTATGTCGAACCAGTGTTTTGATTATGTTTTGGAGGTTTTCAAGAGAATACTACCAAAGGACAGTTGTTTGTCGAAAGACCATAGAAACGCTCAAAAGGTGTTGAATGGTCTAGGATTGGGTTATGAAAAAATTCACGCTTGCAAAAACAATAGTGTAATGTTCTATAAGGAGAATAAAGCGTTGGATAAATGCCCTGTATGCAATGAGTTGAGGTTCAAAATGACATCTCAGAATAGATCGACGAAGATCCCACAAAAATTCATGCATTATTTGCCTTTGAAGTCTAGGTTGCAACGATTGTATATGTCAATGCATACTACAACCGACATGAGATGGCATATGGAAAAGCGGGTAGATGATGATGTCCTGAGGCATCATACAGATGGGGAGGCATGGAAAGAGTTCGATCAAATGTTCCTTGATTTTTCTGCTAATCCTCAGAACATTAGATTGGGACTTGCCACTGACGGATTCAATCTGTTCAGGATTTTAAACCAACACCACAGTACTTGGCTAATTTTCGTATTTCTGTATAATTTGCCGCCATGGAAATGTATGAAAAAAGAATACATGATGATGACTCTATTGATAACTGAGGATCCTAGTAGGTCAATCGATGTATACTTATGGTCGTTGATGGATGAGCTAAAAGATTTATGGACACACGGTGTGCGCACATATGATAAGTGTACTAGTAAGATGTTCACTTTGCGGCAGCAGTGATGTGGACTGTGAAAAATTTCCCCACATATGCAATGGTTTCCGGGTGGAGCACTAAGGGTTATATGGCATGCCCTGTATGCAAGGAAGACGTAACATCTAGTTGGCACGCTGAAAAAGTTTGTTATCTTGGTCATCGGAGATGGTTGCCATGGGACCACAAGTGGCGAGAGAAGGATAAAAAGTTCGATGGGGAAAAAAAGCCTCACCTCAGACCCAGAGAATGGTCCGGTCATTAGATTTTGGAACAGCTTAACCGTTTGGATTATACTCAGTTTGAGAAAAATGTCAGTAGGACTAGACCTTCTACACATATGAACTGGACGCACAAGTCTATGTTTTTTGAGCTATCGTATTGGTCGAAACTAAAATTGAGACACAACCTCGATGTTATGCATGTTGAGAAAAATGTATTTGACACATTAGTCGACACAATTTTAGATATCGAGGCAAGACAAAGGACACGATCAAAGCTCGTCTTGATTGGAACGAATGGGAATACGACATGGTTTATGGATGACTAGGGACAGTTGATAGGAGCATATTTATGCGACTTAGTATGTTTGTTTTCGTGCATTTATGTTCTTAGTTCTTAGTTATGTTAGTAGTTTAAGCCATTTTTGGGTGTTTGTAGGTTCTATGGGCCAAGGATGCAAGATGATGCATTTTGGAGCATTTTTGGGCCAAGATTGGATGGTGCAAACATGGAGACATGAGGATGGACGAATTTGAAGTCAAATGAGGCTAGGAACATGCTAAAAATGTGGTGAAACAAATACAAAGTGCAAGAAGGGATAGGTTTCTAGAAGGATTGGCCAAAACTTCACTCAAAAACCTCAATGCCGTGGCTTTTACTTCAAAGCAACCAGAAATTTGAGTGGATGATGCAATGCTTAACTCACCATGACATGTGAGTGGATGATGCAATGCTTAACTCACCATGACATGTGAGTGGATGATGCAATGCTTAGCTCACCATGACATGTGAATGGATGACTCAAAACCTACCCCAACAACAGTTCTCCACCATTGCCGTGAGTTTACCTACCCATTCCACCAGAAATTTGTGCTTAAACAAGTCCATCCTCTCCCTATAAATACCATGCAGCAACCTCATTCAATTCATCCATAAATTATCCATTCTCCAAGCCTTTCCTTGCCTCTCCTACATATCTAAACTCCTTCCCATCCATTCCTCCAAATAACCAACCTTTCAACATCATTCCAACCTTGTTGTTGCGGCAAGGAGAAGGAGAAAAGTCCTTGGACGCGCTTGCTATCCAACATGGATCGTTGGAACGTTTAGGTGCTTTCTTCCCTTTGTTTTTCAATGGTTAAAATTGTTTATCTTTGTTTTGTAATAATGAGGAACTAAACCCCCCCCCCTTGGCTAGGGGGGATTCGAAACCATGTTAATGCTTGCAATATGATTTGATTACTTTTAATTGCGTTTCATAAGTTATGAATTCGATTTACTTATCTATTTGATTGATAACATGTTTATGTATGTTGATTAGGGATGCATACTTAGTTTGCATGCATAAATATGATGCTAGAGTATAAGGGAATTTCACCTAATCGTTATGAACTTATATTCATAAGTAGTAAAAGTCGCTAGTCACGATTGTGTTACGTAAATCCTTGGCAAGAGTAACATGCGTATTCCATAGTTATGAATGTCTCGTCAATGCTTATGATTTCCATTGAACTTAATGATCTTTGATATGTGTCTCTATCATGCGTATTCCATAGTTAGGGTCCTTGATAAGAATAATTTGGTTGTAATGCGTATTCCATTCAATTCAATGAGCCTAGGGAAATCTGAGAATTAATTTATGCAATTCATGGTTAATTTGGGGCGTTGAGAATTAATAAGTTATTGAAATGCAATTGGAAATCATTTTGTATGCAAGCAAGACATGTGTGGAGAAGAACCCCTTAGCTAGCCTTCCATTATCCATTCAACCCAAATTTGTTTAAAATCTATTTAAGTTTTTAGTTTATTCGTTTTTACTTTCAACTTCACCAAACTCAAATCCCCCTTTTACTTTCTTGTTTTAAAATCTTTTGTTTACATTTTTAACTTTGTTTCTTTTTGTTTTTGAGTCAGTTTAGAGGTTTTAGCAAGCCCTCCTAATCCCCGGTTTAGAACGATCCCTACTTACATACTTTGCTACAATTGTCAAAAGAGGGTTTAATTTGTGTGCTTATATAAATCGCATCAACAGTGATAAAGCCAGAAGGGATATTGAGTTTTTTTCCATGAAACCGAATGACAAAAAAGAAATTTTAAAGTTTTTATCATCTGTAAAGTTTTCCGATGGGTATGCTTCAAATATCGCACGTTGCGTGAACATTGACGGGGGTAAATTAGCTAGACTAAAGAGTCATCATTGCCATGTGGTTCTGCAACGCCTACTTCCTGTTGGTATTCGACATCTCTTGCCAGCCAATGTAGTGAAACCAATCATGTTGTCCAGTATTTTTTCACAATTAACGTCAAGATCGTTGGGAAATACGGACGTTAATCAGTTGCGCCATGACATTGTGCAAGTTCTATGCAAGTTTGAGATGATATTTCCTCCAGCTTTTTTCATAAGTATGATCCACGTGATGGTTCACTTATCGGATGAGGCATTGCTTGCTGGACCAGTCAACTTTCGATGGATGTATCTAATAGAAAGGTATATAATCCTCGTCATTTTTATTAATCAATATCTTACGATTAGTAAAATTTGTATCGTATCGTTTTATTTTGGCAGGCTTCTTGGAGACTTGAAGAAAAGTGTACGAAACAAAGCAAAGCCCGAAGGATTAATTATACAAGCTTGGGTGGCATATGAGGTGTTTACATTTTGTGGAATGTATTTAAAGGACGTGGAGACAACTTTCAATCGTCCCCCTCGCAATAATGACGGGGGTGTGAGAAAGGAGAAACTTTCAATTTTTGCCCAAATCGCTCGACCCTTCGGAGATCCGATACAATGCGAGTCATTTTCCAAAAAGGACATGGAGGTAGCACATTGGTTCGTACTCAACAATTGTGATGAGACACTATCATACCTAGACGAGCATGAAGATATGATGAAGCAGGCACATCCTTCACATTTGAATGCCAAGAAACACCGTAAATTGTTTCTGTGGTGGTTTCTCAAATATGTAAGTTTGAAGTGTTTTGTATTGAACATATAAATTGTACCAATTATTATGGTGAAACTAACAAATTTAAGTGTTTGTGTAATATTAGGTGAATCAATTGAAAGCATCGAATTCCTCAGCATACAATGAAGAGTTATATAACTTGGCGTTTAGACCGATTCGCGTTGAATTGTTCTCGAGTTGCCATGTTAACGGTGTCAAGTTCTTAAGGGTTGCACGAGATGACAAGTTGTGTACGCAAAACAACGGTGTTCATGTCCTAGGTGGAGGCGAAAGTACAAACATTGAATTCTTTGGCAAACTAACAAGTGTTGTGCAATTGTTTTACAAAGACCGATGCCAAGTGATCCTATTTAAGTGTCGATGGTTTGATATAAACCCAAACAGGAAGAGAAGTGTTAAAAGAGATCATGGTTTACTATCAGTGAACACTACCAAAACTTGGTACGATGACGACCCTTACATCTTATCAAACATGGCAAAACAAATTTTGTATCTAGATAACCCTAAAGCTGGGAGGGGTTGGAAAGTTGTTCAGAAGATGGATCATAGGAACGTGTATGCTATATCGAAACAAGACCCTATTGACGACAACATTGATAATTTCGCTGACCAACGTCTAGAATCTTAGATGAAAATTGGTGCTGAAACACTCCGAGATACTAATCTTATCTAAGAGCCATTTCAGATAGAAGGAGTATCTTCGATCGAAATACCGATTCAATCAATCACAATTGACCATGGTAATCTTCTGTGATACGATGGTCCAGTGCATACAAACGACGATGGTGACGTACCCATCGATGATGAGGAATGGGACACTAAAAATGATGATAGCAACGAAAGCGAAAGTTATTATAGTTTGGATGAAGATTAATGCAATTTATTTGTAATTTTTGTTGTAAAACACATTAAAGGGTTAATGCATTTTATTTTATATGTGAATTACTTTGTAAATAAATTTTTTAATTAGTATTTTATAATAAATTTTAATCAAAATTCTACAAAAAAAAAAACCATTTCTAAACATAATTGTGCAACGCACAACACTTTTTCGTCGCGCAAGTGTTTTAATTTTATGCGGGTAGATTTTATTTTTAGACACTTGCTCGATGAAATCTAGGTATTCATCGTGCAAGTGTCTAAAAATTAAGGCCTTTTTTTTCACAGAACCTTTAAAAAACATCGCAACGAAGTTTTTAACCTTGCATGACAAAGCCTCTGTCGTGTAAGCTTCTATGTATTTATTCCCGTGTATCGTCTTCCTCCCCTCACTTCTCTCTTATTCCTTTTTCTTTTCCCGATACCCTCTCTCTCCTTCCTCTTCTCTCCCAATGTCATTGCAGCCTCTCTCTCACCATTAGTTGTTCTTCCTCGACACCCTCTTTCACCCTCATACCCTCTCACTACCACTCTCCGTCGCTCACCTCGTATCTCCGTCCCTCTCTTCGGCCTTCACGTCTTCATCTCCAAGCGGTAATTTCCTCTTAATTTTTTTTTTCAATTTTCTTTATTTACCATGTTAATTAGGGTTTATAGATTAAGGGTTTTTATTTTGTATTTTTTATTTTTCAAATTGGGAGTTAGAATTAGGGCAATGTGGTTAGATTTAGGGTTCGTAAATTGGGGGTTACATTTAGGTTCTTAAATGAGAGTTTTTAGGATTCTTAATTGGGGTTAGATTTAGGTCTTAAATTAGGGGAACAATTTTTGGCAGTGAGGTTAGATTAGTTTTTCTTAAATTGGGGGTTAGATTTAGGGTGCTTCACTGGGGGTTAGATTAGGGTTCTTAAATTAGGGTTATTGATTTTAAATTAGGGGTTAGAATTGGGACAGTGGATTGCAATTAGGGTCCTTAAATGAATGGTTAGAATTAGGTTTCTTAAATTTGGGGTTTTTTTAATTTTAAGTTAGGGGTTAGAATTAGAGTAGTGGGGTTAGTTGAATTTAAATTAGGGCTTACAATTAGGGTTCTTAAATTTGGGGTTAGAATTAGGGTTCTTAAATTACTGGTATTTGAATTGAAAGCGTGGGTCAGTGTTTGTGCATGTTTAATTGTTGTTATAATGCTATGTAGTCATGTTCAACATGTGGTCGACCTTTCTTTCTTAACACTGAAAAAATGTCCGATTGGATTAGGGATCTTAAATTAGGGGTTAGCATTAGGGTTCTTAAATTTGGAGGTTTTTTAATTTTAAGTTAGGGGGTTAGAATTAGGGTAGTGGGGTTAAGTTTAGGGTGCTTAAGTTAGGGGTTAGTTTATTTTAAATTAGGGGTTACAATTAGGGTTCTTAAATTTGGGGTTAGAATTAGGGTACTGGGTTAGAGTTAGGATTCTTCAATTAGGGGTTAGAATAAGGGTTCTTAAATTTGGGGTTTTTTCATTTCAAGTAAAGGGTTAGAATTAGGGCCAGGGGGTTAGATTTAGGGTGCTTAATTTACAGGGTTAGATTTAAGGTTCTTAAGTTAGGGGTTAGTTGATTTTGAATTAGGAGTTAGAATTATGGTTTTAAAATTTGGGTTTAGAATTAGGACAATGAGTTGGATTTAGGGTTGTAATGGTTTATTCGTTTTAAATTTAAGTAGAAATTATTATGCATATGTTCGATAATTTTTATCTTTGTAATCTAACAAATTTATTTCCAATTTTGTAGATGTCACAGCTCATTAGAAGCCGAAAGGCGATGACGACTTCACCTCGTTCGACAACTACACCTCATCCAACGACTGCACCTACTATTGCCGCAACTGCTCCGGCAGAGATGGATCATAGGCCGATGAATCCGATTGATCCAGTTGGTCCTCCAATCCCACAGGCGCAGACGTATTTGACTTCTTCGGTGGCGCTACCTGTTAGTGCCTGACATGCTCACCGGTGCCCCCGCACTCCAGAGCAAATGTCGCCATCAGGATCCACAACCGATGCCTCGGGTCCACAACCAGGTATACTATCCTAATTTACTCCCTCATTCCCATGTTAACTTAGCTTTGTTATTTAGGTTCAGTTTATTAAGTTATGTTATTTAAGGATTAAAAAGTTATTATATATATATATATATATATATATGTATGTATGTATGGATTGTTTATTGTTGTCATCGTTCCGAACCCATTATTAAACAGTTGTGATCATTGTGATACATATATTGTTTATGTTATTTTCAGGGTTTTGGGAAATGTTTTAATTATAGGGAGGTTTTGCCGAAATTTTGGTAGGATTTGTTATTAGTTTTAGGTTAACGTTAATTTTTCATTTCTTTGCAGCCAAGAAAAACACCCAGAGACCTTGTCGGCAATTGAAGACGGCGTTGGTCACCCGGGTGACCGACGATCGTATCACAATCGGATACGATGAGTGACATCGGGCAGCACCAATGTTGGAGCAGCATAGTGCATTGGTCCACGACATTGGGTGGAAGTCTTGGAAGGCGATGCTGGAGGAGGTGAAGAACACGATGCGTAATCATTTGTCGGTAAGTATCGTTGCATTTTTAATGCTTTTCATGTAAAATTTATATATTTATATTTATTAATGTCTTTTATTACTAATACTTTCGTAATATTTGTTACATTGCAGACAAACTAAAATTTCGATAACATCAACGAGGACATGTTGGCATACCTCAATCAGCTCTTCTCTGAACGTTACAAGCAGTGGAAGAGTGATCTGCACCAATATTTCCTGATGTTTGATGATCCGCAGGTCGCTCTCAATGAGGGTTGCCTGAAGGAGTTCGAGGACCGAGAAGATAGTTGGGTTTGGCTCTGCAGTTGTTTTCACGAGTCGGGCTATGTGGTGCGTTTTTAAATAGGACTTCTTTCATTTTACTTTTTAAAATTTTTACTAATGTTATTACTTTTTTTTTTTAATTTTCTTTAAATATTACAACTAATACGTTTATTTTGTGTATAACAGAAGAAGGTGAAGGCAAACAATATCAATCAGGAGAAGAAAACTCTTCTCCACCATTCGGGTTTGAGGCCTTTCCCATATAGGATGGAGGCGCTGCGGAAGGTATATATTAAATCTTTCATTTCCAATTTAAAAATGTCACTAATAATTATTTTTTGTTTGTTTCCGTACTAACATATTCCTTTTCTTTTTCTATTTCAGGGGTGTTTAAAATTCCGGGAGATCGACATCTTTGCTGACGTTTATGTTCGGCCCAGGGATGAGTTGATTGAGTCCTTTCATGTAATTAATTTCTTATGCATTAAAGATTTATACTAATTATTTCAAATTGTTTGCTATTAATATTCCATGTTTTATTTAACAGGCGACTATGGTGGAGAAGGGTCAATTGGTCGTTCAAGAGTTCGCCTCCCAGCTTCCCCTGGACATGCCAATAGAGTATGTGGATCCCCTTGAGGATGTGGGGTTTCACATCCTTATAGAGACGTTGAACCAGACTTTCGGTTGAAGGCCAATGACATATTGTCGGGGGATGGGAAATGCCAGGCGGTGGGAGAGTGGAGCCTCTTCATCCTCACAGTCGAAGAGTGAGGTTACGGCTTTGACGCATGAAGTCGCTGGCCTGAGGAGTGAGTTCGCATCGTACAAGACTCAGATGTCATTGATTGTACAAGCCTCAGTTCCTCCGGGACCAGTCTCCCCGATTTTTTTGCACCACTGCCATCAAAGCCTCTCCACCCCGAGCATACACAGCAATCAGACCCATTGACCTCCAACCATGTCCCCAACCCCACCCCCTTCCAGCAACAAGATTACCAAGCACCTTCGAACGACTTGCCCATAGATTATGCCTCATTTTTTTCGTACTTTTTTTCCCACTTTCTTTTTAAACTTTGTATTTGTATGTACGTTTTTATTTATATTATAAATAAATTGTTTTTTATTCATAATTTTTTTTTTGTTGTCAATTATATGACATATTTTTAATGACATTCTATTTATTAAATTCTTTTTTTTTAATTAAAAATTACACTTGCGCGACAAAGATATGTCGTCGTGCAAAACCACATGCGTCTTACATGTTTCGTCGCGCAAATATTTTTTAGACGAACCATAGACGTCCTCAGAAATTTCTTGTCACAAAGCACAATTGTACCCTTTTATATCGTGCAACGAAAACCTTTGTCCGTAGGCCTTTCTTGCGACGAGCAATAAAGCGTCGCGCAATCGTTTTGCTGCGCGATGAAATTGCACTCTTCGTTGTGCAAGGTCTTTCTTCATGACCTTTGCGCGACAAATTCTGCGCAACGATTTTTGCGTCGCCATAGGTTTTGTGTGACCTGGAAATGCTTTGTGTGGCACATACTCCCTCATCGCGCAAAGTGTTTAATGTAGTAGTGAATTTGGCTAAGCCACATAATAAACAACCTAATTTGGTATCAAATTCACCATCCACGAGATTCAAACCTAAGACCTCTCACTTCCAAGTGAAGAGAAATACCACTGTATTACTGAGTGGCCAAAATGCAGTAATTTTAACATAACAAATTAACTTGTTTGATCATTTACCTTTTTAAAAAGAAAAAAAAACTAACGAAACCCCCCCAAAAAACTTTCCTTTTAATCATAAGGACAAAACAATTCAATAATACCCAAAATGGGCATGTAAAAAAAGACAAGGGAGAGAACATTTTAGAGATATCACATACAAAAGTAAAAATTGGGCACCAGGAGACAAGCCATGCAACAAATTCACATGCAAAATGAGACAAGCAAGTTCACATGCAAAGCAAAATTCAGGCCACGTTTCAGAAACAGTGCTGACACTTTCAGCAACAGTAGAAGCATAGTGACAAATCACAAGTACCAAGGAGATGTCCACACCATTTATTTATAAATAATTTTAATACCATTGTATCCTCATTCAGCCTATATAAGAGGAGTTTCATTCATTGTAAAAACACACCTCAACATCTCAATACCTGAACACCCTACTCTCACTCACACCATCTTCATACTCTCAAGCATCCGTAGTCTTAATAGCATCCTTATAAACACTTCCTTGTAAACACTTTCTTGTAAACAACTATCTTTTTAAACATTTCATATATCAATAAAAGTTCAAGTGTACATATTCAAGCAATCTCCAAGTCTTAAGTAAACTTTCTTTTCTTTCTTTAGTATGTTTGTTTAATTAGACTTTTAGTCCAAAACAGGGAAACACTACTGAAGTTATATTATTAACTTGCTACACTGACGATCATACTTTGTTCGAGCACTCTGTTATAGTTGAATGCTTGCCATACAAATAACTGTACATTAACCAGGGTACCTCTGAGTTCTTCGTACCTTTGAGTTCAGCCGTTAAGGCCTTTATACTTGTACTGTGAGTGGCCGTCATGCTGAAACATGTCGAGTTCCATGTGCAAGGTTTTATGTCTAGTTGTTATAATGGTCATCCGACTATTTAACCGGACCTTGCTGTGCGAATCTGGTATCAGAGCCAAGTTTAGCATTTTCATAGTATAATTATAATAGTAAAGTACCTTGAGGACGGAAGTCATTGATACAATTGATATCACACTTGTTTATTTTGTATGAACAACAGATATTATTGTCCTTGTAGACCTTGTCAACCACAACCATCAGGTATTTATTATCCCAAACACCCAACTATAAATAGCATAAAGAGAAGATTAGCATATATATCCAAAAGAATTAGCAGTACTTTGAAGAAGCAAAAGTTTTATCTTGGTTATCTTGAACATCCCTCATTTATTCGTAAATATAATAACACAGAAGTGCAGAATAAAGTTTTAGAAGCAAAAGGAGCAACATATCAAGTTTTGGAGACCCTGAGAGAAGAAAGAGAGTTTCTAAGAAACCAATTAGCCGTAACTCTAGAGAAAGGTAGACTGTAGTTTATGATAGATTATCTTAATTTAGAAATTAGTGAACCTCAAAAAAGAATAATAATCTTAGACCAAAATAGTTTAGTTTTTTATTTTCCATTGAGAAAGCATAATCATATTTTGCATAGTGAAGAAAATTCACAAGCCAATAGTGTTGTAGATCTTATTATTAGTCAAGCAGAAAATATAAAATTAGAAAATAATAAGCATAATCATTTGTTAAACTAGTTGTTAGAGTATTTTCAGAAAAATTCCATAAAAACAATTAGACAAAATTTAGACTATATTACATCTCAGTTAGAAGATAATAACAAAAATATTCAAAGGTTTCCTAGCAAAAGAGAGATACAAGAGCTTGTTGACCTCATAGATAGTAAGCCGAAGCAAGTAGAACTTAGATCACTAGAAATAGTTGAGCAGTTAAAATTAGAAGTTCAAAAAATTCAATTAGTGCAAAAAGAGTTGAGTGAACAAGTAGATAAGTTGCATAATAAAATAGATAAATTATTAGTTTAATGACCAATTCTAGAACTAGCAGAAAATATATCCAAGCTTTGAAAGAAATTAGTAAGTTAGATAAAGAACCATTATGTTTAACAGATTTTTCAACATAAGTAGCCAGTAGTAATATTCCCATTAGGTAAAATAATTTAATTATTCAATTAGTTTTAAGTTTACCTGAAAAATTAGATCAAGTTGAAGAACAAATAACATAAATAAACCAAGTTTTACATAATGCATCTTCATCACTTCCACCATCTTTACTAGATAAATTAGAAAATTTAACTTTAAGTGCAAATAACAATATTAGAAGACCTAAGCTAAATCCTTTTGATAATAGGAAATGTAACTCTTTAGGAAAAAAGGAAAAGAAGTAGTTAGAGCTAAAGATATTTATCCAAATGAAGAAGAAGCACAAGAATTTATTCGAAGAGGTTTTGAGAGAACACAGAAAAATAAATATAACTTGTACCAATTAGGTTTATTTGAAAACAGAAGTAGAATTGTAAGTAGAATCAGTCAACATGAAGTTAGCTGTATCGATAAAGAAGTTATACTTAATTTAATTAGTAAGGAAGCATTTATATATTTAAGAAAATCACATTTTAGTCAGATTCATATAGGAACAATATTAATAGGAATAACAAGATTAACCAGAGCACAAGCAGGCACAAAAGCATTAGTATACATATATGATGATAGATGAGATATCACCAACAAGCAACAATAGCAACAGCTGAAGTAGACTTAAGTTCAAATTTAGCAGTCATAGGTGGTATTCCAAATTATGTTATTACAATTAATGAATTTAGTAAATATATTAAAATAAGCATAAGAACAAAAAATTATAATATGAAAGGAGAATATAAAAATTTATGTATTAGCTTAATGAATTTTGGTAAAGTGTCTGATAAATATAATCATAAGTTTAATTTAGAATTTTAAAATTTAGTTCAAACATTTGGTAGTAAACATGTAAATATGATAGAAGCAAAACCCGTAGATAATAGCCTTTTAGAAAGAACTCAGTGGACATTACCTAATATACAAGTAGCAAGAAATAGACAACCAAATAAAGTACAAATATATGAACCTAGTACAGATCAAGCAACAATTATGTTTAGTAATTACAAGCAACTAGAAAAAATAGAAGATGATGAAAGTGAAATCGAAAATGAGAGTATACATATGGCATTTGATAATTTAGATATTAATTTAGTTGAGAAAATTTTTGATCATATTGTAGATAAGTTTATAGAAGATATTGATCATTTAGATGAAGAACAATATTTAGAAAAATACAAGACATATGATTTAGGGCTACATAAAATTTCATATGAAGAGATGAAAAAATTAATTTTAGAAATAGGAGTAAAATATATTTTAGGGTCAAAAGAATACAATAATTTATTATGAAAGAAGAATATAATCCAGCAGAAGAAAGTAGTACATCAGGAGTAGAAAATCCAGGACACGCAAGTAGAACTGACCAACAATTTTTGAGACCAACAAATGAACAATATAATGAAAAAGCAAAAGTAGATTACATAGAAGAAAGAATGATAAAGCCACCTAGAAAAAATAGGATTCCATATTTGAGAGGGTTATAACAAATTAACATAGTTGGTAATATATTAAATTTAGATAATCTAGATCCACAAGATTGGGAAAGAACGATTGAGAGATGGGAAAAGGGTTGTGTACATGCAGCATTAATGTTAGATTTTAGTAATTCACAAAATATATTAGATTACTTTGAGCATACTATGTTTTAGTTTTTTATTATTTCCCGTCATGCAAAGTCCAAAATCCAGAACAACATCAAGCAGCTAAAACATATTTTAATATAGATGATTTTGTTACTTTGATTAAACAAGAATTTTTAGATAATAATAGGTTAGATGGCAGAAGTGAACAAGAACGAATAAGGGCAATTAGAAATTTAGAACAATTACAAATTTGTGATTTACAGTATATAGCCGAGTATACAACAAATTTCTTTAAATATTTAGGAAGAACAGTTAGAATTAGTGATATTAATTTATTAGATACTTATATGACAACAATAAAAGGACCAATAGGAGAAAAGATTTGGAATGAATGGCAAAAGCATCCAAAGAAAAATGATATTGCAATAGGACCTAGAATTCAACATGTATATGATATACTTAGACAAGAGTGAATTCAAATAAAAGCTAAGAAACAAATTAGAAAGCAATTTTATATGAGCTGTAAAAAAATAGATTTACCACAACAATATGGTTGCCATAAAAAGAAAAAGCATAAGAAAATATACAAAAAGAAAAATAAATCATACAAACATCATAAGAATTTCAACATAAGACCTTCAAGAACATATAAGAAGAGAAAATAAATTCCAAAACAATTTCAGAAAAGAAGTGGCAGACCTTGGATTAGAAAATATAAAGTACCAAAAGATAAGATTAGTTGTAAATGTTATTCATGTGGAGAAGTTGGACATATTAGACCTAAATGTCCAAAATTAGGAAAACAGTCGAGAGATAAAATACATTTGATGAAGTTCTTTAAGTTAGAAAAGGATGAAGATATACAGTCAATATATAGTTTAGATGATTTAAGTGATAATGAAAGTATTTATAGTATAGAAAGTATAAATATGATAGATTCAGACTCGGAATATTCAAGTAGCACAAATAGTGATTTAGAAGAGTATATGTGTGCATTCATAGAAGAACAACATGAAGAAGAATATAAATACATTAATTTAGGTTGGCCGGAAAAATGTCATAAGTGTAGTAAATTAGTTACAAATAAATATTATAACACATATTCAATATTGTGCGAAAAGTGTTATAATAATAAATTATTAGAAATTAATTCAGCAAAATCACAAGAAAATACTGAAATTTTAGGAAATACTGTTTATAGTATAGAAAAGCCAAAAAGTAGTTCTTTAATTACCATAAATTGTGAAATAGAATTAGCAAAAGAACATAAGATATGCTATATACATGGAGTACAAAGAGTACCATAAGAGAAGAGTTAGTACCAGAAAAATATTGACAAAAATTAACAAAACCAGTAAGAATAACACAGTTTGATGAAAGACTAGTTTACTTAACACATTGCATTAATAATGAGTCTATTAAAGTAGAGAAACAACAATTTAATTTACCATTAACATTTATTTCACCAGTAGAATCATACCCATTCATTCTAGGTTTAAATTTTTTGAAAAGTTTACAAGGTTTTTTATTTATGAATCCTAGCATAACATTTTTCAAAAGAGATATTACAATAACTGACCAAAGTAATGTTGCAGAAGCATACAAAAGCATAAGTATAGAAGAATCTAGTGACCAAGATAGTTATTATTTAGAAAACTCAAAAGAAAATGATGAGCATAATAACATAGAAGAGTTTGATGAATAAATATTTGAACATGAATATCCAATTATAGAAGAAAAAAATCGTATAGAAATATCACATTTAAACAAGCTAAAGAGTTTAGAAAAATTGTTACAATTAGCAAAACAAACTAGAATTATAGGAGAAGACCCACAATTACATTGGAATAAAAATAAAATATTAGCAAAATTAGATATAATTAACTCAGATTTAACCATTAAGACGGCTGATATGCCTTGTAGTTTAATAGATAAACAAGAGTTTGAGCATCAAATAAAAGAGTTGTTAAATTTAAAAGTAATTAGACCCTCTAAGTCTAGACATAGATCAACAACATTTATTGTGAGAAAACATTCAGAACTAAAGAGAGGTAAGGCTAGAATAGTTTATAATTATAAGATATTAAATGATAATACATATGAAGATAGTTATAAATTACCAAATAAGGATGAGCTTATAAATAAATTCAAGAGAGTAAGTATTTTAGTCAATTTGATTGTAAATTAGGATTTTGGCAAATACAATTAGCAGAAGAATCAATTGAGTTGACAGTTTTTACTTGTCCAGAAGGACATTTTGAGTGGCTTGTTATGCTATTTGGACTTAAAAATGCTCGATCGATCTTTCAAAGAAGGATGGACCAAATTTTCAAGAAGTACGATAATTTTTGTAGTGTTTATGTAGACGATATCTTGGTACATAGTAAAAATAAAAATGAACATAGGAAGCACTTAAAGATAGTTTTACAAAAATTTATCAATAATGGAATTTTGATTAGCAAAAATAAAATAGCGTTAGAAAAACAAGATATAGAATTTTTAGGAATGTATATCAAATCAGGTACAAGATCATATAGCTAAAAAAGTTTTAGAATTTCCAGATAAGTTAGAAGATAAAAAAAAGTTACAGGCATTTTTAGAATTGTTAAATTATGCAAGAAATTTTATCCCTGATTTAGGAAGGAAAATAGCAGTATTACATAGTAAAACTAGCAAAACAGGACAAAAATATTTTAATAGTGAAGATATTAAATTAGTTCAAAATATAAAAGAAGAAATTACTAAACTTAAGCCATTAACATTACCATTAGATGATAGTTATAAAATAGTTGAAACAGACGCTTCATCATTAGGATGGGCAGGTATACTATACCAAAAAAAACATAAGGAGTCTCCAAAGTCTGAAAAACAAGTTTGTAGATATTCATCAGGAAAATTTAGTGTCACATCCCGGCCCGGGCACCCACCACATCCTGGGCCCTGCCTCCGCCGTAGCACGATATTGTCTGCTTTGGGTCCCGACTACGCCCTTACGGTTTTGTTTCTGGGAACTCACATGAGTTTTGTTTCTGGGAACTCACACGAGAACTTCTTAGTGGGTCACCCATCATGGGATTGACCTTGCGCGAACTCGCTTAACTTCGTAATTCCAATGGAACTCGAAACCAGTGAGCTCCCAAAAGGCCTCGTACTAGGAAGAGATGAGAATATACATATAAGGCTTACAGGATCCACTCTCTTGGGCGATGTGGGATGTTACATTTAGTGATGTACAGTCAAGATTACCATCAACAAATTTAGAAATTTTAGGAATAATTAACTCACTTGAAGCGTTCTCTTTATTTTTACATAATGAAGTATTTATGATTAGAACAGATTGTCAAAATATAGTTTCTCATTATAACATGATACATGCTAATAAACAGGAAATGGTTTTAAACCAATTTTTGAACATATAAAAAATAATGACAATACATTAGCTGATATCTTATCAAGATTAATTTGTTGAACAGGAATGGAATATCGTGGACCATCATCCTCAAATAGCACAAGACCACAAGGCAGAAGAGCACCTTTCAGTAGCATAATGATGCACCAGCAACTTCCACCATTCAGTTGATTCCAAAATAGCATAAGCAGACCAGAATCGCAACCAATACCTATTTTCAACTTTAATGGCAATATTGTTGAATGAATCAGAAATCCAACTCTGAGGTATAGGTCAATGGTACCAGCACTTTCTGATAGGCAATAGGTTCTCTTAATAATTTTTGGAATATCCAAATCAAACAGCCAAACATGAGGTTAGGCCATGAAAAATCAATTAGAGCCTTAGAACAAGAGTTTGATAGCTTTAATTTTAATTTCCATCAAAGCCAACAACATATTCATTCCATTGAACACAAACTTCAAGCCATTTCTAGAGATCATGAGTCATTACTTAGTAAGTTTACCAAAATAAACCAAGAATTCCAATCTCTTATAATATAGCAGAAGGCAAGTGACACCCTGAAAAGAGAATTGAAAATAGGTTTGGAAACTGATTAACATAAGAATAAAGGAAAATAGGTTATTGAACCCATAGAACAAGAGGCTAATAAGCCCATAGAAGAAATTAAGATTGAGCCCTTAGAAGAAGACATTGAAATGGAGCAACATCAAAATAATGAGCAGCATCAGCTTCTGAGTGACAAAGAAAAACAAGAAAAATATGAAAGTTTTCTTAGAAACATATCTTTAGGCTTAATAATAGATGATATTTTATTAGAAGAAATTTCAAAAGCAAATTTAAGAATAATGCCACCATATATGCAAAATGAGATCCTAAGCAGAGCATCACAGTCTATGAAAGAGTTGCAATTACAATTACAATGAGCTTTGTATCAATCAATCTTTAATTCAAAACCAGGGATGAATATTATTACAAAAATGTATCCATCATGTCTTTGTGATAGTACAGAGAATTGTATTTGTAAACCAAAAGTTATCATAGCTGTAGCTAGGATTAACATGAGAGATTATAGACCATGGCATTTTAGTTATGAGTATCAGGAAAAACATAATGTGGTAGAAGTTACCCCAATCTTACTATTAGAGTTTGGTTATCTTGATAAAATATTTATTAACCATGTCTTCCAACTAGAATTATTTCCTGAAAAGCTTTTGAAAGTAGTAGAAGATTATCTAGAAAGATGGAAAGAAATTTGCATAAGTTTTATTAGTAGTCCTCCAGATTGGTATGTACATATGCATAATGAGAAAGCTAGGCATATAATCATGATTAATGAAGAGTCATTTAGACTGTCCCTTATCTCCTCACATTGGTGGACTCCTTCATACAAAAATATTCTAAAATTTCTAGGGATCCAATTGCTAGCCTTAGATGATTTTGAAGATTTTAGGTATGTTATGGTACTAGTAGCAGAAGAAGAAGAAGAAATGTATATTAACAGCAAGACAATGATAAGTTATCAGCCCTATTGGAAGTCTCAAAATTTCAAAGAAGAAACTAGGGGTGGGCAAATGGGTCCTGGACCCGCGGGTCAGGGCGGGTCCTCGCGGTTCGGGACAGGTTCGGGGCGGGTCTAAATATTTTGAAGAAGAAACGGGGCGGGGCGAGGCGGGGTGGAGGAATTGACGGGGCGGGGCGGATCCAAATATCAAGAGTAACGGGCCCCCGACCCGAACCGTTTATAGCGTGGGATTATTCACACCTCCACACTTCTCCACCATTCGATTGGATTTTTTCCTTACCGAGTCTCATCTCAGACGGAAACCTTCCTCTCCTCCTCGACAGCAGCCATCGCCAATTCTCCGTCTCTGTCTCTCTCTCTGGCGACTTGCGAGGTACGACCACCATCACCAACCACATCACCGCCGTCTCGTCCCAATCGCGACTACCCCATCATCGCCATCTAGAACACCACCATCATCCTGCAAATCGAAATCGACCACCTTCATCTCATGTCCTCCCAAATTAAGGTAGTATAATTTCTTAAATCTTTACTCTTTGGAATCTCTACATTCTACAATCTCTGATTCTCTATAATAATTTTTTAGATTTAGGGATTTAGGGTTTTCTAGATATATGCCCTTTTTGACTCTGCAATCTCTGAGTCTCTACATTCAGTAATCATATGGGATTTCAAGAAAACCCCAAACCGAATCTATAAATTTGCCTTATATGAATTGGAAGGTTCATAAATTTGCCTTCATAGGATTACCGAATGAAAGCCCCACATGTTGATGCTCTGATTAACATAACCAAAATTGTTGTGCTCGAACGAGAGATATTAATGGTGCACTAGATTTAGGGATTTTGTTGGGTTCTTGAATCTTGACCTCTGTTCTGTTCGAATTTCAAATCTTTAGGTGAATTAAATTTGAATCTTCTGTTGAATTAAATTGAATTTGAATATATGTGTGTCCTGTGATAGTTTCAAACTTGTATATATTTGAATATTCTGTTTCAGATTTTGGTATTTTTATTTAGATTATGTTTGGTTGATTGGTGAAACGTTTCTCTAAATCCAAGTAATGTAATTAGATAATTGTTGGTCGATGAGAAAATTTAGTGGAGAATTTTGTAATTCCAGTCAATTAAGTTACACAGCTGCATTTAGTTTCATTGTGGACCAACAATCTCTGATAATATGCAAGTCCACTTGATTCAAGTTCTGAAATTTAATTGATTCGAAATCCCCAATTTGACGTTGAGATGCAATATGATCAGGAGTAGGTATTCAAAATCCCTTTTAAGTTTTAACTATGACCATTTCATGCAAATTGGATTTGAATGTAAATTCCTCTTTATAAGCTTTTATTTGTAACTATTGGCAGGGAAATATGTAATCACCCCTCTGAGAACAGGGAGAAGGCTGCGAACGCCTTGTACTAACAGCAGAGCCTTTCTCATTATTCTATATGTTCAAATGATTTATGTAGTCGCTAAGTTAGCCTGTAATTTATCTTTTAATGCAATAGTCTATACTCGGGCAAATATTTACAAAGTAGATGATACAGATTTTCTATACACAATCCAAACAACCTATTCTTAAAAAAAAAAAAAAAGAAAGTAAATTGGACCCGTGGACTCGGCCCGAATCGACCCGTTTAAAACGGACCGGGTTAGGTCCGGTTCCAAATCTCAAAATTCATATACCCGGCTCGGCCCGGCCCGTTGCATTTTAAAACGGGTCGAGTCCGGTTCCTACAAATTTGGGCCCGGCCCGGTCCGTGCCCACCCCTAGAAGAAACAACAGAAATGTACTATAAGGTGAAAGAAGATAGAGAAAGAGATGCAAAGCTGGTAGAATGCGATGAACAGTAATGGAACAATTTGACAGAAGAAGAGCTGCATAACATCGACAACATGATGGAAGCATAGGAGCTGGTAGCAAATTAGCATAAGTTGAATAACATCATGTAAAATAATGTATTCCAGACGGAAATGTCAACATCATTGTGGATCCCACTATAATAATAAAAATGGCATAAGAGTAAATAGAGAAAAGAGTTTGATCCATTATAGACTTTTTATACACAAAATGTTATTTTGATTAAGAATGAATAGTGTCAAACCCCTTTACATTAAAACTTCCTTTTTTTTTACTCCATGGAAAATTCATGAACATTGATTTGAAAGGGGCGGTCATACGTTATGTTGTTTATATTGCGGTCTCTTTGTCTTTTTACTAACATATTAACGCCTAAGAACTACATATTTATACGATTCACTTTTCCACATGTATAATTTAGTCCTTTGGGTGTGATTGTACTTTTCATTACCGCCCCCTCTTCTGGGAACATCGATATTAAATTGTTGGTTATATTTGGTGGTCTGTTACAAAAGAACGACTTCATTGTCTTTTTACTAACTGATTAATCTTTAAGCACTTTAGAAGACTCAAATTATTTTCTTGTCACAATTTGTGCAATTAAGGTACATCTCACATCATTCCGAGATTAACAAGTGTATATGAATCTTTGAATGGGTCAACCTCCTCATACTGCCCAAATCAATATGCAAACAATGAATACAACCCCAGAAAAGCAAAACCTTGCTTTTATCCTCCTTTTCTTTTAGATGATTTTCCTTTTAATAGTTGCGGCATCAGGCACCAATACGCTTTCTTTAATATGAGAAAGATATAAAAGTTAATCGATTTTAAAAAAAAAAAAAAAATTGTATGTTATATTGTTAGATTGTTAATTCAAATTATTACTCAAAATTTTTAATTGTATGAGTGTGCGGTAGTTACCAGAAGCGTATATCATTATAGGCTTTTTAGTCAAAATGAACCATAAGATTTGCATAACGCCTCACTTTGGTCTTTTAGATTTGAAATCTATAGAATTTGTGTCTGAGTTTGTCTACAATAAATTATTTTGGTCATTCTAGAAAAAAAATATTCAAAAAATAAGGATAAAATGACAAAATGCCCCCAATTTTTGTCAAATTATTTTGGCTTATTGTTTACTAGATTGAGGGTATTTTTATTATTTTGACCCTTATTTAACATAATTTTTCACCAAAGGTCTAAAATGATTGATGATGGACAATCTCAGTGACCACTTCTATTGAATTCAAATTTCGGAGACCAAAGTGAGGAGTTATGCAAATCTCAGGAACCATTTTGGCTAAAAAACCATCACTATATAGCAAATGCTTATAAAAATTGTTAATGCAAAGTTTTTTCACGTACATGTGCAACCTTGAGAATAGTCATTAATTCAGTAGAAAATGTGAGTAAAATCCAAATAAAGTCGAAAAATACAAGAATATACGATATGGATTAGAAATAAATAAATTACAAAAGTTAAGATAGAAAGGTGGAAATCAATTAGCTAGGGTGTGGACATGAAAGATGCACAAAGATAAACTTAATAACGATATATTCAATGCCACATACAAGATACGATAAGATAAAAATGAGCAAAGGGTTCGCACAATAATGCTTGATTTTTTTTTTATGTAAAAATTCTCAGGCAGAAATATTTCAGAATATGTTCTTGCTAGGGTTTAGTCGGTGATCATTTTGGACTTTGAAATCCATCTTAACTGGGTGATGTTAACTGCTGCTGGGCAGGAATTTCATAAATCCTATCCAGTCCTTCTCAAAATGAAACATTTTCTAAAGAAACTCAAATAAACAATAAGGCATATTGGCATATTATTATGGTATTTTCTGGCCAAACAATGCACTGCCTTACCCTGGAAGGCTTTGAACTTAAAAAACGTTCAACATCTAATGCTCGCACACCATGTTAAACAACTACTAGACTCAAACAACTTACATACTGTTAGAGAATAACAACGTATGCGAATTCGAAGCTAACATGCTCTCCCTCATTCAATAAAAGTCGTAGCTACAGTTTTACTAATTAAACTAAACTACCCTCTCCAAAGTCGTCTCTGCTTTAGTATAAGGTGGAGGAAAAATTCGGGTCCAGATATGGAGTCCACGTCAAGGTCTTCGAACCCAGTTCGAGGGTCTAGGGGAGAGAATTTTTTAGTGTGACTGGTACATGGGATGGTACACTACGTGTCACTAAACAAATGGTGGGATATGTGTGCTAAAAAGTTAATAACTTAAAAAATAAAATTTATCACCATTCCTATTAAAACACGTGGTGTACCACTTGTATTTCCGTCATAACTAAAAATTTCTCGGTCTAGGGTAACGATCTGGGATTCTGAAATCGAGTCTTATTATGTCTATGGCCTCAAATAGTTCGAGTAAAAAATTTCCGTTTGGAGAGAAAGATACAGAGGGAAATGCAAACCTTAGATATCAATGAGTCACCCTTTTTCCTTTTATTGGAATATCACGGCACTACTATTCCACCATTACCATCACCCAACAAGTTAATTAAGGAAAACATTTGGACCTAAATCTAAAATGTTATCTAAGCATCACACACCTTTGCTTCTTCTTCTTTCTTCTACTACTTTTTAATAAAAAAAATTTCTGAGTTGCGTGAAGACTAAACTACATATTCTATTGAATATTGTCATATATTCTTCAGACGCGTATCAACAGTTTCCTCCATGCATACTGTACAAGTTCTATGGAAGTGGTAGCCATGTTGAATGCAGTGGCCTACTTGAATTGCAGTGGGAATTCAACCCAGGAGATATTTAGAGAAAAAAACAGAAAATTCTTCCCGAAAATATAGAGAGAAGAAATAAAATTGAATTTTATAGAGAACATGAAAGATATTGTCACGGTGCAATGTCATCAAATATAACCAGACATGATCGTGGCCAAATGAATGTCAACAGTGATACACATGAAAATCAAATTAGATTTTCTTTTTTAGTTTTTTTTTTTTTTTTTTTTTTTTTTTTTTTTGTTTTCATGTGAATCCTTCTTCCTCTCTCTCCTACGTACCACACTTCCTCTACATTAATTCTTGATATAACGATTAAACAGACCATAATATAACAAGATATACTCCAAATGATGAAACATTACTGCTTAAATAGTGATAGGAGATTGTCTGTTTTCTATTATAAAGTTATGAATTTTGTTTATCTACATAATATAACAAGATACACTCCCAACAAGATTGCTTGCTCCAAAATCGAAGAGGCACCGCCCTCCGAATCTCGAGAGCCAGACTCCCAACATGATTACTTTCTCAAAAATCGAAGAGACACTGCTCCCCGAATCTCGAGAGCCAGACCCCCAGCATGATTGCTTTCTCAAAAATCGAAGAGGCATCGTTCTCCGAATCAATCGAAGAGGCGCTGGCTTTCTCAAAAACTGGGCTGCTCAGAGACCACGAGGGCCGATCTCAGAAATCAAAGAGGCACCTTCTTTTCTAGCCTTGTCAGCACCTGTCACACGCACACTCAGCTTTGCGGAAATTATGGGCATTCTATCGAAGACTTCTGGTGAAGTAGAAAGCACATGAATCTTACTGTTCAATCACCCACTTCCCACACGCAACAATAGCTCATGGGTACCACAGATAACTTTGTCAAAGTCTCTGCCAAAGTTGAGCACGTGAAGCTTGCAGCTCCCACTACATCGCTCTGATCAAGAAAGGTAAAAGAATAGCAAAGAAACAGCACTAACAAAGTTTAGACACATAAATTTTGAAGGTCTAGCTACCATATTATTACCCACAAGGGTAAAGGAACAGTACCACTGCTGGATAATTGGAAAGTCCCTGTGTGTCAACCTCCGTGCTTCGTGGCAAGGTAGACTAGCAAACATGCCCAACCTTTACTCACATCCGAGAAAACACTCCCAACAAGATTGCTTACTCCAAAATCGAAGAGGCACCGCCTTCCGAATCTCGAGAGCCAGACTCCCAACATGATTACTTTCTCAAAAATCGAAGAGACACTGCTCCCCGAATCTCGAGAGCCAGACCCCCACCATGATTGCTTTCTCAAAAATCGAAGAAGCATTGTTCTCCGAATCTCGAGAGCGAGATACCACATACCACTTTTTCAAAGTGCTCTGACAGAGTTAAAACATGTGAAGCTGGCAGCTCCCACTACCGTGCTATGACCAAGCAGGGTAAAGGAATAGCATTACTACTTGTTGTTAGGGAGACTCCTATATATGTCGACCTCCATCCCCAACGGACAGGCAGACCTGCAAAAATGCTCAACCCTTCCTCATATCTGAGAGGGCACTCCCAACGAAGCCTTTCGAAATATTCAGCTTTCTTTCCCCCCGATAATACCTCTGCAAACAAGCTATACTAGAGCAAGAATATCTCATATCATCAGGGTTAAAAGCAAGAGTATCCCATATCATGCTTTTTCCCTGTCTTTTCCTTTGGCCTTGTTTTTACCTGCAAGACAAGGAGAAAGAGAGCAATCAGTCAGCACTTGAAATCAAGCTCCCAGCCAGGAACTGACAGCCTGGAACCCCTTACCTGATTACTTACCTAGCATTGCTCTCGAGTACTCATCTTCAACATCTTATGTTGCCAGGGAAGATACCGCATCTGCTTGAGGAACAGATAGGGCAAGTGCGAAGGATACAAGGAAGCATGTGGAGACAAGCGTAACAGCACACGTGCCGATCCATCCATTACTCTGTCAAAAGCAAAAGTATCCCATATCAGCAGGGTCGAACGTACTCTAGATTTGATGGACTTGTTTTGACCCTCAAATTCTTCAGTCGGCCTTATACTCTGGAGGAAACCAGAAAACCCTCCAGCTCAGTTCAAGAATAAGCCTGTGGAAAGTTACTTCTTTAAAAGCAAAAGTATCTCATATCATCCCTTCTCATTTTTCTTCTCTTTATCCTTCATGCTGCTGCAAGATGGGGAGAAGGTGAACAATCAGCCGGAGCTCTGATTGCTTACCTTGTCTGTCACCTCTTTCAGCAAATCCCCTAGCTCGGCGACTTGGGGGACTCCTACTACATGGTTTGTATCGCGCTTGACCAAGCCTGAAACTACAAGTAAGCTTCAAGTGAAATTGATACATTACCTTGTGCATCTCCACCAGTTAAAGATACCACCCTTGGATGGAGGAAGAGTACTTCCAGAGAAGCTGCCACATCTACCTATGAGACAGATAAGGCAAGTCGATACCACACTCCGATACTTAGAAGTTTCGTGATTACGAGATCATTCTCCCACAATATTTCCTAATGTCATTTGTACTCTAATGTCATTTGTACTAAATCATTCACTTGTACTCACTAAAAGAGAGCTTGAACCTATGTACTTGTGTAAACCCTTCACAATTAATGAGAACTCTTCTATTCCGTGGACGTAGCCAATCTGGGTGAACCACGTACATCTTGTGTTTGCTTTCCTATCTCTATCCATTTATATACTTATCCACACTAATGACCGGAGCAATTTAGCGAAGACCACAAAAAGCGTCCAGCATGTTGTGTGACCGTCGTAGGCCACTGAAGCTCAAGGGAAAATTTTATAAGACGGCAATAAGGCCAGCGATGTTGTATGGCACAGAATGTCGGGCGGTGAAATATCAACACGTACACAAAATGGGTGTAGCAGAGATGAGGATGCTTCGTGGGATGTGTGGGCACACGAGAAAGGATAAGATTGAGAATGAGGATATCCGAGGTAAAGTAGGAGTAGCCGAAATTGAAGGAAAGATGAGAGAAAATCGGTTCCGGTGATTTGGACATGTGCAAAGAAGGCCGACTGACGCTCCGGTTCGAAGATGTGACTACGGGACAGAGGTTCAGGGCCGAAGGGGTAGAGGAAGACCTAGGAAAACTTTGGAAGAGACTCTAAGAAAAGGCTTAGAGTACTTGGATCTAACGGAGGACATGACACAAAACCGAGCGCAATGGCGTTCTAGGATTCATATAGCCGACCCCACTTAGTGGGAAAAGGCTTTGTTGTTGTTGTTGTACGTAATTATAATACTTGTCGCAAAAAACTGAGAGTCAACAAGGGAACCTCAATGGTCTCGATTGTTAAGGATAGTGAAGGACTACCATATCACAATGCACTCAAGGCACCAGATTAATACTTAGCTTAGCTGTTAAGTATTGGTAGTTATAGTTTGTTATGTAATAATGATGATCCAACAATGGGTGGATATTTATGTGTGTATATCAATTGTAAAGTGTACGATGAGAATTCATTCTTCACATTCTCAATCTCTCTCTACAATTTCTCTCTCTCTCCAAGTTTTTTTTATTTTTTATTTTATCTTTACAGAAACGTGAACTTCTACATGGTCTTAGAGTCAGGTAATTTCACGTGTGAAGTCCAACAGCCACGTATGCTCCACGTCACCCAATTTCTGTTGTTCATGCGCTAGGTTTGAAAATTTGTCACACGTTAGGGGGCGTATTGAGAGTAATAATCCTAGATCAGGAAAATTAGGGATCTTGCATGTGCTTATAAGTAGTTGGACTACTCCCGATATTACTACTTGATTTTATGGTGAAACCTCAACTTTCTTCATTGATTTCAAGGTTGCTGGTCCAAATTAGAGGTAGTCAAACTTGCCTACGTGGAGTAACCTGCAAAATATGAACGGAAATGGTTATCCGAGGCACATCGGCATAGTGGCTATCAACGATGCTCCGATGATGAAGTCACTACGGATTGAAGGATGGAGATGGGGTTTAGGGCAACAATATGACTTACCTCTCTTTGTTGAGAGAGCTGGTATTTATAGAAGAGCAAATCTCCTGGTTTTATGAAAAACCTCTTGTGATTAAGGGGGAGAAAATCTCTTTATTTCTCGGACGGCTCTGTTAGCTGGGCAGAGGACCAGCTACACCACAGGACATGTCTTTGACCATCATGATTCAGGAATTGTTGGAATCTTTAGTACCGGCTTCGAATCTTCTGACCAATGCTTGGGATGAGACAACATTCCTCTTAGTCGACTAATGGTCTTTGAAAATGACCCAACCTTCAAAATAGTTTCTGAAATTGAAAATCGATCAATGTAGTTCTTGAAAAAATAAATAGGTGTCAGAAATCAATATAGGTATTTTGTCACAATTCTTTCAAAAATTTCATTATATGCTGATGTAGCACATAAATGGGTATCATAAGAATTAATGATTTTTATCACAAATGGTCATTGAAATTGACCTACATCATCAAGATGGTCTATGAAATTGAAACGATCAATGAAATTGCAAATAAATGTGGTCTTGTCACAATTCTGTCAAAATTTTGTTAGGTGCTGATGTGGGTTTAATAATTTAATAATTAATTAAAAAAGTTGTTTCATAATACCTTTTGCATAGTGAGATTATCTCAAGGCAGAGCTCGTCTATGTCACCAACATCACCTGGGAATTCCTAAGAAACTCTTCAAGATTAAGGTTGTGAGGTTGTCAATCGCCTAAATGTTGATGGTGATGTCACATAAGTCATCATCAATCCACACCGTGACTAAAGGTGGTCTCGATGCTAGTCCAATCAGATAAGAGACAACAAAGGCTACTGTAGATGAAAGTTGAGGAGTGTGAGATGGGATCAGAGGTGATTGCGGGATTGGGTTTTTAGGTTGGCAACTTTTTTAATTAAGTATTAAATTATGAAACTTATTTCTAATTTATTTTTAATTTAATTAGACTTGTGGGATTCATTTATGTGCCACATCAGCACATAACATAATTTTGATAGAATTGGGACCGAAAAATGACATTGATTTGAGACCCTTATTTCTAGGACTACATTGATTGTTTTTCAATTTCAGGGACCATATGTGATAAAAAAATGACTTGTGGAACCTATTTATGTGTCACAATAGCACATAACAAAAATTTTGATAGAACTGTGACAAAAGACTACATTGATTTGCGGCACCTATTTTCAGGGACTACATTGATCTATTTTCAATTTTAGGGACCATCTTGATGGTGTAGGCCAATTTCAAGGATCATTTGTGATAAAAAAACTTTAACATTTTTATATGCCAATAAGGTGTTTTTTTAGATCATCCAGGTTGTTCATCCTCTTAGGATACCGAGCTAAGCTAATTAGTGCTTGAGTGGATATTTAATCATGGGCTTAGTGCAATTGAAGGCCCAAGAAAGCAAAAAATAGAAGGAAGATTGGGCTTAGATAGTTGGCAGCCCAGGAAGAAATGAAAATCATTTTTGCCAAGATATAGGCAACAAGCCTTTGTGAGAAGTGACAAGTGACAAGTGACAGAGGGCAGTTCACCCTGAGCAAAAAGTACTTTTCTGGGGCATGAACAGGTAAATAACAAAAGTAGATGGTGACTCACCATACTCTGGAGGCCATCACCAAAAGGGGAGGCTTGGACAGTCAGGCTAGAGAGTCTATAAAAGCAATGAAGAACACAAGGAAGAAGAACACTCAACCAATCAATCAAAAGACATTCAACTCTGCATTAAGCAATAAACCAGAAACCTTTAGTTTGTTCAAACTTTACCCTTTTAGTCGTAGGTCCACCATAAAAAAGTCATCTTTTGTCAAGTTTTAGAAGCTCTGCTACTTTTCCCCTATGTTGTAGTATCGAATCTCTTTAGTAAACCGGGTTTATATTTTATTCTCCAAAGATTACCACTCCTGTAAAACACAAATAAAACTGGTTGCAAGAAGACGAACCTTGCCTGACAATCTTGCCTGATTCTCTTTTGTTTGTATTTACATAAAGTAGATCTGTTGTTTATGCATATTTCATTGGATCCTATATCATTTTGGACTGTTTTTCATTCAAAGTTTCATCTAAGATTAATCTTGCTAAACTAATTAACCTTGCTTCTTTATTGTTAGCCTAAAACTATAACTAGAGAAATAATTTGAAGGGCCCTGAACTCCTTTTAATTGGACATATGATATTAGGAGTAAAAGTCCTTGTTTACAAGGCAAGAAAAAGAACTTTATACACTTTTAACCCATCTGTAAACAATCCAACTAAGAAGTCTAAAATACTTGTGGTGCAAGTTATCAATCCATTTAATAACCAAAAAAGAACAATATGTTATACAAAGATAACGGTGGCACGCTCATACCCATATTAGTTTTGATTGAGAGCCTCAAGGCCTCACAAAGGCCCCACAAATGCACCATTCAAACTAATAACAAACTCATATTGTAGTACACCAAGCAACAAACATTGTCCGACATGCAAGACCTAAGGGAGTTGTGCGAGGGACAGATTTAGATTGAACATAATTTTGGCACGCTCGGTAGGACCTATCTTGTAATATTGTATGCCAAGACGAAGGAAGGATTAAACGTTCAGGTGGAAGGTGGAATTTGGGCAACCTCTTTGTTCAACAGAAGCAAACATGACAGATTGCCCATAAGACTTTCCTTCACCACACAACCTCGGGATCTTAGAGAGTCCGACCTTTTCTGAGAAGTCGGGTGGGAAGATCACTAATGAAGATTTGCATAACCATCTATCTAGGAACCAAGGGAGAGGTTAGCAGGTTGTGCTCCTTAACAGGAACGCTACAAAGAAAATTGGAGTTAGAGTACTCCATACCAAAATATGGTTATGCCAGTGAAAGAGTCATGGAGGCAAGCCTAGAAAAGGAACCAGCAATTCCTCAATTTCACTTACTTGAAGAAAAGAAGAACAAAGGGGAAAATGAAGGAAGGGGCTGAAACCGGTCGGCAAGAATACCCTAAAGAGGAGTTTCAAGAGATAGGTTTGCCCGATCTTCTACCAGCACCACCAGATGTTAGAAGGAAAATCGGGCAGAAAGGAATAAAGATCGGTGCATCTAACTCAGTGGGAGAAACAAATGGAAAAGGCTTATCCACAACTAGAGGCAAGCCTCTTCCTTACAGGCCACCATCATTGGTTAATAAAAGAGAAGGAGAAGCTAAATGGAGGCAGCCCGACATACATAGTGAAGCTTTCTCGGGCATCGATCATGGCTCAAAATGGGAGACTTTTTATCCCCCATACAATAATATGGCCAATCAACAACTTAGGAATGAGTTGGTAGAATTGAGAATGATGGTGGTACCGAATGGTCAACCTCAAGCCCGCTTGATGTTTAGAATAACATATCAGAAGCCTTATCTTGAATATGTTGATGAGCATAATCTTTTTCCTCTCAATTTCAAAATGCCCGCATTCTCAACTTTCAGCGGGGAAGATTGTAATGTATCTTTCAGAGATCACATTTTTAAATTTTTGAATCACTATGTGGCGTTCGAGGGCAACCCCAACTACAAACTGAGATTGTTTGGGAACTCAATGGTGGGTTTGGCTTCCTAATGGTACTCTCTATTACCCCTTAATTCCATTGCTAACGGGGGGCAAATTGAGATGGCATTTCATGAGCAGTTCTATGGGGTGGAACTTGAGATGACTATTAATGATCTAGTGGAAGTGAAGCAGTATGAACATGAGTTTACAGATGATTTCATGATGAGGTTTAGAAAGACCAGGATGAGATGCCAGTTCCCAATCAACCATGCTTAACTCATAGTCATTGCCCAGAAGGCTCTGAGACTACCTCTGAGGAAAAAGTTCTATGATGTGCAGTTTAACGAGCTTCAGAAGCTAGTAATTGCGGCCACTAAGTATGAGAAGCTATTGACAGAATAACATCAAGTGAAGCTTTCATCTAAAGTACCTACTTTTTATAAAAATAAAGCACCAATACATCAATTGGAGTTTGAAGGCCTAGAGGCAAGGAAAAATGATAGCAGCCTGGGAGAAGGGATAGAGTTATGTGCTGCAAAGATGGCCACTCATTTCAAACCTTTAATGGTGAAAGGATTGAATCAACCCATCAATGACCAGAAGATCGTGATGAATGATGGAAGGTTTGTACCCATGAAACCTCTAAAGTATCAATCATATTCCTTTAACTTAACTAAAGCAGTGGACATCTATGAAGAACTAGTAAGGGCTCGGGTAATCTTGCTCGACAGCATTACGAATATGCCTAAACCTGAAGAACTCAGAGGGAAAAAAATATTGCAAGGTCCACTACACCTTCAATCACTCAATTGCTAATTGTGTGCAATTCAGATATTGGATCCAAGACCTTATAGTCAAAGGGAAATCATTGCTAGAAAAACCCCAGGCCAACATGATGATTGACACAAATCCATTCTCTGAAGCCCCAATCAACATGATAAATCTCAATTGAGTTAAGAGGGGGAAGGGAAAAGTTACCTTAGATGAAAGAAGAGAAAGAAAGCAGACACGTAGGCCAACAGAAGGCACTAGAAGGTTGCCCGACATGCCCTAAACAGCTATGGTCAAATGAGTGGTTTTGTGTAGTAGATGTCAATGTGAATGTAAGCTCGAGGTACCAGCATCAGGTGCCATCATTGATCGAGAATTGGTCAAAAGGAAAGAGGTGGAAGAATAGGATGTCGGCAGAAGTATTCTCTAGGATATTAAAGAGGCTACTAAGAATGTGTTCCAGAGCCTAAGAGTCTACCTGAAGTGTTTAGAAACTTTGAAGCCTCTGAAGAAGTGAAAAATAAAGATGTGAGGTTACCATGCTAGGTGGATGTTAAGACTCCCCAACCAACCAATCACGGCAGCATGGGACAAGGAAGGCTAGAAAGAACCATGAGCCCGATACCACCAGTTACAAAGGTGAATTCAGCCCGACTGGGCCGAAAATGGTACATAATGGGCAAAGACGGAATACCTATCAGAGAAATGGGGGCATCCATGATAAGAATGATTCAGAGGCAACACAAGGCTCATATGAACTTACTAAAAATTCCTACTATTTCAAAGGCTTTTAAGAATATTAAGTTAGAGGAGTTTACCCAAAGAGAAGAGAGATGACCTAATTGGAGAAGTAGGAAAAAAGTAGAGAAGGCTAATAGCAAGGCTGAAGGCGAAGGGGATCATGTTCCACAAACCCTTCATCCAGGGAAATATAGAGTATTAAGAAGAATGCAAAAAAGCATGGTGATGGTACTTACACCAGGTTGGAATCCAAAGCCTATTTGTTTTTTAACCATTTCTCCTGAGAGAAGGGTGCCTCCACCATCACATGAGGATATTCCCTTTTGGACTCTAGAACAACTACATGATTTCAACACAATAGAAGAAGATGAAGTGCCTGAGTTGATGTTAAGAAAAGATGCCCAAGCCTGGATGGACCGATTTCTGTGCTAGATTGGGGAGAAGAAGGAAAGAACACCTGGACCTAGCAACTTTCATGTAAACATGACCTATATGTTGTCCTCCATGTTCTGTGCAGAACCAAATCAACCAGCTGTTATGGAGGATGATTATTTGGCACAAGAGCCAATGATGGCTCTTGTTAATATTGAAGAGGTTAGTAAGGAGAAGTTAAGCCTCGTAGACTTGCCCAACCCCATATAAAAAGGGCCCGAGAGAGTTTATTATGAGAAAATGGTATTAAAAAAAATCAAGTTTGGCCTTGGCAAACCATCTAAAGCCCATATATATGACAACTCATTTAGAAGGGGTCCCTTTTAAAAAGGTGTTGATAAATGGGGGGCAACAGTTAATGTACTACCATTTAAATAGATAAAGAAACTTTGCAGAGGTGAGAAAGACTTTATTCCCACTGATCTCACAGTGTTTAGTTTTTCTAGGGTCATCACCAAAACACATGAGATACTGTCTTTAGAAGTAGACTTGGGATCAAGAAGATTATGTTGGCATTCTTTGTAGTAGACAACAACTTTACTTATGGGGCGTTGTTGGGAAGGGATTGGATACACCAGAGTATATACCATCTACCTTGCGTTGTTGTCTCTCATGAACCTACTACTACAAAATAAGGATTTTGGGAGATGGTGGAGGTCGAGTCATGGCTATTTCTCCCCACAACTAATATTGTTGAGGCTAATTTCTACAATCCTAATGTTAGGATCCTACAATGTCTATGTACTAACCAGAACGGCTGCCTTATCAAGGTAACGACCTAAAAACTCTTAGAACAAAGACTTTTTCTCACTTAAGAAGAATGGGACAAGCCTCATATTGTCCATGCCCGCCAACCCTAATAATAACAAACCAAAAGAGAAAGGATCAAGCAATAGCAGTTAGTTCATTAATCAAGATACTGATGAACTATGGAAAAGAACGAAGGAAGATCAAGAAAAGCTCAGCCAAGGAAATGGCAGAGTGAAGAGAATGAACTTCAGGCACCAAAGATGATCAAGGAAGAGAAATTTTGGAAGAAGAAATGAAGGCAGCCATCCACATGGTAGAATGTATATATGACTTGGATTGGCCGGAGGATGAGCCCGAGGCTTCAAAGTCAATAGAATTTTTGTCTACAGAGCCCGACAGAAGGTCCGGATGAAATCTAGGGAGCAGGAAAAGGGCCACTTGCTTACCTACCCAAGGACCAAGTGGTGTAAACTGATCAGACTGCACAGCCCATAAAGTACTTTATGGTGGCATTACATGTAATAAAGCTGATGAGTCATCACCCTTAGACCGCATTCGGGCAAAGCTGTCGCTACAGGAGCCAAACCGAGTTGTCTATAAAAGGAGGAAGAGAAGACAGGATTAAGGACACTCAAACAAACAAACAAAGACACTCAAACAAACAAACAAAAACAAAGACACTCAAACAAACAAACAAAAGCACAAACTCTGCTCAAAAAGCCAGATTTGCCTTTCAAAACGAAGCTGTAGTCAGCCCAAGCCTTCATTCCCCTCGGGATAATCTTTTCTCCTAAACGTTGTAATAGCTCTGCTACCTTGTTCTAACTTGTTGTAGTATCGATTCACCCTTTTGTATTCTCATTTCCCCTCTCCACCTCTAAGCTTTCAGACCTTTGACAGAACCACAAAGACAGGGACCTGCAAGACGATCAGCCTTAATTGATAAGGTTTAATCTTGCCCGACCTGCTTTGCTCTGTCTTTGTCTTCTCTTTCTTTAAAGTCTAGCAATATGTTGTATATTTTTAGTTATATGCAAGTTGTTTCTAGCAAAATCACGATGACAAAGCTTTCTCAATACTTGGATCCGATTTAAATATATCTTCAATGCTTAAATCAGATCTAAGTCCTAAGCCCGCAGGCTATGAATCTGATTAGTTTAAAAGTCCTTGGCCTCAAGGCATAAAAAAGAACTTTATGTGGACTTAACCCATCCACGACAATCCTTGATAAACGAGAAGTCCGAAGTTACTTGGGGCGCAAGTAATCGACCTACCTTCTAGTTTTCTTTCTATTATATCATGATTATCATAGAACGCTTAAGCATGGGATGGACTCTAATGGGAAGCCTCAAGGCCTACACCTAAGGCCTCACAAAGGCATCCATTTGGATTCATCCCATTCAGCGATCTCAAGAGTCTAAGTAAAGAATGAACTCTGATGGGAAGCCTCAAGGCCTACACCTAAGGCCCCACAAAGGCACCCATTTGGGTTCGTTCTATTCCTTGGATTCGGGTAATCAGAAATATAATAGTTAGAAAACTCCTACAATCACGAGAATAAATATGATGCGTTCGAGCACTGGTTTACTTATTGATGGGAAGCCTCAAGGCCTACAGTTAAGGCCCCACAAAGGCACCTATTATAACTAACACGGTTTCTTGGATACATACATATATACAATGAAAGAACGACAACCATTTTACATCTGCCATGCTAAAAATGGCAGTGGCACGCCTGAGCACCTAAATGTTAACCTTGATTGTGAGCCTCAAGGCCTATACCTAAGGCCCTACAAAGGCACCTCTCAAAGTTAACGATGTCCTTCTCTTTCAGCCTTGCCCGAAGAGCCTTGCCCGAAGAGTCTTGCCCGACGAGACTTGCCCGACGAGACTTGCCCGACAACGCCCAGAAACGAAGCAGAAGCCCGACAGCAGCCCTCAACCGGCGCCAACCTCCAGGGGAGCTGTGTGCTCGTCGGTCAGGAAACATCCCCAACGGAAATTCCTGCCACGAACACTCCCTTTAACTGGACATATGATATTATGAGTAAAATTCCTTGTTTACAAGGCAAGAAAAAGAACTTTATATAGACTTAACCTATCTGTAAACAATCCAACTAAGAAGTCTAAAAAACTTGTGGCGCAAGTAGTCAATCCATTTAATAACCAAAAAAGAACAATTTGTTATACAAAGAAAATGGTGGCACGCTCAGACCCATATTAGTTTTGATTGAGAGCCTCAAGGCCTAACAAAGGCTCCACAAAGGCACCATTGAAAGTAATAACAAACTCATATTGCAGTACAACAAGCAGCAAATCTTGCCCGACGTGCAAGACCCATGGGAGTTGTGCGAGGGACAAATCTAGCTCGAACAATTAGTTCTGCCATTCTTCCTTCTGGAATGGTCCTTCATGTGTTCCAAGCCATCCACCAAGTCCACCATCCAACTGTTTCCGACCTATTTCTTGTTTCAAGTGGCCACTTCTTATTGGGATGCTACCTATATCTGCGGATGAGTCCTTGTGAGCCATATTACCTTTTTCTTGGTCCCTTGCTTCAGGCTTGCTTCCACATGGCCTCCTCCTATTAGGTGCATTGGGTTGGAAAGATATACATATCAACAATACTCTTCCAATTATGGCAATAGGGATGACAATTTTCCCCATGAATTCGGATCTCCAAAGGGCTTTGCCCCTAATGAGTCGGGTATGAAGGATATTTTCAAATATAGTGTTTGGTTGGGTGAGGATGCTATTTTAACCTTCGATCCAACCCACCAACCCCACCTCGTTTGGAATATATGTTATAAAATAAAATAAAAAAATGTAGTTTGCTTCCAACTCTTTCACGAAAAATAATTTTGCGATTTGATTAAGAAAGCACTTTAGATGATCGAATTCGCTATTCATAATTATTAATTTTTTTTATGAATAGTCTAGATTTTTCAGGTTGAATATTTTATTTAAACACTACATATTAATAGAACTCCGGTTGTCAACTAAAACTCAACAAAACTACTATTCTAACCCTCTGATTAAAATTGACTAAAAATAAAAATTGTGAGCAATTTAGTAATCACAAGAATACAAATTTTGTTGTTTTTATTTTATTTTTATAAAGCATCACCTACATATGATTTTAACATCTCTAATATAAAAAATAAAATAAAATAAAATAAAAACCTCTCACCCCATTCTCACGTTCTCTCTCACTCTCTTCCTCTCTCCTTTCATTTAAAAATAAATAAAAAATATTCACACACACTTTGTGAGTGGGCATATGCTAATTCTAATTATAATTTTTTATAGCATATGCCCACACACAAAGCATATGGAGGAAAAATACATACGAAGATGAGGATGGTAATCATTGAACCATTGACATCCCTACTCCTAAACCCAACTCCTCAATTCAAACACATTGTGCGAATTACTGATTAGTATACATGTCATTAGACCAGTTTAGTCCGATACGTTTTACATCCTTAGACCATCTCCAATCGAAGGGTCCAGAGGGCCAGAGGGCCAAAAATAGCCCAAAAATCGTCTCCAACCGAAGGTCAGGCCAAAGAGTTCGTGGGCCCCACTAGACAAAAAAGGGCCAAAGGGCCAACCGGGAAACCCAAATGAGCCAGCCAGCCGGCCATAGGGAGGGCCACATGCTGACATCATGATGACGTCATATTTGATTTTTTTTTCTTTTTTTCTTTTACATTAAGTAACATGAAACAACATTAAACAATATTAAACAACATTAAATAACATTAAGTAACATTAAACAACATAAAAAAATTAACAACATTTTTAAAAACATTTAACAACATGAAAATTATTGACAATCCATAACATAAAATTATTGAGGTAATTTAATTTAAGTAACCATAGTAATTCAATTAAAATAATAAATTATGTTTCGTCCTATGGCTCTTTGGCAATTGGTTGGAGATAGTTTTTTGTGACAGGGCTATGCTTGGCCTGACCCTCAGTTGGAGACGGTAAGAAATGTGGTCATGCACTGTTCATTAAAATATTAATTTCTTGGAGGATCAGAGGATTAAAACGAGCTCATTGACTCTCCTTCGGTTGGAGATGGTCTTAGAGCCCTTGAAGAATGATCCAACTACATGACTTTGGGCCTTACTTGATGTTCATGTAAAGCCCATTAGCAGCAAAAGTGAGAACAAAAGCCAACCCAATTTCCGAACCAAACTCAAGATTAAAGAGGATCGAACGGTCCACAGCATCCTACAAAGACCATAAGAAAAACCCTAATCCTCCGCTACCATTTTCTCTTTTCTTCAAAGCTCCGCCTCCTCGGAAGTCCTCACACATCACACACTTCACCAGAACCAAAAATGGTGAGCTCTCCCTTCTCATCCATGGCGTTTTCCTCCTCTATATTCTCTCTCAATGCGACTTCGTTTCGTTCTTATTTTTTTGTCTCACTCTGTTTTGTTTGTGTTTTTTTGGACAGCCTTTCAAGAGGTACGTCGAGATCGGAAGGGTGGCTCTCGTCAACTACGGCGAGGACTATGGGAAGCTCGTCGTCATCGTCGACGTCCTTGACCAGAACAGGGTACCCTTCTTCCTTTTTTGTACATCATAATTTCATTTTTACTTTTTTGTAAATAATTTAGAATTGCATTCCTTTTTTTAATTGCCTGTAATTTTTTTTCTTCAGATTTATGCTTGATTTGTGGTTTTATATGATATTTATTTTAATAAATTTATGAAATGAGTATTGGGAATTTGTGTTTTTGTATGTTATGATAAGTTAAATCAAAGCTTCTGTTAGACCTAAGGGCGTGTGAATTTTCACTGTGTATTCGAATGCGGTTAGGGTTTTCGGAATTTGTATCGCCCGCGTTGTTGCTTTGTATTTCTGTACTGAAATCTGCTTCAGTGGAGTTCCCTTTTAGAAGGAGCATCGACGGTTATTGTTGAGAAGCTCATACCATACATAATGTTAAATCTCTATTGAAAATGCAAATGTGGATCCAGTTATTATTTCTGAAGCTTTACGCTCTTTGCACAATTTTTTATTGTCCCTTTTGAAGTTGTTTTTTTAATCTGGGTTTTTGTTAATATTTCAGTTGGTGTCAGGTTGCGCTCCAACTTGATCTTGTTCCCACCTCTCATGTGTGTATTTGATTTCGTAATTCTGCTTTTTGTCTTTTGTAGGCTCTTGTCGATGCTCCTAATATGGTGAGGTCGCAAATGAACTTCAAGAGGCTTTCACTCACTGACATCAAGATTGATATCAAGAGGGTGCCCAAGAAGAAGGAATTGCTTGCCGCAATGGAAGCTGCTGGTACACTCCATTATCCATAAATAACGATAGTCTTGTTTTCATTCCCGCGCCTTTGTTTTCTTTTCATAATTGTATGTATGTTGGCAGATGTGAAGAAGAAGTGGGAGAACAGCTCATGGGGTAGAAAACTGATTGTTCAGAAGAGAAGAGCATCTCTCAACGACTTTGACCGATTCAAGCTCATGTTGGCTAAGATTAAGGTTGGTTATGCTCCTTATCATGACGTTATTTATCTTTATCATTTAGATGATTACTGTTGTTTTCTTGTCCTTGTCATGTTGAACCATCCCAAACTAACATATTTCCCTGATTTGCAGAGGGCCGGACTGGTCAGGAGCGAGCTTGCAAAATTGAAAAAGGCTACAGCTTAAGCAATTTCGGTCGTGAAGTTTACAATTTTGTTATGGAATCTTTTCAATGTACTCTGATTGTAATCCCTTTCTTTATCATGGATCGAATTTAGTTTTCAAGAGCAGTTTCCAATATTGTTGACAAATGGGGAACTTTTTATTGGATGAATTTTCTGTCTTAACTGCATTTTGCTGTCGTCTTGATGTAGATTCATTCTTGAACAGCGTCTGAAATCTGTTTTGAGACCATTACTTTGCGTATTTTAGGTTCTCTGTTGCCGTTGCGCAACCAATACATGTTTGGTTGCTGCATCGCTCGGGAGTCTCTATTTAATCAACCTTGAACCAGTCTGTTTCCCAGCCTTGTGGTAAGTGCGCGAGCATAAATCCTCATGGTTACGGGTTTGAGGACTGGTATTGATGAGGAGGAAGAAGATGATGGTCTAAAGACTGTAAACCTAAAACAATTTTATGCATGTCAAATTTGCATGGCCGAATTTGTTCTTGTCACAAAGCTTATGGGATGAAAGACTGCAATGATAACTCAATCAAAATACACTTTGGTAGCAATGTTAGTGATTTCAACATTTAGTTCAGCGTCGCGGATTAGTCTGCGTAAAACAGATCGGACATGAATTCTTTCGTCTGGCCGACTCCAAAGGGCTTGAAGGACTTCCGGAGGGAAAACAGGTGCAGGCTGCGCGATCAACTGGTGGCCCTCGAATCTCAGTCCGTTCAGGCTAGAAACAAGGGACAAACGGACTATATCAGAAACATTTAATGGATGAAGGCGATGAACATCTTCCACTTTATATGCATTACACTACCTGTTGAGGATGGTCCACATATTAGGCCATTCAGCAAGCTTGAATTGCACATCCACAATGCCCTTGGATCTCTCATTTGCACGCTTTATCTCCCCGTGGGATTTACATATATGCTGGATTTGTGTCAGTGATACTGTTTCGTCGAAATTTGAAATCCTCACCACAGTTGTTCTTGGCACATCAATTCTATAGATCGGTAGAAGCTTTCCTTGCACTCGTATAGTATGTGCGGTAATTGCTATCTCTTTGGCTTCTTCTGTCTGAAATCAAGCACTCAAAAGGATGAATTCCAGAATATGATATTATGATGAGAAAGCTGATTCATTCAGTATCAGCAGCCTGGTGAAATAAATATTCACAGCGAAACAATAGTTTAACATGCAAGAGTCGGAACAATATCCACTTTTAACTTCCAAGAAAATGGGTTTATAATTTTCTTTCTTTCTTTGTTTTGGTAAACCTGATGCTTTGTTATTCAGTAAAAATACAGAAGCAAAGGGTAAATAAGCTCACCTCAAATTCCACATAAGCAACAGAGCTTGAGGAACCCAAGAAAACGCCAGATATGGCACTTCCACAGAAGTCAAGAGCTTCTTTTAGGTGATGTGAGCTTATATCATCAGTCAACTGTTTAATCACAACTGTTCGTGTGGGATTCTTTACCAATGCAGTAGGAACTTTAGGATCACCAATCAGCTTTGGAACAGTAACCTTATTACGCACATCTCTTGAAGAAGCCGCCTCAACAAAGATGTCGATATTTCTTACAGTGAGGTCAGTTTTCCCAAGAGCTTTCTGTAATCCTTCCTGGGTCTGCAATAATACCAAAGGACGGTCCAGAAAATTGTGAAATGGCTTAGATTTTGCTTAAGAGATACAATGCAACCAGCCACAATTCTATGACTTGTCTTCAGGACAACCAGAGTTAGGAACAGTTCGTCATTTCAGCTACAATATAATAAGACTCACAGTTTTCTCAATTTCTTGTAGCAGTATGAACAAAAATGTAACTGGAAAACAAAAGGACATATTTTTGGTTTAAAAAAAATAAAAGGACATTTTAACCTTAAGTAAGCATTTTGCCACATACCTTAAAATGAACCCAAGCATTTCTGAAATTGCTTCCTTCGATTAAGGGAAGTAGTTGTATCTTCACGATGTCCCCACAGCAATGAAGAACATCAACAACACTACCTTCTTTTACGTTTTTAGGCAAAAATTTCACCAATACCTTTCTTTCGAAGCCTTCCTTACCAGTTGGAAGATGGAACTGTCGGGTTTGTTTTGACTTTTTTCGAGATGCAACTTTCAAGTCATCACTGTCACTTTCAGATATGGAATATGTCTGTGTCAGGGGAGGGGTTTCCCTACATGGTTGTTCTTCACTCCCACTGACAGAGTTAGTCCCCTTGCCCATGGCATGGCCTCTCGACGAACTTTCTTTCCCTTTAGCATCACGTTTATGTGAATCAGCAAGGCTTGGAACCTTTGGAACGGAGCCTCCGTTTTTAATGATGTCATCAGACTTGTTGAGGATAGCACAGTTCTGAGGTTTATCAAATAAGGATTCCCTAGGAAGCTCCTTAATGCAGCCAATTAAGCCATTGATGCTGAATCCTTTTCCCATATCTTCTTCATCTCTAGTTGTTTCATTTGTTTCATTTAAAACTCCCAAAAGTCCATTTGAAGCCAACGAACCATCGCTCTTTCTTTCACTGGCCAGTTTTCCATCTTTTTGACCATTCATTGTCCTCATAAACATGTCTGCCAACCCCACCTTTTTAGATGATGCAGGCATTTTACCCACATCAGTACCTGCAGTAGGTGTTTGATCAAATATTGAAGTTGTTTTCTCACGTTGATGGTTTCGATTTCCAACTTCTGTGAATCCATTTGCAACATCCTTTTGCAATATCCTAGAATCTTCACCAGGTAACTGATGTGTTAAGCAGGACTGGAACTCAGTTTCTGATTTGAGAACCCCAATGTTGTCCGACATGACTTCCTGTAGTTTTCTGTGTGATTTAGGCTTGGCTTCTGATTGACCCATATCCTTGGAAGATATTTTCCGTGTTATATTCGAAGCTGCAGTTTCTGTAACACATCTTTCATCGATTTGAGAATCCATGAAGGCCTCAGATGATTGAACTAAACTTCCGCTTGCACCATCTTCAACAGTTTGACGACCAACATGTTTCTCTTTTTTATTAGATACAGCCACACCAATCAAATTGCTCAAAGATTCTTCCCCCCTTATATTTGATGACACATTTGTTGAGTTATTCTCTACATTTTCTGGACCAGCATGCTCCTTTCTAGCATCAGACACAATCACACCAGCCAAGTTCTCTGAAGAACAAAGTACACCTACTGAGGCCTGAGCTGTACCTTTAGACTTGCCAAGCTCGGTACTATCTATATGTTTATGCACCTCGACTCGTTTAGAAGCAGTAGCATCATGTACTTCAGACGAAGAGCATTCCCCAATTATATCATTTCTTAGACTCATTGAGACATTCTCCTTGAAACCGTGAGAGTCTCTTGTGATTTTTGGCATTCGAATACTACAATTGGGTTGATCATTTGCAGTGTCATGTGGACTATTCTTTGTCTTAATAACCTCCGGAACTGTCCTACCAGATGCGGAGTCAATTGCTTTGATAGTTTGTTGCTTCTGAAATCGGGGACTTCCCAGCATTCTTTCCTTCACATTAGTAAAAATGTCTTTCAGAGCATCCCAAGATCCCCCCACTTTGTTATGCATCTCCATATATCTATAAATCCAATTTTACAAAGGCTTAGCAACCAAGATCGATTATAAGATTCAGGCAAACACATTACAAATACAATTGACTGATGATGTTGCACCTTCACAACACCTTCCCACGCCAATCCCCCAAAACAAACAAATTAATTAATAACTAAAATAAAATGCAAACTACAGAAAGTACCATAAGTCGTGTATTTTTTACTTTCCAAAATATTTCAGAACGTGAGTATATGGCAAGCCTGCATACACTGCACATATTTTGCTCAACCATGCATATTTTTGCTTACGCCTATATGTTCTGCACACAATTTTCTGATCTCTATTTGGTTGCACGGACTCTCTTGAGCACTAAATGAAATTTCCCAGGAGTAATTTTTTATACCATTTGGCAATTTCTACAAAAAATGGGGAGTTCGGGCTTGCGTTTCCTATGTTTGTATCTACAATTGATTCTTCACGTGTATCATCATCCGCATTGAGACGATCACAGACTTAGGGAGACTATCTTAGACTTTAGGGTAGTTCAGAATTACTATTTTTGCATAGTTGGCACGCCACATGCTTGATGCACTCGATCAACAAGATAATTTGGTTTTAAATTTTCGGCATTGTGCACTAAATCACGGGCTTAATGTACGGGTTTTCTACAATTTGGGGTTTTTTAATGAATCGTTCTACAATTTAATGTTGGCTAATTTCATGAATTGTTCATTCCTCCACACATATAATGGAATAATAACTTTTGCTGGGTTTCAAAAAGATCTCACTTGCTGTTATCTGACTTATCAGCCGCTGCAGCTCTTCGCTCCTTCTCCTTCGAGTTCTCGGAACCCGACGATTTCTCCGCCGCACCGCTCGACGAAGAAGAACACCATCTTGTCGATATGGGAAGCGCTGAAACGGTACATATAATCGATTTTGTGAGAAAATGCGTTGGATGAAAAGTAACAAGGATGCTTTGTTGAAGTGGGTTTTACCTGTTTTGGGGAGATGATGATGATGCCATGGCTGCGGAAGAAGGAGACGAGAGAGGGCCATCTTCGCCTCCGCTCTCTTTCTTTTTCTCTCTGGTGGGAATAGGGGGGTTTTGCAAAGGTTTTTGGAAATGAATGAGGATTCTCCGGATCCTCTGTTTGTGAGGATCTTAAGGATCGTCAAATCATGTTCGTTTATTGTATATCGTACGATCGATTTTCGTCAGATATTATTTATATTTAATTTTTAATAAAAATATTTAAATTAATTTTTGACCGCATAATGTATGATAAACGAACACGATTTGAGGATCCCAGGATCCTCACAAAAAGGATCTGAAGAGGATCCTCATGGTATGGAAATTACCATTTCTATTTTCTATTTTGTATAGATATATATGTTTTTCTTTCGTGGGGAGCAATTAAAAGACTATTTGGTATTTAACTTGAATTTAATTTTTTTAATTCAAAATTCGTACTTGAAAATTCTTGTTTAGTGGAAATGTTTATACAAATTGAATTCAAAACCAACTTGAAAAAGATAGCCTATTTATTAAAAATACAAATAGCCAATTTTTAGAATTTTCAAACTCAACTTACTTTCCATTTTCAATTGAGTATCAATCAGTATAATTATCATTATTACTTAATATTACAGTCTAATTGTATTATTCTTCACTTGTAAATGAGAGGTCTTAAATTCAAATCTCGCCAAAGGCAATTTTGAACCAAATTATTATGGCTAGCCCAATGTGAGGTTTAGCTCACTCCCCCTATGACGAACCGTCCCTAATCTTATGTTTTTACAAAATTTAAAAGTGTGATTTTACAAAAATGCCCTTAGAGGCGAGGGTCTTCACTTCCGTTGACCAACATATAGCGAGGTGTATGAATTAATCCTTTAGTGTTTTCCTGAAGTACTCGACATTACGGACTCGAAGGTGTAAGCAGAAGAGGATTTTGGGTTACAGTTAAAGTTTTACAGAACTGTAAACCCGAGAAGTACTTTTGTTTAGTCACTATTTATATATTTTTATAATGTTTCTAGGGGTGTGATATCCACACACCCATTTTTACTTCTCACACACCCTTTTAATTTTCGGCCGTCGGATTGAATGAATTGAAGAAGATCAACGGATATAAATTAACAAAGAGTGTGTGGATAGCACACCGCTATATTTTATTTATCATTTAGTGATTTTTAAAAGTTGAAAAATAGAAAGAAGAAGTGGGGGAATGGGGGAATGGGGGAGAAAAGACAGAAGGGTTGCTGCCCAATCGGAGGAGAGGAAGAGAGGAGACTGACCAACCAGAGAGAAGTGAAAAGAGGGAAATGAGGGAAGGTGAGAAGGAGGGGGAAATCGGGTTTCCTCGTTGACCCGTGCGACCCGGGCGAGTATCAAGGCCAAATCCGTGTATTTTCCAGCCAATTTCCGGTGAATTGTGTTGAATCACTACCTGGAAATACCACCCTAACCCTCTCTCTTCCATTTTCATCCCAAAATTAGAAGAATTTGGTGGTATTTTGGAGGAAAAACCGACGGTGGCCCGTGTGGGTGTATGGTGACAATCCGTAAAAAATTGAAGCTAACCCAACCAATTACCACCACCCATAGGCTCCCTTCAACCTCAGGAATAAAGCCCAAGCAATGGTTGAGGCGTCGGAGTGAGTATGGAGGTCGAATTGAAGCACACCATTTTCTAGGGTTCCGGCGGGTTTGAGCGAAATTGAAGCTTTTCCCGGCCAAATTGGACTTGTACACATGTATAAAGTTCACTCTACTCATTGAGATCTTCATTCCTGTAAATTTTGGTAATTTTTGGAAATAGTTGGATTTTCCGGCGAGTCGGGGTGGCTGACCGCCACCCATGGCGGCGCGTGCGGCAGCGCATGGCCAGGGGGCTGTCGGTGTTATTGTTATGCTAAATTAGATACCTTGAGCTCAGTTTTGGTAATTATATGATGTAGGTTGATTGTTGGAACCTAAATTATCTATGTTACGTTAATAGGTCATTATTTGAATCGATTATTCGACCGTTGGATTGTTACCAAACTTTAATATGTTATAGTACGTGATATTTGAGGATCATAGGAACTTACGGATCGGGAATCCAATATACGGATCTTCCCGAATAGGATTTGTAAGTTCATAAAATAAAATATTAACCGGCACTTGGTTTTGGCAATTGGTGGAGATCCGACCGTTGGATCGTAATGGAACTTTAGGATGTTGTTTTAGAAGTATAATGTGGATCTTTGGAAGTAAGGGATCAGAATTCCATGATGCGGATCTTTCGAATCGAACTACGTAGGGATGTGTGTTATGTAAGTTGCATATTTTATTGATAAGAACTCTGAGATGTGATTTGATAATTGTTCTAGGCGACGATGGTTTGTGATGTCGCAATATTCGTGCTAGGGAGTCGTAGTGCGGACCTCAGGTGATGGGTCTCTTCCTTTCTATCGTATATATATATATATATATATATATGATTGATAATTCCACAAACAGTTATAAATTGATTATTTCATATAATAACTGTGAATGCTGTGAAGTACTAATGCGAACTACGAATGGGTTGATCCCTGTTTAGGGTACGTAAGCAGTCTAACGAGACGTTAGATGCAGCCATAACATAAATGAGATTAAATAATTGAGGCAATAGCCTTGTTTGGGAAATTGTGTAAGGTGAGGGACATTGGTGGAAAATATGAGAGTTAACCTTATGATTTAGTGATTGGATGTTGGTCATAAATCATTGTGTGAAGGATCGAAAATTTGAAGTAAAGAATTGTAAGTATTGATAGTTAGTTAAACTAATGTTTAGTTGAGCTTGTCACCGATAATTATTCCCAAAAATTAATAGTTCGGGAGTAGGGCGTTATAGATTGTGCATTTTACGCCACATTATTGATATATATATATATATATTTGGAAGCACTATGATATGGTTAAGTTTTGAATTGCATCAAGGCATGTCCATAAGTATATTATTGCGCATAATTATTATGAATGCTTTAAAGTACGAAGGTGAGTGCATGATGCATAGATAAGTTCAGGTGAGTATATGTTGTGAAATGTGGGATGCATAATTATGATTACATTTTATTTGGAACGATCGAGTGATGGCATGACTATATGATGTTTTAAGTAACTCCGACATGGTTGTACAGGTCACTATAGGTGACTCCGATTTATGAGCTAGCATGGATTGATAAGATATGGATAAGTTGTATAGGTCACTATAGGTGACTCCGATTTATGAGCTAGCATTGATTGATGAGATATGGATAAGTCTTACAGGTGACTCCGACTTATAAGCTAGCATTGATTGATGAGATATGGATAAGTCGTACAGGTCACTACAGGTGACTCCGACTTATATGTTAGTATTGATTGATAAGATATGGTTGTAGTCGTACAGGTCACCATAGGTGACTCCGATTGGCGTGCTAGTATGGGTTATTAAGCACTTGATTATTTATATTGCTATTGAGATGCTGTGTCGTGGTATATTCTGGATTTAATGTTAGTATACTTTTGATTTCATACTTATCCGTAGTATGATTTTCTAGAAGCTAAACAGGTGTTACGGTGAGGGATTATATTGTTTAGAAGGTCTTTATTAAGGCTTTATTTTCTGGCCACTCACTCTTGTTTTATCCCTCTAGGTCTACTAGCAGAGCTTTCGTATAGACGAGGATACGTGGCAAGTCTTGGTATTGGAGATTACCTTTGATGGTATGATTTTCAATCCACTATACTGTACTTTACTTATGCTCTGACGTCACGTGTGAAATGGGTTCATTTCCACTTGCAGCGCACTGTTGTATTTAGGCATTTTTAGGTTTAAATTTATTCATTTTTTTCCACATCATCACACTTTATGGCTCCGTCACCTTCCAGGTGCCAGCACATCTCGATTCAGAGTCCTAGTGGACATTCCGGGTCGGGGTGTGTCACCCCCACCGCTTAGTGTAGATAATATCGAATGTATTAAAAATGATAAAAAGCCATGTGGATTAGGTTCTGTTTGGAAGTGATTTTAAAATTATTGGAAACACTTTTGACGAGAGTGTTTTTTGACCTAATCTTTAGTAAAACTGCAAGTGAATCTTGAAAAAACACTTGAAGTGCTTCTTGTAAGAACTAACTAGTGTTTCTTCCAAAATGCACTTCAAATGCCTTGACACCCAAAAACACTTTAACCAAAAGAGTCTTCAGTTATTTTAAAAGTACTTTCAAACATGTTGTTAGTCTTTTAAAGTATGATTACTATCATTGAGTTTAACTTACAAAAAAAGTAGAGTTTCAAATTTTCAATACTCAAGCAAAATGTAAGCATAACAATGTAATCTGTCTGCTAGAGCATATGGATTGGTTGTTCACTTGTTCTTATTTTAAGATCTATACGGTAAGGCCTCGTTTGAATATTCTTGGGCCTCATTTTACATTGGACCTGCACTGACCCAAGAGCCTCTAATGCATTGTTCACCAAAGAAGTCACCAACTTTCTATCCTTTTCCATTAGTCCAAATTTAAAATAAGGTTGATGTTGAAAATATTGTTTTTAGAATAAACTGCGATTTGACTTTCTGAAATTATTATCTTAGTTTAAATTGACTTCTGAATTTTTTTTTTTTTGTTAAGTTATCCCCCTAAATTATGTGATATTAGCCAATTAACCCCTCATCATTAGCTTCGATAAAATTTCATTTATTTTGCCGTCAAATATTGGCACATGACTAGCACGTGATTCACTCTTGAGGGTAAAGCCATGCCAATATTTGACGGCAAAGTGGATGAAATTTTATCGAATCTGACGGTGAGAGGTTAATTGACTTATTTCAAATAGTTCAGGGGGTTAATTTACGAAAAAAAATAGTTCAAGTGGTCAAACAACATTTTACCCTATTATTATTAAATGGCTATTAAATTATGAGTCAATATGTAATATATAATTATTTAAGACATTTTCTATGTAAATCGTAAGCCTATAAATAGACACTCTAATAAGAAGAAATGAACACTCAAATTTTCTCCTCCTAATCTTTATATTATCTTTTCGGTTCACATGTTCAAACCACCTTAACCAATTTTATCTCATCTTATCTTCAATTGCAGTCACTTGTACTTCACTTCAGATATCTCCGTTCTTAATTTTGTCCCTTATCATGTGCCCACACATCCGACGAACCATTCTCATATATGCTAGGCTAATATTTTTTTCACGTGTTGATACTTGACAACCCAACATTCAGTGTCATAAAGCATTGTTGGCCTTATTATCGTCCTATAAAAATTTTCCTTAAGCTTTAGTGGCATACAACGATTGCACAACACACTCGATGCATTTTTCCACTTCATCCATCCAACTTGTATTTTATGGTTGAGATCTCCATCTAATTCTCTGTTCTTTTGCAAGATAGCAAAAGCGTTCGATTTTTGGTACTTCCAATCCTCACCTTTATCTCATTTGGACGCTCATTCCCACTAAACTTGCACTCCATATACTCTATGTTGACCAACTTATGCCAAGACCTTTAGATTCTAACACTTCCCACCAAAGGTTAAGCTTCATTACTTCCTCCTGAGTTCATCTATCAACAATATTGTCTGCAAAAAGCATACACAAAAGGGATAATATCTTGAATATATATGTTAACTCATCCATAACCAATGCTAAAAGGTAAGCACTTAAAGCTGAGCCTAACCCTATGGCTATGGAAAGCTTTCAGTTTATCTTTCATGATTTCTTATTGCCGTCCTTACTCCGTCAAACATATCCTTTTTTTGATTGGATATACGCTACTCATACTCCTTTCTTCTCTAGAATCCTCCAAAAAAATTTATTGGGGACGCTATCATACGCTTTTTCCAAATCTATAAAGACCATGTGCAAATTCTTTTGCATATCTCTATATTGTTCCATCAATCTTCATAAGAGAAAGATTGTCTCCATGGTCGAGTGCGCTGACATGAACCTGAATTGATTGTTTGAGACCCCTATCTCTTACCTTTAGTCTATGCTCAATTACTCCATCCCAAAACGTCATTGTACAACTCATTAACTTAATACCCTTATAGTTCATATAATTTTGTATGTCACCGGTATTCTAGGCACCAAAGTGCTCTTTCCCACTCATTTGGCATCTTCTTCGTTTTTAAAATCTTGTTGAAAAAGTTTGTGAGCCATGCTATGCCCGTCTCTTCCATAACCTTCCACACTTCGATCGCTATATTGTCGGGACCTACTGCATGTAAGATTGTGAGAATAAAGTCCCAAGACTTCGGCCAATTCCTCAAATTATCAATTAATTTTACATTGAAACCTCAAGCGTATTACATCATTCCTAATTGCTCGTAGAAACTTTGCAACGTGAGAGAAGGTAGTCAAAGACTTAATTAGAGAATGACAGGCTGACAGCTCCATCAACTTGAGAAGAAGAATCATCATATATAATATGAAGCCAAAGGGGCCTTCTTCTTGCCGTCCTTCCCAATTCAACCATTTGTTTGATTAGAAAATTATAAAATTCAAATCTCTATCTTGAATTTTGATTCCAAAGTTAGATTTAACTTCACTAAAATATCGTTGAAATGCCGTTGATGGTAAGGTGCTACAAATGAAAAACAAACTTCTAGATGCTGACACCAAATTCTACAAAACCCAAAAGAACAAGAAGGAAAAATGATCTTAGTGTCAAGACTGAAATATACGGAATTATTTAGCAAACAACACGTGTCATATATTAACATAAAGGTCACGTTTCAAATTTTATGTGTTGACTGAATTATGTGTTTTACTCTTTTATGTATTCGATTTCTCCTTTCTAAGGTGTCGCTTTCAAGAAAATAGAAAGATTTTAGAGCATTTCAATTGGAATTTTTAAATAGGGACAATTCCGTATAAAATGCGCACAAAATAAGTATATTACAAAATGAATCTTCGATGGATCGAAAAAGTTAGTCCCTAAATTATAGGCACTTACCGGATACATACTGTACGTACCAACATATAGGAGATGCATAGGGACATAACCTTGAATGGAGAATGGAACCCACAATCTTGATTGAAGCTTCTAATGCTTTAAATGCTTTTAGTTAATTAAAAAAAAGGTTAACATAAACAAAAGAGGTATTCATCAATTTCCCACATGAACTTGTGACTATTGGCCAATTTCCCCCCTCAACTCTCATAATTAGTCAATTTCCCCCATCAACTCTCATAATTAGTCAATTTGCACCCTACTGTTAATTTTTTAATTTGATCATAATTAAACAAGTGTGTGTAAGAAACTAAATAAGATGTATGTTAATCATTTTCCTATGTCTTATCCTATTACAAATAGATTAAAATTTAGAATTTTACAATTTATCATAAATAGTATTATTAGTCATAATAAATCAGTATGAAGTAATTTTATTTGATTTTTTACTATACAAAATTGATAACGAAAAGGATTGATGTGTACATTTTTGTATGTGAATACAATTTTCTTTATAAAAGTGAAAGCTAAGTTCAAGTAAATTGCGGAGAATAGAGCTTTAGTACAAAAATGGCTAGTCAATTCATAATTTTCGACTCCTTATTAAGAATAACCCATTTTATTGAAATAGGTCTGATCCATGAGTTTAGGATTATTATTTCTTCTTCTACATGCTTTAAACCCGATTCATAACTTTTTCTTATAATCAACCCATATCACATACTAATTGTATTATGTTTTTGTACATTTTACCCTATATTATGCAGGTGAGTTTATGTTAATTTTAGTACTTTGTTGGAAGTTATTAGAAAGATTGAAAGAAAAAAAAAAAGAATAGATGGAAAATTAAAAAAAAATTAACAGTAGAGTGCAAATTGACTAATTATGAGAGTTGAGGGGGGAAATTGACTAATTATGAGAGTTGAGGGAGGAAATTGGCCAAAATTAAAGTTGAGGGGGGAAATTGGCCAATGGTCACAAGTTCAGGGGGGGAATTGATGAATACCTCTAAACAAAAAATGTACACCCAATCAAATTATCACATAAAATCATAAAAACTTTAAATTTATGGATTATATTATAAGGACTCCCATTGGAGGTAATATTCCTTTAGAAACACAAATATTTGGTTTAAGTCTTGAAATGAGTATTCAAATATGGCGGTGGGAGTCCTTAAATAAGTACTCCTATTGGAGATGCTTACGGAGTTAAAAAGGTATTTGAACCGTTAAAGCTTAAAATTACTATATAATTCAGTTATTAAAAAAAGGAGAGGAGAAACTTCAAAGACTTTTATTAAAGTGGGTCACCAAATTGAAATTATAATAGTTAGTTGGCCTAATTTATCAATAAATTAAGCTGAATGAAAATCTTCATAGATCATTCTGAGGTTTTGTTGTTAACCTACTATATTTTTTTCAAAACCATTTGTTTTGGCTTTAGACGTGAAATAAAGTTATTGGTTCGACTCACATTTATGCAAGTTTATGGAAATATCGACGGATATATCGAAAAACAATATTGGTTGCTTTTAATGAAAATTACAAAATGAAACATTAGGGATTGTCAAATATTAGTTTGGATGAAATATAAGAGTTTCTCTGATCTTTAACATATGTGTCTGAAATATATACAATATCTGTCGATTTTAGCCTTAATAAGAGTTCTTCGAGATGAGGCGAAGTTTAGACTTCGCCCCCAATTTCCATATCTTTCTCTGATTTTTTGAATATTTTTATGAAAATATCGATTGTATTGAAGAAATTTTATATTCTTTGTATATGTGTGAGACATGTATTGTAAAGGTGATCAATAACGTGGTCAATGAATATGCTCGCAGGAACTACATAATTCCATTACCATGATATCCACAAATGGGCAGTTACAATTTTATAATTCCTTGCTAACATATTCAGAGATGATTTTGACCAAAAAAAAAAGATTGAGAGATGATTAAAAATAATAATTTTTCTATTTTAATACATGCATTAACCCTAAAATTAGGATGTCTCTAGATGAATGTAAAACCAGCTTAAGACCCCTCATTGACTTTAAATAGCTCCAAATTATAATTACATTACCAACAAAACTGGCAAACCAGCCAAGTTTAGCTCTTAATTTCTTCTCTATTTATCCATTATTTCCAATTTCTAAAATATTCTTCCCCTTCAAGTGATTTATCTTGTTTCTTTTTTTGTTGGCTTGAAGGTGATTATCTTCTCCGTTTACTAGATAATCACCGAATGGCCTCTGATCGTATTTAAGGGGTGCTCATGGGCGTTAAAGATAAAATGGCCCCTAATCATATTTCAGGGGTGTTCATGAGTGCTAAAGATAAAATGACCCCTAATCATATTTCAGGGGTGCTCATGGGCGTTAAAGATATTCAGATCAAGCCAAATGTAAGTCTGCATATGTTTTCACGGTTAGCGCTTGAACGCTCCTTTATACATGTTCCATTTTCTTGAAAAACTGCATTTATTTAGTCTTTTTAATTGTGTTCTTCGACTATCTGGATAATCTTATTTCCGGGTTTCTTAGTTTTGGTTGATAACTTTTATGGTGGTGCTAGATTATGTAAGATGCTAATTAATGGTGTTTGAAAAATTGGAAATGACAAAAAAAAAAAGAAAAGAGATTATTGTTATTATTATTAGGGTAAATTACAAAAAACTACCTCAATTATTGAGTCATTAACAGTTTCATACCTCGTCTTTAAAAAGTTTCAATGTCATACCTTTAGAGCCGACCCTGAGATTTCAGGGGCCATATGCGAAAGTGAATTGGAGGCCCTAAAAAATACTAAGAATTTAATTTTTTTTATTTTTTTGTTCAAAATAATCATTTTAGTTTTCGATTGAGCTTCTATAAATTCTAATAGCACAAACAAATTTAACAAATCAACAAGTGAAAAGATGGCCTATTGTTTTTCCTTAACTATTTAGAGGGTCAGGGTTCGAATTTTCATGTTATTGTGTGGAATTTTATATTATTTTGTGGAAGCTTATGCATTTAATAAAAATATAAACTGAAAAAATGATGGAGATGAGCTTTGAACCCATTTCCTAGGCCAATGTAAAGAAGCAATAATTCCACTTGCGCTAAGACTCAAGTTGGTAATATTCTACACTTATTACTATATACACGTATATGCATGCAAAATTGAAAAATCGGGGGCCCTTCCGATTTGGGGGCCCTGTGCGGTAGCACCACTTGCAATCCCTCAGCGTTGGCCCTGCATACCTTATCTTCGAATTTGTTGCAATGTCATATCTTCCGTCAGTTAACTATTAGTTCCTCAGTTAAATGCTGACGTGGCATGAGGCGGGATCCACTTTTTATTAAAAAATTAATAAAATATTATTAAAAACTTAAAAAAATCATTTAATATTTTTAAATATTAAAATAATAATTAATTTAAAATTTTAAAAAAAAACACCATTAGTTTCGTCCCCCCACCCCCAAACACCCCCCTCCCTCCTCATCTTCTTCCCCCGAACCCCCCTTCTTGCAACCCAAAAAAAAACCCAGTTCGTCTTCCCCTCGCACTCACCCTTTTCCCTCCTCTACACACACCACTCCTTAAATCCACACCCATTCCTCCCATTTTCTCTGCGCCCAGGTTCTCCACCCGTGGAATCGGCTTGGCAAAGGGGGTTTCCCTCCACCTCACGAACCCGACGATGGCGGCGTAGATGGGATCTGGGTTTTTTTTTTATGAGAGGAGGAGGAGGAGGGAAGACAAACTGAAGGTTTTTTTATTTTTTATTTTTTCTTTCTTTTCTGGGTTGCAAGTTGGGGGGGGGGGCGAAGAAGATGAAGATGGGGGAGAAGAGAAGAAGCGGGGGTGGGGGTGGACAAATCTGATGGTTATTTTTTTTAATTAATTATTATTTTAATATTTAAAAAATATTAAATGATTTTTTTTAAGTTTTTTATAATATTTTATTAATTTTTTAATAAAAAGTGGACCCCGCCTCATACCACGTCAGCATTTAACTAAGGAACTAACAGTCAACTGACTGAAGGTATGACATTGCAACAAATTCAAAGATAAGATATGACATTGAAACTTTTTAAAGATGAGGTATGAAACTGTTAATGACCTAATAGTTGAGGTAGTTTTTTGTAATTTACCCTTATTATTATTACTAGCATTTGCCTATACACTTTATGTGTATGAACACATTTTTTTAGAAAATGAGAAGGAGGGGGGGAGAGAGAGAGAGAACGTCGAGAGAGTGGGAGGTTTTTTTTTTTTTTTTTTTAATTTTAAACATTATAGATATTTTAATATCACCTGTAGGTGATGTTTTAATAACAAAACAATAAAATTTGGACTTGTGAAATTACATTATTGCCCATCATTTTTTTGTATGATAGAAGACAGTTGCCCATCATTTTTTTGTTATTATTATTATTATTATTATTATTGTTGTTGTTATGGAATTACCATACCCAAAGTTCGATTTTCGAACTTGGACGTAGCCATGTTGTTTAAACGTTACTTATACCCAAAGTTTGTGTCTCTCCTTAAAATTTAGTTAAATTATAATATTTCTCGAAAGAAAAGGAAAATGTTTGAATTTTGAGTAGTGCTAAATTTATCATCTATTTGTATCATCTCTCTAATAAATGTAGAGTCTACCAACACACGTGGATCCCATCTCGATTAAAGAGACATGATGGTACATAAAGATGTTAAATAGCATTTTGTTGGTTTTTTTTTGTCTTTTTGCTTGTTGTCAGTTTTAGGACTTTTGAGTTTCCATTGTTCCCTTGTATAATGTATGTCATTATCACTAATTTTTTACCCAAAAGTTAGTGTGTATTTGTGTGAATACACACACACACACACACATCTATATATATATATATATTGTATGTATGTATATATATATATATTATATGTATGTATATATGTATCCTTAACTAGTAGCATTCCTTTCTTAATTTTACCAAAAAATGTGGTTTCGGGCTTTGCAGCTGAAACGCTTCCTCATGGGAAGTGGTGTGGGGAGGAAGAAGAAAGAGGTCACCATGGCAAAGAAACCGTCGTGGATGATGCCTGCAGTCTCACATGGATATCACACCTGTGAGAGCTACACATCACCGGCTACCTGTGGCGATTCCGACTCCGACTTTGTTGTGGCTCAGAGAGAGCAAATCGAAGAGCTTGAGCTCTGGTTTTTCGGAGTTTTCGATGCCCGGGTTGGCGACCGGGTTACCAAGTACATGCAGTCACATTTGTTTGACAAGAAGCCTAAAGAGGTATAGGAAACACCTTCCTTTAGTTTAAGCACTAGTTAAAGTAATCACAATCCAATTTTCATTAAGATGATTGTTAATTAGTTCCGGCTCATGCGAACGGGGTTTTGCGTTATTTTCTCTCTGGTGTACACCAACTACAGAGTTGCTCGAGAGTGCGCAATAGGATAGGAGAATTTATACTCATATAACAGAGAAAAATATTTGTTGCTGGTTCATTTTTTATGCCCAACTTTGTGCAGTCTCATATAAGGGGAAAGAGCAAGGAGACGATGAGAAAAGCCTTTCTTGGTGCTAGATCAAAGGTTAGAGAGGCCTCGGAGGAGACGAACGGAGTCGGTTCAGTTTCCGCGATGGTGATCGAGGGGGAAAAGCTTGTATTGGCTAACATGGGAGACTATAGAGCAGTTGTGTGTAAAGATGGTTCCGCTCATCAGATAGGCACCAAGAACAAGCAATCAACCAAAAAGATTTGGTCGCACAGGTTGTTTAGAGGTAACGTGGACTGATAACCCTAGAGCCGCCAAATTTGTTCACCAACTGATGCGTCAGATGATGTGACAATGTTTACTTGTTTAAGAAAATGAGGTTTGGATTCGACCACGCCATGTTGGGGATACAAAATTGATGACCTTAAACGGAAATGAATCATCAAGTCCAGCAGTAGCCGTATCCATACCTCATTTTTGACACGCTCGTGTTTAAAATTCGCGTGCGAAATGCTCACATTTTAGTGTGTGATTCCGGGCAATGCAGCAAAGACCAAAACTTGTAAAAGCTCAGACCTTGTTGTTGGGGTTGAAAGGGTCGATCCGGATACCGAATTTGTTATTTTAGCCAGCAATGGCATATGGGAGGTAAGACATTTTATCATCCCACACATATTTACTGCAACTTCTTCCTATTAGAGAGACAGTAATCCGTCAACGATAACGTGTTTCAGGTAATGAAGAATCAAGAGGCTGTGAATCTCATCCGACGCATCGAAAATCCACAGATGGCCTCCGAGTATTTGGCGGAGGAAGCTTCGAATAGAATGAGCAGAGGCAGCATTTCTTGCTTGGTCATCAGATTTGATTAACATGTGGTAACAATTTGTTTGGCACTCGTTTGTTCATCTTGTACGAGACACTTTTTGGGTTTGATCTGAATGTCATTCAAACAACCACCCTCGAAGGGTAAGAACCCGAGACTTTTCCGACTTCGCGGCTCGACAAAAGAGAGAAAATGGCATGGTTGTTGGCGACCGTGAGTATTCAGTTTCTATTTGGGACAAATAATGTATCAAATTTTGCATCAAGGAGCATTTCTACTTGGGATTTTTGCAACCCTGTCTCGGTCGAAACTTGAAATCTAAAAGAAAATTACAAGCCACTTCTCAGTTGTGGAAACTCTATTTTTGTGCATTTTCCCTCTATGTGACATCCACGAACCCGACATCAATCCCATCCACAAGAAACTGCGTCCAACAACAATCATCGTTGAGCTTACAAATTACGCAGAGGAGCGCTACAAACGAATTCCGCATGCAACGCTAACAAACTAATATGAATGTCCAAAGACAAGTTATACAACAACAAAACTAAGATTTTACTTTTAAACATACAGGAGACGAAAATCTGTAGAGCTTTTATGACTCAGATTGCACCCAAGTGGTGGAAAAATAAGAGAAACCTTGTTGCTTCTGTCTTCAATTTCGCAAGCATTCACATCTTCACATTGTCAGCTTCTTCTCGCCAGTCTTTCTTTTGAATGGTGACAACAAGGAGAAATGGCGAGAAGCTGTAACCATATGAATGAAATTCTACGCAGTTAGAATTATTGAATCATTAAAAAGAAGAGGATAAAAAATAAAAAATTCAATGGAGCAACGCGTGTTGCAAAAATGATAAACACTTACACTTTTGTGTAGAGCTGGGATTTGGAGTTTCATCTTGTGAGATCAGATTCTTTAATGTAAAGACTGATATGGAGCACAAAAAAATGAGTGTCAGCTTATATAGTATTTGAGATCAGACTCTAAATAACCTCTTATTGACCTAATCCACACCCCGTGAACCTACAAATTTCGATTTTTTCACAAACCAGTGACTTGCAATCTTCATAAATGAACAGACTTAGTGATGACAAATAAAAGACACAGGAGAGATAGCAATCAAAAGAGCGTGCACACAACAGCAAACGAAACAAAGCAGGGTGAACCCGGAGCCAAAGTCACATCAGCAAAACATTTTATTCACTAAATGTTCCTGGAACCACACAAGAAAAATAAACTAGTTCTCTACGTGCCACATTGCAAACTACTATGAGATCACATGAACATTGAAACACTTAATAGCCAGATAAAACAGAGGGGAGAATCTATAGAAACCTACAGTATCCTCAGTACAAAAATGGAAAAACATATGAATTTTTTCACACAGTAAGTTTACGACAATCAGAAAACGGAGGCAAATGCAATAGACATTCTATAAGAGATGGTGTTACAAATATTTAATCCACAATGGATTTGGATAATGTAATGTTTAACTGGTACAAGGACTGAATTAGGAGTTTACAAAGAACGAATTAGGAGTTTATAGCTGCAAATTTTCATTAGTCTTATTTTATTCTTTCCATGATGTTAATTACACTTCAAATTCTGTCTAGCACGCATAATGAATGTGATCGGTTGTCAAAATGTTTTGTTTATTTGTTTTCAAGGCATAATGCAAGTTACCTTCACTAGAAGAAACAGCGTTTGTCCCATTATCACCTGCCTCAGTACCATTCATGCTGACGTTATCTGATTCAACATTACGTTCACCTGATGATGAGCCATGGTTCTTTTTCCCAAACTTTAACAGCCGTCTGAACCCTTTTAATGATTCCTTTGCCTGAGGCCTTTCAAATGCTTCTGGAATCTTTTCAAGGTTACTAGACTCGGGTACAAGTGCTTTTATAGTCACTGTGCCTATTGCCACAGTTTTTATGTTTGTGGGTGCTTTTCCATACTCAGGATTCTGAGTACATGGACCTTCCAGAGAAGGAACTCGCACATAAGGGGCTTGATATGGTTTTGCAGCAGTGCTATTGCTTGAAAACTTTGCCGGTTCCTTCTCCATATTACTCGTAGTAACCTATCCATCAATGTGGTTACACAAAGCACAAACACCACTCAGAAATTGGTCCACAATTTATGATATGACTAAATATATCTTATTGTTCATAGCTATATTCCTTTTGAAGAGTCAAAGAAAGATAAATGCCTAACGATGTATATTACAAATAAATAAATAACTGAAAGCAATTGAATTGCAAATAAAATTTCTGATGCTATCTATGACCAGAAAAAGCATAAAAAAAATTAAAAAATAAAAAGCTTTTGAAATTCACATGTGGTAATAGTAAGGATTCATATAAAACTGCATTTTTGTTAGTTAGGAACACTGACCAAGAATTAATACCATAGATACGAGTTCAGCCTACGGATCTTCCTCTTCTGTTGCAGTTATTGAAATTGCAATTTTAGATTGTAAACAATGACTATGACTTGCTTGTAAACTTTTCAGACGCAATCAAACCCTTCATGGTCCGTTGCAGTCGGTACAGACAAAAAATGCAAAACTGGAAGCAAAATCCTTTGGTTATCTGATCAACCATACCTCATGAGACTGAAGTTGCTGCTGTAATAGGTCACGAGCGGGTTCTCTATTGATTGTATCAATCGTTAGTGGTGAAACTGGTGCCCGAATAGCAGCATACTCTGACACCTCTGTCTTCTCCCTAATATTCTGTCCCTTTGCATCCCTCAAAGTTTCTTCCGCATGTACAATGGGAATGGAAGGTTTCTCAAGCATCATGAGAGTTTTCTCAATTACTGGGTTGTCATCCCGATCACTATGGTGTGAATTTTTGTCATCATTCCTCTTCAGTTGACCACCTTCAGAGGTAGACTTCACAGAATCATCTTTCTGTGTCACTCCTTTAGTCGTTGATGTGCTCTGGGCAGCATCAGGTCCCTTGGCTGTCCTGATTTTCAATTCTGGGAGAGTAGCAGCCTTGCTTTTGTCATAATTCACGATAGCAGATATTTTCTTGCTCTCATGCCCATCAGAAACTTTTGGCTTTGATACTGTTAAAGTACTCCGCAGCTTCACTGAAGAAACATGATGGCCGTTAGTCACCTTAGGCTCTGATAACCTTCGAATCCGTGCCATGGATAGCTTAACATTACTTGCAACACCAGCGATGTCTTTCTTTTGTTCAGGCAATGAAGTTACAGACCGGGTTAACCTGTGTACAGCAGAGTGGTTTCCAGTACTCAGTTTGCTGGATTTGGAGGTTTTGTGAGAATCGGCAGAGCCCACAGAGCCAGTTTTGATGGGCACCCTTTGCAAAGGAGATGATGACCCTGGCTCTGAATCACTAAACTTTGATCCTCTGTGAGTGCTTGGAGATAGTTTTGTTGGCCCTTGTTTCCTGGTTTGCAGCGAGGGCAATGGTGACATTGCAGGGATGGTACCACCTCGAGCAGCAATCCTCTTTTGCCTCTGTATCTTTAAGGCTTCCAGCCGTTTCATCTCTTCTTCTTCCTGAAAACAAAAAGTGCAAAAACTTCAAAAATCTTATGAATAAAACAGATAAACTGGCTAGCATATAGCATGTGAAGCTGATTCTACAACATATATAACCACTTGTTGCACAGGCATGGACACCAGACCAAGGAAATAAGTTACAATACAGAACAAATATGATCAGTGATAAATCGACAAATTGAAAGCAACAAATAATTACATTATAATGTGTTTTTTTTTTTTTTTAACTAATGATTCAAAGTTATATAGTTGACTTTGTTAACTTTATTTCTCTCTCTCTCTCTCTTGAATTTAAAAGGTCATGAACTCATTTGGGGAAATTTCTTGAAGAAAATACCAAGTCTAAGAATATGTTCAGGTGCAAGAAAAATACTGTAGACAGGACCACCTTGTAAAGTTCCAGTGCTTCATAGTTTTATGACACGTTTTAGATGATTTAAAGAGCAATACAAGATTGATACGTATGTTGATGTCCTAACATGCGATGTGTCCGACAAGGACATGGCTAACTTGTAAAATTATCTGAACTCCACAAGACATTTTATGTGCTTTTGTCAGGCAACACATGATGGATAGATATTTATAGCCAACATCACTGTTGTCTGACTCAAGTTTTTCTACTTTTCAAAGTGAAAATAGCATTATGGAAAATTAAAATAAACAAATAAATTAAATCCCTCAGATTTTAAGAAATTATTCTAACCTCCGTAAATTTCAGCATAATTTTTACTGTTATTTAAAATATTGGTAATAAAGGAAAAAAACAAATTCACTTTGAAATAGGTGTACAAGATGGTGGTGAGTCCAGTGACAAAAACATTGAGAATAGTCATCTAACTTTTTAAACTTGCAACAAAAATAAAAGCTTTTTAAGCCCAGTTGCAAGTCTAAGGCATACAAAAACTGTCAAGAAGATGATACTAAAATAGCGTTTCAAAAAGAAAAATTCTCAACTTTGGATAAGGGAGAACAGCTTATTGTAATTTAGTAAGACCAGGAAAGGTCTTAGTAAATTTACTCTGCGAAAAAGCAAAACAGATAGGAAAATGATAAATAACCTTTTCTTTCTTCATTTTCTGAAGATCGGCTTTAAAGCTTCTTAGTTTCTCAGCACGTGCTCGTGCTTCATCCAAAGGACTAAGTTTTGAGGGCTTTCCTCTCCTTATTGGTCCTCCAATCTTCTTATCTGAAGTATCTGAAACCATTTTTGATTTCTTGTCCTTGTCAGGCTTCTTAGACCCTTGCTTGTTTTCACTCATCACTTCCTTATGTTTCTTATCCAGAGAAGCACCTTGCATTTCATAATCTAAAGCAGGGTCATAGCCTGTTGAACCCTTTTCTGCACCACGCTCAGGCATTAAAGTCAATTCATCTGGCTCATAGTTAACTTGGGAGTTTTCCACCTTCTGAGCTGCTGATGGGAACTCAGAGCCCATGTCGATAGCATTTCTGTCATTGTTTTCGAGATGATCTAGTGAAATTGACCTCAATGGAACTATGTATGAATCATCATCCATGTTGTGAGATGACCTCCTATCCAAAGTGTTGGTTGCACGATCAAATCCATTTATAGCAAGCGAATCCGAGGGAGAACTGGTAAAACCCGACTGGTTATTATGTCCATGAATCATAAAATCGTCACTGGCAGTCCTTCTATATTTACCCCTTATGCCATCTATTTCTGTATACCGTAAATCCATTTGACCATTACCATGACTCAACTGATCACTTCTTGCAGATATCAACATTTGATCATTTGATGACTTTTGCATGCGGGTAACATTTCCACTAAATTTATTAATATCTGTTGTACTTCCTTCTGGACTTTCTCCCCTATCTCGACCACCAGAAACTAAAGGATCATCCCCCAGGTTATTTTGTCGCCTTTTCAGTTGACCCTTCTTTTCCATGGAAAACATGCCTTGGTCAAGCTCACGTCTGTCTTCATCAGGATCTCTGAGTAAGAACTTCTGAAATGCCTGCCAGTTCCCTTCATCTCCCTCCTTCATTAGAACAGTTTCTTTCCTTTTTGCGGATTTATGAGAGTGTGTAACCTTCATCTTAGGAATGCCACCCCCAAAATCTCCATTGTCCTCATCAGTTTGAGAGTCACTAGCTGAGTCACTATAGGAAGAGTTTTTTCCCTTTGCGGTGATGTAATTTAAGTTCCGAATGACAACCCTGCCAGATTGTTTTTGACCTGAGCGACTAGCCTTCTTTCTTGATTCTTGACTTTTTGAAAAATCCTTCTCCAATTCCACATCATTTGATTCAATATTTCCATTACTGCTATCCATGGAGTGCCCTTTCTGTATTCTTTGACCTTGATTGAGTCTAGGATCCTCTACTATCGGATAAGGCGGCTGAAAAAATGGGCTATTTCCTGGGTAATTCTGAAAATAAGGCATGCCTTGCATAGGATATGGTGGATACACTGGTAATGCACCTGGAGAAGACTGAACAGGCCAGGGAGGGTACATCTGATGGGGATACTGGCCAGGAAAGTGTTCCTGGTGGCTTAATGGTGGTTGATGCTCCACAGGAGGCTTTTCTTCTGCACAAATAAGCAGACAAAATCTCAGCTATCCTAAAAGTAGTGAACATGATTATACTAACGCCATGCAGTATGATGAATGGGGCTCTTCTCAAAGTCAAAACATTAGATTCTCACACCCTTCGTCTTTACCACTGAAATTGATGATCGGTCTAATTATTTAAGACTCGGTCTCCATGATGAAATTTCTTGAGAACAGTGAATATAATAGGTTAGTTACCTATAAGTAGTATACCTCTTACAACCTGTACTCCTACCTGCAGTTACTTGTTGGTTGGTCGCACTCGAAAGCATTATGCCTGATGCATTCATGGCAGAGAATTCTGATCTGTTAGCCATTGCTTCAGCTGCTTCAATTTCAAGCCATTGCCCAGTTTCATGCTTTCTTTTCCACAGTTCCTTAAATCTTCTACAAGCATCCCTGTTAGATTGATAAAGTTAACATTATCAGGAAAGATTCTGATACAAAATATCCTGCCTCATGTTAATGTTAAAGTGGCCAGTGGAAGAAAATTCTACTTACATTAAGCGTGAAGCTCCAAACCATTCAGCAAATGATATCAATGGTGGCAAATGATCAACGTCAAAACCTGCGGCTACAGCACGTGCAAAAGCCATACCTTGCTCTTTCTGCAGCATAGTTCTGCGTGTCTCCAGGACTTTCAAAAGATGAACTCTACCATAATATTAGATAAATGGATTAGCAGTTGCCCTTATGTTATACAGAAAACTGAATAATCTGTGCTGCAATGCATAGTCGCAGGAAACTGAATATCCCTCCATTGAATGGAATTTATCAATAGAAAATGTGTTGGTGAGTAGGAGACGATGCACGCAGGCATGTGTGTGTGCTGACCCTTTAACTTCTTTTTTCCATCAGACTTTTATAGAGATGATACAAACCATTGTTTTTTCTCTGACATCAATGCTGTACCATTTTTTCTTTTTTTGCAAATGATAACTACCCTATAATTGTATAGATAGGAGACGTAAGGAGGAGGAGGTTCAAAATTTGATAGAGCTATACGCCCATACGCATCCCTGGTTTACTTGAAATGAATATATGGCAGCAGGATAATCAAAGGGAATTTAGGTTTGAAGGGCCACCGGAAATTTCAAGATCACAAGTGCTAAGACCATAAACAACAGTTTACTTTTCATTACAACTTTAACCCATGAGAGGCAGGGTACATGGTCTTTGGAGCAGCACAAGAGAATATGAAAGAGATGGTACGTACTTTGAATTTGCCTCTTGTGCAGTGGATCCATTTGCTTCAGGTTGACCATCAGGCTGCCAGTTTTACAAGAGAAACCAAATCAGAAACACTAACAACAACAAAAAAATGAAATAAAAAGGTACAGATTTAAACCTGGTAAAGGACAATTGCTTTCTCTTCACTAGCATCTAGCAAAGGCTTGTTTCCTATAAAAAATAATTTGGGGTTCACAATCCAGTAGATGAACCATTAACTAGAGAAACAAAGAAGGAATTACAGTCTTTTGAATCAGAAACAAAAACAAACATGGCGACAGATTACAGAGCTTAGCTGACCGAGTATTTGCCATCCATTAGTTGAAACAAAAATAAGTGAGAAAAGGGAGGAAAGAGATACAAGCCCAGTGAAACCTTCACCAGACTTCATGTTCTGATATGAAGCAGCATTTGAAACTTTCCCCATTAACCCCCTCTAGGACCTCAACACCCTCCCTTTTTTCCTATGTAGACCCCAAAGGCAAAGCTTGTATAAGGGAGAGACAAAAAAAAAACTAGGTTTTTGGTGAAGCATGGTAGGGAAGTTAGGGGCTGTCGGCACCTGATAGAGGCATAAGCTGGGACACCACTAGAACTATCTGCATCAAGTGTGTTGAGTGAGGAGGGTAAAAAACCCAAATATCAGCTTGCCAGTGCACAATTGAAAGAAAACAGAAACAGGCAAAAAAGTCTTATTTTACTAATAAGAAAATCATTGTGTGACATATTGTTTAGTTGTCTTTTCAAAATTACCTTCAACGCTATCTACAGGTTTTCCATGATTGTCCTCTACCTGCCACAAAGAAACTGAGACTGACTTTTCTATGTGGATACCAAACACAGATCACTGAGAACTAACAGATTTTACTTACATGATTAAGTCCCGTGTCATTATTTCCTTGAATTGCAATTGCCTCTTCAATCTGTAAAATCTCAGATTCTAAAGTGTACACCCGTTCCAAGACCTCTGGGGTGCTCACAAAGCGAACAAACCTAATATTCAACTCACAAATTAGTACAGAATAATGATTTTCCGGTGAGAGGAATTATCATTGTAGCATACAGGATACTGCATTCCAAAATTCTGGCAACAGTCATAGGTTCATAAGATGAAATGTTGAGCCTATAAGGCGTAGTAATCACTTTTCATACAATTGAAGACAAATATAGAAAATCAGTTGTATTGAAACTTTAAAATGAGAAGGGACTCCAAATTAGAAATCAAGCATGCACCGAATGAAACAGTCATGTTACCCTACACTTTCTAATTGGTGTGCTTAGCAGAGAAGATCGAACTTATGCACTCATCAAACATGTTGAGAACACCCTAGATAGTAGAGAGGCACTGGATTTCATTACAACCTTTGGACCGTACTCTTAGTGAACCATGCTGCATCACTGCCAGACTCTGGCTCAAGAATAATTGAATAACCACCCTTGGCCATTTGTTCTTGAGCAGTCTTCAAGTGGGACAGAAACGGATTCAACAAACCAGAAGCTATTTTCTCCGTCATTCCATTTGCGGATATAACCAGATCGCACCTATCAAGACGAAGGTTTAGGAGCAGAAAATATCAAAATGATGAACATCTTTGAAACTTTCACAATCACATTTACGTATAATAAACAAGAAACAAAGCAGACAACAACTGACAAATAGTGCATTTTCATCAAAATCTTTCCTTGTTTAGATTCGAGTACAAATACGGCTTTTCGATCAATAAATCTGCACATTTCCACTAAATGTACCTCCAAATGAATTTAAGACACTACAATTCATCAAGGTATGCAAACTCAACAAAAACAAAGCAACTCAGAAAAGATTGAGTACCAAATAATCAAACACTTTTACACATGCAATGACATAACAAACAGACACATAACATAAATATCCAATAAAACACCAAAAGATCCAATTCTAAAACACCAAGAATAACCATCCAAAAAATAATAAAATTCCAACTTAGCCATTGCTCATAAGTTCATATAACCCAATACCATACCAATTGCATAAAAAAGCCAAATCCAGCCTTTATTGTAAAATTAAAAAACAAAAATATCATTGAAGACCCATTTGATTTGAAGAAAAGGATTACCTGGTCCGAGTTGGGGTGAGTTGGAACAGAGCCGAGTCCAGCCGAGTTGAAGACTTCATCTTTACAGGGAAGTGGGTTGGGGAGGATTGAGCCCAGGTTTATAGAACCAATGCAGGAAAGTGGGATCAGAGACTCATTGGGAAAGTGTGGAAATGTGAAGCAAATTTGTGAGGGAAAAAATGGGCTCAGAGAAAAAAACAAGGGAAAATTTCAGATTAAACCCAGAACAGAAATGGCCTGTCTCAGCTGAAAAAAAAGTGAGCTTTTTAGACTGAAAACTGCAACGGAGAGAGAAGGAGAGAGAAGGAGAGAGAGAGAATCCAAAGGGTTTGGGCGTGGTGGCAGATTACTGTATATATGAGATAAAGCAGGGGTAGATTAGGAAAAATGAAAACGTTGAGTGGTGCTGAGACGCAAAGGACAACCCTTAATAGTTTTATATCATATAACAGCTGGGTGATGGGAAACAGATTTGATGGCGGAAAATTACACGAATGCCCATCCAATTTCATTGGACCGTTGAGGCATCCAGGGCCCCACTAAAGATTTATTTTTGGTTAGTAGTTGGTGTTTAATTACAACCAAAACAGTGTTTGACTTTAGGGTAAAATTTCTTGGAGCTTATATTAAAGGAAAATGAATGAGATGTGTATATATTAGGAATGCAAGTAATGACTAACAAAAAAATAATAAATCCATTGGGGGCTTTGAATTGAAGCATTGATTTGTTCTTAAATATAAGAATTTTGTCACATTTACTTAGTTTTTATTGTTGATAGTAGTATGTTACAAAAACAATAGGAAAATATGAATGAAAAGATTATCCAACTTGTAACTTAATGTTGTAGTAACATATACTATAATAAACTCAACTTCGAAGTCAGAAGTTGTTGCTAGTCTAACGGTTCATCTGTTTTTAGTCTTGAAATATGTTTAAAGTTAAAACCTCTAAAAAAAAGGTCGTACCCAGTGCACAAGGCTCCCGCTTTACGCAGGGTCTGGGAGAGGTGAATGTCGGCTAGCCTTACCCCCATTTATGGAGAGGCTGCTCCCAAGTCTCGATCTGAAGAAAAAAAAAGTTATATAGTCAGGTCTTATGCAACATTCCTTAGATGGATAGATCTACGGAATTTGCATGAGTGACTACACGAACACGTGATTCTCTATCTGCATGGTTCCCCCTCTCCACAAATAAAAAAAAATTGATATTCACGTTGGCCATCCAATCTCAAAATGAAGATAATCATTTCATAATATTATAGATAGTTAATCCAACCAAAAGTTTCTATCCCACATGAACATTGTGTCTCTTTCAACTTTCAATTGAGAGTGAGAGATGATGAGATTGGATAGAAACTGAACTGTAGAATAAGGCAATAGAGCAGTAGACACCCATGGCTTTGTATGATCTCGAAACTTATTAATCATGACTAGTAGTCTAAAGGCTACAATCCCCCTCAAAGGCATGATGCTCATCCCACCAGTTGAGGTATCCATGTACCTCAAAGCACTTCTTAGAAAAGTGATCTCCACCACAAGATGCACACTTTTAGCTTCTTTTGAAAGTATCGGCCTTGGCACTTCACATAGGCCTTGGGTAAGTAGAAACATGGGAAGCAGCCATAGAAGATCGACGGGCATGGACTTTGCAAGGTTTGGCAGCCACATCACATACACCAAGCATAAAAGACTACAAGAGAACCGAGTCAATTGAGGATAAAGGCCACCAAGAAAATCATAAACACGATCACCATCGACTTCTCTATGTCGAAGAGCCACATCATCATGAAGATTGGTGAGCTTGTTAGGGCACAAACAATCTATATCTTGCCAAATCAAATGCAACTTCTCATAAAACAATTCACAGTTTCACCCATTTGACAAAGTATATACATATTATCGACACAGTTGGTACATTTTTATCGCTATTTTCGTCTAACAATAGTATTTCCATAGCTTTGATACTATGCTAAAAAAAATATTTTTCTTTATAATTTCATGCACACGTTTTTTCTTCTTCATATATATGGAGGTATCTGGGGAATAGCAAAATAGTAGGCCAACCGAAAACATGAAATAAATCAACTCTAACTGAACAAGCAAACCTGGGGAATAGCAAAATAGTAGGCCAACCGAAAACATGAAATAAATCAACTCTAACTGAACAAGCAAACCTAAAGCCAGAGAAACCTAATCAGCAATCTTGTAAATAAAATCGATAACTTTTTGCACAATACTTAAAAAAATCAGCAATCTTGTAAATAAAATCGATAACTTCCAACACTTGTCTCATCATTGGATTTAGTTGGTCGTCTCCTCCTCTAGTTTAAGACTTTTCACATTTCAAGTAAGTGTGGACTCTAGAATTACAAGGCCTACGTGATGCGCATATCGAATAATTATGAGCTAATTATGTCCTTCTTGTGAATGTGGGTATGCCAACTCACAACCGAGCTCGGTCAGATGAGTAGAATAGGTTTGGTGGTGATGGTGTTGAATGTGCTGCTAACTTCTACACTTGAGCGATTATGGCCAAGGAAGGAACACGTCTCGGCCTTGGTTTTAGAGCGATTATAACAGGATGGATCTCATGGCATGTTAGGGTTAATATTACACAAAGCATGAAATTTGAATGTTACCAAAATCCTACATATTCTAAACTTGAATGCAAGATATTTATTTTAAAGATTTTATGTGTGAGCGGGATTTGTACTACAAATTATTACTCATTAAGCCCCTAGCTAACATTTCTTTTTTCATATATAAGGAACTACAATTGCAAACTAGAAATCTCAACCAACATCCCACCTCTACATCATATAATAATAGTAATCAAGAACTATTAATTTTATCACAATCAGTGCCAGTTTTAGGGTTAAAAACTTGAGTTAAAAACCACAACGATATTAATTTAATCACAAGCAGTTTGAAAGTACAACCACAGAATTTTTTGAGTTAAAAACTTTAAATATCACCATGTCTGCAAATTTACACAATACATAAAATAAAATAAAAAACCTTCAAGCTAACCTGATCCTTTGGGCGTTCAGCGTGTCTACAAATTTACACAATACATAAATTCCCAATTCAAACATCAAGAAATGCCCAATTGAAACATTAAGAAATGCTCAATTGAATGCCCAATTCAAGCATTTAAGAAATGCCCAATAAGGTCAGAGATTGCAGAAAACCCTAAATTTCTAAATCTAGAAAATTAATCAGAGAGAATAGGAAATTGTAGATAACCGTAAATCCCTAAACCCAGAAAATTAACCATAGTTAACAATTAAGGGTTCAGAAATTATGTTACCTGAAATTGGGAGGAGATGAGATGATGGTGGCCGATTTTGATTCGCATGATGATGGTGTTGTTTTCGACGGCGGTGATGGGTGGTCACTATTGGGCCAGAAGATGGCGATGGATGGCTGCTGTTGAGGACTCGACGCGAGCTCAAGTCACGACTGAATGAGATGCGAAAACTGAATGACAAGCCATGAAAAAAAATAGGGCAAAAGACTGTTTACTACCCTCATGTTTCATGGTTTTCAACATTTAGTACATCAATTTTTTTTCGTCTCAGAGTCATACCTAAAGTGTAAATTTTAGGACAATCTTATATATCCGTTACTCAAACTGTTAAGTCAGCTGTTAACTGTGACGTGGCGGCCATGTGGCCAATGACTTGGCGCCACGTGTCATCCAGGTGGAAATTTAAAAAAAATTTATAAAATAATATATATATATATATATATATATTATAAAATTAAATTAAAAAAAAAAAAAACCGAATCTGGGTAGATTCGGAAGAGGAAGAAGAAGAAGAAGAAGGAGAAGGAAGGAGGAAGAAGAAGGAAGAAGAAGAAGAAGGAGAAGGAAGAAGAAGGAGGAAGAAGAAAAAAAAAGGAAAAAAAACTGGGCAGATTTGAAGAAGAAGAAGAAGAAGAAGGAGAAGGAAGAAGGAGGAAGAAGAAGGAAGGAGGAAGAAGAAAAAAAAAACTGGGCAGATTCGAAGAAGAAGAAGAAGAAGGAGAAGGAAGAAGGGGGAAGAAGGAAGGAGGAAGAAAAAAAAAAAAAAAACTAGGCAGATTCGAAGAAGAAGAAGGAGGAAGAAGAAGGAAAAAGAAGAAGAAGGAGAAGGAAGGAGGAAAAAGAAGAAGGAGAAGGAAGGAGGAAGAAGGAGGAAGAAGGAAAAAAAAAAACTGGGCAGATTCGAAGAGGAAGAAGAAGGAAGAAGAAGAAGGAGAATGAAGGAGGAAGAAGAAGAAAAAAAAAACTGGGCAGATTCAAGAAGAAGAAGAAGAAGGAGAAGGAAGGAGGAAGAAGGAAAAATAAAAAAATAAAAAAATAAAAAAATAAAAAAACTGGGCAGATTCGAAGAAGAAGAAGAAGAAGAAGGAGGAAGAAGAAGGAAGAAGAAGAAGAAGGAGAAGGAAGGAGGAAGAAGGAGGAAGAAGAAAAAAAAATGGGCAGATTCGAAGAAGAAGAAGAAGAAGAAGAAGAAGAAGAAGAAGAAGGAAGAAGAAAAAAAAAATGGGCAGATTCGGAAGAAGGAGAAGGAAGAAGGAAGAAGAAGAAGGAGAAGGAAGGAGGAAGAAAAAAGAAAGAAAGAAAAAAAAAAACGAATCTGCTACCCAGATTCAGTCAGAGGAACAAGAAGGAAGAAGAAGAAGAAGGAAAATGAAGGAAGAAGAAGGAAAAAAAAAAAAGTTTTTTTTTAAATTTATTTATTTATTATTTTATAATATATATATATTTTTTTTTAATTTCCACGTGGATGACACGTGGCGTCCAGTCATTGTCCACATGGGCGCCACGTCACCGTTAACGGAAAACTTAACAGTTTGACTAACGGATGTATGAGACTGTCCCAAAATTTACACTTTAGGTATGACTCTGGGACGAAAAAAACTTGATCTACTAAATGTTAAAAACCACGAAACATAAGGGTAGTAAACAGTATTTTGCCCAAAAAAATATATATTTTGAAAACTTTGAGTTTTAATGATAAGAACAAAATAAATGATAAAATGAATAGTATCAGGATTGATTTTTTAATATAAAAATGTAATTTTTCATTAAAATAAACTGTATCATTTTCGTTAAAGTTCCCTAAAAAAATCCAATGTTGGGGAGTTTTGGAAATTGATTAATTATATATTAATCCAATCCATTATCCCATGTTAAATACGGGTCGGGTTGGGGCCCATTCCCACTTATTTGTAGACTTGCATCGCCTCGTTCCGTTTTGTCTCTCAAATTTTTGTACCCACCCGGACCTTTAGGTCCAGGACTTGTTTGCAAACCCCTAATATCGGATATGTCACAAAAACATGCGCACACGAAAATCACGACATGAATGTCATGTCTACTTACGCGTGTGATAATTGACTTTTCTATTTTATTGTTTATTTTTCTGTTTGATAATATATTATTTATTATTTATTTTTAATTATACTTGCTAGTTATTATTATTTTTATTAAAATATTTTAAAAATTACTAAATTTACTAACCACCCATGCATAATCCCACTAGGTGGGTGCTTTTTATTGTCTTTTCAAATGATGTAATTTTACTATTTTGTACTCTATTAATTATTATTTTTTTCTTTTGAAATTCTAATAGGAGAAGGGCAATTTTTGAGATTATAAAAGGTTCATCCTTGTGCGGCTCATCCTTTTTTATATACTAGTATATGCCCATATCCAAAGTGTGGGTGAACATTTTTGCTATTTGTTTTTAAAATGGAAGGAGAGAGAGGGAGAGACTTAAGATAGAACGTGAGAGTGGGGAGAGAGGTTTATTTATTATTTATTATTTTTTTAATTAAATATATTAAAATCACATGTAAGTGAGGATTTAATATAAAATAGCAAAATTTTGGTTGTGTGAAATTACATTACTATCCATATTATTTATTTATGATCAAATTTGATTAGAGGGTTAGAATGATATTTTATGGGATTTTGATTGACAAAGAAAGTTCTATTAATTTGTAGAAAAAGGAAGAAAAAATAAAAGAAATAAATATTGTTTGGTTTTTTGCACAAAGGGTAAATTCATTAACACAGCAACATAATTACATAGAAAGAGACCCAATTACAATTAGCACAACAACATACAATTGTACCTCCAAAGTGAAGCCAAAAAAAAATCCCAAACAAAGTTCTGGGCCGAAAACAAAAGAGAAACCAGAAACCGAAACAAGCCTTATGAACTTGCTACCTCCGCCGCCTTCGGAACGCCAACTACCAACCATCTCAAATAATCGCTCCCAACAGACACCTGAGATCAGGCCAAACAAAGTCCTCGAGCTGGATGAAGAGAAGACTCCAACATCCTTCAAAATGCACCATCGAGATCGCCACCACAAATCAACAGAAACCAGTGGGAAGAACTAGCTCCGCAAGTAGCAGTGACAGTAATATTGCCAACGAAGGCAAAAAGATGGAAGGAGGTGGTGTGAACACCTGAACCGAAACTCTACGCACCTTCTGAGAGGAAAGTGATAAATCGCGTTGATGATTTGTGGGAGAAGGTCCGGTTGTTATCAATGAAGGATTGAGTCTATGAGGAGGAAGGGTAGGGAGTGGATTCTTGGAGAGCATGGAGGTGGAGGCGAATTAGGGCCAAAAGAAGTTAGATATAAATAGGGGTGATGGATGAGATGGATCCAGCCAACAAACAGAGGAAAAAGCGAATTGATAGAGAAACAAAAAGAAGGAAAAAAAAAACATGAGGAAGGACTACCACCCGACCCCAGCCAGAGCTGGGATCGACCGTGGCAAAGGAAAGGCTTGACGGAAGGACACTCACACAGGGTTGAGAAAGACTCAGTGAGAGAGAACGACTCTAGGGGGGGATTATATGTATACGATTACGGTCTTAAAAATTCAATCAAGAAAGAAATATTGTTTGTGCGTTCACTTGTGAGTTGTACGCTATTAAAACTTGTCACCTTATGTTTCATACACACACAATAATTTGTGCGTACGTATGCTATCTTACTTGTCAATGAGTGCAAACTATTGATAAGATTATTCATAATACATAAAAAAGTAGGATTGCACAAAAACAGAACTTCATGAAAGAAAACGGTCACATAGTATTATTATTTAGCATCACATTAGTCCATAATATATACAATCGGTTGTATTTACAATGAAATTATTCTGATGTTTATACTAGAACAGAAAAACAGCTACAATTAATAATTATATATGTATACAACCGGTTATATTGATTGTATACAACTACAACGAAGAATTGCTCTGGAAATTCAGAAAAACGGCTACAATAAATAATTGTTCATGCATGATTCAAAGTTTCAATGCCAAATCCAAATAATCAGATTTGGCGTTACCACTAGCATCCAACCCAAAATTAATTGATGGAATAGGGCGCTCCAACTGACTGAGGAACGGCCTGGTACAGTCACTATAGTTCTCCTCCCTCACCACATGTGCCATTTGATTACCATATGGCATCATCATGTGATGTGATGCAGCGGCTCCTGAGTTAACATTAGGGTTTCTTGGCAACGAATAATGAGGAACTTGTGGTTGTTGTGCACATGGAAGTTGATAATGAGGTTGTGGCGGCGGCAGCGGCGGGGTTGTAAAACCAATTTGGTTATTAGCTCCATGAAAAAGGCTTCTTTGATGGAAAGGGTTGGTCAATGGAAATATAGGAACGGGTCGGGTCGGAGCGTTGGACGAGATGAAGGCGTTGATGTTGTTTGGAAGATTATTAAGTTGCCTTAATCTCCCGGTGGTGCGGTCACCATCGCCCATGTGAGAATCGATGTGCGATATGAGAGCTTGAGTGCTCATAAACACACGGTCACATAGTCTGCATGCAATTTGTGTTAGATCAGTTGCCCTAGGTGGTGCAGGGTCTGATGAACCAAGCATGTTTCCTTGCCTCAAGTTCCAGTTGTAGCGAGACATGGTTGAGCTTCGAAAGAGAAGAAAATGGAATAGGGTTTCAGGGTTTCTTTCCTTTTGGGAGCCCTGGGATTCTAGGAAGGGTTGGTGCACATACTTGGGGTATGAAGGAAATTTATATGCAGTGTTTACCCATTCCAGAATGGCATGTAACTTGTCGTTGCATGCAAATTAATTACATTTTCCATGAAAGGTTTTGTTGTCTATACAGACATTTAATGCATTCTACAAAAAAGCTTTGACTCAATGCTGCTCTTGAATTTGTTACCAAAATATCACCCGAGTGTTTGGGTGATAATGGAAGGTTTATGAATGAGAAAAAAATGAAAATTTAGAAAATATATAGTTTGTTTATTGAAAAATCTATGGGACAGCCAAAAGAGTTTTTCTGTTAGACATTTTCTCCCAAAAAAAGAAAAAGAAAAAAAAAGAACAATAATAAAATTAGTAATTTCGAAATTGTTTCAAAAAAATTGAGAACACTAACAATACAGAAAAATTGATTATCTCAAATCCATTTTTCTGTCATTTCGTTATGAATTTTAACATTTTTTTGGTAGTTTATAAAAGAATTTCAATGGCCTTCCATATCCTCTGCTGCTGAATATCCAAATAAAAAAAAAAATTAAAGAAAGAAAATCAATTAGTACATGATATTTGTCTGTATTTTTAGTCACACGAAAGATTATGGTATTTGTCTTATGCTCTGCTCCTCTCTCCCAAACTGTCAGTGATAGTATCTGCTTATCTGGTCGTAGGATTTCATTCCTTTTATGAAATCAAAGACTGATTTTTAATAGTACACATAATTATTAGCACACGCCTAAAGCAATATGATAAATTCGAATTAATGATGCGAGGAAGGCATGGCACTTAATGATTCAAAATGGATAATTCAGTAGACCATTAATTTCTTCAACTAAGATGGGTATATCTCTTTAATGGAAATGTAACCACTTTCATCATTTGAGCGGCTATGTAAGGAATACGGGCCATAAAAACTCATACATTTCAGTCTTCCTTTGATCATCATCGTACGATTCATCAACGCTATGAATCTAACTCAAGATATGCCTTGTGAAATACAGCGCCTGAAATTCATCTCTAACTACTGACCCACACTGTGGTGGCAAAATGTATTGATTGACACTTGTAAGTTAAGAGGATGTTAACTACTTTTTGGGGCTCATTCTACAATGTCATTCATAATTTGAATCGTTCATCAAATCATTTGAACAAATTAATTAGCCAAAACGAAAAATCGTTTTACCGTTTGAATGTTTTTTTTTTTTTTTTTTGTCAAACCGTTTGAATGTTCTTAGATTGGAAAATTTTCATTTTTTATAGGGAACATTTTGTTCGTCTGGTTTATAATTGTTCAATGTCTAAATGTTGTTTGGTTTAGCTATATTTTTTAAAGATGATCTTCGAGTGATGATATTTTTTGGCGAAACGATAGCATTTTTATTTTAATATAAAACAACAACACAAACTTCAAAGAGCACGCTGCGGATGAAATATGCTAGGTGGTTTCAAACCAAAGGGACTTTAACGTAACAAACAAGGCCAACTTAGCCAAACTAGTAGCCATCATAATGGTGGATTTATGAATGAGCATGGCAAACTTGAGAAGAAGCAAGGGAACGCAATCAAATCATGAAATCATCAACTACCAAACTCACATAGACTGATTGGCACTCTGAAACGACTGAACTTCAATCATAATAACTAAAAATTCAATCACTTCACTAACTAGCACCTGAGAAATTTTGCATGTAAAACCCACCACATAACTAAAAACATAACACTTATTGAATACACGTAGCACTGATTTCAAAAATGAAATGCAAAAAGCAACATAGGGAGTATGTCCCAACGACATAAAAAAAAATACTAAAAGAAAAAATGGACTGTTTCTCTTGAGCCCAATATCAGATCAGCCAAGCGTTGAGCCATCCCCTCCTGAGCTGCGTTGAGCCTGATGCACTACCTTCTATTTCCCGCGTGTGGCCGCTTCGCCAATTAGATGTGAAAAATGCATTTATGCATGAACATCTCAGGAAGATATTTATATGTCTAAACCTTCGGGGTTTGTCAATCCTGCTTGTCCACATTGTGTATGCCATCTTCAGAAATCCTTGTATGATCTCAAACAATTCCCCTGTGCTTGGTTCCACCAGATTAATTCTTTCTTGTTTCATCTTAAATTTCGGCGAAGTCAAGCTCATTCTTCCCTGTTTATTTTTTACCGTGCCTCCTCTAATATTCATTTGTTACTATATGTTGATGACATTCTTATCACCGGCAACTCTAATGCTTTTCTTATTGAGTTTGCTACTCTTATTGCCCAACAGTTTGACCTCAAAGATTCGGGTCTCCTAAGTTATTTCTTAGGCTTACAGGTTACATGTCACCCTATTGGTCTTCACAGCAATTAGATGAAGCAAAAATTTGACATGCTCACACATGCAAACCTGCTTCTATGCCACTTGTCGCCAAATTTCCTTCACATTTTAGAGAGATTTTTCAATGTGACCATCACACGAAGTGGTACACCACATGTTCCTATATAAATGGTGGGTTATGTGTATTAAAAGATTAATAACTTAAAAATTAAAATCTTCCAAAACTAAAAATTTCTCCACATTTTATGTGTCTCACCTGGCTTCTCCTACTCCATATCACGAGTTGGTTAGCTTCGTACAGTGTCTCACTCACTCTTACTAGCTGTGATATTTTTAATTTTTTTTTGTCAATACACTTGTCCAATTTATGAGATCACCTCGCAATAATCATACGATTGCTGCCAAACGGATTCTCTACTATGTCAAGGGTATTATGGAGGATTCTCTGCTATGTCAAGGGTACTATGGAATTTGGCATCACGTTGACTACTCAGCTTGCCTTTGCTACCTTATCTGCTTACATAATAATGATTAGACTAGTTTTCTGGTTATCTTGTTTATCTTGGCTCTAACCTCATTTTTTGGTGCTCCAAAAAACAGCCGAATATGTCTCACTCCAGCGTTTGAATTCTAATATCGTGCTCTTGCTCATGCCTGTCGAAACCACAAGGATTTGTTTTCTACTTCATGAGATTGGTATCCGCCTATATTTTCATGTCCTTCCACATTGACAATCTTAATGCCACTTACCTTGCTTTTAATCTTGTTTATTATGCTCACATGCCACATTGAACTTGATTATCACTTTGTTTGTGAAAAGTTGGCCTTTAGCAACCACGTGTTTGTTATTTTTCTTCTACTAGTCCTGCTGATCTCCTTGCTGATCTTCTTACCAAGGCTCTTCATCAGCCACGTTAAACTAAGAAAAATTATTTCATAATCATCTTTCTAAGTATTGAGTATATATATTCCATTGTACTCAGAAAACAAGATATTCGATTACTTGAGAAACCTGAAGTAGAAAAAAATTAATCGACCAAGAAGATATGAAACCAAGATAGACAAACATTGAGAGGACCTAGATCTTGCCGAGATGGAAAAGAGTTGAAATTCAGTCTTGAAAGGATGGAAGGTGGGTGGACAAAGATGGCGGCCTGTGGGGTAAGAGGTTGCCACCAGGCCTAACCGAAAGCAAAGCGGTTGGCAGCTATTGTGCGCTGAAGTCTAGGTTTCTTAGAGTATCTTCAAAGGAGATGTCAAATTCAAAATATTAAATTTAAATTGGATGGCTGACTTGGCAATTTAGCATGTTGTTATTATTTTCCTTCCACCTAATATGCCAAATTTTATTGCTTCATTTATGTTTTTTTTTTAAACAAAAATAATAAAAGTTGGGTTGTTGTTGATTTAAAAATAGTAAAATAATACTTAAATATGCTAGCATTTAAGGTAAGACAAGTAGAATGCTTTTGGAAATAGCAAAAATAAAATTTGAAGGCAGCTTCAAATTGGACATCTCTTTGTCCATCTCAGCTTAGCCTTATTTTCCATGTCATCTTTGACATCTCGATTGGAATAAACAATACGTCATTTGTTACCGTTATATATCTATGTGGCATTTTTAACATCTCCTTTGGAGATGGTCTTAAGGGGGTATTTTAATATTTATACTATTTTAAGTTGGTATTTTTTTTTATTGCAGTGGACTAATTTGCATTGAATATATTAGGAGTGATGATCTTTAAAATGAACGGTTCATGATATTACTTTGTGAGAAATATGCCTAATGAGAGTGCTCAAATGCTAACAAGTTAGCAAGTTAATACGACGTAACTGCTCGTTTAGGTTCTTGTTCACTGAACATCCTTACAAAAATTCACTCAAATCAAAATTTTCTTCGCTCAAAAGGAGATGAATTAAAGGGAGAACCCACATGTACAATCAATTCTGAAGAGATCAAAAACATAAGCATGACTGGCACTCGCAAGAAGAGTGTGATCCCAAATATAAATGTTGCTAATATTAGTTCCTACACTAGTAACAACATCTGTGAGAAAATTGATCCTCCGAAAAAATGTGCTTCTAAGAAATTGACTGAAACGATGACCCCAACCATTTGATGTCCTGGATAATAAATCATAGTCTCCAAGGGGTCTTGCTTGTTTTCAACTGCATCAATGACAAATTTAGAATCACCCTCCACACAGATATTCATAAACTCCTTATTCCTTGTAGCTTTTAGGGCATCACGTAAAGCAAGAGCTTCCTCAATAGAAATTATGTTTCTCCAAAGCTTCTCACACCAGCAAAGATGGGATTTGCATTGTCATCACCAATGACAAAGCCTGTAGTAGCCTTGTCACCAACAACAACCCATCAAAATTAATTTTTAAATAGTTTGCCCCTGGTGGATTCCATCTAATGTTGGGTTGGTCAAGCCCATACATCTTGTGAAGTCTAGACTTTTAGGTTTGACTTTCCTTGTCAACATTGTAAGTGTACCACATGCTCAATCTAGCTTTAGGTTGTTTTCTGTTTATGGGGTGTGTTTGTTGTGAAGAAATGCAAAAGGATGGGACGCATATCACTTCAAAAGGTTTGTTCATGCATGTGCATTCCACATCTACATTCCTACTTCATTCTAACTAGTTTAGTTGTCTAGTCAGGCTTGCGCACAAATTTCCAAGAAGTTAGGCATGCAAATTAAGACCTACCCACATGGGCTTTCTGACAACTTTCTGCCGACAGTCAGATTTCAGCTCTTAATCTTTTCTGATCAGTTTGTAGGATGACATGTGTCCTTGGTAGGTAAAAACAAACCAAAGCTTTTGGGGTTAAGATCCCTAACTGGTTCCTTAGTTTTTTTGGGGTTTTCAGATTATATTTTCTAGAGAGAAGTCAGAGAGCGAAAGGCTTTAAGACCTTACCTTCCTCTTCGTTCTTCATTTTGAAGGAAAATATTTGTGAAACTAGTTCATTTGAGCAACATTTATGCAAGCAATTAACAATTAAAAGGCAGAATCATGCTTGTATGAACTCAAAAATAAAACTTTACCCATGAAATTCAAGGCCTGGTAATTGTGGTGAATCAAGACTCAACTCAAATATTAAAGAAAGGAGTTGAAAAACTTTTATACCTTTGAAGCACTTCTTTGCTTAGCAAAGGATATTCGCCCATGTGAGGGCCTTCTTTCCTTAGTCTCCTTGCTCCTTGACTCCATGGATGTGGATGGAGGAACTTTGCTTTTTGGCTCCATGACTTCTTGGATGGATGAAGGAATGGATTCTCCAAGTTCCCAAAATAGGGAACCTCTAAGTCTCCATACCAAAGAGAGCATTGAGGAAGAGATGAGTGACCTAGAGGAAAAAAGATTGCTAGCTATTTTCCTCTAGGGTGGCCGGCCTCTTAGAGAGAATGAGAGCTTGTGTTCTCTCCAATTTCCTCAAAGAAAACCCTAATGATGAAATGGCTATACAGATGCATTTATACCACCTCACATTTGAGTGGCAAACTTGCAATTAAGCCAAGTTCACTACCCCTTACTCTTATGGCCGGCCTTGATGGGTTTATTAGGCTTTCAAGCCCTTTGTATTTTCAAGTTGTCATACAACTTGAGTTATTGAACTTGACATTCAAATCCTACTAGACCTTGAGGCCCAAAACTAACCAGAGGTCTAATACGAACTTATTCATTTGATTAATTAACATATTAATTAATCCTAGCCATAAATAATTAAACCATTTAATTATCCTTACTCATCTCCGTTGTTTCTTCAATCTCTACATTATTTGGTGTACGATCCATTAGGTTCCTTTTAGTGAGGCAATGGGCGATTAGAACTCTTCAAATCGATTGTGAATTGAAACATACTTTCAATTTTCCCTTTAGTGATTATACACCTTTAGAGTTTCCACAAACCATGAGTGACACCTAACAGTATATCATGGCTACTCAAGCTAATTAGAAGAGGTGGTGAACCTATTCAGTTTAGGATTATAATGCAATACGGTTTTTCTCTAATACAATACTCTTGACCACATTTTTTGGTTTGATAGTTTATTCATGTCTACTATCCAATGTGATTCTTTTACTTATTCATACTCTAGCCAAAGATTCTTAATCATATCATAGAGTATTCTCCCTCAAACGGTTTGAAGGTTAACAATCCCTTGTTGTGTATTCACTTGCCTCTATGGCTAAGTGACTTAACCCCAACTATGCCATGGACACCCTATGACAGAGTGACTTTGAATAGTCAAAGATCAAGGACCTAACCACAAGACAATTATGATGCCTCAGGTCAAATGATTACTTTGCATTATCCCAACCATGAGTTCTCATGTGATATGAGTATGAGAACTCCTTGTTGATCACTCTCAGTGGACTCATTCTCTATTGAGCACCTACATGATTGTCTTGGTGTCAGTCATACCAATGACTCGAGACCAATCACTCTTTCTAAGAGAAGACATAGCATGTACTGATCTTAATAGATTGTCAATGCCCAATTAGCAATCCTATGATCAAGAACGTTTAGGGTATGTATACGAAAGAAAATGGTCTCATGAATCTAACTTCTTTAAATCACATTCTCCCAATTACATATTCCTTGGACTTATTGTTTAAGCATAGAACATTTATATGAGATAGCTTAAATAATAATCTTTGCCCTTTATATATATTAAACTAGATTAGTTTAACATGTGAAATGTCCGTAAAATATCATCATATGATTGGCTTTTAGGGCACATTTCCAACACATTTATGAAATCCTAGTTGTAAAACTTTCCTTCATGCATTAAACACCCAATTATTGAAGAATAGGGTTGCATTGCCTTTTGTTTTGCATTAAATTTGTGGTCAAGTATTTCTAGTTTCAAATCTTTAAAACTGACCCATTTTAGGATTCTTGTCAGTTTCTTCCTTCAATAGTTTGAATGGAGAAACTGACTAGATATTTGAATCCAGATCTGCATATCATTGGCATATGCATAGTTCATCTGCTAGTCTCGGTGCCACAAGGTGAAGAGCTCAAGAGGAGCTGCCACATCGTGAAGATTGAAGGAATCCATCTTGTGTGGGGTAAGGTTGCACAAAGGTAAAGCTACTCCATAGATAAGAATTTAGGAATTGAGCTTTGCGTAGTACTTTGTAAGAAACTTGATTATACTAATAGATTGGACTTAGTGGAGAGTCTCCGATTTTTTAACTTAGAGGTAAGTTTTTTTGGCCAAAAACATCTTGTGTTCAAAGTTATTTATTTGTATCACATATCTCACATACATATATATGCTACATGTATCACTTGAATATTTAATAAGTATGTGCTTACAATCATGCTCACTTGACACATTAATAACTTGGAATAAACTGAGGGCTTGCTGACTAGGATAACTTTTGCTAACTAAAATTGGTCTATTAATCTTTTATTTATTGACTAACATATCTATCTTAGTTGACTAGCAGGCTTGACTAGTCAGTCCAGCTGATTATTATTTTTATATACAGGTTATTCCTCTGATACCAAATTCACACCATCTTCTTTTCCTTCTGATTGGCCCAATAGTATTCTTTCCCCACAATAGCCGCAAGCATGGGAACTTTGTCAGGTTGAGTTTTTGCATTATGCTGGAACTAAATCTACACACTGCTGTGGATAAGAAGGCACAGATTCAAATAACTTGCAAAACAAGAAACAATCGCAAGTAAGTCCAAGACCGGGGGTGCCGGTCAAAGGCCCTTCAACGGTCAAGTTAGGAAACAGTTTTAGACTCAAACAATGGGCAAAAGAATAAGTATGCTAAAATGCATTATCAGAGATGAACCCTAGATAGGTGTATATATGCTAACTGGGAGAGATACATTTTTAGGATAGAATCCTTGTACTAAACTGGAGAATCCTAGATGATATCTAGGACTAGATATTGTCTTGTCTTAGAAGTGTGATTCCTTATGGTACACGCCAATTCCTAGATTGTAGGAACTTCAAGACTTATGAGGAATCTGATTGTGTCCTTATTTGGATAAAATCTTGTGTCTTGCAGAACAAACATGGTCATCCAGCAAAGTCGCTTCGAACTTTGCCTATTGCCCCGGAACAAGGTGATGATGGCACCGTTGTTCCGTCTGATACAGCTCTGCTCAGAGCTGCTCAGTGCATGATCGAACTTCTAAGGTAACGTTATTTGGATCAGCTTAATTCAACCTTGGAAAATTATGGTCCCACAGTTGCAGCTAATTATTTATCTGAAAGGCAACTTGTTCCCTTTAAGGATTGATAGTTTCCCAAAGACCATTCCTTTCGGAGTAAGCTGGAATATATATCCTTTAGTCATCTATCTTCATACAGTGATCCAATTCTTTGCAGAGTAGGGGTGGCGTTTCAAATTTAGATGTGCAATCTCGAGCGTCGTTCCATAAAAGATGTAATGATGAAACTTTGTATTTGTTGTGCGTGCACGAAAAACAAGAATATTCTTTACTGATTTTAACCATAAGATTCGTTAATCCTAAGAGGAGTCGGGCCATGCTCAGCTGGAATATATTGCTGAGTTTATTTTACTTAAGTCATTAAGCCAGTTAGAGTAAAACACTTCAAACTTTTCATCATTTGCTTCCTAATCTCGGAATATAGTTTAATATGTCAATCTTTCCAAAGTAAGCTAACTTCGAAGTAAGAAGTACTGAGGCGAAACATAAGTAAGCTTGTGGACCTAGGTTAGAGCTCAAAAGCACCCCCTGGTGATGTTGATTTGAAAAAACATCACCTCCCAAACTTAGTATTTATAAGGATTCCCATCGCGATATTTAGAGTACCACCTTACTCTAGTACGAGGTATTAAATATTAAACCCATGGAAAACCTTTTGCCTTAGACTTACGGTAATGCATTGATTGGATTAAGGATGAGAAACTATCGAATCATACTCGAAATAGCCTCCAGATTTTAATGTTAGTCTAACATGTTTGAGTTATCTTGCTTGTTAATCCTGTTTATTCTTTCACCTTACCCCATTTTAGGTCAGAGGATTTCAATAATGCAACTTGTAACCAAGAAGGGATTTCCATTTCTTAGTCCAAATTGCTGATTCATCCCTAGTGAATCTTAAACGAAAGTTCGTTAGGGACTTGGTTGCCTGCATGTGGGTCAAAAAAACTTTCTGAATCCTTTTATTAGACCCTATGTGTTGGACTTGAGCTTTTCTGATCGAACTACACTATACTTAGCTGGCTTGGCTAAGGCACTTCCACGTATTGCTATTGGCTTGGCTAAGGCACTTCTATCAATTTTCAATATTAGATGAGAAGTTATGTCAATCTCAATTTCCATTTTAATGAAAAAGTTATTATTGAATCGGAACGCTACTATTGTGGTGAACTGATTCCATGTATATCATTCTTCATTCTTCTTTTTCCTCAACAAAATATAGATTTATACAGAGAAGCCATGAAAACAACCTGTTCTAGTACAATAAAGGAGAAAAGTATTTTTATCAACAACACTGTACTCATTATTAATTCACAGTTAGACAACTAAAGGGTTTTTAATTTTAGTGAATTTTTGCAGGAATAATCTTTCAATGATGGCCCATAAAATAATTTGTTTAGATTATGTGAAATATTGTAGAGTGAGTCTAGACAAATGGTTGGTGCCGTATTAATTTACAAACGGGTTAGCGCTTAAATGCCCCACCCCCACCCCCACCCGCAACCCTATTTTCTTAAATAACTCAAACCGTCTATATTTTAATTCATGAATCATGGATAATCATTGCAAAAAATAGACAAATCTGAAACCGTTCGCACATCAAATAGTAATGAAGATAAAAGACTAACAAAAATTTCAAGATAGACTAGAATCACTGTCATTTAACTCAATGTCATGTAACTTCCGATTTAAGTGATTTTCTGTAAATATGATATTTGAGGGACAAATCGGAAACTAAGAAAGTTGACGATACGAGTGGGAGAACAAACATAGAGCATAATGCACAATAAAGTGTCGGCAGGCGTTTTTGTTTTCTCGGGTAAGAAAGCCGACCAGTATCTCAAATATATATATACATAGACAATCTCCTGAAGTGAGATGGTGAATCTCTTTCTTGGAGAGTCTCCGATCGATGGCGTTGTAACGGCGAGAAACCATGAAGAAGGTAAAAGCGTAGGGGTAGTAGTAGTGTCTAAGGAGAAACTCCATTGAGCTTTTCAACCGTGAAATCAACCCAACAATGGATACACATACAGAGTAAACTGTTGCAAAACCATTTTAGTGCTGAGAGACATCTTTGATAGATAAAGATCACAAGGAATCTCGACACGAGCATTTTACCAGAGGGATCAGACTTCACTTCCTCTTTCCCGTGCCGATTGCAAGGAGTTCAAAGCTCCTTAGTGTATCATCACGGCCGCCTCTTGCGGCGGATGTTCGGGTGAAAGATGTTTTGGACTCGTACCCAGGTTGAACCCTTTGGGTGGTGGACAGGCGGCCACTACTTGAGACCAGCCGGCTTGACCGACTCTCGCTGGGCTCACCAGATGAGCTTGGCCTGCTGCTTGATATAACTGGCCTCTTTGAACTACTCCCATTTCTAGATGAACCCCGAGCCCTTTCAGAGTCAGCTTGCTGCATGAAACATGCAAAGAATGTGCAACTTCATTAGGCTCCATAGTAAGGAAATATTATAAGCATTCAAAATCATTTGAGACTAAATCCAACACAAATGTTAGAAAAACACACGACGTCTTTGGACGACGGGGCATCATCAGTCGCTCTATGTCTGGAGTGATCGCCATAGCCATAACCAGAACTATTCCTTCTAGAAAATGCCTCAACTGCACCCGAGTACTTTTCTCGAAAATCTTGTGCCACTGCTAAAAAATATAAAAATACGTGTTAAACATTAACATATGAAACGAGTAAAATGAACTGTCATATCTTCATTGAATGAAAATGGTTCATCCATAATGTTTGCATAAAAACAAATAAAACATGATAATGAGAACTCAAATACAAAGACAGATAAAGAAAAACTTGTAAGCATCTGTCAGAATATAAGTAGATAAAAATCGATGCATTCAAGCCTTGCCCGAGAAAATAACCAACCTGTAGGCCTTTCTGTTCTTTCTGCAGATGGTCCAGGGTTTAAAGCTGGTTTTGTACTTGGCTGCACAAAAAAAGGCAACCATATGGAGCAAGAATCATTACCCAACACATACAAAAATGAAGAATTTTCCTCTTTACATAGAAAATCCACAATAAATTTGCCTAATTAGGTACTGACTCGTGTTCTAGAACTGGAGCCAATTTGCGGATACTTCAGTATAGTCCAATCAAATACATAGTCAAATTGATACCCTGCACCAGTTACAATCAGCATCCAATAAGATTTTAATAGTTTTTAAGAGCCAATTAGTTTCATCATGATGTTTAAAGAAGAATGCCTCTGAGATATGAACAAAAATTTGGGCTTAAAGCGCCTACAAGCTAACCTTCTCGAATAAAAAGGTCCCGGAAAAGCCTCTTCAGGTATGAATAATCTGGTTTGTCCTCAAAGCGTAATGATCGACAATAATGGAAGTATGACGTGAATTCTGAAGGATATGATTTGCAGAGCACCTGTAGAGAAAAATATCAGTAATTCAAATACATTCGTTAAACAGCGTCAGAAACAGTAACTGGAAAATAGAACAAGATCACAGAAAACCATGATTTATAAACAGTGACTACACTGTTACAACTAAACACCATAACATATAAACGAGTGGAGTGGAAAAGGAAGATAAAGATTGAAAATCTCATTTTAGGTAGATGGAAAGTCACGAGATCCCACCATCTTAATGGTTCCCCCAAATTCAAAGTGTTAAAGGATACAAAGGATTGACTTCTACAAGATGTAGACTTGTAGTTTTACTGTTTTACCCTCGTTAAGCACATTTTGGTTTGACTGCTCATTAAGGTTTAAGTTTTGTAAAGAAATTATAAAAACAGACTTCATACAGTTGTAATCTTTCCATCCCTTCTACTAAGAATGCCAAGCAAGGGCAAGAGATGTCTGCCTTTCCCCTTTTGATGTATACAAAACATTATGGGGAATGCCTCTCAATCCACTCCATTTACTATGCTTCCTACATTATCTATTACTCCTATTTTTCTTCGACCAAATATGGTACAAAATGCCATTAGAGAACATACTGTCTTGTTAGTTGTTAAACACTGCACATAAAGCAAGTCTTGATACCTCAATTGGAGTTAGCATCTTCTTCTCACTGATCTTGTCATATTTTTGCTTTTTTGTACCTGCTTTCAAGCCTTGCCAGGGAAGGCTGAAACAGTAATCATACAACCAAGTTAAATATGTGAAGTTCAAGAAACAAATAAACACAGGATACTGGTGATTTAAGCTTCTCGGACAAAAATGCAACCTCCCCCTCAGAAAATACATGAGCACATAACCAAGAGATTCTAGATCATCCCTTCTGCTTTGCTCTGCAAATAAAATTAATATTACAATTAAATATTTGTAAAATTAATATTAAAATTAATATTCCAATAACTTTAAGTTGACTAACCAACACCAAGGTGAGTGTTAACACTAGCATAGCGGGCAGTTCCTGTCAGATTCTTGTTTTCCCTGTCAGAAATGCCACGATGAGAACTTTTTCTAGAATAGAAAACAAAAAGTAAAGCAGAATGAAAAGGGATAATATTTATATTCTGATAATCATAGGAGGTTACTTAAAAATTCTATCCACAATGATTTGATCAAATCCAAGAAAACACACAAAAGATAAGTTAATACATAAGAGCATTAAATTGCCCATTGTTGAAAAACCTAAGTAAGAATTTAAGGATTGTTATATAATCGTAAGCCATTTTTCTGTTCAGTAAAATTATAGATACGGTCCTTACAAGGACATAACAATTTGGATGTAAGAACATGATAAAAGAATTATCCGATTATGACTATTTTTGTCTCTAAATAATTCAAATATTCCAGCAGACAGCCCACAGGATCAAAATACATATTATTTTGACAAACTATCCTCATAAAAACCCTCCAATGATATTTTAGTTCTCTATTCTAAACATTAAATAAGCAGAAAACAAAACCACAAATGCATTTGCAAGCAGCATTTTTCCCTCCCCCCAACATGATGCAACCAAAGACGAAGAATGTCCATGTCAGTCAAATATCAATAAAATTTCAGGAGCAAAAAAATAAAATCATAAGATGAAAGTCTCAGTAAAAATTTAGCATCCATCAATTGCGGAACAATTAAACATGTGAGTTGAAAACAGTGTGCAGCTGTCACAAATGTGATATGACCTTCAAACCCATCTCTAAGCATCTCTGAGTCATATCTATGAGATGCCAGAAACTGATTCCCCTTGTTGGTCTTGGGGAAACCCAAAATGTGTTGTTCAGCATTTTAAACACTAGACACATGTGTAGCTTTTTACAAAATACAATAAATGGGGAGGGGAAATTTAAACTTCCTCCTCTTTAGACAAGATGTAGTAGAAACTAGGGATGCACGATAAACTAAAATACAAATATTTCTTATATCTGATACCTGTATGGTATGTGCTTGTGCGTTTGAAGATCTCTATACTTTTTTGCAAGGCCATAATCAATGATATATACCTGTGGCAGAAAAAATCCCAGAAAACAATTGTTCAGTGCCTGTTCTGAAGACAAAGTGAGTAGTTGATTTAGTGCTGTGCTTACTTTCATTTGAGCTAGGCAAGATGATTAATCTAGATGAAAGCAATAATAAGATTCAGGTGTTGCAATAATAAGTTTGAACCATCATGAAAAACACTACACTAAACATATAAATGTGATATAACAAAACTAAAAAGGGCAGATACTATGTAAAGGATAGCCAATGGATAAATACATGATATTTGTGTCTCTGTAAGTAAATAATATCCCCCATAATAATCAAAAGTAGTGTAAGGAAAAAAAAAAAAAGCCTTGTCAAAGATACTCCCATGACAAAGGAAAAAACAAAGGCCAGTTCTCCACCACAGAACAATAGATGGGAGGTAATAGTTCTAATTAGATGTCTGGCAACAATTTTAAAGATCAAGTAAAGTTAGAGGTTCTATATCGTTTTTGTGGTATATATTCAAGGGTGAATAGTAGCAGCAGAACTTGCAAATTTATGCATTCATGCAACAATCACCATGAGCAATACCCATGACTCTCTTACAAGGTCTACTTTCGCTTTATTAGGTATTCACATTTGTTCCCCATGAAATTCAGTCTCAAGCATCCAAAATCTCAATGGAAGTGACAAAAAACAATCTTAAGTGGAAAGGAATGATTCACAATGCATTCATATTCATAAGAAAAAATTTCCAAAACATCCATAAAAACACTAAGGATGACCACTACAGACAGAAGCACCCTAAAGACTACAAGTACCTGATTAGCTTTGCGTCCCAGGCCCATTAAAAAGTTGTCAGGCTTTATATCACGGTGAAGAAATCCCCGTGAGTGCATGTACTCAACTCTGTTTATCTACAGAAGATAATGTAGAAGCATAAACATGGCAGCCGTGTTAACAACATAAACCGTCATTCGAAATACTTTGATAACTTACTAATTGATCTGCAAGCATCAAAACTGTCTTCAAAGAGAACTTCCGATTGCAATAGTTGAAGAGGTCTTCAAGGCTGGGACCAAGCAGATCGATAACCATGACATTGTATTCACCCTCAACACCGAACCATTTAAGATGGGGTACACCAGCTAAGTAGATATAAATACAAAAGTTAAGTTAGGCTTTAAAAGTGAACATTCACATGAATGCACAACAAAAGAAAAGAAAAAAGAAACAAAATAGAGTAACCCACTTCCTCCTTGAAGAAGCATGTACAGCTTTGACTCATAATGAAGCTGGGGGTGTTTTGTCTTCACTGATTCCTAAGAGAACAAAAATAAAAAAAGGGTTTAGATGTAAGTACTCTTGTGGTACGTGAATTTTAACTACTATCAAGAACCATCAAAACAAATCTGAATCATAATAAAGGATACACGATAACAATAGAGCACCTGCTCCTTCAATTTTGCATTATGCTTCAAAATTTAATTACCATAGAACAATGTTTTCAAGCCAATCATTTAATGAGGCCCAATTCGATTCTTAACCTCAAGTAATACCACACATCTCAGTAAACTAAAACAAATTCATAAAAGCACTACAACTAGCTCTGTCTATCTTTCCACTATCTCGAACATCTGTCAACTCTGTTCACCAGCATGAATATCCTTCAGTTTTAAAATACTCAATCCCATGCTAAACTACGATCACAAAGTATGAAATGCTATAACAAACCACTCAGAATAAATAACTCTAAAGTCAATGTATAGGGTGGCTACAAGAATGACAAGTAGATGTCAATGCCGAGATTGATAATGAAAAAATTCTAACAAGAATTAGGTACTAGATTTCTAGAACTTAAAATAGCACAAAACGAATACATTTTGCTCTTACATGCATATTAACTCACACGAAATGGCGGTGAGCAAAATACTAATCCAAGTATATGAGCATGCTAACTGTATTCAGATTCTTAAAAACGCAACCAACTCCATATGATCTAACAGTCCTATACCAACTTTCTTTTATGATCAATGACTTTTAGTATATTCACAACCCCATACCAAAGTCAAATTTAACCAATTACATTATCAAAAACTGATCATGTCATTTAATGTGTAAAAGCTCAACACCATCGACGAAAACAATCAAACTTCCCACAACTTTTCATTTAAAACAAAGAACAATTAACGTCCAAGACATACCAGCTTGACAGCTACCTCCTCTCCAGTTTGTACATTAATACCTGAAACAAAGCAAAACCAAACCAATATTATTCTCAAACCAGAAAAACAAAGCCAACATTTCAAAAAAGTGAAACAATCAAGCAATGCCACTAAAACAACAATATTTATTCCCCGAACAATCGAAAATTGGTGACACAAATTGCATACCCAAATAAAGCTCTCCGAACGATCCACTACCGATCTTTCTTCCTAGCTTAAATTTCCCACCAATTACATGCTCCATGATCTGAACAGTCCCAATCAAATACTATACAAGAAAAAGCCCAAACCCCCACTTCACCCCCCCCCCCAAATTTACAACCCAGTCCAACACTAAACTACGAACCCAATCTGCTCCGAAAGCCCATCGGCAATCGGACTCAAACTCCTCCTATTCCACTCAACACTCAATTCCTCGCATGCAATCGCAGATCCATCAAATTCCAGCTCCAACAGAACCCCCAAAAGTCCTTATTCTATATCCAGAAATTCCGAAAAGAATGCTTGAACCTACAGTCCGAAATACACAAAATTGATAAAGACTTGAATATCCAAAAGAAACCCACTAATCAGTCGAGCCAAAAACTGGAGTTTTGGGCATTTTTTCCAGGGAGAAGAATTGCAGCAAGAATGTGAAGAAAGGGTTTCTTCGGCGGATAATTATATTCAATTTCTCAGATGAAATGGGAAAACATTTCAGCGTGAAAACAGAATGGAGCCTGTGAAGGAATCAATCGCCTGCGATTATTGACGGTGGGAAAAGGGAAAAATATGAATTTTTGGAAGAAAGGAAGGATCTTTGGATCTGGGTTGAGGATAAGGGGTTTTGGGTTTTCTGGGAAAGTTAAGATTTTCTCGGGAAAATTTGGACGGTGTGAGAAAAGGGGGGAATATTTGGGATTATAGAGAGGGGATAGGGGAAGGAAGACAAAAGAAAAGGAAGGAAATGGATGAGAAAGTAGATGATTGATAGAATACACATGATTTTTTTTTTTTGATAGATATACATATGATATTATTAAAACTTTTATTTAACTTGCTTACTATGGCTCCCTGCTAAACAAAAAATGAGTTTCGGTTCGATACTCCAAACTGATGGGTCTGCTTGATTATGATCACGAGTAAAGTGGAATTCCTCATAACCTTTTTGGACCTGAAATGGACAGATATTCATGACTTACCATCAATTGTCCCAAATTTTGAAATTCATTGCTTTCTTACATGTAAAGGGAACAAAAATGATAGATGTAACGTGTGTGCACTCTTTTTTCTCCTAATAAATAATGAGTAGCACTTTATGGCAAATTGTTAGCGCATGTACACCTTATCGCGTGATATGACGTATTTAACATTTTTATTTTGAAATTTTGAGAGTACCGTTGTCAATCCTAAAAACACTTCCAAATAATAGTTGACATTTCTTATTTCTTGTAAAGTTTAACTCACTCCTTGCCCTTAAATAATATCATAATATTGTTTGTTAAAAAAAATAAAAAATCATTCAGTCCTCCCTACACTTTGTACATAATTAGAGAAGAGTGATTTGTAACCCTTACAATTACATATTCAAACCTATTCACGCATAAGCATTTTCTAACATTAGAAATAACGCTTTACTATTTTTGCAAATACATTACAAGGATTTGAATCACATTATTGCCTTCGTCGAGAATCAAACGTAAGACCTCTCACTTACAAGTAAAGAGAAATATTACTAAATCATAGTATTAAATGGCTTGAAGGATTGATTGATTGATTCATCAAGAATTACGTGTAATTTGAATTTAGTAATCAAATTTTCTTGATTTGGCATGATTAAGTATTTGCCGTAGATTTGGGAACCAATCGTATCGAGACACTTACAAATCAATCACAATGGCAAAGGGTTGTCCCTTTGTCTCGCTTTACTTTGATTGTTTTTGCCTAACTTGTTGAAAAGTAGACAACTTTGTTAACAAACGTGCTAATTGCTTAAAAATAACTCATTACATGTAATAAATTAGAAAGTGAAATCTGTTGCGGTCATATTTAAAATAGGAATGTGATTATATAAATCTTAGGAATCTAAGAAAGTATCTTATATTCCTATTAAGATTAGCTAACCTATTAAATATTGTAATCCTTAAGAGAAAGGTTTTACTCTTCCTACTACTATAAATAAAGGCACAATGTGTTGAATCAAACACACCTCACAATTAAATCAATCTCTCTTCTCTCTCAATATTGCCGAACCTCTCTCTCTCTCTCTCTCTAAACCCTAGATCGTTCAATCATATAGGCCTACAACACGTTATCAGCAAGCTCTTACCAGAAGCTGAGGAATTGAAGCACTGTTGGAGGAGCCTATCATCCACCAAATTCAAAGGCTTATTCGTTTTTTGCTAATTAGGTACGCTTAAAGTAAAAGAAGATATTTGAAACGTCCACAAAGCATGAAAACATTCCCCATGATGCATGAACCCCTCTATGTTCATATTTTCCTTTCGATATATATTGTATATGTTCATATATTTGTTTCATGCATCACACAATTAATTGTTATGTGGAATTTGTGAGTCAAAATACAAAATTAAATTAGAAGCAAATATGAGTTTCCTAAACCCTAAGGGATTTGAAAAAAAAAAAAAAGTAAATTGGGTATGGTGCAGCACACCCATCGCACCACCACTATACATACTGATACCAAGCCTCGGCCTGGGGTTCAAATGGATCGGCCTGTAGCCTTTCACCCTTGCACCGTGGCCCGTAGCCACGCAACAAACCCAGGCCTGCAGCCTTCATTCAAATCCAGCCCAGTTGGCTGAGTGTTTCCCATGGCATGCACCAGCCTACAAGGCTTGGCTTGGTCCTTGCGGCTCGCTTCTGCAGCCAGCCCTTTTGCGGCTGGGCTCCTCATGACCAAACCCTCAAGGCCAGCCCTTGCTGAGCCTTGACCCATGCAACCCCCTTTGGCCCAAACTGAAACCCAGCTACGGTTGAGGCTTCTCCCTCACCCCCTGTAGCTTGCAGCCCATTCCCGAGGATTTTGGACCTTGCCCTATGCTTAAGGCACCCAAACTCGTGCCATATTACCCATGGCACTAAGCCCAAATTATTTTGGGGCTATATTTTCGATCCAATAATATTATTTAGCTTCTACAATCGACCTGGTATAGCTCGATTTATTGAATTAATTAAAAGTGACCTGCAGTCCATTAATCTAATAATGAATCCAAAATTATTGACCTGAATATCACTTTTGGACATTAACGATTCAATAATTTATTTTTATACTTTGAACCGTCACATACTTTTGTAGTAACGAAACTTTCACACTTGAGCTCCCGAAGAACCTTAAATCCACTATATCCAAATTAGTATATTGCATTATGTGTTTTTTTGCAGGAACCTCTCATTATGAACTAATTATTCATAAAACTAAATTGAACCTGTAGTTTCAAATTTAGTGGCTTTGAAACCCGAAGTTTTCATTCAAAATATACTACATGAAACCCATAGTTTTCATGCATAAATTAAACCACTACATGTATATAAAACCTATATGTTCTACGATATATGTCTATGGCTTACCATATAACAAATCACGTTTTCTCCATCCGTTTTAGGGACATGTCGAATTTGAACAAACTCGATTTCTCCACTCTAGAAGTCTTTGGAAGAAACTATCTGAAGTGGGTTCAAGACGTGAAGCTCCATCTCACTGCAATGGTATTAGAGCCACCATCGAGGCACCTATCGCCGACAAACCTTTTAATGATGCACTATAGTGAAGGCTACTGCAATGATCTTCATCCGAAGACACATTCATGATACACTACATACTGAGTATCTCATTGAGGATGACCTACGCACCATCTGGCTTGCTCTGGCTGACCATTTCGATCACTAGAAAGACATATACTTGCCTGAAGCAAGACACGACTAACAGCATCTTCACTTCTAGGACTTTAAGTCCGTGAATGAATACAACTCTGAAGTTTGTAGAATTCGTTCTCTGTTGAAATTCTATAAAGTGGAACTAATCGAATCAGATATCTTGGAGAAGACTTATTCGACCTTCTATGCCACCAGTATTGTCCTGCAGCAACAATATAGGGCACAAAAATTCACCAAGTTTTCGGATTTGATCTCTGTTTTACTTCTCGCTGAAAAATAGAACCAACTTTTGATGATGAATCATTAAGCTCAACCCACTAGCTTAAACGCCGATCCTGAAGCACATGTGACCTATTCTAGCATCCATAAATGACGAAAAAACCGTCGTGGTCGTGGCAATGGGTGGCAAGCCCAACCACGAGCCCAAGGTCAACAAAATGCCGTACCTAAGGGAAGAAATGTGACCCAGCAACATCCACCACTTGCCCCTAAGCTCCCAAACTTCAAGAACAAGGGAAAAGCTCCCGTTCAGGCTACTTCTACTAAACATGACATGTGTTATCTCTATGGATCAAGGGATCATTGGTCACGCGTATGCCGAGCTTCCCTTGAGGCTATTGCCAAATATCATTCTCGTCGTGAGTCTAACTTTGCACATGTGGATCATCCGGAAGATGCAACTACATCAATGGAGATATCGGATTTCCAGAAGGCGTCATCACCTATGGATGAATAAATTAGACATGTTTTTAGGATGTTTACCCTAGTAGCTGAACCCACTAGGAGTGGCCGGCCCTACCCCCTATTTTGCTAGGTTTATGGTTTAATTTTGAACAATTTTTCTATGTATTTGGAATAATTTGTTTGGTTTTGGTTTGTTTTGAATTATGGATTGTTATTTAAATGGATATTATTTTCTTGAATTGCTTAATTGAATGAATGGGCTTATATTTATACATGTGACCAATTCAATCAATTTATTTCTAGGTATGTCTAGTGGGGAAAGTAGTTGTCTGGCAGATAGTGCAACCATGCATACCATCTTGCGTGAATGACATTATTTTACTAACTTAATACCCAAAAAAGCTCATTTGACAACTCTCTCAAGTCCATCCAACCTGATTGAAGGATACGGAAAGGCACGTATCATGTTGTCTAATGGTACAATTCTGACCATTAAGGAGGCACTTTATTCTCCACGTTTCGAAAGAACGTTGCAGAGTTTTAGAGATATTCGAGATAATAAATATCATCTTGAAACCACTGAAGATCATGGTTCTGAATTTCTTTGTATCACTTCTTATGAATATGGCCAGAAGCATATTCAGGAGAAGTTGGAACGCTTGCCGAATGGGTTGTACATCGCAACCATTCGTGGCATAAAAGCCCATAGTGTGGCCAGCCCTATGCCTGAGTTCCCGGACACTTTGTTGCTTTGGCATGATCGTTTGGGACATCCTGGACATGACATGATGCACCGTATCCTCAAATCTTCACATAGGCATAAGTTACATCCCTATGTTGGACTCCCACCATTCAAAGCGTGTTCTTTAGGGAAGTTGAATACTCAACTCTCATATACAAAGATTATTCACGACCCACTTAAATTTCTTCAGAGGATTCAAGGGGACATTTGTGGACCAATCCAACGAACCTGCAGACCATTTAAATATTTTATGGTGTTGGTTGATGCATCGACAAGATGGTCACATGTTTGTTTGTTGTCCACATGCAACGCCACTTTTGCTAAACTCTTAGGTCAAATCATTAAGCTAAGGGCTCACCACCCTGATTATTCGATCAAGTCGATTCAACTGGATAACGTTGAAGAGTTTACGTCACAGACTTTTGACGATTATTGCATGTCAATAGGAATTAATATGGAACATCCTGTGTCCCATGTTCACACCCAAAATGGCATGACAGAAGCTTTCATAAAGTGCATTCAATTGATAGCTCGGACTTTGGTTATGAGAACCAAATTGCCGGTATTTGCTTGAGGCTATACAATATTGCGCGTAGCTATGTTGGTCCGCTTGAGGCCCATCGCTACCTAACCACATTCACAGTTTCAGTTGGTCATTGGATATAAGCCTAACATCTCACATTTATGGGTGTTTGGGTGTGCCATTTATGTGCCAATAGCGCCGCTGCTACGTACCAAAATGGGTCCTCAGAGAAAAATGGGAATTTATGTCGGTTATGATTCACCATCAATTGTTCGCTACTTAGAACCCTTGATAGGAGATCTTTTTACTGCACGTTTTACGGATTGTCACTTTGATGAGACAATCTTCCCGTCGTTAGGGGGAGATAAACATGCTAACGTTCCTGTAGAATGCCGCGAATTGTCGTGGTATGCTCCCACTATGTCTCATTTAGATCCCCACACTGCCTAGTCTGAAACTGAGGTGCGTCGAATTATAGATCTTCAGAGCATTGCTCAAAGCATGCTGGATGCTTTTAATGATCTAGCAAAGGTGACAAGATCACACATACTCATTACAAACACACCTGCAAGGATAGATGTACCCTGTGTACGTTAACAACCCGTTTGGAAAGGCTGGACCGTCCCCAAAGATGGGAAGGCCGCACCCTCCACGCGGTAAGGTACATTGGCGGCTAGCCAATCATCTGCTCCGACCCTGAAGCCCTTGGTTCAAAGGATTCACAACCCCGGAAGAGGAAAATGGCTCCAACTAATGACCCTAGTTTGAATCCAACCATCACTCACTCATTCGTTCTAACGTATGAGGTTATTCTAGATTACTGTGATGCTTCAAATGAAACATGACGGCTTCCCGATAATCGGGAGATTTCGGTCCACTACATAGATTGGATGAGGTTTGGAATAGGAATAAGATAATCATCGACGATGCATTCGCATACTCAGTAGTTACTGACATCATGCTCAGCGATGGCATTAAACCACGTTCCGTCGATGAATGCCAAGGTAGAACCGATTGGTCAAACTAGAAATAAGCAATCCAGGTCGAACTCGATTCACTTGCGAAACGTAAAGTATTTGGACCTATTGTTCTTACACTACCACGCGTGAAACCCGTTGGCTACAAGTGGGCTTTCATGAGGAAGCGTAATGAGAAGAATGAAATAGTGCGATACAAAGCACGCCTCATAGTGCAAGGTTTCTCTCAGCGCCCAGGGATTGATTACGAGGAGACATATTCCCCCGTAATGGACATTATAACGTTTTGTTACCTAATCAGTTTGGTAATTTCTGAAAAACTGAATATGCAGCTTATGGACATGGTAACCACGTATCTCTATGAGGATATAGATACGAAAATTTATATGAAAGTTCCAAAAGGACTTTCATTGACTGGTTCAAATAGTTCTAAACCACGGAACACTCTCTCAATTAGGTTGAGGATGTCATTCTACGGATTAAAACAATCCGGGTGAATGTGGTATAACCGTCTGAGTGAATATTTGACAAGTCAGGGTTATGTGAACAATGAACTATTCCCATGCGTGTTCATAAAGAAGTCACATTCCAGATTTGCAATCGTTGCAGTTTATGTCGATGACATGAACCTCATTGGGACTCCCGCAGAGCTTGAGGAAATTGCTACACACTTGAAATCGGAATTTGAGATGAAGGATATTGGGAAAACTCGATATTGTCTCGGCCTGGAGATCAAGCATTGTTCAGATGGAATCCTAGTACATCAATCAAACTACACCCAAAAGGTGTTGCAATGTTTTAATGAGGATAAAGCAAAGCCTTCGAGTACACCTATGGTCGTTCGAACTCTAGATGCTAAACAAGATCCCTCCCGTCTAAAGGAGGATGAGGAAGAGATTTTGGAACCCGAAGTTCCTTACCTAAGTGCAATTGGGGCTTTATTATACTTGGCTTAGTGCACTAGACCTGACATCTCTTTCGCTGTGAATCTATTGGCTAGATACAGTAATGCGCTCACACGTAGATACTGGAATGGTGTTAAAGACATTTTCTGCTACCTCAAAGGTACTACAGATTTGGGTTTGTTCTATACCCACGAATCTCTAAGTGTTGCCGCCCTCTATGGACCTCGATTGATTCTCGCCTTGTTGGTTATGCAGATGCTGGATATCTGTCTGATCTACATAGAGCACGTTCTCAAACGGGTTATGTCTTTACCGTTAGAGACATCGTTATATCTTGGAGGTCTACCAAGCAAACACTAGTTGCGACTTCGTCTAACCATACTGAGATTCTCGCCCTACATTAAGCATCGCGTGAGTGCTTTTGGTTGAGAGAAGTGGTCTTACATCAGTCGTTGACCTTTCTATGACGATCTTTGAAGACAATGCAGCATGTATCGAGCAACTGAAGAAGGGATACATCAAGGGAGACAACACCAATCACATAGCGCCAAAGTTCTTTTACTCACACCAACAGCAGCAGCATCAGAACATTGAAGTCAAGCAAATCCGTTCCCAGGACAACTTGGCCGATCTTTTTACCAAGTCATTGTCCAAGTCTACATTTCAGAAGCTCGTCCAAGGAATCGGTATGCGTAAATTATCTGAGTTGAATCGCTTGTAGTTCTCTTATTTAGAAGTTATGTCTAACTCAGGGGGAGTATCTAGAAGCATACTCACATGATCTTAATGTGCTCTTTTTCCTACAATTAGAAGCATTTTTTCCCATTGGGTTTTGCTACCTAAAGAGGATTTAATGGGGCACCCATCCTAGGATGATCATACTCCGTTAAGTTTACTACCTTTGTCCAGTTTGACGTCCGTTTTAGACATTATGCATACTTCTCACTTTTCTCCTTAGTCTATGGGTTTTCCCCATGCCTTGGGTTTTACCATAGCAAGGTTTTGTGAGTTTTACTACAAATACATACTTCACTTAAATTTGAGACTCATGATCACCAGTTGTGCCGATGACTTTATCAATTATTCTACCTTATCTGCTGAAGATCTGATGCGATCATTTGTTGAGTATTTACACACTCAAGGGGGAGTGTTGCAGTCATATTTAGAATATGAATCTGATTGTGTTAATCCTAGGGAATCTGGGAAAGTATCTTATATTCCTATTAGGATTAGATTACCTATTAAATATTGTAATCCTAAAGGGAAAGGTTTGACCCTTCCTACTACTATAAATAAAGGCACAATGGGGTGATCAAACACACCTCACAATTAAATCAATCTCTATTCTCTCTCAATATTGCCGAACCCCTCTCTCTCTCTCTAAACCCTAGATCATTCAATCAAATAGGCCTATAACAAAATCAATATTTACTTGAAAATTTCAGGTGAGTGAGTAATATGCATCTCACTCACTCACATAATTGTATTCAAGGGTGGCTTCCAAATTCCAATCAATATTAGACTATTAGTGTCGAGGTAATGTTATTCAAACGCTTATTTTTACTTCTCACACACCCGTATTAATTTTTTTGAAATTGATCTTTTTCAATTCATTATCCGGCGGCCAAAAACTGAAGGAAAAAAAAACGTGTGAGAAATAAAAATGGATGTGTGAGTAGCGCTACCCTTGGCATAGAAATAGATAAATAGTTGGTGACTAATTTGGCCTTAACAATTGTTTATTCAAGGGATTTGGGGACTCTGGAATTGTAGTTTTGTGGATCAATGGGAGATGGTAGCCAATACCTAAAAGCCACAACTACTTGATGTGAATATTTCAAAGACAAAGACAGTGCTCCAATAATAAAAAAATTAAAGAAAAAAACAAAAACAAAAACTTTAACTACCAAGTCAGCCTTATCGTTAGATCTGTGATTTGTTGAATTTTGGTTCGACCTAATTTGGGATGGGCAACGGTTATGGCAGGCAAGTACCTACAGTCATTTACCCATAACTATTTAAGTACATACCCTCATAATTGTTTACCCATTAGGTAATTGCATAAACGGTTATACTCATACTCATGACTATTTATAAGTGATTAACTGTACCCATTTAACCATAACCGCATACCCATTTAACCATAACCGTATACCCATTTACCCATTTATCCGTTCTTACTCATTTACCCTTTCCATCTACACGTTTTTTACCCCATTTATTGGTATATTTAACATGCATTTCTGTATTTCAATCTTTTAAGTCCCCATACCATTCTAATTGATAACAACACTATGAAAGCTTAACATAGAAGTTATGGAGTTTTAGAGAGAGAAATCGAAGAAAGAAATCAATTGTATTACTTAACTAAATTAATTAGTTACAAAGGGATAGCTCAACAATTATATATAGTTTGTAGGAAACTTAATGATTAAGCAATCTCCTAACTTACTAGACTCACAAGATCATGACACTTGTATAGTTGAGATCATGCCACATGTCTATATGACTTAATACCCCATCCCTCATTTCCTAATCTCACTACGAAACCCCAGTTTGAGATTGGAACAATGTTGTAAGAAGGAAGGACCATGAAGTTCCTTGGTCAATACATCAGCAACATGATCATGTGTCGAGATGTAGGCAACCTGTAAGTCACCCTTTTGTACTCTTTCAAGGACAAAGTGAAAGTCTGTATCCAAATGCTTGATCCTGGTATAGAATATTGGATTAGAGCATAAAGCCAAAGTGGATATATTATCACAATGGAGAACTGGAGGAAAAGGAAGTAGCACTTGTAAGTATTTCAAGATAAACCGAATCCAAGCAACATCTGCTGCAGTATTAGCCAAAGCTTTATACTCAGCTTCAGTAGAACTACGAGAAACGCTACATTTCTTATTAGACTGCCATGACATTGGATTAAATCCCAAGAAAAAAACATAGCCAATAGTGGACACTCGAGTATTAATGTCTGATGCCTAATCTGCATCACTATATGCAGTCAAATCCATAGTTCCAAAAGCTGAATAAGTCAAACCACACTCAATTGTACCTTGGAGATATCTCATTATTCTCTTTACAAGAGCAAAATGTGCATTAGTAGGATGTGTCATGAACTGGCAAGCATAATTGACAGCAAACGCGATATCAGGCCTGATGAATGTAAGGTACTACAATGCACCAACCAAGCTACGAAATTGTGTTGGATCAGATACAGGTTCTCCCCAATCTTTAAGAAGTTAAGTGCAAGGCTTACAAGGTGTTGGAAAATATTTGCATAATTCCATGGAAGCTTTCTTGATAAGATCCTTCAAATACTTAGACTATGAAAAAACAAATCCCCATTTGGTTTATAGGTAATTTGAAGCGCCAAGAAGTAAGCAAGCAACTCATATCTTTCATATCAAAGACAATGTTAAATTATCAATAACCTGTTGAACCAAATTAGAATTTGAACTGGTGATGATTATATCATCAACATAGAGTAACAGAAAACATCATGATCTTGTGTCTTCACAAATAAATTGGTATTTGATTCAGACGTTACATATCCCAAGTTAGGCAAATAAGTGGTAAACTTAAAGTTCCATGATCGAGGAGTTTGTTTAAGTCCATAGAGTGACTTAACAAGCTTACAAACATAATGGGGATTACTGGAATCTTGAAAGCCCTGAGGTTGTTTCATAAACACCTCATTTTGTAAATCATCATGTAGAAATGCATTTTTAACATCCATCTGCCTAAGTGACCACTTGTGTGCTGCAGCAAGAGCAAGAACAACTCGAACTGTGTTCTGTCTTACAACAAGACTGAAAATGTCATCATAGTCTAAATCGTGTTCTTGACTATAACCTTGAGCAACCAAACATGCTTTATATCGAGAAATCTTACCATTTTGATCATTCTTAATTTTGTAAACCCATTTGCTGCCTATAATGTTTCTATTAGTGGGTGAAGGTACCAACTCCCAAGTGCCTTGCTTTTGAAGGGCAGCAAATTCTTCACTCATAGCATCCCTCCAATGAAAATGTTGAATAGCTTGTTTAAAAAAAATTGGTTAGAAGAATCAACAATAGTAAGCATAGCAGTGTATCCCTTAAAAACAACATCATTATATAGTGAAGAATCACCAGTAATAGGAGTAGATGTAGAAACAACAAATGAACTATAATCTTTTCGAGAAATCACACCAGACTTAAGTCTAGTTTGCATGGGATGCACATAAGTAACAAACTGTGAATGATGATCACCAAAGATAGGAGAGGCATTAGAAGAGTCAAGGTTTAGAATTACCTCGGGTTGGTTTGGATTGTGGACAAGTAACAAAGAATCTGAAGAAGTGGACATAGAAGGAGTTTGTTGCTATGGGGTTTGTATTGAAGCACCAATTTCATAATCTGTATAACCTAAATGTCGTGAAGATAACTCATTATAAGTAGGATTCTGTGATGACATTAACTCACTTGATAATTGTATGTCTGAAACTTATGTATTCAAATATGTATTATTCCCACTTGGGACAACAATTACACACATGTTTTTTCACATCTAATGTATATGAAACTTTGGAATGAGACAACATACTATGTAGAATTTCATTACTAAGGTGTCCTAGTCTTTGATGCCATAGAGAAGCTTTCATAACCTTCCCCATAAAAGCTTTAGGTGAATACTCAAGTAGCTTATTGTAGTTGAAAAACAGTGACTTTGGAATGTGATACAAACCCCCCTTACTCATTCATTTCATTAAAATGGTCTTTGTTGCCTTGTCCTGCACCCAGAAACCAAACTCATCAAGGATAACAATTATTATCTCTACAGTGTATAAACAGATAATAAACTAGTAGCTAGATGTGGCACATGTAAAATAGTAAGAAGATGTAGATGTTTAGATGAAGTTTTAATAGAGGTTGAACTAGTATTTTTCACTGGAAGACATTCTCCATTCCCTACTATAATATTTTGATCTCCCTCAAATGGTGTAATCATACTCAAGTCAGCCATATCTCCAGTCATGTGATAGGTTGTCCCAGCTAGGGGTGGGCACTTGGAATCGAAAACCGAAACCGAAACACGAATCGAATCAAACCGCACCAAACAGTTTGGTTTTACGGTTTTGAAACGGTTTCGGTTTCAAAACCGAACCGCGGCACACAAAACGGTTTGGTTTCGGTTTTGGGTTTTCAAAACCGCACCGAAACCGAAACCGCACCATATAATAAATAAATGTTATATAACTTATATTTTAAACTTTTCAACTAGGTTATAACTTATAAGTTTGTATTATGGCAAACTTAACCTTTCAATTGGATTGTAAAGTATTGTGATTGGTGATCAAGTTCAATTTTAATAGATGTGATGCATAAGGATTTAAAGTTTAAATCCTTTGATGCATTGGATGTTGTCTCAATTTTAGTAGTTGTCATTTGTTGCAGTTTTGGTACAAGTTTGGTACAAGTTAGCTGCACTTTTGGTGCAGATTTTTGGTTCTGTTTTGTGCAGTTTTTTGGTGCAGTTTTGGGGCTGTTTTGGTGCAGTTTTGGTGCTGTTTTTTAATGCAGTTTTGCTGCATTATTTTTGGGTGCAGTTTTGTGCAGTTTTGGTGCAGTTTTGTGCAGTTTTTGCTGCTGTTTTTTATGCAGTTTTGCTGCAATTTTACTGCATATTCATTAATTAATATACGAGGAAAATAAGACCGTCTTATGCATAAATAGGTGTATATTTTAAATTGTACATTTTTTTCTCAAAAACCAAACCGAAACCGTTTGAAACCGCACCGCACCGAACCGAACGGTTTGGTTTTATTTTGGTTTTGGCTTCAAAACCGCACCGCAAAATGTTTCGATTTCGGTTGTGGTTTCATTCGAAACCGCACCGCGCCCACCCCTAGTCCCAGCATCCATTATCCAAGCTTGGTTTATATTGAAATCAGAAGAAAAGATGGCAATCATAGCAATGAGATATGGAGGTAGATTTGCACCTTGAAAAGCATAGTTGTTTCTGCGGACGCAATTCAATGCAGTGTGACATTTTTTACCATAGATTTGACACTCTGGAATATTAGAAGTAGATGCAGATGGTTGTTCATTTATGTAATAACAGTTTAGGGCTGTATGACATTTTTTTACCACAAATCTGGCATTCTGGTATGATGGTAGATTTTTGCCTTGAATTCCCACTCTAATTAGTTCCAAGATGAACCTCATTTGAAGTGAAAGTTTCCAGAAGAACTTGAAAAACCTCCATCGTTTATGTTTCCTCCATTAAACCTTGGTCTAGAATTGTACCTAGGACCATTGAAACTGTCATTAAAACCTCCATAATTCCTGTTAGAATTGGACTGATTTCCACCATTGCCTTGGTTAGTATTGTTCCCTCCATTGTTGCCATTGCTTTGATTGAAATTGTTGCCATTAGACCTCTGAAATTGACCTATAAATCCAGTACTACCATTGAACTGCACACCAGTTTGATTGGAAGACTCCTCATGATAAAATTGTCCATTTACTCCAATAGTCGAAGTCTCTCCTTGGTAAAATTGTCTATTGCCCCTTGCATTGGAAGATTCTCCTTAACAATACATGCCAGACATTGGAAATAGAGTAGAACTTTGAGAGTCTTCAACAGTCTTCTCAGCACTGAGCAACTGTGCACAAAATTCCTTTAGAGTGATATGAGATTCTCTTACTACAATCACTGTGTGAATCATGTTATATTCAGCAGGTAGACCAGCTAGTGCAGTAACAATGAGATCATTACTGGAGACAATTTCTCTTGCAGCAAGTAATTGATCTGTTTGTACCATACTTGACTAATCCCGAAACTACCGAGCACCAGTCAATGTCATACCTTCAATGACCCACTGAGGGGTTCATGCTGAGGCACTATTGCCAAAGCACAAGAGTTTCTCTCCAACTAGGAGGCTAATCATAACATGACACATGTCAATGTCATAATAAAGCTCATCGAGTCCTACATTGACCGCGAACAAAAGCTAAAGACTTTCCTCAACTATAAAAGGATACCATTCTCCTACAATTAATCCCTAATGTCATTATTATGCTTAAATCAGTCATTAGAACCCACTAATGATAATTATGCTTAAACCTATGTATTTGTGTAAACCCTTCACTATTAATAAGAACTCATATACTTTGTAAACGTAACCAGACTTAGGGCGAACCACGTACATCTTGTGTTTGCTTCCCTATCTCTACCTCTTTACACATTATCATCACTAGGTGACTGGAGCAACTGAGGGAAGGTCACAAACTTGACACTTTACATTGTTCCAAAGTCTTCACTGATTTTGTGCATCAACATGATCCTTTAAATGTTTGAGCTTAAGAAGATACTTCTCAATAGTGTCTGCTCCTTCTTGATTGTATACAATTCGATCTTTAGATGATTGATCCGAGCTTGAAAGACAGTTACATATCGATCACATAAATTTGTCCAAGCTTCATGAGCTATCTTACTCCCAACAATATACTCAATAAGTTCATCTCCCAAAGTAGCAATCAAGAGACTAATCAAAGCTTTATCAGTTTTGATCCATGCACGATAAGCAACAACAATTTACTTTGTAATCCTATGCTTCAAAGATAACACATAGTTAGGAGGGCACGCATTCGTACCATCAAAGTAGTCAAATAGATCATATCCTTCTAACATAGATTGGAATTGAAATGACTATTTGCCAAAATTATCATCTTGTAAGCGAATAGTAAGCATGTCAAGTAAACCCTCAATCTTGAGTGGTGTAAACGCCATATCAACCAACACAATCAACCATGTTCACAAATATAGAGCTTCGTGCTCACAGAAAAACCTTCAAAAAGCTTTGTGCTAACAAATTCGTTTAATCGTTGAACAGAAATGACAAAGCTTCGTGCCCAAGAATTATCAATTTTAGGATTTTCATAGATTGTAATAAGCTTTGTGCTCAAACTTCATCAATTAACCAAAAATCAACATGAGTAGAGCTTCGTGCTCAGAATTATAACACATCAATATGCTCAATCACACTTCAACAAGAACACAGCTGATGTGAAATTAAACTAGCACTCAAATTAAAACCCTATGATTGTAGTATATGAAAGTAGGGATCATTTTAGGCCGGGGATTAAATGAGCTGCTAATCTACATAAATTAAACTCAAAAACACTTAACTAGGCTTGAAAACACTAAACTAGACTCAAAAACATAAAACTAGACTCTTATGACTCAAAACACACTAAACAGACTCTAAATAGCACAATACTAGCAAACAGACTCAAAACAGACTATAGGGAGTTATTTGGACGAAATTATGACTAGTAAGACTCAAAACACTAAATTGGACAGATTTGAACAGTTTCTAACTAATCTAACACACTTAATTAAAGGGGAGAATGATTTGGACGAAATTAATTAAAATAAACAGATTGCATAAACTAAACAGGTTAGACACGAAATTGGGTGTTTTTAAAGGTGAAAGGCTAGCTAGAAGGTCATTCTCCACACATGATAGATACGCATACGAATCAATTTCCAGTTACTCTTCCTATAAACCATGAATGACAACGCCCCAGATTAACCGTGAACAGCACTAATTAACCCTCAGATTTTCCTAAGTTCATTGAATTGGACATCGCATCGCAACCAAATTATTCTTACCAAGTTCCCTACACGAACAACATGATAGAGATACATATAAAAAATCGTTAAGCTCTATGAAAATCATAAGCATTGACAAGGCATTCGTAACTATGAACAACATAATACTCCTGCCAGGAATTCACTTAACATGATCATGACCAGTGACCTCCATTACTTATAAATATAAGTTCATAACTATTAGGTGAAACTCCCTTATATTTTAGCATCAAATTCATGCATGCAAACTAAGTATGCATCCTTAATCAACACACAAGAACAAGTTCTAAATTAAACAGTTAAGCAAATTGCGTTCACGATTCATGAAATTATAACTGAAAGTAATCAATTCATATGCAATATATGTTCATGGCTTTGAATTCTCCTCTAACTATAATGAAATTAGTTCCTCATGTTCGCAATTAAACAAAGACAATTAAATTTAAACATTGAAAACAAAGATAGAATACACCTAGAAACGCTCCAACAATCCAACGTCTTGAATGGCAAGCACGGCTCCAGGGGTCTCCTCTCCTTTCTCCTTGCAAAGTTGCGGCACTAAAGGGATGTATGTATATGAGTGTGTATGGTGCGAAACTGTGGTGAATGGTGGGTAGAAATATATGGGAGTGGTGTGTCAATTGTGCTGCAGAAAATATGTATATATAAACCTAGGGAACTCGGCATAAAAACTGAGATGAGAAAGATAATTTTTGACACAATTCTTGAAGGAAAAGGACTAGGGTTTGGCAAAAACCAAGGAGGAAAGGGACTAAGAACCTACGGCAAATTCTAGACATTCTAGAAAGGGTCCAGGCGCCAGATTTTTAGGAGAGGAGATAAGGCTTCTAGAATCATATTTTTATGTGTCCAAGTCTGAAAATAATCCCCCCCTTACAACTGGAATTAAGGTATGATAAGATTAGGATATGATAAGATAAGATAAGGTTAGTTTGGATAAGGTTTTGGATAAGATAAGGCAGTTTGGATAATGTCTCCTTTTTTGAGCTGATTCCCTATCTTTAATGTCTTGAATTAATTTCTTTAACTCTTTAGCACATTCCTAGGCTCTCTTGAACTTCAAATCCGTCCATTCCTTGTGCTCCATATGTAAGCTATCCATTCCAGCCCAAAACTGCTCTAAAATGCTCCAAATGCACTTTCTTGCTAACTTTGTCATTTGGACCTACAAACACACGAAAATAGCTTAAATCACTATAATAAACAGAAACTAACTATGAAAATGCAAGAAAACAAGCCAACTAAGTCTCATAAATATGCTCCTATCAAATTCCCTCACACTTAGCTTTTGCTAGTCCTCGAGCAAAACGAAACAAAACATAACCTAGACCTTCCAACATTCACCTCAGAGATTTTCAATGAAACATGACATGTTAAAAATCACTACTCCCACAGATTTTAGTTATCCTTACCCTCGAGCACACACTTAATCACAGTCACAACTCACTAGCTCGCATTCAATCAATTAAAACAATGTTTTGAATGTACTAACATGCCTTATAGAATTCCCTCTCACTGGATATACTCTCTATTTTCACACAGATTTTCTGACTACACTCCCTATACCAGGTATATGTGAGAAGATTGATGTAAACATGTAGACTAACACTCACATATGTTATAATCAAAGAAGGCATTTTCTGGAATTAGTAATGTATGTATAGATATGATCTCATGAACGGAATGCCACTACTCATAAGTAAGAACCAGAGATTCCATATGCTCATACCAATCCCAACCTCCACATTATTGAATACACAACCATCAAGATTGAAATCTAAGGGTTGTAACGGGGCTAGGGGTATTGGCTAACAAAGAAAGGTTAAAGATAAACAAAGGTTTTTAAAGCAATAGTAAGCAAAAATAATGAAATTGACATTTAGAATTCACTTTTGAATGCAGCAACCAACTTTAAACACAAGGGAGATTCACAAAACACTTAGGGCCAAATTCAAACTTTTGGACCCTTCCTTCAACAACCAATACTTGTGAGTTCATTCTCACTTATTTCTCAACTCTTTTCCTTTCTTTTCTCAATGTTTTTCTTATTTTTCTTTTCTTTTTCATGTTTTTTTTCTTTTTTTTCTTTTCTTTCATTGAAAATATCCTTCCCCCACACCTGTTTTGTGAAAAATGTTGATCAAAAGGAATTCCCTCTAAGTCATGCTCCACTATTCTATAAGAACAAGGGTATAGATAGTCATATTCTAGGCTAGGTAAGGATAAAGTGGCTAACAAAGTAACCACAGTAACCACTCACATAGATTTTAGGCATCTTTACTCTTGAGCTTATACTTAACCACAGTAACCACTCACTAGCTCACATTTAATCAATTAAAACAACATTTGAAAGTAGTAACATGCCTTAGAGATTTCACTCAATTCCTCACCGGATTTACTCTCTATTTTCACACAGATTTTCTTACTACACTCCCTATACTAAGTATATGTGAGAAGATTGATGTAAACATATAGACTAGCACTCACATATGTTATAACCAAGAAGGCATTTTCTGGAATTATTAATACAAACATGTATATGATCTCATGAACGGAATGCCACTACTTAGAAGCGAGAACCAGGGATTCCATATGCTCATACCAATTTCAAACTCCACATATTGAATAACATAACAATCAAGATAAAAGTCTAATGTTGTAATAGGGCTGAGGTATTGGCTAACAAAGAAAGGTCAAGGATGAACAAAGGTTCTTAAAGTGATAGTAAGTAAAGTAATGAAATCAACACTTAGAATTCAACTTTTGATTGTAGCATCTAACTTTAAACACAAAGGGGAGATTCGTACAACTTTAGGGTTAGATTCACATTTTTGGACCCTTCTTCAACAACCAACACTTAGGAACTCATTCTCACTTCTTTTCAACCTCTTTTTTTCCCTTTTCTCATTTTTTTCTTCTTCTTTCTTTTCTATTTCTTTTTCAACATTTTTCTCTTTTTTTTTCTTTTTTTTAAACATAAAACATAAGCACTAAACTTCACCGGATTCAAAAGAACAAATCCTTCCCCCACACTTATTTCTCTATAGATCGTACTGTAGACATCGAAATTTCGGTAAATAAATGTTGACCGATAAATCAAAGTTTCAACGCTCATGTATTACATAAATTTTACACGTAGCGTGTGTCTAAACAAAAAATCAAAATAAGTTGGAAAAGTCATCAAACAGGACACGTGTCAACACCTGGCAGAAACGACTTATTTCATCTGGGATATTATATTCAAAATTAGGCCTTGGAAATTTCTATAAATACAAGCCCATTTCATTCATTTATGGGGGGAATTCATATTGAAGGAACCAAAATCATTAGGCAAAATTCTTGAAGCTCTGAAACTCTGAAACTCCAAAGCTCTCAAGTATCCAGGTTCCCGAAGAATCAAGAAAGCTCTCTTCGATCTTCGATCTTCGTTCATCGTTCATCCTAAGATCAACCCCCAACGGCCCTTTGGATCAACAATCATCCACCAATTCAAGATCAAGCCCCGACGGCCCTTGAAGAAAGTGTTCTTCGTTCTTCGTTCATCATTCTTCCAAGATCAAGCCCCGACGGCCCCTTGGATCAACAATCATCCACCTTCAAGATCAAGCCCCGACGGCCCTTGAAGAAAGTGTTCTTCATTCTTCATTCATCGTTCTTCTAAGATCAAGCCCCGACGGCCCCTTGGATCAACAAACATCAACAAATCCACACATCCAACCGTTCTTCAAGATCAAGCCCAAAAGCCCTTGGAGATCCGTTCATCACTGTTCTTCAAAGATCAAGCTCAAAAGCCCCTTGGAAGATCCGCTTAAATCCACCTTCAAGATCAAGTCCACGGCCCTTGAAGAACGTTCATCCTTAGATCAAGCCCAACAGCCCTTTGGATTAATGGCACATCCACAAATACACACCTTACGGAGATTGAATCAGAGGATCAAATTTAAGAGAGATTGTAACCCAAAATCATCAAATACAAATATTTTGTTTGTGCACGTTGTTCTTGTCGTTTTCGTTTCAGGAATTTTCCGTGTTCACAAATTGGCACGCCCAGTGGGACAATCTCTACCTCTCATCTCTTTCTCCGTTCAAGAAATTCGAGCACACTTCCAAAATTAATGGCTTCAAGGAAGACTCAAACTGTTCCCGCAACTGGCGCAAAGAACAAGAGCGTCCTCGTCGTAAAATGTGTCACTTTAGGCATCACGACTCGAAGCAAGGGAAAAGCTACTTCTGCCGCCTCTTTCACCTCTGCATCAACTCTGCCAAGGGAACAAGAGCACCCAAGGCACGAGCCTTTGATCACCTTAGCCTCACCAAAGGCACCAAGGGGCGAAAGTCCAAGGAAATACTTCGAATCCATGCTTTCCGATGCCGATTCGAGCGGCAGTTCAGCCATGCAAGTCATGACCATTGGAGCAACTTCAATCGATGAGTAGCTGGCTCAAATGAATGAAGCAATCGCAAGGCTAACCCGAACTGTGGAAGAAAAAGACTTGCAAATCGCTGCACTCGTCAGCCGACTGGAGCCATAGGACGGCGATAACCCTAACCTAGAAGAGGAGCCTCCAGTGGAGAATATCGATGTGAAGCCGGAGCCAGACCAAGCAGCGGCACTGTTGGGATCTCTTTCTATCCAGCAACTGCTGGAGATGATCGCCAGCACCGTCAAGGCACAGTACGAAGGGAGCTCAAATACATCCGGGTTGTACTCAAAGCCTTATTCAAAGAAGATTGATGCCCTAAAGATGCCGAGGGGATATCAACCACCAAAGTTCATGCAGTTTGATGGAAAAGGAAACCCAAAGCAGCACGTTGCGCATTTCGTCGAAACTTGCAACAATGCGGGGACGGATGGAGACTACCTCGCCAAGCAGTTTGTGCGCTCGCTGAAAGGAAACGCCTTTGAGTGGTACACGGACCTAGAGCCTGAGTCCATTAACAGCTGGGAGCAATTGGAGCGGGAATTCCTCAACCGCTTCTACAGCACTCGCCGCACTATGAGCATGCTAGAGCTAACGAGCACAAAGCAATGGAAAGATGAGCCGGTCATTGACTATATCAACAGATGGCGCACTCTAAGCCTTGATTGTAAAGACAGGCTTTTGGAAACCTCTTCAATCGACATGTGCATCCAAGACATGCAATGGGGTTTGCAATACATCCTTCAAGGCATCAAACCACGGACCTTCGAAGAGCTAGCCACCCGCGCCCATGACATGGAGTTGAGCATCGCCCATCATGGGAAGAAGGAACCGATTGCCAACTACAAGAACGACAAAGTTCTTGAGACAAAAGTGGAGAAGACTGCGTGGAAATCCACCAAGGAAGCAATGACGGTCGACACAGCTCCCGTCAAAATCTCCACACGAGGCAAGGCGATTCAAACCGAAGCTTTTCGTGATCAAGAGATGCGTAGACGCACTTTGAAGGAGCTTGAGGAGAAACTTATCCATTCCCCGACTCTGATGTGGTTGCCATGTTGGACGACCTGTTAGACAAGAAGGTGATCGATTTGCCTGAGTGCAGACGGCCGGAAGAGATAAATCATACCGACAGTCCAAGATACTGTAAATTCCACCGCTTCATCAACCATCCAACGGAAAAGTGCTTCGTACTGAAAGATCTCATCCTGAAGCTAGCACAACAAGGGAAAATCGAGCTTGACCTCGAAGACACGGTTGCGGCACACACTACTACTATTGTGTTTGGATCACTTGATCATGTGCCTCTCCGAAGCATGCATGACCATTCCCGTCAATGTTCAAGTCACAAGACACCTCCTACACAACCATCACCGGGGGCAAGCAACCAAGATGCAGCTACTGGTGATAAGAAAGGGTGGACATCGGCGACCTACAAAAAAATGAGGAAGCCAAGACCACAAGCCACAAGGCCAAAAGAGGAGCCTAAACCCGCCCCTCGAACTTCAGTCTTCGAAAGGTTGAATTATTCAAAACCTAGAATTTCGGCACTTGATGGCATCAGTGGTCGAGACCAAACTTCCGTCTTCAAAAGGCTTGAGACGCCAACATCGCAAAGATCTGTCTTTGAAAGGTTATCAAAACCCAAGAAACAAAGCGTCACTGCTAGATTTCCTCCACAACGATCGGCTTTGGACAGACTTGAAGAAACTAAGAAGCCTTCTAGAAACAGGAAGACAATGTCAAAGGGAGAAAAACTCGACAATCTAGCAAGAAAAGACGATGTTCAAAGCTTGATTCCTTCAAGGATGAAGCGCCAAGCAACTTTGGAAGTCGACACAAAAGGACCACTGAAGGTAAGGAGGCGCACCATCATCTACACTGGCCAACCTTCACGGCAACAAACCCAAGAGGACCGCACTGAAGAGAAGGTCGAAGAAGACAAAGAAGACGAAATCCTGGAAGAAGACATCACTTCCGGCTCTGTCAACTCAAAATCTTCACCTTAATCGCTAGGGGCATGCTCCAAAAACATGCCAGTCAAGCCGAGTGAAGTTGAAGGATGGACTTATGTCACTCCGAAGAAATTGCACAAGAAGCATATGTCTTCTCCACAAGCTCACCAATGGGAAAAGGGGCAAAACAGCTCATGTTCACCTCCAGAACAATGTGAAAGTGTTGGAGATAATGAAACTTTGACACGAAGATCATCCATCCCCATCACGATGCGTGACATCTTCCCAGAAGACTTCTTCAACTACTCAGTCAAGGCTCCTTGCTATGAAGATTACGAGGAACGACTCTCTCAGATCACTTGACGAACCAACAAAGCTCCTTGTCCGCATGAGCCTAAACTGTAGGACACAAGGCTCCTCGCCTGCACGAGCCTAAACTGCATCGCACTAAGCTCCTGGTCTGCACGAGCATAAAAGGCAACACCAACGCTCCTTGCCTACACGAACTGAAACTGCAAACGGCACAAAAAAAGAAAATACCAAAAAAATATATGTATGTATTTGAACTACGTTACGACTTGATCTCTTCTTTGGAGGGGTACGTAGGCAGCTTGAATATTCCCAAAATTTCGAGTTCAGTCACATCAAAATATAAATAAATGTTTTATTAAAGAAAGTCAATTTTATTATAAAAAAAAATGATGAATACATATGTTTATGTATTTACAAAAAAAAAAAAAAAAAAAAAAAAGAGAGAAGAAGAAGAAAAGGAATACACAAGTATTATATATATATATATGTGTGTGTGTATATATGCGTAGCTTGAAAGCCGGGCCCTCGTCAGCAACCCATCCTCATTAGTGTCTCGGCCCAGCAGCAAAAGGGCTCAAGCCACAACGGGCCCAAACTCCAGCTTGTCTTCTTCCTCATTTCTCCTCGGCCCACAGTGCAGCCCAGCAGAGCACACAACTCCAGCCCCATCTTCTAATCACTCTCTCTCCCCGAAGCTATCCTCATCTCCTAGTTAGTAGTCGAATCAAAACCCTAGTATTAAAATCATGGTCGGACCCTCGCTTGACCTCACCATGGTCACCACCATCAAATTCCTCTGCAGCTACGGCGGTAAAATCTTCGCCGTTCCCCGCTCTATTTCTTTTTCTGAGCTGTCGTCCAAGCTGACTGAGTTGTGTGGGCCATCCGTGACGGCAGTTAGTCTCCGCTGTCAACTACCCACCGAAGATCTCGACGCCCTCGTGTCCATCAAGTCCGATGAGGATCTCGTTAATCTCATCGAGGAATACGGCAGAGCAGCCTCTTCCGCTAATATGAAGATCAGAGCATTCCTCTCACTCATCCCCACCGCCAGGACACCCAAAAGCATTTCATCTCCTTCAACTTCGTTGGCCTCCGCCGCCTCAACGACGTCGTCCTCTGGCAACTCCTCGTCGTCAAATAACTACTTCAGTGCTGCTTCCGGGTCCACCCCAAGATTTCCCATGCTGTCCTCCACTCCCGTTGACCGTTGCCTCCGTCAAATGCCGCCCCAGCCATCCCCGTCAACGGTGCCGTTTCAGAGACCCCCGTCCAAGGTTCCTCACTGTGCTAATATTTACCATGCTCGCCAAGGCCACGGAAGCAACAAACCTGCAAGTACTACCGGTAGTCGTCCCTACCTCGTTTACAAACGCTGCAACCGGCAGCATGCCTGTCACGAACGGCTTCAAGTCCTAGTCCATCCTGCAGTGACAACAATTCAGCAAGGCTCCATCCACTTGGCCTTCATCTAATAATTTGGTACTACCACATCCAAGTCCAACTAAGTACACCAAATTAATCTTAATAAACCCTCCTGATCACGCTGATCATTATCAAGCTACATTGTCCAAGAAGAATAGTAGTAATGCACATTACAATTTGGATCTTCAACTGGCAACCACGTCTATTAATATTCCTATCAATGAAGTATCTGTTTCGTCTAAGAAAGGAGAAAACCATTCCACTCAGCTGCAGCTCTCAATTGGTTCATGTGAATTTGGCGGGGGTGATCGTAGTCATCAGAACAAAACTATTGAACAACATTTGAACTCGGCGAATCGGAACCCGGAGACTTCGACGATGCCCCAGAACGGTGGTGCTGTTGCCGCACCCAACGATCAGGATCTGTCCAAGCTCAGCAACGCCGCCACCCCAATTTCACAAGACTCCAAATTAACACAAACCAGTGTGATTAGCACTCTTCTTAGCCACAAAAGTAAGTCATATTCGACAATTAAATACTTCAAATGGGCTGAGAGGGAGCGAGGCCTTGTCAGAGGTGTCGATGCTGTCTGTGTGTTGCTTCACATTTTGATGGGCTCTCCAAATACTCACGAGCATGCTAAGATGTTGCTTAACCAGTACGTTTTCGGTGATTCGGGCCAGGTTCCAGGAGTATTTGTCGATCACTTGGTGGACTGCGCCAAAAGAATTGGTTAGGAGAAATATGATTGGGGAAACACGAGAGGTGTATGATCAAATGACTCTGAGAGGATTTGGAGGTGATCGTGTCACTCTACACGTGATGATGCGTGGTTGTTTGAAGCAGGGGAAGCCGGATGAGGCAGATGAGTACTTTAGAGAGTCGAAGAGCTCGAGAATAATGGTTGCGATGATTGAAGGTTGACGGCGCTCTCTTTAGGCAGAGAGGAAAGACTAGGACGGCGGCGTGGAGCAAGTTTGTCTTTGGGGGAGCCCTGGGAATTAACGAGGTGGGGTCTGTTGGCTGTGCTCGGTGGTTGTGCTCCGTAACTGTGCTCGGTGGCTGTGCTCACTTTCTCTTTCTGCCCATCAGCTTCAGCGGCATGTACAACCCCTCCTCCTCTGTCTCTTGCCTCGCAGCTGCCAACAACTTCAAAGACCGCCGTCAAACGACTAGCCGGTCGTGAAGCTCGAAGCACCACCTTCTCGGCCTCCTTGCTCCGCTCCCTGCAAATTCCCCATCCCGTCATCCAAATTTATACAAAAAAATAATAATAAAAAAATATATGGTGGAACACTGCACCATGATTAAAGAAAAAAATAAAATAAAATAAAACAATAAAATAATAAAAATGCATGGTGCGTCTGGCACCATATGAAAAAAAAAAGGGGAGGGGAGCATCTGGCACCATAATTAAAGGCAAAAAATATATATATATATATAAAAAATAATAATAATAATAATAAATATAAAAATATAAAAAATAAAAATAAAAATAAAAATAAATAAAAAATAAAAAATTTTGATCTTTGGTGCGTCTGGCACCATGTGAAGAAAATGGGTGCACCATGATTAAAGGAAAAAAAAAATTTATATATATATATATATATATACACACAAAATAAATGGATGGTGCATCAGGTACCATCTGCAAAAAAAAAAAAAAAAATAATAATAAAAAATAATAATAAAAATAAAAATAAATAAATAAAAAAATAATAATTAAAATAAAAAATAAAAATTCTTTATGCTTTTGGCACTAAATACACACACACACACACACACAAAGAATGAAATAAGGCTCATCTATTGATTTCTTTGAAAATTTACAAAAAAATGTACATTTTACATTAGTACAAAAAAAAAAAAAAAAAAAAAAAAAAAAAGAGTCAAATCAAATTTATAGGAGGGGATCTTCAAGGATGATCAGGTGGCGCCTTATCACTCGGTGAAACTCCAGGAAGAAGAGGAGCCGAATGTTGATCATCAGGAGCTTCATTACGCGGGACAGCCCCAGAAAAGGAAGGCAAATGCTGCTGGAACAAACCCACAAACCTCTGATGATCAAGTAAAATCTGACCATCAGATTCCTGCATCTGGTTAATCTTCCTCTTCATGTTTGTCACATAGCTATGTGCGAGCTTATGCAACTGTTTATTCTCCTGCTTGAGCCCTCTAATCTCCTGTTTGAGACTCATCACTTCCGCCGCCAATGATTCAACTTGACGGGTTCGAGCAAATAGACGTTGGGCCATATTAGACACAGAACCTGCACACTGCACACTGAGAGCCAGAGAATCCTTAACAGCCAACTCATTAGACCGTTTGGAAAGTAGTCTGTTATCTCTGGGAGTGACAAGGTTCCGGGCCACCACTGCAGCGGTCATATCATTCTTCACCACTGAATCCCCAACGGTAAGAGGACCAGTAGGGGATATGAAGGATGTGTGCCATATGTTGTCTGGAGAAGGCGGGACTACCTCTTCACCAAGATTCAAGTCAAAACGACGGTCGGAGGGTCCAGACATTTTCAAAGTGTTGAAGAAAGAAGAGATCGGACAAATCAAGATCTTAGAAGTGCAAGAAGGGAGTTTTCCATAAGCAAAAAATTCAAGTGTGCTTTGAAACAAACTGCATGCCTCTATAAAATCAGCATTCGACGGGATTTCAGAGATCGAAGAGGCGAGCTCAGAATTCGAAGAGGCCAATTCAAAAAATCGAAGAGGCAAGCTTAGAAATTGGAGAGGTATCTTGCTTTTCCAGACGCGTCAGCACCCGTCACACGCAAACTCAACTTTGCGGAAATCACGGGTAATTTGTCAAAGCGCCGATCCCAGATATCGAAGAGATGCCAGTCTTTTCCAGACACGTCAGCACCCATTGCACGCAAACTCAGCTTTGCGGAAATCACGGGTAATTTGTCGAAGCGCCGATCCCAGTTATCGAAGAGGCGCCAGTCTTTTTCAGCTGCGTCAACACCTGTCACATGCACACTCAGCTTGGCGGAAATTACGGATAATTTGTCGAAGATTTCTGATAAAGAAGAAAGCACGTGAAGCCATACTGATCAATCACGCATTGGTTGCCGACACGAGTGAAAGAATAGTACCTCTACAGGTATCAAAGAACTTCCTATAATGGTCTACCTTCACCTTCCATAGCAAGGCAGACATACAGAGCCTTTCTTCATCTCCAAAAATGCTTTCCTAACGAAGCCTCTCGAGTCATTCAATGTTCCTTATTCCTTGGGGTACCTCTGCAAGCCAATAACTCCAAAGCAAAAGTATCTCATATCACTAGGGTAGAAAGCAAGAGTATCTCATATCATGCGTTCTCCCTGTCCTTTCCTTTGTCCTTGTTCTTACCTACAAAGACAAGGATAAAGAAAACAATATGCCGGAACCCTTCCTTGATTGCCTATCTAGCACTGCTCTCGAGTACTTGTCTTCCACTGCTGCTGTACTTTCAAAGAAGCTGCCACATCTGCCTGGAGAACAGATATGGCAAGTGAAAATGATACCTTGCAGCATGTGGAGACAAGGTGCAGAAGGAACAAGCAGAGAAGAATGCGGTCTGCACAGTCAACTCAACAGAATGAGTCCGAACTGAGGAACTCGAGAAGCTGCCACATCTGCCTGAAGAAACAAGCAGAGAAGAATGCAGCATGCACAGTCAACTCAGCAGAAAGAGTCTGAGATGAAGAACTCGAGAAGATGCCACATCTGCCTGAGGAACAAATAAAGGAAATGAAAATAATTCCTTGAAGCATGTGGAGACAAGTGTAACAAAGCACGTGCTGAGTCATCTGCTACTTCTTTAAAATCAAAAGTATCTCATATCATCAAGGTTGCAATCATTTTGGACAGTGAATTCGTTTTGACCCTCAAAATTCTTGGGTCGGCTTACTAGGCGTTGTGAGCTGCACGTGTCGATTCACCACCCTTGAATCAAATCCTTAAAGATCAAGTCACCAACTGGAAGAAGAGCCCATCAATCTTGAAGATCATACCGTTGACCAAACTGCTCAGGTATGAATTAGAAATATTGAACAAAGCAACAAGTAGCCACGACTTCCCCTCGTGCCTGCTTGCCATGTGTCGAGTCAACCTTCAAGAATCAAGCCTCAACGGCCCTTGAAGAAGTTTCCAGCCAAATTCAAGATCAAGCCTCAACGGCCCTTGAAGAAATCATAAGTCCGATTCAAGATCAAGTGTCTACCACCCTTGAATCAAAACCTAGCTCAAGATCAAAGCTGTGGAAAGTTAACAAGTGCAACAAAATACGTGCCGATTCATCCACTACCAAAGCCAAGGATCATCTACCACATGAAGCTCCTTGTGGTCCAATTTCAACCTTCAAGATCAAGCCCACCGGCCCTTGAAGAAATTTCAAACAAAAAGTTCAAGAACAAGCCTCAACGGCCCTTGAAGAAATCTCCAGCCCAATTCAAGATCAAGCCTCGACGGCCCTTGGATCGACATCTACAATAAGGGACTTCAAAACGTATCTCCTACATGTGACAAGCACATGTATACGACGCGCCTTGAAGTGGGGGCATTTGTAGACATCGAAATTTCGGTAAATAAATGTTGACTGATAAATCAAAGTTTCAACGCTCATGTATTACATAAATTTTACACGTAGCGTGTGTCTAAACAAAAAATCAAAATAAGTTGGAAAAGTCATCAAACAGGACACGTGTCAACACCTGGCAGAAACGACTTATTTCATCTGGGATATTATATTCAAAATTAGGCCTTGGAAATTTCTATAAATACAAGCCCATTTCATTCATTTATGGGGGGAATTCATATTGAAAGAACCAAAATCATTAGGCAAAATTCTTGAAGCTCTGAAACTCTGAAACTCCAAAGCTCTCAAGTATCCAGGTTTCCGAAGAATCAAGAAAGCTCTCTTCAATCTTCGATCTTCGTTCATCGTTCATCCTAAGATCAAGCCCCAACGGCCCTTTGGATCAACAATCATCCACCAATTCAAGATCAAGCCTCGACGGCCCTTGAAGAAAGTGTTCTTCGTTCTTCGTTCATCATTCTTCCAAGATCAAGTCCCGACAGCCCCTTGGATCAACAATCATCCACCTTCAAGATCAAGCCCCGACGGCCCCTTGGATCAATAAACATCAACAAATCCACACGTCCAACCGTTCTTCAAGATCAAGCCCAAAAGCCCTTGGAGATCCGTTCATCACTGTTCTTCAAAGATCAAGCCCAAAAGCCCCTTGGAAGATCCACTCAAATCCACCTTCAAGATCAAGTCCACGGCCCTTGAAGAACGTTCATCCTTAGATCAAGCCCAACGGCCCTTTGGATCAATCGCACATCCACAAATACACACCTTACGGAGATTGAATCAGAGGATCAAATTTAAGAGAGATTGTAACCCAAAATCATCAAATACAAATATTTTGTTTGTGCATGTTGTTCTTGTCGTTTTTGTTTCAGGAATTTTCCGTGTTCACACGTACATCAAAAGGAATTCCTAACAAGTCATGCTTCACTATTCTTTAAGAACAAGGGTGTGGATATTCCTATGCTAGGCTAGGTAGGGATAATGCAGGCTAACAAAGAAAATAGGCCAAATAAGGCTCGAAGGGGTTAAACCTACAATACATATGCAAGGGATAAGGCTTTTTGGCTCTGGTGGTAACTAAGCAACTTCATCTTGTTATATGTTATGCACTCAATTTTAAGCTTTGAATAAAACGGGCATGAGTTCTAGTATTTGGAACTAAAATGATGAAAAAGCATTCCAAGTAGCAACCAAGCAAAGGAATAATGAGATCATGCAACGACTTTAGAAAACAAGAAATCACAGATTAATAACTCTCCAAATAAAGTTTAGGCTCAAGTTTTTCAGGGTTGTAGTGTTAGTTTGAGTTCCTTCCTTCAAGCATGTTACAAAAACTGATTTTTTTTTCCTTTGTGATTACATGTGAATTCGTTAATAACAACTACAACCAAGCATTAACCAAAGAGCATATCAAACTTCCACCCATGTTTGTAATTTTCTTTAACAGTCATGCAATTAAAAACCAAATCCTCATCATTGTGTTGGAAGGTACCCTAAGACACAAACAAACACACAAAACAACTCTAAAAACGACTCTTTTTGGGTTTTTCAAAACTTTTTCTAATTTTCGTATTTTTCTCTCAAAACACATTAAAACACTTCAAAACACACTAAAAACACTTAAAAACAGTGAGAAACAACTCTAGTGGTGCTAGGTGGTAAAATCCCATGAAAATCAATGCAAAACACTTTCTTTACCCCCCCCCACACTTAAACCAAACATTGTCCTCAATGTTTCAAACATAGACTAACACGCAAGCAAGCAAACAACACAACTAACAAACATGACAATTATGGCAAAGTAAAAGCAATAAAGAGTAGGGTTAAAGAATGCAAATCTAGTTGTGGAGCCGGAGATTCCTAGGTCTTCTTTATTTGAACACATGGGTTGCCTCCCAAGAAGCGTTTGCTTTAACGTCTTCCAACCGGACGATACCTCCTCTTAAGTTTTATTGGAACCCACGACATGGAGGGGTATTTCCTCCACAACCTACCCCTCAAAACAATTCATACTTTGGATCTTTGAATGGAAAAGGATAGGGATCCTTCCTAATTGTGGTGTTTTGCTTCCTTAAGTCAACGTGAACTCTCCCATTAGGTACCTGCACCAAAGGAGGTAACAACCTATTATTTGAAATGGGAATTGGAGTTGGCATAGGTGTCTTACCAATGTACTGCGATGTCGGTTCAAAAGTAGCAGCACTATGAACAAATTCACTATAGGTGCTCTCGGTCAGATTGGGTTTCTTGATGGCAGGGACGTATCCCTTGTGCTTTATTCCAATTCCTTCTTCGTTGGTGGTTTGAAATGCATCATTCTTAATTGGTGCTAAACGTTTTTGCCCTACATTTCTAATTACATCAATGGAAAAATAAGAACGAACATCATTAGGATTCTCAATAAATTCAGAAACTGTAAAGTTAATCATATCACCATCAAACTTCATAGTTAAGGCTCCCTTGGCCACGTCAATCTTAGTGTGGGCTGTTTTCATGAAAGGTCGTCCAAGTAAGATTGGCGATAGTAGAGAGTGGCCTAAGTCCTCCATGTCAAGCATGTAGTGTTGGAAATGTGCCCTAAAACCAATCATATGATGATACTTTACGGACATTTCACATGTTAAACTAATCTAGTTTAATGTCAAGGGCATATATTATTATTTTAAGCCGTCTCATATAAATGTTATATGCTTAAACAATGAGTCCAATGAATATGTAATTAGGAGAATGTAATTTAAAGAAGTTAGATTCATGAGACCATTCTCTTTCGTATACATATCCTAAACGTTCCTGATCATAGGATTGCCAATTGGGCATTGACAGTCCGTTAAGATCAGTATGTGCTATGTCTTCTCTTAGTGAGAGTGACTAGTCTCGAGTCATTGGTGTGACTGATACCAAGACAAGTACGTAGGTGCTTAATAAGGAATGAGTTCATTGAAAACGATCAACGAAGAGTTCTCATACTCATGTCACATGAGAACTCATGGTTGGGTTAATGCAAAGTAGTCCTTTGACCTGAGGTATCATAGTTGTCTTATGGTTAGGTCCTTGATCTTTGATTATGTCAAAGTCACTCCATTCGCGGGTGTCCACAGCATAGTTGGGGTTAAGCCACTTAGCCATGGAGGCAAGTGAATGCGCAACAAGGGATCTCTAACCTTCAAACCGTTTGAGGGAGAATACTCTATGATATGATTAAGAATCTCTGGCCAGCGTATGAATGAGATTTAGGAAGTCGTTCCAAATCACATTCAAAGTAATCATATAAGTAAATGAATCACATTGGATAGTAGACATGAATAAATTATCAAACCAAACAATGTGATCAAGATTATTGTATTAGAGAAAGACCGTATTGCATTGTAATCCTAAACTGAATAGGTTCTCCACCTCTTTTGATTAGCTTGGGTAGCCATGACATACTGCTAGGTGTCACTCATGGTTTGTGGTAGCCCTAAAGGCGAGTAATCACTAAAGAGAGAATTGAAAGTAAGTTTCAATTCACAATCGATCGTTAAGAGTAACAATCGCCCACTGCCTCGCTAAAAGGAACCTAATGGATTGTACACCGTGTAAGGTAGAGATTGAAGAAACAACGGAGATGAGTAAGGATAATTAAATGGTTTAATTATTTATTTATGGCTAGGATTAATTAATATGTTAATTAATCAAACGAATAAGTTCGTTATAGACCTAGGGTTAGTTTTGGGCCGCAAGGCCCAATGGGATTTGAATGTTAAGCCCATTAACTCAAGTTGTATGACAACTTGAATAAACAAAGGGCTTGAAAGCCCAATAAACCCTTAAGGCTGGCCATTTAGAGGAGGGTAGTGAACTTGCTTTAATTACAAGTTTGCCACTTCAATGAAGGAAGGTATAAATATGACTTTATAGCCAAAATTCATTTAGGGTTTTCTTTTGGGGAAAGGATGAGAACACAAGCTCTCTTTTCTCTCTAAAGAGACCGGCCACCCTAGAGGAAAATAGCTAGCAATCTTACTTCCTCTAGGTCACTCATTTCTTCTTAAAATCTTACCTTGGTGTGGAGACTTAGAGGTTCTCAAGTTTGAGAACTTGGAGAAACCTATTCTTCCATCCAAATCCATGAATCTAAGAAGCAAGGAATGAAGGCCCTATCTCTTGGGTGATTATCCTTTGCTTTTGCAAAGAGGAATCTACAAAGGTATAAATTTCTCAACTCACTTTCTTTTGAGTTAAGTCTTGGTTCACCTAACTACTAGGCTTTGAATTTCATGGGTAATGTTTTGTTTTGAGTGCATGCAAGCATGATTCCGCCTTTAATTGTTAATTGCATGCTATAGATGTTGCTCAAATGAAAATGTTTTTCACAAATTTTCCCTTCATGTAGAAATTTGCAGGAAAAATCAAGTGGTCTACCTGCACCAAAACATCTTCCAACACTCCTTTCAGGTATGCATTAGATCGATGGGCTAATTGAATAATAACACCATCATTTTTAAGCTCTCCTAGATTCATAGATGCATAAACAGAATATGGCATGACATTAATTGATGCACTTAAATCTAGCATAGCATGTTCAAACCTTGTATTACCAATTACACAAGGGATAGTGAAACTACTTGGATCTTTGCATTTAGGTGGCAGCTTTCTTTGCAACATTACAGAAACATTCTCACTTACGTGTACCACATCTTTCTCCAGAATCCGTTTCCTTGTTGTACAAAGCTTCTTCAAAAACTTAGCATACTTCGGGATTTGCTTTATAGCATCAAGGAGCGGGATATTGACGTGCACTTCCTAAACGTCTCCAGAATGTCTTTTTCATCCTCTTCATTCCTAGCTTGCATAAATCTGCTAGGGAAATGAACATTGGGTGGAATAACGTTAGAATAACTGGATATGGGCTTACCTTGGTTGTTTTAGACGGCATAGATGGCTTAGGAGGTTACGGTAAGGGTTGTTCTACCCTTGCCGTGGGTTTATCCAATGTTTCATCTTCTTGCTACAACTTTTCATCCTCCTCTTGGCTAGATTTTGACATTTTGGGGCTGGTTCCAACCTCTTTACCACTTCTCAATAATATAGCGTTGGCAGTTTCAAATCTTTCCTTCGGATTCACAATGGTTGAACTAGGCAGTTTGCCTTGTTCTCTAAACTGTCCCATGAATTCTGCTATTTGCCCTATTTGATTTTTCATTTCGCGCACCTCTCCATAAATTTGATTTTTCAATTCATCCACCTCTTTGGCTTGATTATGTACACTATGCGTCAAAGAGGTTAGTAATTTAAGAATTGTATCACTATCCATTGATGAACCTGAATTTGTTTGGGCAAATTGTGGTTGAGGTTGTGTTGGTACGAATGGCCTTTGAAATATCCTGAGAGGTGGCAGTTGAAATCCTCCTTGTTGTTGAGGTTGTTGAGGCTCCCTCCACTTCATGTTTAGGTGATCTCTCCCGCCCGGATTGTAAGTGTTGATGTATGGATCATATTTGGGCTAATTTTGGCCTTAGAACCCAATGGCGTTGGCACTTTCCCATCCCTTATTTTCTATCAATTGAGGGCATTTCTTAGAGGGGTGTCCTTGTATAGAGCACACGCCACAAGTTGTATTTCCTTGCATTTTCGATCCTTCAACAAACTGTGACAACATAATAGTGAGATTAGCCATTTGAGATTGAAGTTCAGAAATTGCACTTACCTCATTCACTTGATGTTGCCGTGGGGTGTCTCTCTGTCCAATTCCTTCGTATTGTTGTGCATTCAAGGCTCAATTAGCTATTAAGATCTTGGCTGCAACTAGGGTTTTGTCAACCAAAGCACCACCCGCCAAGGCATCTAGCATTTGTCTCTCAATTGGAAGTAGTCCTTCATAGAAATATTGAATTAAAAGCCCTTCCTTCATTTGATGTTGCGGGTAGGATGCAACTAATGTCTTAAAATGCTCATAATACGCTGGAAAGGATTCTCCTTGGCTTTGTTGAATTCCACTAATTTTCTTCTTCAAAAGAATGACTCTTGAAGTTGGGAAGAATTTCTCAAAGAATGCTCTCTTCATGCTTTCCCAAGAAGTGACGGTTCCAGGTGTTAGTTCATAAAGCCAATCTTTAACCTTGTCCATAAGAGAGAATGAAAAGGCTTTCATCTTCAAAATATTGCCATCCACGTTGATTGGTGTCATACTCGAGCACACCACTTCAAATTCCTTCAAGTGCTTGTTTGGATCTTCTATGGATAGCCCATGGTATTTGGGAATGTGGTGTAGCAAACTAGACTTCAATTCGAACTTATTGATCTTGCCTTGGGCTGCTGTAGGGTATTGAATGCAAAGAGGCACGACATTGTCCAATCTCGAGGCTAAAAGTTCCTTGATTGTTCGATTGTCAACAACCATGACTTGTTCCTATTCGAATTCCTCTTTAATTTCCACTTCAGATTCAGATTCAGATTCAGAACTAGAACTAGGTGGATTGGGTACTGGCTGCTTCATTTTCCTTCTCAACGTTCGTTCAAAATCGTCATCGAACTCCAAGATGTGTGCACGAACAAGTTAAGAACTTCGAGTCATAAACTAGTACCTAAAACAAAGAAAACAAAACAAAACCAAATCAGAAACACAAACTATTCGAAAACAGAAACAAAGGGAAGATTAGCAATTTTGCTAATCCTCAGCAACGGCGTGAAAATTTGATGTGAAATTAAACTAGCACTCAAATTAAAACCTTATGATTGTAGTATGAAAGTAGGGATAGAAGGGCTGCTAATCTACACAAATTAAACTAAAAAACACTTAACTCGGCTTGAAAACACTAAACTAGACTAAAAAACACTAAGCTAAACGCTTATGACTCAAAATACACTAAACAAACTCTAAACTGAAGGAAAATTTTTGTCCTAGCTAAGAACAAGTAAGAACATTTGAATACACATGCAAACTATTAACACATTAAAGTAGGCATGCATTAAAAAACAATTCATAAAACCCATGACTTTCAAAGCCTAGTATATGGTGAACCAAAAGACTCTTTAACAACATTAAAGAGAATTAAGAATTTAGAGATTCTTTACCCTTGAAGCTCATCCTTGTTTACACAAGGGATTCACCCAAGTGGAGGGTCTTCAAGTCACCTCCATGCTCCTTGGATCTTCCTTGTGATTTTCCTCCTTTTAGTGCTCCTTTTCTTCTTTGAGGATTTGAGGATTAGTTCTCCAAAACATCAAAAGCTTGATGTCTCTAAGTCTCCACACCAAGGATGAAGTGTGAAGATGAAAATGGATGACTTAGAGAAGAAAAGATTGCTAGCTAAATCCCCTCTAAGTGGCCAGCCTCTTTAGAGAAAATGAGAGAAAGTGTTTCACCTCATTTCACCAAGAAAAAAACCCTAATAAGAAATAAAGCTATAAAGTTGATTTTATACTTCATTTCAAGTGAGTGGCAAACTTGTAATTAATCCAAATTTGCAACCCTTCACCCTATGGCCGGCCTTACCTTGTTATTGGGCTAATTTGCCCACTTTGTTTTAGTTGTCATACAACTTAAACATAATGGGCCTTGTGGACCAAAACGCTTTTGGGCCCCGAAGCCCAAAACCAACTTAAAAGCCTAATACGAACATTTCGTATAATTAATTAACTAATTAATTAATCTTGACCATTTTTTCAATTAAACAATTTAATTGCATATCCATCTTATTTATTTCTTCACTATCATCCTTACTCGGTGTACGATCCATTAGGTTCCATTCAGCGAGGTAGTGAGCGATTGTTACTCTTAACGATCGATTGTGAATTGAAACCACATTTCAATTCTCCCTTAAAATTAGTGTTTGTTAATCATTAGGGCTTCCACAAACCATGAGTGACACCTAGCAGTATGTCATGGTTACCCAAGCTAAGTAGAATTGGTTGGAGAACCTATCCAGTTACAACTACAATGCAATACGGTCCTTCTCTAATACAATACTCTTAATCACATTGTTTAAGTGATAGTTTGTTTCATGTCTACTATCCAATGTGATACTTCTCTATATGATTCATTTGAACATGATTTGGAACAAACTTCCTAAGTCATATTCATAAGCTTTGGCCAAAGACTCCCGAATCATATCTTAGAGTATTCTCCTTCCACGATGGAAGGTTAAAGATCCCTTGTTGTACATTCATATGCCTACATGACTAGATAGCTTGATCCCAACAATGCCGTGGACACTCCAATGGAATGCCATTTAACATGATCAAAGATCAAGGACCTAACCATTAGACATTATGATGCCTCAGGTCAAATGACTACTTTGCATATTGCAACTATCGAGTTCTTACATAACATGTATGTTTGAACTCTCTTTTGATCGTTGTTCAGTGTACTCGATTACTCTTTCGAGCACCTATGTGTTTGTCTTAGTGTCCAACACTAAATGACTTGAGACTTGGCATACTCGCGCTTGAGTCGACATAACACATACTAACCTTAGCGGATTGTCAATGCTCAATTGGCAATCCTATGGCTAGGAACGTTTTAGGAATGAACATAAGAGAAAGGTCTCGTTAATCTAACTTACTTAAATCACTTATCTCTTAGATCAAATACATTCCTTGGATTCCCTTATTGCTTAAACACAAGATACAATAAATAGTGATTAACAATAAGCTTTGCCCTTCATTAAACATATAAAAGTTTAATACATTAAGTATTCCAAAAGCTATTACATCAAATGAGTGGCTTTGTGGGCATACTTCCAACATAAACAACACAATACTAGCAAACAGACTCAAAATAGACTCTAGGGAGTTATTTGGACGAAATTAAGACTAGCAAGACTCAAAACACTAAATTGGACAGATTTGAACATGTTTCTAACTAATCTAACACACTTAATTAAATGGGAGAATGATTCGGACGAAATTAATTAAACTAAACAGATTGCATAAACTAAACAGGTTAGACACAAAATTGGGTGTTTTTAAGGGTGAAAGGCTAGTTAGAGGGTCCTTCTCCACACATGACACATACACATACGAATCAATTTCCAGTTACTCTTCCTATAAACCATGAATGACAACGCCCCAAATTAACCGTGAACAGCACTAATTAACCCTCAGATTTTCCTAAGTTTATTGAATTGGACATCGCATCGCAACCAAATTATTCTTATCAAGTTCCCTATACAAACAACATGATAGAGATACATATCAAAGATCATTAAGCTTTATGAAAATCATAAGCATTGACAAGGCATTCATAACTATGAACAGCATAATACTCCTGCTAGGAATTTACTTAACACGATCATGACCAGTGACCTCCACTACTTATAAATATAAGTTCATAACTGTTGATGCACAAAATCAGTGAGGACTTTGGTACAACATAAAGTGTTAAGTTTGTGACCTTCACTGGATTGCTCCGGTCACTAGTGTGGATAAGTATGTAAATGGATAGGGATAGGGAAGCAAACACAAGATGTACATGGTTCACCCAGATTGGCTACGTCCACGGAGTAGAGGAGTTCTCATTAATTGTGAAGGGTTTATACAAGTACATAGGTTCAAGCTCTCCTTTAGTGAGTACTAGTGATTGATTTAGTACAAATGACATTAGGAAATATTGTGAGAGAATGATCTCTATTTATAGAAGAGAGTTTCTGGTTTCATTTTGACATTAACACGTGTCGTGTTGTGATTGGCTTCTGATGTTGACACGTGTCGCGCTATGATTGGCTTCTGATGTCGACATGTGTCGCGCTGTGATTGGCCCCCTGGTTGTAGGGAAACTCTTCTGGGTCCTTGACAGTATAACGTTGACCGGTGCTCAGTAGTTTTGGGATTGGTCAAGTATGGTATAAACAGTGCTCCCCTAAGTTCCCGAGTGAGGGAAGCTCCTCGGTTGGGGACTTGCAAGATACAAGCCATTGAGTAATCACGAAACTTCTAAGTACCGAAGTGTGGTATCATTTTCACTTGCCTTATCTATCGCATACGTAGATGTGGCATCTTCTCTGGAAGTACTTTTCCTCCATCTAGGGGTGGTATCTTTAACCGATGAAGATACACAAGGTAATGTATCAATTTCACTTGAAGCTTATTTGTAGTTTCGGGCTTGGTCAAGTGCTATACAAAACCCTATAGTAGAAGTCTCCCAAGTCGCCGAGCTAGGAGATTTGCTGAAAGAGGTAATAGACAAGGTAAGCAATTAGACTTCCAAGCAAGCAACCTGGATCGGAGGTTTGACTTCGGCTTCCGGTTGATTGTTCTTCTTCTCCTTGTGTCGTAAACAACAACAAGGATAAGGAGAAGAAAATGGAGAAGAGATGATATGAGATACTTTTGCTTTTGAAGAAGTAACTTTCCACATGCTTATTCTTGAACTGGGCTAGAGGGTTTTCTGGTTTCCTTCAGAGTATAAGGCTGACTCAAGAATTTGAGGGTCAAAATAAGTCCATTAAATCAAGAGTGCGTTCGACCTTGATGATATGGGATACTTTTGCTGTTGGCGAAGTAATAGATGAATCAGCATGTCTTCTGTTGCACTTGTCTCCACATGCTTCCTTGTATCATTTGTTTGTACCATACTTGACCAATCCCGAAACTACCGAGCACCGGCCAACGCTATACTGTCAAGGACCCAGAAGAGTTCCCCTCCGACCAGGAGGCCAATCACTACTCGACACGTGTCAAGATTAGAAGCCAATCAGAGCGCAACACGTGTCGACATCAAGAACCAATCATAACATGACACATGTCAATGTGACAAAGCTACAAGTTTTTCTATAAATAGGGGTCATTCCCCCACAATATTGCCTAATGCCATTTTGTGTTAAATCATTCACAAGAACTCACTAAATTGAGAGCTTGATCCTTTGTACTTGTGTAAGCCCTTCACTACTAATAAGAACTCCTCTACTCCGTGGACGTAGCCAATCTGGGTGAACCACGTACATCCTGTGTTTGCTTCTCTGTCTCTATTCATTTACGTACTTATCCTCACTAGTGACCGAAGCAACCAAGCGAAGGTCACAAAACCTGACACTTTCTGTTGTACCAAAGTCTTCGCTGATTTTGTGCATCAACATTTGGCGCCGTCTGTGGGAAACGACACTTATTCCTACTCTCTTCAGCTGTGTCAAGCTGGTTTCTATCATTCGTACACTTTCTTTTGATCAGGCATCCCTCTCTAGCATGGGAAGCGAAGGAAGCCACAGCACACAGAATGACACCCCCCTTGCACATAGTGCGAAACAACGAAAGAAGGAAGGAAAACGAGTTCTTCTTCAAGCTAAAGTCGATGAGTTGGAAGCTCAGAACAACAAGATAGCAATGAGGAATGAGGTCCTCCAGGAGCAATATGAGAAGCTCTTCGAGACACTTCACGAAGCTAGGCAAGCTCAGACACGCGAGCTTGTTGCCCCCGTGGAAGTTAACCATCAACTGGGTGCCCTCCAACATGGAGGGTCACATGCATTCGACATAGATATCCCTGATAGGGAACAAATTACCCCTCGATTTGATAATCAACATGAGGCTTCTCTTAACCCAGTTGCTTCGACCCGAACCATAAGAAGCGGAGGGAGACACCTCTTTGCTGAAGGGGCAGAAGGATCGAAAGCCGTCTTTCGCGATTGTCGGGATTTCCTGAAGCAACGTCGAGAGAATTCCATCCATATAAGCTCAAAGATCAATGACCCAAGGATTTCTGAGAGACTCGGTCCCCTGCCACGGCCCGAGCCGGCCACCAACTTGGGGAAGGTGCAACAAGTCCTAGAGAGACATGAGGGTACATGGGACTCAGAGGTGTTCCGACAGACATACCCTGGAAGCCAGTACAGCGAGTCCAGGGAAAAATCACATGCCCTTGATCAAACCTTCCTAATTCCAAGAGGAGATGGAGATTTACGAAAGAAAGCTCCAGTGGCACATAACTCCGCTCAGGACCCCCTTGTCCTACAACTTCTTGAGGAAGTAAACAAGTTGAAGGCTGAACGTCAGGCTGAAATACCTGACTGGAACCAACCCAGGCCTGGCCCTCTTACAAGGAGGATCCTCAACACCCCCCTTCAAGCAAAGACAAAGCAGAAGCTTGGCTTGCAACTTTATACTGGAAAAGAGGACCCGATTGAGCACCTTAACCTCTTTGAGTCCACCATGGCATACCGGATGCACACCGACGAAGAGCGATGTCTTCTCTTCCCCTCCACCCTCTCTGGCGGAGCTCTAAATTGGTATTGTCGTCTTACACCTGAGACGGTAGACTCATTTGAGGAATTGAGGAAACTATTTGTTTCCCAACACATTTTCCAAACCGATCGCTTGCACTCTGCAGATGACCTGTACACTATCCGCCAGAGGCCAGACGAGTCATTACGTATGTATGCTGGCCGCTTCAGCCATGAATACTCCCGGTGTGCCGAGGCAGACGACAAGACTGCCCTCAAAGCCTTCACGGCAGGCCTACGTGATTGTTTCTTTAAATACATGATCAATGCCAATACTTGGAAGACTTACTCTGAGGTGATGGCGCAGGCTTATAACCATGCCTCTGCCGAGGCAAAGACATATCAGGAGAAACCCCCTCACCCAACGCCATGGAGGAAGAACTAGCAATAGCTAAAGTTCGACGGTTGGGAAGATCATCCAATGTTTCTCTAGTACAGGACTCTAACAAAGACCCTGAAGACTCCGACATTGCAGACTCAGACTTAGAGCTAAAGCTAGAAGAGCCCTCATCACTAGAACTTCCAGGCTCTGACATCTACAATAAGAAGAAACAAATTCTATCACTACATGCATGATCAAAACATAAGGAAGTTCCTATATTACCCACAGGAAGATGGTGCAAAGCGATGCCGGAACCCTTCTCAATCAGAAAGCAATCCGTCTTCCACAGTCACTACAAAACAAGCAAATGAAGACCGTGTCAAGCGCCAAAAAAAAAAAAAAAAAAAAAAAAAAAAAAAAAAAAAAACAGCTTCATCCAAAAAGCTTCACCCGAAAAGCTTCACCTCCAAAACTTCACCCAAAAAGCTTCATCCAAAAAGTTTCACCCAAAAAGCTTCACCTAAAAAAGCTTCACCCAAAAAAAACTTCACCTCCAAAAAGCTTCACCCAAACAGCTTCACCTAAAAAAGCTTCACCCACAAAGCTTCACCTAAAAAGCTTCACCCACACAGCTTCACCCAAAAAAAACTTCACCCGAAAAGCTTCACCTACAAAGCTTCACCTAAAAAAGCTTCACCTACAAAGCTTCAACACAAAACCTTGCTCCAAATAAACAAATTTTGTTCACAAAACCCAAGATGCCCTTGAACTTGTACAAAAACACTTGGGTAAACATAAACATTTTTTGTTTTACACCCACAAGGGCCCAAAATTTTCCTTCTTATTTATTCACTTATATATGTTCCCAAACATATTATAATAGATCCAACAACAAGCCAAAGTCCCAAGTTTCATAATGGACAAAAGTACAAGCAATTCATCAATAATGAAGGTGCTACAAAACTTGGAATCTGCCCCAAAATAGAAATCCAACCCAAGAGACTTTTTCTCTCGCTCCCTCTTCCGCCTCCTTTCATCTATCAAATTTCTGCAACCTCTGCTCTTCTCCAATGGAGCTGAATTTTGGACACCCTATAGTTTTTGAGCATATGAACAACTTTCAAGAAGGAACCATTTCTGTTTGAGCGACGGAAATTAAAGTGTTGAAGCTCCAAACATGACAGTCGGATTCTTGCAGATTTCGAAGCTGCTGTGATGTTTCGAAGATCTGGAAATATTTAACCATTAGTTCATTCTGAATTGTTGATATGTTATGAAAGAGACGATGAGGAACAACTTCAATGAAGAAAGCATGCTGATCTGAACAATAGAAAATGGAGTTTCGAAGCTCACAACAAATCTGACGGGTTGACAGAAAAATAATAACCAGTCATTCATCATACCTGAATTTCGTGAGTTATACAGCTCCGAGGGATCTCAAATTTGGATATGTTGTAGTTCACAAGCTGAGGAACAACTTCAATGAAGAAAGCATGCTGATCTGAGCAAGAGAAAATAGAGTTTCAAAGCTCACAACAAATCTGACGGGTTGACAGAAAAATCATAACCAGTCATTCATCATACCTGCATTTCTTGAGTTATACAGCTACGAGGGATCTCAATTTTGGATATGTTGTAGTTCACAAGTTAAGGAACAACTTCGATGAAGAAAGTATGTTGATCTGAGCAAGAGAAAATGGAGTTTCGAAGCTCACAACAAGTCTGACAGGTTGACAGAAAAATGATGAACAGTCACTCATCATACCTGAATTTCTGGATTTGTACTGCTCCGATGGATCTCAAATTTGGATATGTTGTAGCTGACAAGGTGAGGAACAACTTCGATGAAGAAAGTATGTTGAGATGAACAAGAAAAAATGGAGTTTAGAAGCTCACAACAAGTCTGACGGGTTAACAGAAAATTGATGAACAGTTACTCATCATACCTGAATTTCTGGAGTTGTACTACTCCGATGGATCTCAAATTTGGAGATGTTGTAGTTCACAAGATAAGGAACAACTCTCATGAAGACGACTTTGCGATCTGAGCTATAGAGAATGGTGTTATCTTGCATCCACTCAGGCTGATTAGTGGAAACGAAAAGCAATTCCACCAAAGAAAAGATGAAAAAGAGAGAAAAGCTACTAATTGCACTTAATCTTGTCTAGTCAATAGCATGCAGCATCAAACACACAAAAGTTGGAAATATTTTTAGATAAGGCATATGCGAATGTGTGACATCGAAACAAGGATTCGTTACTTTGACAAATTAGTAACAAGCGAGACACCTCATTCGGCAACTCTCTTCGCCTGAAGACTTGTGGTTTCAACAAAAGCAAAAATTCAAAGAACTTTATGAAGAAGGCTTTGGTGTATTTAACACAATATATTGAAATGAAGCAAAGCTTATTTATTAATATTTTCGATAAGCCACAAATATGTACATATACATGAGTCAAAATAAACAAACAAAAGGGAGCCTTCACAAAGGTTGCTTAGGGGAAGTCTCAGCAGTCGGTAGAGCCCCAGAAAGAGAAAGCACCGGAGGGTGGTTGTCCGGAGCCTCAGTACTTGACAAAACCCCAGAAGGAGGAGGCATTGGAGGTTCATCATTTGAAGCTTCATTACCAGGTACAGCCCCAGAGGACGAAGGCAATAAATGTGACAGCCCGTCCCTAATTTTAAGAATTTTTAAAGTTTTAATAAAGGATTTTACAAAAAATGCCCTTCGAGGCACGCACATCATTCGAGGTTAATCGTTGTGTCGTGCCATCTAAGATTTGTTTTCTTGACATATCCTCGTAGTACTCGTCGTTACGGACGTGTGGGCGCAGACGGTTCGTGATTTGGAGTTATATCGAAGAAGTTATTAACGTTTGAAATTTGGAATTTTAAGGAATTATAATTTTAGTAAAATATAGAAATTCTTTTATTAAAATTTGGATGGCCCAGATTAAAGGATTTTGAAATGGATGGCTGGGATGAGAAAAATGAAAGTTTTGTGTGGGTGTGTGCGTGGGAAGAACCAGAAAACAGAAAAGAGGAAGAGAGATTGGGCAAAAACTGCCCAATCGGAGAAGAAGGAGAGAGAGCGAATCAGAGGCAGAGAGGGGAAGAAACTGACCAATCGGAACAGGGAAAGGAGGAAGGGAGAGAGGGTGAGAAGCGGAGGAAAAGAGGAAATGGGTTGGGGAGAACCCGTGGGTCGTTTCGACCCGGCGGTGCCCACGCCCAAATTCGATGGATTTCGTCCAAATTTCCGACGAATTGAGTCAAGGTACCACTCCTAATCATCATCTAGGCCTTCCCTCTTTACGTTTCACCCCAAGAATCATTGAATTTCGTTGTGATTTCGCGAAGAACACCCCTACGGGTGCCGCGACCCTTTTGTTTAAATTCTCCAAATTTTGAAATGTTTTCTTTCAATTACTAACACCTTTAGCATTCCTTTAGGACCTAGAACAAAGCCCAAGAGGTAATTGAGGCGTTGGAACAAGTTTGAAGGTCGAATTGGAAACACCCAAATTCTAGGGTTCTTCACGGTTTTGGTGAAATTGAAGCACTTCCAGGCCAAATTGGCCTTGGTCTCAGGTATGAAAGTTGTTCTACTCATTGAGATCTTCAAATCTGAAAATTTTGGTAATTTTTGGAAATAGTTGAATTTTCCGGCGAGCCGGGGGCGGCCAACCGCCACCCGCGGCGGCCCGCGCGGCGGCGCGTGGCCAATGGCCCGCCAATGTCATTATTAGCTTGTGATTAAGGTTCTAGGTTCTGTTTTGATAATTGATGGACGTAAATTGAATAATTGAACCTAAGTTGGTTACGATTCGTGGTTAGATGAAAATGTGAATTGACGATCCGACCGTTGGATCGTCATCAAACTTTGATACGTTGTAATACGTAATATTTGAGGATTATAGGAACTTACGGATTGGGAATCCGATTTACGGATCTTCTGGAATTGAAGTTGTAAGTTCATAAAATAGAATGTTAACCGTCACTTAGTTTTGGAAATTGACGAAGATCCGACCGTTGGATGGTAATGAAATTTTAGGATGTTGTCCTAGAGGTATATTGTGGACCTCTGGAAGTTACGGATTTGAAATCTGAATTGCAGATCATCCGGATCGAACTACGTAGTGACGTGTCTTATATAAGTTATGTATTCTATCGGCAGAATTTCTGAGGTTGGATTTGATTGTTGTTCTAGGCGCTAATCGTCATGACGCCTTGATGTACGGTGCTAGGGAGTTGTGGGCGAACTCCAGGTGAGTGGGCAGTTTTGTTTTCGTATTACCTATATACTATTGTTTTTCCCAGAAAAAATGCTTTTATGCGAAATTATGTTTTGAAAATGCCATGCATAGAATTATTTGGAAAATGTGAATTTCATATGAGTTATATGATTGATATATGATGCATACATGTTGCATGGTGCTGTGGAGGCACAGGTAAGTCAGGTGAGTTCGTTTATTCATTGAATTGTTGTTGTTGAGATGTTTGAGCTCATAATCTGCACCCTAGGTGTTAGTGCTTATATTATTCACCACACCGCACGCTCGCCTTGGATCCAAGTAGGTGGATGTCGTACAGACCATGTGAGGGTTCCGACATGCCAGTCGTACAGACCATTAGAGGGGTTCCGACTGGTGGGTGACCTTAGATATGCGCGCTGATGATATGATGAGAGAAGCACTAGAGCGTATTTTACACCTTTCATCGTATAGACTACCTTACGTAGTTCCGAGTGATGTGCAGAGTAGGGCCGTATAGGTCACTGTGGTGACTCCGGCTTAGTGAGATATTGAGCTATTGAATTAATCGTATAGGACCAACTGCAGGGTCTCCGATTGATTCCTTATTTCACCTGATTTATATTTTGATTTATGGCATGGCATGTTTTTCTTGAAAAATGTTAAAGATTTGGGATTCAAGCTTTGAGATTTCATATGGTTATATATCTATATATATATATATATTTCTGAAAAGTGTTAAAGGTTTGAGATTTGAGCTTTTTGCTTATATATATGTTATATATATGCTATTTTCTGGGAAAGTATACAGGTTTTACGGTGAGGGGTTATAAATGTTTTAAATGAAAAGTCTTCGAAAAACTTTGTTTTACTGACCCACTCAATTTTGTTTTGCGCCCCTCCAGGTTCAAGTTAGCAGAGCTTTGGTGGCCACGAGGAATCCAACGGTGTTCTGACAGAATTCACAAAAGTAGGACTCACCCTCGGGTGTGTTATCTTAGTAATTGGAATTTTTTTTTAAAGCTTCCGAACTGTGTAAATGGTTACGTCACTCTCACGTGACGGCCAGCACGCCCTCCTTCGGGACGGGGTGTGTCAGTTGGTATCAGAGCCTAGGTTGCAATTCTGGACATCTTGATAATTTCCTAGTGTCTTCTGTCAGAACTATACCGCCTCGTAGCGAGCCACGTAGTTCGGATGAGCCTAATTTCCCTGATATAGTAGTTTGGGGGGAAACTATTGCCATTGTGATTCAGTCTATTATCTAAAGGGACCTTTTGAGACTGGTTATAAGTTAAATTTGAATCCCTTAGGGATATGAAGGACCTAAGGGAGCAGATTGATGGCTTAATCAATTGGGAAAAGGCGTTTCAGATTATGCAAGGTTAAGGGAATTTTCCTCCCGATAGGTAGGTCGAGATGATTACCTAGTTTTTGAGTGATGAATCTGCATTTTGATGGAGATAGGAATGTTATCCGACAATATCGGAAGGACAACTGTTTGGAAGTTGTTTAAAGAATTGTTTAAGAAAAGTTCATTCCCCCGGCATATTGTGATGGTAGTAAACAAGAAATTGCAAATGTGAGACGAGGAAAATGACGACGGATGAATATTATAGAAAGCTTACAGACTTGCCTTATTTCCATTCTGATGATGTTGTTAATTCGGTCGAGGTGTTATGTCGTTTTTGGCTGGATGATAAGAAGAAGTTGCGTTCTTTGGCGATCACTATCCATTGTACTTTTTACCAAGAGTTTACGGGATGCTGTTGGGCTTTGAAGACTTTGAGAATATGATCATCGAGAGTAAAGAGGAATAAGAAAGGAATGAGAATCAGAATAAGACGATAAAGTTAAAGATTCGTCATATCAAAGACCTCGGAGGACTCAGAGCTTCAAAGGAAGTGAAATTAGAGCTAATTTTCCCAGCTTAAGTTTTACTGCCACTGGTCAGAGGCGAAGTGATAGATTTACTAGTGATCCCAGATTTCTGAGACAAGATGACTCTGGTAGAGGAAATGTATAATTGTGTCAAGCTAGATTGCTATGGGGAATCAGTTAATTTTTGTTGACCTGGATGACCAGAGGTTACTTTTGGGGGTAAGTAAAGTGGAGTGAGTTATGCCATTATTCCTGTTGAGAGAGCAAAGAAGATTGTTATCAAAAGGCTGCCAAGATATTGAGTTCATATGGTGCTAAATGATGTTGATCCTAATAGTATGGAAGATGTAAAGATGGTTAGACATTTTCTTGGTGTATTCCCAGATGCCTTACCTAGATTGCCGCCAGGCAGAGATGTGGGTTTTATTATTGAATTGTTTTTAGGTACAAATCCTATGTTAGAGATTGGTTCAGGTTGAGTTAAAAGTTCCATTCAACTTATTATATCACATTGGAAAAGCTCCGGGTTATTTGTGAGGAAGAAAATGGACATTAAGGCTAGGCATTGATATTATGTAATTGAATCGGGTAACGATTGAGAGCTGTTATCCATTGTTGTGTATTGATGATTATTTGATCAGCTCTGAGGCGCCTGGGTACTTTCTGAGATTGACTTGAGGTCTGAATGATATTAGTTGAAGATTAACAGTGGGGATGTTCATAAGACTGAATCCAGGACTCGTTATGGTCATTTCAAGTTGGGAGGCCATACGGAGTGACGAATGCACCTGCTACTTTTATGAGTTTGCTGAAGGAAGTATTCCAGTGATATCTGGACCGGGTTGTTATTGTTTGCCATTGACGAGATTGATAAGATTAGAGCAGTGCATGCTAGATATTTAAAGTTGGTGTTGCAAAGATTGAGGGAACGTTGATGTATGCTAAGTTTAGCAAATGCTAATGTTGGATAAATTAATTATATCTACTTAAGGTATTCAAATGGATTCTTAAAAGAGTAGCAACGATTGAGAATTTGGAACAATTGCGAACTGTGACTGAGGTTCAGAGTTTTCTCGGATTAGCAGGATATTATCGATAGTTCGTCCAAGATTTTAATTATTGCTTCGCCCTTGGCGAGATTGATGAGAAAAGAGGTTAAGTTTGAGTGGGATAAAAAAAAAAAAAATTGTGAGTAGAGCTTCAGCAAGTAAAGTATTCCCTCACTCATGCATCTGTTTTCGCACTCCCAGACGATAGTGGTAATTATGTGGTCTATAATAATACTTCTTTGAATGTACTTGGATGCGTGTTGATGCAACATGGTAGGATGATTGCCTATGCTTCATGGCCATTGGGATCTCATAAGATGAATTACCCTAATTATAATTTGGAATTAGCAGCTATCATCTTTGCTTTGAGAATTTGGAGACATTGTCTTTATGGGAAGAAAAGTGCATGATTGTTACAAATCAAAAGAGTACCCAATATCTGTTTATTCAGAGGTATCTTAATCTTAGGCAACAAAGGTGGAATGAGTTGCTTAGTGATTATGATTGTGTGACGAGGGTGGTCAAGCTAATGTTGTGGCTGATGCATTTAGTAGGAAGACCCCAGTGAGAATTAATGCTTGGTACGCTTGCTATGTTCATCTTCTTGTGGATTTGAAATCTACTGGAGTAAAGTTGAGTATCAAAAATCGAGAAGAAGCCTTACTTGCTAATTTCTAAGTTGGACCCATTTGGTAGATCGTACTCGATACTCGAGCGTTTGACGAAGAAATTCAAGAATTTATTTAAAGCAAGGAATAACGGGAAAAAGAAGGACCTTAGAGTTAGAGAATCAGATGGCAAGCCTATGCAAAAGAACAAGTGTTTATGCCTAATGGTGTGGAATTAAAGAAAGCAATTTTGACGATGTACATTATTCCACTTCTACAATGCATCCCAAAAGTACTAAGATTTATCATACCATTCGTTCATGTACTATTGACGGGTATGAAAAGAGGAATGGCGAAGTATGTTAGTAGGCGTATCATCAGTCATCAGGTTAAAGCAGAAAGAAATAAGTCTTTTGGAATAATGTAGTCATTTCCCATTCCACGGTGGAAATGGGAGAATATTACTATGGATTTCGTGGACAAGCTTCCTCGTATACAAAATAGTTAGGTTGGAATTTGAATAATAATTGATCGGCTGGTGACGTCAACGTATGTTACTTCAGTATGAGAACACCAACCTTTCCAGACAAGCGCAACATTTATTTGTTTGTTTTATGGAAAAAGAGATTTGGGATCTGTTAAACTTCTTGGGTATGTTGGTCCCTTCAGTTTGTTCCCTAGAGTAACGCCATAAGGCCGTGTAAAGCTATGTCTTGTGTTTCGAAATTGTTAGAATTGGGGACGGATAGTATTCAAGGCCCTGAGTTAGTGGATGAGACTATTCGGAATATTCAAGTAATTAAGTCTAACCTGGAAGTGGGCCAGGATCGGCTGAAGAGCTTAGCAGACAAACATGCCACTGACCGGATGTATATGTAGGTGATCGAATGATTTTGAAATTATCACCTTGGAAAAGTATGATTCGTTTTAAAAAAGAAAAACAAGTAAGTCCTAGATACGTCAGACCATCTGTGATCATTGAACGAGTCAGTGAAGTTACGTACGGGCTGAGTTGCCTCCAGAGCCGATGAAAAGGCATGATATGTTTTATGTTTCGATACTTCGACATTAAACCTCATATCCTTCACGAGTGATACCTTCTCAACCTTTGGAAGTCAATATGGATTTGACGTATGATGAGGAGCCAGTGCCTATCTTGTATTAGAAAGATGATGTACTGAGAAATAAGACTATGAGTTTGGTGAAAGTTTATGGAGGAATCTTTCAGTGGAAGAAGCTACTTAGAAATCAAAGAATCGAATGAGAGAGATGTGTTTCGGGCTGTTTCATGGATATTGATGGATTGTAAAGATTGTGTAAATTTCGAGGACGAAATTTCTGTAAGGTGGGTAGATTGTGACAGCCCGTCCCTAATTTTAAGAATTTTTAAAGTTTTAATAAAGGATTTTACAAAAAATGCCCTTCGAGGCACGCACATCATTCGAGGTTAATCGTTGTGTCGTGCCATCTAAGATTTGTTTTCTTGACATATCCTCGTAGTACTCGTCGTTACGGACGTGTGGGCGCAGACGGTTCGTGATTTGGAGTTATATCGAAGAAGTTATTAACGTTTGAAATTTGGAATTTTAAGGAATTATAATTTTAGTAAAATATAGAAATTCTTTTATTAAAATTTGGATGGCCCAGATTAAAGGATTTTGAAATGGATGGCTGGGATGAGAAAAATGAAAGTTTTGTGTGGGTGTGTGCGTGGGAAGAACCAGAAAACAGAAAAGAGGAAGAGAGATTGGGCAAAAACTGCCCAATCGGAGAAGAAGGAGAGAGAGCGAATCAGAGGCAGAGAGGGGAAGAAACTGACCAATCGGAACAGGGAAAGGAGGAAGGGAGAGAGGGTGAGAAGCGGAGGAAAAGAGGAAATGGGTTGGGGAGAACCCGTGGGTCGTTTCGACCCGGCGGTGCCCACGCCCAAATTCGATGGATTTCGTCCAAATTTCCGACGAATTGAGTCAAGGTACCACTCCTAATCATCATCTAGGCCTTCCCTCTTTACGTTTCACCCCAAGAATCATTGAATTTCGTTGTGATTTCGCGAAGAACACCCCTACGGGTGCCGCGACCCTTTTGTTTAAATTCTCCAAATTTTGAAATGTTTTCTTTCAATTACTAACACCTTTAGCATTCCTTTAGGACCTAGAACAAAGCCCAAGAGGTAATTGAGGCGTTGGAACAAGTTTGAAGGTCGAATTGGAAACACCCAAATTCTAGGGTTCTTCACGGTTTTGGTGAAATTGAAGCACTTCCAGGCCAAATTGGCCTTGGTCTCAGGTATGAAAGTTGTTCTACTCATTGAGATCTTCAAATCTGCAAATTTTGGTAATTTTTGGAAATAGTTGAATTTTCCGGCGAGCCGGGGGCGGCCAACCGCCACCCGCGGCGGCCCGCGCGGCGGCGCGTGGCCAATGGCCCGCCAATGTCATTATTAGCTTGTGATTAAGGTTCTAGGTTCTGTTTTGATAATTGATGGACGTAAATTGAATAATTGAACCTAAGTTGGTTACGATTCGTGGTTAGATGAAAATGTGAATTGACGATCCGACCGTTGGATCGTCATCAAACTTTGATACGTTGTAATACGTAATATTTGAGGATTATAGGAACTTACGGATTGGGAAGCCGATTTACGGATCTTCTGGAATTGAAGTTGTAAGTTCATAAAATAGAATGTTAACCGTCACTTAGTTTTGGAAATTGACGAAGATCCGACCGTTGGATGGTAATGAAATTTTAGGATGTTGTCCTAGAGGTATATTGTGGACCTCTGGAAGTTACGGATTTGAAATCTGAATTGCAGATCATCCGGATCGAACTACGTAGTGACGTGTCTTATATAAGTTATGTATTCTATCGGCAGAATTTCTGAGGTTGGATTTGATTGTTGTTCTAGGCGCTAATCGTCATGACGCCTTGATGTACGGTGCTAGGGAGTTGTGGGCGAACTCCAGGTGAGTGGGCAGTTTTGTTTTCGTATTACCTATATACTATTGTTTTTCCCAGAAAAAATGCTTTTATGCGAAATTATGTTTTGAAAATGCCATGCATAGAATTATTTGGAAAATGTGAATTTCATATGAGTTATATGATTGATATATGATGCATACATGTTGCATGGTGCTGTGGAGGCACAGGTAAGTCAGGTGAGTTCGTTTATTCATTGAATTGTTGTTGTTGAGATGTTTGAGCTCATAATCTGCACCCTAGGTGTTAGTGCGTATATTATTCACCACACCGCACGCTCGCCTTGGATCCAAGTAGGTGGATGTCGTACAGACCATGTGAGGGTTCCGACATGCCAGTCGTACAGACCATTAGAGGGGTTCCGACTGGTGGGTGACCTTAGATATGCGCGCTGATGATATGATGAGAGAAGCACTAGAGCGTATTTTACACCTTTCATCGTATAGACTACCTTACGTAGTTCCGAGTGATGTGCAGAGTAGGGCCGTATAGGTCACTGTGGTGACTCCGGCTTAGTGAGATATTGAGCTATTGAATTAATCGTATAGGACCAACTGCAGGGTCTCCGATTGATTCCTTATTTCACCTGATTTATATTTTGATTTATGGCATGGCATGTTTTTCTTGAAAAATGTTAAAGATTTGGGATTCAAGCTTTGAGATTTCATATGGTTATATATCTATATATATATATATTTCTGAAAAGTGTTAAAGGTTTGAGATTTGAGCTTTTTGCTTATATATATGTTATATATATGCTATTTTCTGGGAAAGTATACAGGTTTTACGGTGAGGGGTTATAAATGTTTTAAATGAAAAGTCTTCGAAAAACTTTGTTTTACTGACCCACTCAATTTTGTTTTGCGCCCCTCCAGGTTCAAGTTAGCAGAGCTTTGGTGGCCACGAGGAATCCAACGGTGTTCTGACAGAATTCACAAAAGTAGGACTCACCCTCGGGTGTGTTATCTTAGTAATTGGAATTTTTTTTTAAAGCTTCCGAACTGTGTAAATGGTTACGTCACTCTCACGTGACGGCCAGCACGCCCTCCTTCGGGACGGGGTGTGTCAATAAATGCCTTTGGAACAAACCCACAAACCGCTGATGATCAAGTAAAACCTTACCATCAGATTCCTTCATCTGGTCAAGCTTCCTCTTCATGTTTGTAGCATAGTCATGGGCGAGCCGGTGCAACTGCTTATTCTCATGCTTGAGCCCTCTAATCTCCTGTTTGAGACTCATCACTTCAGCAGCCAATGATTCAACTTGGCGGGTTCTAGCAAATAGGCGTTGGGCCATATTAGACACAGAACCTGCACACTGAACACTAAGAGCCAGAGAGTCCTTAACAGCCAACTCATCAGACCGTTTGGAAAGTAGTCTGTTATCTTTGGGAGTGAGAAGGTTCCTGGCCACCACTGCAGCGGTCATATCATTCTTCATCACAGAATCCCCAACGGTAAGAGGACCAGTAGGGGATATGAAGGATGGGCGCCATATGTTGTCTGGAGAAGGCGTGGCTGTCTCTTCTCCAAGGTTCAAGTCAAAACGACGGTCGGAGGGTCCAGACATTTTCAAATGTGTTGAAGAGGGAAGAGGTCAGACAAATCAAGATCTTAGAAGTGCAAGAAATGAGCTTCTACTGGTAGAGATTCAAGTGTGCTGTGGAACTTAACGCCAGCCTCTATAAAAATCTGCACTCGACGGAGCTTCAGAAATCGAAGAGGCGTTTGCTTTCTCAAAAGCTGGGCTGCTCAGAGACCACGAGGGCAGATCTCAGAAATCGAAGAGGCGTTTGCTTTCTCAAAAGCTGGGCTGCTCAGAGACCACGAGGGCCGATCTCAGAAATCGAAGAAGCACCTGTTTTTTCAGCCTCGTCAGCACCTGTCACATGCGCAATCAGCTTTGCGGAAATTACGGGCACTCTGTCGAAGATTTCTGGTGAAGTAGAAAGCACGTGAATCTTACTGTTCAATCATCGCTCTCCATATGCACCATCAACTCCTCGGGTACCACATATAACTTTATCAAAGATCTCTGACAAAGTTTAGGCACGAGAATTTCGAAGTTCCAGCTACCCTACTATTACCCATAAGGGTAAAGGAACAGCACCACTGCTTGACAACTGGAAAGTCCCTATGTGTGTCGACCTCCGTGTTTTGCGGCAAGACAGGTTGGCAAGAACGTCCAACCTTTACTCACATTCGAGAAAAGACTCCCAACATAATTACTTTCTCAAAAACCGGAGTAGCACCGCTTTCCGAATCTCGAGATTCAGATCCTCGACGGGATTGCTTGTTCGAAAACCGAAGAGGCACAACTCTCAGAACTTCGAGAGCCAGATTTCCTTAGATAAAGCTTGTCTGTAATCTTCACACGTAACATCAGCTTTCCAGATACCACATACCACTTTTTCAAAGTGCTCTGACAAAATTAAAACACGTGAAGCTGGCAGCTCCCACTACATTGCTGTGACCAAGAAGGGTAAAGGAATATCATTACTACTTGTTATTGGGAAATCCCTATATACATTGACCTCTCTCCTCAACGGACAGGCAAACCTGCAAAAATGCTCAACCCTTTCTCGCATTCAAAAAGGCACCCTCAACATAACCTCTCGAAATACTCAGCTTTATTTCCCCCCGATAATACCTCAGCAAATAAGCCACACCAAGAACAAGAGTATCTCATATCATCAGGGTCGAAAGCAAGAGTATCCCATATCATGCTTTCTTCCTATCTTTGTCTTTGTCCTTGTCCACACCTGCAGGACAAGGAGAAAGAGAGCAGTCAGTCGGAACCTGAAATCAAACCTCCAATTTGGAACTGACTGCCTGGAGCCTTTGCCTGGTTGCTTACTTAGCATTGCTCTCGAGTACTCATCCTCAACTGCTGTCAAGGTCACGAATTCCACTGGCAAATACCTCATGACAGTTGATCAGATATTGGCTCTTTACACTGAAGCTGCCAAGCATGGATGAGTCACTATGAAGGAATGTTCTGAAGGACCATTTAAATGCAAAGGTTGCACACCACTTCTGCCATGCAAAAGATTGAAGCAGAAGGTTCAACGGTGAGCTGAAACAGATCACTACAGCACGACACCTTTCCATACCACATTCATTATTCCGTCAACAGCAAAAGTATCCCATATCATCAAGGTCGAACGTACTCTAGATTTGATGGACTTGTTTTGACCCTCAAATTTTTGAGTCGGCCTTATACTCTGAAGGGCACCAGAAAACCCTCCAGCACAGTTCAAGAATAAGCCTGTGGAAAGTTACTTCTTCAAAAGCAAAAGTATCTCATATCATCTCTTATCCATTTGCTTCTCCTTATCCTGGCAGTTGAATGAGAGACAAGGAGAAGGAGAACAATCAACCGGAAGCCGAAGTCAAACCTCTGATCCTGGGTTGCTTACTTGGAAGTTTGACTGCTTACCTTGTCTGTCACCTCTTTCGGCAGATCTCCTAGCTCGGCGACTTGGGGGACTCCTACTATAGGGTTTGTATCACACTTGACTAAGCCCGAAACTACAACTAAGCTTCAAGTGAAATTGATACATTACCTTGTGCGTCAACATCAGCTAAATACACCATTCCCGGATGGAGGAAAGGTACTTCCAGAGAAGGGCAGATGAAGATCAGACCACACTTCGGTACTTAGAAGTTTCGTGATTACTCAAGGGATTGGATCTTGCAAGTCCCCAACCGAGGAGTTTCCCTCACTCGGGAACTTAGGGGAACACTGTTTGTACCATACTTGACCAATCCTGAAACTACCGAGCACCGGCCAACGCTATACTATCAAGGACCCAGAAGAGTTCCCCTCCGACCAGGAGGCCAATCACTACTCGACACGTGTCAAGATTAGAAGCCAATCAGAGCGCAGCACGTGTCGACATCAAGAACCAATCATAACATGACACATGTCAATGTGACAAAGCTACAAGTTTTTCTATAAATAGGGGTCATTCCCCCACAATATTGCCTAATGCCATTTTGTGTTAAATCATTCACAAGAACTCACTAAATTGAGAGATTGATCTTTTGTACTTGTGTAAGCCCTTCACTACTAATAAGAACTCCTCTACTCCGTGGACGTAGCCAATCTGGGTGAACCACGTACATCCTGTGTTTGCTTCTCTGTCTCTATTCATTTACGTACTTATCCTCACTAGTGACCGAAGCAACCAAGCGAAGGTCACAAAACCTGACACTTTCTGTTGTACCAAAGTCTTCACTGATTTTGTGCATCAACATCATTCTCACTTACCCTATCTGTTCCTCAGGCAGATGTGGTATCTTTTCTAAAAGCATAAGATGTTGAAGATGAGTACTCGAGAGAAAAGTCAGGTAAGTAATCAGGCAAGGGGTTCTAGGCAGTCAGTTTCTGACTGGAAGCTTGATTCCAAATGCTGACTGATTGCTCTCTTTCTCCTTGTCTTGCAGGTAAGAACAAGGGTAAAAGAAAAGATAGGGAAAAAGCATGATATGGGGTACTCTTGCTTTTGACCCTGATGATATGAGATACTCTTACTCTGTTGTGGCTGGTTTGCATATGTATTATTGGAGGGAAGAAAGCTGAGTATTTCAAGAGGCTTCGTTGGGAGTGCCCTCTCAGATATGAGGAAGGGTTGAGCATTTTTGCAGGTCTGCCTGCCCGTGGAGGATGGAGGTCGACATATATAGGAGTCTCCCTAACAACAAGTAGTAATGCTATTCTTTTACCCTTCTTGGCGTAGCAATGTAGTGAGAGCTGCAAGCTTCACGTGTTTTAACTTTGTCAGAGCACTTTGAAAAAGTGGTATGTGGTATCTGGAAAGCTGATGTTGCGTGTGAAGATTGCAGACAAGCTTTATCCAAGGAAATCTGGCTCTCGAAGTTCGGAGAGCGATGCCTCTTTGGTTTTCGAACAAGCAATCATGTCGGGGATCTAGCTCTCGAGATTCAGAGAGCGGTGCCTCTTTGATTTTTGAGAAAGCAATCTTGTTGGGAGTCTGGCTCTTGATATTCAGAGAGCGGTGCCTCTTCGATTTTTGAGAAATTAATCCTGTTGGGAGTCTGGCTCTCGAGATTCGGAGGGCGGTGCCTCTTCGATTTTTGAGCAAGTAATAATGCTATTCCTTTACCCTTCTTGGTCATAGCAATGTAGTGAGAGCTACAAGCTTCACATGTTTTAACTTTGTCAAAGCACTTTGAAAAAGTGGTCTGTGGTATCTGGAAAGCTGATGTTGCGTGTGAAGATTGCAGACAAGCTTTATCCAAGGAAATCTGGCTCTCGAAGTTCGGAGAGCGGTGCCTCTTCGGTTTTTAAACAAGAAATCCTGTCGAGGATCTAGCTCTCGAGATTCAAAGAACGGTACCTCTTCGATTTTTGAGAAAGTAATCATGTTGGGAGTCTAACTCTTGAGATTGGGAGAGCAGTGTCTCTTCGATTTTTGAGAAAGTAATCCTATTGGGAGTCTGACTCTCGAGATTCGGAGAGTGGTTCCTCTTCCATTTTTGAGCAAGCAATCTTGTTGGGAGTGTTTTCTCGAATATGAGTAAAGGTTGGGCATTTTTGCCAGTCTGCCCTGCCACAGGGCATGGAGGTTGACACACATTAGGACTTTATAGTTATCAAGCAGTGGTGTTGTTCCTTTACCCTTATGGGTAATAGTAGGGTAGCTGGACCTTCAAAATTTATGTGTCTAAACTTTGTCAAAGATCTTTGGCAAAGTTATCTGTGGTACCCGAGGAGCTGATGTTGCATGTGGAAAGTGGTGCCTCTTCGGAATCCGAAGAGTGGTGCCTCTTCAATTTTTGAACCAACGACCCTGTTGCCCTTTCTTTTATAGGGGCACCAATTGTGTGCAAGGAGTACATTCAGAGAGTTATTGCTTATAGGAATTTTCCCCTTACTTCAAAGATTTATTGCACCTCATTTCTCCTTCATCATTTCTAAGAATGTCTGGCCCATCCGACCGTCGTTTTGACTTGAACTTTGGTGAAGAGGCAGCCATGCCTTCTCAAGACAACATATGGCGCCCATCCTTCTTATCCCTACTGGTCCTCTTACCGTTGAAGACTCTGTGATGAAGAATGATATGACCGCTGCGGTGGTGGCCAGGAACCTTTTCACTCCCAAAGATAACAGACTATTTTCCAAACGGTCTGATGAGTTGGCTGTTAAGGATTCTTTGGCTCTCAGTGTTCAGTGTGCAAGTTTTGTGTCAAATATGGCCCAACGCCTATTTGCTCGAACCCGCCAAGTTGAATCATTAGCGGCTGAAGTGATAAGTCTCAAACAAGAGATCAGATGGCTTAAGCATAAGAATAAACAGTTGCACAGGCTCGCACATGACTATGCTACAAACATGAAGAGGAAGCTCGACCAGCTGTAGGAATCTAATGGTCAAATTTTACTTGATCATCAGAGGTTTGTGGGTTTGTTCTAAAGGCATTTATTGCCTTCGTCTTCTGGGGCTGTACCGCGTAATGAAGCTCCAAATGATCAACCTTCGGTGCCTCATCCTCCTTCTGGGGTTCTGCTTAGTACTAAGGCTCCGAATAATCACCCTCTGGTGCCTCCTCTTTCTGGGGCTCTGCCGACTACTGAGACTTCTCCTGAGCAACCTTTGTGAAAGCTCCCTCTTGTTTGTTTATTTTGATTCATGTATATGTACATATTTGTAACTTATTGGAGATATCAATAAACAAGCTTTGCTTCATTTCAACGTATTGTGTTAAATACACCAAAGCCTTCTTCACTAAGTTCTTTGAATTTTTCCTTTTGTTGAAGCTTGTATGTTGAAGCTTTGTAGTGAAGCATGTAGGTTGAGGTAGTGCTCCCTTAATTTCCCGAGTGCGAAAAATTCTCGTTTGGAGACTTGAAAAACCCAAGTCGCTGAGTGGTCCTGAGACTTCCGAGTATCAAGGTGCAGTAGCATATGGTAGGAGTACCCCAAGTCTCCGGTCGAGGGAGTTGACGAATGAGGCATTTCCTTTCTAAGTGGTAGCCCAAAACTCCTTCTTCATATATATTTGTTATGAAAGTTGTTAGGCCCAAAGAAGATGAGGCCTAGGCAATTTTTTCTTTTCGAAATATTTTTTTTTCAATTTTTCGAATTTTTGAATTTTCGAATTTCTGAAAAAATAAATAAATATATATATATATATATTTTAAACTTTGTAGGTGAAGCTTTGGTGTTGAAGATTTGTAGGTGAAGCTTTGAGGTTGAAGCTTTGTTGGGCACCATGAATTGATTTTGCTTCATACTATCTTGATCAAGATAGTGTGAAGCTTTTGTGGGTGAAGCTTTTGTAGGTGAAGCGTTTGTGGGTGAAACTTTTGTGGGTCAAGCTTTTGTGGGTCAAGCTTTTGTAGGTGAAGCTTTTGTGGGTGAAGCTTTTGTAGGTCAACCTTTTGTGGGTGAAGCTTTTGTGGGTGAAGCTTTTGTAGGTTAAACTTTTGTGGGTCAAGCTTTTGTAGGTGAAGCTTTTGTGTTGAAGCTTTTGTGGGTGAAGCTTTTGTGTTGAAGCTTTTGTAGGTGAAGCTTTGGAGTTGAAGCTTTGTAGGTGAAGCTTTGGAGTTGAAGCTTTTGTTGGGTACCATCAATTGATTTTGCTTCACACTATCTTGATCAAGATAGTGTGAAGCTTTTGAGATTTTGTAGTTGTCCTCCATTGATGAAGCTTTTGTTGGTGAAGCTTTGGAGTTGAAGTTTTGTAGGTGAAGCTTTGGAGTTGAAGCTTTGTAGGTGAAGCTTTGGAGTTGAAGCTTTTGTTGGGTACCATGAATTGATTTTGCTTCACACTATCTTGATCAAGATAGTGTGAACCTTTTGAGAATTTGTAGTTGTTCTCCATTGACAAAGCTCTTGTTGGCACCATAAATTGGTTTTGCTTCACACTATCTTGATAAAGAGTGTGTGAAGCTTTTGAGAATTGTGGTTGAACTCCTTTGATGAAGCTCTTGTTGGCACCATAAATTGGTTTTGTTTCACACTGTCTTGATCAAGAGTGTGTGAAGCTTTTGAGAATTGTGGTTGCCCTCCATTAATGAAACTCTTGTTGGCACCATAAATTGGTTTTGCTGCACACTGTCTTGATCAAGAGTGTGTGAAGCTTTTAAGAATTATGGTTGAACTCCTTTGATGAAGCTCTTGTTGGCACCATAAATTGGTTTTGCTTCACACTGTCTTGATCAAGAGTGTGTGAAGCTTTTAAGAATTGTGGTTGCCCTCCATTGATGAAGTTCTTGTTGGCACCATAAATTGGTTTTGCTTCACACTGTCTTAATCAAGAGTGTGTGAAGCTTTTGATAATTATGGTTGAACTCATTTGATGAAGCTCTTGTTGGCACCATAAATTGGTTTTGCTGCACACTGTCTTGATCAAGAGTGTATGAAGCTTTTGAGAATTATGGTTGCCCTCCATTGATGAAGCTCTTGTTGGCACCATAAATTGGTTTTGCTTCACACTGTCTTAATCAAGAGTGTGTGAAGCTTTCTACAAGTTGTAGTGTTTGCATTGTTATAAAGGGGAAATGTTTGAAGCATATGCAAGAGGGCTAAATAGCTTGATCTTCGTATGTAATGCACTGAAGTTGTTGTTGGCTTGCAATAAGACTTTGTTGGTGACTATAAATGTTGTTGGGCATAAATGCTCCCCTAGTTGAGTTGTCAAGCTTGAGGGTTTTTGATTATTTGCGAATGCTAGGAGTTCACATGTACAAGTTGTACTAATCGTCTTCAGGTAGGTGGAATGAATGGTGAGTTGCTTTCATCACTTGGTTGGTGGTACAAAGGTGAGTTCCTTCTTCCCCTGGTTGGTGGCATGAATGGCAAGTTGCCAAATGATATTAGAGTATGGGTTGAACATTTTATCACCTGGTTGGTGGAATGAAGGAGAGTACAGGTTGTACATTTCATCACTTGGTTGGTGGTATGAAGATGAGTTCCTTCTTCACCTGGTTGGTGGCATGAGTGGCAAGTTGCCAAATGATATTAGAGTACGGGTTGTACATTTCATCACCTGGTTGGTGGCATGAAGGAAAGTACGGGTTGTACATTTCGTCACCTAGTTAGTGGCATGAATGGCAAGTTGCCAAATGATATTAGAGTGTGGGTTGTACATTTCATCACCTGGTTGGTGGCATGAAGATAAGTTCCTTCTTCACCTGGTTGGTGGCATGAGTGGCAAGTTGCCAAATGATATTAGAGTACGGGTTTTACATTTCATCACCTGGTTGGTGGCATGAATGACAAGTTACCAAATGATATTAAAGTACGGGTTGTACATTTTATCACCTGGTTGGTGGCATAAAGATGAGTTCCTTCTTCACCTGGTTGGTGAGAATAAGGGCAAGGTGTCTAGGCACATTGTAACAAATGCCGAATGACATAAAATATGTTGAACCCTTTCAAAGCACAGTTGGCTTATGTATGAATATGTTGGAATGTATGATTGAATGAATATACTGTGAAGCTGTTCATTTATTTGTATAGTCTTGTTGACATATACTTAGACTTTGTTTCATGTTGGAAGCATTCATGTTAAAGCTTTGAACCCGAGTGTTTCATTGTTCGGAATGTAAGAGGATTAGGATCAAATTGTCTAAATCAACTCTTTATTGAATTCATGCCAAATAATCTTCGTTACATAAGATATCGAACAGCTGAAGCTTAACACTTGTACAATGTGAGTTTACTTGTAATGGTACTTCAAGTGATCAGCGTTCCATGGATGGTCAAGGGTCTTGCCATCGAAGCTTCTAAGCTTGTAGGAGCCAGGGCGACTGATGCCAACAACTTTAAACAGTCCATCCCAGTTTGGACTAAGTGTTCCTTCACTCGGGACTCTGTCGCAGAGTAATCTTTTCTTCAATACCCAGTCCCCCACTTTGAAAGAACGATGTTTGACCCTTGAGTCATAGTAGTTGGAGATGCGCTGCTTGTAGACGACATTCCTCAAGTAAGCCTGGTTTCTGTGTTCCTAGACTAGATCTAAGTTGAGGGTAAGTTGTTTGTCATTTTCGCTTTGCACGTAGTTTTGGACTCGGAACGTTGCTTGCTCAAGCTCAACTGGGACAACTACCTCTATACCAAAGGCAAGTGAGAATGGTGTTTCTCATGTTGATGTCCGAAATGAAGTGCTGTATGACCAAAGAACTTAGGGTACAAATTCTGGCCAATAACCTTTAGCCTTGTCCAAGCTGGTTTTCAAAGTTCACTTGATTATTTTGTTGATGGCTTCAACTTGTCCATTAGACTGGGGATGAGCTGGGGAGGGAAAACATAAGTTGATGTTGAACTTAAAGCAAAACATCCTGAACTTATTGTTGTCGAACTGTCGCCCGTTGTCAGTGATTATCACATTGGGAATGCCGAATCTGCAAATGATGTTCTTCCATATGAAGTCTTCTATTTTTGCCTCAGTAATGGTTGCCAAGGGTTTTACTTCTGCCCACTTTGTGAAATAGTCAACTGCAACGATTGCATAGCGAACCTTGCCCTTCCCTGCAGGCATTGGGCCGATCAAATCAAGTCCTCATTGGGCCAAGGGCCAAAGGCTGATCATAGGAGGGAGCGGCTCGGGAGGGGAGTGAGGAATAGTTGTGTAGCGTTGACACTTATCACATGAGCGAGATATTCTGATGGCATCTTGGTGGAGTGTTGGCCAATAATATCCTTGGCAAAAAGCTTTGTGTGCTAGGGATCGAGATCCAGCATAATCTCCGCAGACTCCTTCATGTATTTCCCAAAGGACAGTTTCTGCCTCTACGAGCGTAAGGCATCTTAGGTGAGGTAGGTTAAAACCCCGCTTGTATAGTTGGTCATTAATGATTAAGTAACTAGTAGCCTTGTATCGAATCTGCTTAGCTTGGACTTTGTCATTTGGAAGGGTGCCATGAGCAAAGAATCTATAAATCGTGGTAATCCAACTATCTTCTTATTGTAAGTTGCACACTTCCGCAGCCATGGTGCTTGGTGCTGCCAACAATTCGACCTGAATTTTTCTCCCAATCTTGTCTTCCACCGCTGAGGCGAGGCGAGGCGAGCCAAAGCATCTGCATGACTGTTTGCCGCTCGAGGAATTTGGGTGATCTGGTAGTGGAAGTGCTTGAGCAACAATTGTGTTTGTGCCAGATATGCTGCCATAGAGCTATCCTTAGCGTCAAAGTTGTTGGTGACCTGGTTAACAACCAATTGGGAGTCACTGAAGATATCAATTCGTTTAACCCCAAGGTGTTGGCCAAACGTAGGCCTGCTATGAAGGCTTCATATTCGGCCTCATTGTTCGACGCCTTGAATTTGAAACGAAGAGCATACTCCATCGCCACTTTGTCAAGGGTCGTAAGGACTAGTCCTGCTCCACAACCTTATTGGTTGGACAAGCCATCAACATATAGACTCTATGTTGGGGTTGTTGGTTCTATTTTCTGAGCTTCTAAGGGTAATGAAACCATTTCTTTAGGCGTTGAAACAATGTCAACATGATATGTAAAGTCGGCGATGAAGTCTGCTACTGCTTGGCCCTTCTCAGCTGGCTTTGGTTGGTAGGAGATGTCAAACTCACCCAATGCTATCACCCATTTGATCATTCGCCCTGAAGTGTCAGGACTTTGGAGTATTTGTCGAAGAGGATGATTGGTAAGCACGATCATGGAGTGTGCTTGGATGTAAGGGTAAAGTTTTCGAGCAGACATGACTAATGCTAGAGCCAATTTCTCAATGTTGGAGTATCATGTCTCCGTATCTTGTAAGGCCTTGCTAGCGTAGTAGACATGTCATTCGACATTACCATCATTTCGAATGAGAACGAAACTTACTGTTGAAGCCGATACAGTCAGATAAAAAATGAGAGTGTCATCAACCTCAGGTTTGGAGAGCAAATGGGCTTTACTCATGTAGTCTTTGAGGTTCTTGAATGCCTCAGCACATTCATCAGTCCATGTAATGTACTTCTTACTTCCCTTAAGTGCTTTGAAGAAATGACCATATCTGTCTGTGGCCTTAGAGATGAACCTAGTTAAGGCTGCCACCTTGCCAGTAAGGCTCTGGATGTCTTTTGAAGTTATCGATTCCTTCATGTCGATAATTGCTTTGATCTTCTCAGGATTAGCCTCAATGCCTCGTTGGCTTATCATAAAGCCTAAGAATTTGCCAGAGCCTACGCCGAAGGCACATTTGTTGAGGTTCAACCTCATTCGATACCTCTTCAGAATGCTGAAAGTTTCAGATAGGTTGGTGATGTGTTGGTCAGCATGTTTGCTCTTGACTAGCATATCATCAACGTAAACTTCCATGCTCTTCCCAATCTGTTCGGCGAACATTGAATTAACCAGTCTCTGATAAATCGTTCCTACATTTTTTAGGCCGAAGGGCATGATTTTATAGCAATATAGTCCCCTGTCAGTAGTAAAGGCTGTGTGTTCTTGGTCCGGAGGGTTCATGAGGATTTAGTTGTATCCTGAGTAAGCATCCATGAAGCTCAAGAGTTCACACCCTGCCATAGAGTCTATAAGTCTGTCTATGAGAGGAAGAGGAAAGATATCCTTCAGGCATCCTTTGTTTAGGTCGGTGTAATCGACACACATTCTCCATAATACCTTTTGGAGCATGAGACTTTCCTTGGTTGGATTCTTCTTAACAAGGACAACATTTGTTACCCACGTTGGATAATTGACTTCGCGGACGAAGCCTATGCCTTTGAGTTTTTCAACTTTTGCCTTCATTGCCTCGTACCGTTCAGCATCATAAGATCTTCGCTTCTGTCTCACTGGCTTGGTCTTGGGGTCAATACTTAAGCGATGACAGATTATATCGGGAGAGATGCCTGGCATGTCCTCGTATGACCAAGCAAAGACCTCAGTGTTCTCTTGCAAAAAAGAGATCAATGCCAACCGAATGGGTGGTGACAAGGTGGTACCAATCTTCACCATGCGATCCGAATAATCTTTTGAGATTGAGACCTTCTCCAACTCTTCAGCAGGTTCTGCTTACTGGGTGAAAGAGTCATCTCGAGGATCGTCGGGTTGACTGTTGCCACCGTGAAGATCCAAGTTAGCTTCGTCTGGGCTAGTCTTTATGACTTGATCATGTATAGAAAGGGTTTCCTTGGGCACATGCAGGTGTTATTGCTTGACCGAAGTGTTGTAACATGATCGTGCACTAAGTTGATCTCCTATAATGTAACCATTGCCATAGGGGGTTGGAAATTTCATCAACAACATATGTGTGGATACCATGGCCTTGAGATCATTGATGCATGTGCGTCCGAAGATGACATTGTATGTCGTTGGGCAATCAACCATCAGGAAGTTAGTGGTAATGGCAGCTGTGTAAGGGCATGTACCAATGGTGAAAGTTAAGTGTATGCTCCCCAAAGGTTGCACGATATCACCGGAGAAGCTTATTAGAGGGGAAATCAAGTGGTCGAGCAAGTGTTTAGCTACATTAAGTGCCCTGAAAGCTTCAGCAAACATGATATTGAACGAAACCCCATTGTCTACCAAGATTCGTCGTACTTCAAAGTTGGCTATGTGAGCTTCCACGATCAGTGGGTCGTTGTGAGGGTAGATGATACCTCTTTCTTCCTCTGGTAGAAACATATTGGATCCTAGTTAGGCTTTTGATACTTACCTCCCTTGATGTCTTCCACATGAAACACTTGGTGGCCAGACCTTAAAGCTCGTTCACTATTCTTCATGGCCCTGTTGGAAGATTTAGATATGGGTATGCCACCACTTATGGAATATATTACATTTACCTGGCGTTGGTTACGGTTACCCATTGGAGGGTGAAGGAGGAATTGATTAATTTTTCCTTCACGTGCCAAAGCTTCAATATGATCACAAAGGGTGATACACTTCTCGTCGTCATGGCCATTATGCTCGTGGTAGCAGCAAAACGTGCCCGTGTTCTTCGTGGGCTTGTAATCCGGGTGCCTCGGATTTAGCTTCGGTATCAAGTGTGCTATGATGGGGTAAATGGCCACGCATGTGGCATTCAAAGGTATGTATGCTTCATACCTTAGGGTAGAGGCTGTCCTGACACGTGTTTGACCCACTGTGTTGACTACCTGGGGTCAGTGATTATTATGGCTATACCCTTGGTTATCGCGGTAGTGTCCCTTACTCATTTTACTAAAATGAGACTGGTGAGGATGGAAATCTTTCCTTTTGCCCTGAGATTGATATGTCTGTTGACTTGGCAAAGAATTAAGTAAGGCAGGGGGAGGCACCACTGCCGTTTGGAAGGTCGAGGTCTTCTCATTTGGTTGGATCTGGCTTCCACTCCCTACTTGCTGATAAGGGGTGGTTATGGGAGGTTTCCCTTGATATGTCCTTGCCTCGGCGGAGGCATGGTTGTAAGCCAGTGCCATCACCTCAGAGTAAGTCTTCCAAGTGTTGGCATTGATCATGTACTTGAAGAAACAATCACGTAGGCCTGCCGTGAAGCCTTGAGGGCGGTCTTGTCATCTGCCTCAGCGCAGCGAGAATACTCATGGCTGAAACGACCAGCGTACTCTCGTAGTGACTCGTCCGGCTTCTGGCGAATAGTGTACAAGTCATCTACAGAATGCAAACGATCGATCTGGAAGATGTGTTGAAAGACAAACAGTTTCTTCAGTTCCTCAAATGATTCTATTGTCTCAGGTAGAAGACAGCAATACCAGTTTAGAGCTTCGCTAGAGAGGGTGGAGGGGAAGAGAAGACATCGCTCTTCGTCGGTGTGCATCCAATATGCCATGGTGGACTCAAAGAGGTTAAGGTGTTCAATTAGGTCTTCCCTTCCAGTATAGAGTTGTAAACTAAGCTTTTGTTTTGTCTTCGCTTGAAGGGGGTCTTAAGGATCCTCCTTGTGAGAGAACCAGGCCTGGGTTGGTTCTAGTCAGGTATCTCGACCTGACGTTCGGCCTTCAACTTGTTTACTTCCTTAATGAGCTGTAAGACAAGGGGGTCTTGAGTAGAGTCATGTACCATTGGGATTTTCTTTCGTAAGTCTCCATCGCCTCTTGGAAGTAGGAAAGTTTGAGCAAGGGCATGTGATTTTTCCTTGGACTCGCCGTACTGACTTCTAGGGCGAGTTTGTCAGAATACCTCAGAGTCCCCTGTACCTTCATGTTCCTCTAGGACATGTTATTCCTTCCCTAGATTGGTAGCTGGCCTGGGTTATGGAAGAGGACCGAGTCTTTAAGAAACCCTTGGGTCATTGATCTTCGAGCATATGTGGAGGGGATTATCTCGACGTTGCTTTAGGAAGTCTCGGCAGTCACGATAAATGGCTTTCGATCCTTCCAACCCTTCCGCAAGAAGGTGTCTTCCTCCACTTCTCCTGCTTCGGGTCGAAGCAGCTGGGTTGAGAGAAGTCTCATGTTGATCAATTTTTTGATGATTAGCTCGCTCCTCATCAAGGATACCCATGTCAAAGGAAAGTGACCCTCCATGTTCGGGGGCACCCAGATGATGGTTGATGTCCACAGGGGCAACAAGTTCGCGTGTTTAAGTACGCATAGTTTCATGGAGCGTCTCAAAGAGCTTCTCATACTGCTCCTGGAGGACCTCATTCTTCATTGCTATCTTGTTGTTTTGAGCTTCTAACTCATCAACTTTAGCTTGAAGAGCAACCCTCTTTCCTTCTTTATTTCATTGCTTCGCACTAGGTGCAAGAGGGGTGTCATTCTGTGTGTTGTGGCTTCCTTCACTCCTTATGTTGGAGATGGATGCCTGGTCAAAAGAGAGTGTACGAATGGTGGGAACCAGCTTGACAAAGCTGAAGAGAGTGGGAATAAAGTGTTGTTCCCACAAACAGTGCCAAATGTTGATGCACAAAATCAGTGAGGACTTTGGTACAATAGAAAGTGTTAAGTTTGTGACCTTCGCTAGATTGCTCCGGTCACTAGTGTGGATAAGTATGTAAATGGATAGGGACAGGGAAGCAAACACAAGATGTACGTGGTTCACCCAGATTGGCTACATCCACGGAGTAGAGGAGTTCTCATTAATTGTGAAGGGTTTACACAAGTACATAGGTTCAAGCTCTCCTTTAGTGAGTACTAGTGAATGATTTAGTACAAATGACATTAGGAAATATTGTGAGAGAATGATCTCTATTTATAGAAGAGAGTTTCTAGTTTCATTCTGACATTGACACATGTCGTGTTGTGATTGGCTTCTGATGTTGACACGTGTCGCGCTATGATTGGCTTCTGATGTCGACACGTGTCGCGCCGTAATTGGCCTCCTGGTTGTAGGGAAACTCTTCTGGGTCCTTGACGATATAACGTTGACTGGTGCTCAGTAGTTTCGGGATTGGTCAAGTATGGTACAAACAATAACTATTAGATGAAACTCCCTTATATTTTAGCATCAAATTCATGCATGCAAACTAAGTATGCATCCTTAATCAACATACAAGAACAAGTTCTAAATTAAACAGTTCAACAAATTGCATTCACAATTCATGAAATCATAACTAAAAGTAATCAATTCATATGCAATATATGTTCATGGCTTTGAATTCTCCTCTAACTATAATGAAATTAGTTCCTCATGTTCGCAATTAAACAAAGACAATTAAATTTAAACATTGAAAACAAAGATAGAATACACCTAGAAACGCTCCAACAATCCAACGTCTTGAATGGCAAGCACGGCTCTAGGGGTGTCCTCTCTTTTCTCCTTGCAAAGCTGCGGCACTAGAAGGATGTATGTATATGAGTGTGTATGGTGCGAAACTGTGGTAAATGGTGGGTAGACATATATGGGAGTGGTGTGTCAATTGTGCCGCAGAAAATATGTATATATAGACCTAGGGAACTCGACACAAATCCCGAGATGAGAAGGATAATTTTTGACACAATTCTTGAAGGAAAAGGACTAGGGTTTGGCAGAAACCAAGGATGAAAGGGACTAAGAACCTGCGGCATATTTAGACATTCTAGAAAGGGTCCAAGCGCCAGATTTTTAAAAGAGGAGATAAGGCTTCTAGAATCATATTTTTATGTGTCCAAGTTTGAAAATAATCCCCCCTTACAGCTGGAATTAAGGTATGATAAGATTAGGATAGGATAAAATAAGATAAGGTTAGTTTGGATAAGATAAGGTTGGATAAGGTTTTGGATAAGATAAGGCAGTTTGGATAATGTCTCCTTCTTTTGAGCTGATTCCTTATCTTCAATGTCTTGAATTAATTTCTTCAACTCTTTAGCACATTCTTAGCCTCTCTTAAACTTCAAATTCGTCCATTCCTTGTGCTCCATATGTAAGTTATTCATTCCAACCCAAAACTGCTCTAAAATACTCCAAAATGCACGTACTTGCCAACTTTGTCATTTGGACCTACAAACACACGAAAATAGCTTAAGTCACTATAATAAACAGAAACTAACTATGAAAATGCAAGAAAACAAGCTAACTAAGTCGCATAAATATGCTCCTATCAACAACTTCGTGCCAGAACAACTATCACAATTCTTGAACAGAAAATTTCAACTTCGTGCCTCAATGTTTTAACAAAACCCATATCTATAACCAAATCAAACAAATTACGATCAGGATGTCAAACAAACCAGAACTTGATTCTTCTTGAAGTAGAAGAAAGTACTAAATCGCCATGATGATAGAAAAATACCAAATCCAGCACCACGGCTCTTGGATCGAGAAAAACCTGATACCATGATAACAACACTGTGAAAGCTTAAAGAGAAGCTATGGAGTTTTAGAGAGAGAAGTCGATGAAAGAGATCAATTGTATTACTTAACTGAATGAATTAGTTACAAAAGGATACCTCAACAACTATATATAGTTTGTAGGAAACTTAATGATTAAGCAACCTCCTAACTAACTGGACTCATAAGATTATGACACTTGTACATTTGAGATCATGCCACCTGTCTATATGACTTAATACTAATAATTGATTTGTTTACTAGATCAATGAACGATATTTTTAATAAATTTGCTAGAAATTGAGGAGAAATATCAACACAAGGGCAGAAATGCTTCGTAATTTGCAACAATCTTAAATACCACTATGTCTTTATGTCCTATAATCTGCTTAGGCTCATCACTGCATTTTTAATACATTCCCCCGAGCTTTCATTTGTAATCTATACTACTATATAAAGCCACCAACCCCATTTGGGTTCACAAGCTTCACCAAAAATAATGGGACAAAAATGCCCATCAAACAAAAAACTTCAAAAGCAACCCAAAATAATACATGGATATTTTCATCATATAAACAGTGTTTTTTATAATTAATGTTTTTGTGCAGTTTTTTTATTTTGTTTATTTTTATAACTAGATCTTACAATGAGCTAGCAATATAAAGCCAGTAGCCTCATTTGGGGTCACAGGCTTCACCAAAAATAATGGGACAAAAATGCTCCCCAAACAAAAATGTTCAAAAGTAGCCCAAAATGATGCATCAAATAATGCAAGTGTATTTTCGTCATATAAACAATGTTTTCTGTAATTCAATTTTTTTTGTGCGGTTTTTTATTTTATTTTTATAATTAGACCTCATAATTGGCTAACAATAATGTGATTCAATCAGTTTTTTATTAAATATCATTTTATCTATTTTTAAACATGTTCAAAACATCGTAAAAGGCATATTGCCGATTATAAAAAAGGTCTTTCGCACACACATAATAATGTGATTCAATTAGTTGTCAAATGATTGTTTTTTTTTTAATAAATTGATATTAACTACACTAAGGGGGAGGGAGGTGGGCTTAGCTGCACAATGAGCTAGCAATAATGTGATTCAAAAAATGTGTAGTCACGCTTAGCACGCCATGATTTAAAAATGCTTTTTGCACACGCGTAAGCGCGTGCATAAAGGCTAGTTTGGTATTATTTCCATTCTACCTATACTACTATAAAGCCAATAGCCCCATTTGGGGTCACAGGCTTCCCAAAAAATAATGGGACAAAAATGCCCCCAAACAAAAATGTTCAAAAGAAGCCCAAAATAATGCATCAAATAATGTAGGGGTATTTTTGTCATATAAACAATGTTTTTTTATAAATAATTTTTTGTGCAATTATTTATTTATTATTTTTTTCTTTCAATAATTAGACCTCACAATTAACTAGCAATAATGTGATTCAATCAATTGTTTATTAAATATCATTTTATCTATTTTTAAACATGTTCAAAACATCTTAAAAGGCGTAGTGTCGGTTAGGCCTGGCAATTCCTGACACAATCCGATAACTCGACACGACACGACACGAAATTAATAGATGTTCGGGTCGACACGATAACAAATCGGGTCGTTGTCGGGTAACCCGATAAACACCTCTTAAGATAGCGGATTGGTTCGGGTATACACGTGGGTAACACGATATATGATAAGCAAAATATTAATTTTATAATTTTATAACCCTAAAAAAATACTATAATAATTATATATATTAATTTAACAATTTTATACCCCTAAAAACTATAATAATTATATATATATATATAATTACATATTATAAATTGGTGACCATTGGATCAGCTTAAACATACATATCATTCAATTTCTTAAGTGTTATACGTACAAAATAAATAAATTTAAATCTACTTAATAAATAAATATATATATATACACACACCATTGAACTTGATGGGATACGAACTCTACGAAACTAATTTCAACGATCCAACCGTTAAACTTGTTTGTATATGATTCGAGATCGCATCAGCAAAAAATCATAAAAAAAAAACATTCAGAGATCAAGTAAAGGGACAAAACTTTTCGACGGTTATCAACGAAAAATCATGATTTAACGGTTATTTTAACTTCGATTTTGATGATTTTTTACAGCTACACTCCTTGACCCTATACGAATACAATAAATGAACTCGATCTTCAATTTAAAATATTTACACTAGTGGATACCACAAAATCTTATGTTATACTTAATAAAAGTATGAATAAACTCTTAAGTGTTAGTGAATCTATTGTTTTGATGGGATACGAATTCTACGAAACTAGTTTCAACGATCCAACCGTCAAACATGTTTGTATATACTTCGAGATCGCATACACCAAAAATTGCAAAAAACAAACATTCAGAGATAAAGTAATGAGACAACTTTTCAACGGTTACCAACGAAAAATCACGATTTAATGGTTATTTTAACTCCGATTTTGATGATTTTTTACAGCTACACTCCTTGACCCTATATGAATACAATGAATGAATTCGATCTTCAATTTAAAATATTTACACTAGTGGATACCATAAAATTTTATGTTATACTTAATGAAAGTATAAATAAACTCTAAGCGTTAGTGAATCTATCATTTTGATGGGATACGCATTCTACGAAACTAATTTCAACGATCCAACCGTCAAACTTGTTTGTATATGCTTCAAGATCGCATACACCAATAATCGCAAAAAATAAACATTCAGAGATCAAGTAATGGGACAAAAAATTTCGATGGTTATTAACGAAAAATCACGATGTAACGATTATTTTAACTTCGATTTTGATGATTTTTTTACAGCTACACTTCTTGACCCTATAAAGATACAATGAATGAACTCGATCTTCAATTTAAAATATTTACACTAGTGGATACCCCAAAATCCTATGTTATACTTAATGAAAGTATGAATAAACTCTTAAGTGTTAGTAAATATATTGTTTTGATGGGATACACATTCCACAAAACTAGTTTCAACGATCCAACCGTCAAACATGTTTGTATATAACTCGAGATCGCAAACGCCAAAAAGTGCAAAAAACAAACATTCAGATATCAAGTAACGAGACAAAACTTTTCCACGATTATCAACGAAAAATCATGATTTAACGGTTATTTTAACTCCGTTTTTAATGATTTTTTACAGCTACACTCCTTGACCCCATATGAATACAATGAATGAACTCCATCTTCAATTTAAAATATTTACACTAGTGAATCTTATGTTATACTTAATGAAAGTATGAATAAACTCTTAAGTGTTAGTGAATCTATCATTTTGATGGGATACGCATTCTATGAAACTAATTTGAACGATCCAACCGTCAAACTTGTTTGTATATGCTTCGAGATCACATCAGAAAAAAATCGCAAAAAAGTAAACATTCAGAAATCAAGTAACAGGACAGAACTTTTCAACGGTTATCAATGAAAAATCATGTTAACGGTTGTTTTAACTCCGATTTTGATGATTTTTTGCAGCTACACTCTTTGATCCTATATGAATACAATGAATGAACTCGATCTTCAATTTAAAATATTTACACTAATGGATACCACAAAATCTTATGTTATACTTAATGAAAGTATGAATAAACTCTTTAGTGAATCTATTGTTTTGATGGGATACACATTCTACGAAACTATTTTCAACAATCCAACCGTTAAACATGTTTGTATATACTTCGAAATCGCATACACCAAAAATTACAAAAAACAAAGATTCAGAGATCAAGTAACGGGACAAAACTTTTGGATAGTTATTAACGAAAAATCACAATTTAACGGTTATTTTAACTCCGATTTTGATGATTTTTTACAGCTACACTCCTTGATCCTATATGAATACAATGAATGAATTCAATCTTCAATTTAAAATATTTACACTATTAATGACAGTATAAATAAAGTCCAAGCATTAGTGAATCTATCGTTTTGATGGGATACCCATTCTACGAAACTAATTTCAACGATCCAACGGTCAAACTTGTTTGTATATGCTTCAAGATCGCATACACCAAAAATCTCAACAAAAAAAAAACATTCAGAGATCAAGTAACAGGACAAAAACTTTTGAGAAAGGCTTCACAACCTTGAAAACAAAAACTCTTTCATTTTGCATATCCTTGCACATTTAATAGTTTGTAATAGACTAGTAGTGTATGAATGTTTGTTTATTAGGCTCCTATTTTCGAGTGTAGATATAATACTTAAACGACAAATGTGTTTTAATGTTTTGAATTAATATTTATATGGCAATGTGTGATATGTGCAAATTTAAGAAAAAAAAATATTTTTCTTAATGGGTCATAACGGGTCAGGTGGGTAAAGTGACCCGACCTGTTAAGGACCCGTTAAGATAACATGTGTGACACGACACGACCTGTTTAGATAACAGGTGTTACACGAAAACGACACGAACACGACAGACACGATCCGTTTGCCAAGCCTAGGGCCGGTTATAAAAGACCGCACATAATAATGTGATTCAATTAGTTGTCAAATGATTGTGTTTTTTTTTTTTTTGAACAAACGATATTATCTACACTAAGGGAGAGGGGGTGAGCTTAGCCTCACAATAAACTAGCAATAATGTGATTCAAAAAATGTATAGTCATGCGTAGTATGCTGTGATTCAAAAAATATCTTTTGCACGCGTGTAATACTCATGACCATTCATTTAAAATTTACTGGTAAACAAATAGACCGTAAAAGGATGATTTCTCTTTCGAATCATTAAATCCCATAAAACCCATAAACATTTATTTTTTTTAAACGATTACCCATAACCATGGAAGAAAATATCGATAATATCGGCGATATATCGCTGATATTATCGAATTTTTCCCAAGCCGATATTTTAAGTGGTATCCAAGGGGTTTTCGTCCAAATTCCGCGATATTATCGATATTATCGCGAAATTTCGGAACTGTGCAAGTCGGAGACGAACGCCGAAGCTTCTACAGCTCCGGCCGACTGTAAAACAACCCCCTAGACTCCGATCTAGGTATGAACATGAAATAGAAGACGAGAGGAACGTTTTTATAACGTCCGTTTGCCGTGAAACGGCCGAAGGTGTTCGGAAAGTTCTTCAACACCCACGGCCTCGCCGGAGATGGGTGTGCCTATTCCCGAGTCGATTTCATCCCAAAAACCTTGCAAAAAGACGAGATAGAACTTCAATTTCATATCTAAGCTTCGATCTAGAACATAAAATGAAAAACCCAAAGCTTACCTAACCGGAGAAATTGAAGGAACTCGCCGGAGCAGGTGCGATGGTGTGCGTGTGGGTCTCGGTGCAGAGAGAAATGAGAGGTGTATGTGGGTCTCGGTGCAGATAGAAAGGAGAAGGAGGAGCAGAAGGCCGTGGTGTGTGTGTGGGTCTCGGTGCAGAGAGAAAGGAGAGGGAGGAGCAGAAGGCCGTGGTGTGTGTGTGGGAGAAGGGAGAAGAGAGATCGAGAGATCTCTGTGTGTGTGTGTGTGTGTGGGAGAAGGGAGAAGAGAGATCGAGAAGGATCGAGAGAAAGAGAGAGAGGGGTCGTGTCTGCGTGTGTGATGTTTGTGTGCGTGCGTTGTGTGCGTGTGTGGTTGCGTGCGTTGTGTGTGTGTGTGGGTTCCTCCTGTCAGGAGGACACATGACTCACTCAGGATTCCCGACAACTTTTACAATTATTTTGACAATTTCAGACCACTTTTACAATTATAACTTGTATTCTTTTCAGACCATGGATGGTGGTTTCATTCAAAACTGTGTGCCGATATTCTTTCAAAAGGTGGAGATCAGAGCCATTGTGATATTCTTTCAAAGCTGGCATTGTGATATTCTTTCAAGAGGTGGAGTATCAGAGCCATTCAGAGCATTTTCGTTTCTTCTTCTTCCCTTACCCCTTTCAAAGTCATTCCAGATCCATTCCAGAGCTTGAACACAAAGGGTTCCATATTTAAAGTAAGTTTACAAACTTATATTTATATTATTGTAATTTATACAACAACAAAAAAAATTGTGTGGACTCGTATGTTAATTTTTTTAAGTAATTAATACTTGCATGTTAGTTTTTGTAAGTAATTAAGTAATGTTAACAATTACATGTTAATTTTTTTAAGTAATTAATACTTGCATGTTAGTTTTTGTAAGTAATTAAGTAATGTTAACAATTACATGTTAATTTTTTTAAGTAATTAAGTAATGTTGTATAATTATTCCCTAGGATAATTTTAATATGTTTAATGTTATTTATTATTTTATTTCCCTTACCATTTTCAAAGCCATTCCAGATCCATTCCAAAGCTTGAACACAAAGGGTTCCATATTTAAGCTAAGTTTACAAACTTTATTGTAATTTATACAACAACAAATAAATTTGTGTGGACTCGTATGTTAATTTTTTTAAGTAATTAATACTTGCATGTTAATTTTTGTAAGTAATTAAGTAATGTTAACAATTACATGTTAATTTTTTTAAGTAATTAAGTAATGTTGTATAATTATTCCCTAGGATAATTTTAATATGTTTAATGTTATTTATTATTTTATTTCCCTTACCATTTTCAAAGCCATTCCAGATCCATTCCAAAGCTTGAACACAAAGGGTTCCATATTTAAGGTAAGTTTACAAACTTATATTTATATTATTGTAATTTATACAACAACAAATAAATTTGTGTGGACTCGTATGTTAATTTTTTTAAGTAATTAATACTTGCATGTTAATTTTTGTAAGTAGTTAAGTAATGTTAACAATTACATGTTAATTTTTTTAAGTAATTAAGTAATGTTGTATAATTATTCCCTATGATAATTTTAATATGTTTAATGTTATTTATTATTTTATTAATATTAGGTTTTATTATCAAATTGGATTATTATTCATTAATATTAGGTTTTTTTATTATCAAATTGGATTATTATTCATTAAATTAGATTATTATCAAATTGGATTATTATTCATTAAATTGGATTATTCATTAAATTGGCTTATTATCAAATTGGACTATTCATTAAATTGGATTATTATTAAATTGGATTATTATCAAATTGGATTATTATTCATCACTATGTTTTATATTAGGATTTTTTTTATCAAATAGGATTATTATTCATTAATATTAGGTTTTTTTTATTATCAAATTGGATTATTCATTAAATTGGATTATTATTAAATTGGATTATTATCAAAAAGGAATATTATTCATCACTATGTTTTATATTAGGATTATTTTTTTATCAAATTGGATTATTATTCATTAATATTAGGTTTTATTATTCCATATTATTTTTTTAATTACTTAATTTTTTACAATCATTTTCTTTACTTCATATTTAATTCTTCTGTAGAATAACTTTATTATTTAGGTTCTCTTATATAACCGTCATCACTACTATATTTTTTGGCCAAAAAATATTTGTCTAATTTTCATGAAAAATAAATGTAGGTACATTTACGATGTCTAGTGGAGCTACTAAACGTGATCCAGCTTGGGAACATGGATACCCAATAGACGGAAACAAATATGGCACAATTTGCAAATATTGTGGTCGGGTAATGAAGAGTGACGGAGTGACACGACTTAAGTACCATCTTAGTGGATTAGATCCAGCAAAAAATATTCAACGATGCGATAATGTCCCCCCAGAAGTGAAGGCATTCATCAGCACATTATTAAAAAATAAAAAACAGCAGAAGGAAAAGATAACACAGGGAATGGAAAATATTCGAGCTGGGCTACGGGGAGAAGTCTATGGCCAAGCGATTGACAGTGATGATGATGACGATGAGGACGAATGTGATGATGACATGAGACCTGAAGAACGACGCAGTTTGAAACAAGCATTACGTGTCTCCAAACAGTCAGCATGGGAAAGAGAACACCTTCATAAAATTCCTAATAGAGCACAAGGTTCCGGGACAAGTGGTGGTGCACAAATGAGACAGGGAGGCAGTCTTAGAGAATCACAACCAACACCACCAATAGCCCCAAGTTTATATAAGTTATCCAAAGCACGTCAAAAGAGTATTTGGAGTTATTTCACTGGAGGTAATGTGAAGGAGGGAATGGGGCGTCTAATTAGCAAGTTCTTTATCTATGAAAATGTCCCTGCTGCGAATGCATCATCACATCATTTCAAAAATATGGTAGTGGGATGTCAACAGGCCGGTGTTGGAGTACAACCTCCCACTCCCTATGAGATAAGAAACAAATATTTGGATATGGAGTATAAAGACATTGGCGAGTATGTTAACAAGTTGAGGTCAAAGTGGGAAACTAATGGTTGCACAATCATGTGTGACGGATGGACCGGCCCGACCAGATTATCTATCATAAACTTCATGGTATACTCCAAGGGAAAGACAATTTTTTTGAAGTCTGTTGATGCTTCAGACCATATAAAGAATTACAAGTATATTTACAAATTATTGAGGGATGTAATCATGGAGGTGGGAGAGCATAATGTTGTCCAAGTCGTGACCGACAACGGTTCTGCATTTGTCAAAGCTGGAAAAAAGTTAATGAAGCATCATAATGTGTTTTGGACATCATGTGCAGCATATTGTATTGATCTCATGTTTGAGGCAATGGGGAAGAGAGAGAATGTTGCTACTGTGGTCAAAAGAGCTAGAACGATCACAAATTATATTTACAATCACGGTTGGTTGTTGGCAAAGATGCGTGAATTTTGCAAAGGAGAAATTATTCGTCCAGCTACCACTCGATTCGCCACCAACTATATTGCATTAGACAGCCTACTCAAGAAGAAAGCAGGGTTGAAGCAACTATTCACTAGTGACGATTGGGCCAACCACAATTTGAGCCGCTCAAATACAAGTCGTATGGTGGAAAGTATAGTGCTTGATCATGCTTTTTGGACTCAATCAGAACATGTGTGTCAAGTGTTTGAACCTCTTTACAAAGTTTTACGGATTGTTGACACAGAAGTGTATCCTACTATGGGGGCAGTATATGAGTTGATGCGTGTAGTGAAGGATGAATTGAAAAGAAAACATGGTGCAAGGTGGGTCATAAAGATAATTGAAGACCGATGATATAAAACATTATACCACGATTTGCATGCAGCAGGTATAAATTATGTCATAATTTGAAATTCATTTCTTTAGTTGCATAAGTATTATTTCTCTTATTAGAGTATGTGTTTCTTTGAACAGCATATTATTTGAATCCCCGATACCAATACAGACCCGGTGTTGGAGATGATGGTAACCTTATACGTGCTGTACATAATGTATACTCTAAATTAGACCCTGCATCACCAGCAGTTGGCCAATTTGGAAATGAGGTACACAATTACTTAAATTATAATAATTACTTTGTTGGATTAAACTAACATGGTTTAAAGATGCAAGAAGAACTTTTAGAGAACCAACATCAGTTGATGCTCGAACAAATATGTCTCCTAGTGAGTATAAACATATTTCACTATAAGTTTATAATAGAATTTGTTGGAGTTATTAGGCTTATCAATATTGTTTTTCATTGTAGCTAAATGGTGGATCATGTATGGGACCGATGCACCAACTATGAGAAAGTTAGCAATCAAAGTATTATCACAAACAGCTTCCTCATCTGCTTGTGAAAGAAATTGGAGCACATTTGCACTCATACACACAAAGCAAAGAAATAAGTTGGCTCATAGTAGCTTGGAAAAATTAGTTTATTGCTACTACAACATGAAGCTTCAAATTCGAGATAAGGAAGCAGAAATAGATCATGTCGACCATGGTGACCCACTAGATGTGTTTGATATTGTTGGTGAAGATGATGATACAGAGGGTAACCAACTTTTTCAATGGATTAGACCTCTTCATTTAGATGATGATGAAGGCAACCCAGCTCCCAGAGTTGCTGAAGAAGCACGTAATGAAGGGATAAATGTAGAAAGAGTATTAGAGGAGGAGGTGGGATCTAGCAGCGCTGACTCTTTGGAAGAACTTTTGCGCCCAAGACCAAGAAACACTGGAATTCCACCTTCTTCCAATCCTACACAACCACAACATCGTGCTGATACTAATGATAGCTCTAGTACAAGATCAGGAGACTCACCTACCATCGAAGGTGGGAATGATGAAGGAGGTAGTGGAGCTGGAGGTAGTGGTGGTGGATATGGAAACTATTATGGACCACCTCCCGGATTTATGAGCCCCTTCACTGGTGAGGCAAACTTCACGCATGCAACACAGGATGATGACCATGGCAATAGGCGGGCAGGACCAGGAATTGGTGCCATAGGGAAGGACTATACTCGCAGAGAAAGAGGCAAAGGGATTTTGTCAAGTCAAGAAGATGACTCGTTATCTAGAACTTCGAACTCTGTTGGAGTGGGAAGTAGTAACTATGGTAATACTCATAACCAACCATTTCCCTACCCTTCATATCCCATTCCTGTTGGGATGGAATCGAGCGGCTCATGGAAACAATCCGAGACTCGATCTTCAAATGATTTTGCTTATGGACAAGGTCAACCAATCTCAGATCCATATGGGTGGCATGTTAACAATTACATGCAAAATTATTTTGGGGATTTATCATTTGATAACTACTGTTCACAATATACTCACTCTACACATAGAGATGATGAAGATAATCAAAATTTTGAACCTCATAGGAACTCTATGTGGTACTAAGTCACTCATGTATCTTACCATGCAATGTATAAAGTGTAAAATATTGTACTAATTCATTATATATAAATGATTATGGTGTGTTTAGACTTCTTTCATTAATTACTACATATTTTCTACACTCACAATGTTTGTCAGCTCGCTATATAATCAACTTGATAATGTTAAATCCATCATGCAATATATTTCCTTCCAATTTTTTGTGATAAACTGATAGATAATTGACTAAATAAATATCCTGCAAAGTTTCAATAAAAATTTCCAAGTTTTTCTTACAATTTCCGTGGTTTCCATGTAATTTTTATCGATATCAATATTATCCCGATATTTCCATCGATATTTCCGTATTTTCGGACTACCGATATTTCCGATATTACTGATATTTTCTTCCTTGCCCATAACCATAACTATGAATTTTAAACGAACGAGTAACTACGGTTACCTATACCCATGAGTATTTTGCCCATACCTACTTCCCACAACGCCGCTGTCACTTACGCAATCAAACATAAACCAGATCGTCGAATCAAATGAAAAACAAAAAGAAATCGGAACGAAATTGAATGGAGACGGAACAAAACCGAAACGAAAGCTCAGGTTTGTCAACCATCAATGGCGCTTCCAAATTACTCATTCTTTATATCACATTGGTATGATAATCACTACCCATGAACAAATATATCACAAATTGTACACGGATCTTTGAATCTTGACGAAAGGGAGTAAGAGTAAAAAATACACAACCATTTCAAAGAATATATACTTTGCAGAAAATATGTAAAAAAACGATTTGTTTCTGAGGCCTTTGCCCCGGATCAACAGATCTACGGATAAATTAATCACCGAAAAACACCATTTGGTTGAATCTCTACAGCCACTGAAAGTTATGCGACAAACTAGCGTACTTCACCGCGAGTCACTCTGTTTGTTTCTCAGGGACTTCTAGTTGGGGAGGGAGGAGTTTCATAAAGCTTCCTTGAACAGGTTGATTGGCCGCCGTCGCAGACTCATTGTCTGTCAAGAAACCAAATCAATGTTCGTTACGTTTGGGAGACTATAAAAGAGAAAATCAATGGAGAAGCTGATGTTTCAGACAGTAAGAAACAGAAGTCATATATAACAAGTGAAATAACAAAAATAGAAAGAATCCAGAAAATGGGGTCGTCTCATTATTTTCATCAATTACAAAGGCTTGGGGGCTTGCAAATTATTAAATATCTAAAAAGCTACGGCTTTTGAACTAGAAAGCCTAAAATCTCTTTCATCTGTATTATGCGTGAAAAAACACCTTGGCGGTATTTTGGATAATGGACTTGAAACCGAGAATGTGAATAAACTCGCATGTGAATTTGACTCTGGTTTATTTCAAACTTCCTGTCAGATTAACTTGAAGCACCAGACACAACAATGCTCACTGGCTACTAACCACTGCCAAATGACGGATGCTATTTCATTTGAACAAGAAAATGAACTTATTAGAAGATCTTACCAAAAAGAGACTTGATGGAGGGCCGCTTAGGTTTTGTGCTCTTCTTCAATTCAGCTGAAATATTAACGCATACAATTAAGAAAAGTCGTTTTAAGGAGTGCATATATAATAAGCTATATAAAGGATGGCAGACAATACCAATCCCAGGCAATTGGTCATCGTTTACAATTTCAAAGTTCTTGTACGTGTAACCCACGAAGTTGACATCTTTAGAAGACAGCATCTACATCAAAAGTCAAAATTCTCAAGCAGCTGAAGTTTAATGTGAGCCACCGACATAAATTTTACAAGAGCGGAGCTCTAGCTTCAAAATGCACACAACTGAAACTATAGTACCAACCTTTCTCCATGGACCAGCTCTCGTTGAACTTTCAATCTGGTTGTCTCCCTACCATCGGAAAATAAGGATAAAGGGATAAAAAGGATAAGGAAAAACATGCCCAAGAATGGCTAATAACGCTATGGATGCATATACAAACATACACGAAACTAAATATCTACCTCCTCAAACTTCTCAAAATTTTGGGTATCCAACTCATCATTGACCTCGGGAATAAATGCAGCTTTCATTTGGTACAATTTGTCCCATTCAACGCCTTTAAACCAAGAGTGAGCCTGAAAATAACAGTTCCACTAGTTCATTCTAGCAATTTCCAGTCCAATTGTAGCAGTAGATTAGAGAATCTAGAATAGAACACACGACACGACACCTTTATTTCATCTGCCCCTTTAGTTCCAAGCCTCTGATCAACATTACATAACAGTTTACTAATGAGATTTTTCGCTTCCGGAGACAGTTTAGCTTCTTCAGGAAATTTCAGATGCGTTCTCCAGTTAACTATCTGGATAAATCAGAAAGGAAGTACTTTTCAACCATAGATGCCAATACAAACAAAAAAAAAAGCAGAATAAGTAGCAGCAAGACAGCAATTATGAGATAAATTGAAGGCCAGAAAAGAGCAGAGACATTTAAAATAGATAAAGGCAATTGCCATTAATAAAAATGGGGAAATATAGGGATGAAGAGATTCTACAAGGATCAGAAGACAACCAACGAAGACAGTTTAGGACTGTAATGCGCCAATTGACTGTAACTACCAATCTCTCTAAAATAGAGGACAACATAACCAACATGGGAGAAACCCTTCATCCTTGCTACTCTAGTTATATTATACATTGAAGGTACCCTATCATTGTGTGACGTAATTTTCGAAACAATTCTGTGTGAATAACTTTCAATGTGTGTCGTGTCTACTGCACATAACCCCTAAAGGCATAGCACGGTAGTGCTGATATACCCAATGAAAAATAAAAACAAGTACTCTTGAAATTACCTTTCTACAAGTTGACATGGGTTCATCTGAATAAAAGGGTGGATATCCCACAAGCATTTCATACATGATAGCCCCAAGAGACCACCTAGAACAGTATTAACAATATCTCAGCTGAATTTACAAGAAGAGATACAAATTCGAAAAATATAGTCGATTCTTATACACTGACCAATCACATTCCATTCCATATCCTTTCTTCAGCAAAACTTCGGGGGCAATGTAGTCTGGGGTTCCAACAGTAGAATAAGCCTGCAACATGAAAAATGGTTTGAAAATTCCAAAACACAGTGACGTCGCAAAGAATGAAATTGAGATGTCTCTAGGTATATTAAAATTATATAGATACTTCTGTGTACCGATGAGAACACGAAGGAATGCCATTTAAGATAGACCAGGTCAGGTATAACTAAGATCTAAGGATGCATTACGATGAAGTATTGACATGATCAAAAGTTGTCAACTTGAAATGATAAGCTCTAGAGTTTAAACATTTACGATAATGGCACATAGGATACCAATCCTCCACAGTAAAGACTTAACAAGAGCACGCTGAATTGTATTAACGATGCAATCACGATAGGCATATTAAGAACATGACATTAGAACTTACAAGCATCCTCCGGTTTCTCTGCCAATGCTGCAGTTGCTCCTGTTGTGTACGCTTTGGCGGTGCAGGGCGTCCATCACTTTGAAGAGCCCCGCTAAGATTTTTTCCCACAGAAAAATCCTTTTCTTGAAGTATGCTACAGTCTAATGGTTTACATAATCCAAAATCTGATAATTTCATGTGACCATTTCTATCCAGCAGCAAATTGTCAGGCTTAATATCTCTGTTAACGCATTAAAAAAGAAGAATTATTCATCATGGTAAGAAGTAAGAATTAGATAACAAGGTATCTATATATACAGCATATATGTACAATCAGATCATCACATTAACATCAATTTACCTATGAATGTAATTATGCTTATGAATGGACTCAATAGCTAGGATGGTTTCACCAATATAAAATCTAGCCTCATCTTCTGTCAGTGTATCCTTGCGCATCAATAAAGTCATCATATCCCCACCAGGAAGATATTCCATAATTAGATACAAGTACTCTTCATCCTGGAACGAACAATAGAGCTTGACGATACAATTACTCTCAACCTCTGCAAGTAGATTCCTCTCAGCTTTCACATGTTCAACCTAAACAGAAAGATATCTATTGTACTAAGCCCAGCAAAAAAAAACAAAATTAGATTAAAAAACAAGGTTTGAGAGAATGTATACCTGGCCTCTCCGAAGCATCTCTGATTTCTTAAGCTTCTTCATTGCATATACGTGACCAGTTGCTTTCTCCCTACAGATTCTAACCTATATCAGAGAAAGGAACAGGTCAGACGTTGTAAGGCATAATGGCCACTTTTACTTCTGAAGATGAGTTATATATGCCAAAAACAGTCAGATGAACCACCAAGTTCCAACTCCATGCAATCTAAGCATGTACATGCAACAGCCCATCATTTCATACACATTCATAGGTGGCTGCTAACTAGAGTTAATATGACACATGAGAACCCACTCCAGGTATGGTGATGGGTTTGCCGCTAACCCAAAGTTGCTTTGACACATGAGACCTAACCCACGCACAATGCCACAATTGCCAAACCAACGCCATAATGCAACTAAAGCTTATAGATTTATTCTCTTAAGTCCTAACTATTCCTCCAGTAATACCCTTCAAAAAAAGATAGAAGAGGAAGATGGTGTATAATACACACAACTTAATTTTCAGCTATGGCCTTTATTAACTGCAAACACCCCTCAAATGGTCAAATATAATATGCACACAGAAAAGACGTGGTATGTGGATACAACAGGACAAAAATGACAAAGTACTGCATTTTAAAAAAAGAAAAGATATACCTCTCCAAATGCACCCTTTCCTATCATTGTCAGTGGCTCGAAATCATCAGCGCCCATTTTATGCCTCTGAATACGCATATATTCTGTTTCTTTCTTCTCCAAGTACTTTAGCAAGTTGCTTTGCTCTTCCTCAGAGACATCAGCATCAGCCAACTTCTTTTCTAGTATATTACGTCTGTATTAAAAGCATGATCTACCATTACTCCAAGTCATAAAAATGGAGAAAACTAAACAATCAGGTACCACTCAAGCATTAACTAGTTTAGTAAGTAGTGTCAGACAGTGTACGCTGTTTAACACCACCATTACAAAGAGAAATATTAAACTCATACCGCTCCTTCCTCTCCTGCAAACTTTTCATCTGCTTCTTGTAATGATCCTCTATATACTGCTTTGCAGCTGCAACCCTCTGCTTGGTTACATTTGAAGGCACTTCTTCAGTTGTTGGGGTTTTTGAACCCTCTTTCCCATGTCCTGTAGTATCCTTGTTCTTTGACGACTTCACTTGCTCCTTGGACTTGAATCTTTTAAACCATGACCTTACAAACTCCATTTGTATCGCTCAACTAATGTCAAACCAGTTAACCGGTCTTTATATGTGCATTCTATCTCCCAATTACAAAAGCGAACAAAATTCAGCAAACAAGAGTCTCATAAAAAAATTCTCCATTCCCATGCATGATTGATTACCACATCGAGAAATGCAGGCTTCCTGCATTGACAAAAAAACCAAAACCAGTCAATTAACCAAGTCTAACTGAAAACATATCCTCAATAAGTATCTGTTTAAACCAATTATAAAGCATAAATGCAAAGCATTTAGTTTCCAATGCCAAGTTCTCATTCAGATGATGGCATAAAATCACAAACATGTATGGTCAAGAACATGAGTAATACTAGAACACCTAGGTCCTGGTCAAATGTTTTCTTTTTTGAGAAAGAAACATTATTTTCTTGCTTATGACAATCAAATTACACAGGTGGACAGGATGCCCACAAAGAAACTGAAAAACAATCAGCAAAGCAAAATGAAATCCCCCTAAAAAGAAGCATCTATGAAAACTCATAAAGCTAATTGATAGCAGCTTTCCAATCAAGCCAAATAACTAGGTGGACACGTCTTAAATTCTGTAGAAACTGAAGCTCATAATGAAACCAAAATCAAACTTTCTCCCATAACTCCCCTCTGCTTATACCTACAAAATCCTCAAAATTATCCTATTCCTTTCCATCCAGATTACCCATAAACACAGCCAAAACTATACATCCCCATAAAGTCTTCGCTTTCTTTCCATTTCCTGATAATTTATGCTTCTCTAACATAAAAGCGATGTAATCTTTGCATACAACCCAACTAACTCCGAACTCTCCAAAGTTGCAGCCAAAGATGAACCTGACAATGTCACCAGAAGTTTAACATTTGCGTTCATAGATTAAGGCCTGGTTATGTACCCATGATCCCTGAGTATGCCGCCAATGTTGTACTTAAAAATTACTCAATACAAGCACGTGTAAAGTATCACAGGATCAAATGCATAAACTTGCGCCTTTTATTTTGAGAAAAAATAACTAAATTAGGAAAACAAATAAAGATTTCCTACAAGTGGCTTCGGTACAATGTTCTTGAAATAAAACCAGTCAACAGCACGAAGTATCACATAAACAATTCATAAACTTGCACCCTTTTGTTTTCAGAAGGATCACTAGATTAGGAAAACAAATAAAGAGTTCCTACAAAGTGGGTTCAGCTCAATGTTCTTACAAGCACGTGCGAATAAAGAGTCCATACAAGTGACTTTGACACAATGTTTTGGGAAAAAAGTAACATCTTTAGAATCTGCATACCAAGCACGAAATCTGCAGCATTTTCCAGTTGTAACGGTAACCACAACCAAACAAGCCCTTAAATCAGCTAAAAATACACATGATTAAACAGAAAATTTTTCATCTATTAAACAGAAAATTTTTCATCTCAAATTTACTATTTTCTCACATTGGTACTCCAATCAAGTAGACAAGCAAACCCTAAAGCACCAATTCCAAAAACTCCAAACTCAAGCCGAAGAGGAAAAAGAATCCTACTTTACGATCCCATAAATTCAACACCAAATTCTACACAATGACAAAAAGTAAACCACTTTCCACTCCACAATTTCTCGTCCACCGAACGCATAAATCAATCAATAAACAAACTAAATTTAAACAATAATTAAAGGGCAAAACAAACCAAATTAGACAATGAGAGACAGTGAAAGAATCATAAAAAAAATCCTAGATTAGATAACGCAAAGCAAATCAGATATGGATTCAGGAGAGGGAGAGGGAGGGAGAGAGAGAAACATACCCGCAGGAGAAGTGCGGTGGAGGCAATGGTGGTAGTAACACGCGAGAGTGAAAACCCTAGAGAGAGAAAGAGTTAGATAGATATGGATGGTCTGTTGGGTATTGAAGAAAGTGGGGAAGTGGAGGAGAGAGAGGAGCACTTGGTGTGTTCATTGTCACGAGTAATATGATTCTTATGCCTCCCCATTAGAAAAACTAATGAAAATGATTTAAGAAATTTAAATTTTAACTAATGAAAATGATTTAAGAAATTTGAATTTTAACGATAATGACAAAATAAAAGGTAAAGTGAATAATACCAACATTAACTTTTTAATGTTAAAATATAATTTTTCGTTAAAATGAACAATACCGAAATCTTTTCGTTAAAATTCCCTTTCATTAATTCCCTCTCTCCCTCTCTCTTTTACTTTATCTCTCCTTTTTTTTTTCCTTTTTCAAAAGGTTGCAAGTTGCTTTGACTCTGCTCTATCACTCTCAATTAACTATATAATTTTTTACTTTCTAGTTTAGTTTCTTAATATTATTTTTCTTCAGTGATTGTCTGACTGTCTGTCTGTGTTTTTCTTTCTTTCCTCCTGTCTCTATTATTTATATTTTTTTTATCTAAAAACATTCAAAGTATTTCCACAAAAGAGGGTATCTCCAGATCTCTTCCAACAAGATTATCGAATCAAGTGATCCGGATCTTTGAAATTTCATCAAACGGTTCACCTGTTTAGACCTCTCAAAAGCTATAATAATTTTTGAACGTTTGATGAAATTTCAAAAACCCGGATAATTTGATCTGATACCCTTGGTAAAAGAGATCGGCTCGTATTCCCATTCAAAGAAAAATAATTAATATATAATTAAGGGTTTAGGTGGGGCTTTATAGGGAAATAGTTGCAGCAAGTTTTACCAAGACCTGAAAAATATAGGTAAATACTTGTCACATCAAAAGCTTGAACTGAATCAAAGAATTTTAGCTCCTTCGTTCTATCATTTTTTCAATATCTCTTATATTCCTTAAACTTCGATGCATCACCACTTTAAAGGATTTTGTTGCAATGTGCTGATTTGTTGTTTGCCTACTAAATCAAATCAAGATATTTGTAGTGGCATATTGTCCTAATGAATAAAGTTCAAACCACTATATTCTGGGTTGTAAATAAAAAGTCAATCAAGGTTAATGTTCGCTTTTATGTAGAGTTGAATCGTTGGAGTCGATAAACCCGTCAAATGTTTTACATGTTCTTTATGCAAGATGGGATGAGTTATATAACGGTCTGGCTTCGATTTATAGTCGCAGTCAAGGTTTAGGGTTATTGATTACGTTAGAATTTTGGTTATTATGGACCATATGCCTTTTGCATGCATATTTTTGTTTGTTGGTATTAACATGCAGCTTGTTTAGGTAAAAGTTCTTTTAGCATGTATACGTGGGCATAACCATATAGATTAAAATAGAAATTCTCTCGTCTATACATCCAAGTTCAAATCCATCTTCTTGCAATTAAGATTAAATCCATCTTCTTGCAATTAAGATTAAATCCATCTTCTTGCAATTAAGATTATTTGAAAGCAATATATCATTGTAAAAAAAAAATTCTAACATAATTTGTGATGAGAAGGGAAGAAAAAAAGTGATTAATGTAAAGGAACAAACTACTTTATCTTTTCTGTTGGAATCAAATTTGCGCCCCGCCGTGAGTGATGGAGATATTCAAACTTGTTAACTTGTAAAAGAACGCACAACCGTGAGCAAGCCCAAGATCGCATGGAGAGGGTGCCAGTCAAAGACTCTCCAACGGTCATGTTAGTAAAGCAATATTAAAACTCAAGAAGAAAAGAATAAGTATGCATAGATTACATTACCAGGGATGAACCCTAGAAGGGTGTATTTATCTAGTCGAGGAGAGGACCTTTTAGGATAGTAGAATCCTTACTAAACAGGGAGAATCCCAAATGATATCTAGGAAGTAGATATTGAATTATCTTTAAAGTGTGATTACTTTCGGTGCAAGCCAACCCTTAGATTATAAGGACTTTAATATTTTAGGAAGTGTTGATTCCTTACTAGATTAGGTTCCCAAATCTTGTGAAACAAACATGGTTTATCTTAACAAAGTCGACATATTTCGCCCATTGATTCCAGAACAAGATGATTGTGACATAACTATGACATAACTGAGGTAAACCGGGAGAATCTCAGATGATATATAGGAAGTAGATATTGCATCCTTTTAGAAGTGTGATTACTTGTGGCGCAAGCCAATCCTTGGATTGTAAGGACTCCAAGATTATAGGAAACATGTTGATTCCTTATTGGATTATGTTCCCGTATCTTGCGAAACAATCATGGTGTGTCTTAGGTTGCGTTTGGGATAGCTTAATTTTTTTAAAAGCTGGGATGAAAAAAAGTTGCTGCCAGAATTGTGTTTGGTAACTCAGCAACAAAGCACTTATTTTTAAAGTTGCTGCCAGAAACAGCTAGAAAGTGGAAGCAGCTATTCACTGCTTTCAAAATACAACTTTTTATTATGAAAACATGGGTGAATAGTACCATTTAATGAAAGTTTTCAAATGGCCATCCTACCCTCTCACGTCTCAACACAATCTTTGCTCTAGCATCTCACTTCACTCCCTCCCACTCACTTCACTCCCTCCCGGCCACTCATTCACTCCTAACTCCCAACTCGTCGCCCCAAAACCCAATCTCCAACCTGAAACTTCCTTCCTCCTAGCGATCTTTGTCGTTCTCCAAGTCAATTTCTCTCGTTATCTTTTCTGGGTTTTGTTGTTTTTTTATGAATTTCTGGGTTCTTTGCTTTTTTATGGAAAATGTGTTAACTTTTCTGGGTTTTTTTTTTGGGTTAATAGCTTTTTCTGGGTTTAAAGAGCTTGTTTTAGACATTTAATTTATGGGTTTTGTTGCGTTGCTTTATTTGTTAAGCATGAAGCTCTTTTCCCTGAGTCTCTCTTTTAAGTTTTTCCTGTTTCAATTTTTTCTGTAGATCTATTCGAATCTGGGGTTCATAGATCTATGGGTTTCATTAATATATTGGTTCTGTAATTTACTATAATTTAAGGACACTTCTGATTGCATTTTCTTGCATTGCTGCATTTCTAAGAATATTATATGCATTTTCTTGATTGTTTGGGAATTGGTTTCAGATTCCGGAGCCACTTACTGGGAAAGTTTGGAAATTGGAAGATTTTGAATCACACCCTGCTTACTGGTGAGTTCTTGCTTTGTGTTTTTCTTCAATGTTGTTTTGGATGGTTATTTTTTGTTTGATTTTCTTATTATCTATCATATTATATATGTCATTATTGGATATTGGCAATTAGTTAGGGTGGATTTTTAGATTAATTAACATGAATGATGGGTTCTTAAATAACAAATCTTGAACGAATATTCAACTACAAAAGGAGTGCCTTCGTGAACATGGATGCATGTGGTGCATGGTTGTCATCAGGTTGTGCTGTAAGGTGGTGTGTTAAGGGTTGCATTCTTGTAATGGATTAATAAACTAACTTCTAATTAAAAAAATTGATTAGGTCACTGATTGAAACTTGATATAGAGATGCTTCAACTTTTCTGATTCTAGACTTCTAATGCGACGGCTTTCACTAGTACAATACAAAGTTAGAATAGGACGACTTTAATCTGTAAGCACAATACGCAGTTAGAATAGGATGACTTAAACATCATCTTACCATGCAGAATAAAAGCAAAAGAGTTACCATTGTAAAATCCACCAGCTGAATGTGCAGCAGAGGGATCTTCATAGGCTAAACATGTGTCACCTTTGTTTTTTCCAGATTGTCATTGCTACAATGACTCTTCATAACTAAATACAGAGGTTTTCTGAACGTGATCGTCATTTTGATGACCCCAGGGACTTTTGTGAAGAGAGCGATAATTGTATGATGATGATGAAGAATACCAAAATTATCAAGTTGAAGGATCACATGAGATAGAAGCATTAAGAAATAGAATAGTGGCAAGTTTGATGAATGCATCTAATTAGACTACTTTCAAGTACATTAACAATAATTGTACTAATGAATTCTAGCTATTCAGTATAAAATATTTCAATTGAAGTAGTTTGTCATACTAATTAATATTTAAGATAAAGTTTATAAATATTTTCTTTTAAAAATAAAGTATATTTAGTAATTCACCTTTATTTGTTAAGAAAAATAAATTAATGGCACATCCAGTATTATATCATTTTTGGCCATTTCACACCGTCACAGCTGTTTTACATAAAAGTTAACCAAACACTATAATATTGTTTTTTTTATTAAACACTCTGCTACTTTATTTCACAGCTGCTTATTCTCACAGCACAGCAGAAGTAGTTTTTTTTTCAAAGCACATCAATACCAAACTGGGCCACAGCGAAGCCGATTGACTTCATTCACTGATTTCAAAGCAGAGTGATGATGGCATCACCTATCTGTTTAGTCAGCTCTACAATGGAATGAAGGTTGTTGAGTCCATGACTGGACTTCTGAAGTAGGCGTATTTTGATTCACCTTACTCCAGCTCCAGAAAAATCATGGTCACACAATTGCCCTTAACTAGGCATCCAAAAGGACTTGTTCCACTTGAAGATGGGTAGCTACCTAAAGACCATTCTTTCGAAGTAAGTCGGAACACAAACCGTTCTCTTCTCTTCATAAAACATGTGACGTCTTAGCTTTGTTCATTGCAAACCTTTGGACATCGAGGCGTTCTGTATACAAGCGCACTGCTTTGTGAATTATGCCTCAATATCGCAATGATGAAGAGTGTAACAGTTGCGTGTGCCCAAAAAACAAAGTTTTATCCATTGCTTTCTCTAATCAATCCAACCGTCAAATTCACTGATGACAATCCGTATTCAACAGATAGGTGATTTCGGAATACTTCTTTTAAATATCCTTGGATCTATTTTTTTGGCCTTCACAAAAATTCCTAAACTCTTGTTTTCAACTTTCCCTCCAGAAATCATTCCACATCTATATGCTCAATTTCATCGAATGCTTTCATCCGAATCAATGGCTACACATCCAAACGAACTTTATGCTCCTGCCGATAACTATGATTCTTAATTTAAGCATCTGACGATGAGGGTACGAAGTGAGGGAGAAGTAAAAATTTTTGTTAGTCTCCGTTAGCATCTTCTGAACTGTGGAGCCAAAAATATTTACTAGGCGACACGTGGATTTTTGGACAAAATAGGACAAAAATACCCTCGAGGCATACCGGGTCTCCTACACGCGAGCAGTGGAGAATCATCCATCAACCAAGTCAGGAGTACCCAAAATGGGTAACAATTCAAAACCTATTTCATATATGTTTTTACCTCATTTTTTCCTTATTCAATTAGCCATTTATTTCAAACATTCCATAACATCCTCAACCAATTAATATAATCAATATATTAAAGGCTATTTATATCACCAAATCACCCCAAAATCACACCAAGGTCCGCCCATTCCCATCCAAAAAGAGCCTATCATATTCTCTACCTTTTTCCACCATTTTCCCTTTTTAATTACCCTAATTAACTAGCCAATTAATTCCAAAAACCACCAAAACATTCATTTTATGTTTAAATAGCCAAATAAATTGGCTAATTAAACCTAAATTAAACCTAAAAACCCTAGCCATCTCCTAACTCTATAAATAGGCACCTATTCTCATCAAAGAATCAATTCCAACACTTTGGCAAAAATCCCAAAATTCTCTAAACACTCTTTCTCTCTAAATTCTAACTTTGGCATCGGAGGTTCTTCGGCCAAAGCCCCCCATTCATTGTGGGCGCGTGAGGCTCTTGGCCTTAACCTAAGGTGTTAATTATTTTGTAGGTGCAAAATCGTCCAAGAACGAGGAGGAAGAAATTTGCATCCACATGAACGGTTGAACTGTTAAATAGGAAGACGGTCATGATGTTGAAAATCCTTTCCCTAAACATTTTAATCCCAAGCGTCCATGCACCAAAAGCCCCTTGTACTTAGACCTAGGTTTGAAATTTTCCCTCTCTCTTTTCTTGAAACAAGTGTTGAGCTGCTTCGATGTTGCTCTCTACAACTTGACTCCCGTATAGTTTTGCATCCTCACCTGTTTTAAGCTTTTAAATAACTTGTATGGGGAGGAATTGGGTATCCAAGAATTTTGCATGTTTTATACTATGCGCAAAATCTTCGATCCATATTACTTATTTCAATGGAGACCCAAAGTCAGATGACCAGCCTACATAACTGACTTGCAGTGCCACAACAAGGACTAGTATAAAGATGTCTTGATTATAGATGGAAATTGGGAAGGAGATATTTTCGGACCTAGAATTCAAAATATTTCATCCACTGGCCTCAATCGCAATGACGGTATAATTATCGGCTAGTGCCACCCTCAGTTAATTGATAAGGCCTTCAAAATTATCCCCCTTGAACACTAGAATTGAAAATGGCTCATAACCCCAAAGAGAACTAGAGAGCATGGGAGGGACGCCATTACTGATTTGTGCACCAACCATTCTATCCAAAATTTGTCTTGGTTGGAGAAGAAGAAAATGAAACATTTTGAAAGTGCTACAAAGAAATTTGTTAGTGGCAAACCTTCTAAAAAGAAAAGAAATAGATCGGAGAACCCCAACGCTCATCTTGATGATAAAGTACTGGTGATCCAAGATCTTACTCCCTTCGAGTTGGCAAACACTTCGATTGTTTATTTCACGATGTAGATGCCCAAACTTGTTAACTTGTAAAAGAACACACAAAGAGCAAGCCAAAGACCAAAAGGGTGTGCCGGTTAAGGGCTCTCCGATTGTCAAGTTAGTAAGCAATTTTAAGACTCAAGCAGTGGGTAAGAAAATAAGTATGCAAAGATTGTTTTACCAGAGATGAACTCTAGAAGAGTGTATTTATACCAGTCGAGGAGATGACCTTTTAGAGTGGTATAATCCTTATTAAACCGAGAGAATCCCAAAGGATATCTTGGAAGAAGATATGAATGTGATTAATTGCACTGCACACCAATCTTTAGATTGTAAGAACTCCAAGATTATAGAAAACCTGTTGATTCCTTGTTGGATTAGGTTCCTGAATCTTAGAGAACAACCATGGTTTATCTTAGTGGCCCAGCCTGCTCCTGCCAAGCAGCCTGCTCTCGTGACCCAGCCTGCTCCCGACGAGCAACCCACTCTCACGGCCCAACCTGCTCCTGCCGAGCAGCCTGCTCTCGTGACCCAGCCTGCTCCCGACGAGCAGCCCACTCCCGTGGCCCAGCCTGCTTTCGTCGAGCAGCCCACTCCGGTGGCCCAGCCGGCTCCTGCCAAGCAGCCCACTCCCGTGGTCCAGCCTGCTCCTGCCAAGCAGCCTGCTCTCGTGACCCAGCCTGCTCCCGACGAGCAACCCACTCCCGTGGCCCAGCCTGCTTTCGTCGAGCAGCCCACTCCGGTGGCCCAGCCTGCTCCTGCCAAGCAGCCCACTCCCGTGGCCCAGCCTGCTCCTGCCAAGCAGCCTGCTCATGACCCAGCCTGCTTCCGACGAGCAACCCACTCCCGTGGTCCAGCCTGCTTCTTTCGAGCAGCCCACTCTCACGGCCCAGCCTGCTCCCGTGGCTTTCCAAGCAGCCCAAGTCGGCCCAAGACTATCTCAACCATCTGGACCTACCATCGAGCCGGGGGCATTCTCACCACATTTTTTCGCGGATTTGACATTTCCCAACTCAAATCTCGCGCCCGGAGTCTACCACCTTTCCACTGCCCAAGGAGGCGCATTCCTTCCAAGCTCTTCCAATCCAAATGGCGAACAACACTTGTCTCGACAAGTCATAGAGTTGACGAGCGCCCTTGCACAACAGAAAACCTTGGTGAATCAACTTTTGCAACGTATCAGGATCCAACGTGCCCCGGACGAGTTATCCCGAAGTAGGACAAGGGCGGACGAACATTTCCAGCAGCGTCCCGGTAAGCAGCCACTCGACCAGCCACGAGCCGAACGTTTGGGTAGTGTACATTCCCGTCTTAGAGCGCGAGGGAGCATGCCCTCTCGACTAGGCCCACGGATGAGCATACATTCACGGTTGGGGTCATACTCCGATAGTCAACATGAGCAACCTTCCGGGCAAAATGTCTATTCGCAGCTAAGCCCACAAGGAGCGTCATCCACCTCACATCAGAGTAGGCAGCACGACGGACGGAGAGAAGCAGTCACTCAATCCAGCTTAAGTTCAACCAGCAGCCTGCGAAGAACTCGCTCGCCTACTAGGAACGCACCACATGCACGGCATCCGCGGCATAGACGAGCCAAACACATGGAAGAGCAGCCTAGACCAGCAAGTCATGACTGGGGGTAGCCGAGAGCTCCGCTACCCCAACAAAGGCAAATTCAGGAAGAAGTAGAGAGACTCTTGACCAAGCGATTGCATGATTTCCAACGCAACGAGGTTACCGACAAGGCACTACGACGGAACATAATCAACATAAGCAGGTCACCCTTCACGGAGGAGATCGAGGAGGCAGAGCCTCCACGCGAGTTCAGCATGCCACATTTCACATCTTTCAAAGGGGATGAAGACCCGGAGAGACACTTAAAACGTTACCAAAGCGCAATGATCCTTTATCGAAACAACGATGATCTCATGTGCAAGATATTCGCCACCACTCTACAAGGCGAGGCGCAAGATTGGTTCTACACCCTGCCGCCACAATCCATCCGGAATTTCTACGAACTTTCTTTGGTTTTCACCAAAGAATATTCATTCTATCGCTCGATCAAAAAGAAGTCTGACCATTTGTTCGACGTCAAGAAGAACCCAAAGGAGTCGTTTCGCGACTATGTGAGGAGGTTCAAAATAGAGAAGGCAAAAATAGTCGGATGCAACGACTCGATAGCTAGAGCAGCCTTCCAAAAAGGACTTCCAGCAGACCACCCGCTATTCGGAAAAATTGATCATGAAAGAAGATCTAACTCTGGCAGACTCTTTTGCTTTAGCAGAGAAGCATGCACTTTGGGATGAGGCTCGCCAATGCACATTCAAGGACTTGAAGAAGTACCCGACATCACCTCCCTAGAAGCAGCGGAGGACTTATTCGCATGTTTGACGGTATCTAAAGTAGCAATAAGCTCTACCATCATGCGAGAAGAGCTGGGGGCCCGACTACCTGTATTCTACAGTTACCTGCAGTCATCATCATGACGCACTATTCCGCCGAATCCAAACCGGCGACGATAAAGGCGTAGACCCTGGCAGATGCAAAGTTTTCTGACGAACGCAACAACTCGGCCCAACGATGCCCCGAAGGCAGTCGAGCACACTTTAGCTGCACATATTCCCTTAATGGAGATTTCTGGCATTCGCATGTCAACGACACATCCAACTACAAAGGCTTGCGAGCAGCAGTGGTTCGTGGCAACCGACTACTTCACCAAATAGGTGGAAGCATAGCCTATGACGACCACGATTCAGACGGACATAGAGCGCTTCATATGGAGGAACATCATTTACCGATTTGGCATCCCTTAATCCATCGTCACCAACAACAAACTGCAATTCATGGGCAAAGATTTGGCGAAATTCTTCAAAAAATATGGCATCAAGCAGCATATGTCCATGCCGAGATATCCTCAAGGCAATAGGCAGGCCGAAACATCTAAAAATATGGATCTCATCTGGGAAGGTCCATACAAGCTCAGCAGAGTAGGCGGCAAGAGTAATTACATCTTCGCCACCATGAAACGACAAAAAGATCGAAAAGCAGTGGAACGCCTACAATATGAGGAAGTACCATGTGTGACCTCCTGCTACATCAAAGCCTGAAGACTCAAATAGCTCGACGGGCACCACCTCACAAACTGAGGACTATCCAGTTGTTATGCAGTTCCTACCTTACAGTTAAGTTCTCGTTCGTTTCACTCATTTTTCAATGAGAAATTCAGAAGTAATCACAACTTGGCTCGGCTGCATGCTTACAACAACTGATCATTCCTGCACTTCAAAAGAAGAATGCGCCCTTCTTAGGGACTCATCGCAGGAATTGCGCCCCCCGAGGGACCAACCATGCTCTCCAGTGCGAAAGGGTAAACCAATTCCCCGACACCCATATGGGTTAGCTCTCCAAGACGGGAGGATAAACTTTACACTCCGAATATCCAGACGTGGATGAGCCTGGCTGCCCTAGTATAACTAGATGCACGATGGCTTGCGCCGGGATTCCTAGAAGTAGCCACAATGGTCTTTTTCAAGGCTTAGCTAACTGAAGGATTTTGGGCCTCTTGGCCTAATCCGTAGGGAATCGGGCCCTAGAGACGGATGGGGCACATTATGCAGTACGCCCTACAGACGACTGCCCTGGAACCCTAAAGCTGCTACCGAATGCACTAAGGTAGCCTACGGATTCCGGAAGACTGCCTACGGCTTGCCCTTCGAGCAGTAAAGCCGCGCTAGACTTATACAACTGCACATTCTTGTGAAAGGTTAAACAAGCTAGCGTGCATATACGAAGTTTTATCCACTGTCGACATGCTACGTAGTCGATAAGCTTCACCTCTGCCAAGCGCGGAACAACCTACACCAAGTCCTAAAGTGTTGTGATACTTGCTACGCAACCTACGGAATTGAAGAAAGTCAAGGTTAACAGCCTAGTGGTTACGCGGACTTGTCTGCTTCTGTAAGTAAGGCATCCGGCTGCCAACCCTATGGCTAACAACTTTGCAAAGTTCTACACCAACACTTACGGCTGCATAGGCTACGCGAGCTTGTCTGCTTATAAAAAAATAGCATGCCTGCCACTGGTCTATCAAGTCTAAAGGTTAAAGCGTGAACAAAAGAAGCGAAGATGAAGGAAAACATGTTTATAAACAACTAGCAAAGGCCGAATGAGTTCAAGAAAAACAAGAGCTACAAGGAAAAACAAAGAAAATCCTAAAGGCTACGTAGAATACTACACTACACCAGCTTGGACATCCCACGACTACTCGGTCGCTACACCTTCAGCAGCCGTAACGCTCTTAGCAGCGGCATCATCCGGTGCTTCACCCCCGACTGCCCAGCCTGGGCACTAACTTCTCCAACTACTTCACCAATGGAAGCCTTAAAAGTAAAAGCAAGCAAGTCTTCCGGAGAAATAGAGAAGGTCTTAAAACCTCAAGCCCATCATTCTCACCCTTCAGCTGCTCATTCTTCTTAAGCAGACTAACACGGACGCACTGCAGCTCATCCACTACCTTCTTAGCATAAGCAGCGAAACGAAGCTCAAAAACTGCAAACTCAAGATCTTGAATCTGAGGTATGTAACATCCAATCTCCTTCTATGCACTTTCATGCTTAACTTGGATCGCGTCAAGCCTAGTCTTCAAGTCAACGATCTTTTGGCGAACGGTCCCAAGCTGCAAAGGAGTGGGGGCAGACATATGAGACCCCTTCAAAGCAACGAGCTCAGAATTTGCCATAGTATTTGCCGTCTCCTTAGTAGCCTTGCTATATCTGCATCATAGCAAGTAGAGAAGTCATTCTATAATTGGGTCGTATGCTTCGCAAACGAGCTTGGGCAAACACATTTCTAACGCCATCAACAAACTTCGCACAAGCATCCATGTTTTCAAGAGATCTGGTTTCAAAAGCACATAGATCTCAGCGGCCTCCCCATAAGCAAGCTTAATGGATTTCTCACAGCTGCCTACGTGAGCAGTCTCCTCATTCCCAGCAGGCGAATTAGTCTCAACAACATAAGGAATGGGCCTTGACGCCACTTTAGCATCAGAGTCAACCTTATCGCTCTTCATAATAGCAAACCTCTCCAAATGCGCCACATGCTCAGATCTATCAGCCTCATTTTTCGTCCCCTTGGAAAAAGTCAAGTCAATCACAAGCCTGAAGACAGTCAGCGAACCGTGCGAGCGAAAGAAGCCTTTGGTTTTTTCTCAGTCGGCATCTCTTGAGCAGGCAGGGAAGATCCCTTTTCCTACCTTCACTTGTAGCAAGATCCACAACAGTGATTGGACGAGCCAATGCATCTGCCTTGATTATACTCACCTCCTCTTTCGGGAGCAACCCACATTTCTCTCAGCGAAGAGGACTAAGCAGCCAACGACATTTATGGTACTCAGCAGGGGAGCTCAACCAGCATTCCAGCAGGCAGAATGCCTGCATACCCAACATTCCAGCAACCCATGAGGCCCACAATCTCCTCATTTCTCTCAATCACCAGCCTGGCCCGAGTCAAGTCCAAGAGCCCAAAGGACATGAGCCATGCGGCTCGCCTAGCACTGCGCCCCAGCGCCACAATCCGCGACCCCAGCCGCACAAGCTGCCCTTGGCTCAAGCCAAGCTAAGCCTGCCCAAGCAGTGGTCCCTGCCATGACATCTCCTCGGCCCATGCCGAGCCAACTCCTGGCCCCTGCCAGCCGACGTACTGCACCACCCCGACGGCTGCCCCGCAATAGCACTAATCCAAGAAAAAGGCAAGAAAAATTAAATTTTTCTTACATCGGTACGGCACGGAGAAGATGAAGAAATCAACGAAAGACGGTCCTTTGCACGGGCAAGATGTAGAAGATTGCTAGAGGAGGGGGAACAAATATCCTCTAACTTTCTCTCTCTTGTGGGGTAGAATAAATTGCTCTCCAAAGTTGATTTAATAACCCACTTAAGGTGGACTTAAATAGGCTTTGAGTGAAGTTTATTTCCCTTTCCTAGAAGGGCCTAATTTCCAATTAAAGAGAGAATCAATATCAAAATAAGAAGCAATCCTACGTTTCCTAAAGCAAGAAGATCTCTACACCTGCTGCCCTTTCCTACGAGCAGCCCAACAGGTGTGGGGGCATTTGTGGAGCCAAAAATATTCACTAGGCGACACGTGGATTTTTGGACAAAATAGGACAAAAGTACCCTCGAGGCATACCGGGTCTCCTACATGCGAGCATTGGAGAATCATCCATCAACCAAGTCAGGAGTACCCAAAATGGGTAACAATTCAAAACCTATTTCATATATGTTTTTACCTCATTTTTTCCTTATTCAATTAGCCATTTATTTCAAACATTCCATAACATCCTCAACCAATTAATATAATCAATATATTAAAGGCTATTTATATCACCAAATCACCCCAAAATCACACCAAGGTCCGCCCATTCCCATCCAAAAAGAGCCTATCATATTCTCTACCTTTTTCCACCATTTTCCCTTTTTAATTACCCTAATTAACTAGCCAATTAATTCCAAAAACCACCAAAACATTCATTTTATGTTTAAATAGCCAAATAAATTGGCTAATTAAACCTAAATTAAACCTAAAAACCCTAGCCACCTCCTAACTCTATAAATAGGCACCTATTCTCATCAAAGAATCAATTCCAACACTTTGGCAAAAATCCCAAAATTCTCTAAACACTCTTTCTCTCTAAATTCTAACTTTGGCATCGGAGGTTCTTCGGCCAAAGCCCCCCATTCATCGTGGGCGCGTGAGGCTCTTGGTCTTAACCTAAGGTGTTAATTATTTTGTAGGTGCAAAATCGTCCAAGAACGAGGAGGAAGAAATTTGCATCCACATGAACGGTTGAACTGTTAAATAGGAAGACGGTCATGATGTTGAAAATCCTTTCCCTAAACATTTTAATCCCAAGCGTCCATGCACCAAAAGCCCCTTGTACTTAGACCTAGGTTTGAAATTTTCCCTCTCTCTTTTCTTGAAACAAGTGTTGAGCTGCTTCGATGTTGCTCTCTACAACTTGACTCCCGTATAGTTTTGCATCCTCACCTGTTTTAAGCTTCTAAATAACTTGTATGGGGAGGAATTGGGTATCCAAGAATTTTGCATGTTTTATACTATGCGCAAAATCTTCGATCCATATTACTTATTTCAATGGAGACCCAAAGTCAGATGACCAGCCTACATAACTGACTTGCAGTGCCACAACAAGGACTAGTATAAAGATGTCTTGATTATAGATGGAAATTGGGAAGGAGATATTTTCGGACCTAGAATTCAAAATATTTCATCCACTGGCCTCAATCGCAATGACGGTATAATTATCGGCTAGTGCCACCCTCAGTTAATTGATAAGGCCTTCAAAATTATCCCCCTTGAACACTAGAATTGAAAATGGCTCATAACCCCAAAGAGAACTAGAGAGCATGGGAGGGACGCCATTACTGATTTGTGCACCAACCATTCTATCCAAAATTTGTCTTGGTTGGAGAAGAAGAAAATGAAACATTTTGAAAGTGCTACAAAGAAATTTGTTAGTGGCAAACCTTCTAAAAAGAAAAGAAATAGATCGGAGAACCCCAACGCTCATCTTGATGATAAAGTACTGGTGATCCAAGATCTTACTCCCTTCGAGTTGGCAAACACTTCGATTGTTTATTTCACGATGTAGATGCCCAAACTTGTTAACTTGTAAAAGAACACACAAAGAGCAAGCCAAAGACCAAAAGGGTGTGCCGGTCAAGGGCTCTCCGATTGTCAAGTTAGTAAGCAATTTTAAGACTCAAGCAGTGGGTAAGAAAATAAGTATGCAAAGATTGTTTTACCAGAGATGAACTCTAGAAGAGTGTATTTATACCAGTCGAGGAGATGACCTTTTAGAGTGGTAGAATCCTTATTAAACCGAGAGAATCCCAAAGGATATCTTGGAAGAAGATATGAATGTGATTAATTGCACTACACACCAATCTTTAGATTGTAAGAACTCCAAGATTATAGAAAACCTGTTGATTCCTTGTTGGATTAGGTTCCTGAATCTTAGAGAACAACCATGGTTTATCTCAGTGAAGTCGACAGACTTCACCCACTGATTCCGGAATAGGATGATAATAGCATCACTGACCTGTTTAGTCAGCTTCGCAATTGAGGCTATTGAGCCTATGACCGGACTTCTGAGGTAGGCGTATTTCGATTCACCTTACTCCAAACCTGAAAAAATCATTGTCCCATAAGCATTATGTGTGATAAAAAATCCGCCATCTTCAGTCATGACGAAATTATGCCTACAAAACAATAAAAACATTTGGTCAAGGACAAAACCTCACAAGCCTACAAGGTGAGGGGAGGGGATTTGGCCGATATATCTCTGATACCTAAGTCAATAATTTTGAAAAAGAGTGAGTGTTGAGGGCTTAAGTGCATGGCAAAAACTTACCAACAAGTGGTGTTGATGAAGATTTATAAAGAGATGGTCGGCTATGGTAGGGTTTTATTCTACATGCGGCGGCTTCCAATTGGCCAAGTGAGCATCCGTCGGATGGATGAGAAAAGAATTATCCCGAAGATATTAATAATGAGATAATATCTTGGGATTATCAGGTAAGTATCTTTGATTGATTGTGATGAGGATTACTTACTTGTTTGAGTTGATCTTCAATCAGGAATGTATTAAAGATAGGATTTGGTGATTAATCCTATCTTTAATGCCTTTGACTTTTCCATGCCACGAATAGCAGAGCTTGGTATAGTTGTAGTCAACTACTCAGGCCTCCAGGGATGTTGAGTTGTACGTGGGAATATTTGTGTACCCTGCCCATTTTATGAAGACAATTCTGTATTCTTCGGGAAAAAGTTCATGTGTCGCTTTTTAAATTTTTTAGTTTATTTTTTACTCCACAAATACTCCCACACTTACTGGCTGCACGTAGAATAGGTGTAGAAGTCTCAAGCTGAGTAGATGAGCAGAGTGTTGTTTCCTGATTTGATGTAGATTCTCCATTTTGACTTGAAGTTTAAGTCTTCTAGGAAAAGGAAACCAAATACCTCTAGAACTTATTTAAGCTTACCTTAAGTAGGAAGTTAAATAAATTCAAAGAGCAATTTTTATCCCAACAAGAAAGAGATAAAAGGCTAAAGGAAGTTGTACCCCCTCCTGTTTTCTTCTTTGTTTGCCTTTGCGAAGATATAATCGTCAACGTTGTCTTTTTCTTTGCGACGCACAAAGGTAAAAGAATTTGAATTTTTTTTTTATGTGTGTTACCTTAGAGCAAGTCCACCCCTGTGGACTTTGAGCCAGCACCCAGCGCATTTATCCACTCAAGTGAACAGTAACAGACTCCAATGAACAGTAATAGGCCAAGGCATCTCCACCCTTAAAAACTAAATAGCCTAGTCAATTTTATTAAAATATTATTAATTTTTATTATAAAATAATAATTTTTATGAAAGTACTCTCTGGACTCCATTCTTCTTTTTCTTCCCTGGTTTTCCAACTGTGCTGTCAAGCACAGTTTCACCACTTTTTCTTCCCTTCTTCTTTTTCTTCTCTTCAAACCGCCAAAACCCATGTGAGATTAGTCAAGTTCGGCCCTACCCCACGAGCCGCAACCACCAAACGAACCCGACTACCAGCAATCCCACCCAACCCTCCTCCCTGATCCCCTCACCCACTGGTGCGCCAACCAAAACTGCAAACCCTTCGCTGTCGATCCTCTCGATCCCCAGAGCTCCTCCGATTGCGACTAGTTCTCTGACGCCGCCTCCGATTCAGACCATGACGTCAGCTACTTCGTCACCGATCTATTCAATCGTTGCAGCTCCAAGCAACAGCCCAAGATCGAGAATGAGGGTTTTGGATATGGAAGCTCGAGTTGGGGTGGTGGTGAAAGGAAAGCAGAGAGCTTCGAATTCAGCTCAAGGAGACGTGGCGGTATCGCCTGGCATCATGTAGGCCGGGCAAGGGCTCAGCACATTCTGAGCCGGCCTAGAGACCAGCTTGGGCTGGGTGCCAGCCTATCTGCTCGGCTGGAATGGATTGGCTGGGTGCCGGGCCAATAATTTGGCTGGGTGCTGGCCTAAAGGTTCCCCGGTGGAACTGCTCTTAGGGCAACCGCCATGAGCGACAACATGGTTGCTGGTGGTGGTAGTGCGACATGATAGATGGCTAGGCTAGAAGTTGCATGGCAATGGCCACAGCTTGGGCTGGCGCAAGCCAAGAGCTGCAGGGCAAGAGCCACAACTTGGCGCGAAGGCACTGAGTTGAACGAGTCGCGGGACGTAGCCCTTCTAAGTAATAGGCATGGCCTGAGCCAGGAGCCACAACTTTGGCACCAAGTAGCCCCTTTAGCATTAAATCTGGAGCGGGGCCAGGTGTAATGAAGGCAGGCTCGGGCCTACTGGTTATTATGTTATGTAGAAAAAGATGAGGCTTGGGCCTGGGCCTGTCTCGCTGGCATAGGAGAGAATGAAGAAGGTAGTGGGCCTCTAGGTTACTTAATGCTAAGGGAGACAGCAACTGGGCTGTGGGGCCTGGCATGGAGGCACTGAGCTCTACAGTCTTGGGCCTACAATGAAGAGTGAGGTTGGAGTCTCTATTGTCTTGGGCAAGAAGAAAGTGGGGTGTTGAGCTGCGGCCCGACGTCCCATATATATATATATGTATGTATTTTTTTCCTTCGAGCCACATTTTGAATATTTTTCTTGTACCTTCCATGCAAGAATTTTTTCGAGTATGTCTCCCTCTAGTTGTAAAGGTGATGAATATCATCCGCCCTTGTATCGTCAAGGTGAGTCTTCCAGTAAAGTGGGCTACTTCAAGACTGCTTACGTCAAGATTAATTCTGATGAGATATTTCAGGTTTTCCTTGAGACGGATAGCCATGCGATCCTATCTAGAGTTCGTATGAAACAAATGAAGGAATGAAGCATCTATGAACCATGCAGCGAGGCTGCCAAAGCTGGGAAGAGAGCTATCAAATTCCATTCATATTACTTCGTGCTGAGTTTCACCTTTCTCATGTTCCACATATGTCTTTCTTGTGAATTGGTGTGAAACTGTAGTTGCAGCCGTTAGCAAAAGCAAATGATGGGTTGTTTAAGAAGAAAATATTGGGCAGTGTTTCAAAATATAATTCAAGACGCTAATTAAATCCAATGGCTGCAAGTATAGCTCTGCATAAATCCGCAATAGAGACAGACATATGGGTTAATTAGAGTTGTCAAAAATGGAATTGAGATTGTTTTAGCAGGGAAGACGGAGGCAAAATATTGTGTAAAAAAATAAAATGTCAAAACTACCCTTTAATTTAACATTTATTTGATAGAATAGATGAAAATGGGGTGAACCAAGACTACATGAGACAAAAATTATAATTTTATGAGGCAAAATGAGACAAAACTAGTTTCAAAGGGTAAAATGAGACTAAATAACAATTTCAAAGTGCAACTCAATTAATAAGCCTAAAAATAATTTTATCATCTAACGGTATCCGAATATTTTTTAAATGTTCATAAGAATAATAAATGGTCAAACGATTTCTAGTTTTAAAGATTTCATGCAAGAATGTTTCTTTAGTGTGTTTTTAAATTTAGAATGACATTTCAACAATGCGATCTCACTCTAGTGATCTCACTCGATAATAGTACTTCTTAGTAAAGCACCTTTTTTTAGGTGAACTTAGTAAAGCACTTTCGAAGTGAGTCTAGATACATCATTTATCATCATAATTCATTGTTTACAATTATCAAAAGAATATATTTGCGTTGCATGCCACGTCAACAATGAGAGAGATAGAAGAGGGATGACATGAAACACGTATATAAAAATTTCTCTTAACTGTTGTTGCATGATGAGAGGAATAAGATGCATGGCATGAAATGCATATAAGATCTATAGAATTTTCAGTCATGTTATAAGAAAGACAAATTAGATACATAATCTGCAATGATTCCAATTATATGCCTATGCTTTGCACCAAACTTCTATTCTTAAGTTTGTCAAGAACCTTAAAAACTCTACACATCATAATCAGTGGTGGATCACCTTGGGGCAAGGTGGGTCAGCTGACCCCCCAAGCTCAGAAATCCTTCATGAAAGAGCTGAGTGATGACTTTTGAAAATCTGAGTTACCCTTGAAAATTGCCCTCCAATTGCTCGATGAATTGCCTCTATGGGCACTAGGCAGGGTAGCTGCTAGCCTCATGCCTTTGTGTGCATTGCTATGTGCATCTGTTGATAGGCTCATGCCGCATATGTAAGCGTATGTCGCCATGCTCGTTCAAAAGCTATTGACATCAGTGAACATGTTCACTCGAAGGTTGTTGGCATCTGTTGACAAACTTGACAAATGACCTTAGGCCTATAAGGCTCGATGAAATGTTAATTTGTATGCTATTCCATCCATAAAAATTTCCACACTGTATGTGCTATTCTTACTGACCCCTAAATAATATTTTTCTAAATCCATCATGGATCATAATACAAACAGTTTGATCCAAACAATGTTCATACGCCAAAGTGCCGAAGTACAGCTAAAACATTTCCAATATAAAACAATATCAACAAGACGGTGCATAATATAGTGTGCTTAGCTGGACCACTAAGAATAATGGCATATCCATTGGCAAAACTGTCCAGAATAATTGCCCAAACATTGACTTTTTATTAAGCTGCTTCACCTAAACTAATCTAAAACTATGATTTTCTCACAAACACATTCAAACCCTTGACTTCCGCCTGAAATGCTGCAAATCCTTTTGACATGGGGAAGCGAACATCCTCAAAACATTTCTTTGCTCACTTCTTTTTGCTACAACGATATTGAGAGAAAGCGAATTTCAATTAAGCTGTACAACGAGTCTTTGTACTTAAGTTTTGGTCTTCTCATTTATGAGAGCCGAATTTTAAACTTATCACTAACAAATAAAATAAAATATTATTAAATCATAATACAAGCGACGGTTTGTTTTGTCTAGTGGTTACAAAAGGGATTTGCATGACAAGGCAGCCGAAAACAATATCACTTTCTAAATCACATGAGGTCACATGTTTCATATCTATACTATGCTTTTATTATTTGTGATATGGAACCTGTCACTTTACTATTGGAAACCCTCCACTCCATGTCATTATGTCATATATAATAATATATGGATCTTAGTTTTTAATTCATTTGTCATTTATAAGGTTTTTGGTTAATATCATGTACCCCTTACATGCCCTTTGATCAATTTATGACTTATATTATGCCCTCATGGACTGTTGTCATAATTTAGGATGGTGAAGATGACCAAAACCGAAAGAAATTATAGTCTCGACCCTTGCCTTTTTCGGATAAAATGATGAGTTTTTATCACAAATGGTCCCTTATATTATATCAAGTTATTAATTTGGTCATTCATGTTTCAAATTCATCAATTTGGTCCTCTGTCTACACAGTTACTCATCAATTTGTCCATGCCATTATATTAAGTAAAAAATTCCGTTAGTGTGCCAACATGGCACATGTGGATTAAATAAAAATATATATTATTTTTTGAAACGTAGTTTTAAATTTAAAAAAAAAAAAAACATACAAAACTAAGAACAAGGGAAGAAGGGGATGGGGGAGAAAGACGAGTCCTCTTCCAACACTGCTGCTTAATTATATAAATAATTGATAATTCAGATTATATAATCATATAATTGTTGGTCAATATCTCTTGTTTTATCATATAAGAATTGTACTTGTACTGCAAAATCACTTGTACGATTATTATCTCTTGTCGTAAGATAAAGCAATTAAGTTTACACAAACATATTCAAGAATGCTGCATGCATTGAAAGGGACTGTATTTGTGATTGCAAATTTGAAGGATGTTTCAAGTATAGCGGGGTGTCATAGAGAGGGCGGGTACTGTGATTTATTAGAATTAAAATAGGTCAAGACTTCGATTGCCTCTAATGTAAAAGAAAAGACACCTGGTTGAGATTGATAATATCATTGGGTAAATTACCCTAATTTGTACTAGTGACTCTGAAAGAATTAAACTACTTGGAGAATTCTTAATTTTTTAGAACCCTAAACCTAAACTACTTCAAGAGGTCTACTATTATGCTTAAAAAGAAATAATTTATACGAGGCATATAATATCAACTAATCACAATTAATTGAATTCAAATTACTATTATTCTTCATCAAAATAATTTTCATTTCTGTTTACCAAAAAAAAAAAAAAAAAAAAAATTCATTTTATAAGTTGCATGCAATACATAAATCTCATGCAACGGATCCCAATGAAAAAGTGCATTGAAAAGTAGATTTTAGTTAATCAAAACTTCCAACACATATCTTACTTGATGAAGTGGGGATTAATTCAACAAAGCTCATATATAATTAGCGGAATGTGATTCAAAGTAACAGCTGTAAGCAGAAATTACGGTTTGACTTTAGGGACGATCCTTCTCTTTAGATGGACGCGACATTTTCTTTTTATTCTAATTTCTTTTTATTTTCTGGATTAGCTTCTAATTAATTATAAAATTGTGAGTGAGATTATGATTATTGACTGTTATTAGCATAAACTACTCAATCATGCTTTACAGACATGCAATGAGGCAAAGATAGCTCACAACATGCTTTGTCCCGGACATTGGCCAACCTGACTAGTTGAGTAGGAGCGGTTTCCTTAGAACCTGGGTATCACTATGGAGACTCTTTTTAGTAAATCAATGCATTCATACATATTATTAAAAAAAATGCACACATACATATCCACACATATATAGCCTTGAATTGATTTTTTGCAAAAATTATCTATGAAGTGCAGCATAAAAAATAAACAATTCAGATCGTTGAAGTTCGATGTGAAGTTAATCCCAACTAGTCCAATTTTTATAAAATAATGAGGAACCCTTTGGATAAAAAGTCTACGTGCGCGCACACATATATACATTTTATGATTATATGTCTGTTAAGATCATTTAAGAGAATCGTCATTGTAATGACAACATATTAAAAATATATATAAATATATGCTTTAAGATAATTTGAATGCAGCTTAACCCATTCAAGTGGGAGGCGAGTGGTAATCATTTTCACTTATGACTAAGAAGTCTAAGGTTCAATTTTCGTGGTAATACAAAAACAAGTTTATTGTGCGACTTAGTCTAAATCACCCACTCCTTAATTTAAATATACAATATATTAAAAACAAACGTTAATTCGTTGTGAAGGCTATAGAAATTAATTTATCACGTTTTTTTTAACAAACAATAGGACACTAAGACAAATATTAAATATATAGCCATATGGAGTATTTTTGGAGGGAAGAAGCATCGGGCCAATGGTCTTTGCTGACAATTCAATTTGTCACATTATCCCGCCAAATTACTCAAGTTATGGATAGGATCGTACTCGTTTCAAAATTACTTTTCTAGTATTTCAACTAGGAGCATCATACCTGAAGGCTGAAGTCATATTTTTATGTATCACTTTGTTTGTGATTAATTTAGAGGAAGGAAGGAGATCTGTACTTTTTTTTTATTAATTGAGGAGAGGTCTCGAACTTAAAGTCTCTGTAAATATTGAAAAAAGAAATATCACTAGACCAAGAGCTAGTTGGTAAGAAGATTTAAACTTGGGCATTTCTCATCCTCTCGAGCTCGCATGGAGTTGATACTTAGCTACAAAGTATCCAGCAACCTTAAAAGCATGCTCCTAAAATTTTATGCAATTTTAAGTACATTAAGGCACTCAGCGTGTCAAATTAAGTAGAAAGATGTTATGAGTCTCCTACTAGTGCATGTATGGTATGTAAGTCAAATTCACCATCCTAAACTTAAGATTATGACTTAGTTACCTTAGAACAACAAACGTTGGTTGGACTTTATGCTTTGCCTTTCATCTTCAATGTGAAAGCTTGAGTAAAACTTCATAACATCTACGGCTCACATTGCTTACAAATTGCTTACATCGATCTTTCATTACACAAACATTTGAGCTAAAAAAATGCCAATTCAATCAATGTTTTAATATGTCTTCCTCTGTCAACCAACTTCCTTCTAAAAAGAGGAGATTTGAACGTGGATTATTGAGCACAATATATGAAAGTTACTTGGCATATACACACACGCACACATATATATGAGAAGTTAAACCAAATAAAATGTTTCTAAAATATTTTGGACTCGAATCGGCCAAACTCAAATCATATTCATCTTTTGTGCCTGGCCAAACGGCAAGACAAATCCAAAGGTTGTAAAGGTTTCCTTGCCACCTGTTTTTACATGGCAGCTGACAACAACAATCACAATTCACATGCTGTCTTTGGGAAAATTTGAATTCCAACGACACAAGAGAACAAAAAGGAAGGACACAGAGAAGTGAGAATTTATGTAGCCCTATATAGAAATTTTCATGAACCCAGATAAGGGGTCCTCTGTGTCCTACAGAATGGGGAAATTCAAGTCAAAAACATGATATTATGTCACAAGTCTTGCATCAGAAACCTAATAGGATATAACTTAACAGTGTGTTGAGATTTTTTGTGATAAAATCCTAATCAGGTAACGATTTCCACTCATTTTTTATCCGTTGTTTTCCATAATTTTGTGAACTTGCTTTCATTTGTAACTCAATTACTGAATAATAATAAATACATGAGTGCAGATAAATGAAAATGAAAGTGTAAGAATCGTCTCCTACTAAGTACATATATTTAGGACTCGTTTGATAACCATCTTATTTTTTCTAATTTTAGTTTTTACGTTTTGTGTTTGAGATATTTGAAAATTACATGGGAGAAGTGATGGACGAAGGTGGGAGAGAGAAAGAGGTGAAGAAATAAAGAAGGGTGAGTGAAAATACAATTTGGAAGTGAAAACAACTTCAGATTTTTTTTTAGTTTTTAATTTTCATCATGTGTTCATTTACATTTCTTCTACATCTAACATATTATAACTTTCCTCCACTCTACTTTATCTCACTGTTCTAAAAATCTCCGCCTAGCCCCACCTAAGCCCCGCCTAGGCGCTAGGCGGTTGGCCACGGTCCCGATTAATGCCTAGGCGTTTGAAAATTAAGAAAGGATGCCTAGACCTGCTGAGGTGCCCACCTAGATTGCCTAGGCACCCGCCTCACCTGCCCAGACCCGCCTAGACACCTGCCTAGGTTGCGACTCACTTAGATAGAAAATAGATAACTTTTCTTTTGCATTTTATTATTTCCAATAAATTGTAAGAGACTTATTGAACACTTAAATAAACACACATTATATGTTTGCTCCCTATGTTTGTTCCAATACTTCATAATATACATGTTATTCTATTTTCTATTTTATGATAAAATTATATATTTTAAGCATAAACAAATATTTATTTACATGAAATACAATTGATTTACTTAAATCCGTCTAGTCCGCTTAGGCGTTAGGCCCCAGCCCGCCGCCCGACTAACCCTTTGCATCTTTTAGAACATTACTTTATCCTCAACCCCTCCATCATATCTCAAGCACAAAAAATGAAAACAAAATAATTATCAACTGAGCTTTTAAATTCTTCACTCTTCAACCTCGTATGTGGTTGCTGTGAATTCATAAGAACGATATCATCACAGAATGAACTGGCTACTTTGTTGATTCTTCTGATCCAAACAAGAACAATCTGTCATGGCCATCAAGAATTAAGGTTGGATGAGTTGGCCAATTACATACACCCATGAAATGGGATGTGACGTCAAATTGATAATTCAAGAGAATCAAATTATTAAAATTATTTAAATACGAAATATAGATCAAATACTAAAGAGTAACTTAGGTTATGTGATTTCGCACTTGAGCTCAACTCATTCCCTTAGTCACAAATGTTTTCGTAGATTTTAAAATCATACATATCGAATTCTAATAAAAAAGTACGAAAAGAGAAAAATTTCTAAACCAGACACAAGATTGATTATAAGTATCTAAGCAAAGCTTTCCTTAGTCACAAATATTTTCGTAGATTTTAAAATATCGAATTCTAATAAAAGAGTACGAAAAGAGAAAAATTTCTAAACCAGACACAATACTGATTATAAGTATCTAAGCAAAGCCATATGCTGCCATACTTGCCTCACGATATTGCCTATAGATGCCGTTAGTCCTTGCTTCATCAATTAAATCAATATAACAAAATAAAAATAAAAATCCCCCCAAAAAAATATTAAAATCACTAAAAAAAAGAGGGAGAGGAAATGATGTAAACATGCATCACTGTAATGCTACAAAATTTACTGTTTACTAAAACTCTGCTTGGGACCCTGCTTTTAATCCCTTGGGTCAGCAGAAAAATAATGGGGAAATCGAAATGGGGACCGAAGAGCATTTTTCTATTCCGAATCCCTGAAGCTTTCGCGTGTCAACCATATTTTCTTTTGGATAATAAACACAACATTGTCTCCATCCTAGTTTGCATCTAAACTAGTGTCATATACTGCCACTGCTTCCCAGTGCAATGCCGTTAGATACTTATTAATGAAATCTACTACTGATTGTTTGCCGCATATGATTATAAAGCCAGTGGGCCTCAGTATGCAATCCATCTCAAGCAATAGATCCTCAGCACTACATTATTTCTTTCCTATGTTTGAGAATACAGTTCAAGCATGAAGTAAATCATAAGTCCGGGGGTATGTTGAATAGGCTTCACAATTGTCAAAGTAGAGAATCTAGTTACTCAGAACACAATATCGAATGCATCCATAAGGGCACTTATCTCTCTCCATATTTTAAGATCGTCCTCATCCTGTGCATATGCTACAGGATATGAGTATGCAAAGTAGCCTCCTGGTTTGAGCAACATATCTAGCTCAAGAAGAAGGACTCCATCTCGTTGAAGCTAATCAACTCTACAACAGTGAGCAAGTTCAAACGATTTACTTCGGTAAGGAAGCCTTTTGGTTCCTAGAACACCAAAATACACTGGAATTCCTCTTTCTAAAGCAAATTGGATCTAGTTTTGATGCACATCATTAAGTGCCAAGGGCATTGCTATAATATGAGATGAAAGCAAATGGGCTCCGAACTTGCAACTTCACAACCAACGTAAAAAAAACTGTTCGTAACCTTTCAAATTGTTTTTTTGAAAAGTTGAGCATCAGCCAATTCAAAACACCAAGCAAGCACTCAATCCATATACAACGGTAAATAAAATATCACAGAATCCTATAAAGGGCTGCCAAGTTCAATTGGAAGTTCACAAAAATCTTTAAAGAGAGAATTCCATCCACTGAAACTTTTTTTTTTGGCAAATACATTAAGGGGAAGAAATATTACCTTTGCAATTGATGCAATATACTTATTGGCTCCATAGTGAAAATGTGTGCCTCCCCCAGGAAACTCTATCTTTTCACGTTTACAACCATCCAGTTCTAATCGGATTTCTCATGTTAAAGGAGCATGATCAAATACTTCCATGGAATGTGGAACATGGAAAAATAGAAGAAAAGTGGAATTTAGAGCCCAAAACTTGAATGCCTAGAAAAGGCCAAAAATCCCACTAGCATCAAAGGGAGGGAAAGTAGGAAATAATTTTGTGATATGCCGCAATCATCTTGAATAAAAATTGACTTGAGAGTCGGAGTGCTTTTTTTTGTAGGTCCCCCCCCTTTATTGATGGCAACCAAAGATGGTGATTAAGGCTTCTCAACATGTTCAAGATTACTTATTTGTGGAGAATTGAAGTACTCAAAATTTTCCCTTGCAACAATTGGCACTGCCAGTGGGAAACTTACAAAAAGTCGTCTCGAGAAACCATGGAACCGTCCAAGAAGGGAGAAAAACTCTTATACTCCTACCTTTCAGTTTCATGAATTAAATGAGAATCATTATAGTGGTATCTTATGATTGCAATTCTTCCTGCCATAATTCTAAATAACTGTCACAATCCTTCGTCTCATTGGAATTTTATTTGGAAAAATGCTTTCACAATTTCAAGTTCTATGAGGTGTATCATCGTATTTGTGGCAAACTAATAAGATTGGTGTAGGGGGCACGTGCTAAAACCCATGCAGAGACCAAAGAGTTTTTTTTTTAAATTTTTTTTTCTCTTCTCTTTTATGGTGGATGAGTACAATGGGTGTCTCTTCTGATCGTAGCCCGCACAAGATGAATATGGGATTGAAACATAACCTTTCTCGGCTTTAAAGTTTTTATAAAATATAACTCCCATGAACATACTTCAATGCTGTCAGGTTAAGCTGATTGAATAGAGGGCAAGCGGCTATGATATGGGGGCAAGGATCTTCAACAAAGCCACGGCTACCACGTCATTGTATAACACTAGAAAGAGCCCTAAGTCAGATGCCTCGATATTGACATACTGACTGTGGCTGCCGAGACCAAACCACGATGATCAGTGTACTCATAATTACAGAGGGATGTACTGACTTTTTCGATGCTGCTTCAAAAATATTTACACAAATAAGTGATGAGCAAAAAGCTCCAATTATAGAGATGGGGTATAGAAGCACCATACAAGAAACTCTTCAGCCTTAATGCATTTATCATCAAAACATTTTACTCTCTTTTAGTCTAGCTGAACATGCCATTTCGTACCATGGTATATTGCTAATACACACAGATGGGCACCTAAAAGGAATTGCTACAGGACCTATATAAGGGGGACTTTAGTATGAGTGCATCTAGATGAATCTTTCTTAAAAAATTGCTTGTATGGTCGTATTGTTCAAGGGCCAACCTAAGTTCCACAAGAATCTAGGGTAGACATGACATATAACAGGAACTCTTAACAGATACGAGTGTCTGAATTTTTCCCACCAAGGAAGTTAACACTAATTGCTTATTTCTCTCACAATTCTTGCTTATCAATACAATTTCTTATTGTTGGACTCATTTGGAATTGCGTGCTCCTAAAATTCTGACTTCATGCGATGTTTTATATAGTCATGGCATTCATTGTCTAGAGAAGTCAACTTATCAGAGCTTGAAGCTGAATAGATTAAGATTTTCGCATCACATGATGGCAGTTTTTGTGGCGACATGCCCTTATGCAAAGGGATTCTTATATTTTGAAAAAAAAATGGGGATTAGGTGTGGGGTCCACTTCACATCGAAGTTTAATGATCCAAACCATCTATTTTGTTAGACTCGATTCATAGATCATCCTTGCAAAAATTCAATTCAATCTGAAACTATTTGCCTATTTAATTATCAAGATCAATTTTCATTGTTTCTTATGTAGCAGAGTATTTGTTAATTTCTTCGAACACAATTAGATGTTTTAAACATTTCCAATTTGGCTAATATTTTGCAAGGATAATCTATGAGGTGCAACCTGAAAAATTGACGATTCGGATCGTTAAGGTTCGATATGGTGTGAACCCCATAAGGGATCCTCATTTTTATAAAAAAAATAGGGATCCCTTCCCTTAAAGATTTCCTTTGTGGCAATACAAGGTTTCCAAACGAGAAGCATATTCTGACTTCGGTTTCTATTAGAAGCAAAAGCCGCCTAATTTCATTGATGAGGAAAATGGGGGCATACTTGTAAGCAAAGGAAATGCACTTATTTTGCTTCGCCAGCAACGAAGTTGCCCAACAGATAAGAGTTTCTATCTAACACATGCTTGTTAGTAATATTTAAGCTATATAAATTTCAATTACTCTGGGGGAATGCTATTAGTACATAAATTGGTGATTGAAGATCATGAGACTGTGGGTTGAAGACCTAGACCAAATAAGAGTTGATGGCTCAAGACCGAAGGTCGAAAAACCAAAACTCATGGTCGAAGACCAATATGACCGTGGCCGAATGCCAAAATTATGGTTAAAGGCCGTATGACCGTGGCCGAAGGCTAAATTTATGATGATGTCTCAGTCGAATGAATTTATGCAAAGAAACATTTTTTCTCTGTAATCCTAGATGATGTGTTTGCAGAGAAAAAATGGGGCAATGTGGGAGCCAAAAATTACTCCTCCACTAACACAAACGACTAGCATGCTAAACATGGGGAGTGAGGCTAAAGTAAAGGAGCATGATTAAATACTTCCAATGAATGTGGAACATGGAAAAATAGAAGAAAAGTGGAACTTGGAGCCCAAGACTTGAATACATATAAAAGGCTAACAATCCCACTAGCATGAAAGGGAGGGAAATGGAAAATTATTTTATGATATGCCACATTCATCTTGAATAAAACAGACTTTGAGAGTCAAAGTGTTTTCTTGCAGGTCCCCCTGACCTTGTTAATGGCAAGCAAACACTTAGACGCTCAAAGTCGGTTTTATTTCTTGCAGGTCCCCATGCCCTTGTTAATGGCAAGCAAAGATGATGTTTAAGGTTTCTCAACGTGTTCAAGATTACTTGTTAGTGAAGAATCGAAGCACCCGAAATAATCTGTTCCAACAGTTATTGATCGCCATTTTGTAGGTACAAACCTTGGGCCCGGATAGGGCAAGCCTGCAAAAAAAAAAAAGAGGTGAAAATACCCCAATTTCACAGTAAGTCGACTAGTCAGGCCTGAGCCGGTTCGGTGATGTGAAGCTGGGTCGGCTGAATCGAACTTGGACCTGTTTAGATAGCAGAGGGAGTCGCAGTGCGTGTACATGCCAACCTGCCTGATTGGCTGCTAAGCGATGCGCTGCTCATTCTCCTAGCTTGGATTACATCTGTAGCGAGGTGGGCTTGCGACTCGTGAGCCATAGGAGCAGCTGCTGCTCATCTCTTTTGGTAGGCTTGGGCCTTTTGCGCTTAGGCTGCAGCTTCATGGATCTGGGCCCCCTGCCTAGGGTTTGTTGGATTGGCGTGTAGTAAAGGCTGTGGGGTAACAACTTGAGTTGTGGCTTGATGTTCCTAGGATAGCTGTTAGGCTGCAGGCGTGGTGGTGATTGTACTTCGCGACGATTGAGCTCCTCCTGCCGTCTCGTTGAGCCTAGAGGATCGTTGGTGCGAGGCCACATCTTGGTCTCCTTCCCCCAGTCCGTTTCCTTCGATGTAAAGTAATCTGTTCATCATGGTTTCAGAATTTCCTACAATTGTATCATTTCCCCATGACTGATCAAGGAACTTTTCTTGGAAAAATTCAATGACTAGGAGCCTGTGGGAAATTCAACGTAACAGAAAATTCTAAATATGAGAGCTTTCTTAGATTTTTGGAATTATTTTTTGCTTCACATCAGGAAATCTTTTCTTGAACAAAAAGTTTTTGTTTTGTACTAAAAGACCTATTCTTCCTCATCTAAATGGTTTTGATTCTTAATTTTGTGGTCGGATTTTGGTGAGCACTTTTTCCTCAACTTCTCCAACGTTAAAACTCAGCTATATACATATTAGGGTTTTACAATAGTGAATACTGACCTAAAAACCTGAAACAAAAACCTTGAGAATACTTAGTGTAAGTTGTGAGTGTCAAAGAACATGTGCTCACTGTTTCTTGACATACAGTAACTTGGTCAATCCGAGTTAATAGTTGAAAAAATTATGGAGCCTTATTTGGTTAGGTTAGGAGTCCTTATTTAGTGCAATTAATTATGAAAACCTTATGGGGGTGTATTCAATTGGGATTTTGAGGGATTTTAATTCTTTTAATGAATCTAGGGGTATCCAATCAGGAATTTAAGTGATTCTCTGAAATTCAATGTGTATTCAATCAGGATTTTAAGATAGTTTATGAAAATCCTTAGAAATCTGGGTGTATTTAATTAGGATTTTAAAGAAGTTTATCACATTACAGGTGTATTCAATTAGAATTTGATTTTAAAGAATTTGAGAAAGTTGAGGAATTAGAGGGAATTGGAGAGATTTCGTAGTGTATTTTGAGCATCCACAAATCTCACCTCTCCCCAAGAGATTTCGAGGGAATTGAATCAAAATTTTACATGGAATCTCTACAAATCAATTAAACTCCATAAAAATCCATGGATTTATAAATCCATTAAAATCTCTCAAATTCTCAATTGAATACACCCTCCTTATTTAGTTGACAAAGAATTTGTTACCATTTAGGACTATAATGAAATCCTAATTGATTTGGAATATCCCTTTAATCAGTTAATAGGCCGGATTAAAGGGATGAGTGTCTATATATTAGGAGGTCCCTGCACTCACAGTATTATCCTATTCTAGTGCAAAACCCTATTTTTGTGCACAATGACTCTCGGCTGCTAGAGTGTAGAAGTTCCTCCTTGAAACCCTAGCAGTCATGGCTTCTTCTTCCTCCGCTTTGGAAGATAAGTTTATTTCCCTTTAATTGTTTGATTGGTTTATTGTAGTTATATTTGTTATATCTATGATCCTAGTAACTTGTTGATTTTCAGATTACATCTTACATGTGGTATCAGAGCCACACAACAAGCTTAGGGTCCGATATAAAGGTATAAGCAAAATAATTTGTTTATAGAAGACTGATTCAATTGTTTGTTCCATGGCGACTCCATCAGAGCCACCCAACGTGGCTAGGGTTCTTTATTTTTACTAAAGGAACTGAGGTATATATTTGATTCTGGTTAAATTAATGCTTCCGCTATACTCTAACCAATTCTTCTGCAATTTCAATTGCATGATGAATAATTTCATGGTATTCTTCGAGTTGTGTTTGTTACATTTATGCAGAGAATTACATCCATTCAGAGTAATGAAAACACTTGGATGATCTTGGTTAAATGCTTCCGCAATCTTGAATGAGTTTGTTGTAAACTTGCTGCATATTTCGCACGCATCAAAACTGGTACTTTGCATATTGGCTAATTGCTTCCATCAGAATGGCATCAAATAGAAGGAGTATCAGACTTCAACAAATGAAGTAAAACTTTAGGAATCAATATCATTTATCTATCACTAAACGACTTGACAGATAAGTTGATGATTGATTTTACTTTGGATGAACCATGTGAGTGTTTGCTTAATGGTTCTTGGTTAGAGGTTCAACTAATTAACATAAGCTTGAGACGCAAATATTTTTCGGGCGGCTTTTGGCTCTATTCGGCGTTTTTCATTACAAATTCTCCCATATATGACTACTGTTTTGCTAAAGAAGTGAGTTTTCTCAGGTTTCTTTGTCTCCTATAAACCCTAAAATTATATATATATATATATATATATATTGGTTCGACTAATTGATATGATTCTGGTGTTTTTTCTTGTTTCCGCTTATTGCCATATAAACTAGCCTTTAAATTTTTAAATTTGGTAAGTTTGCTTGTATTCATATTATTTTGAGTTGATGGATCAAATTAATCTTATGGATACTGGTTTCCTAGGTGAGCCATCATAGAAGATTTTATCGGCTTTCATGCTTGCAAATTTTGAGTTACAATTGTTAATTAACATGTTATAAAAGGCATTCCCAATCTGTTTGTTTTCGATGAACCGATACTGGTGAAACTATTTGCAACTTATGTATATATAAACAAATTATTGTATTATAAAGGATTGCTTGCTGTCATAATTTTGATGTGTGGTTAATTACATTATTATGAATTGCTTTCAGTCGGTTTGTATTGGGGTTTTCAATTTTTTAATAAATTGATTCATTGTGGTGTGATTTATTTCTTGCTAAACTTTTGTCAAAATTAATCATGCTAAATTATAGTCCTTCCAAACTATAATATTATAAGGGTATGACTCCATTAAAGTCTCATTAAAAGGAAACCCATTCATGTCAATAACCTGGGCTTGATAGACTTCCATAACTCCAAATATTTTGAAATTCGGTCATGTCGTAATATTAAATGGATTGTAGACAACGCTGGTATCTTTCCACGTTTTTTTTGACAAGAAATGGATTTATGGTAAATTTTTAAGAGTGATACCATGTTGCTGGAATTCTGCGGATTTCTACAGAATAGTTTGTTTGTGATATTATTTTGATATATCAATGTAACTCATAAATTCATGAAATTTTAGTATTATATACATTGAGATGTTGTTTTTTTTTTAAAATATAAAAATTTTCACGAGCATTGGTTTGAAAATGAATTTTTGGTGAATTTTTGATCTCGAGACTGTACTGAAGAATTTATGCAGTTTCTGCAGCACATTCCATTTAGATTTTATTTTTAGCTCACTTGTAAAATCGAACAAACTATGGAATTTTGAGTGATAGTAAATATATATGTCTACTCATTTCTGGAAATTTTCATGCACATTGGAGGAAGATTGAAGTTTTGGTGAATTATTTAATCTCGGGTATGTTTTGCAGAATTTCTGTTGTTTCAGCAGCACAACTTACTTCGATTTTGTTTTTAGTACACTTGTAAAATCTCAAAAATTATGAAATTTTGGGAATTAACAGTTTTGTATGTTTTCTTTATGTCTGAAAATTTTCATGCATATCGGATGACAATGAATATTTTGTGAATTTGTAATCTCAGGTCTGTACTGAACATTTTCTGCAGTTTCTGCAGCACCTCTCTTTTCGAATTCATTTTTGGCTAGCTTAAAAATTTTAAAAATCATGAAATTCTGTGAAATAGTAGTCATATATGTCTAGTTCATACCTAAAAATTTTCATGACAATCTAAGGAGAATTGAGTTTTTAGTGAATTTGCAAACTAAAGTGGTATTGCTCAATTTTTGGTACTTCAAAAACTAGTTATGTTATGCAATATTGTTTTCACTAATTTGTGCATATCCAATAGTACCAATTTTTGACATGTTTATTTGCTCTAATATGTCCTAGTTTTCATTGCAAATTCTCAATTCTAATTTTTTAGTGAATACTTATTAAATTTTGGTTGAAAAGTGTATTGGTTTATTTCGCTCAAACCAATGTTTTGTTTGGTCATCAATTTTGATTATGATGATCATTGTCTTTTGAGACAAAAATTGGAAAGTGGCATCAGTTTACTAATTGATCATTTTGGTCCCTATCGATATTTTGGTCCCTATCGAATAACTGAATAACCATGTTTCCTCTTTCGTGAACTCTATTGTTCAATGTCAATAACGACATACTTTTGTGTCTAATTTAATCTTTTGAGAATCATTGAATATCCAACAAAACAGTTATTTAATAATGTTCTAAAGGATTATTTTGAAAAATCAGAATTCTAATTTATATGGTGAATACTTTTATCCCAAAGGGAATTTTAGGAAATCATTTACCAACTATAAATTACTATTATAGCAACATAAAATACTTCTAACATATTTTCATCTAGCCAAAGCTGTTGAAGCTATATGTATTTTGTGTATTTTATGTTTTTGGCTAGCTATGCATGTATTTTCTTTGCATGATTAGTTTTTGCCCAAAGGTGTAACAATCATGCAATTTACAGTTGGTTCAATCCTCCACAGCTCGACTACTTCCATGATGAATCTTGCAGAATCGAGAATGAGTAGGTAAATTTGCCAATCTTTTACCTTAATTTTCCCTGAGTTTTAAATTGGATTAAAATTATTGTTGAAAAATTGATGTAGATATCTATGTGTTTACCTTAATTCTACTTTGTTTTAGAATTAAAACATAAATTTTGAGTTTGGATTCTCTTATTAGGTTTCATTTTAATTTATGACCTAATCTTTAACACATATATGAGTCTTCTCTCATACACTAAAATAAATTTCGTAGCCATTTGTTTATCTAATCACTTGTCACTTTTAGATCGATTAATAATGTTGAGATATTGTTCCTTATATAAGCCTAATTTTTGACACATATAGATTGGTTTATTCTGTCCAAACCAACTATTTTGTGACTCAACAAATTTGTTTAAGAAATTTTAATGTTTTGGGCATATTAAAGGTTATTTATCTAATGAAATGAAACTTTAATTTATTTAAGAAATTTTCGTGTTTTGATCATATTAAAGATTGTAAATTGGTTTTATTTAAATTATGATTAAATGTGAAATTTTGGTAGAGCTTACACTATCTTTATTGATTCAACTAGCCTATATTTTGTTATATGAAAACCACTGTCTCTAGTATTTAATCTTGCAATTTGGAGTGTTTGCCCAAGTGGGAGAAATAATATATTATGGGCTTCACACTCATCGATTTCTGCATCCGAAGATAAGATGTAAATCATGATATTTGTTTATATTTTATTTGTTAAATGTATCTAACCTTGCAGGAAATTTTACTTTGAATCACTATCGTTATTTATCAATTTTGAACTGATAAATACAATACGACCAGATTCATATTCATGAAGGATTAATGGGTACATTTTGCTCAAAAGTGTTTTACTTATTAATTCTTGTTTGTTGTTCAAGAAATTGAACTTGTGATTTATATGTTATTGATGAATAATTAATCTGCTCAAAAGTGTTTTCTTATTCAGTACAACTATAAATCAATGTATAGTGAAACATGAAATTGACAAGATTGCATATACTTCATCTGCTCAAAAGTGTTGAAGCTATATACGTTTGCCCTTGTATTTTATGTTTTAGCTATGCAAACCTAATATAATCAGATTCTGTCCAAAGATGATTTTGGAATTATATGTTTTTGTTGCAATCAAAAAACGTTCCGTTAAAGTTTTCTATTTCTGTCAAATGTTAGATGAACAAAACGGACCAAATGATTTTGTATAGTTTTTCAGTCACAAGAGTCACTTCCCTAAAGATATCTGGAATAAAGATGTTGAGCTCACAAATTTTATGTTTTAGATCCCATGACTAATGTCTTGCTAATAGGAGTATTTGAAAGGTATCTGTTTCATTTTGTAGACATTTACAAAGTTTTTTTTACTCTCTTAATCAGTGGGAGTAATAATAATTTATGTAATTTTGTCTCTTTTAATCAGTGGGAGTAAGATATTACCTTTTGTGTTTAAAATTTGAAGTGTTAGTGACTGATATTTTAAGAGTTTTTGTTTAAGTTTTGTTCATAAGTTTAATAAGAGGTCCTAATTTTGTAAATAGTATGTTGTATGTTACTTGTCCTCTTATCATATTATAAATTGACAGAAAATATGAGCCATGCTTGCATGAGGCTCAGTTCAGGAGTTGATCTTTTGCTTATCAACCTGAATTTAACGAATGATGTCAGACAACATTGTGCTCGTAATTTGATATTTGTGGTAATAGAGTAAACATGTAGAAGCAATTACATGTTATTTTCTACGATCCAATATTTAAACTACTAGTGACAAGCTGTTAAAGGTATAATTGCAAATTTTGGTGGGACTCAGTGATCACCTACCACTTAGCCAAATAAGGATCATGTTCTTGAACACTCAAGTGGGAGAATGTAAGTTGTTAGTGTCAAAGAACATGTGCTCACTGTTTCTTGACATACAGTAACTTGGTCAATCCGAGTTAATAGTTGAGAAAATTATGGAGCCTTATTTGGTTAGGTTAGGAGTCCTTATTTAGTGCAATTAATTATGAAAACCTTATTTAGTTGACAAAGAATTTGTTACCATTTAGGACTATAATGAAATCCTAATTGATTTGGAATATCCCTTTAATTAGTTAATAGGCCGGATTAGAGGGATGAGTGTCTATATATTAGGAGGTCCCTGCACTCACAATATTATCCTATTCTAGTGCAAAACCCTATTTTTGTGCACAAGGACTCTCGGCTGCTAGAGTGTAGAAGTTCCTCCTTGAAACCCTAGCAGTCATGGCTTCTTCTTCCTCCGCTTTGGAAGATAAGGTTATTTCCCTTTAATTGTTTGATTGGTTTATTGTAGTTATATTTGTTATATCTGTGATCCTAGTAACTTGTTGATTATTAGATTACATCTTACACTTAGTAACTGAGTGGGTGAAAAATGTTTGGATCTTCCTTAGTGGAAAGAAGGATCTATCTAGGCAGAGCTGATCTTGGGAACAGTGTGGCACTTGTGACTGCTTGCACAACTTGGGTAGAGTCGCAAAATGTCTTAAAGAAAGCGACATTGTCCGCGACTCAACCCAAGATAATTTTGCATTAATTTGTTCTTCATTCACTGGTAAAGTAGTTCCTTGTATTGTATGTGTAGCAACAGTTATAAAAGTTAAGCTGAAATAAATAGGTAGAACTTTCCTATAAGATCTGGCTGGATCATGCAAAATGCAACACTTTTCTTGGCTATGTGCACTGTTCGTTTAATGGTCACAAAGCATCGATCGTTTTCTTGCGAACAGCCAAATAGTCAAGTCATGACCTCCAACAAATGTTCTTTCTTTGATGGAAATCAAATTAAATTGTTGAGAAAATGATGCATGAAAAAACTTCTATCTAAGCAACAATTGGTACTTAACCAATTGGGGACTCTTGTGTGGTATTCTTGTAGTGAAAGAAGCATGTGTGTATGAGTAGTGTGGCAGCCTGGTAAAGCTACACCTCATGTATCTACTATCTAGTTTGGAGTAAAAAAAAAAATCTGTACTAAAAATTAAAGTGGGCTGAAACCCATTGATAAATAGAGTCCAATCCATTCATATTGATGAGATTAAATGCAATCATGTTCTGAAGAGGTAGTTTTCTTCCAGAACAAACCCACACTCCCACGTCTTCAACATAGTGGTTCGTCCAACACCTCCACTATATGAGAATGGCAAGTAACTGCTCCATGCTTTCACTCTATAAAATGTGATTAAAAAACAGAAACAGAAAAAGACACGACATAAATCTTAAGGAGAAGACAGACGGCAAAAAACTGAGAGAGTAACAAATGGCAAGGAATGCAATGGCGTGACAGATGTACATCGGTTTCAAACAGTTTAAAAGAAAAAGCATGGAGACAACTTCAAACCACATTAAATTAGTGGATGCGAACCACTTTAAAATCATGGATGTAAATTATTTCAAATGGCACAAAATCGCTCCAAATTTCAAAAGGTACAAAGCCGCTTCAAATACGATCTTTCTTTTTCAGTGAGTCATTCACTCATTGAAAACAATGAACTACATTAGGTTTGATCCGCAAAGGGTATGTAGGTAATCTAGAGATTCAACTAGATGCAACCGCACAAAGACAAAACCCCAAAATTGAATCCCTGGTAAATCGAATTCCAGGTTCATTCAACCAAATTCAATCAAACAAATTCAAAGCGTCCAAATAAGTCGAACACCAAATCTTTCTCTCTCACAGGGTCATTCACTCATTGAAAATCCCCAACTTCGAGTGGCTTGATCTCTCAAAAAAGGGTACGTAGGCAATCCAGGGCTCGACCTACGTGCAACCACAGAATCAAATAAGCACCCAAATTCCCAATTACAATATATTCATATTGGAATCAAAAGATTTTCTTTTTTAACGAAGAATTATAATTAATAGACGTATAATCTAGAATGGGTCAAACTCAAATTATTTAAACCTTCCTCGAAAAATAAATAAAGGTGAGATTGTGCGGAGTAAATTATTCGTTACATTTCTTGTACAATTTTTGCTCAATAGCCTTATTTAAGGGAGACGAAGATTTAGAGAGGCACCTCAAACACTACCACAATACAATGATCCTCCACAGGAACAATGACACCCTCATGTGCAAGATCTTTGCCACTACTTTGCAGAACAAGACACAAAACTAATTCCACACCCTACCGCCGTGGTCCAGCTAGAGCTTCGACAAACTTTCTTTGGTATACGAATATTCGTCCTACTGCTCAATTAAAAAGAAGTCCGATCATCTTTTCAACATGAGGAATGATCTGAAGAAGACGCTTCCTACACACGTGAAGAGGTTCAAGTCGAAAATGGCTATGATCGTTGGATGTGACGACACCATAGCTAGCACAACGTTCAAAACGAGACTCCCAGCAAATGCCCTTTTCAGAGAACTGATCATGGAAGAGTACTTGACCCTAGAGAATTCTTATGCTTTAGCAGATATCTAGGATTAGTAGACCTAGGATATAATAATCCTTCAATTTAGTTGGTGTATAAACAAAACTTAAATCATTATAATATATATAAATATATATGTGTGTGTGGTTCTGTTGACCTTTTTGCTGGAGAATCCAAATCAGTGTTGAGAAAAGTAGAATTGGATCCTCTCTATAAAGATTCTGGGAATTCTCAAATCGTGTCTGTTCATCGTAAATCATACGATCATAAATTATTTTAAATATTTTTATTTAAAATTAAATATGAATAGTATCTGAAAAAAATTAACCGCACGATGTATGATGAATAGACACGATTTGAGAATTCTCAGAATCCTCACAAAGAGAATCCGGAGAGGATCCTCATTCGACCAATAATAAAAAGAAAGAAGAAACAGATGAATTGTATAAGTATGACGTAGCTTCCACAGGAAATGCCATTGGGGATGGGTTTGTGGAGAGTAGTAAACTAAAACTTTGAGAGTTAGAGCTACCAAAAAGTTGGCAAATTATAAAAATCACAGAGGAAAGTATCACCCTGAAAAATATGGTGGTTAAAATATAACCTAGTAATTTATGTTGACAATAGAAATATGGTACTAACCACCTTACTAACAACTTTTCAAGCACGTCATTACACAAAATAAATTATAGTTTAAGGGATCCTCTTGGAGAACCCCTTCTCGAGCATAACAGATTTTTCAGTGTGACCGTCATACGAGGTGGTACACCATGTGTCCTTATATAAATTGTGGGTTATGTGTGTTAAAAGATTAATAACTTAAAAATTAAAATTTTCCACCACTTACATAAAAACACGTGATGTACCATCCGTGTTCCCATCACAACTAAAAATTTCTCCTCGAGCAGGAGAAGAAAAAGCTAAAGCTCTTCAATCCAGATAACGAAAACATGAGAAAACCCAAAAGCTTTTCGAATGCCTAACTTTATGACCACATTACCCACACTCATTTCTTATCAAGAGTTTTTTATGCATTCAGAAATAAGAATAGTTGCATAAAAAATGAAACAACCATGTTCCTGAGGTGAGACACTTCTAGATGAAGTTAGCCCCCGTCTGTTAATGAGAATGCAAAATTGGCCAACTCAATAGCGCAAAGCTGCGAAACTGAATCTGCTCTTGGAACTTTTGGAATAAGAACCACCAAAAACTGAAACGAAGAGGAATTCTTCCATCAAAGAAAAAGATTTTGGATAGTTAGAACCACAGTAGAACCAACAATACTCCAGCATGCAACAAAAAAGCAACCACTAACACATCTGACCTTGGAGAACTAGAAGAATCCATACTTTTTACTTCGTAATACACCTCCTCGTGAGTGGGTTCACTAAGCTAAAAAATATTCTCCTCTGCCATGACCAAGGAGGGAATCACTATTTCAACAAGGGGTTTATGGATTGAGAAATGCTAAGATAGAGTTCATGAAGAGTCTCACTTTTGAAAGAGTTTTCTTAGCATTTCTGGGATGGATATTAATAGGTTAGTCAACAATTTACAATGTATTTAATAGGTTAACCATATTATTATTAATGGCTAACAATTTACAGTGTACCAACATTTTGGCTAACAATTTACAGTGTATCGACATTTTGGCTACCAATTTACTTAACAGTGATGGAAAAAAAAAAAAAACATGTGGACATGTACAAATTTTCAAGTTCTTGTTGATACAGATTCTACCATGAGCATGAAAAAGAATCAACAAAAGAAAAAAAAAAAAATTCTGTCTTTACCAATACGACAATACCGTGGTTGAAACTTAATGGGTTCAGCTGATTATGAAGAGAGCCAGACAAGTCTGGTTGAAACGTCCTCTCAAGCTAGTGAAGCAGTCCAACAGCACAGCACAGTGTGCTGATAACGTGTTGTCGTCTTGTTATGTCAGCATCTTCATGGAAACCCCACACGGTTTTACTAAAATTAGAATAGCATTAATTAGTGTGGTCATAGAATTGAAGAATGGAGACTGAAGAAATTATTAATTCCTTACTTCGAACTTTCTCTCAATATATGTGTGTTTGTGTGGTCCTAATGCGAAATGAAGGGCTGGGATTGCATCAATGCTGTTGACTTAAGGTCTGCTTTAAGGGAATCTTGAGAGAAGATTTACCAATGAAGGAATGAGAGTAGATGAATTCCATGAAGAACTAAGAACTGCTCTCTGTCTCTCACTTCTCCTTCTTCGATAGTGTGATTATTCCAAAACTCCTTCCTTTTCTAAATGTGCATGCTTATATGAAACTCCTAACAGTGTAATCTAATTTCTGCTACATTTGAGAGTTTGTTGAATGCATATTATAACTCTATTGTAGTCGATCTTTTGATTAATGTCGAGTTACTCGACTCCAGAGTTATCAGACTCATCATCAAATGATGGAGTGGGAGTAGCTATTGTTGTAGTCTTGGGTAAAGATCTATGTCTCTACCCGTTGCCTTTTTCCTTTCTGCATCCACTACTTTTGTTAATAATTCTTTTGTCACTAATGAGTTCTGAATTTTGCAGTAGTGGTCTTAGTGAAGATTGTTATTGCAGTTGTAGTGTGCAAGAAATGTCAGAAACTCGCAAGAGAGAGAAGTCAGAATGTGAGCTTAGTGCAGATCGTTACCCCAGACCATCGGACGCTCACAATGGAGAAGATCGTTACTCCAGACTTTCGGGCACTCACAATGCACAACTTTATAAATGATATGGAAAGAGAAAAGCCCGCTAGGTTCACTTCTCAACAACTTCGGATTGCGACTGATAACTTCACCAATTTGTTAGGCCAAGGAGGTTTTGGTGCAGTTTATAAATGAATATTTAGCAATGGAACCCCAGTGGCAGTGAAGGTTCTACATGGAAGTTCGGATAAGAGAATCAAGGAACAATTTACGGCGGAAGTTAGTACAATCGGAAGAATACATCACATCAATCTGGTCCGTCTTTATGGTTTCTGCTTTGAGGAACACCTCAGAGCACTTGTTTATGAGTACATGGGAAATGGATCACTTGACAAGTACTTATTTCGTAGCAACACAGTGGTCTTAGGATTTGAACAACTTCATGAGATTGCTGTGGGGACAGAAAGAGGGATCGCTTACTTGCATGAAGAATGCCAACAACGAATTGTCCATTACGACATAAAGCCTGAAAATATTCTTTTGGATGCAAAGTTCTTTCCAAAAGTAGCTGATTTCGGTTTCGCCAAGCTGTGTAACAGGGACAACACTCATATAACCATGACAGGAGGGAGGGGGACTCCGGGTTATGCTGCCCCGGAAGTTTGGCAGCAGTTCCCAATAACACACAAATGTGATGTGTACAGCTTTGGAATGCTATTGTTTGAAATTATAGGCAGGAGAAGGAATCTTGATGTCAAAGTCGAAGATGGCCGAGACTGGAGGTGCGCATGGAAGAAGTTTGAACCCCGGAGAATTAGGAGAGCTGATGGTAGTTTGTGGAATAGAGGAGAAAGATAAAAGAGAGGGCAGAGAGAACAGTAAATGTAGCTATGTGGTGTGTCAAGTATAAGCAAGAGGATAGGCCTTCAATGAGTGTCGTGGTGAAAATGTTGGAAGGAGCAGTGGAGATTCCTAGACCTTCAACTAACCCTTTTCAGCACTTGATGTCGGACACTCCATACCCTGCTGCACCCGTCTATGATACTTCAAATCCAACAACTAGTACCAGCAGCGATTTTTGTTCGGTTCCTTCTCAAACTGTAAATGGATATAGAGCTGTAGATGATTTTCCTATCATGAAGAAATATGAGATTGAAATAGCGTCTAACTAGGCAGATTGTCTTCTGTTTCGCTCTCTCTCTCTCTCTCTCTCAAAATGTAATATATTTTTAACTAGGAACACAGATATAAGGGTGACGATGGTATTCATCCTGTTCTGTAGATCCCTGATAATAAATATATAGTAGTGCATGCAAAGCATCTCCTTTTTCACATCAAACTGCTCCTTCACGACTAGTTCCATACGTAGCATCAAGTTAAAAGTTAAATTAAACCTATGATTTGCGTCTAACATATACATAAGATTGCAAATTTCTATTTCTTGGCTTGTCATTGTGTAATATATTGCAGAAATATACCAATTATTTATATGATCAAATATATCAAATCAAATGTATAATCACTATCAAACTTATGAAAATTAAATTGGGAAAAAGGAATAAGAAAATCTGGCCTGTGAACCAAAGAGAGGCACGATGTCGTTGCCTTAAAGCCATAGACGCCTCCCTACGTGCAGGTTATGACGGTACCTACAACTCCAAGATACAACCCAAAGCCTCACAGGATGTCTGATCCGATATGCACGCCAACGGCAGACGGGATTACCAAATAGTGATCAATTACCCAAGAATTATGAAGTAGGAATGTAAATAGACTGATAGAGATGTGAAAATTGAGGGAGACAGAAAAGTTTTAAGTGTATATTGTTTTCTGTCTGAGGTTTTATATTTAAAGAACTCCTCATACTCTTTAAAAAAGGAATATGACTTTTCAAATAATACACAACTCTTAAATATTATAAATAAATAAATAAAATAATAATAAGTTTTGAATATTTAAAATAAAATAATATTAAAATAATTAAAATAACCAACAATCCCCCACAAGATTCAAAGCTTTATGAGGAATAAAATAGACACAATTGAAGAAATGGAAGTTTGGGCAATTTGTATACCATGCAATGGGTGTAGGTGTCTCTTGGACTTGAACCTACACTTAGTATTCATAGTTTTCATTTGAAGGAATCATAGTGAACTAAGTCTTGAACTAGATTCCTCTAATTCAAATTACAACATATGACACACATAGTATTGATAAAAAACTTAGCGCGGGTTAGCATTATTAATGGTCATGCGCTTAATCTTGATTCTCATGAGTGTTTTTAGAGAACAACTCAATTCTCACAATTGCGGCCTCACGACTACTCTCACTTAGGTGAGTCCTCCAAGAGTACATGTGACCTGTACTCTGCGGGAGATTGCCCGTCTTGGAACTCATTCAAGACAATGTCTTTCCTTAACACACATATCATCAGCACAAATGTCATAGGGATGAGCAAGGGATTTTATTTCAAATCTCCTATTTTAGAGTGTTGGAATATAAGTCACGCATTATGAATTGTTTCTACCCATTGAACCTTTTTCATGGGATCTCCAATCACAAAGGTTGGGTTTCTTCCCTAGGTGACTTCCTTATGGGTTTAAGCCCATCCCCCTCAACAAATCTAGGACTCCATTTCTAGATAGACCTTTGGTCAGTTGATCGGCAATGTTCTTTTCCGACTTCACATAGTCCAAAGAAACAACTTCTTTATTTAATAAGCTTCTTGCAGATTTGTATCTAACATTAATTTGTCTATTTAATTTCTTATTTGTATGTGTCTGTCTCACTAAATCTATCACAGCCTTGTTATCACAATGTATGGAGATGGCAGGTATAGGCTTGCTCACTAATGGGATATCAAGTAAAAAATTCTTAATCCATTTAGCCTCTATACATGCAGTATCAAAAACTATAAGTTTAGATTCCATTGTACTTCTAGAAATTATTGTTCGTTTCTTAGATCCCCAATATATAGCTGCTCCTCCCAATAAAAATACATAACCTGAAGTAGATTTCACTTCAGAGCTATTAGTGATCCAATTTGCATTATTATACCCTTCTACTACATAAGGAAATCCTTTATAGTGTATAGAATAATCCATAGTTCCTCTTAGATACTTAAATACTCGCCTTAAAGCATTCCAATGTTCTTTACTTGGATTATGAGTGTATCTACTTAGCCTTCCAACCGCATAAGCTATATCAGGTCTAGTTTATTTGCTATATACATCAAAGACCCAATCATTAGAGAATACTGGAGTTGACACACGGGGTTCACCACTATTTTTAAGTAAGCACACACTTGGTTCATACGGTGTCGATATAGGATTGCAATTGAAAAAATTGAACTTCTTAAGCATTTTCTCAATTGAACTAGCTTGGTTTATAATAAAACCTGCTTGTGTTCTTTCTACTTTCATTCCCAAAATAATATTGGCTTCTCCTAGATCTTTCATATCAAATATCTTTGATAGATAAGACTTTACATCTTTCACAATTTCCAGACTTGTTCCAAATAGTAATATATCATCAACGTAAAGACATAAAATAACACACTGTCTATTGCATTCCTTATAGTAGACACACTTTTCATGCTCATTAATTTCAAAATCATAATCTAAAATGACTTTATCAAACTTCTCATGCCATTGCTTAGGAGCTTGCTTGAGTCCATATAACGATTTAACCAACTTACACACTTTATGTTCTTGGCCTTTCACTATAAATCCTTCGGGTTGCTCCAAGTAAATTTCTTCATCTAAGTCTTCATTCAAAAATGTTGTTTTAACATCCATTTGATGAACTACTAAATTATGTATAGAAGCTAACGCTATAAGGATCCTAATTGTGGTAATCCTAGACACAGGAGAGTAAGTGTCAAAATAATAGATTCCTTTCTTTTGAGTGAATCCCTTGGCTACTTGCCTAGCTTTGTACTTGTCTATACTTCCATCGGGCTTTAGTTTCTTCCTAAATACTCACTTATAACCAATTGGTGCAGTACCGGGTGGTAAATCCGTTAACTCCCAAGTGTTTTGTAAAATAGACTCAACTTCTCTAATTATAACTTCTTTCCAAAATGGAGCATCGACGGAGATCATGGCTTCCTTATATGTTGTTGGATCACCTTCAATTAGAAACGTATAAAAATCATCACCAAAGTTCTTCTCCACTCTAGGTCTCTTACTCCTTCTAAGTTCAGCTAGAGGTTCTTCTTCATTTGAAACTTGATGGCTAATACTTGTGGAGGCTTTGTCAGTACTAGTGCATGATCTATCTACCACTTGCTTTTGCATTCTAATCTTGAAAGGAAATATGTCTTCAAAATATGTTGCATCCCTAGACTCCAATATAGTGTTATTCGAAATTTTATTTATTTCAGAGTTGATCACTAGAAATCTATTGGCACCTATTATTATGAGCATAACCTAAGAAAACAGTATCCACGGTTTTAGGTACTATCTTCTTTCTCTTAGGTTCTGGGATTGCAACTTTAGCCAAACACCCCCACACTTTCAAGACTTGGAGATTTGGTGTTCTCTTTTTCCAAATTTCATATGGAGTATTAGTGTTATCTTTAATAATTACTCTATTTAATATAAAACATGTAGTCAAAATTGCTTCCCCCCACAAATTTTCCGGTAATCCAGAACTCAAAAGCATTGCATTCACCATGTCCAATAAGGTCCTATTCTTCCGTTCTGCAACTCCATTTGATTGTGGAGAATAGGGTGCTGTTACTTCATGTATAATACCATGCTCTTTACAAAAAACACTAAGATCGGTAAGAGTGTACTCACCACCTCTATCAGACCTAAGTCTCTTTATCCTTTCCTCTAATTGATTTTCCACTTCTGTCTTGTAAATCTTGAATTTACCAAAGGCTTCATCCTTGGTCTTTATCAAATAAATATAACAATACTTCGAACAATCATCTATAAATGTGACAAAATACTTATTACCAGCTCTAGTAGGTAGTCTATTTGAGTCATAAACATCATTATGTAAAAGCTCTAAAATTTGGGTATTTCTTTCGATGGACTTAAAAGGTTTCTTGGGTTGTTTTGCTTGTACACAAAACTTATGCTTGAGATTCATGTTTGACTTTGGGACTAGATCCAAATCCATCATTTTCTTAATTTTGAACAAGTTTACATGTCCCAAACGTCCATGCCAAACATTACTAGATTCAACATTACGAACTTTTGGAATATTATGGCACTTGGAAGAAACACTTAACTTAAATAATACTTCACTGATAAAACCTTTTCCAATAAATACATTATTCTTGGTTATTACAACCTTATTTGATTCCATTACAACTTTGTAGCCTTGCTTTACTAAGCATGATCCACTAATTAAATTTCTTCTAATATCAGGTACATGTCGCACGTCCTTCAAAGTTAAGACCTTTCCAGATGTCATCTTTAGTTCAATGTCTCCAATTCCAAGCACTTGCGACATTGAGTCATTTCATAGAGTTATATGTCCTCCACCTGATTTTTTATAGGTTTTAAAAAATTCACGATCAAAACAGACATGTATGTTAGCTCCAGAATCTACCCACCAATCCTGATTTTCATAAGTAAAATTGACAAAGGAATTGTTCGCGTCAAGAATTTCCGTCGGGGATGTTTCCTGGCCGACGAGCACACAGCTCCCCTGGAGGTTGGCGCCGGTTGAGGGCTGCTGTCGGGCTTCTGCTTCGCTGTCGGGCGTTGTCGGGCAAGTCTCGTCGGGCAAATCTCGTCGGGCAAGACTCTTCGGGCAAGGCTGAAAGAGAATGACAACGTTAACTTTGAGAGGTGCCTTTGTAGGGCCTTAGGTGTAGGCCTTGAGGCTCACTATCAAGGTTAACATTTAGGTGCTCAGGCGTGCCACTGCCATCTTTAGCATGGCAGATGTAAAATGGTTGTCATGCTTTAGTTGTATATATGTATGTATCCAAGAAACCGTGTTAGTTATAACAGGTGCCTTTGTGGGGCCTTAGGTGTAGGCCTTGAGGCTTCCCATAAATAACTAAACCAGTGCTCGAACGCATCATATTTGTTCTCGTGATTGTAGGAGTTTTCTAACTATTATACTTCTGATTACCCGAATCCAAGAAGTAGAATGAACCCAAATAGGTGCCTTTGTGGGGCCTTAGGTGTAGGCCTTGAGGCTTCCCATCAGAGTTCATTCTTATACTTAGACTCATTAGATCGCTGAACGGAATGAATCCAAATGGATACCTTTGTGGGGCCTTAGGTGTAGGCCTTGAGGCTTTCCATTAGAATCCATTCCATGCTCAAGCGTTCTATGGTAATCATGATATAATAGAAAGAAAACTAGAAGGTAGGTTGATTACTTGCGCCCCAAGTAACTTCGGACTTCTCGTTTATCAAGGACTGTCGTGGATGGGTTAAGTCCACATAAGGTTCTTTTTTTATGCCTTGAGGCCAATGACTTTTAACTGATCAGATTTACATGCCTGAGGGCTTAGGACTTGGATCTGGTTTGAACACTGACGATATATTCAAATCGGATTCAAGTACTGAGAAAGCCTCTTAATAATCATGTTGCTAGAAATAACTTGCATATAACTGGAAGTATACAACATATTGAAAAGACAAAACCAAAGCAAAGAAGGTCGGGCAAGGTTAAACCTTATCGGGTAAGGTTGCTCGTCTTGCAGGTTCCTATCTTTGTAGTTTTGTCAAAGGTCTGAAAGCTTAGAGGGGTAGAGAGAGATTACAAAAGATGAATCGATACTACAGCAAGGTTGAACAAGGTAGCAGAGCTATTACAAAAGGTTGAAGAGAGGGTTATCCCGAGAGGGATGAAGGTTTGTCCCGAAAGGGATGAAGGCTGACTACAGCTTTGTTTTGAAGGCAAATCTGACTTTGAGCAGAGTTTGTGCTTGCATTTGTTTGTTTGATTGAGTGTCTTTAATCCTGGATTTTCTTTCTTCTTATATAGACAACTCGGCTTGGCCTTTGGTAGCAGCAGCTTTGCCCGAATGCGGTTTGAGGGTGATGACTCATCAGCTATTTTACATGTAATGCCACCATAAAGTGCTTTATGGGCTGTGTAGCTGACCAGTCTACACCACTTGGCCTTTGGGTAGGTAAGCAAGTGGTCTTCATGAGCTGCACCAAGTTAGAAAATGCCTTTCCCTGCCTTCTGGGCTTCGACTGGGCTTCGGCTATCTCCCTTTCGGGCCTCCTTTTGGGCCAACTCATTTCTTGAGCCCAAAGTTCAAGTTTTGATCCAAACAGGAATCATACTTAAAATGTGTTTGAGAAGATTGTTGCTCCATCAGCATATTCACTTGGGCTTTTGGACCATTATGATTTGATTTATACTTGTTCTCCTCAGTCTTCTTGTAGAAGCAATCCTTAGCCTTATGATTGGTTCTTCCGCAAACGAAGCAAACCCCCTTCTCTCTCCCTTGATCCTTAGTCTTGTGAAAGTTCTTATTTTGGTTGGGTGATTTGAATTTAAAATTTGTTCTTCTAGGTTTGAAATTCCTCTTATTATTTATGGTGAACTTGATTTTGTTTTTTCCATATTTGTTGGTGTCATTCTCAACTAAGTTCATAGTTGCTTGTCTTTCGGTTTCCTTCTTTTGGCTTGACCTATGCTTCTCTTCGATCCTAATTGAATTTATGAATTGAACCGAAGTAAATTCTCCTTGTTTATGCCTTAAGGTTCTAGCAAAGTCATTCCAAGATTGAGGTAATTTATCAATAAGGCAGGAGACTTTAAAGTCCTCACTGAACTTCGTTCCTTTCTTTTCAATACCTCTTAATAGCTGTTGATACTCATGTATTTGTTCCCCCACAGACTTATTATTAACCATCTTATAATCATTAAAGTTTGAGATCGTAAACCTATCCATCCCAGCATCTACAATTCCATATTCCGCTTCTAAAGTTTCCCAAAGTTCTTTGGCGGTGGATGTAGTAGCATGATACACATCATAGAGGTGATCAGATAGGGCACTTAAGATTCTATTGTGATAATGGTATTCTATGAGTTAAGGGGTTAGTTTAGAAGATGACTCTTTAGAAGAGGAATCTTTGTTTGATTGAGTTTCTTCAAGTGCGGATACAAGTCCTAAGACAGTCAACCAATATTTCACTTGTTTTTGCCACCTACGAAAATTATGGTCACTAAATTTTTCAGGCTTAACACTATTGGCTTCTTCTAGACTTGCCATTTGTTATGTAATATTGATTAGTAATAAGTGAGAGAGAAATACGATTGCTACAACACTATAGAAATTAAAACAAATTTGTCACTCAAAGGTTTCAACACATATAGTATAAACTATTGTATAATATCCTTACATCAATTAATAGTAATAACTACAAACAGATTTGACAAAAGCACCTTAGAGCAAATAATATATGAATATTCAATTACAAATCAAATATAATAAACAGATTTAATTACCACAGGGCAAGTAATAGATCAATATGTAATTACGAATCAAATATAACTAACAGATTTGATTACCACTGAGCAAGTTCTTATCGATATGCAATTTTAGTCAACTTGCGTATTTCCAAGAGTTTACAGTTAAAGCAATTGTATTTTAAATTGATAACAACTTAATATTTAAGATTGAATGGCAATTAAAAATATTTAAGATTGAATGGCAATTAAAAATATTTAAGATTTAATGGCAATTAAACTATACAAGATGTGCAGAGAATCAAATTATTAACAACAATGTTCAAGTCAAAGACGCAATCATATATCGCAGAGAATCAATTATCTTGGCAACTATAGTGCAGAAATTTAAAAGTGGGTTTTACGATTTGCAGATAATCAAACATGCAATGAAAGTTATTAACGACAGGAGTGAAAGATTTTAACTGCTATTTAGATGCAATCAACGAAGGGTATTAACGGCATCAAAATTACAATTCTACTGTAAAAACCAGTGTTCTAAAGGCGGCCGCCTAGGCGCTACACGGTGGCTAGCCGTTCCGATTAGCCCATAATTGGGAGAAAAATCGGCAAGAGGATTAGGCGGGCGCGGAGGTAGCCTAGGCGGTGCTTGGGCGGCCTAGGCGGGCGACTCGATGGCCTAAACGGTCTGGCCGTTTTAGAGTTTTGTCGTTGCAGAGCTACGTTCTTGCTCTGGTTCTGCCTTCTGCGTTTCAAAGTTTCGAATTCCAGACGGAAGGAAGAAGAAGATTTAAGTGAGTCTCTCTCTTACCATTCCCCCAACGTGACAGACAGACGTGACCACTCCGTCCACTCAACTCCACTTTTCGTTTTATTTTTTTAAATTAAATTCTAATCAATTCCAGGGACCGATCACATACATTGAATATTGGCACGTCCCTTTTTGGTGCACTGCGCCCCACTTCCCTTTTTACAGATTACACCTTTACTTCTTTTTTTTTAAGTTCATTATATAATAAATAATCTTTAAAAAATATTTATTAAGTAATACATACTTATTATCATATAAATTTTCATCTTATACCATCTAATTCATTAAAAACAAATTCTTATTTATTGGAGAGACATTGTTAGATACTTTTTTTGTATTTTATAATTCTTTTATTATTTTATTTATGGATTTCATACAAGTATAATTTTTTGTAAGTGTCAATATGCACTTATTTACAAGATATACAAGAAATTTACCTAAATCCGCCTAGGCCGCCTAGGCGCTAGCTCACCGCCCGACTAGCGCCTAACGTTTTTTAGAACCTTGGTAAAAATAGATTGTAAAATTTGCAATTATATTATCACACTTTTATGGCTTTAGATTGTGTAATATATTGCAGAAATATACCAATTATTTATATGATCAAATATATCAAATCAAATGTATAATCACTATCAAACTTATGAAAATTAAATTGGGAAAAAGGAATAAGAAAATCTGGCCTGTGAACCAAAGAGAGGACCGATGTTGCTGCCTTAAAGCCGTAGACGCCTCCCTATGTGCAGGTTATGGCGTTGCCTACAACTCCAAGATACAATCCAAAACCTCACAGGATGTCTGATCCGATATGCACGCCAACGGCAGACGGGATTACCAAGTAGTGATCAATTCCCCAAGAATTATGAAGTAGGAATGTAAATAGATTGACAAAGATATGAGAATTGAGAGAGACAGAAAAGTTTTAAGCGTATATTGTTTTCTGTCTGAAGTTTTATATTAAAGAACTCCTCATACCCTTTTAAAAAAGGAATATGACTTTTCAAATAAAACACAACTCTTAAATATTATAAATAAAAAAAATAATAATAAGTTTTGAATCTTTAAAATAAAATATTATTAAAATAATTAAAATAACCAACAGTCATATCATACAGCCACTTCACTATTTGGCAAGTCTGTTAGATTAAACTATCACAATCATAAACATACAAGTTCTGAACTTTTGGATCAAAATAACTACTACTTTTGCTTCGAATAGGTAATCAACATTGCTATCGTACTGGTCGTGGCACCTGATGAAAGATGAATGAAAGATTTCATCTTTGAAGTCATGATACGGTGCATAATGATGTTATCCAAGCTACATTTTGAAGAAAAAGATTGGCTAAGTTTAGATGAGCAGCTTCACAGAATGCAGATACAGATACCTCTCCTTCTTCATCAGCATCTTCCTGGTTGATATATGAATACTTCTAAGAAAACATTAGATTGTTTACCAAAATAATCACTGTCGAAATATTCAAGGAATTATTGTCCATGTATTTTCAGGTAATCTGGCAACTACGAACTCCTTAAAATGAATGAAGTTTTGTCTCTTTAAGTCAACTCATCACACTGATTTGAACTTGTTATTAGTAGGCCTTGGAATTGAATAGCATAGCTGGATGGATTTCAAAACCGATTAAAACTTAGCGATATACTCTTAATTTTTTTGAGCTCGTCAACCCACACTTATTTTTCTTGATACATCATCATTTGAGTGGTATCCTAATTATGCCTTTTCTTATTTTCAACTTCTGTCCTTAGTTGTTAAACTTTATTCTTAAAGGCCAAATCAACAGCTACAAATTGCTACAAAAAACAGCTAGATATTTTTCCTTAATTTGTCCCCATTTCTTGTTTTTCATTGGGTCGATCAGCAAAAGGAGACCAAACAGTGACCAACCAAATAAACCATACACACAGGATCCTGTTAGAAATAAAAAACCTAATACACGAAGAATGGAGTCCATTGTTTTGAAAACCAGTACCTCCACCATAACTATAAATTGATCCAAAAGTGAGGCTGTATTAGTATCTTACATTGTGTTTCAAGGGTTAGCTTCCATTAGAGATATGTTATGTATGTGGCAAATAGCTGTAGAGTCACAGAATGAAGATGAATATGATGCTCATGCAGACCTGATCAATAGGGGTGGGTTCAAAAAACCGAAAATCAAACCGGACCGAGGCCGAAAAAACCGAACCGAACCGAATCTGGTCAGTTTTTTTGAGGTTCGGAAACCGAACCGAACCGATAAATATATTTAATTATTTTTTTCAATATTATAAATAGTTTAGTCATACAATCATAACAAAACAAAACTTGTTGCCAAGTTGGTTTCAGGGCAAATTTTCAAGTTGCAGCGTAAGGGTTCGAACCCTCATGCCTCCAACATTTCAGAAAAGTTTTTAATTTTTTTGAGAAATCAACAAAACCCTCTAAGTTAACCCTAGCCACTAGCAGTAGCAGCCACACCTTTTATTCATTCCCCTCTTCTCTCTCTCGTTCCCTTCCCTGCCTCCAGTGTAACCCTAACCCAATAACCTTCTCGCGCAGCGACCCTTCTCACTCTCAATCTCTCACACCTCGCCCTCGCCGTGAGCTTCTTCTTGCCGTTTCGAGCCCCAAAAATCAAACGCCGCGGCAAACAGGCGCTGAAAAATGGATGGGGGGAGTTCCGGCGCTGCTTCCGATGGAGTCCCCGCCAGATGGGTTTCTCTCTTCTGCATTGCCAGCTTCTTCCTCGGTGTTCTTGTTGTCAACAGGTTCTCTCTCTCTCTCTCTCTCTAAGATCTTGTGCTGAGGTGGTTCTCACAGCTTCTAGATTTGCTTCTCAGTCTAATGGGGATTGTAAATTTTCATTCTTTTAATGTTGTTTGCTGCAAATGAGCTTTCTTTTTTTCGACCATTTTGCTGCTTTTTGCAAATGATGCTCTGGTTTTTGGATTCAAGTTCTATTGGCACCATTATTTGAAATTTAGGATGTTTGCTATCTATTTGGTAATTTTGAATTGTACTTACGTTTCCAATTGGACTAATGGATGCTAAATCTTGGTCGTAATTTAAAGTTACATGAATTGGCGTAAATTGCAAAGTAAGACACGATTAGGTATGGAAATGGGGACCAATGAAAGTTTCAGCAACACCAATGAGTATATAAGAGTCTTTATTTGCAAGAAACTATCTCAAGCAGTCAAACCCAACATGTAATGTCGTTGTAACCCTTCATTAACATAGCATAAGCCTAGAGTTGATTGGAAATGATGAAGCCACACATTTTTCTGGTATGATAACAAGCTATTATCCCTCTGTAAATTATCTCATGTATGCAGGATGGCGCAGCTGTAACTGGTCTTGGTACTCCACGAGAACTTGGATCAAGAGACCTTTCCAACTTTCTGTCGTCTTTGAGTCACACCTCAGTACAACATAAACCTGATGTTTATGCCCAAACAAATATCTATGACGAGCATCAGCGGTCACAATGGGCATGGTGTGTGTGTGTTGTGTTGAATAACCGAAAAAGGATGACTCTGAAGTGACTTTGAATGTAAACTTTCATATTTTCATTTTTTTTAAAAATTTTTGGAGGAAGAAAAAAAAAAAAAAAAAACCGAAAAAAAACCGAAACCGAACCGAAATTTCGGTTCGGTTTCGGTTTTGGGAAAAAACCGAACCGTTGAGAACCGAACCCAGCCCTACTGATCAAGGTTCTCAAAAATCAATATCGAATTTGATGATTTACCTGAGGTATGTATGCCAAAAAAACCCATTACACCCTCTAACAAGAGTACTAGTTATCCTTGTTAAGATCTGAGTTAACTTGTATATACAGGAATTGGATTTTGAAAGGGAGCTAAAAACAGAGAGAGGAGAGACAAGAATATTCACAACTGTATTCTCTACTAAAACTGCAGAGAGCAACCTTTCATTGATATTCATTCCTTTCTCTTACATCAGACATCATTACCGTTCAAATACATGAGCCAATGTGATCATGACACATGGCAGTACAAAGCATATGAGCCATTGAAAATGAGTCCTGATCTAAGACCATAAACTTGGCATATGAGCACAAGTTATCACAACATAAAACAGCTACACAATAGAACAAAGATAAAGTAAATAAGTAAATCATTTATTAACATGAAATTAGTAAGTAATTTACTTTTCAACACTCCATTCTAAATTGCTAACTGATTCCACACCCAGCAAACTTCTCAAGTTGTTGAATCTGTCTTTGGGAAGAGCCTTGGTAAAGATGTCTGCAATCTGTTCTTCACTTTTGCTGTAAATCAGATCAATGACACCTTCTTGAATTGCATCTTGAATAAAATGAAACTTCCTTCCAATATGCTTGGTTCTTTGATGAAACACAGGATTCTTAGACATAGCTATAGCTGAAGTGTTGTCACAGAATAGTGATGTTGCTGCAGCTTGCTCTTCTCCAAAGTCCTTGAGCACAAACCTAAGCCAAATGGCTTGAGATGTTGCTTCAGCTGCACTAACATACTCTGCTTCTGCAGTTGAAAGTGCTACACTGTGTTGCTTAATTGAAGCCCATGAGAATGCCCCACTTCCAAATGAAAAAGCATACCCTGAGGTGCTTTTCATATCCTCCTCAGATCCACTCCAGTCACTATCGCAATAGCCAATCAGCAAGGCAGATTTTCCATTCAAATATTCAATTCCAAAGTCAATTGTTCCTTGGATGTACCTTAGGACTCTTTTAGCAACTCCATAATGTTTCTTGGTAGGCTTGTGCATAAATCGTGCAAGCACACTAGCAGAGAACATAATATATGGTCTAGTTGCTGTTAAATACAGAAGACTTCCAACAATTTTTCTATACTCACACTCATCTGCAGGTTCACTTCCATCTTCTCTTCTCAGTTTATCAGTTGCAACCAATGGAGTGCTCACTGGTTTGCAATCTTTGAGCCCAAATTTATCCAAAAGAGTTAGAGCATATTTTTTTTTATGTATAAATATACTCCCTTCAGTTTGAGTTACCCCCATTCCAAGAAAGTGATGAAGTAAACCCAAATCTGACATCTCATATTTGCACATCATTTCAACTTTGAATTCTTCCATCATTTCTGCATTGCTCTCTGTGTACACAATGTCATCAACATAGATTGACACAATCAAGGTACCAACACCTTCCTTGCTTCTCACATATAGAGTTGCTTCACTTGAGCTTCTATGAAATCCATAGTGAATTAAATATGTGTCAATTTCACTATACCAGGCCCTTGGTGCCTGTTTTAGACCATAGAGGGCTTTTCTCAGCCTATACACCTTGTCTTCAGCCCCTTTAATCACAAAACCATCAGGTTGATCAACATATACCTCATCCTCAAGAACACCATTCAGAAAGGCTGATTTAACATCCAATTGCCGCAGTTTCCAACCTTTCTGTGCAACTAGTGCAATGAGTGTCCTAATAGTATCTAACCTTGCCACTAGAGAAAAGGTTTCATTAAAATCAATCCCAGGTTTTTGTGTGTAACCTTTGGCTACAAGCCTTGCTTTGTGTTTTTGAATAGAGCCATCAAGATTCAGCTTTGTTTTATATACCCACTTCACACCCACAACAGGTTTGCTACTGGGTCTGTCAACTAATTCCCAAGTGGAATTCTTTTCAATCATCAATATTTCTTCTGTCATAGCCTTTTTCCAAGCATCATCTTTGACTGCCTCACTGAAATCTTCAGGTTCAATGATGCTCATGTTGCATTGAGCATATACATCACTCAAACTCTTCCATTTCTGTGGGGTATGATCATAAACTTCAGAGATTGGAACTAGAGAACCAAGTGAAACAGGTTCTTGAGATGCTTGCAGATCTCTAGTTGATTGTGATCTCAGATGAGATTGCATTGATTGAGGTGAATCACTTGAATCTGGATCAAATTCAGATATCCTTGAGCTTCCTTCATCATTCCAAAGACTAGGAACTTGAATTGATTCATTAGTTTCCCAGTTCCATATTGCTTTCTCATCAAAGATTACACTTCTTGATAGTTCAACCTTTTGAGTTCTCAAGTTGAAAACTCTATATCCTTTTTCACAATTTCCATATCCAACAAATACTCCATTCTCACCAGTTTCCTCCAGTTTGTGTCTTTTCTGTGAAAGAATGTGAATATAACACAAGGAACCAAATATCTTCAAATATTTGACACCTGGCTTCCTTCCACTAAATGCCTCAAATGGAGTTATTTTGTTCAAAGCACTTGTTGGACATCGATTTTGCAAATACACAGTTGTGTTGACAGCTTCAGCCTAAAACTTCAAGGGAATCTTCTTTTCAATCATCATAGTTCTTGCCATTTTAATTACTGTTCTGTTCTTTCTCTCTGCAACATCGTTTTGTTGCGGGGAGTAAGCAACAATCAATTGCCCTTCTAATTCCATATCTTCATAGAACCTTGAAAACTCTAGAGATGTATATTCTCCACCCCTATCACTTATGAGTTTCTTAATTTGATAGCCACTCTGTAGCTCAACCATGGATTTAAACCTTTTGAAAATGTTGAAGACTTGAGACTTGTGCTGCAAGAAAAACACCCAACACATCCTAGTGTGGTCATCAATAAATGTGAGAAAGAATCAGTTGCCTCCTAGAGTAGTTATCTGCATTGGGCCACATATATCATAGTGAATAAGTTTTAGAGGTTGTGATGCCCTCCAAACTTTTCCCTTGTCAAATGGTTCCCTGTGACCCTTCCTTGTAGCACATCCAGAGCAAACATGCTCAGAGACTTGTAGTCTAGGTAAACTCTGCACCATTTCCTTCTCTTGCAGAAGCATCAAACTAATGTAGTTTAGATGTCCATATCTTCTATGCCACAACCAAGCTGATTCTTCAACAGTTGCTCTATTAGCCATGTGAGGATTAACATATTCCAAACTTAATGGAAAGCATCTGTTTCCTTTCATTGGAACACTTGCAATCAGATCTTCCAATATCAACCATGTAATCACCAAACACAAGCCAATATACATGTTCTACCATCTGCCTTACACTCAATAAGTTTTCATCCAATCCAGGTACTATCAAAACTTCTTTAATATACCTAGTCACACCTTTCATCTCTATTACCAATGTGCCTTTGCCTATTGACTGCACTAAATCTCCAGTGCCCATTTTAACTCTACACTTCACATTCTTATCAACATCAATAAGCAAGGATTCATGGGAGGTCATACGATTGCTACATGCACTATCTACATACCATATATTCATACTTCTTCCAATAGTAGCAGAATGGCAGGCATAAAACATAGTTGCAGATTCTGTTACTTGATTCGCAAAGTTTACAAGTTTCCCAGTCTTGTTTGGTTGATCACAGTCCTTGATGAAATGACTAAAACGATTGCATCCATGACATTTCGGCTTCCCTTTAAACCAGCACTCACTATAGTGCAGTTTATCACAATGCTTGCATTTTCCCTTAGACTGATCAGATTTTCCTCCTTGATCATATTTGCCACCTCGATTAGCAAGATTATGAGGTTTAGGATCCCATTTCTTTCCTTTTGATTTCCAATCCTTCATTGGTTTAGAATTACCAAACGAGAGATTTGGTTGAGTTCCTTTTGAGTTCAGATTTAGAGTACTGAAAGCTCTTTCAATGGTACTCTCAGCATACCTATCAAGGCGTTGTACAAACCCTCTTAATGCTGCAATCACTTCTTGTACCTCAATAGTTTCAATATCCTTAGTTTGTTCAATTACATAACAAACAGGATCAAACTCCTTAGTTAAGCTTATGAGCAATTTCTGGACTAATCGCTCTCTGGGTAAATATTCCCCATAACCCTTCATCTGATTCACCAACTCAAGAAGACGAGTGAGATCCATAGATAAGGTTTCATCATCCCTCATCCTTGTGTACTCGAAATCACGGCGTAGACCCTGCAACTTGATAGATTTCACTTGCTTATCGCCATGAAATTCTTGATGTAGGATATCCCAAGCACCCTTTGAGGTTTCTTCGTTTGAGATTCTAGGAAATATATCATCCGAGACAGCTCCTTGGATTATACCCAGTGCCTTAGCATCCTTAATTAGCTTATCGCTCAGAGAAACTCTTTCCGACTCTGATGAGCCTTCATCTCCAATCTTCTTATCCTTCGATTTTGAAATTTCAAACCCTTTTTCCACTAAATCCCAGATTCCATGTGATTTGAAAATAGTTCTCATTCGGATCTTCCAAAATTCATAGTTGTCACCATTGAATATTGGAGCCCGAAGATCACTACCACTAGATCCAGCCATTTGAGACTTGAATCGACAAACCGAGTCGGAAATTTCACGTTGGATTTCCGAGCACAGTGCTCATAGATCTGACACCCCGATTCCAGATAGAACCTGAGCTCTAGATACCATGTTAAGATCTGAGTTAACTTGTATATACAGGAATTGGATTTTGAAAGGGAGCTGAAAAATAGAGAGAGGAGAGACAAGAATATTCACAACTGTATTCTCTACTAAAACTGCAGAGAGCAACCTTTCATTGATATTCATTCCTTTCTCTTACATCAGACATCATCACCGTTCAAATACATGAGCCAATGTGATCATGACACATGGCAGTACAAAGCATATGAGCCATTGAAAATGAGTCCTGATCTAAGACCATACACTTGGCATATGAGCACAAGTTATCACAACATAAAACAGCTACACTATAGAACAAAGATAAAGTAAATAAGTAAATCATTTACTAACATGAAATTAGTAAGTAATTTACTTTTCAACAATCCTTATTTTTCTTTTACTATTAACACCAAGAATTGAAGGTGGTTGCCAGAACTTCGGTAGGTTATGTTCAACATAAGAGCCAGAATGAGAGTTCAATCTTAATCCTAGTTTGCGTTTTTGTTTTCGAACAAAGGGAAGGCAGATGGTTATGAAAGCCTAGTTTGTTTAGTTAAGAACCAACAAAATTGAAAGCCGTGATCCCACAAGAGGCTACTGCAGCTGCTGCTAGAGCAATTTCAGAGGCAGAAGTGGCCATAGCCAAAGCTGAAGAAGCAGCACAAGCTTTTGATAAAACAAAATAAGGGTTACGTGCAACAAATGGAGAATGGTGCCCGGCCCCTAAAATATATTGGACAGTGTACAGAGTCTTCTGCCCACTTAACGGCAGGATGATGTAAATTCCTAAAAAGCGTAGACTTAAGTCTTGTGTAAATTTATCAGGATAACATATCGAATTTTGTAACCACACAAGGATCAAATTTGTAACATAGTCTGTGATTGCTAAAATGCTGAAACTCAGAAGAATCCTCATTATATCCTTTTGCTAGTGAATCAAAGTACTTCAACGACAGTTCCTCATTTGACTCTAAATGCTTAATCATATTTGCCTAGTTTTCTTCTACTTGTCCCAGCAGGAGAATGGTGCCCGGCCCCTAAAATATATTCCTTTCTTTTGAAGAGAAAAACATTATCTTATTTTTTTTTGTTGGAAAACAATAGAGCTTAATTGCTATATTAATGATATAGATAATTCATAAATAATTATTTAATATATCGGTATTATTTAATTTGAACGTTAAACTGTAATGCAATATCGTCCAACTATAATATACAACCTTATAGTGTAATATTCTAATATTTACACCATCAAAGGCAACTTAGGTAAAGTAATACCAACGTCATTTAGTTTAATTGTGTAAATTTGGACAACTATGGTGTAACCTTACCTTAGTCCTTGTATGTTGACATGATGTTGTAACATGATTATGATATTGTGCAAGGTCATAACGTTCCCTACTAAAAAAATCCTTTCGTCATTGCTACATATTATAATAAACTTTAATTTCGTAATTCAATCATGTTGAAGTACCAAAACCTACATTGAAACGTAATAGAACGTCTACAATGTAACTACCAACCATGTTATAGTAATAAAGGAAAACTAATGAAAAAAGTTTGAAAATTTTGAGTTTTAATGATAAGGACAAAATAAAGGGTAAAATGAATAGTATAAGGATTGACTTTTTAGTGTAAAAATATGATTTTTCGTAGAGTGAACAGTACCATGAGCTTTTCGTTCAAGTTCCCTAGTATAATCACGTTATTTTTTTGTTCTTAACTTGAATTTTATCATAACAATATAATTTTGAAGTGTAATTTAAACCATCATAGTGTATCTTAAATGGTACTGATACTTTATTTTTTTAATAATGATGCAGTGCATGGGGAACTAATATATTTACTGCTTTAGTGACTTTTCATCTCTAATAAACTTTGTCACCTTCTCTTTTAATTGAGTTTCCTAGTAATTATCCTACTATTAAATATTTACTCTACCAATGCTTTGTAATCTCCTTATTTAGTACTGGTTTGGTACTGAGGTGCTTTTATAAAAAGTGGGTATAAAAAAAAAACTGAGCTCAAAAAAGTGTTTGGTAAACACTTAAAAATAGCTTATTTCACAGTTTTGGGTAAAAAAAAAGCTGAAAACGTGAAGCAGCAAAAATAAGCTTATTTTCACAGCATAGCAGAATCAGTTTTTTTTTTTTTTTTTCAAAGCACAACAATACCAAACCAGCCCTTAAAGTCTCCAAATGTATCTTTAAGAAAGAGAATTAGTGAATTCAAGTTAATCTAAGAAGAGAGTGATTTTCTCCTTCAGTGTTAGGCTTGGTCATGTCGAGTGAATCACAATTAGCAACCTAAGTGCTTTCGTTGCCCCTGGTTGAGTGATTCTCAATTCTATCCCCGTAAAGACTTGAGGGAATCTGTCCCTCCCTGGTTGAGCAATTCCCAGGTTATCATCCCTTGTCTCCCGAGACTTCTTGGTTTTTTTTTCTACGTCAAATAAGGTATCGTAGAAACTCCCTTCAATACTATATGTCCCTATATTTTATGCTAGTTTAAAAGCATTCTTGCCACTTAGTACTAGGCCTAGTGGTATTCCTAGGGCTGGTTCGGTATGGGATACTGAACCGAAAACCATGTCCTGATTCCTAAACCGAAGTTTTTGGGAATCCCAATTTCAAGACCGATCCCAAACCAAAATTTCAAGAATCCCAAATTTCTGAAATCCCGAAATAGTTTCTGAATTTCGGGACAAATCGGGAATCCTGAAATAGTTTTAAATAATATATGCAGAACAATGGCCTTGAAGTACTTGAGGAAATACCTGACAGAAAACAGTAGAAGTTGGGATGATTCGTTCATGCTAGTAGATTGTAGCAAAATAATTGCTGAAAAGCCAACTTATCCAATGAATTTCCTCATCAAAATGGTACTTAAATCACTTGTCTATTCTAACATATTAAGGCCATGGATCGACATTGTAATCAAAGAAGCAGCAGAAAAGGAAAAAACAGATGGAAATCCATTGCCTCATTCAAACAATATGAACTACTTATAAAGGACAAATTCTGATGCTGAGTTGTTAAAAATAGCAAGAATGATCTACGAAATCCAACCTGATTGACAGCGGGTACAATATTTGCAAATTTAAGCAATTGTTTGATTCGCGAAACACTAAAATTGCTGACCCCATTAGCTCTCACCAGACCCATCTTTTTTTTTTCTTTTTCTTTTTCGACTCAAATAGATGGAATTAAGATCCAAAGTAAACGTCTTCAATCACTTGCATATCTAAACAAAATTTTAGAGATCCAGAACCATATCCAACTACAAACATATTCTTAAAAACACAGCTTTGGTCCCAAAATTATAAAGATGAAGTCTTGATACAGGCAAAGCTCCAAACAAAAATCCCTTAGTCGAAAAGGCTGAAACCCATATCGTCATATGATTCTTCATTTTCTTCCACCTTCTCCTTCTTCTTCTGCTCAGTAGCGACAGGAGCAGCAGCCCCACCACCACCGCCGGCTGCGGGTGCATAATAAGCAACTGCACCACCACCAGATGGAACAGATGCCAACTTTTCCCTTCCAGATGCAACCAGACCCATCTCAACCAGACCTTCCATAGCTTTCCTTGCTTTCTTCAACCGATTCAAGAATTGCCTATTTTGGGACTCTTACCCAGTGAAAATCAGAAACCCTTACCTGGATTTTGGGACTTGATTTGTGTCGGATTCGCATCTTCCTGCGTCTGTGTGTGTGGCCGGATGAGCGCCGTTGAAGTGGACGGAAGAGCCGCGTTCGAACTGGATGGGCTCGACGGTGTGAAATTACTAACTTGGCGCCACATGTCGTTATATGATTGTATTTGTGAGACACATGTGGTGCCACATCATCACACTAACTGTCACAGCCCGTCCCGAATTATTTATTTTCGACTGTGTGAAATTACTTATTTACCCTTGGACGTTTGGTGTGGTTATGTGGTTATTTGGATCAATTCAAAGATTTTCCTAATTTTTGGAACACTTAGGACTTAAAGTGTTTGTTTTGTGTATTGGAATACCAAGTAGGACCACCACACACCCAACCTTTTCCTCGTGCACTCTCTCTCCCCTCCTTTTCGATTTTTTTGCAACGTCTGTACAAGTGTACGGACAAATCTCAAACCTTCTCTTTCAGACGCGGATCGACGTCAAGAAGGTAAGATTCGAACTCCTTATAAGCTATTGAGTTCGTATATGCTATTCTTAGAACTTGAAAGCTTCAAAAATCCCGAGAACTCTAACCCCAGATTTCATGCACTATTCGTGCACTAATTATTGTGAGGTTTTTAGGAGTTTTTAAGGACATAGGGAGCTTTGACTCATTCTCAAGAAGCTCGGAGAAGAAAAACCAAGCGATTTGGATGTCGGGAAATCTAGTTCGACGAGTTTTAAGTTTTCGTCGGATTATCGAGATTTCTCTGGCTAGTTTTCGTGGATTTCAAGCCTTGAAATTTGTAAGGATGTGTTCTTCTAGTTATAAGCTTTAAATTGAGACCAATTTCATGAGTTTTGGGTAAGAAATGACTGAGATACAAGGATTTTTAGATTTTCCAGTTTCCAACGACGGCGACGGTTGCCGGAGTTCGAAGGTAGAAGACAGAGAATATTCCGTCAAAGTTTGACAGAATATTCTGACGCTGTCAGGTCGAATTAATGGTTTCTGTTACTTTTAACAGAATATTCCTAACGGGTTTAGGGGATTCCGTTAGGGTTCCCTGCGCGTGGCCGCGCGTAGGGCCGTGCCCTTGTTGGCACGTGACGACTCCAAAAATTATTTTAAAATTTTAGGCGTGTTCATGGAGTTGTGTAGGTCACGATGGTATATTTATATACCTCAATTGAGCAATTTATATTTAGCATATGAATTAGTATATGATGTATAATATGAATTGGTGCTGTGGACACTCAGGTAAGTACCAGGTGAGTTATGATTTATTATATGAGATATTTATAATATGAGATGTGATTGAAATCTCATAAACCTACACCCCGGGTGATTGTGATTTAGTTAGAGATATGGTACAGGCCTGTTTATAATGTTACCTCTTGCACCCTATGCTCACATTGGATCTAATTTAGGTGCACAATCTTGTCGTACAGACCATGAGTGTGTAGCATTAAGCATAACTATATTACACCCAGTCTTGTTGTACAGACCCTTTCAGTGGTTCTGACTCGTGTGCAGTGTAATGCCATATAGGTCACTTGTAGTGACTCCGGCTAGATTGATTAATGAGCTATGAATTCAATCGTACAAACTTCTGCAGGGGTTCTGGCTAATATGTTATCTTCCATGAATTTATTTTCACCTGAGTTACTTATTCTGTTTTATATTTTTGGCATGGCATACTTATGACTATGGATATGTGAAGCATGATTTGATATATATATATATATATATATTTATATTCCATTTCTGGGAAAATTATGTATGTTTTACGGCGAGGGGTTAGAGCATTTGATAAATGAAATGATTTTGAAAAGCTTTATTTTTGCCCACTCACACTTTCTGTTTTGCACCCCTCCAGGTTTTAGGTAGACTTGCTATTGGTGGCATTTGTTGATCTTGGCGGTTTTGACAAAGTATAATATTCGTAGTACTTCTTCCTACTGGACTGCACATTGACTTGTATGCTCTGATTAGGTGTATTTACACTTGTATCTCATTCCTAGCAGTTTCTGCTTATTAGTGTACATTAATTAGCTTTCGGTTCTTATTTATTCGTATATTTCATATCCTTATTGCTTCCGCACTGTGCACATGGCTACGTCACCCTCACGTGACGACCAGCACACCTTGATTTTAGGTCGGGTGTGTCAGTTTGGTATCAGACCCTAGGTTTAGCAGTCCTGTATATCTTGTGAATAATCTAATCATTGTGATGTCTTCTATCAGAACTATGCAGCCTCGTAGAGAGCCACGTCACTCAGCTGAGCCTAGTTTCCCCGATATTGCTTAGTTAGGGGAAGCTATAGCTAATGCCATTCAGTTTTCGCTCCGTCCTCCTCAAATGACACCTTTTGAGACTGTGTATAATTTGAAGCTGAATCATTTCATGGGTAATGAAGGACATGAAGGAGCGGAGAAGTGTCTTAATCATGTCGAGAAGATTTTCCTTGTGATGAAGAGTCAGGTGAATCTTCTTCCTAATAGGTGGGTCGAGATGACTACTTGGTTTCTAGGTCCAGAGCCTGCATCCTGGTGGAGACAAGAATCCTATTAGATGCCACTAGAGGTAGCAGCCAATTGGGATGTGTTTAAACAGTTGTTTCGGAAAAGATTCATTCCCCCTGAGTATATTGATCACAAGAAACAAGAATTTATGCATCTGAAACAAGGAAAGATGACAGTGAATGAATATTATAGGAGATTCACTGATTTGTCTCGATATGTTCCGGAGGTTGTTGCTAATCCGATCGAGATGCTCCGTCGTTTAAGGTTAGGTACTAAGAAGAAATGGCGTTCTATAGCGACATTGACTCCCTGTGCCACTTACCAAGAGTTTTATGAGGTTTTACTGTGGATTGAGGACTCAGAGAACATGCCTAATGAAAGTGAAGATGAAGAAGAAAAGAGCGGGAACCAGAGGCGAGATGATAAAGGTAAAAGTCAATCATCTCAGGGACCTCGTAAGACTCATAGTTTTAAGAGAAATGGTGTCAGTTCCAGCTCTTCTAGTGGAGGTTTGAGCTTTAATGTGCAGAGAAGAGGTGGTAGATTTTCTAGAGGCCCGAGATTTCAGAGGTAGAGGGATTTTGGTGGTTCAGGTGCTCATTTATGCCGCATGTGTAATAATAGGCATTTTGGAGAGTGTATGAGAGGCAGCAGTGCATGCTATACTTGTGGACAGATGGGGCATAAGGTTGCACATTGCCCTCAGAATCAGCAGAGGCCTCAACAGCTTTCCTTACCACCACCTGCGCCGACCTATCAAGTTCTAGGACCTAGTGGTTATACCCAGACTGGTCGTGGTGGTGCTTATCATTATCAGGGCGACGCTACTCCTTATACTACAGGACAGTATCAATACTTGCAAGATCCTCATTATCAGGATGGTTACCCTCAATATCAGGGATGTTCTATGCCATATCAGCCATATTCAATAGGTGGATCCCAGTGGTACCAGGGGGACATCCACAATAGGTAGAGATTGCTGCTAGTAGTGCAGGATCTTCGAGGTAGTCTGGTGAGCCAAGACAAAGACGTGGTATTCATGTTAACAGAAGTCGTGGTGGACGACAGCAGAATCATAGACGTATCCATAACATAACACTGCAAGATGCTTAGAACAATCCTGATTTAATCATGGGTACATTAAATATTCTTGGTCATTTTGCTAAAGTATTGATTAATTGTGGTGCTACGCATTTTGTTGTTTCTCATACATTTGCTCAAGTGACGCAACCTTATCCTACACCTTTAGGATATGATTTAGAGTTTTCTATGCCTAGAGGGGAGAGATGTTATGTTGATTGGGTATCTCCAGGATGTCCGGTGATGTGGAGGATATCGTCCTGCTGGCTAACCTTATTCTGTTAGACATTGTTGATTTTGATGTGATTTTGGGCACTGATTGGTTACACTACAATTGTGCCAAGATAGATTGCTATGGAAAGACAGTTACTTTTCATTGTCCTAGATTACCTAAAGTTAAATTTATAGGAGAGCCTAGCGGGGTGAGGCATGGTGTTATTTCTGCCATGAAAGCCAAAAGATTGTTGTCGAAACATTGTCAGGGATATTTGGCTCATGTGGTGTTGAATGATAATGCTCTTAGTAGTGTGGAAGATGTACGTGTGGTCAGACATTTTCCAGATGTGTTCCCTGATGATTTGCATGGATTGCTGCCAGATAGAGATGTGGAGTTCACTATTGATCTGCTTCCAGGTACGGATCCTATATCTTTGACTCCTTATAGAATGGCTCCTGCTGAATTAAGGGAATTGAAAGTTCAGTTCTAGGAATTGGTTAATAAGGGATTTATTCAACCTAGTATTTCATCTTGGGGAGCTCTAGTTTTATTTGTGAGGAAGAAAAACGGAACGTTGAGGCTATGTATTGATTACAGGCAATTGAATCGGGTAACAATTAAGAACCGTTATCCATTGCCACGTATAGATGATTTGTTTGATCAACTTCGAGGTGCGCGTGTATTCTCTAAGATTGACTTGAGGTCTGGTTACTACCAGTTGAAGATTAAAAGTGAAGATGTCCTGAAAATAGCATTCAGGACTCGATATGGTCGTTATGAGTTTCTTGTGATGCCATTCGGGTTAACTAATGCACCAGCAACTTTCATGGATTTAATGAATCAAGTATTGCAGCCATATTTGGACAAGTTTGTCATTGTCTTCATTGATGACATTCTAGTATACTTTAAGTCTAGAGCAGAGCATGCTAGACATCTTAAATTGGTGTTGAAAAGTTTGAGGGAACACCAACTATATGCTAAGTTTAGCAAATGCCAATTCTGGTTAGATCAAGTGGCATTTTTGGGACATGTTATATCAGCTTAAGGCATTCGAGTGGATTCTTAAAAAGTGGCAGTTGTGGAGAATTGGGAGCAACCTCGAACCGTCACTGAGGTACGAAGTTTTCTTGGCCTAGCAGGCTATTATAGACAGTTTGTTAAGGGTTTTTCAGTTATTGCTTTCCATTGACGAGGTTGACTAGAAAAGAAGTTAAGTTTGAGTGAGATGATAATTGTGAGCAAAGTTTCCAGCAGTTAAAGTATTATTTCACTCATGCACCTATTTTGGCACTCCCCAATGATAGTGGTAATTTTGAGGTCTACAGTGATGCTTCTTTGAATGGTATGGGTTGTGTATTGATGCAATATGGTAGGGTGATTGCTTATGCTTTAAGACAGTTGAAACCTCATGAGAAGAATTACCCTACTTATGATCTGGAGTTAGCGGCTATCATCTTTGCTCTGAAGATTTGGAGACATTATCTTTATGGTGAGAAATGTAAGATCTTTACAGATCATAAGAGTCTTCAGTATCTTTTTACTCAGAGGGATCTAAATCTTAGGCAGCGGAGGTGGATTGAGTTACTTAGCGATTATGATTGCACGATTGAATATAACCCTGGTTGTGCAAATACAGTGGCGGATGCACTTGGTAGGAAGACTCCAGCTAGACTTAATGCCATCTATGATTGTCAAGTTCCTCTCCTTGCAGAATTGAGGTCTACTGGATTGGAGTTAGGAGTGGAAGATCGAGAGGAAGCCTTACTTGCAAATTTTCAAGTTAGGCCAATTTTAATTGATCGCTTGCTTGAAGCTCAGATGATTGATGAAGAGACCCGGGAAATAATTCAAGCAAGAAATTGAGGCAAGAAGAAAGATTTCAGAATTCGAGAAACTGATGGCATGCTTATGCAAGAGAACATAATGTATGTGCCAATAATGCAAAGTTAAAGAAAGAAATCCTCGATGAAGTGCATATTTCGGCATATGCAATGCATCCAGGAGGTACCAAGATGTATCATACCATTCGACCATTTTATTATTGGCCGGGTATAGAAATTGCTGAGTACGTGACTAGGTGTGTCATTTGCCAACAGGTTAAAGCTGAAAGGAAGAAGCCGTTCGGGTTGATGCAACCACTTCCCGTTCCACAGTGGAAATGGGAAAATATTACTATGGATTGCGTGTACAAGCTTCCTCATACACAGAATGGTTATGACGGCATTTGGGTGATAGTTGATCGACTCACTAAGTTAGCACACTTTAGTCTAGTGAGGGAAATACTCATTAAACATATTAGCTAAGTTATTCATATCGAAGATTGTGAAGTACCATGGTGTTCCAGTTGATATTATCTCGGATTGGGACCCTAGATTCACTTCCAAGTTCTGGATAGCATTCTAGGAAGCTCTTGGTACGAGATTACTTTATAGTACGACATATCATCCTCAAACAGACGGACAATCTAAGAGAACTATTCAGACATTAGAGGATATGCTGAGATCTTCAGTGCTGCAGTTTGGCGATGGTTAGCATGATTGTTTAGATTTGATGGAGTTCGCCTACAACAACAGTTGCCATTTGAGTATTGGTATGGCACCTTTTGAGGCATTCTATGGCAAGTTTTGTCGAACGCCATTATGCTGGTCAAAAGTGGGTGAAAGAGTTTTGGTGGGCCAGGAGATTGTGGATGAAACTACTCAAAATATTTAGGTAATTAAGTCTAACCTGAAAGTGGCCCAGGATCAACAAAAGAGCTTAGCAGACAAGCATGCCAATGACTGGATTTGTGATTGGGTATTTCTGAAACTATCACCATGGAAAGGTGTTGTACGGTTTGGAAAGAAAGGCAAGCTGAGTCCTAGGTACATTGGACCGTATACGATCACCGAGCGAGTCGATGAGGTTGCTTATAGACTTGAGTTACCGCCATGCCCTTGTCGGCGTGTGACGGCGTGTGAGGGCTCCAAAATTTATTTTAAAATTTTGGGCGTGTTCATGGAGTTGTGTAGGTCACGATGGTATATTTATATACCTCAATTGAGCAATGTATGAGAAGTTATTAGCTAGTATTGGTTATGTGCTTTAAACTAACGTTTTTATAGTTGTTTTGCATATAGGGGAGACTTATCCCAAGGACAAGCGCAGTCAAGGACGGCTCGGGGGCTACGACCTTTCGACTTACCAGTTAGTGGGCTTTTGGTTTCAGTATATACTTATATACTTGATATTTTCCCAGAAAATGCGTTTAAATGAAAGTATGCTTTGAAATGCCATGCATATAAATTTATATTCAGCATATGAATTAGTATATGATATATAATATGAATTGGTGTTGTGGACGCTCAAGTAAGTAACAGGTAAGTTATGATTTATTATATGAGATATTTATAATATGAGATGTGATTGAAAGCTCATAAACCTGCACCCCGGGTGATTGTGATTTAGCCAGAGATATGGTACATGCCTGTTTATAATGTGACCTCCCACACCCTATGCTCACATTGGATCCAATTTAGGTGCACAGTCTTGTCGTATAGACCATTATAGGTGGTTTCGACTCGTAGGTGACTAGCAATTTATCGCATAGCTATCATGAGTGCGTAGCATTGAGCATAACTATATTACACCAGTCTTGTCGTACAGACCCTTTCAGTGGTTCCGACTCATGTGCAGTGTAGTGCCGTATAGGTTACTTATAGTGACTCCGACTAGATTGATTAATGAGCTATGAATTCAACCGTACAGACTTTTGCAGGGGTTCCGGCTAATATGTTATCTTCCATGAATTTATTTTCACTTGAGTTACTTATTCTGTTTTATATTTTTGGCATGGCATACTTATGATTATGGATATGTGAAGCATGATTTGATATATATATATATATATATATATATATATATTTATTTATATTCCATTTATGGGAAAATTATACATGTTTTACGGCGAGGGATTAGAGCATTTGATAAATAAAATGATTTTGAAAATCTTTGTTTTTGCCCACTCACACTTTCTGTTTTGCGCCCCTCCAGGTTTTAGGTAGACTTGTTGTTGGTGGCATTTGTGGATCTTTGCGGTACTGACAAAGTATAATATTCGTAGGACTTCTTCTGGTATTGTATAACTAGTACTTGTCCTACTGGACTGCACCTAGACTTCTATGCTCTGATTAGGTGTATTTGCACTTGTATCTCATTCCTAGCACTTTCTGCCTATTAGTGTACATTAATTAGCTTTCGGTTCTTATTTATTCGTATATTTCATATCCTTATTGCTTCTGCACTGTGCACATGGCTACGTCACCCTCACGTGACGGCTAGCACGCCTTGATTTTAGGTCGTGGTGTGTCACTAACATAGCAATTGACAAATTTTTCATGAAAAAACTAAAATGATCACGATGAATAAATTCAAAGAAAGACTAAAATGATTCATGATAGACAAATTCAAGAACACTACTATTGATTATCATTAATTATTAAGGAGTTATGTTAAAGTCATGAATCATTTTGGCTAAAAACCCTTTAATTTATTTAATTGTTAAATTTGAGGGTATTTGTGTCTATTTGGGTGAAATATTGGATATATTTGAATGGTTTTATAAAAAGTGACATTTTGAAATTAAGGGTTAAATTTTTGCTATATTTGATAAATACTCCATTTTCTGCCGCCCACCTAAATAACTTGAAAGTAAAAACAATGTCTAACCAGCCGCACAACTATAGAAAGTTATAGCTCATTGGCAATATGGAGAGTAACTTAACTTCTTATAAGTCCATGTAAGATCATTCCTCCCATCAATGTATGACTCATTCTCACCAACAACCATCCCTCCTAAAGAAATCACAACCGTCCATCCCCCAAAAAAAATTAAAAAATCCACCTGCACGACCACCGCGCAACAGTACAAGTGTGCCCACCAACACCCAGAACCCACTCCAATCCGAAATTTTACAGAACCACCACAACTCCCAAAATGTCTACCTCTATCCTTCTTGTCTTACTCTACAAATTTTTAGTCACCAAATTCGAATCTATATGGCACACTATCGCAGGAGAGATAGAAAAAGGGGTTTGGGCATGATGGATTGGCTGTCAAAGTTGGTTTGTGGTAGTGACCACGTTAGGGTTTTTATTTTTAGCATTTTAATTTTAATCTTACTTAGAAGTCTTTGTCTAGGTCCTTCAAAGTCATTTTGCAAAAGGGCAAATATAGCAATAAAATATTTAATTTGATGTAGGTAGGAAAATAAGACAAAGGGATGAGCTTAGTAGTACTCAACTTTATAGGTTCATTCATGTCTACCATCAAAATCACTGACATTGTCCCAACTTAGCGGCCTATTACTACTTGTTGAGTTTTATCACAAAATATCTTGATAATATTAAGGGTGGAAACTCCTATATATATTACTACTTATTGAGTTTTATCACGAAAGATCTCGGTAATATTAAGGGTGGAAACTCCTTCATATTAATTGTATATTATTTTCTCATATGACTGATGTGGGATCCTATTCTCCAATATACCCCCTCTCGAGTGGCTATATATATGGTCACAAAGGAAACCAATTCCCACATCGAGAACTGACCAAGTTATTGTATTAGAGGTAACGCAACTTTTCAAGAACTCAATCATCATTCAAGGACTAGGGCCAACACAACTTCGCGAGGGTCCAGTCATTCAATATTCCTAAATTGGAGTTAACACAACTTTTTGAAAGCCTAACTTAATAAGGCAAATTTGAGCCCAGTAAATCAGGCCCAAGACGTGTCGAAAGAATAGCCTACTCCGCTACCATATTAACTTTAGGGTAAAAGACTGTTTACTACCCTCATGTTTCATGGTTTTCAACATTTAGTACATCAAGTTTTTTTCGTCTCAGAGTCATACCTAAAGTGTAAATTTTGGGACAGTCTCATACATCCGTTAGTCAAACTGTTAAATTTACCGTTAATTGTGACGTGGCGCCCATGTGGACAATGACTGGGCGCCACGTGTCAGCCACGTTTTTTTTTCTTTCTTCTTTTCTTCTTCTTCTTCTTCTTATTCTTCTTCTTATTCTTCTTCTTCTTCTTCTTCCACCCGACTGCAACATTTTTTTTTTCCTTCCTCCTTCTCCTTCCTTCCCATTCTTCTCCTTCTTCCTTCTCTTCCTTCGAATCTGGGGAAGTTTTTTTTCTTTCTTCCTCCTTCTTCCCCCTTCTTCCTTCTTCTTCTTCTTCTTCTTCTTCTTCCTCCGAATCTGGGCAGATTCGGTTTTTTTTTTTTTTTTTTTTTTGAGGAAGGAGGAAGGAGGAAGAAGGAAGAAGAAGAAGAAGGAAGGAAGAAGAAGAAGAGAAAAAAAGTTGCAGTCGGAGGAAGAAGAAGAAGAAAGAAAAAAAAAAAAAAAAAGCTGAATCTGGGCAAATTCGGAGGAAGAAGAAGAAGAAGAAGAAGAGGAAGGAAGAAGGAAGAAGGAGGAAGGAGGAAGGAGAAGGAAGAAGGAGGAAGAAGAAGAAGGAAAAAAAAAAAAAAACTTCCCCAGATTCGGAGGAAGAAGAAGAAGAAGAAGAAAAAGAAGGAGAATGAGAAGAAGGGGAAGGAAGAAGGAAGAAGGAAGGAGGAAGAAGAAGAAAGAAGGAAAAAAAAAAGTTTGCAGTCGGGTGGAAGAAGAAGAAGAAGAAGAAGAAGAAGAAGAAAGAAGAAAGAAGAAAGAAGAAGAAGAAGAAGAAAAAAAAAAAAATTCCCCAGATTCGGAGGAAGAAAAAGGAGAAGGAGAAGGAGAAGGAAGAAGAAGGAAGAAGGAGAAGAAGGGGAAGGAAAAAGGAGGAAGGAAGAAGGAGAAAGAGGAAGAAAAAAAAAAAAGTTTGCAGTCGAGTGGAAGAAGAAGAAGAAGAAGAAGAAAGAAGAAAGAAGAAGGAAAAAAAAAAAACGTGGCTGACACGTGGCGCCACGTTATTGTCTACATAGGCGCCACGTCATCACTTAACGGGAGAACTAACAGTTTGACTAACGGATGTATGAGACTGTCCCAAAATTTACACTTTAGGTATGACTCTGAGACGAAAAAAACTAGATGTACTAAATGTTGAAAACCATGAAACATGAGGGTAGTAAACAGTCTTTTACCCTAAACTTTATAAGCCCATGCAGGTCCACTACTAAGGACGAAGCCAGAGATCTATATGAATGGGGGCATTCTCAAGGAATGTCACAAATTACAAAGCTCAACAATTTACTAAACAAAACACGTATATATTAATCCATAAGGTTTTTTTATATAACATACTACAATATCCGTCAACAAATTTTTCATGTTTCGAAAGCGTCGCATGGCAAATTCATTACCAATACCATCAAATATCTTTCTCTATACCAATAACCAAATTATCATTCATTCATTGATCTCCCATCCAATTTCTCTATTGATTTTTCAAAAATTTCGTAACTGAAAATGCTCTATCATGTGGAATTGCTATATGCATTATTTACATTTTTTTTCCAGCAAAAATACTAAGTGAGGGGATTCGCCCCCTGAGCCTAAGGTGGCTTTGTCGATGTCCACTACCAATATCACTGATATTGTCCCAACTTAATTATGTATTACTAGGTGTTGGGTTCTATCACAAAAGACCTTGGTTAATTATGGGTGGAAACAACCGTATATTAATTGGATATTATCTTGTCATATGACCATGTAGAATCCTATTCTCCAACACTTGCATGATACGAATGGACTGTCACTATCTGGGACATCATATGTAACAATATGTCACTATATCCTTTGGGTAATGTTAAGAAGATTAAATTTGTAGACAAAATTTTGTAAACTAAATGATATAAAAGTTGATGATTGGATTAATACTTAAGCATTGATAAACATGATCATTTCTATTGGTGATATATCATTTAGTTTGCAAATTTTGTCTACAAATTTAGTGTCCCTAGCATTACCCATATCCTTTACATGGTTTTTCCATTGTAAATTTGTAAAATCCAGGTAGCTAGCAGTATATTATTGATCACTCTTAATCTATCTAACAGCCTAGCTAGCTAACACATTTCATGCACACAAATTTTGCACATGTTTAATGATTCCTGAGTACTATACTACGAACTACAAACTAACCTAAAACTATCAAATACAAGATAATATCAAAATAGCTCATTTGGTGTTTAGAATCAAATTGGAATGAATACCTTCTAAATTAAAGGTATACTGATGATGCAAGAGAATGATTTTATTTGAGGGAATTAAAAAGGGATTAGACATGAAGGAAATTTCTCCCTTCTGATCCTAAAGGATTAGAATGGATAATTTTTCTTTTTAAGTAATCCATCTCATACCTCCACAGTTGACCACAATGTTTTTATTTCTTCCTTCAAAATACCTTGAAAATAGTTGTTTTTTCATTCCAATCAAATCCTCTATACCAAACGAGACTAAAGAACATAAAACTTCCAGCCAAACTATAATTGAATGCTTGTAGTTGACAGTTGCAACCGCACAAAGCTAGAGATCACTTTTAATACATATAAATGTTGGAGAACAATTCAGAAATAAATAAAAATAACATAACTCTAATTCAAGAATTCTAGCGAATGAAATACAGAAATAACTATTGTACAAAATGATGATTTTATTCCTTCAAAATACTTGCTGTACAGAATGAAATACAGAAATAAATACAAGAATATCAATGTACTAACTTGATTACAACAGGTAGAGGCTAACGCAAAAACTATGTCCTTCGAACAATATTTCTGTCCCACTCTTGTGCTCATGGTTCTACAATGTCTGCTCGACCAGGATACAACTACCTAATTCTACAACCTGCACTGGATTATAGAATTCTAGCGAATTGCTTTGTGTGTTTACTCTCTAAGAATTGTGTACGGAAGAAAAAGAGGAAGAAAGGATGATATCCAATGGAACTGAGGACTCCAATTATATAGGCTCTTTCATACATTTTCAAATACCTTTTGGATGTATCTGAAGCTAGAGTTGTATATATTAATCAAAGCGTTTTTAATTAAAAACTTAATTCGAAAATTAAAACTAATTGATCAGATTAATTTTAATTCTTAGGAGGCCCATGACCCTTGTCTTGATTAATTAATATTAATATTATGGTATAATCCACACAACTAGTGGCCCAATCCTCAATCCTCATTCCAAATGGTCCAACATTTAACTCATATTGTAGAAGACAAAACATATATAAAGGTAATTGGGAATCTTGTTTTCCCCAATGTGGGACAAGAGTCTCAAAACTCTAACAATAAGGTCCACTAATGGAGATGTAAGGAGGAGAAGTGATACAGAGTTTTTGAATTTGTCATTGAGAAATTCTGTTTTTTGCCAAACCGTGTTACCAAAAAAGAAGATAAAAATGTAAAAGAAAAAAAGAAGATCAAGTCTTGTAGCTAGCTTAGCTTGTAATTAATCTAATCCCTAATTCCCTGATGATAGTTATTGAATAATATAAGTCAGCAACAAGGTAGCTTTCTTGGGGATCTAGTTTCACCAACGCTAACTTTTATATAGATATAGTAAGCATAGATAGACAGTACAATTGACATGCTTGCAGTCTCTGATCTTTATTCAAACAAAAAAGGAAAATTAAGACTCAAACTTCCGTTGAAACTAAAAATAAACAAAACCCTAACGTATGGATCTCATTTAACGTCTTAATCCTAAAAGTCACCATTTGCATGCGTTTACATGCATATTTAAGAAAGAACCATAGCTCATAACTAAGTTGAAATTCTCCAAACAAAATTATATGATTGAAGAACCTGAGAGTTGATCATACAAGCTTTCGAAAATAAGCTTCCTAGCTAGTCTCTTATGTGCACTCACACACATCTGCATGAGGAGTAAAATTAACCTTCATAAGACATTTTATACCCTAAATTAAATATAGAACCTTGTTGCGAAAATAGAGTAAAACTAGGAAAATAATCATGAAAACTTGCTGCCACAATAACGCTCATCAATTGTGCAAACAACAATACACTATTAGAATATTAGCTTCCAACTTAAAACTAATTGACAATAAGAGAGCGAGTTCAACCCAATTATCATCTCCCTAATGTGGTGGACTAAACCTTAATTTGGCATTCTTGATCACTAGCCTAATTATCATCTCTTACATAGCAAATATCTATATCATACATAAGTCTCTTCCTTATGGTCTGCCTTCAATTATATGCTAAACCTTAAATTTGGTACCACTTGACATCCTTATATTAAAATTCTGCATTAGTTTGTATCCATTATGTTTCCTTCAATTTACTATACTCTAAATAATCTCCCAGATATAAGAAAAACATATCATAATGCACAACTCAGATTAAAAGTCTAGCGCGGCAGAGAACACTTCAATATTGCACAACTTAGATTAAATCAAACCAGTATGCACAAGCGCAACTTTATAAATGCTTCTGTTACTATTTGCAAGCTTGTGAACTTAAATAAGGTTTGATACATAGTGTTTATCAGATGCTTGAATAAGTCCATCTCATCCTCCTCATGATTATCACCAAGCTACACTATCACCTAGATATGCTTGAATAAAATCCATCTCATTTATAATGCTTAACATAGGGTTTGAAATACTTTGGTATTATTATACTCTCATGCAATTCAATTCATTATTATATTCTTAGATGTTTAAATTTAAATTGACATAAGGTTTGATAATATAATCTTAGTATTAGTTTATTTATTGTACTTCTCTCATGCAACTTTTTTTCTTTCTTATCTTTAGTTTACTTTTATTTATACAGACGATATTGAGAGACAAGAGAATCAAATCTCAGGGTAAATTTTCTCAATCTGAAGTTACAAGCCCTAATTAACACCTTCGATTGACTTGAATGCATGGGATATTTAATATTTTAAATGGACTAGCTAGCTTGATATTGATTATGAAAAGATTATAATACTTCACTTCTTTAATGTATTTCTCCTCTTTTGGTAACAAACATCAAGGAGTGATATGACGGCATTCGACAAATGGGTTGTGAATATTTGCATAATAAATGAAGCACAGCTCATATTGGCAAAGACCCATATATCTTCCCACATGCATATATATTGTGAATGAGTATAAAACATTCATAAACTATACTTCCAGAAACTTCATCATGCACCGATTGCATATTTGCATTTGTAATTGAAAGGGTTTGTTCTCTCTCCACTCTACTGCTTCCACTTCCACAGTGATGATCGAAAAGCTAACAATCCAATCTAATGGAGGAAACAAATTAAAGAAGAAATATTGACCTCTATATGTAAAGTAGAGACTGTATATACATTGTGCTAGACAAATCCGACAAAGGATCGACCTCCTGAAAAGTCATACCCACCAAACTCCTCAATGATTTGCTAACACGCATTAAAAATATGAAAATTTTCAAAAGGAGACATAGAACATGATCTGCAAATCTATTACTTCTCACCAATTGACCTTTTATTGTACATATTTATGACATATTTTATGCTACGTCACAAAAAACCCTCTCCTACGTGCAACTAGAACTAGTACATATATATAATATTCATTACTCCCAGCATACAGTGCAACTCCTGTTTGCTTATCAATTCAATTTTTCAATATCTGAAACTCCAATTAAGCATGTTTCTGAAGAAAAAAAAAAACCCTGAGTGTAGATATATAAACTTAAAAATGCAAAAGATGACAACATAAACTCATCTGTGATATCACAAGACAACAGAGGCAGAGCGAAAGAGCATACACCCAGTTGTTGATACTTGTAGATAAGTTGTTCCGCCTGCTAAGAAACACAATAACAATTAATCTTTCGATGGAGTGCGAATAATGTGCTTCCCTAATAATACTCATTAATATAGTAATTGGTTATATGAAGAATTAAGTTAAGCGAGCATACCCACTTTTGATAAGCGTGCAGCAAATCACAGCTATTACTCTTAATTTGAATTAATTTGTCCTTTATCAAGTTTATTATTAGCCAAAACAATTAATAATGCTTATTAATATAGCTAGGGCAAAGACAATTATTTGGATGTATGATAGAGAGAATTATTTAATTAATTAATCAATGAAGATTTTGATAGTAAATCAAAAAACCAAACAGCTTTTTACTGACTTATTAGCTTGCACTGGGAGGAGCAGGGGGCAGTATTGCTTGAACTGGAAGAACAGTACTAGTAGTACTATTAGTACTACTGGTGCTACTCTCTGGTAGGCGCTTCCGCTTCTTCTTTTCGTAGCTAATTCCTCTGGCTTTGGCCTGAGAATCTCGAACCTCACGCAGATAAAGCCTCACAGCCCGAGCCCCAAAAGGGTTTGCCTCAGGCTTCCCGCCGTGCTCTTCAAAGGCGGCTCTGAGGCGGCCGATGAGGGCGTCGAGGCTTCCCCAAGCTTGCCGCAGAGGGCAGGGGCACGGTGCAGGAGGGTTAGGGTTCCCGAAGAAGGGACACAGCTGGATGTGCACCTTGGTCTTCCCAAACTGGTCTAGGTACCTGAGGAACTCAAGCACGTGGGCCCCACTGCACCGCGAGAGGGACAGTGGCGGCCTGTGGTTGCGGAGGTATTGCCCAAAGGTGTTCCAGTCTCGCCGCTTTTGGTTCTCATAGCGGCTGAGGGTGGAGCATGGTGACGATGAGGAGGAGGATGAGTTGGTAGCGATGGTAGTGTTGATGTTGATGTTAATGCTTGAAGTATTTGATGGGTTGGAAGGGTCAAATTCTTGAAGTGAATCCATGGATGGGTAACTAGAAGAAATCAAGGAACATGTAGATCACTTAGCTAGCTAGATGCTCAATTGAGCTGCGGTTTCAATCATATGGTTGAGGAATGAGGATGAGGATTTTATATAGATAGATCAGGTGAGAAAAGAGGAGCAGGGTTAACTAGCTAGCTATAGCTATGTATTAGATATAACCTGTTTCTTTTTTCTTTCTGCTATATATACCACTCTTCCGAGGTTTCTTTTGAATAGTTGTTTGATCAATACTAGAAACCCTTTGAAAGAGATTATGATGTGGGGTGGCTTTTGTTCATTACTTTGTTTTATGGGAACATTTTGAGAGATTGCTAGAAATTTTTTCCGGAGAAAGGGGGAGCAGTTCAGTTCCTTCCAGGCCTACAAACTGAGAGAGAGAGAGAGAGAGAGAGAGAGAGAGAGATTCAGTGGTAAATGGGTAATAAGTGGGAATGAAGTCTCTCCTCAACTTGTAGGGTTTCTGTTGAAATGAAAAGAGGTTGACAGTGAGAGAGAGAGAGAGAGAGATGGGATGGAGACATGATAAAAGGTCATGGGGTTAAAAAAATATGAGGGAATCACATGATTTTATTTCTTTACCCTTTTGTATATTGATTGATATCACTTTTTTTTGAATTACCACTTTGCCCTCCATTCATTTCTCATTCATATTTTGTTTTGTTAGGATCAACGTCGTTTGTTATTCTATTTCTCTTATTTATAATTAAGCGATAGTTTTAAGTTTAATTCTAATGAATGTAGTTCTAAACAAAATTATTGTTGGACATTGTGTGATTTTAGTCCAACCCAACCCCAATATATATCATGTATATATGTTTTTTTTTTTAGAGAAATACGATATTTGATATTCATTGCAAACAAAGCAATACAAGGACAAATTGACAACAAACTGAGGATAGTGTGCATATTGGGCCTCGATAAAGCCTTGCCGGAGAACCCGGTCCAAGGAAAAAGAGTGTCCCACACGACGAAAGGAGCTATCCCCAAATGTCAATACAGAAACAAATTACAAGAAATCCCTAAGCAAATCAGGGGAATCTTCCACCCACCAAACATGTAGTGTATAACCATTGCTGTTCTGTGAGCGTCAACTGTGCGACAAAGCAAGCAACCATGGCTTCCATAGTCCTTTCCACATGCTGCAAAGCCAACCTGAACCACCAGCTGAAAATGTCACCAACAAATTGGAGGTAACTCGACGCCAAACGCCGCATACAATCTTCAGACAGGCGCTCTCCTAGAGAACCTAAGGAGACTTAGGAACCCTAGAGAGCAATTTTCCTAGGAATACCAAGACTAAACAATGAAAACTAAACTAAACTAAATTTGCAAAAACTCGCCCGAAGTGAAACAAAGGGAAAGAAACCAAGAAGGGAACCACAATTCGGCACACCCGGCCAGTGGGATGCCAACATCCACACACCAAAACCAAGCCGCACTAGCCGAAGGGGGCCGCAACCAGATCTGGAAACCACAGACAGTGGGCCTCCAACCAAGTTGACTCAGGTTGTGCGCAGATGAACCCCCGAAAACTCGCTAGCAAAATCGAAGCGGATCTCTTGGCACCAAGAGGGAAAGGTAGAGATGGCACCTACTACTAACAACCCAAAACCAAACACTAACACTGATTCGGACCCAAAATAAAGAGACATAAGAGGGCAAGGTATGGATCTGAAGGTTGGGCAGAAGGGAGAACACGGGATGGGAGGAAGGTGGAGGGCTAAAACAGGATGGATAGGACAGAAAGAGAGGAAGGCTAGGAGAAGAAAGAGATGAGGGACAGGTTGCCCACTAGCCCCTAACCTTAGCTAGAGGTTGGCGGGGGAGGGTAGGGTTTTTGAGGGGAGGGAGTTGAGAGATAGAGAATTCAGTGGTTATTCTTTTGTTGGTTATGTATATATGTTTAGTCTATAAGTATATAATTAATTTGCTAATTACAACATGAAGGTCTAAATAGGGAATTGGATCCCATCCGGATCTACTTTGTGGGGGGATCCCCACATCTTAGCTATTCATCGTGTATCATCTGGTCATAAATCATTTGACTTTTTTTTCTTTAAAATTAAACACAAATAGCATTTGACGAAAATTGGTTGTACGATGTATGATAAATGATTAGGATATGGGGATCCCTAGGATCCCTCACAAAGTGAATCCGGAAAGGATCCCTTTCCTCTAAATAGAGCCGCTTTTTAGTTGGGAAATTAATTGAACAATTTGTAGTACAATTTCAATAGGAGATTTATATACTCCAGTTAATGAGTTGGTTGAGGGGATCACGAAATGATTTGGATTATTTCAAGATTTAATCAATATCTATGTGTAGTTTGGGTATGGATGTGTCCGTTATTCATGGAGTTATATAATCGACTTGGAATTTATGCATGAGAGACAATCTCCCTACTATTTAACGTGTGTTGGTCAGTTGTTAAATTCGAAACCTAATCCATCAACTTATATAGAGCCAAAGCCAATGACAAATTAAAATGCATTCTGATTTCTAATATCAAATTGATAACATTAACACTAAACTCCTAAAGTTATATACAAATGTTGCGGCCATGCCCGCAAGCTTAATTAGGAATGGGACCCACATGTCATTTTTATTATCTATTTGTACTATTATTTATATTATTTATCTAATATAAATGAAATCCACATATATTAATAGGTCGTACTTCTATTAAAGACATAGCACAAATAGATAGCAAATGTAATACTGCTCTAATATTCAGCATTTATCAGTTACTTACAATTCTATCATATATGTAACGGCTTTCTGAGGATCGTCAAATGTGCTCTCTCAAGATCAAAGAATGAACGTTGGAATTCTTTAAGATCATAGCCATGTTTATGCGGTTAATTTTCCTATTTGTTTGTGATGATTTGTCAGGTCATCTTTCACATCAAGATCCATTAGTTTGAAAGAGAAAATAGCAATTAATGTAGGAACCAGATGAACAGAGATAGTCAAGCACGTACAAGTCATTCTCAAATGAAAAAGAGCTACCACTTACGGTGATTGGGAGGATTAGGGGTGTGTTCGGTACGGTTACTGTACCAAAACCCTTGTACCAATTATCGTACTAAACTTTTGGTTTGGTAAAATCTATTACCATTACCGTACCAAACTTTCGGTATACCGAAGTTTGGTATTGCCAAAAATTTGGTTGGCATGGTATGGCAATGGTAATTGCCATTTTGTTTTGGGACAAAATATGTTTTTGTTTTTTTAACCCAATTCAAGGGCAAAACTTTTTTTTTTTTGTACCTTTATCTCATACATTATAGATTAAATTCATCTATTATTCATCATTCACAATTCACACACATAATAATTCAAATGAAGCATCAAGATTCATCATGAAAATTAAGCTTACAATCCAAATAGAAGTTAACAATCCAAATAGAAATTAAAGTTTCAAACCAAATGAAAATTGGAAGTAAACTTCAAAAAGGAGAATTCATTGATCAGTTATTCAAGCTTGAGATGTCGAAGCTTTTGGAGGAGGCATTGAACTTGTAGAAGATTGAGTTTGTGTCAAGCCTACATTACAAACAAAGAAAACATATTAATTAGTAGCAAGAAGAATTAAAGTTGAAAACCAATTAATAACAAATTTACTAAAAAAATTAAAGCATATCTTTCTTGTTTTCTCTTCTTCTATTTACTTGTAAAATTGAAGCATATCTTCCGTTGGTCCTTGTAGAAGTTTACTTCACCTGCCCTAAGCCAACCACTAGTACACACTAGTGCCTCCATTATTTTAGGAGTCAAGGATACCCTAAAAGGGTTCACAACCCTCCTCCCTAGACTAAATGCATTTTCACTAGCAACAGTAGAAGTGGGGGTTCAAAGATATTTTGGCTATTTGTGAAAGAATTAGAAACGCTTTTGTGTTTGATTTCCACAATTTTAAGAGATCAAAGTCACCAACAACAATGCTAATATAAGTAGGGTTTTATTTTCAAATTATTGGAATATTATAAATATGTGTTATATAATTATGTATTATATAAATTATAAATTATAAATTATATTGTATTTTCGGTATGGTACGGTAATACCGTGGTAATGGTATCCATTACCAATACCGTACCATGAAATTTCGGTACGATACAATACTGTACCATTACTGATTGGTACAAAAAATTTTGGCACAAAATCAGTATGGCACGGTTGGCAATTCGGTTGACATGGTAATTTGGCAAAAAAAATCCACCCCTAGGGAGGATGAAGGTAATACTTTTCGTTGCAATAATTAGACGTGTCTAAATTTGAGTCTAATTGGAGTATTTGGTATCTGAATTAAAATGATTGGTTTTTGAATATATTATAATATTTTTTAGAGCAATGGTTCTTTGGAATAACTTCATTAGAACTTTCGTTTTTTTTTTGGCTCCTTTTAATGCTTTATTTTAGATGGAATTTCAATCAATATTAGTCACAAAGACTACCAGTCTACATTGTAACAAGTTTAGAAATCAATACTCATTGATTTTTAGTTTAAAGGACTAAAATCCAAGGAATCCGGATCCTCTTTGTGAGGATCCCATAGATCTGTGAATCATGTCCGTTCATCGTATATCATTCGGTCAGTTTTCGTCAGATATTGTTTGTGTTCAATTTTAAATAATAAAATTTAAAATGATTTCTGATAGCATGATGTATAATAAACGGACACAATACACGGATATCAGAGATTCTCACAAAGAGGGTCCAAAGAGGATCCTTATTCAAATCCAAGGACCATTGCTCTAATTTTTTTTTTTAATTGTTAGGTCATTTCTAATCCAAGGTTATATTCTTAAACCTACATTGTCATGCATTTGAGTCTAAAAAGGAGGATGAACTTTAGTTTTAAAGTTTTTTATTCTCAAACACAAAGACTCATCTTAAAATCATTTGAAGTTTTAGGATTTGAGTCTTTATTATGGAAAAGAAACATAAGAGTGAAAACTCATATTTGAGTTGAACAATTTGGACACGTGTAATAAAGATGGTTTGAGTCCAAACTCAATCTTATTTTCTTGATTGAATATTTTTTTTTCTTATTAAAGCGGAATGCACTCAAATTGTATATTGAAACTCGACTTTAAGTGCCACATTGACTAAAAACTTATATATATGATTTTAAAATCTATGGCGCATTAACATTTTATTTACGAGAAAATTAAGTTCACATCCTTCTTTTTGTTATTCTATTGATTAAAATCCTATTCATTTTCAATTTTTGATCAAGGTCATTGGGTATTAATAACATCATTAATTATTTGAATAATAAAATATTTTTATTTTTAAATATATTCATTTAGTGTTAAAAATGTTACAATTAGTATATTTATATTTATGGTTAAAGTTTTTATCATATATTTTTATTTTTAGTTTGTACATATTTTGAATTTGCAAATATTTTTTATTTTGTACCAATTTTCTTTTCATTTTTAATTTGTACCCATATATTAGTTTCTTTTTGTGCCCAATTTTTTAAAGTTTTATTTTTGTTTGTACCCATGTGTATACCGTCACGTGACATTGTATATTTAATCAATGATAGAAAAATTACATATGGTATATTTATGTTTTATACCTAAACTTTGTATCATATATTTATATTTTTAGTTTGTACCCACTTTTAATTTGCAATTTTTTTTAAAATTTGTAGTATTTTCTTTTTAGTTTTATTTTGTACCCATGTATTAATTTCTTTTAGCACCTATATTTTAAAAAAATTCATTTGTACTCATAATTTTTTAATCTTTTATCTGTACCCTAAAAATTCATTTGTAGTATTTTCTTTTTAGTTTTATAATGTACCCATTCTTCTTTATTAATGTACCACTTTGTTATATGTTAAATGTACCTATTTTTTTTGTAAAATGTACCAATTTTTTTCACACTATGGATACATTCTTTTACCATTTATTATTTCTTATTTTTACATAGTTTTTATCCATTTATTAAATCAAAATGTTTGAATTTTTTTATTGTAACCGTTTCTAATAGTATTATAATGAGGGATTTTAAATTTATAGGATTATAAATCTCATAAAATATCAAACAATTAATGTCAAAACTATAAAAATATAAATATTAATAGTAATATAATGAGGTGTACAAAGTCAAGGGACTTTGATCAAACTTTGAATATTATTAAGGTTTTAATTAAAAAATGTTAAGGATTAAAGATCGCATCCAAAATATCCCTTTTATTTACCTTTGTGGGCATATATAGCGACTTAACCTACCTATATAAATTGAAAACAGAGCACCCTCCCATCACACCGCTTGCAAGCTGCGATCACATAGTATAGTCAGCAACTTTATTCAACGATGCACTCATATTATTGAATAAATCTTGTGAATTCTGACAACATTGACTCCCCCCACACACTTCAAATTGGGGACAACCTACAAATAACTTCCCACTACCATCTCTTATTTCAGTTAACTCGGAGTCCACAAGGTTTCCTTAGTTCCAAATCCCTGGAACTATTATTTTTGGAGATATGTTGACACTCAAGTTCACTTCAATAAGTATTGACAATACCATCGACACCGGTTACACATAATAAGGTGAATAAAAGACTCCGTCCCGTCTTTACTTATTTTTAGTTATGCAACTAATGTTAGTGATTATTCTTAGTATTATTTTATTTTATATTGTGAAAGTAATGTACTATTGTAACCAATATAATGTCATGCACTCTTCAAAGTGTCATTTCTTCCTTGTGTACATACGACTGTACAGTAACTTTTTTGAAGCGTCAATAGTATTTCCCTTCGTATAATGTGGAGTACTATGTTTGTTTCTAAATCCTCAATTACTTTTCTTTTGTATTTTATACACACACTACAGGGATTAACAGCATAAATTCTTGGTTAGACTCAACCACAACTAGGAGCTCTACTTTTTCTCATTAGTTTAATGTAAGTTTGGGTGAGGAACTTCCAAATTTCAAGGAATTAAGGCATAATGAGAAAGAAATAGATCTAAAAACACTAAATAGGAGGAATAAGAAATGCACCACATGAACATTACAAAAGGATTTTGTAAATGATACCCTTCAAGTAGTCATTCGTAAATTTCTCTCACATGCCTTTGTGATGCTCATGTAGATGCATTTCTGATTCTTTCTATCTAACTTTTTGTTATTTGTCTCTTCATTACTTTGTCTAAGTTTCTTGGAATTTGAAAATTCCTCACCCGAACATACATAAAATGCTTAATATCGTAAAAGTGAAGCGAACTAAAAGATTGGAGGCATCGACAACATTCGTATTGTCTCTTCTTTCTCATTCCCTCTATCATTCACATTGTAATAGTAACAGGTGAGAGTATAGAATTACTTTGATTACACGACAACTAATTAAACATGTAATCGTGATTATATTCGAGTTAGTACAAACATGATTGAATATGTTTCTTCTTTAATGAAAGGGGTTTAAAACTTCAATTTTACTGCAAAGAGAGATCATAATCTCAAGATCCGGGCAGGGGCAGCGGGCAGAGAGCATCATTTATATGTTAGCTTATCCTCATTTTCCCACTTTCCTTTTCTTTTTTAATAAAAAAGAAAGGTAGCAAAGTAGCCATAGCAGAGAGATCATGTACAATCTTTTCAAATGCTTTTGAGTGAAATGATTCTTGACATTGATATAACTTTTTAATATGATTTTTTAGGATCAAAATCAACAGAATTGGTTCTTGACTTTGTTCCTAATAAATCATTTTAGTTCTTTTATGAAATATATATCAATATCCTTGTAAAATTGGAATGTGAATGACAATGTGATTCTCTTTTTAAGGGTTTTTTTTTTTTTTTTTTGTCAAACAAACCCCTCTACTTAACGAGGATGTTGACAGATTTTTCATGGAATAACCTAAATGATTTACGATAGACAAACTCATGACATTTCTATTGATTTTCATTGTGAAGAATCAAAATGAAAATTTATGTCAATCTAAACTAAAAAGCCTTTAAATAGTGAAGAAAAAAGGTTTACCATTCCATTAAACCAAACCATGTTTAAATTGCAAACAAAGTAAATTTGGTGGTAGGTGTAATTTTATAGTAGTTAACCATAAGTACTTTATTTCAAAGAACCCAGATCTTCTCCGTATCATTTGAAACTGGGCTTGAGGATCAAATGATCCGGACCGTTGAAATTTGATCTAACGGCTACAAACAGGAGGTCCCTTTAAAAGTTATAATAATTGTAACTGTTGGATCAAATTACAATGGTCCGGATTATTTGATCCTTAAGCTCAGTTTCAAATGATCCAAAGAGGATCTGGGTTCTATTTCAAAGGCACTCAAAACTGAGTGAGAAATTCCAATTACTTTCTAAATGTGAGTCCTCATATTAACTTTATTTTTTATACAAATTTAAACGTATGCACGTAACAAAATTCCAACTTGCATTGTAATGAAAAATACTTGTATGGACCCGATATCAGGCTCACACAAGACACTACTGAAAATTCTGGTATGCTAAGAGTGTTTTTGAGACTTGTAAGCCTGAACTTAGTTAAGATAAATTCAGCGTAATTATTGCTTGAAGTAATGCTATTTTAGACTTTTTTCTTATTAATGACAATTTTGTGTTGGGTTATGACGTTTTTGTTTAGAGTATAAATCTCACATCAAGAAAAGAATGAACCTTGCATTACTTATAAGTAGTTGAGCTGCTCCCTATATTAACAATTTGTTTTATGGTGAAACCTCAACTTTCGTCATTGTATCAGCACAGATTATCTCATGTGTGAAATCTAACAATGACATGTGTTCTACATCACCTAATTTGTGTAGTTAATGTATTATAGTTTGAAAATTAGCCACACATGAGGGGACATGGTAAGAGTATGAATCTCACATCGGAAAAAAAAAATTATGCTTATAAGTAGTTAGGCTACTCTCCATATTAATAATTGGTTTCACGATAGAACCTTAACATTCTTCAGGTTGTCGTGCTTTGAATTGTTTTCCTTGCTAGTTCAACGAATAGTTCTTGGAAGGAAAATAAAAATAAAAATTAGTTGTGGGGTCTACACCACATCAAACTTCAACGATCTGAACTATCTATTTTTCAAGTTAGAGAAGGCTTCCAGCCACTCTTCCACCTCCACCACCAGTAAAAAAGGAATCTATTCCCGATTCTTCATCATTAGCCTTAGCCGTCACCAACAGATTTACTCCCTTAAGTTCAACTGTAGGCAAGGTATAAAATATCGATGATATCGGAAATATCGGTAGTCTAAAAACACGGAAATATCGGGATTTTATCGATATCGATAAAAATTGAATAAAAACCACGGAAATTGTAAGAAAAACTTGGAAATTTTTATTGAAACTTTGCAGGATGTTTATTTAGTCAATTATTTATTAGTTTATCACAAAAAAATTGGAAGGAAATGCATTTCATTATGGATTTAACTGATTTAAGTTGATTATATAACGAGCTGGCAAACATTGTGAGTGTATTTGGAACTATCAAATTAGTCCTTTATCCTAATTAAATCTGAATTCTATATCTGGATTTCGAAACCCTCTCAGGCTGCCACGTGGCAGCCCCCAACACTCCTCACGTTTCTCTCTCTCTCCCTTACCCCGAGACCCCATTTCCTTCTCTCACTCACTTCGACTTTCTCTCTTTCTCTTCTCTGCATTGTCTCTCTCTCTCGAAACCCTCTTACCTCTCTCCCTTTCTTGCCGTGACCACACACACACGTAGCAGCACCATCTGCTCGACTCAAGCAGCTCGAGGACACCACCATCATCACACATCATCAGTCTTCTCTTTCCCGCCTCTGCGAGAATGGCGGAGCCCATAAACTCTCCGGCGAGTCTTCTTTGATTTTCCGGTTAGGTAAGTCTCGGATCTCTCTCTCCGTGTTAGTGTGAAGCTCAAATTAGTTCGATCTGCTGCACTGCACAGCAGCAGAAGTCCTTCGTTCACCACCGCAGAAAGAACAGATAGGGAGCGAGCGAGCGGAAGGGAGACACACCACACCCACCCCACCGTGACCTCCACCACAGTGGCGCACACTCTGGCGAGCACCATCACCACCTATGAGAGGCGCAGATCTTGGTAGCTGCGACGATGAAGCTCGGCTGCCATTCCGACGACAGAGAGAGAGCGATATTATTGATAATATTGATAATATTGCAATATTATCGATATTGGAAGCATGTGAAAATATCGCTGTTGCAAAAAAACGATATTATCGGCGATATTTCGCCAATAATGTCGATATTTTATGCCTTGACTGTAGGTCAATTCCGACCAAACTATTAAACGGCCTTAGCCAGTCCTTATGACCCATATTCATCAATGCCATCTCCCTCAACCCCCAGAACACCTAGCTTTGCTAAAACCTTCCCATATGTCAAGAAAAATCCTTTGGAATATCTCTTCTATATCCCTAACCATATCAACAAAAAACAAGCACCAGAAAAAATAGCCAAATCAATCTTACCTCCAAATTTCCATCATATTCCAACTGAATCTTTCAAAAATCTCCAATTTTATCAAGCAATTCTCAATGAGACCGAAAGCATTTCTATCAAACCCATTTACAGCACTACCCATCAAAATAAAATCCTTTATCATTCAATCCATATTGGAAGATTTCTTACTGAGAAAGAATGAGGAATCCCCCTCTATCATACCAAACAACTTCATACCAAACATGATCTCATCCCAGACAACTAATATAGTTATTTTGACTACATTCAAGCATGGA